>NC_088690.1:112934869-114185494 GCF_028017835.1 Emys orbicularis | reverse complement strand
ACCCTAACCCTAACCCTAACCCTAACCCTAACCCTAACCCTAACCCTAACCCTAACCCTAACCCTAACCCTAACCCTAACCCTAACCCTAACCCTAACCCTAACCCTAACCCTAACCCTAACCCTAACCCTAACCCTAACCCTAACCCTAACCCTAACCCTAACCCTAACCCTAACCCTAACCCTAACCCTAACCCTAACCCTAACCCTAACCCTAACCCTAACCCTAACCCTAACCCTAACCCTAACCCTAACCCTAACCCTAACCCTAACCCTAACCCTAACCCTAACCCTAACCCTAACCCTAACCCTAACCCTAACCCTAACCCTAACCCTAACCCTAACCCTAACCCTAACCCTAACCCTAACCCTAACCCTAACCCTAACCCTAACCCTAACCCTAACCCTAACCCTAACCCTAACCCTAACCCTAACCCTAACCCTAACCCTAACCCTAACCCTAACCCTAACCCTAACCCTAACCCTAACCCTAACCCTAACCCTAACCCTAACCCTAACCCTAACCCTAACCCTAACCCTAACCCTAACCCTAACCCTAACCCTAACCCTAACCCTAACCCTAACCCTAACCCTAACCCTAACCCTAACCCTAACCCTAACCCTAACCCTAACCCTAACCCTAACCCTAACCCTAACCCTAACCCTAACCCTAACCCTAACCCTAACCCTAACCCTAACCCTAACCCTAACCCTAACCCTAACCCTAACCCTAACCCTAACCCTAACCCTAACCCTAACCCTAACCCTAACCCTAACCCTAACCCTAACCCTAACCCTAACCCTAACCCTAACCCTAACCCTAACCCTAACCCTAACCCTAACCCTAACCCTAACCCTAACCCTAACCCTAACCCTAACCCTAACCCTAACCCTAACCCTAACCCTAACCCTAACCCTAACCCTAACCCTAACCCTAACCCTAACCCTAACCCTAACCCTAACCCTAACCCTAACCCTAACCCTAACCCTAACCCTAACCCTAACCCTAACCCTAACCCTAACCCTAACCCTAACCCTAACCCTAACCCTAACCCTAACCCTAACCCTAACCCTAACCCTAACCCTAACCCTAACCCTAACCCTAACCCTAACCCTAACCCTAACCCTAACCCTAACCCTAACCCTAACCCTAACCCTAACCCTAACCCTAACCCTAACCCTAACCCTAACCCTAACCCTAACCCTAACCCTAACCCTAACCCTAACCCTAACCCTAACCCTAACCCTAACCCTAACCCTAACCCTAACCCTAACCCTAACCCTAACCCTAACCCTAACCCTAACCCTAACCCTAACCCTAACCCTAACCCTAACCCTAACCCTAACCCTAACCCTAACCCTAACCCTAACCCTAACCCTAACCCTAACCCTAACCCTAACCCTAACCCTAACCCTAACCCTAACCCTAACCCTAACCCTAACCCTAACCCTAACCCTAACCCTAACCCTAACCCTAACCCTAACCCTAACCCTAACCCTAACCCTAACCCTAACCCTAACCCTAACCCTAACCCTAACCCTAACCCTAACCCTAACCCTAACCCTAACCCTAACCCTAACCCTAACCCTAACCCTAACCCTAACCCTAACCCTAACCCTAACCCTAACCCTAACCCTAACCCTAACCCTAACCCTAACCCTAACCCTAACCCTAACCCTAACCCTAACCCTAACCCTAACCCTAACCCTAACCCTAACCCTAACCCTAACCCTAACCCTAACCCTAACCCTAACCCTAACCCTAACCCTAACCCTAACCCTAACCCTAACCCTAACCCTAACCCTAACCCTAACCCTAACCCTAACCCTAACCCTAACCCTAACCCTAACCCTAACCCTAACCCTAACCCTAACCCTAACCCTAACCCTAACCCTAACCCTAACCCTAACCCTAACCCTAACCCTAACCCTAACCCTAACCCTAACCCTAACCCTAACCCTAACCCTAACCCTAACCCTAACCCTAACCCTAACCCTAACCCTAACCCTAACCCTAACCCTAACCCTAACCCTAACCCTAACCCTAACCCTAACCCTAACCCTAACCCTAACCCTAACCCTAACCCTAACCCTAACCCTAACCCTAACCCTAACCCTAACCCTAACCCTAACCCTAACCCTAACCCTAACCCTAACCCTAACCCTAACCCTAACCCTAACCCTAACCCTAACCCTAACCCTAACCCTAACCCTAACCCTAACCCTAACCCTAACCCTAACCCTAACCCTAACCCTAACCCTAACCCTAACCCTAACCCTAACCCTAACCCTAACCCTAACCCTAACCCTAACCCTAACCCTAACCCTAACCCTAACCCTAACCCTAACCCTAACCCTAACCCTAACCCTAACCCTAACCCTAACCCTAACCCTAACCCTAACCCTAACCCTAACCCTAACCCTAACCCTAACCCTAACCCTAACCCTAACCCTAACCCTAACCCTAACCCTAACCCTAACCCTAACCCTAACCCTAACCCTAACCCTAACCCTAACCCTAACCCTAACCCTAACCCTAACCCTAACCCTAACCCTAACCCTAACCCTAACCCTAACCCTAACCCTAACCCTAACCCTAACCCTAACCCTAACCCTAACCCTAACCCTAACCCTAACCCTAACCCTAACCCTAACCCTAACCCTAACCCTAACCCTAACCCTAACCCTAACCCTAACCCTAACCCTAACCCTAACCCTAACCCTAACCCTAACCCTAACCCTAACCCTAACCCTAACCCTAACCCTAACCCTAACCCTAACCCTAACCCTAACCCTAACCCTAACCCTAACCCTAACCCTAACCCTAACCCTAACCCTAACCCTAACCCTAACCCTAACCCTAACCCTAACCCTAACCCTAACCCTAACCCTAACCCTAACCCTAACCCTAACCCTAACCCTAACCCTAACCCTAACCCTAACCCTAACCCTAACCCTAACCCTAACCCTAACCCTAACCCTAACCCTAACCCTAACCCTAACCCTAACCCTAACCCTAACCCTAACCCTAACCCTAACCCTAACCCTAACCCTAACCCTAACCCTAACCCTAACCCTAACCCTAACCCTAACCCTAACCCTAACCCTAACCCTAACCCTAACCCTAACCCTAACCCTAACCCTAACCCTAACCCTAACCCTAACCCTAACCCTAACCCTAACCCTAACCCTAACCCTAACCCTAACCCTAACCCTAACCCTAACCCTAACCCTAACCCCTAACCCCTAACCCCTAACCCCTAACCCCTAACCCCTAACCCCTAACCCCTAACCCCTAACCCCTAACCCCTAACCCCTAACCCCTAACCCCTAACCCCTAACCCCTAACCCCTAACCCCTAACCCCTAACCCCTAACCCCTAACCCCTAACCCCTAACCCCTAACCCCTAACCCCTAACCCCTAACCCCTAACCCCTAACCCCTAACCCCTAACCCCTAACCCCTAACCCCTAACCCCTAACCCCTAACCCCTAAGATACATTGCTGAAATAGCACGTAAACCCTCCCACCCAACACAGGCTAGCCCCAATTGGACACACACTTCTCACAACTTTGTTCGCAGCTTCTTTGAGATCAGAAAAACACACCAAAACACAGGAAGACAGATTCATTCTTTGGCAACACAGTGCTTTATTTATTTATTGATTCAACAAGGTATCTATTATATTAACAGCTTGCAAAAATTGGACACTGTCACTGAATGTGTGTGCAGTACTGTACACTGTTTTATTTCACATACATTCATATAATCGTTACTTTGGGTATATGGTAATCGTGTTGTTATATGGAAATGAAATGTCAGTGTTACATACTTCCAAACATCACCTATCACCTGTACAAAACCTTGCATCTATTGTGAGACGTGGGAATGGGACTTGACCATACCTCACCTAGCAGCTGGCCAGCATGCTCCCTCTACAGCACCTCCACATGTAAAAAGTTAATTCAAAGACTGTCCGGGACAGTCCCAACCATGGTGCAGTGCAGCGAAACAGCCGAAAGGCTGACAAATTTGTAACAATGTCAGCCTTCCGGCTGTTTGACTGCACTGCACCATGGTTTCAAAATCACTGCAGTAATTTAGCACGCAACAATGTGGATGACAAAATGAGTCATCCAACCACACCCCAACCTGTACATTACAACTCTACTAATACAGCATACACAACAATATGAAGACAATTGACAAACACTTCAGAATGCCCAAAGAATGATACAACCCATAACAGTGTCCTCTCGCAACTTTGATGGCTAGAACATTCCAAGTGACAAACAAGCCACTCCTTTCAAAAGTAAGTTAGATTTTGTCCAAGTAATTACAGGAACTACTTCACATAACTGACCAAACAAATTAACCCAACCTCTCCAATTGGGATAGCAGAAATGACAATAATGCCATTTCATGATAGCAGTAGCTCTGGTATCTACCAGATCACAGTGACACTAGCCCCGCTGCTTTACTACATTCTAGCCATCAAACAGACGACACTTCACATCGCAACCCAAAAAATATACAATCTAAGCCCAATTCTTCCAAACAAAGCACACCAAAGTCTTCTCCGCTGACACTGATAGCTTCCTATGACAATGAGAAAAAAGATGCACACGTTCAACATCCATAGAACAAATACTAAACATCTCAGTTTCTAAAACAAACACAACAAAAGCACGTGAGAGTCCCATTGACATGCACCCAGTGAAACACATTTCCCAACTCCAACATCAAACAGACCAACAAAAAAACATGATCAATAACCATACTTAACTTGCAAACTTGACATCAAATTAACTTCCATTCCAGGAAACAAGTACTTCATGTCCCCCACAGCCATACTTCAACTTCACTGGTTCTTTGGCAAATTGGACCCCCATCTTCACACAGAACCTACAATGACAAAAAAAATTAACAACGCTCACACTGCACACCGACCGACACCGTGAAGACTATCTCAAACCATCTGCAATTATGCAACCGGCACCTATTTCAGCATGACTCTTTTCCATTCCCCCACAAACAAATGCAACACCGCCTACATACACCGTGACACCTTCTTTTACAGGATACTGACACTAGCACCCCAACATGTGCATCCACATACACGCATCACATACGAGCAATACTTTTAAAGAACATCACACAGTACCACACCACACAATACAGAAAAACACCAAAAAATATAACCAGATACTCACTCTTTTTCCCACCAGATCTAGCCTCACATCTATCTCATATCCAAACTTGTGTCAATTTCCACTTCATCTCAGGAACAGGCAAGATTCTGATCCTCCACTGCCTCTCAGTAAGTGAGCACAAAACAACCCAAAAAGTAAAATCATATTGCCACACACTGCTATCATACTTTCCTCCTCCTCTTTTAAGGAAATTTAGCAATGTGGTGTGGAAGGTAAACACAAGCACATACTTTCCACACTACACTACTGCCCCTTTCCCTTGCATTTATCATTCCAATCACCATGCCTAACTAAAATGCTCACTTCCTCAGAAAACACCAATGGTGAGTAGAGAAAGAGAATACATTCCCATCACCAAGACTTCACACCATAAAAGTACTTACACACACCTCGCACGACATTCTTTCACAAACTGCACCTCCCAAAGCCTCTTAAGTACCTGCAAACACAAAATAATGATCCAACAAGTACTCACCATCAAACCCACAGATGATGCAACACATCCCACCCTATTTCTTCAACAAACCATCTACAGTAACACAGGAATCACATATCATGAGATCCCTTCCCCCTCCTTAGTATTGCAACTCTCAGTCCCATTACATATTTTCCACACTCCCCTCACCACCGCTACCCCTTGCCCAAAGGATATCAACACATCTCCACACCAATATCACACATCTGCAATATATTCAAGGAAAAATACTCAACATTTTAGGGAACACATGACAACACCCTCACTAACCACCCACCAAAGTCCAACTTTCTTCTAGAGAACAAGCAAGAACTTAACCCAAAAGTTGTCTTCTCCACCTGTTGTCTCACACACAAAAAACTGGTGAAGAACCCATTCATAATAAGCCCACCTCACCTAACCCAGCAAAGACCACATTCCCATCAACAGTAGTGCACTAAAAGCTCAAACTTAACACTTACCTCATGGATGCAAGCAGCTCCTCTGCTCCCACTGGCACCACCATTACCAGGAACCATGTAAACCAAACAGGGTGCACTTGCCACAGCCCATTCCTTCAGTTCTGGACTCAGATCCCCCTGTGGCACACAAACAATAAATGCCACATGATTGCTAAATGCCACAACAGCACAATACCACACTCCCTTTGCTAAACTGACCTATTCAACACCCCGAAAGAGCCCCAGCACATCCATATCTACAATGAAGCAGCAACCAACTACTTCTATACAATTAAAATGAACATGCAAAATACTCACAATTTACACAATATTCATGGCCCTTTCCCACCATGACAGGGGCCCATCAGTAACTAGGATGCTCACATCCTCCTCAGAAAACCAACACCCAATAGAAGACAGACAAACAAGGTAGTGGTGACCACTGATGCAAACCCAGTGCCATGTAAGAGAGAATAACTGAGAATGGAGCATCTCTAGTTACAGGGAAAACACACACTCCCGCCATACAATGAGTTCCCTCACACAACCGTTAAAAAGGAGCAGAGTTTAGAGGACTGCCATCCCTAAACAAGAAGCTTCAACAGCACAAATACTTCTGACCATCAAACCCTTAGGCAGATACTTAACTTTGACGGCCACTCCCAATCTCCTTTTCCTTTGTACACGGGCCTTCGCTCCCATACATTGGCATCCATCCAGCACAGACATACAGCTATGCCGCGACAGACAAAGACAGAACTAGTCACAACCCTCCACGGAACGAGGCGATGCAGTACTAGATATGGACGCACCTGCAAATACAAACAAAGCTTGACTGAAAACCTACTCGCAAAGCTCCCAACTATACAATATGAAAGATGACCTCACCTGCATACTGCTTCCTTGAGAGGGAACACCTACTACACATTACACCCCCCTCAGAGAACACTCTCATCCACATGGAAAATGGCTACACTTCTAAAATACTGGTGGCCCTCCCCCTTTCCCTCCGCCACAGGGAGACATCGCTAACTAGGATGCTCACATCCTCCTCAGAAAACCACCACCATGTAGAAGATGGACAAAGAAGGTAGTGGTGACCTGTCATGCAACCCCAGTGCCATGTAAGAGAGAAGAACTGAGAATGGAGCATCTCTAGTTAGACAGAAAAAATCTGCCAGCAATCAGCATTCCTCCAGGGGAAACACACTCCATTCATACAGTGAGCTCCCTCACATGCCCATTAAGAATAAGCACAGTTTAGAGGACTCCCATCCATAAACAAGAAGCCTCAACAGCACAAATACTTCTGACCATCAAACTCCTCAACAGATACTTAACTTTGATGGCCACTCCCACTCTCAAGATCTTCTTTTCCTTTCTACACAGGCCTTCGCTCCCATATGTCAACATCCATACAGCAATGCCGTGACAGTCAAAGAAAAGTAGTCACGCCCCACAGTACCAGATCTGGACACATCTGCAAATACAAAGAAAGCTTGACTGAAAATCTACTCACAAAACTCCCAACTACACAATACAAAAGATGACTTCACCTGCATACTACTTCCTGAAGAGAAGGAACATCTACTACACATTACACCCCCACTCAGAGAAGCCCCACCCCAAACACTCTCATCCACATACTGGTGGCCCTCCCACTTTCCCTCCACCACAAGGGCTGATCGCTAACTAGGATGCTCACATCCTCCTCGGAAAACCAACACCCAGCAGAGGAGAAAAGAAGGATGAAGTGGTGACCTGTCATGCAAACCCAGTGCTGTCCCCTCTTACACAACTGAAAATGGAGCATCTCTAGTTACAGACAGGTCACTCTGACAGCACTCAACCTTCCCTCAGAGGAAACACACACTCCCTCCATACAACAAGCTCCCACCCACCCCTCACGTGCCCATTAAGAACAGGCAGAGTTTAGAGGACTCCGATCCCTAAACAAGGAGCCTCAACAGCATAAATACTTCTGACCATCAAACACTTCGGCAAATACTTAACTTTGAGAGCCGCTCCCAAGATCTTCTTTTCCTTTCTACACAGGCCTACGCTCCCATACATTGGCATCCATCCAGTACCGACGTACAGCTATGCCGTGACAGACAAAGACAGAACTAGTCACACCCCTCCACGGAACAAAGCAACGCAGTACTGGATCTGGAAGCATCTGCAAATACAAACAAATCTTGACTGAAAACCTACTCACAAAGCGCCCAACTACAAGGTATGAAAGATGACCTCACCTGCATACTGCTTCCTGAAGAGAAGGAACATCTACTACACATTACACCCCCCTCAGAGAAGCACACACCCACCCCAGACACTCTCATCCACATATTGCAGGTCCTCCCCCTGTCCCACCAAAACAGGGGCCCATCGCTAACTAGGATGCTCACATCCTCCTCGGAAAACCACAACCATGTAGAAGACGGACAAGGGATGAAGTGGTGACCTGTCATGCAAACCCAGTGCTGTGTAAGAGGGGACAACTGAGAATGGAGCATCTCTAGTTACAGACAGGTCACTCTGACAGCAATCAACCTTCCCTCACGGGAAACACACACTCCCTCCATACAACAAGCTCCCACCCACCCCTCACATGCCCATTAAGAACAGGTAGAGTTTAGAGGACTCCGATCCCTAAACAAGGAGCCTCAACAGCACAAGTACTTCTGACCATCAAACCCTTCAGCAAATACTTAACTTTGACGGCCACTCCCACTCTCAAGATCTTCTTTTCCTTTCTACACAGGCCTTCACTCCCATACATCGACATCCATACAGCAATGTCATGACAGTCAAAGAGAAGTAGTCATGACCCTCCACAGAATAAGACTATTCGGTACCAGATCTGGACACATCTGCAAATAAAAACAAAGTTTGACTTAAAATCTCAGTTATAAACTCTACTCATAAAGCTCCCAACACCACAATATGAAAGATGACCTCACCTACATACTGCTTCCTTGAGAGGGAACACCTACTACACATTACACCCCCCGTCAGAGAACCCCACCCCAAACACTCATCTACACAGAAAATAGCTACGCTTCTACATACTCGTGGCCCTCCCCCTTTCCCTACACCACAGTGGCCCATCACTAACTAGGATGCTCACATCCTCCTCAGAAAAACACAACCATGTAGAGGAGAACACAAGGATGAAGTGGTGACCTGTGATGCAAACTCAGTGCTGTGTAAGAGAGAAGAACAGAGAACGGAGCATCTCTAGTTACAGACGGGCCACTCTGCCAGCAATCAACCTTCCCTCAGGGGAAACACACGCCTCCTCCATACAACAAGCTCCCGCCCACCCCTCACAGGCCCATTAAGAATGGGCAGACTTTAAAGAACTCCCATAAGTAAAGAAAGAGGCTCAACATCACAAACGCTTCTGACCATCAAACCCTTTGGCATATACTTACCTTTGGAAATTGGACAGGAGCTCCCCCTCTCAAGATCCCCTTCACCTCAGTAGACAGGCCTTCACTCCCATACATTGAAATCACTCACAAACATACAGCACCAGCATGACAGACAAAGAGAAAAATATTCACAACCCTTCACATCACAATACGACTCGATACCGGATCTGGACAGAGCTGCAAATATAAAGAAAGCTTGCCTGCAAACATGGCTTATAAACTCTACTCACAGGGCTCTAGACAACTGAGTAGAAGAAAATACAGAAGGTTAAGAGAAGAAACACTTACTAAATATTACAATCTCCTCAGACTAGTCCCCACCTAACCCAAACAGAAAACTGCTATGCTTCTACAACAGTCCACCACCATGGACATGCTACCAGTACTAGATATGTGTTTAACAGAAGCTCTATCAGAAACAGCCCCCAATGTCTTCCCTCCCAATGAAAATACAAATGATAACATATAAATCAAACACACTATAAACAAGCTGAAATGAAAAAAAAAGCACATTACACAGAAATAAGGACAGAAAAACAGTACATTAACCACAAATACATGTCATTGTTACCCCATATCAATACTCACCATGACTATAAACACCCATGCAAGCACCTATGCACATCTCTTTGGACCAACACAAAGCCGAATGACTTTCTGAGACAAGACCCCAGCTTATATACTGCCTAAGCTCCACCCCCTCTATTTCCCAGCATGCCTTAGAAGCCAAAGGCAGCTATAAATACAGACTCAGGCAACCCAGAAACCCTTTAGTTCATTCCTAGCTTAGCAGCATCAAGGACTATTCATCTTGATGTATTAATCAGCCTTCCTTCTTACAATAAAAATTTATAGAAGACAAACTCTATCACCGGGTAACACTTACCATATTTTAGGTTCCTAAAAAGAAAATTCTACCTAGAGGGAAGAGGGGACTCCACAGTAGGTGCAGTTGGGGGCTGCTGAAAGAGGTATCTCAACAGTCCTGGAGGGATTTGTTTGTACTGTGAGACGGTATTTGGGGGGGTAATGGAAAGATTACTTGGCTGGTGCTCGAGGGCATACCTAGAGCCTCACGCTCAAGATGGAGGGAAGTGTCACTCCCTGTCAAGCTGCCCAGGCAGCTGACACAGGCCAGAGACACTGCACCATCCCCATGACCAACTTTACAGAAAATGGCAACCTGTGCAAACTTGTACTTTGCCCCCGGGCTACCTCCCCCCTATTCCCTGCACGCCCCTCTGCCTCCTCCAAGTGCTTAATTTACATAGACATAGGTCACATAGCTCTACCCTGGCACAAATTAAGCACTGTACGGGCAGCCAGAGAGCACTGGCTGCCAGGTAGGCACCCATCTCTTAAGGCAGGGGCAGGCAAACTTTTTGGCCTGACAGCCACATCGGGTTTTGGAAATTGTATGGAGGGCCAGTTAGGGGAGGGGTGTGTGGCCACCCAGGACACCTGCCCCATCCACGCCCCCCCCCCCCCGCTCCATGTCCCCTGACCACCCCCAGAACCCCCGCCGACTGCCCCCAAATGCCCCATCCAACCCCCCCTCCTTCCTGACTGCCCCCCAGACCCCTGCCCCCATCCAACCCCCCTGTTCCCCATCCTCTGACCACCCCAACCCCTATCCACACCCCTGCCCACCACCCCGAACTCCCCTGCCTTCTATCCAATCCCCCTGCTCCCTGCTCCTTTACCATGCTGCCTGGAGCACCAGTGGCTGGCAGCTCTACAGCCACACACCACAGAGCACTGGGTCAGGCCAGGCTCTGCAGTGGCGCTGCCCCAGGAGCTTGCAGCCCCACCACCCAGAGCATTGCACCAGCAGCAGGGCAAGCTGAGGCTGTGGGGGAGGGGGGACAGCAGGGGAGGGGCCGGGGCTAGCCTCCCAGGCCAGGAGCTCAGGGGCCAGGCAGGAGGGTCCCATGGCCTGGATGTGGCCCACAGGCCATAGTTTGCCCACCTCTGTCTTAAGGCAACACCACCACCCCCAGCATAGCATAGCATAGCACATTGCCACCCTTACACATCCACTGCTTCTGCAGCTTGTGGTGCCTGGCACCCATCAAGCAGCTCAAGGCCAACTTCATGCTGTCACACAGGGGGTTGCAACTTGCCAGAGCCCACAGCCCTCTTGCCACCTGTGGCTCACCAGAGGCAACATTTCATATTTGGGGGGAAGGCAATTTTAATGATGATTCCTGGGGCTATTTGAGCGCCTGAAATCTCCAGGTTTCTTGCACATAATAACTTAGATACAGTATTCCTGTCAGCTAAATCCTAATTCTTATATTGAAAAAAATATATATATATAAACGGAAAATGTGGCTTTAATTGGAGTTTGTATATATGTAAGTTTAGAACAATCAGGAGATAATACAGCAAGACATTCCCATTCCCAAGCCTCAGGGTATCAGTTCTGGAGCTTTAACACAGGTATCAGAAACACAAGTTTGATATTTTGTACACTATTGTTGGTATCATTAGGCATAACCCTAGGTAACTCGGGAGGGTGGAAGACCACGAGTGTCGATGAAGCCTTCCTGCGCTAGGCCTAAATGAACCAAACTCCTTCCATGTTTAAACTCTAATCGACCTCAAAAGCCAAATGTAGAAATTGGAATGCGTAACAATTTATCAGGTGCAGCACCGCTCATATCGGTACCAAGCGGTAATAATGAGGCCTGCATACTTCTGGCTGAAAGGCAAGATAACAAATCAAAGGAAAGGGACAAGATAATAATTCAAGGAGAAGTTACTAACAAGCTGGACTTATAGCCGCCAAAATGACTTAACTGCTTAAATGTAATTGCTTGCTACTTGCTTAATGTAAACTATGATAGGAGGAGGGAAGGTGAAGGGGGGGTGAAGGGAAAAGCCTAGCTGCAAAAAGAATAAAAAGGGAAAACTGCTTGTCTCAGTGTGCTTGATCTGAGATGTGCCAGTCTCCTTGCACCGCTTTGAGATCTCAAATAAATGTTGATTGCTTCTCCACCCTGGTGTGTTCACTGGCACAAAGCACACCAGGCAACGAACCCCGCTGTTGCTTTCCTCGGGCACTCTGTGCCAGCAACACTATCTTTAGTACAGCTATACCTCTACCTCAATATAACGCTGTCCTCAGGAGCCAAAAAAATCTTACCATGTTATAGGTGAAACCATGTTTTATTGAACTTGCTTTGATCCAGCAGAGTGCGCAGCCCCCCCCCCCCCCGAGCACTGTTTTACCACATTATATCCAAATTCATGTTATATCAGGTCGCGTTATATCGAGGTAGCGGTGTATATACAAATTGAGAAAATAAACAGATTTTAAGCAGAGTTTCTTTAACACACACTCTGTATTATTGCCATTATCTTGTCAAAATTAAGTAAATGCTTCTTAGCACAATGAAAAACCATTCACAAAAAAAACCATGATTAATGTGTTGTTTTCTCTTTTATTAAGAAAGGAAATTCATTTATCTACATATTTTTGCATTTATGTTTACCAATCAAAATCATGTACATGACTCACTAACATTTGATTCCATCATGGCTATTAGTATCATACATGAAACCACATTTGTGTTCATACAAGTGTATTTTTAGTGATATCTGTAAAATAACAATTTGAAAATAAGCAACCTTCAGCTGCAGTGTCTAAAGTTGTGAGTAGAAGCAGAATTTATGTTCTAGCAGGATACTATTATTTGGTTGTCTGACTTTTATCATCATATTGTGCTTTATCATTGTTATTTTAAATAATGAATGACAATTATGCCAGCCAGGACAGGTTAGGCATTTTAGACCTCATTTCTATCTTAACTTTAATTCTTTGAGTAGTAAAATTAAGAAATGCACAGACCACAGAAAAAAGTAAATTAACAGCACTGTAATCCTTAAACTTTGAAATGCACCATGCACATATAGTCTCTGCAATTTTATTCTTTCAAAGGAAGTCATAACAACAACAGTACAGATGTGTATGCGCGAGAGAGAGGCTGTGCGTGTTCGGGGAGTGAGAGACAGCACACTCTCACTTTAAGCAGAGACCTCACTAATCAGAAGGCTTGTTCAGTCCATCAGCAGCACTCAGCATCTCCCACTCATGACCCAGAGGCAACATCACAGACTCGTGTCCCCCCCCAGCTCAGCAGAGACCAGGTACAAAGGCAGTAGGATTGTGACACCCCAACATCAGCCCCTGCCCTCTGCACAGCAGACAAGAGGTTCTCAGAACCAGCTTGGCCAAGGGCTGCTCTAAGTGTAGGGAGGGGGCAAGAGCAGGGGCACTGGAACAGAGGGCACCAGGGAGCCATGCGCCATCACTTTTAATATTACTTTCTACAAGCCATAAGGGCGAGAAACACCCTTGTTTCTTAACAGGACAGTATTCAGGACACACCTCGTGTTCCCATGAGGAATACTACTGATGATACACCTCTTGTTTATGTAGGGTCAGTATTCATTACACACCTCTTGTTTCTGGAGTGGACAGTATTCAGGACACAACTCTTGTTTCCGGAGGGAACACTATTCAGGACACACCCCTTGTTCCCGGGAGGAGTGCTATTGATGCTGCACATCTTGTTTCTGGGGGGGACAGTATTCATGCTTCACCTGCTGTTTCCAGAGGGGACAATATTCAGGACACACCTCTTGTTCCCAGATGGGACACTATTTAGCACACACCCCTTGTTCCCAGGAGGAGTGCTATTGATGACACACCTCTTGTTTCTGGGGGAGACAGTATTCGTGTCACACCTCTTGTTTCCACGACAAGCACTATTGATAAGACTCCCTTTATTTCTGGAGGGGACAGAATTTGTGACACACCTCTCCTTTTCACAGGGGACAAGTATTGAGGACTCACTTCTTGTTCCCAGGGGCAGTACTATTGATGACACAGCTCTTGTTTCCAGAGGGAACAGTATTCAGGACACACCCCTTGTTTCCAGAGGGGACAGTATTCAGCGCACACCCCTTGTTCCCCGGAGGACTACTATTGATGCCGCACATCTTATTTCGGGAGGGGGACAGTATTCATGTCACACCTACTGTTTCCAGAGGGGACAGTATGCAGGACACACCTCTTGTTTCTGGGGAGACCACAATTCAAGACACACCCTTGGTTTCCAGGAGGACTACAATTCATGACATACCCCTTATTTCTGCAGGGGACAGTATTCAGGGACACCTCTTGTTTCCAGGGGGGACAGTCTTCCTGACACACCTCTTGTTTCCGTAGGGTAGGGTACTCATAACACATCTCGTGTTCCCAGAATGGACACTATTCAGCACACACCCCTTGTTCCCATGGGTAGTACTATTGATGACACAACTCTTGTTTCCAGAGGGGACAGTATTCAGGACACACCCCTTGTTTCCAGAGGGGAAAGTATTGAGCGCACACCCCTTGTTCCCAGGAGGAGTACTGTTGATGACACACCCCTTCTTTCTGGAGGGAACACTATTTGAGACACACCTCTTGTTTCGGGGGGACAGTATTCAGAACACACCTCTTGTTTCTGGGGGGACCACAATTCAAGACACACCCTTGGTTTCCAGGAGGACTACACTTAATGACACACCCCTTATTTCTACAGGTGATAGTATTCAGGGACACCTCTTGTTTCCAGAGGAGACAGTATTCCTGACACACCCCTTGTTTCCAGAAAGCAGGGTACTCATAACACATTTCATGTTCCCAGAAGGGACAGTATTCAGCGCCCACCCCTTGCTCCCAGGAGGAGTACTATTGATGGCACACCCCTTGTTTCTGCAGGGGACAATATTCAAAGGACACCCCCCTCCCCCGTGTTTCCAGAGGGCAGGGTATTCATAAAACATCTCCGGTTCCCAGAAGGGACAGTATGCAGGACACACCCCTTGTTCCCCGGAGGAGTACTATTGATGACACGCCCCTTCTTTCTGGAGGGAACACTATTCGAGACACACCTCTTGTTTCTGGGGGGCACAGTATTTGTGTCACACCTCGTTTCCAGTGGGGAAAGAATTTGTGACACACCTCTTGTTTCCACAGGGGACAAGTATTCAGGGCTCACTTCTTGTTCCAAGAGGAAGTACTATTAATGACACAGCTCTTGTTTCTGCAGGGTCGGTAATCATGACTCACCTCTTGTTTCTGGGGAGACAGTATTCAGAACACACCTCTTGTTCGCAGGAGAAGTACTATTCATGATACACCTGCAGTTTCTAGGAGGAGTACTATTCATGACACGCCCCTTCTTTCTGGAGGGAACACTATTCGAGACACACCTCTTGTTTCGGGGGCCAGTATTCAGAACACCTCTTGTTTCTGGGGGACCACAATTCATGACACACCCTTGGTTTCCAGGAGGACTACACTTAATGACACACCCCTTGTTTCCGCAAGGGACAGTATTCAGGGACACCTCTTGTTTCCAGAGGAGACAGTATACATGACACACCCCTTGTTTGCGGAGGGGAGGGTACTCATAACACATCTCATGTTCCCAGAAGGGACACTATTCAGCACACACCCCTTGTTCCCAGGGGTAGTACGATGACACAACTCTTGTTCCCAGAGGGGACAGTATTCAGAACACAGCTCTCCTCTGCAGAGGGGACAGTATTCAGAACACACCTCTAGGTCCCAGTGGGGACACACCCCTTGTTTTGGGGGAGAAGGGGGACAGTATTCATGTCACACCTCTTAGATGCAGAGGGGACAGTATTCGTATCACACCTCATTTCCATGAGTTGTACTATTGGTAACACACCCCTTGTTTCTGGATGGGACAATATTTGTGGCACAGTATTTGTGATACACCCCTTGTTCCCAGAGGGGACAGTTTTCATGTCACACCTCTTGCTTCCAGGTGAAGTACTATTGATGACACACCCCTTGTTTCTGGAGGGGACAGTATTCCTGACTCACCCCCTTCTTTCCGGGTGGAATGCTATTGACAACATATCCCTGGGGTCCCCAAGCATGGTGTCAACCCTGCATGGGACATGTTTTCACTGAGGGAATGTGACCAAGAAGACATTGAACACATCTTGTTGCAGGAAGAATTATATTGGTAAAAAGCAAATCATACCATCTGCAAAGCAGACTGCTAGAGCAGGGAATTAAACTACTTCCTGTTTCTGAAGACTAACAAAACACACCATATTTTTTATTATACATAAAATGTTACTGACTAACCGTAGATCATTATTGGTTTCTGGGAGGACAGCAGGATACCATTTGAGTGTTGCTATTAACATTTACTTCAGAAATGTGATGGCTGGGGCTGCACCCCAATGCACAAAGTTTCTAATAGCTGCAGCCCTCACACACATTTGTGTGAGGGCTCCTGCTCTCTAATTGATTGCCTCCCACACATGCCCCTCCTGGAATGGGGCAACCTCTCAGATCTACTGTAGCACTAGCTCTCTCACTTTCCCTAACCCAAACTCATTCAAAGGGGCAGGAGGGGGGACAGCTGTGAGCAGTCCTCTTTCCTCAACCCCCAAAGCCTTTGAAGGAGCAGTTACAGAAATCTCCCCCCCCCCCTCCCCAGGGTGAGCTTGTGTGAAAAACTCATGTCCCCAAAAACTGTCTCCTTGGACTAGAAAATGTTCCTCATTCCATCACTAGTGTTCCCCACCCCCCCCAATGAAAATTGTTTCTCTTCCATTTAAACAGGAAGTAGTCCTCCTCCCATAACCACATTTATCCCCAGCCTTTAAGTGCCCTAGAGTCCATCAACAGTAACCTGTCTGAACATAAAATGCCCCAAGTCCCGTCAAGGGTGTATCCCATGAAAAACAAGCAACACCCCAAAACCACTGTATACTGTCCCCCACAGAAACAAGAAATATCCCACATACCAATCAGTGACCCCCAGTGACATTCCCCAGGGTAGAACCTGAACCACTCAACTCTGCTTTGCTAGTGAAAAGCAGCCTCTCCGCACTCTGCTCAAACACACACATAAACATGTACAGTCACTCCCAGCAAAGTTACACAAATGAGCTCTCGGCTGCTCAAGAACAATGTACAGGGTGACATACACACATTTTCAGTCCTGGCTTTCCACCCCAGAAATGTGCATCTTTAAATTTCAAGCACACTACTGCACAGAACAAGCTCATTATTAGTCCATCACATCATCAAAGGAAATGATTATGCCCAAGCCTTTGTTAACCTAAGTACAGATTCCCCAAATACATCAACCACAACACACTGCTTCAACACAACACAATGCAATAAGCTGATTAAATAGGAAAATATGACTTACGAGGATAAAATCACAAACCAATTCTGATTTTTATGGCATTACACATTTTATTTCTTTTGTAACCAATTCCTAAACATCACCAAGCTAAATACCATTTCAAAGCCAAAAGATTTCTCACCCAACAGCAGGGAGCTGTGCAATGGAAGAGGAAGGGCAGCCCTATCAAACAGTCTGGGCTTCTCACCTGTAGAAGTAGGAATTCAAGTGAGTTCATGTTGGGGAAGGGGCTGAGGGTGAGTCATTTCTGTAGGGGGAGGGCGTCCTTCAGCTCTGCCCATTTCAGAATAATTAGCAGCCTGTGGAGCAGAGAGTCAGAACTGGGGTACCAGGGGCTGCTGGGGATCAGGACTCTGGGGCACCAGCAAAGCTTGGGAGGGAGGAACAGTGTTCTCTGGAATAATGGGGATGCTGCAGGTCAGGGCTGATGGGCAGCTGATGCAGCCCTTGTCTGCTGTGTGCCTGGCTCTCCGCTCAGCCTCACAGTCTTACTGAGGACTAACATTCACCCCCGCAAATGTGTGCGCTATCTTGCTCTCTCTCGCACACGTGCGCTGGCCCCTTTCTTTCTGCCCACAAGTTTCCTGCAAGAAGACAAGGGCTCCTGACAAGCTCTAAACACAAGAAATGCTGTTGCACAGGACACCAGGGCCTGTTTGTTGAAGATGTCACCTAAGTAGAACAAACAAAAGAATGCCTCCGCTCTGGAGAATTCCCCAGGACCCGGAGAATTCCCCCATCCAGAAACTGTGCCAGGAGGGGCTCAGTGCCTGCAGGCTGCACTGACTGGGGGACCGTACAGGAGACATCTTAAAATGTATCTTGTGACTTGGTTGCTTTTTAAAAGCACAAGCGATCCCTGACACCGGTGCTGAGTTTACACCCATAAACCACTGACACCACAGCAATAAATGTACAAGTGGAGGGGAGTCTAAGACAGAAACCATCTGTGGTGCATTCAGAACATCCACCAATGCTCAAGAAATACACTAATCCATCGTAAAAACAACTGATTCGCTTTAATACGCAGGGCAGTGGGCTTGTGCTATCACTGCTAAGAGGTGCCTTTAGATTATGAGCATCAGGAATGCATAGGGCCAGATGAGCAAGAGGCAATAAATGCAAAATGCTAGACAAACGTTATGTCCCCTTCCTCGGGATGGTCCATGCAGAGGATAACAGCCCACTATTCCTATCTGCTAACAGTTACTTGTTTAGGTCGAGTGGCAGGGACTTGTGTCCTGGGTTTGACTCTAGTGGGGCAGGTTGTTAAATAAACAAGGGGTGACAGCTAGGAGTGTGAGAAGGCGCCTAGGCTTTCCCACCTGCATTTCCATTTGACCCATTAGCTCGTGTAGCTGAGGGGCCCCCAGGTGCTTTCTGACCCCTTGAGCACTGAGCTGAAAGTTTCCCAGCTCCCTCCTACGGCAAGCCCAGTGTGCCCATTTACCACATCCGGTGCCAGGCTGCTAGGCAGCCCAAGGCGGCTCTGCTAGCTGGGGGTGCATATTGGGGGTGGGGGGCCAGGGTGTTTTCATGCATGCCCTCCAGGGGTGCATGCAGTCTCTTCTGAGCAGAAAAGTTAATTCCTCACTGCCAAGCACCTGCCCAGTCACCCACGCTCCCTCATGTCCTACTTACCGGCTGTCCGGACCCAGGGCTGGCGCAGAAGATGGTGTACTTCTGGATGATCCCGTTCGGCTTAGCTGGGGGAAGCCAGGACACGACCATGCTGCTGGCAGAAGACGGGAAGGCTTTTATCCCGGTGGGGGAGCCTGGAACTGAGCAAGAGACAATTCATTTTAGACCCAGCAGCTTCAGCAAAGCCAGCTAGATCCACCACGACCTCCCGAGCAGGACGCTGATTCCTCCTCCCCATGAGGGGAAAGGCCAGACCGCTCTTCCTGCATGCCCAGTGTCCGCAGGCATTCACATCATTTGAGGTCTTGTTCTAAGAGGAATTCCTTATAACCAGGAATGCCACAATTCTAGCAGGCGTCAATGCTGTGGAAGGACTGGCTCTGGATCCTGCCCTGGCTTGGTGTTGGATGCAGATGCAAAGTGGCACAGGACCACTTTGGCTGCACAAAATGGAGGAAAGCTATTCTGGAGGCTGCATGTAGGGTACCTCCACTGCCGCAGGGCTGAGCCTTTCACCCTCCCATGCCAGGGAGGGAAGATGCTGAGTCAGCCAGAGGGGCAAAGGAAACAAGTCCAGTGGTGGACAATCTGTCCTACCTTTCATTTTGGGTTCAGCGCTTGGCTGGGGAAGTGGGAAGCACCTGGGCTGGGGCTTTCACAGAACCATAGGAATGTGGGGCTGGAAGGGACCTTGATAGGTCATCTAGTCCTTCCCCTGCTGTCACGGAGTCCCCGGGCGATGCTCTGGAACTGCTCCCCACAAAGCCAGTCAGGACTTTGGGGAGCCTCCTCTCCCTTGGAGCAGACTGTCTTCTGGGCAAGAAGCTCACACGGCTTCACCTCCTGGGTCTGACCTTGGAGCATTCAGCATATGCAACCTCCGTGCGCTTCCCACAGCGAGTCCGCCCAGGCGGGGTCCTGGGGAAGCCAGAGGGTCCTGCACGCACCCCCAACTTCACAGTCAGACGTGACTCTCAGCCAGCCAGTAAAACAGAGGTTTATTCGATGACAGGAACATGGTCTAAAACAGAGCTTGTAGGTACAGAGAACAGGATCCCTCAGCCGGGTCCATTCTGGGGCCCAGCAAGACAGAAAACCCTGTCTGCCCTCACTTCCCGTCCCCAGCCAGCTCCAAACTGAAAGCCCCTCCAGACCCTCCTTTCTGGCCTTTGTCCCTTTCCCGGGCCAGGAGGTCACCTGATCTCTCTGTTTACATTTAGCTATTCCTTTGCAGGCGGGAAGGGACCCAGCCATTTGTTGCCAGGATACAAAGTGTCGGCCATTTATGCACATTGGAGACTTAAGAAATGCATAGGGGAAACTGAGGCACTCACACAGTATTCAGAGGAAACATTAAGAACAGTCCCACTTCGTCACACCTGCGCTGAGGCAGGACCAAGGAAACCCAGACCATCCCCGACAGGTGCTTGTCTGACCTGTTCTTAAAAACCTCCAATGATTGGGATTCCACAACCTCCCTTGGGAGCCAGCTCCAGAGCTTAACTAGCCTTAGAGTTAGAAAAGTTTTCCTAATATCTTACCTATATCTCCCTTGCTGCAGATTAAGCCCATTATTTCTTGCTCTGCCTTCAGTGGACATGGAGAACAATTGATCACTGCCCTCTTTATTACAGCCCTTAACACGTTCGAAGACTGTAATCATGGCCCAACTCAGGCTTCTTTGCTCAAGTCTAAACATGCCCAGTTTTTTTAACCTTTCCTCACAGGTCAGGTTTTCTAAACATTTTATCATCTTTGTTGCTCTCCTCTCCTTCATGCCAGTGTTCAGCCCAGACCAAGACTCAAGCCCTTAAACGGTAGGTGTGGTTCAAACACATCATTACTGCTGGTGCCCTCCCGCAGCACAAGAGCACAAGTGGCATCAGGGCTGTGATGCCCGACAGTTTTGCCATCTAACATTGTGGGGATTCTAAGGCCTCATGTTAAAAATTTCCACAGGGGTCATTCCGAGGCGGAATCACTGCCGCCCACAACGCACAATCATGCTACGTCTTCTCTTGTGCTCATTTCTACCACACTGCGCAGTTGAAATACCCCTGAAATACAGGCTGTACATTGTGGCCCCACAAAGTCCTCCCTCCCACCCCGGCACCATGCAGTGCAAGGACTCTGCCTAACGCCTGTCATACCAGGATCTCAAAGCACTTTCTAAACATCATCTAGTCCCCCTCACACACTGGTAATGCTAAATGCTTATCCTGGTTTGCAGAGGGGCGGATAGGACACAGAGTGAGCCAGCAGCAGAGCCCAAGAATCCTAGCTGCTGGCTTCCAGCTGGAGTCACTAGACCATGCTGCCCCATGGCCAGGAGCAGGGACAGCAGAGGCTGCCCACTCCTGCGTCCCTCCCTCCAGCCTTTTGTCCGCAGGATTGAGGGTCTACTCATGTGCAGGCATCAGCCTGTTAGGAGACCACATCTAACAGCGTAGCCACATCTAACTGAAGGCAGCACCTGCCTCTTGCCAAGCCGGACGCAGGAGGGTTAATTCCAGTTCACACTCAGACATTAAAAGCCAATCACAGCTTCTAAATATGTCTCCTTAATCCACTAACATGCCCGACTGGCTTATCCTTACACTACCCTAATGTGCCTTCCCAGCATCTGGTGCTTTCCAAAGACAGGCAGCTGAGGGGCTCAGGGCCATGTCTCCTATTCCCAGCCCAAGGACAGCACAGAGCCAGGAAAACACTCAAACTCATTAATGGAATTAAAGTAGGCCATTAAAGTAGCAATGCAGTCCACACCATCCTCCAGATCATTAATAAAGATATTAAACAAAACCGGCCCCAGGACCGACCCTTGGGGCACTCCGCTTGAAACTGGCTGCCAACTAGACATGGAGCCATTGATCACTACCCGTTGAGCCCGACGATCTAGCCAGCTTTCTATCCACCTTACAGTCCATTCATCCAGCCCATACTTCTTTAACTTGGCAGCAAGAATACTGTGGGAGACCGTATCAAAAGCTTTGCTAAAGTCAAGGAATAACACATCCACTGCTTTCCCCTCATCCACAGAGCCAGTTATCTCATCATAGAAGGCAATTAGGTTAGTCAGGCACGACTTCCCCTTGGTGAATCCATGCTGACTGTTCCTGATCACTTTCCTCTCCTCTAAGTGTTTCATAATTTATTCCTTGAGGACCTGCTCCATGATTTTTCCAGGGACTGAGGTGAGGCTGACTGGCCTGTAGTTCCCCGGATCCTCCTTCTTCCCTTTTTTAAAGATGGGCACTACATTAGCCTTTTTCCAGTCATCCGGGACCTCCCCCGATCGCCATGAGTTTTCAAAAATAATGGCTAATGGCTCTGCAATCTCATCCGCCAACTCCTTTAGCACCCTCGGATGCAGCGCATCCGGCCCCATGGACTTGTGCACGTCCAGTTTTTCTAAATAGTCCCGAACCACTTCTTTCTCCACAG
Organism: Emys orbicularis; assembly: GCF_028017835.1. Taxonomy (NCBI): domain Eukaryota; kingdom Metazoa; phylum Chordata; order Testudines; family Emydidae; genus Emys; species Emys orbicularis. The sequence continues at coordinate 114,162,589 of NC_088690.1, read as the reverse complement.
AGGGCTCATGTCAGCGCTCCCCCCTGCCAAGCAGTGAGGATGAAGTGGTGTCAGTCTGTGTCCTCCTAGTTCTTGGGGCTCACCCTTCCCTGCAAACCTTTCCTCCCCAGAGGCACTTGCTATCACCATCTCCCTCTGCCTCACACCCCTGGCTGGCAAAGCTCTCCCATGTTAATGCTGGAGACAGTGATTCCTGGTGCCTGGCTCTCTGGCTCCTATCCCATTTCCAAAGCTCCTTCTCTTCTCCCCGTGCCATCTCCTCGCCTGGTTCTTATAACTCAAGGGTCCCTCTGCAGCGGGAAGCCCACATGGCTCATAAGCCTGTCTCCTTTACGCCTCAGCTTCCTCAAACACCCCCCAGCGCAGGGGCCATCTCTTGATGCAGGACTGCATGGTGCCACACATTCTCACAGCACTGGATCACACCCTGATCCCCCCACATGACTCGCACACACCTCCTGAGAGCAGGGACAAACCAAAGGCCCCTGGAAAAGAGACAACTAAGGGGGGATATGACAGAGGTCTATAAAATCATGCCAGGTGTTATTTACTCCTTCTCATAACACAAGAACTAGGGGTCACCAAATGAAATTAATAGGCAGCAGGTTTAAAACAAACACAAGGAAGTATTTTTTCACACAACGCACAGTCAGCCTGTGGAACTCCTTGCCAGGGGATGTTGTGAAGGCCAAGATTATAACAGGGTTCAAAAAAGAGCTAGATAAATTCATGGAGGATAGGTCCATCAATGGCTATTAGCCACGATGGGCAGGGATGTCCCTAGCCTCTGTTTGCCAGAAGCTTTGAACGGGCAACAGGGGATGGATCACTTGATGATTCCCTGTTCTGTTCATTCCCTCGGGGGCACCTGGCATTGGCCACTGTCAGCAGACAGGATACTGGGCTAGATGGACCTTTGGTCTGACCCAGTATGGCCGTTCTTATATTCATGGTCCCTGCCCAGAAGATCGGGCAGCCCAGCAGCCCGAGCACAGCTGCAGATAGCCATGCCCAGCACACAGCAGTGTGCCCCTGACCCGTCTTTGGGAGACTCGCACCCTGCTCTGCCATTGCCTGAATGTGCTTGCAGGGCAGACAATGCATTGCCTCTGCCCTGGTGCAATCTAGCCTAGCTGGGTCCTCCTCCTTCGAGGGGAAGGAGGACCGGTCATCAGGCTGAGCAGGGCTGACTTTGTCAGCTCCTTGCAGTTAGATGACTTGATTAATGAGCACTAGACCAGCATAATAAGTAGAAAAGCATATGCTTGTCCAAAAAGCCCCTGACAGATTGCAGCCTGCTGGGGGTCAGGGTGACAGCTGACTGGCTAAGTAGCAGATTGTAGAACAGGGAAGGCTGGGAGAAGGGATATTTCTCTAAGGACTTCCAAGGAAAACCCCATCCTCTTGCAGAAAAAAACATCTCTGGCAGGTCCTGCTGCTCTAAGGACTTACCTGGAAGCCCCACACAGAATACTGTACGGTGTATGGAGCTCAGCTTCTCCAGCTATCTGCCACCAATAGCAGGCTCACTGGAAATAGCTACAACAGGGAGCTTAGAGGCCATAATAAAGTGAAGGGCTGGGCCCGTGCTGTCATTTACCAAAGAGTCCTGGAGAGTTCACACCAGGTGGTCCAGTCCCCACAGCCATCCCCTCCTGCATTCCATGGCTCTCAGCATGGCAGTGAGGATCATATGCATACAAAAGAGCCAGGCCTGGGTAAAGCAGCTAACTTTGGCAGGGCCGCCCAGAAGATTCAGGGGGCCTGGGGTCTTAGGTGGCGGGGGGCCCCTGCCACCGAATTGCCGCCGAAGACCCGGCACTTCGGCATCGGGTCCCGGGGCGGAAGGACCCCCCGCCACGGGTCTTCAGGGCACTTCGGCGTCGGGTCCCGGAGTGGAAGAAGCTTCGGGGGCCCGGGCCCCACAAGAGTTTTCTGGGGGCCCCGGAGCGAGTGAAGGACCCCGCTCCAGGGGCCCCGAAAAACTCTCGTGGGGGCCCCTGCAGGGCCCGGGGCCTGGGGCAAATTGCCCCACTTGCCCCCCCCCCCGGGCAGCCCTGAACTTTGGGCCCATTCCTGCTCCAGCTGGACTCAGCAGCAAAGCTCCAATTGGTTTCAATGGCAGCTGGATCAGACCCGGTGGATTCACCCCCGCCCCCACCCAACCCTCCAGGAACAGCCTTTCTCCGCTGACATTCCTTAGCCAAAATCCGCTCCTGCCCGTGTTTTTAGACTAGAAATGTCTCCTACAACAGCACTTTAATGTACACTAATGTAGGAAACTGCACTGCCTGGCTTCCTGCCCCTCAGTCATCTAGGCCCTAACATTCAGAGCTGAGCTACATTTCCAAATATATTGATTTCAGTTACAACATAGAATGCAAAGTGTACAGTGCTCACTTTATATTACTTTTGATTACAAATATTTGCATTGTAAACAGATAAAAGAGGTGTTGGGCGGAAAAATCACTAAGGGGGCTGGCGCTGACTGGGCAGGATGTGTTGGGAGGGAAATCCCAGAGGTAGGTTTTGCTGATTGGGCAGGAGGTGGTGGGCGGGGAAATCACTGAGGCACCTTGCACTGACTGGGTAGGAGGCGCTGGGCGGGAAAAGTCACTGAGGTGGTTGGCGCTGACTGGGCAGAAGGTGTTGGGAGGGAAAGTACAGAGGTGGGTCGTGCTGACTGGGTGGGAGGTGTTGGGCTAGAAAATCACTGAGGGGGCTGGTGCTGACTAGGTAGGAAGCGCTGGGCGGGAAAGCCCTGAGGTGGGTTTTGCTGATTGGGCAGGAGGTGCTGGGCAGGAAAATCACTGAGGCAGCTCGCGCTGACAGGGTAGGAGGCGCAGGGCGGGAAAAGTCACTGAGGGGATTGGCGCTGACTGGGTAGGAGGCTCTGAGTGGGAAAATCACTGAGGTGGCTCTTGCTGACTGGGTAGGAGGTGTTGGGAGGGAAAGTCCAGAGGTGAGTTTTGCTGACTGGGTGGGAGGTGTTGGGCTGGAAAATCACTGAGGGGGCTGGCACTGACTAGGTAGGAGGTGCTGAGCGGGAAAAGTCACTGGAGGTGACTGGCGCTGACAGGGTAGGAGGCGCTGGGCGGGAAAGCCCTGAGGTGGGTTTTGCTGATTGTGCAGAAGGTGCTGGGCAGGAAAATCACTGAAGGTGACTCGCGCTGACAGGGTAGGAGGTGCTGGGCGGGAAAAGTCACTGGCGGTGACTGGTGCTGACAGGGTAGGAGGCGCTGGGCGGGAAAATCACTGAGGCGGCTGGCCCTGACTGGCTAGGAGGAGTTGGGAGGGAAAGCCCAGAGGTGGGTTGCGCAGCCTGGGTAAGAGGTGTTGGGTGTGAAAATCACTGAGACAGCTCGCGCTGACTGAGTAGTAGGCGTTGGGCAGGAAAGGTCACTGAGGCGGCTCGCGCTGACTGGGTAGGAGGTGTTGGGAGGGAAAGCCCAGAGGTGGGTTGCGCTGACTGAGCAGGAGCCGCGGGGCAGGAAAATCACTGAGGCAGCTCACGCTGATTCGGTAGGAGGTGCTGGGCGGGAAAAGTCACTGAGGGGGGGCTGGCAGTGATTGGGCAGGAGGCTCTGAGTGGGAAAATCACTGAGGTGGCTCTTGCTGACTGGGTAGGAGGAGTTGGGAGGGAAAGCCCAGAGGTTGGTTTTGCTGACTGGGTGGGAGGTGTTGGGCTGGAAAATCACTGAGGGGGTTGGCGCTGACTAGGTAGGAAGCGCTGGGCGGGAAAGCCCTGAGGTGGGTTTTGCTAATTGGGCAGGAGGTGCTGGGCAGGAAAATCACTGAGGCAGCTCGCGCTGACAGGGTAGGAGGCACAGGGCGGGAAAAGTCACTGAGGGGGTTGGCGCTGACTGGGTAGGAGGAGTTGGGAGGGAAGATCACTAAGGCAGCTCGCGCTGACTGTGTAGTAGGCACCGGGCAGAAAAGGTCACTGAGACGGCTGGTGCTGATTCGGTAGGTGGTGCTGGGCGGGAAAAGTCACTGAGGGGGCTGGTGCTGACTGGGCAGGAGGCTCTGAGTGGGAAAATCACTGAGGTGGCTCTTGCTGACTGGGTAGGAGGTGTTGGGAGGGAAAGTCCAGAGGTGAGTTTCGCTGACTGGGTGGGAGGTGTTGGGCTGGAAAATCACTGAGGGGGCTGCCACTGACTAGGTAGGAGGTGCTGAGCGGGAAAAGTCACTGGAGGTGACTGGCGCTGACAGGGTAGGAGGCGCTGGGCGGGAAAGCCCTGAAGTGGGATTTGCTGATTGGGCAGGAGCTGCTGGGCAGGAAAATCACTGAGATAGCTCGCGCTGACAGGGTTGGAGGCGCAGGGCGGGAAAAGTCACTGAGGGGGTTGGCGCTGACTGGGTAGGAGGAGTTGGGAGGGAAAGCCCAGAGGTGGGTTGTGCAGCCTGGGTAAGAGGTGTTGGATGTGAAAATCACTGAGGCAGCTCGCGCTGACTGGGTAGTAGGTGCTGGGCAGGAAAGGTCACTGAGGGAGCTGGTGCTGACTGGGTAGGAGGTGTTGGGAGGGAAAGCCCAGAGATGGGTTGCGCTGATTGATCAGGAGCCGCGGGGCAGGAAAACCACTGAGGCAGCTCGCGCTGACAGGGTAGGAGGCGCAGGGCGGGAAAAGTCACTGAGGGGGTTGGTGCTGACTGGGTAGGAGGAGTTGGGAGGGAAAGTCCAGAGGTGAGTTTCGCTGACTGGGTGGGCGGTGTTGGGCTGGAAAATCACTGAGGGGGCTGGCACTGACTAGGTAGGAGGTGCTGAGCGGGAAAAGTCACTGGAGGTGACTGGCGCTGACAGGGTAGGAGGCGCTGGGCGGGAAAATCACTGAGGCGGCTGGCCCTGACTGGGTAGGAGGAGTTGGGAGGGAAAGCCCAGAGGTGGGTTGCGCAGCCTGGGTAAGAGGTGTTGGGTGTGAAAATCACTGAGGCAGCTCGCGCTGACTGGGTAGTAGGCGCCGGGCAGGAAAGGTCACTGAGGCGGCTGGCGCTGACTGGGTAGGAGGTGTTGGGAGGGAAAGCCCAGAGGTGGGTTGCGCTGATTGAGCAGGAGCCGCGGGGCAGCAAAATCACTGAGGCAGCTCGCACTGATTCGGTAGGAGGTGCTGGGCAGGAAAAGTCACTGAGGGGGCTGGCGCTGACTAGGTAGGAGGCACTGGATGGGAAAATCACTGAGGGGCTGGCACTGACTGGGCAGGAGGCACTGAGTGGGAAAATCACTGAGGTGGCTCATGCTGAGTGGGTAGGAGGTGTTGGGAGGGAAAGCCCAGAGGTGGGTTTTGCTGACTGGGTGGGAGGTGTTGGGCGGGAAAAGTCACGGAGGGGGTTGGCGCTGACTGGGTAGGCGGTGTTGGAAGGGAAGCCCAGAGGTGTGTTTTGCTGATTGGGCAGTAGATGCTGGGCCAAAAACCACGAAAGCCAACCATCCAGGACTGGGCAGGGGGTACTGGGCAGGTAACCCTGTAGATGATACCCTTACTGGAGAAGAGACATGGAAAGGAAAGGGGAACAGACTCTTCTACTGATATTACAAAAAGTACTGGGTAGGAAACTCCTAAAGCAACTTGCACTCACTAGACAAATGGCCCTAGGGGCAGGGCCAGCTCCAGGGTTTTTGCCGCCCCAAGCGGCGCAAAACAAAACAAAAAAAAAGCCGCGATCGGAATTGCGATCGCGATCTGCGGCGGCAATTCGGCGGGAGGTCCTTCGCTCCGAGCGGGAGTGAGGGACCGTCCGCCGAATTGCCGCCGAATAGCTGGACATGCCACCCCTCTCCGGAGTGCCCGCCCCAAGCACCTGCTTGGCAAGCTGGTGCCTGGAGCCGGCCCTGCCTAGGGGGCAAATGTGTGTGCAGGCTTGAGCTTACCCGGAAAAAGATGCTAAGCAGGAAACCTCAAGCAGTTTGTGCTGACTAGGAAGAAGGTGCTGAGTTCTCGTGAAAGCTCTCATAACTTCTGCAACATACAAGTGCTGAAAACTAGGAATTAGGGTAATTTCCATACAGGGAGATTACCTTGTAATCCTGCTGTCTAATGTGCCACACCTAAACTAGCGGAGCCTTTTTGTGCCTGTGGCTGAGAGATTGCCCCTCCCCCTCCCCCATGAGAAGGATTGAACTTCTGTTTCTCTTAGTCACAGTAAATTCCCACAGAATGATTTCTACTTGGCTTTTTTGAGATTTGAAGTGAAATCTTACTTGAGACCTATCCCGGTCAGATGGCACATGGTGTGGCGAAGGGGCGGCTGTAAGGGGATGGCGGAGGCCGTGGAAAATTCCCCCCTTTTCTCAAAAAAGCCAAGAAATGGCCCAACCAAGCAAATGTCACAAAGTCTGGAAATGAACAGGTGAGGTGGGGGGCTCCTTTCAGACCCTCACTTCCGTGTAATCCTTCCTCAAGTCCTTTTGCCCTGCCCAATTTACACCGCTCAACCAACCACAACTTTCACCCTTTGTTTTCTTGTGCACAAGAAAGAACACTGTCGGATTGATGAGTGTCAACTGTAGGGATTCGGACAGCTCCGTTAGTTGTGTCCGAATTCCAGGCCTCGTGTCTCTTTGGTGATAAAGAGAGGAGATTCCTCGGGCTACGTTCGAAGGGATTGATGTGGCGGTCCTTTCTGAAATGTGTTGATGTTGAGATGTTGTAGGTAGATGCGGTGGTATTCAGAGCCGGCACGTGGGTGTACCTAACCCTACTAACAGGACCGCGTCACAAGTAAGAGGGGTCTTTTCTGGTAAAGGTACGGGGCACAAAGTTGTCATTTTCTTGGTGGGGTAGGAGGTAAGTCGGGAAGGGTGTCGCTGAGAGATGGAGGATTGATTGGAAAGGGGACACTCAGCAGGATCCCTCCCTTCCCTGTTCATTTCCAGATCTTTCCACATTGGGGACTCCCCCCCCCTTGTGTAAAGGAGGAGTATTTTACTAAAGAAAGGGTGACTGCCCTGTAATCAGGGTTCAGGTCGCTTTCCCTTTTCTCCTCTCTGCATTGGCCCTCTTCACACCAAGGTCCAAAGTGAGCTCCCTCTAACTAGGGTGTGGGTCTTTCCCTGCCTTTCACAAGGTAACACTGCCATTTGGAAGGTAGTTCTAGAAACCAGCCTCTTGAGAGGGTTCAGGGTTTGTCCTACTAGCTGTCCCGTGCCCTCCTCACTCACGCACTCAGCCAAGTCAAAGCCCGCGTCCTCTGCATCCACCTGGACCCGCGTTCTGCCGCAAGCTCTCCTGCGCTCTGAAAGAGATCGGTGCCGAAAAGTAGGAATTAGGGTAATTTCCGGCAGGGCCGAGTACCTTGTCAATGTAATCTGAATGGACCTTGTACACGTGCTCTCTACTGAGCCACACCTAACCCGCTTCACCTCTCTCTTTCTAGCAACTCAAAGGACAAAATGGACAAGACGACACAAGCACCAAAGAAACTGCAGGAAAAGGGAAGAAAAAGCCACGGCCAAAGGCTGCACACACTGCACCCCTGTACCGAGGGCTCGGGTTCGACACTTCTCCGCACAGGCTTAATCCCCCTTCAGGTGCCCCGGAAAAGGACCTCCCTGTAAACAAGGATCAAGGTCCATTCCTTGCCAACCAAAATGCTTTATGGGTCCCTTCCATAGCTGAGGCTGAGCGACCCCGCTTTAAAAAGGGTTGAGGTCTCTGTGGGTTTGAGCTCCTTAGGACCTAGCCTTTAAAATGCCCCGTGCCGTTGACCTCTCCCTGTCAGAAGGGTGCAGGTCTCCCCTTTCTAACTCCTCTTGGGCCGTTGGCACTCGCTGGGCAACGAGACCACCCACTTCTGAGGGAACGGAGCTCTGTCCTTTACAGCGCTTTTCGCTCTGGCCCATTGGAACGCCCCTGGCTTAAGGACCACCCTGTAAGGAGGGTTTCGGTCTCCTTTGCCATGCAAATTAAGCCACAGGTCACTTTGACATGCCCGGCAAAATGACCGCCCTGTAACCAGGGTGTAAGGTCTTATACCTCTCACACTTAAGCTAGGGGAGTCTTTCTGTGCCTGTGGCTGAGCGACTCCCCCCGACCCCCCGCCCCTTGAGAAGGGTTGAACTTCTGTTTCTCTTAGTCACAGTAAATTCCCACAGAATGATTTCTACTTGGCTTTTTTGAGATTTGAAGTGAAATCTTGCTTGGGACCTATCCCGGTCAGATGGAACATGGTGTGGCGAAGGGGCGGCTGTAAGGGGATGGCGGAGGCCGTGGAAAATGCGCCCCTTTTCTCAAAAAAGCCAAGAAATGGCCCAACCAAGCAAATGTCACAAAGTCTGGAAATGAACAGGTGAGGTGGGGGGCTCCTTTCAGACCCTCACTTCCGTGTAATCCTTCCTCAAGTCCTTTTGCCCTGCCCAATTTACACCGCTCAACCAACCACAACTTTCACCCTTTGTTTTCTTGTGCACAAGAAAGAACACTGTCGGATTGATGAGTGTCAACTGTAGGGATTTGGACAGCTCCGTTAGCTGTGTCCGAATTCCAGGCCTTGTGTCTCTTTGGTGATAAAGAGAGGAGATTCCTCGGGCTACGTTCGAAGGGATTGATGTGGCGGTCCTTTCTGAAATGTGTTGATGTTGAGGTGTTGTAGGTAGATGCGGTGGTATTCAGAGCCGGCACGTGGGTGCACTTAACCCTACTAACAGGACCGCATCACAAGTAAGAGGGGTCTTTTCTGGTAAAGGTAGGGGGCACAAAGTTGTCATTTTCTTGGTGGGGTAGGAGGTAAGTCGGGAAGGGTGTCGCTGAGGGATGGAGGATTGATTGGAAAGGGGACACTCAGAAGGATCCCTCCCTTACCTGTTCATTTCCAGATCTTTCCACATTGGGGACTCTCCCCGCCCCTTGTGTAAAGGAGGAGTATTTTACTAAAGAAAGGGTGACCGCCCTGTAATCAGGGTTCAGGTCGCTTTCCCTTTTCTCCTCCCTGTATTGGCCCCCTTAACGGCACCCGACATAGTCACTCTGCAGAGTAGACTCTGGCCCCTCCGCAGTCTTGATACCACAGAGCCCGTACCCAACGAGGAAGCACATGGCCTTTGAAGAAAACTAGAGGGAGCACACATGAGGAATTCAAAGCACTGACCTCTTACTCAGAGCTAATTATCTGGGAGGCGGAAACCTAAGGACTGTTCATATCTGCTTAGAAGGATGTCCAGGTTGCTCAGGTCCACTTGTGCCAGCTTCTCCTGTGGCTGGGGCTCCTGGCCAATTCCTCTGCAAGCGCAGCTGCAAAAGCCAAGCATGAGCCATCACTACACAAATCTCTATTGGTTTGTGAAATCTTGCCCTCATCCCTGCCTCCCTCTCCCATCCCATCTACATCAGCCCCACTGGATGAACAGAAACTGAGTGATCATTTCTCTCGTGGAGCAACAGTGACACCAGGTGGCTCGCCAGGGGAATGCACAAAGCATTTCCCTTAGGCAGTAACAGTGACACCAGGTGGCCACTCGGTGTAATTGCACAGAGCATTTCCCACATGAACTAACAATGACACCATGTGGCCACTTTGGGTAATGCACAAAGCATTACCCTACTGGAGCAACAGTGACACCTGTTGGCTAATCCAGGTAATGAAGAAAACATTTCAGGGAGCAGGAGTGGCACCTGGTGGCCACTCGCGGTAATGCACAAAGTATTTCCAATGGGAGCAACAGTGACACTGGGTGGCTAATCCAGGTAATTCACAAAGCATTTCAGGGAGCAAGACTGACTGGGTGGCCACAAGGGGTAATGCACAAAGAATTTCCCCCATTGATCAACAGTGACACTGTGTTGTCACCTGCAGTACCCTCAGAGCAATCCCTTAAGAAGCAGCAGTGACATTGGGCGGCCAGTTGGACGACTGCACAGAGCATTTCTCTCATGGAGCAACAGAGACACTAGGTGGCCACTCGGGGAAATGGACAGAGCTTTTCCCCCATGGAACAGCAGTGACGCCTGGTGGCCACTCAGTGTAATTGCACAGAACATTTCTCTCATGAAGCAAAAATGAGACTGCGTGACCACCCCGGGTAATCACAGAGCATTTCCTTCATGGAGCAATATTGACACCGGGTGGACACTCTGTATAGTTGCACAGAGCATTTCCCAAATAAAGCAACAGTGACACTGGGTGGCTAATCCAGGTAATGCACAAAGCATTTCCCCCATGGAGCAACAGTGGCACTGGGTGGACACCTGGGGTAATGCACAGAGCATTTCCTTAAGGAGCAACAGTGACACTGGGTGCCGTGATACAGCAGGGCCAGAGAGCAGCAGGAGAATGGTAGAAGAAAACTAGAGTGGTACGGATGAGCAATAGAGTGCCATAATTGTTCACTCACAGCCAGTCATGGAGAAGACAGAAAGCGGAGGACTGTTCATCTCTGCTTACAAGGATGTCCAGGCTGCTCAGGTTCACTTCTTCCAGTTTCTCCTCTGGCTGGGGCTCCTGGGCGATTCCTCCGCAAACACAGCATATAACCCAAGCAGGAGCCATCACTGCCCAAAGTTCTATTGGTGTACGAGATACTGCCCTCCCTCTCCCATCCACTGTACATCAGCCCCACTTGATGAACAGTGACAGTCAACTCCCACAGTCACCCCCACCACTACCAATGGAGGATCTAGTACCATCATGCATCTCTTCCCCCTCCCAATGCCCCAGTGGGTTGCAGACACCCCAGACCAAGCCTGTGAGCATGCACCATTGCCCATGTTCTATGCAAGGAGACAGGACAAGGGGAGAGAGAGAGAGTATGTTGGCCAACATATGAGAGCTCAGAGAGAGACACATAGGAAGAAGGACAAACTCAGCACCTGTACTCACCTTTCCGGTTCCAGGCCTCTGCTCAGGTGAACATGCTCCTCCCTGTCCAGGAAGATCAGCTGCTCCCAATATAGGGAAATTCTCCCTCTGCACCCAGAACAAGGTGGAAAACTTTTATTACAAACCGAGCCCCACCTAAAGGGAAGCAGACGTCTGTACTCAGCCTTTACCACACATGTATCTTAGAGGCCACCTGGGGTATTTCTCAGAATGTAGTTGCCCTGGAGCAACAGTGACACCCAGTGGCCAATCACGGCAATGCACAGAGCATGTCCCCCATGCAGCAGCAGTGACACTTGGTGGCCACTCGCGGCAAAGCACAAAGCATTTCCCTCGTGGAGCAACACAGACACTACGTGGCCACTCAGGGTAAGGCAGAAACCATTTCCCCCCCACAGCGCTGCAGTGATACTCGGTGGCCAGCCGGGGTAATGCATGGGCTGTCTGCCTTGGACCATCAATGCCATCCGGTGGCCAGGCAGGGTAACATACAGACTGTAAAAAGCAACAGAGGGTCCTGTGGCACCTTGAAGACTAACAGGAGTATACAGACTGTGTTTCTCCTGGAGCAGCGGTGACACCTGGTGGCCAGTTGGGGAAATGCGCAGCGTGCATCTGCCCTGGAGGAGCAGTGACAGCCTGTGGGCAGCAGGGGCAGCACCAGCCCCTTCCTCATTGGGGGAGCTGAGGTGGGATAGACAGAAAATTGTGGCAGCTGCATCCCCCCCACCACCACGAGGCCTCACCTCTTACTGAAGTGCAAGTTCCGCCTCCTCCCCTCAGAGGCTCCGGCCCTTCACCAGCCCAGAGGCCAGAAGCCAGAGCCAGGCAGGGTAGGGCGACTGCTGCGCTAGGTGGCGCAATGATGCAGGCAGCCACAGCGCTCCCCACTCTTGTCCTTGTGCAGTGTGGGGTCCCGGGGCTGTGGCTGCTCCTCAGTTCCCGGCCGCCCTTTGACCGCTCACAGACCTTAAGAGCTGCTCGGGTTGGGGTCGGGCTCCAGGGCCAGCAGAGCCCTCGGGGAGCAGTAACCACGAGGGTTAGGACCCAGGAGCCCAGGCTGGAGCAGGTCAGTGCTGTGCAGAGCCCTGGACCCTCCACATAATGTGTGTGGTGCAACTTGGTGACTGGAGACACAGGCCGAGGGCTACTCTCAGACCCCTGCTCACGTCCACTACTGAATATAGCCTGCTTCAGGGAGGATACCTAGAGTGGCATGACCAGGGAAGCTCACCCAGTGATAGAGAAGGAAGAGACTTGAGGACTGAGCATATCCGCCCTCAACCCTCTTCCCGTTACACCTTTAGCATTACAACCAAAAAGCACCCCTTGCAACGGCACCCGACATAGTCACTCTGCAGAGCAGACTCTGGCCCCTCCCCAGCCTCAATCCCACAAAGCCCCGTGCCCAGTGAGGAAGCTCACGGCCTGTGAAGAAAACTAGAGCGAGCACAGATGAGGAATTCCAAGCACTGACGGCTTACTCACAGTCAGTTATGCGGAAGGCAGAAAGTGGAGGACTGTTAATCTCTGCTTACAAGGATGTCCAGGCTGCTCAGGTCCACCTCTGCCAGCTTTTCCTTCGGCTGCTGCTCGACTGTTCCTCTGCAAGCGCCACAAATAAGCCAAGCAGGAGCCATCACTCCACAAAACTCAATTGATGGGCAAAATCTTGCCCTCATCCTTGCCTCCCTCTCCCATCCCATCTACATCGACCCCACTCGATGAACAGAGACTGCGTCAACACTGACAGTGATGCTCCACTCTCGCGCGCACTGCCCCGCGTGATTTTTGTCCCCTCCCACTTCTACATGGCTTCCAAGACCTAGCCAGTGGGGATGCACACCTAGCATGCCTGCCCGTGTTCAACGAAAGGAGACCGAACAAGTAGAGACAAGGACAGACCGAGAAAGTGGGTCAGACAACACACTAGAGAAGAGAGAGAGAAACATGGAAGGAAGGCAAGAAACTCACCAGCTAGAGTCATCCTCCTAGATGCAACCTTTCGCTGCGGTGGACACACCGCTCCTGGCCAGACAAAATGAGCAGCCCCTGATAACGGGGACCTCGTCTCCCTCGTAGCCACAGCTAGACGGGAACCTTTTCTTACAAACACAGACCAAGCTAACGGCGCATCCCTGCCTGGAGCCATGTGGGCCGTGACCAGACTCCTCACCAAACCAGACACTTAGCTCACTGACAGTGACGGCTGCTCCGCTTCCAGCTAGATGGCATCGCCATAGCCTGGCATCAACAATGCTCACTGTCTCATGGCTCTTGCGCACCTTCCATCTCACAACGGGGTTGGGCTCTTACCCTTGACTTCTTTCTCCATCCTACTAAGCAGAACACAAGAGGGAAAAACAAAAGTTATCATCGGTGTATGTTCTTCTTCTCCCTGTCCCATTACACCTTTATAGATACAATTAAAAAGCACACAACGCACACTTAACCTCTGGAATTGCTGGCCAGAGAATGCTGTGAAAGCCAAGACTATAATAGGGTTCAAAAAAGAACTAGGTCAATTCATGGAGAATAGGTCCATCAATGGCTATTAGTCAGGATGGGCAGGGATGGTGCCCTTATCCTCTGTTTGCCAGAAGCTGGGAATGCGCGACACAGGATGGATCACTTCACGATTACCTGTTCTATTCATTCCCTCTGAAGCACCTGGTATTAGCCAGTCGGAAGACAGGATACTGGGCTAGATGGACCTTTGGTCTGACCCAGTATTGCCATTCTTACGTTCTAATGTTAAGCAGCCCGTTGCACCTGCACCCAAGAGAGTCACTGTGCAGAGGAGACTATTGTCTCTTCCCCTGGTCGTAATCCCACAGCTAATCCCAAAATAGGGAAATTCTCCTCCCACACCCAGAACAAGGAGGAAAACTTTTATGAGAAACCAAGCCTCACCTAAAGGGAAGCAGCCGTCTGTACTCAGCCTCTATCATGCATTTATCTTAGGCTTCAGCCGTGCCGCTAAAAGTCATGAAGTGTAGTTATGAGGGAGGCAGAAAGCTGAGGACTGTTCATATCTGCTTAGAAGGATGTCCAAGCTGCTCAGATCCACTTCTGCCAGCTTCTCCTCTGGCTAGGGCTCCTGAACAACAATTCCTCTGTAAGAGCAGCTGCAAAAGCCAAGCATGAGCCATCATTACACAGAGCTCTTGCCCTCATCCCTGCCTCCCTCTTCCATCCTATCTACATCTGCCCCCCACAATGAACAGAGACCGAGTTAACACTGACAGTCACTGCTCCACTCTCGCACCCACTGCCCTGCATGATTTTCGTCCCCTCCTACTTCTCCATGGCTCCCGAGACCTAGCCTGTGGGGACGCACACCTACCACACCTGCCCTTGTCCTATGAAGGGAGATGGCACAATGAGAGGAGAGGAGAGAGAGAGTCCATGGGGCTGGTCTATGGATAAGTTCAGTAGGCATCAGTGGCTTAGTCGTATGCAGGGCCGGTGCAACCGCTAGGCGAACTAGGCGGTCGCCTAGGGCGCCAAGTGGTTGGGGGCGCCCACTGGGTCTTAGTGTCCACCCTTCTGGTTTTCCTATCCCTGTTCTGACCCTTCCTGCAGGCTCGGAGTCTTCCTGGGAAGGGGATCTAGTAGTTAAAAGAGAAAAAGCCTCCAGCCTGCCAGACCTATTAGCACAACACTGAAATCGTTAAAGAGCCATTCAAGGGGTAATGAAGCCACTTAACAGGCATTTGCCAACCCCCAGGTATATACTGTCAGTTTCTGAATGTACTGACAAAAACAGTTGTGCATGACGGTCATATTTACTCAGGACATGTCAGTCTACAGGATCTTAGTTTAAAATTTGCTTTAAAAATATTTCATTAGTGAGTTGGTGAAGATTATAAAATCTCATCTCTAAAAAATCCTTGCACAGATTTTTAGATGCACAATCATCTTTAGCCTTAAATGCTTGGATCTTCAGACATATGATTTTTTAAATAAATCCTTCAAAAGACCTCCCTTATCTAAAATACACATTTTAATTACTATAGTAAAAAAACTTACTTCCAAAGTCTTCCAGTCCTTTCTGCTCATCCATTTCTCCCTTCACTCCCCCTCCCCCAACCCCCATTGAAGAGAGCCCTTAAATGGACAACAGCCCTTTGCTTCCAGATAGCTGGACAAAGAGTTTCCCTTTCTTTACTTCTGACTATCTTTTGATGAACTAGTTTTAAACAAAATCAGTACCTTAGTAAGATATAAAATCCTTTGTTATGCCTAAAATCTTTGGAAACATATTTTTTAAAGTTGGTGAAATTTCATAAACGTGTATTGTTATGGAGATCACACACAGTAAATTAGTGTTCCCTTTTTCTAAAAGCAATGAACATTGTTATGAACACACTAAACTTCTGTAACTGATTAATTTAAAATATTGTCTGTTTCAGTGACTTAAATATGTAGTAATCTGGAATGTTAACTTTATGAAGGTTTAAGAGTACATTTAAAATATAAAATCAGCTTAGAAATACTGATTAAGAAAATGTAAAACAGAGAAGAGCTGCATCATGTATTTCATAATATTTAATGTTGTATTCAGAAAGACAGCTTACTCACCCTTACTACAAAGTTTTTGCAAATAAATGTCTGACAAACTTCAGGGCATATCAAAAAACCTGTGACTGACATTTTTTATTCCCAAGTTTAGTGCTTTTAATTAGGTACCTTCTGCATGTCCATTCCACGTGAGGGAGAGGATACAGGGATCTCTGTGGGGAACTGTGACTCTAAGCCACCGTGAGGCGGGCCGGGCATCTTGTTATTCTTTCTGCTTTGTCCCTCCGCCCCCGCCGGGCTGCAAGCTCAGGCTGCCGTCGGGCATAGGGGCACCAGTTTAATAATACTGCATAGGGCCCCATAAATCCTAAGGATGGCCCTAGGGGCGCCAAAAAGCGGTGCCCTGGCTCGGCAGGGAGGAACTGCCTTCCGGAGATACCAGAGAGCCAGAACGTCGGATTGCGGGGGTGGCGACCCCCAGCCATGGAGGAGCTGCTGCGGCGCAGGGGGGCAGCAGCCCTGCAAAGGCAGCACCGCTGCTACCGGGGAGGAGCCGTGCCCCTTGCCCCTCCTGCCCAGGTTGCGGATGCTCACACTCCCGGGAGCCGCAAAGCCTGAGCGGAGCGAGGGAGGAGCCGGGGGACGCATGGGGTCCACTGCCCGCATGCATCCACTGCATGGAGCAACAGAGACACTTTGTGGCCACCGAAGGTAATCCACAGACCATTTTCTACATGGCGCAACAGTGACACTGTGTGGCCACGCGAGGAAAAGCACAGAGCATTTCCTTCATGGAGCAACAGTGACACCGTGTGGCCACGCGGGGTAATGCAGAGAGCATTTCCTTCATTGAGCAACAGTGACACCGTGTGGCCACGCCAGGTAATGCACAGAGCATTTCCTTCATGGAGCAACAGTGACACCGTGTGGCCACGCCAGGTAATGCACAGAGCATTGTCTACATGGAGCAACAGTGACACTGTGTGGCCACGGGGGGTAATGCACGAGCATTTCCTTAAGGAGCAACAGTGACACCGTGTAGCCATGCGGGGTAATGCACAAACCATGTTCTACATGGCGCAACAGTGACACTGTGTGGCCACGCGAGGAAAAGCACAGAGCATTTCCTTCATGGAGCAACAGTGACACCGTGTGGCCACGCCAGGTAATGCACAGAGCATTTCCTTTATGGAGCAACAGTGACACTGTGTGGCCATCCTAGGTAATGCACAGAGAATTTCCTGCATGGAGCAACAGTGACACTAGGTGGCCACGCGGGGTAATGCACAGAGCATTTCCTTAAGGAGCAACAGTGACAGTGTGTGGCCACCCGAGGTAAAGCACAGAGCATTTCCTTCATGGAACAACAGTGACACCGTGTGGCTACGCGGTGTAATGCACAGAGCATTTTCTGCATGAAGCAACAGTGACACTGTGTGGCCACACGAGGTAATAGACAGAGCATTTCCTTAAGGAGCAACAGTGACACTGTGTGGCCACGCGGGGTAATGCAGAGAGCATTTCCTTAAGGAGTAACAGTGACACTGTGTGGCCACGCGGGGTAATGCAGAGAGCATTTCCTTAAGGAGTAACAGTGACACTGTGTGGCCATGCGAGGTAATGCACAGAGCATTTTCTGCATGGAGCAACAGTGACACTAGGTGGCCACGCGGGGTAATGCACAGAGCATTTTCTGCATGGAGCAACAGTGACACTTTGTGGCCACATGGGGTAATGCAGAGAGCATTTCCTTAAGGAGTAACAGTGACACTGTGTGGCCATGAGAGGTAATGCACAGAGCATTTCCTTCATGGAGCAACAGTGACACTGTGTGGCCACACGGGGTAATGCACAGAGCATTTCCTTCATGGAGCAACAGTGACACTTTGTGGCCATGCAAGGTAATGCACAGAGCATTTCCTTCATGGAGCAACAGTGACACTGTGTGGCCACACGGGGTAATGCACAGAGCATTTCCTTCATGGAGCAACAGGGACACTTTGTGGCCAGGCGGGGTAATGCACAGAGGATTTCCTTTATGGAGCAACAGTGACATTGTGTGGCCATGCGGGGTAATACACAAAGCATTTTCTACATGGATCAACAGTGACACTGGGTGGCTATGCGGGTAATGCACAGAGTATTTTCTACATGGAGCAACAGTGACACTCGGTGGCCACGCGGGGTAATGCACACAGCATTTCCTTCATGGAGCAACAGTGACACTCGGTGGCCACGCGGGGTAATGCACACAGCATTTCCTTCATGGAGCAACAGTGACACCGTGTGGCCACACTGGGTAATGCACAGAGCATTTCCTTAAGGAGCAACAGTGACAGCGTGTGGCCACACGGGGTAATGCACAGAGCATTTCCTTCATTGAGCAACAGTGACACTGTGTGGCCATGCGGGGTAATGCACAGAGCATTTCCTTAAGGCGCAACAGTGACACTGTGTGGCCACGCGGGGTAATGCACAAAGCATTTCCTTCATGAGGGGTCTGGGGTGGAGGTGTAGATGAGGGGTTTGGGATGTTAGAGGGGCTTAAGGCTGGGGCAGAGGCTTGGGATGCGGGGGGAGGGGGGAGAGCTCTGACTGGGGGTTCAGGCTCTAGGGTGGGGCCAGGGAGGAGCAGTTTGGGGTGCACGCAGGCTGCCCTAGGGCTGGTGCCAGAGGACTCCCCCCCGCAGGAGGGCCAACGGGGAGGGAGCAGGGGGCTCCGGAGAAGGGCCCGCTCTCCCCCTTGCCGGCACAGGGAGCTCCGGGCCTGGAGAGAGGCCCACAGCAGCCCTGCAAGCCCCAACTTGCTCCCCTCCCCAGTTCCCGCCACCCCCTACCTCTCTCCTCTTCAGGTCCCTGCCGCGTGGCCCTTTAGAGCTGCTGCACGGCTAGTTATAGGGAATCATCAAGTAATCCATCCCATTGCCCATTCCCAGCTTCTGGCAAACAGAGGCTAGGGACACCATCCCTGCCCCTCCTGGCTAATAGCCATTGATGCATTTATCCTCCGTGAACTTATCTAGTTCTTTTTTGAACCCTGTTATAGTCTTGGCCTTCACAACATCCTCTGGCAAGGAGTTTCACAGGTTGACTGTGCATTGTGTGAAGAAATACTTGCTTTTATTTGTTTTAAACCTGCTGCCTATTAATTTCATTTGGTGACCCCTAGTTCTTGTATTATGAGAAGTGTAAACAACACTTCCTTATCTACTTTCTCTACACCAGTCATGATTTTATAGACCTCAATCATATCTCCCCTTAGCCGTCTCTTTTCCATGCTGAAAAGTCCCAGTCTTTATTCATCTCTCCTCATACGGAAGCCGTTCCATACCCCTAATCATTTTTGTTGCCCTTTTCTGAATCTTTTCCAGTTCCAATATTTTTTTTTTTGAGATGGGGTGACTACATCTGCACACAGTATTCAAGATGTGGGCGTACCATGGATGTATATAGAGGCAACATGATATTTTCTACCCTATCTTTTAACCAGTTACCAATCCATAAGAGCACCTTCCCTCTTATCCCATGACAGCTTACTTTGCGTAAGAGCCTTTGGTGAGGGACCTTGTCAAAGGCTTTCTGAAAATCTAAGTACACTATAGCCACTGGATCCTCTTGGTCCACGTGCTTGTTGACCCCCTCAAGGAAGTCAACGTTCAGTGGTCCGGCGCTTCTCCCTGTTGTCTGCGTATGTCCCTGCCATAAACATACAACTAAGGGTAGCATAAAATCCCTCTTTACCCTGTAAAGGGTTAATTCCTCTTTTACCTGCCCTGTTGTCATTTGTGCCCCCTAAACTCGCACCCTGCTCTGCCACTGCCTGAATGTGCTGCAGAATGGGGGTCTCTTGCAGGGCAGACAATGCATTGCCTCTGCCCTGGTGCAATCTAGCCTCGCTGGATCCTCCTTCAAGGGGAAGGAGGACCGGTCATCAGGCTGAGCAGGGCTGACTTTGTCAGCTCCTTGGAGTTAGATGACTGGATTAAAGAGCACTAGATCAGCGTAATAAGTAGAAAAGCATATGCTTGTCCAAAAAACCCCTGACAGATTGCAGCCTGCAGTGGTCTAAAGATGTACAGAGCAACTTGGCACCACATCATCCAGTAAACCAATTGCCCACTGAGCTGAAAATACAGACGTATCAATTGCAAAACTGACCATGCAAAAACAGCAACAAAAGTCTGGTTTTTGATCAATACAACGCTGGCAACTGCACTGCCAAGGTCACCCAGCGTCCCTGGGCTTACCCCACTGGGCCCAGAGCTGCAACTCCTCCTGTATTTTTATAGCCCCCTTCAGCTCTCAGCAGCCATGGGTGGTGGGGGAACTCCCACAGGCCCATGCCACAACAGATGGACCCCAGAGCTCCCAGCCGCCGCAGGCAGACTGGAGTTCCACAGGCCCATGCCATTGCAGATGGACCCCATAGCTCCCAGCCATCACAGGCGGACCCTAGAGCTCCCATTTGCCACATGTCGCAGCGGGACCCAGGAGCGCCCAGCCACTGTGGGCAGGGGCAGGGCCCCACAGCTTCAGCTGCTGCAGGCAGCGGGGGAACCCCACAGGCCTACACCACTGGGTATGGAACCCAGAGCTCCCAGCCGCTGCAGGTGGACCCAGGAGTTCCAAACAGCCATTGATGGCTTGGGGACCCCACCGCCCCACGTCATTACAAATAGACCCCTGTAGCAAACATGATCCTACCCCCTCTCTAGGGTGCCACTGACACAAAACGATCATAAGTAGGTTTTTTTAGAATCACTATTGGTTGGCACCCCATTGCCACCCATACTTCTATGCTGCTGCTGGCCAAACCCTCCTGCCAAAATCTAACCCCCAACCCAAAGTTTTAACCACCCCCCCCCCCCAAACCGGAGCCCAAATTGCACCACAAATTGCTCACCCTGGTCCCCAACCCTAAACCCCTTAACTCAAACCATAGCCCAATCCTCCCCCCAACCCTAACCGCGAGCTCTGAGCCCAACCCCGCTAAGCCTGACACCCTCCCCCCTGCAACTCCCACACTGTGCAAACCCCCAGGAATCCTGCTTCGTACAGGCCGCCCAGCTACAGGGACTTCGCTCACACACACAGAAATGGATTCTGCAGCTACAAACATTGCGCGTGTTCGCTGGCAGCGCCCACCGCAAAGCAGGGAGTTCGGTCCAACCCCCAGCACCAGCGGCTGCGCCCACAGGCCTGTGGCTGGTTCGCTGCCCACAGGATCCTCGCGCTCCAGCCTGGCGATTTCCTGCCTCTCTTCAGCGACTCCAAACGGTCCCGGGGCTTCGAGAAGTTTCTGAGCCACAGTGCCTGCAGCAGCGATCTCCACCCCCAGGCAGTGACAGCCCATTGGCTGCCAGCTCGGTCAGAAAACGTCACCTAGTGACAGCCCATTGGCTGCCAGCTCGGTCAGAAAACGTCACCTAGCGACAGCCCATTGGCTGCCAGAAAACACCGGCGCGCGCAAGCGGGCGCAACCTATGAACACCCCCCTGCGGCTTTTCGCCAGGCAGGATGGCAGTGCCTGCTGCTGGGGGTCTCCGTTCCTCCGCCCGGGCAACCAGAATCGGCGCCACTCGGCCTTAACCTGTTTCTTGCGGGCGTTCGCTGAGCTCTGACTGCACAAGGCCCTGGCGGCTCCACCCAGCATTGCTTTCAGAAAGCGTCACCAATGGGAGATTAGCTCTGCCAGAAAACATCACTTAGGCCTGGTCTACACTACCCGCCGGAATCGGCGGGTAGAAATCGACCTCTCGGGGATCGATTTATCGCGTCCCGTCAGGACGCGACAATCGATCCCCGAATCGACGCTCTTACTCCACCAGCGAAGGTGGGAGTAAGAGCCGTCGACGGGAAGCCGCGGAGGTCGATTTTGCCGCCGTCCTCACAGCGGGGTAAGTCGGCTGCGATACGTCGAATTCAGCTACGCTATTCGCGTAGCTGAATTTGCGTATCTTAAATCGACCCCCCCCTGTAGTGTAGATGTAGCCTTAGTGAGGGCCCTGTAGGAGATCAGCTTTCAGAAAACCTCACCTCACTAGGCCCAATGGGAGATCAGCTGTCAGAAAACGCTGGGCAGGCTGGCACCACAGCTCTTCTCAAGTTGCCAGACAGCGAGCGGCCCGCCCCCCCGCCCCCCCCGTCATGTAGCAGTTCTTCCCACACTCACCAGCGGGCACTAGATGGGCCCATGCTGCCTTCGAATCCAGGCACTGCCGCGCGCCTCAACTGCTCCCCCATGCTCTTCCGTTCCGTGGTCAGTCACCCAGAGCCACCGTCACGATAGCGTGCCTAAGACGTGGGCAATAACACCCCACAACAAAGCCAGGCAACAGCTTAGTTAAGAGAAGAAGAAAAAACTCAGCGGTTTAGTCTCAAAACCGCCAGGAAACATAATTTTGGCACAACACCAAACTTGTGTAATCTTGTGTAATCTCTCTTCTCTAGCTTATTCAAAGTGCCCGGCGCTCCTTCATCACGTCGGGCAACAGGTTTCCAGCTCAGGGTGACCACACCCCCAGTCAGTGGCAGGCTCCCAATAAACTACACTAAAAATATGGGTCCCAACCCCAAAACTTACTCAAATTTGACACCAGTGTCCCCAAACTGCCAGCTTTTAATATTCAAATAAGATATGCCACCCTCAGTCAACTCCTCTTGCTCTCCAGTGGAAGCTTGCCACCAGAGAACAACACTGATATTTAAATTAGCTAGTACGTCGCTCAGTCAATTCCCTCTGCTCTCCAGCAGGTGACGTCGGAGAGCTCTGAGCTTGCTCACTTACCTTTCTCCCATCAGCTTCAGGCCCCAGGGTTTGCAAATGCATCTCTAGCAGAAGAATATCACTTATTCTAGCAGAAGCATATCACTTATTCACTTGGGTTAGCAGTTGAGGAATGTCGTGCTGTTCTGAGGGGACGTACTTGCATACTTGGGATATTATTGCAAAGATACAATTAGAATTTCTGTTAGACAATTTTAAGGGCAATTTATATTTGGTAAAAACCTTATTTAGTGAAAGAAATGCTGGCGTGACAGCACGGTTACTGGGGCTACAAAACACTTTCCCTCATGGGTGAAACAAGAAGTTAGAATTAGAAAATTACATAGTTTGTTCCAATGTTGGTACAGGTTTAATTTCACTTATGTGCAGGTTTGTTTAAGGCTGACTGTTTTGGTTTATTGGTTTGGTTTGGTTTTTTTTAGTTGAAGTGGAGCTTTTAATTGACTTTTGCTGGATTGGAATGTCTGACATGCAATACCAGTTTTGTCATAGTTCTGCATATTTTATACAGATTTGGCCAGTATTCAACAATTCAATTGCTTTATAGGTGGTTTTAATAGTAGGGCTTATTTATTTTATGTTATTTTATCATCCTGTAGTAGCACTCTTTTTTGATAATTTATGACATTTGTTAATTTTTGTTTTTAAAAACAAAATCAGCTTTTCTTAATGTTTGGGTTTTAAATTAAGCATTGTTTACAGTTTCAAATTTTGGTTTCTGATGGGCTATTTAAGAGGATTTGGGATTTAATACTAAAATTTGGACAGATTTAGATTATTTATATGGACTTGGACTAAATCCTGTTTACTATTTTATTTTAATAAAAGTGATATTGCTGTAAACCCTGGCCGGGGGGAGAGGAGATGAGCCTGGCCTTTAACTGAGGAGAAGAGGCATGGCCCCAATGCGGGTGGAGACAGGTGATGAGGAGGGCGCAGCCCCTCAATTTTTTCTCCAGCCCACCTCACCCCCCCCCCCCAGCAAACGGCAAGAGGCTGATGCCACACCTGCTGGCCACTCTGCATTACCCCAACTGGTCACTGGGTGTCACTGCTGCTCCATGGGAGACCCCCAGTGCATTACCTTGACTGGACACCGGGTGTCACTGCTATGCCAAGGGAACATGTTCTGTGCATTACCCTGACAGGCCACTGCTCCAAGGGAGACATACTCTCTGCATTACCCTGACTGGCCACCGGGTCTCACTGCTGCTTCATGGGAGATACACTCTGTGCATTTACCTGACTGGCCACCGGGTGTCACTGCTGCTCCAAGAGAAACACCTTCTGTGCATTACCCCAACTGGCCACCGGGTGTCACTGCTATGCCAAGGGAAACATACTCTGTGCATTACCCTGATTGGCCACTGGGTGTCACTGTTCCTCCAAGGGAGACATACTCTCTGCATTTCCCTGACTGGCCTCTAGATGTCACTGCTGCTCCAAGGGAGACATACTGTGCATTACCCTGACTGGCCACCAGGTGTCACTGCTGCTTCATGGGAGATACAGTCTGTGCATTACCTCGACTGGCCACCGGGTGTCACTGCTGTGCCAAGGGAAACATGCTCTGTGCATTTCCCTGACTGGCCACCAGGTGTCACTGCTGCTCCAAGAGAAACATACTCTGTGCATTACCCTGATTGGCCACTGGGTGTCACTGTTCCTTCAAGGGAGACATACTCTCTGCATTTCCCTGACTAGCCGCCGGGTGTCACTGCTGCTCCATGGGAGACACCCCCCCCCCCCATACATTACCTTAACTGGCCACTGGGTGTCACTTCTGTGCCAAGGGAAACATGCTATGTGCATTTCCCTGACTGGCCACTGGATGTCACTGATGCTCCAAGGGAGACATACTCTGCATTACCCTGACTGGCCACCGGGTGTCACTGCTGCTCCAAGAGAAACACATTCTGTGCATTTCCCTGACTGGCCATCGGGTGTCACTGCTGTGCCAATGGAAACATGCTCTGTGCATTACCCCGATTGACCACTGGGTGTCACTGCTGCTCCATGGGAAACAGACTCTGTGGAATACCTTGCCTGACCACTGGGTGTCACTGCTCCTCCAAGGGAACCACTGTCTGTGCATCATCCCGACTGGCCACTAGGTGTCACTGCGGGTCCAATGGAACACCTTCTGTGCATTACCCTGAGTGACCACCGGGTGTGTCACTGCTGCTCCAAAGAAATGTGCTCAGTGCATTACCCTGACTGACCACCGGGTGTCACTGTCGCTGCAATGGAAACACACTCTGTGCATTACCCCAACTGGCCGCCAGGTGTCACTGCTCCTCCATGGGAGAGACACACTTTTCATTAGCCAACAAGGCTAGCTCTCTGGCCGCCCAGCTCTGATGACAGTGGCAGCAGCAGCGCAGAAGTCCTCACTTAACTATGCGCTGCCCAGAGCAGGCAGAGGGTTCAGGGTGCCCCACAGCAACCCAACAGACCCACTCTGCCCCAGGCTCCTGGGCCTGATGCCCATGGTTGATGCTCCCTGAGGGCTCTGCAAGAGCCAGGTTCCCCCACCCAGGTGGCTTTTGGGGGCTGCAAGCAGTCGAAGGGCGGCGGGAAGCTGAGGGGCAGCCGCATCCCCAGGGCCAAGAGCAGCAGCAGGAGAAGGAGACAGGGGAGCACCCCAGCTGCCCATACCATGGCACCAGCCAGCGCATCAATCACCCCCCACTGGCCGGCTCCAGCCGCCAACCTGGCGAGGAGGGGGGCAATGGGGGGATGGGGGCAGGAGGCAGGGCTGGCACTTAAGAGGAGCAGAGCCATAGAGATGGGTGGGGCCCTGTACCGGGGGGGGTGCAGCCCCCCAAGTTTCTGTCTAGCCTACCTCAGCCCCCCCACGGGGAAGAGGATGGTGCCACCCATGGAGGGGGGAAATTGGGGTTTGAGGGTTTAGGGTTTGGATTACAGGGTCAGGGTCTAGGGGCTGGATTAGGGTAAGGGGGAGTTAGGTTTAAGGTGTGGATTAGGTTTGGAAAGGGCTAGGGGTTGAGAGGGAGAGTCAGGGCTGCCCGGGGGGGGGGCAAGTGGGGCAATTTGCCCCAGGCCTCGCAGGGGCCCCCAAGAGAATATAGTACTGCAACTTTTTTTATGGAAGGGGCCCCTGAAATTGCTTTTCCCCAGGCTCCCTGAATCCACTAGGCAGCCTGGAGGAGAGTTAGATTAGGGGAGGGGAGGGGTAGGTTCTGGGAGGCAGGGTTGAGGGTTAGAGAGTTGTGTTTAATGCGAGGGTTAGGATGAGCTTTAGGGATTAGGTTGGGTAAGAGTTTGGGTTCAAAGGTGGGTTAGAGTTAAGGGATTAGGGTTATGGTCAGGGTGGGGGTTATGATATAATAGGGTAATGATCAGGGTTAGGGTGCAGGGGTCAGGGTTGGGTTGCCTAGGGTGAAGGGAGGGGTCAGGGTTTAGGGTTGGATTGTGGTGGGGGATAGGGTCAAAGATTAGGGGGAGGAGTTGGGTTAGAGTATTGGGGAACAGGAGTTAGGGTTTGGGATTAGGGTTAGCAGGTGAGGGCTCAGGGTTTGTCTTTTTTGCTCTTCTAATTGTTTGAATTGACCATTCTGTATCAATTTCCTGTAAATGTAGTTTAATTCCTTTTATTGACTTTTCAAAAACATTAGTTTCATTATTATAACACCACATATATTTTTATTGTGAAATAGTAAATTACAGGTTTTAATACTCATGGGTTTTTTTGTTTTTTAATGTCAGGCTATTATTTGTGATCATATCACTTGAATGCTGCCTGATTTCCTTGGTTGTCTCAGCCCTGCTCCAGAAGTAGCAATTTGTGATGGATGGTGTCTGCCCTGTCACAGTTTCCTACCCCATGAAATCTCTATATTAAATTTGGATCTCAATAAAACAAATGTTTTCTAACTTAGAAAAATGTATTGTTAGAAAACTCATTTCATGTGTCCCAATTTCAAATAGAGATTTCCCAGAAGTAGCACACTGTGACAATGCATACCCCATCTGCCACAAATCGCTACTCCTAGACCCAGGGCTGGTGAATTGCATGAGGGTGGCAAAAACGTGCTATATAGATGTCAGTAACTGCAACTGGTAGGAAATTGGGGCAGGGAGCAGTTTGTAATAGTACCTCCTGACACTACAGAGGAGATACTGGGATGTTTCCCCCCACCAGACATCAGGCTCTCCACCTTCGGGTCAGTGGCTGCCAGGGCAGCTGGGGGCTGGTCTTGGTCTCTGCGATGAGCAGGCTACTCTGGGTGCAGGAGAGGGTGAGATCTGGGGCACGTTCAGCAGCCAGGAATCATAGAATCATAGAATATCAGGGTTGGAAGGGACCTCAGGAGGTCATCTAGTCCAACCCCCTGCACAAAGCACGTGCTTGTCCGTCCCTGAGCAGCTGAGGAGCACAGTGTGCAGCTGGTCCATGCACCTGCTGTAGCGCTGCTCTGTGGCCAGGCTCTGCTTGGTGGTGGCTGCAAGAGATGGGTCAGCATCAAAAACAGCACAGCAAATGGGGAGCCAGGAGCTGCTGTGGCAATCAGCCACCAGCCAAACCCACAAACCTGTCAGCCTGCAGCATCACCATCTGTCCTCCATGTGCCACACACCTCTCCACCCCTCCTCTGTATGCCAGAGACGCTCATCTATCCATCTCCAGCCATCTCTGTTTCTCTCTGATTTTCCATGCAGCACCCAACACAATGAGGCCCGGACCTGAGTGAGGCTTTTGGGTGCTGCAGTAGTGGAGCTGTAGGGTGACAGTGCATCTCTGGGCATCTCTAGTCTCAGCCCCTTTTCTCTTGAGCCCGAAGCCATGACTCTGAGTTCACACCTCTCGGGCCCAGACCTCATCGCCCCAAAGATACTCAACCAACCACTCGTGCTCTGTGATCCCGTTACAGCAACAAGAATCTCCCCAAAGTCCCCATGAAGAGGAGGAGGAGTGACACCTTGAGCCTGGCAGGCAGCATGAACTCTCCTCAGCATGGCATGGACCATCCCTGGGGCAGTCAGATCCTATATGACCCATACGAGACCACGGGGGGCAAGAGAGTGCATCCCACTGAGCCTGATAGGAGGTGAGGACCCTCCCTCTGGGTTGCATTGGGGCAGACAGACCCTCCCCCGAGATGGATCCTCCCCAACCCATGGGAGACTACAGAGTGCCAGGGAGTCTTTACCCAGGGTCTTGCTCTGTTGCAGGCTCTCCATGTGCTACACCGTGATCTCCAGCACGTCAACTTTCTGCAGCTTGTATTGCTGTAAGGAGTGGAGAGAGGCACTGTTAATGAGTGATGGCAGGTACAAGGATTTGGGGACTCAAGGTGCTGGGGTGTCGCAGGTGGGACAGTACCATGTGTGTCCGTCCATCCCCCTCCCCCCCATTTGGGCAGTGACCCTTGGTTGCTATTTCACACTTTAAGAAAAGAGCCAAATGCCACTGTTTGTCACAGGGTAATTTTATTTAACACAAAGCATTCTTCATCAGAAATTTACAACCCGCACCTTGCCCAGCACCTGCCCAAGCCGGCGCAGTCACTCATGACAGCAAATACCCCAGAACATACAGACCCAAAGGGCAGCAGCTTTAATGTGAAGCAATGAGATGACGCCTAGAGAACCTAGTGAGGGTCTGTGGGGAAGTAGATAAATTGCAACTAACTACAATGGGGAAAATCATAATCCACCAGGGAGAAAAACTGACTCCACTGGGAAATCAAACCAGCTCCAGCGAGCCTGGGATTTCCAGCAATTCGGGCTTGGAGCAAGAATTCTCCACTTCCCTTCATTGTCTGGCAATTTCCAGGGAAGGGTAAGGTTAGAGAGCCCTCCACAAATGGATAATTCCCAGCCCACTGTGACCAAATGCACCCCTGTATTCACACCCTACACA
Source organism: Emys orbicularis (assembly GCF_028017835.1). Taxonomy (NCBI): domain Eukaryota; kingdom Metazoa; phylum Chordata; order Testudines; family Emydidae; genus Emys; species Emys orbicularis. Next base: position 114,134,582 of record NC_088690.1, on the reverse strand, counting down.
CTATTGTAACAATCTTTGGACAAAATATGCCTTGTGAGGTAGCATTTGAAACTCAGTGATCAATACTATTTTGGTGAAATGGCTGTAGCAACAGTCTGTGTAAAGTTATGAAATTCCACCTGTAGGGTATTAAAAGCACAAGTTCCAATTCACATAGCCTGATTAGTTGGAACCGGTCAAGCACACCTGTCCTAAAGAAAGGGATGTGTGTTTGCCTCAATTTGCATTTCAGCTGTAAACAGATTCCACAGAGGACAAGAGGGGGAAGAAAGAAGCAGTATACACAGATGAACAGAAACAGCACAAAGCCTCCTTCTTCCACCAAACTCCATGTCTCCTTGCTCTCAGCAAGAAAGAACTTTACCTAAGGTGAACACTCAGGAAAATGTTTTTCAAATGGTGACTGAGCTATAAAAGTGAAGGGCAAAAACACCCAAGTTCTCTCTCCCTCCCCATCTCCCTTTCACCTAAGATGATCAGAGAAACAGCTGCTGGACCCTGGAAGCAGATGCTGGCCTGAGCGTTTGGGCAGCAATATTACTGGAACCTGTGGGAAGGGACTTCACAAGCCTAGTTTGTTAAGTTTAGAAAGCATTTTATCTTTATTTTTTCTTGTAACCATTTCTTCTTTAATGCCTTATTACTTTTGTTCACTTAAAACCTCTCTATGTAGTTAAATAAACTTGTTTTATTCTTGAACCAAAACGAATCCAGTGTTGTGAACTGTAAATGGAATTATCCACAAGGTGGCAGATTTTTGTATATTGATTTTATAGAGGTACAGCAGACCTAATCTATCTGGCCTGTCCAGGAGAGGGCTGGACAGTGCACAACACGTTTTTGGGGTAAAATTCAGGACAGGGAGTGTGTTGGGGTCACCCTGCATGTGGTAGCCCAGGTCTGATGGAAGCCAAAGTGTGACTGGTGAGTGCTGACAAGCTCTGGGATTAGAGTCGTAGCCATACACAGACACTTGGGGGGGGGGAAGGGGGAGCATCACGCTGACAGGCTGTTTGTGAGCTACCCAAGTCAGAGCTATAACAGAGAAGCACGGTGAGGCACCCCCCCCCCCCTCCGTTGCAGGTCAGGTGACATAGCCCCACACTGGTCAGGATTACAGCCTGGAACATCATACCGGGGCCACAGCAAGAGCCCCCCCCCCCCCCCCCCGCTGTTGTAGTGTTATAAAACACTCCCCAGAAGAATCTGTTACTTTGCTGTTGAGGATGCTGGAGCAAGCTGACCATGTACAGTAACGGGGCAAAAGGAAGGTGGGGTGGGCGGGGAAGGTCTAGACAAGGCTGCTCTTCCCTCTCTGAAATGATGTAGTGAGTTTCTGACACCTTCCCTCTCCCCCCCATACACCCTGCTCTTTAAATACTCACAGTCTTCATTCAGGTGTTTACATACAAGTGACATCTGCACAGAGATGTTCACAAATTGGTCTGCTCAGCTGTTCCGATTCCCTGAACTGGCCACCCTTTCCCATTACCTCCAAGAAATGGAGTTTCATACCTTTTAATTCTTTACTTTTAAAGAAACCTTCCTATCTTCTTATAACACTTCCTAGGGTTTTATTGTGACTCTCATTTACCATATTTAATACATTATTAAAAAACAAAACATTATCAAGTCTATTTTTATGATCACATGACTTCACTGGTGCTTGAATTGCTGGTTGGCCGGAATGGCTACCTCTAGACCAAGGGAGGGGTGGACAGCCGTTGCTCCTGTGAAACCTCTTTTTAAAATTTACACACAAGTAAAACAAGATTTTGCTAATTTAGAAAAAAATGTATTAAAATAGTGATTTCACACAAGTTGAAACCTAAGTTCCCTCTAAGTTGCGCAGCAGCATATTAAGCACTGTGCAGGCACTCAGGGCTGTGGCGCGGAGACATGCCTCTCCGCCAGCCCCGGACCTGCTGCGGCCGGGGAAGAGGCACCTATCCTGTGGCCCCAGCCCTGGAGCTGCCGCATTAGGGAGAGGTGCCTCTCCCCCCAGCCCAGGTGCTGCTGCGGGGAGAGAGAGCTGCGGGGAGTCCTCTCCCCCCATTCCTGTAGTCCCAGGGCAGCCTGGACTCCAAACCCCTCATCCCCAGCCCTGAGACCACACCCCCAGATGGAGCCCTCACCCCCCCGCACCTCAACACTCTGCCCCAGCCCTGAGCCCCGTCCCACACTCTGAACACCTCGGCCCCATACCCGCCACATGAATTTTGTTACGTGCACCAATATGGAGGTAATGTGTGACACATCACCTCCATATTGGTGCACATAACAAAATTCCTTCCACACGAGTGGGAAAAATTAGAGGGAACACTGGTTGAAACTCTGACAAAGTCCAACCCATCTGTCACAACTCCCTTTCCCATAGAGCCAGGAATGGGAAATTGTGGGTGTAGCAAATGGTGACAGGGCAGTCCTCCGCCCTCAACCCTCTCCATTCCACCTTTAGTATTACAACCAAAAAGCACCCCTTGCAACAGCACCCAAAATAATCACTCTGCACAGCAGATTCTGGCCCCTCCCCACCCGTAATCTCACAGAGTCCCGTACCCAACGAGGAAGCACACGGCCTGTGAAGAATACTACAGCGAGCACAGATGAGCAATTCAAAGCACTGACCGCTTACTCACAGCCAGTTATGCGGGAGTCAGAAAGCTGAGGACAGTTCATGTCTGCTGACAAGGATGTCCCGTCTGCTCATGTCCACTTCTGCCACTTTCTCCTCGGGCTGGGGCTCCTGGAAAATTCCTCTGGAAGCGCAGCTGCAAAAGCCAAGCATGAGCCAACACTACACAAACCTCTATTGGTGCTTCAAATCTTGCCCTCATCCTGGCCTCGCTCTCCAATCCCATCTACGTCAGCCCCACTCGATGAACAGAGACCGAGTTAACACCGACAGTCACAGCCCTGCATGGTTTTCGCCCCCTCCCACTTCTCCATGGCTCCCAAGACCTGGCCTGCAGGGATGCACACCTAGCACGCATGCCCGTGTCCTACGAAGGGAGACGGCACGAGAACAGGAGAGGAAAGAGTGAGAAAGTTGGCCAACACACAAGAGGAGAGAGAGAGAGAGAGAAAAAAAATGGGAGGAAAGCAAGCAACTGACCACCTGGAGTCATCCTCCTGAATCCAACCTTCCGCTGCGGAGGAGACACCGTTCCTGACCAGAGAAATGAGCAACCTCTGAAAATACGGACCTTTTCTCCCTCGTGACCACAGCTAGTCAGGAATCTTTTCATACAAATCCAGCCCTACCGTACTGGGCTTCCCTACCTGGACTCAGGTTGGGCGTGAGCAGAGCCCTCACCAAACCAGACACGTATCTCACGGACAGCGGCGTCTCCTCGGCTCCCAGATGGACGGCTTTTGCGTGGCATCAACAATGCTCAGAGTTTCAACGCTCTCGCTCGCTTTCCATCGCATCAGGGTAGTAGACTCTGACGCGTGACTTCTTTTTCCTTGATACTAAACCTAACAGAGGGGGGGGGAAACCAAAAAAATTAGCATCTCCGTCTGCAATGTCGCGTAGTCTCTTCATTTCACATCTCCCATATCGCACGGCTCCACCCTCAACCCATCTCCCATTACTACATTACAACTGCAACTAGAAGGCACCCATTGTAACGGCACCCAAAATACTCACTTTGCTCAGGAGACTCTTGTCCCTTCCCCAGCCTTAATCCCAGAGCCTCGTAACTAACGAGGAAGCACACGGCCTGTGAAGAAAACTACAGCGAGTACAGATGAGGAATTCAAAGCACTGACCTCTTACTCATAGCCAGCGATGCAGAAGGCAGAAACATGAGGACTATTCATGTCTCCTTAGAAGGATGTCCAGGCTGCTCAGGTCCACTTCCGCCATATTCTTGTGCGGCTAGGGCTCCTGGACGATTCCTCTGCAAACTAATAAAGCCAAGCAAGAACTATCACTACACAGAGCTCTATTGGTGCGTCGAGTCTTGCCCTCATCCCTGCCTCCCTCTCCAGTCCCATCTACATCAGCCCCACTCGATGAACAGAGACCGAGTTAACATCAACAGTCACCCTCCACTCTCGCACCCACTCCCATGCATGATTTTCGTCCCCTCCTACTTCTCCATGGCTCCCGAGACAAAGCCTGTGGGGATGCACACGTAGCACGCCTGCCCGTGTCTTACGAAGGGAGACAACATGAGGAAAGGCAAGGACACACAGAGAGAGCTAGAGGGTGTGTGTTGGCCAACGTACTAGAGAAGAGAGAGAGAGAGAGAAAGGAAAACATCGGAAGAAAGCAAGCACTCACCACCTGGAGTCATCCTCCTGGATGCAACCTTCTGCTGCGGAGGAGACACCGTTCCTGACCAGAGAAATGAGCAACCTCTCAAAATAGGGACCTTTTCTCCCTCGTGACCACAGCTAGTCAGGAACCTTTTCATACAAACCCAGCCCTACCGTACTGGGCTTCCCTACCTGGACTCAGGTTGGGCGTGAGCAGAGCCCTCATGAAACCAGACACTTATCTCACTGACAGCAGCGTCTCCTCAGCTCCCAGATGGACGGCTTTTGCGTGGCATCAACAATGCTCAGAGGCTCGACGCTCTCGCTCGCTTTCCATCGCATGAGGGCAGTTGACTCTGACGCGTGACTTCATTTCCCTTGGTACTATACCCAGCGGGAGGGGGGAACCAAAAAAATTAGCATCTTCGTCTGCAATGTCGCGTAGTCTCCTTCATTTCACATGTCCCATATCCCACGGCTCCACCCTCAGCCCGTCTCCCATTACTACATTACAACTGCAACTAGAAGGCACCCATTGTAACGGCACCCAAAATACTCACTTTGCTCAGGAGACTCTTGTCCCTTCCCCAGCCTTAATCCCAGAGCCTCGTAACTAACGAGGAAGCACACGGCCTGTGAAGAAAACTACAGCGAGTACAGATGAGGAATTCAAAGCACTGACCTCTTACTCATAGCCAGCGATGCAGAAGGCAGAAACATGAGGACTATTCATGTCTCCTTAGAAGGATGTCCAGGCTGCTCAGGTCCACTTCCGCCATATTCTTGTGCGGCTAGGGCTCCTGGACGATTCCTCTGCAAACTAATAAAGCCAAGCAAGAACCATCACTACACAGAGCTCTATTGGTGCTGGAAATCTTGCCCTCAGCCCTGCCTCCCTCTCCAGTCCCATCTACATCGGCCCCGCTCAATGAACAGAGACCGAGTTAACACCGACAGTCACCGCTCCACTCTCGCACCCACTGCCCCGCATGATTTTCGTCCGAGACTCCAGAGATCTGGCCTCAGGGGATGCACACCTAGCACGCCTGCCCGTGTCCTACGAAGGGAGACGGCACAAGGAGAGGAGAGGAGAGGAGAGGAGAGACAGTGAGAAAGTTGGCCAACACACTAGAGAAGAGAGAGAGACAGACATGGGAGGGAGGCAAGCAACTCACCACCTGGAGTCATCCTCCTAGATGCAACCTTCCGCTGCGCAGGAGACACCGCTCCTGGCCAGAGAAATGAGCAGACCCTGAAAATGGGGACCTTGTCTCTCTCGTAAGCACAGCTGGTCAGGAACCATTTCTTACAAACCCAGCCCCAGCTAACGTGGCGTCCCTAGCAGGAGCAAGGTGGGCCGTGAGCACAGCAATCACCAAACCAGACACTTATCTCACTGAGAGTGGCGTGTGCTCTCATCCCAGATAGACGACTCTTGCCTGGCATCAACAATGCTCGCGGTCTCGTCGCTCTGGCTCGCTTTCCATCGCATGAGGGCTTGAGACTCTGAGGCGTGACTTCTTTTCCCTCAGTCCTAAACCCAGCACAAGGGGAAAAAACAAATCCGTTACCATCTCAGTTGGCAATGTCTCATAGGCTCTTCCTTTCGCCTCTCCCTCACGGCGGGGCTCCTCCCTCAAACATCTTCCCATTACACCTTTATCATTACAACCAAAAAGCACCCCTTGCAACGGCACCCGACAGTCACTCTGCACAGCAGACTCTGGCCCCTCCCCAGCCGTAATCTCACAGAGCCCCGTTCCGAATGAGAAAGCACACGGCCTGTGAAGAATACTACAGCGAGCACAGATGAGCAATTCAAAGCACTGACCGCTTACTCACAGCCAGTTATGCGGGAGTCAGAAAGCTGAGGACAGTTCATGTCTGCTGACAAGGATGTCCCGTCTGCTCATGTCCACTTCTGCCACTTTCTCCTCGGGCTGGGGCTCCTGGAAAATTCCTCTGGAAGCGCAGCTGCAAAAGCCAAGCATGAGCCAACACTACACAAACCTCTATTGGTGCTTCAAATCTTGCCCTCATCCTGGCCTCGCTCTCCAATCCCATCTACGTCAGCCCCACTCGATGAACAGAGACCGAGTTAACACCGACAGTCACAGCCCTGCATGGTTTTCGCCCCCTCCTACTTCTCCATGGCTCCCAAGACCTGGCCTGCAGGGATGCACACCTAGCACGCATGCCCGTGTCCTACGAAGGGAGACGGCACGAGAACAGGAGAGGAAAGAGTGAGAAAGTTGGCCAACACACAAGAGGAGAGAGAGAGAGAGAAAAATAGGAGGAAAGCAAGCAACTGACCACCTGGAGTCATCCTCCTGAATCCAACCTTCCACTGCGGAGGAGACACCGTTCCTGACCAGAGAAATGAGCAACCTCTGAAAATACGGACCTTTTCTCCCTCGTGACCACAGCTAGTCAGGAATCTTTTCATACAAATCCAGCCCTACCGTACTGGGCTTCCCTACCTGGACTCAGGTTGGGCATGAGCAGAGCCCTCACCAAACCAGACACTTATCTCACGGACAGCGGCGTCTCCTCGGCTCCCAGATGGACGGCTTTTGCGTGGCATCAACAATGCTCAGAGTTTCAATGCTCTCGCTCGCTTTCCATCGCATCAGGGTAGTAGACTCTGACGCGTGACTTCTTTTTCCTTGATACTAAACCTAACAGAGGGGGGGGGAAACAAAAAAAATTAGCATCTCCGTCTGCAATGTCGCGTAGTCTCTTCATTTCACATCTCCCATATCGCACGGCTCCACCCTCAACCCATCTCCCATTACTACATTACAACTGCAACTAGAAGGCACCCATTGTAACGGCACCCAAAATACTCACTTTGCTCAGGAGACTCTTGTCCCTTGCCCAGCTTTAATCCCAGAGCCTCATACCCAACGAGGAAGCACACGGCCTGTGAAGAAAACTACAGCGACTACAGATGAGGAATTCAAAGCACTGACTTCTTACTCACAGCCAGCGATGCAGAAGGCAGAAACACGAGGACTATTCATGTCTCCTTAGAAGGACGTCCAGGCTGCTCAGGTCCACTTCTGCCATATTCTTGTGCGGCTAGGGCTCCTGGACGATTCCTCTGCAAACTAATAAAGCCAAGCAAGAACTATCACTACACAGAGCTCTATTGGTGCGTCGAGTCTTGCCCTCATCCCTGCCTCCCTCTCCAGTCCCATCTACATCAGCCCCACTCGATGAACAGAGACCGAGTTAACACCGGCAGTCACAGCCCTGCATGGTTTTCGCCCCCTCCTACTTCTCCATGGCTCCCAAGACCTGGCCTGCAGGGATGCACACCTAGCACGCATGCCCGTGTCCTACGAAGGGAGACGGCACGAGAACAGGAGAGGAAAGAGTGAGAAAGTTGGCCAACACACAAGAGGAGAGAGAGAGAGAGAGAGAGAGAGAGAGAAATGGGAGGAAAGCAAGCAACTGACCACCTGGAGTCATCCTCCTGAATCCAACCTTCCGCTGCGGAGGAGACACCGTTCCTGACCAGAGAAATGAGCAACCTCTCAAAATAGGGACCTTTTCTCCCTCGTGACCACAGCTAGTCAGGAATCTTTTCATACAAATCCAGCCCTACCGTACTGGGCTTCCCTACCTGGACTCAGGTTGGGCGTGAGCAGAGCCCTCACCAAACCAGACACTTATCTCACGGACAGCGGCGTCTCCTCGGCTCCCAGATGGACGGCTTTTGCGTGGCATCAACAATGCTCAGAGTTTCAACGCTCTCGCTCGCTTTCCATCGCATCAGGGTAGTAGACTCTGACGCGTGACTTCTTTTTCCTTGATACTAAACCTAACAGAGGGGGGGGGAAACCAAAAAAATTAGCATCTCCGTCTGCAATGTCGCGTAGTCTCTTCATTTCACATCTCCCATATCGCACGGCTCCACCCTCAACCCATCTCCCATTACTACATTACAACTGCAACTAGAAGGCACCCATTGTAATGGCACCCAAAATACTCACTTTGCTCAGGAGACTCTTGTCCCTTGCCCAGCTTTAATCCCACAGCCTCATACCCAACGAGGAAGCACACGGCCTGTGAAGAAAACTACAGCGACATACAGATGAGGAATTCAAAGCACTGACCTCTTACTCACAGCCAGCGATGCAGAAGGCAGAAACACGAGGACTATTCATGTCTCCTTAGAAGGACGTCCAGGCTGCTCAGGTCCACTACTGCCATATTCTTGTGCGGCTAGGGCTCCTGGACGATTCCTCTGCAAACTAATAAAGCCAAGCAAGAACTATCACTACACAGAGCTCTATTGGTGCGTCGAGTCTTGCCCTCATCCCTGCCTCCCTCTCCAGTCCCATCTACATCAGCCCCACTCGATGAACAGAGACCGAGTTAACACCAACAGTCACCCTCCACTCTCGCACCCACTCCCATGCATGATTTTCGTCCCCTCCTACTTCTCCATGGCTCCCGAGACAAAGCCTGTGGGGATGCACACGTAGCACGCCTGCCCGTGTCTTACGAAGGGAGACAACACGAGGAAAGGCAAGGACACACAGAGAGAGCTAGAGGGTGTGTGTTGGCCAACGTACTAGAGAAGAGAGAGAGAGAGAGAAAGGAAAACATCGGAAGAAAGCAAGCACTCACCACCTGGAGTCATCCTCCTGGATGCAACCTTCTGCTGCGGAGGAGACACCGTTCCTGACCAGAGAAATGAGCAACCTCTCAAAATAGGGACCTTTTCTCCCTCGTGACCACAGCTAGTCAGGAACTTTTTCATACAAACCCAGCCCTACCGTACTGGGCTTCCCTACCTGCACTCAGGTTGGGCGTGAGCAGAGCCCTCATGAAACCAGACACTTATCTCACTGACAGCAGCGTCTCCTCAGCTCCCAGATGGACGGCTTTTGCGTGGCATCAACAATGCTCAGAGTCTCGACGCTCTCGCTCGCTTTGCATCGCATGAGGGCAGTTGACTCTGACGCGTGACTTCGTTTCCCTTGGTACTATACCCAGCGGGAGGGGGGAACCAAAAAAATTAGCATCTTCGTCTGCAATGTCGCGTAGTCTCCTTCATTTCACATGTCCCATATCCCACGGCTCCACCCTCAGCCCATCTCCCATTACTACATTACAACTGCAACTAGAAGGCACCCATTGTAACGGCACCCAAAATACTCACTTTGCTCAGGAGACTCTTGTCCCTTCCCCAGCCTTAATCCCAGAGCCTCGTAACTAACGAGGAAGCACACGGCCTGTGAAGAAAACTACAGCGAGTACAGATGAGGAATTCAAAGCACTGACCTCTTACTCATAGCCAGCGATGCAGAAGGCAGAAACATGAGGACTATTCATGTCTCCTTAGAAGGATGTCCAGGCTGCTCAGGTCCACTTCCGCCATATTCTTGTGCGGCTAGGGCTCCTGGACGATTCCTCTGCAAACTAATAAAGCCAAGCAAGAACCATCACTACACAGAGCTCTATTGGTGCTGGAAATCTTGCCCTCAGCCCTGCCTCCCTCTCCAGTCCCATCTACATCGGCCCCGCTCAATGAACAGAGACCGAGTTAACACCGACAGTCACCGCTCCACTCTCGCACCCACTGCCCCGCATGATTTTCGTCCGCGATTCCAGAGATCTGGCCTCTGGGGATGCACACCTAGCACGCCTGCCCGTGTCCTACGAAGGGAGACGGCACAAGGAGAGGAGAGGAGAGGAGAGGAGAGGCGAGACAGTGAGAAAGTTGGCCAACACACTAGAGAAGAGAGAGAGACAGACATGGGAGGGAGGCAAGCAACTCACCACCTGGAGTCATCCTCCTAGATGCAACCTTCCGCTGCGCAGGAGACACCGCTCCTGGCCAGAGAAATGAGCAGACCCTGAAAATGAGGACCTTGTCTCTCTCGTAAGCACAGCTGGTCAGGAACCATTTCTTACAAACCCAGCCCCAGCTAACGTGGCGTCCCTAGCAGGAGCAAGGTGGGCCGTGAGCACAGCAATCACCAAACCAGACACTTATCTCACTGAGAGTGGCGTGTGCTCTCATCCCAGATAGACGACTCTTGCCTGGCATCAACAATGCTCGCGGTCTCGTCGCTCTGGCTCGCTTTCCATCGCATGAGGGCTTGAGACTCTGAGGCGTGACTTCTTTTCCCTCGGTCCTAAACCCAGCACAAGGGGAAAAAACAAATCCGTTACCATCTCAGTTGGCAATGTCTCATAGGCTCTTCCTTTCGCCTCTCCCTCACGGCGGGGCTCCTCCCTCAAACATCTTCCCATTACACCTTTATCATTACAACCAAAAAGCACCCCTTGCAACGGCACCCGACAGTCACTCTGCACAGCAGACTCTGGCCCCTCCCCAGCCGTAATCTCACAGAGCCCCGTTCCGAATGAGAAAGCACACGGCCTGTGAAGAATACTACAGTGAGCACAGATGAGCAATTCAAAGCACTGACCGCTTACTCACAGCCAGTTATGCGGGAGTCAGAAAGCTGAGGACAGTTCATGTCTGCTGACAAGGATGTCCCGTCTGCTCATGTCCACTTCTGCCACTTTCTCCTCGGGCTGGGGCTCCTGGAAAATTCCTCTGGAAGCGCAGCTGCAAAAGCCAAGCATGAGCCAACACTACACAAACTTCTATTGTTGCTTCAAATCTTGCCCTCATCCTGGCCTCGCTCTCCAATCCCATCTACGTCAGCCCCACTCGACGAACAGAGACCGAGATAAAACCGACAGTTACAGCCCTGCATGATTTTCCTCCCCTCCTACTTCTCCTTGGCTCCCGAGACCTGGCCTGTGGGGATGCACACCTAGCACGCCTGCCCGTGTCCTACAAAGGGAGACAGCACAAGGAAAGGCAAGGACAGACAGAGAGAGAGAGATAGAGGGTGTGTGTTGGCCAACATACGAGAGAGAGAGAGACAGACAGACAAAGAGAAATAAAAACATGGGAGGAAAGCAAGGAACTCACCACCTGGAGTCATCCTCCTAGATGCAACCTTCTGATGCGGAGGAGACACCGTTCCTGACCAGAGAAATGAGCAACCTCTCAAAGTAGGGACCTTTTCTCCCTCGTGACCACAGCTAGTCAGGAATCTTTTCATACAAATCCAGCCCTACCGTACTGGGCTTCCCTACCTGGACTCAGGTTGGGCGTGAGCAGAGCCCTCACCAAACCAGACACTTATCTCACGGACAGCGGCGTCTCCTCGGCTCCCAGATGGACGGCTTTTGCGTGGCATCAACAATGCTCAGAGTTTCAACGCTCTCGCTCGCTTTCCATCGCATCAGGGTAGTAGACTCTGATGCGTGACTTCTTTTTCCTTGATACTAAACCTAACAGAGGGGGGGGAAAACCAAAAAAATTAGCATCTCCGTCTGCAATGTCGCGTAGTCTCTTCATTTCACATCTCCCATATCGCACGGCTCCACCCTCAACCCATCTCCCATTACTACATTACAACTGCAACTAGAAGGCACCCATTGTAACGGCACCCAAAATACTCACTTTGCTCAGGAGACTCTTGTCCCTTGCCCAGCTGTAATCCCAGAGCCTCATACCCAACGAGGAAGCACACGGCCTGTGAAGAAAACTACAGCGACTACAGATGAGGAATTCAAAGCACTGACCTCTTACTCACAGCCAGCGATGCAGAAGGCAGAAACACGAGGACTATTCATGTCTCCTTAGAAGGACGTCCAGGCTGCTCAGGTCCACTTCTGCCATATTCTTGTGCGGCTAGGGCTCCTGGACGATTCCTCTGCAAACTAATAAAGCCAAGCAAGAACTATCACTACACAGAGCTCTATTGGTGCGTCGAGTCTTGCCCTCATCCCTGCCTCCCTCTCCAGTCCCATCTACATCAGCCCCACTCGATGAACAGAGACCGAGTTAACACCGGCAGTCACAGCCCTGCATGGTTTTCGCCCCCTCCTACTTCTCCATGGCTCCCAAGACCTGGCCTGCAGGGATGCACACCTAGCACGCATGCCCGTGTCCTACGAAGGGAGACGGCACGAGAACAGGAGAGGAAAGAGTGAGAAAGTTGGCCAACACACAAGAGGAGAGAGAGAGAGAGAGAGAGAGAGAGAGAGAGAAATGGGAGGAAAGCAAGCAACTGACCACCTGGAGTCATCCTCCTGAATCCAACCTTCCGCTGCGGAGGAGACACCGTTCCTGACCAGAGAAATGAGCAACCTCTCAAAATAGGGACCTTTTCTCCCTCGTGACCACAGCTAGTCAGGAACCTTTTCATACAAACCCAGCCCTACCGTACTGGGCTTCCCTACCTGGACTCAGGTTGGGCGTGAGCAGAGCCCTCATGAAACCAGACACTTATCTCACTGACAGCAGCGTCTCCTCGGCTCCCAGATGGACGGCTTTTGCGTGGCATCAACAATGCTCAGAGTCTCGACGCTCTCGCTCGCTTTCCATCGCATGAGGGCAGTTGACTCTGACGCGTGACTTCGTTTCCCTTGGTACTATACCCAGCGGGAGGGGGGAACCAAAAAAATTAGCATCTTCGTCTGCAATGTCGCGTAGTCTCCTTCATTTCACATGTCCCATATCCCACGGCTCCACCCTCAGCCCATCTCCCATTACTACATTACAACTGCAACTAGAAGGCACCCATTGTAACGGCACCCAAAATACTCACTTTGCTCAGGAGACTCTTGTCCCTTCCCCAGCCTTAATCCCAGAGCCTCGTAACTAACGAGGAAGCACACGGCCTGTGAAGAAAACTACAGCGAGTACAGATGAGGAATTCAAAGCACTGACCTCTTACTCATAGCCAGCGATGCAGAAGGCAGAAACATGAGGACTATTCATGTCTCCTTAGAAGGATGTCCAGGCTGCTCAGGTCCACTTCCGCCATATTCTTGTGCGGCTAGGGCTCCTGGACGATTCCTCTGCAAACTAATAAAGCCAAGCAAGAACCATCACTACACAGAGCTCTATTGGTGCTGGAAATCTTGCCCTCAGCCCTGCCTCCCTCTCCAGTCCCATCTACATCGGCCCCGCTCAATGAACAGAGACCGAGTTAACACCGACAGTCACCGCTCCACTCTCGCACCCACTGCCCCGCATGATTTTCGTCCGAGACTCCAGAGATCTGGCCTCTGGGGATGCACACCTAGCACGCCTGCCCGTGTCCTACGAAGGGAGACGGCACAAGGAGAGGAGAGGAGAGGAGAGGAGAGGCGAGACAGTGAGAAAGTTGGCCAACACACTAGAGAAGAGAGAGAGACAGACATGGGAGGGAGGCAAGCAACTCACCACCTGGAGTCATCCTCCTAGATGCAACCTTCCGCTGCGCAGGAGACACCGCTCCTGGCCAGAGAAATGAGCAGACCCTGAAAATGAGGACCTTGTCTCTCTCGTAAGCACAGCTGGTCAGGAACCATTTCTTACAAACCCAGCCCCAGCTAACGTGGCGTCCCTAGCAGGAGCAAGGTGGGCCGTGAGCACAGCAATCACCAAACCAGACACTTATCTCACTGAGAGTGGCGTGTGCTCGCATCCCAGATAGACGACTCTTGCCTGGCATCAACAATGCTCGCGGTCTCGTCGCTCTGGCTCGCTTTCCATCGCATGAGGGCTTGAGACTCTGAGGCGTGACTTCTTTTCCCTCGGTCCTAAACCCAGCATAAGGGGAAAAAACAAATCCGTTACCATCTCAGTTGGCAATGTCTCATAGGCTCTTCCTTTCGCCTCTCCCTCACGGCGGGGCTCCTCCCTCAAACATCTTCCCATTACACCTTTATCATTACAACCAAAAAGCACCCCTTGCAACGGCACCCGACAGTCACTCTGCACAGCAGACTCTGGCCCCTCCCCAGCCGTAATCTCACAGAGCCCCGTTCCGAATGAGAAAGCACATGGCCTGTGAAGAATACTACAGTGAGCACAGATGAGCAATTCAAAGCACTGACCGCTTACTCACAGCCAGTTATGCGGGAGTCAGAAAGCTGAGGACAGTTCATGTCTGCTGACAAGGATGTCCCGTCTGCTCATGTCCACTTCTGCCACTTTCTCCTCGGGCTGGGGCTCCTGGAAAATTCCTCTGGAAGCGCAGCTGCAAAAGCCAAGCATGAGCCAACACTACACAAACTTCTATTGTTGCTTCAAATCTTGCCCTCATCCTGGCCTCGCTCTCCAATCCCATCTACGTCAGCCCCACTCGACGAACAGAGACCGAGATAAAACCGACAGTTACAGCCCTGCATGATTTTCCTCCCCTCCTACTTCTCCTTGGCTCCCGAGACCTGGCCTGTGGGGATGCACACCTAGCACGCCTGCCCGTGTCCTACAAAGGGAGACAGCACAAGGAAAGGCAAGGACAGACAGAGAGAGAGAGATAGAGGGTGTGTGTTGGCCAACATACGAGAGAGAGAGAGACAGACAGACAAAGAGAAATAAAAACATGGGAGGAAAGCAAGGAACTCACCACCTGGAGTCATCCTCCTAGATGCAACCTTCTGATGCGGAGGAGACACCGTTCCTGACCAGAGAAATGAGCAACCTCTCAAAGTAGGGACCTTTTCTCCCTCGTGACCACAGCTAGTCAGGAATCTTTTCATACAAATCCAGCCCTACCGTACTGGGCTTCCCTACCTGGACTCAGGTTGGGCGTGAGCAGAGCCCTCACCAAACCAGACACTTATCTCACGGACAGCGGCGTCTCCTCGGCTCCCAGATGGACGGCTTTTGCGTGGCATCAACAATGCTCAGAGTTTCAACGCTCTCGCTCGCTTTCCATCGCATCAGGGTAGTAGACTCTGATGCGTGACTTCTTTTTCCTTGATACTAAACCTAACAGAGGGGGGGAAAACCAAAAAAATTAGCATCTCCGTCTGCAATGTCGCGTAGTCTCTTCATTTCACATCTCCCATATCCCACGGCTCCACCCTCAGCCCATCTCCCATTACTACATTACAACTGCAACTAGAAGGCACCCATTGTAACGGCACCCAAAATACTCACTTTGCTCAGGAGACTCTTGTCCCTTCCCCAGCCTTAATCCCAGAGCCTCGTAACTAACGAGGAAGCACACGGCCTGTGAAGAAAACTACAGCGACTACAGATGAGGAATTCAAAGCACTGACCTCTTACTCACAGCCAGCGATGCAGAAGGCAGAAACACGAGGACTATTCATGTCTCCTTAGAAGGACGTCCAGGCTGCTCAGGTCCACTTCTGCCATATTCTTGTGCGGCTAGGGCTCCTGGACGATTCCTCTGCAAACTAATAAAGCCAAGCAAGAACTATCACTACACAGAGCTCTATTGGTGCGTCGAGTCTTGCCCTCATCCCTGCCTCCCTCTCCAGTCCCATCTACATCAGCCCCACTCGATGAACAGAGACCGAGTTAACACCGACAGTCACCCTCCACTCTCGCACCCACTCCCATGCATGATTTTCGTCCCCTCCTACTTCTCCATGACTCCCGAGACAACGCCTGTGGGGATGCACACGTAGCACGCCTGCCCGTGTCTTACGAAGGGAGACAACACGAGGAAAGGCAAGGACACACAGAGAGAGCTAGAGGGTGTGTGTTGGCCAACGTACTAGAGAAGAGAGAGAGAGAGAGAGAGAGAGAAAGGAAAACATTGGAAGAAAGCAAGCACTCACCACCTGGAGTCATCCTCCTGGATGCAACCTTCTGCTACGGAGGAGACACCGTTCCTGACCAGAGCAATGAGCAACCTCTCAAAATAGGGACCTTTTCTCCCTCGTGACCACAGCTAGTCAGGAACCTTTTCATACAAACCCAGCCCTACCGTACTGGGCTTCCCTACCTGGACTCAGGTTGGGCGTGAGCAGAGCCCTCATGAAACCAGACACTTATCTCACTGACAGCAGCGTCTCCTCGGCTCCCAGATGGACGGCTTTTGCGTGGCATCAACAATGCTCAGAGTCTCGACGCTCTCGCTCGCTTTCCATCGCATGAGGGCAGTAGACTCTGACGCGTGACTTCGTTTCCCTTGGTACTAAACCCAGCGGGAGGGGGGAACCAAAAAAATTAGCATCTTCGTCTGCAATGTCGCGTAGTCTCCTTCATTTCACATGTCCCATATCCCACGGCTCCACCCTCAGCCCATCTCCCATTACTACATTACAACTGCAACTAGAAGGCACCCATTGTAACGGCACCCAAAATACTCACTTTGCTCAGGAGACTCTTGTCCCTTCCCCAGCCTTAATCCCAGAGCCTCGTAACTAACGAGGAAGCACACGGCCTGTGAAGAAAACTACAGCGAGTACAGATGAGGAATTCAAAGCACTGACCTCTTACTCATAGCCAGCGATGCAGAAGGCAGAAACATGAGGACTATTCATGTCTCCTTAGAAGGATGTCCAGGCTGCTCAGGTCCACTTACGCCATATACTTGTGCGGCTAGGGCTCCTGGCCGATTCCTCTGCAAATTAATAAAGCCAAGCAAGAACCATCACTACACAGAGCTCTATTGGTGCTGGAAATCTTGCCCTCAGCCCTGCCTCCCTCTCCAGTCCCATCTACATCGGCCCCGCTCAATGAACAGAGACCGAGTTAACACCGACAGTCACCGCTCCACTCTCGCACCCACTGCCCCGCATGATTTTCGTCCGAGACTCCAGAGATCTGGCCTCTGGGGATGCACACCTAGCACGCCTGCCCGTGTCCTACGAAGGGAGACGGCACAAGGAGAGGAGAGGAGAGGAGAGGCGAGACAGTGAGAAAGTTGGCCAACACACTAGAGAAGAGAGAGAGACAGACATGGGAGGGAGGCAAGCAACTCACCACCTGGAGTCATCCTCCTAGATGCAACCTTCCGCTGCGCAGGAGACACCGCTCCTGGCCAGAGAAATGAGCAGACCCTGAAAATGGGGACCTTGTCTCTCTCGTAAGCACAGCTGGTCAGGAACCATTTCTTACAAACCCAGCCCCAGCTAACGCGGCGTCCCTAGCAGGAGCAAGGTGGGCCGTGAGCACAGCAATCACCAAACCAGACACTTATCTCACTGAGAGTGGCGTGTGCTCGCATCCCAGATAGACGACTCTTGCCTGGCATCAACAATGCTCGCGGTCTCGTCGCTCTGGCTCGCTTTCCATCGCATGAGGGCTTGAGACTCTGAGGCGTGACTTCTTTTCCCTCGGTCCTAAACCCAGCACAAGGGGAAAAAACAAATCCGTTACCATCTCAGTTGGCAATGTCTCATAGGCTCTTCCTTTCGCCTCTCCCTCACGGCGGGGCTCCTCCCTCAAACATCTTCCCATTACACCTTTATCATTACAACCAAAAAGCACCCCTTGCAACGGCACCCGACAGTCACTCTGCACAGCAGACTCTGGCCCCTCCCCAGCCGTAATCTCACAGAGCCCCGTTCCGAATGAGAAAGCACACGGCCTGTGAAGAATACTACAGCGAGCACAGAAGAGCAATTCAAAGCACTGACCGCTTACTCACAGCCAGTTATGCGGGAGTCAGAAAGCTGAGGACAGTTCATGTCTGCTGACAAGGATGTCCCGTCTCCTCATGTCCACTTCTGCCACTTTCTCCTCGGGCTGGGGCTCCTGGAAAATTCCTCTGGAAGCGCAGCTGCAAAAGCCAAGCATGAGCCAACACTACACAAACTTCTATTGTTGCTTCAAATCTTGCCCTCATCCTGGCCTCGCTCTCCAATCCCATCTACGTCAGCCCCACTCGACTAACAGAGACCGAGATAACACCGACAGTTACAGCCCTGCATGATTTTCCTCCCCTCCTACTTCTCCATGGCTCCCGAGACCTGGCCTGTGGGGATGCACACCTAGCACGCCTGCCCGTGTCCTACAAAGGGAGACAGCACAAGGAAAGGCAAGGACAGACACAGAGAGAGAGATATAAAAAGAGACAAAGAGAAATAAAAACATGGGAGGAAAGCAAGGAACTCACCACCTGGAGTCATCCTCCTGGATGCAACCTTCTGATGCGGAGGAGACACCGTTCCTGACCAGAGAAATGAGCAACCTCTCAAAGTAGGGACCTTTTCTCCCTCGTGACCACAGCTAGTCAGGAATCTTTTCATACAAATCCAGCCCTACCGTACTGGGCTTCCCTACCTGGACTCAGGTTGGGCGTGAGCAGAGCCCTCACCAAACCAGACACTTATCTCACGGACAGCGGCGTCTCCTCGGCTCCCAGATGGACGGCTTTTGCGTGGCATCAACAATGCTCAGAGTTTCAACGCTCTCGCTCGCTTTCCATCGCATCAGGGTAGTAGACTCTGACGCGTGACTTCTTTTTCCTTGATACTAAACCTAACAGAGGGGGGGAAAACCAAAAAAATTAGCATCTCCGTCTGCAATGTCGCGTAGTCTCTTCATTTCACATCTCCCATATCCACCCTCAACCCATCTCCCATTACTACATTACAACTGCAACTAGAAGGCACCCATTGTAACGGCACCCAAAATACTCACTTTGCTCAGGAGACTCTTGTCCCTTGCCCAGCTTTAATCCCAGAGCCTCATACCCAACGAGGAAGCACACGGCCTGTGAAGAAAACTACAGCGACTACAGATGAGGAATTCAAAGCACTGACCTCTTACTCACAGCCAGCGATGCAGAAGGCAGAAACATGAGGACTATTCATGTCTCCTTAGAAGGACGTCCAGGCTGCTCAGGTCCACTTCTGCCATATTCTTGTGCGGCTAGGGCTCCTGGACGATTCCTCTGCAAACTAATAAAGCCAAGCAAGAACTATCACTAAACAGAGCTCTATTGGTGCGTCGAGTCTTGCCCTCATCCCTGCCTCCCTCTCCAGTCCCATCTACATCAGCCCCACTCGATGAACAGAGACCGAGTTAACACCGACAGTCACCCTCCACTCTCGCACCCACTCCCATGCATGATTTTCGTCCCCTCCTACTTCTCCATGGCTCCCGAGACAAAGCCTGTGGGGATGCACACATAGCACGCATGCCCGTGTCCTACGAAGGGAGACGGCACGAGAACAGGAGAGGAAAGAGTGAGAAAGTTGGCCAACACACAAGAGGAGAGAGAGAGAGAGAAAAAAAATTGGAGGAAAGCAAGCAACTGACCATCTGGAGTCATCCTCCTGAATCCAACCTTCTGCTGCGGAGGAGACACCATTCCTGACCAGAGAAATGAGCAACCTCTGAAAATAGGGACCTTTTCCCCTCGTAACGACAGCTAGTCGGGAACCTTTTCATACAAACCCAGCACTAACTTAGTGGGCTTCCCAACCTGGACTCAGGTTGGGCGTGAGCAGAGCCCTCATGAAACCAGACACTTATCTCACTGACAGCAGCGTCTCCTCGGCTCCCAGATGGACGGCTTTTGCGTGGCATCAACAATGCTCAGAGTCTCGACGCTCTCGCTCGCTTTCCATCGCATGAGGGCAGTAGACTCTGACGCGTGACTTCGTTTCCCTTGGTACTAAACCCGGCGGGAGGGGGGAACCAAAAAAATAGCATCTTCGTCTGCAATGTCGCGTAGTCTCCTTCATTTCACATGTCCCATATCCCACGGCTCCACCCTCAGCCCATCTCCCATTACTCCATTACAACTGCAACTAGAAGGCACCCATTGTAACGGCACCCAAAATACTCACTTTGCTCAGGAGACTCTTGTCCCTTCCCCAGCCTTAATCCCAGAGCCTCGTAACTAACGAGGAAGCACACGGCCTGTGAAGAAAACTACAGCGAGTACAGATGAGGAATTCAAAGCACTGACCTCTTACTCATAGCCAGCGATGCAGAAGGCAGAAACATGAGGACTATTCATGTCTCCTTAGAAGGATGTCCAGGCTGCTCAGGTCCACTTCCGCCATATTCTTGTGCGGCTAGGGCTCCTGGACGATTCCTCTGCAAACTAATAAAGCCAAGCAAGAACCATCACTACACAGAGCTCAGAACAAGGACAAGGGCAGAGTTTGCACTTAGGACAGAAGAATCCCATGCACTGCTACAGACTAGGGACCGAATGGCTAGGCAGTAGTTCTGAAGAAAAGGACCTAGGGGTTACAGTGGACGAGAAGCTGGATATGCGTTGACAGTGTGCCCTTGTTGCTAAGAAGGCTAATGGCATTTTGGACTGTATAAGTAGGGGCATTGCCAGCAGATGGAGGGACGTGATCATTCCCCTCTATTCGACATTGGTGAGGCCTCATCTGGAGTAGTGTGTCCAGTTTTGGACCCCACACTACAAGGAGGATGTGGAAAAATTGGAGAGTCCAGCGGAGGGCAACAAAAATGATTAGGGGGCTGGAGCACACAACTTACGAGGAGAGGCTGAGGAAACTGGGATTGTTTAGTCTGCAGAAGAGAAGAATGAGGGGGGATTTGATAGCTGCTTTCAACTACCTGAAAGGGGGTTCCAAAGAGGATGGATCTAGACTGTTCTCAGTGGTAGCAGATAACAGAACAAGGAGTAATGGTCTCAAGTTGCAGTGGGGGAAGTTTAGATTGGATATTAGGAAAAACTTTTTCACTAGGAGGGTGGTGAAGCACTGGAATGGGTTACCTAGGGAGGTGGTGGAATCTCCTTCCTTAGAGGTTTTTAAGGTCAGGCTTGACGAAGCGCTGGCTGGGATAATTTAGTTGGGGATTGGTCCTGCTTTGAGCAGGGGGTTGGACTAGATGACCTCCTGAGGTCCCTTCCAACCGTGATATTCTATGATTCTATGACAGGAAGAGAGGCTCAATCCCCTCCTGAGGGGCCACAGTTTGAACCCCAGATGTGAGCACACACAAAAAAAAAAGTTAGAATGAGTTGATTTTGAGAAAAAAATTGAGGGGGCTGTATTTCAGGAACCCAAAGTGATCCCAAATTTGGAACACTAACACTACACAGCACTTCCATAAGGCACAGCATATTTCAAGACCATCCGAGTAAGCATGTGGATATTAGAACACATTGAATGTCCGTTTCTGTTAAAAGGTGTACTATTCTGTCTTAACTATAATAATTAACTACAATGGAAAGCTCTCATTGACTTAAATGAGTGTAAAATTAGGGCAACACCGAGCACTTTTGAAAATCCTAACCTTAATACATTAACTTTACCTAGATCTAAAATTTCTGAAATGCATTTTAATCCTTAGAGTACAGAGAGCAGTGAAAGCAATATAAGCAGTGTGAAGGTTGGGGGAGCGGATATCCACGTGAGGCTCTCTCACAGAATTGATAGCTCTCATGATTTTATCACAAATTTCACATTTTATTTTTAAAATCCCAGCTCCTGGACTAATGTGATTATATGAGAATCTCTGGTTTCATTAAAAAAAAAAAAAAAAAAAAAAAAAACACTTTCTAGGACTTGTAACTGTGAAAAGAAGCTGAAAGGCTCAAACACAAGGCAAATAAAAGAATCCAAATGTATTATGTTTAAAATCTAAAATGTTGAGGCTTGATACAATTTTTGAATCTTGAGGCTGGCAATACTGTCATGAGATAGTTTGAGAACCATTAATATAGGCAATTTAGAATGCAGATGCAGCTACATCATTCTTGCTTCCAAACAGAAGAGGGCAGTATTGCCCAAAGCTCACTAGAAGCATCTTGGAGAAACCTGGACTGCTGTTATTCGCAATTGAAAGAAACCAGCTCTCCTTATTGTTTAGTAATTCCTAGAAATCAATGTAGCCTGAGTGAAAAAATAATTCTGGAGTATCACTCTCTTGCCTTCTCCACTCTGTGTTGCATATGGACTTGCAAAGGGAGTGAAAGTCAACTAGATTCACACAGCAAGAGCATGAAGCCTCTCCCCCTGCAACTCCTGACACAGAGAGGAGTGGAGAGGGCATGTGACAAAATCAAATCCAGTTGGTAGATGGACACTGGGGGCCATAGCCAAGGGGCATAGATTACAGTAGCGCCTTCCCCCCCCCCCCCTCCGGTGCATTAATCTAGGCTGGGGCTGACGTAGAACCAGCTCTAGAGTCAGGAAAATGCAATTATCTCCCTTAGACACCTGCTCCATTATGGTAGTTAAAAGAGAGACTTCCATTCCAAATACCTGTTTTAAGTTGCATATATTGTACATTTTGCAAAAACTATTTTGAGATTGAAATCTCTCATGTTTGGTGTGCTTTCATCTTAGAGCAGATTTCTTTTGAAATTCCAATAAAAAAAAATCTGTTCATCCATTGCAGAGTTAACTAAGAGGGCAAGAGTGTTTTCATGTGTTAGAAAGCTTTTGGCTTCTTTGTTGTTTTGATAACTGAAGGGGCTTTGTTTTAAAACTGATTCATGTATGCAGAGGGGAAGACAACAAAATTAAAGGACTCCTGTAGCAGCACAAATGCTGGCAACTCTGCAAACTCTTTCACTAAACAATAATATTTGAAGCCAAAATTCATAGAAATTATAGAAATTTAGGGCTAGACGGGACCTAGAGAAGTTATCAGGTCCCTCCCCCTGCCCTGAGGCAGGACCAAGTAAACCTATAAAAGATATTACCTGACACACCTTATCCAATATCCTGAGACCAACATGGCTACACCACCACTCCATAGATCATCCCTGACAGGTGTTTGTCTTACCTGTTCTTGAAAACCTCCAATGATGGGGATTCCATAACCCCTGGTAGAAGACTATTCCAGAACTTAACTACCCTCATTAGAAATTTAACCTAAATCTCCCTATTAAGATTAAGCCTATTACTTCTTGTCTAATCTGTGACGCTCAGTGGTACCCCAGTACATCAGGTGGCACCCTGGAGTGGGGGGCAACTCATCACAAGCGCCATTACCAATTCACCGCATTCTCTTTTGGCCTATCATCAGCCCCCATGGTTTTCACACAGCACCGGGGGAGTGGGGGAAGAGGATTCTCGGGCTGGCCCTGCACGCCGGGGGTGGAGAGAGGAGAGGCCCTAGGCTTTGGCGCAATAGACAGGGAAACTGAGGCACACACAGTATTAATGCAAAACAGTAAGACTCACATACAACATAACAAGGGGGAAAAACCCACTATGTCACACTGGCCACCATCCCATTAGCCACGCGCCCGCAGATGGACCCGCACTGAAGTCCAGTGCATGAGGCTGATGTCGGTGCCTCCTCAGGGGAGGAGTGGATTCGCTCCAGGACTCTGACGAGGAATCCTCCCTTGAAGACCAGGTCCATCGCTACCATCTGGTGGCTGCGGTTGCGGGCCGGGAAGTGGTGTTGGGTCGGAGACTGGCGCATGGGGCCGGTGTCTGCTGGTGCAGTGCCAGGGATGTATGACACAGCGCTGGGGACTGCTGCTGTGAACCCGGTGATTGGGAGGCTAGCAATCAACGCTACAATGGCAGGGATCGATGCTGAGGAGACGGCAACTGTTAATGCGACGGGGACCTGCGGTAGGTTGGAGACTACTGGGGTGGGCCCATGAAGGGTTTCTCTCTTGAGGGGGCCTCCCTCAAAGACTCCAAGGGAGCTGGTTGAGGTTCTCAAGGTGGCACCTGAAGTGACATTGAGTCTCTTGCCACCTGAAAAGCCTCTGGAGCTAAGGTAGCTCAAAGGTGGAGGGTGCCCCGACCGCTGCCAGGAGTCGGTGGTGGGTCCTGGACAGGGCTGGGTGCCCTAGGTGCCCTCACCGACCACCGCTCTGGGAGGATGAGTGGCCCAGCACAGGTCTCACCTCATCGACCATCTTCTGCCTATCCCTCTGCAGCACCACGGACCGCCCCGTCAGCACGTTGTTTCTTATGCCTCTTCCTCGGCATGAGGGATGGTGAGCAGTGCCGGGAAGGGTCCAGTGCCAGGGAGTGTTCTGCACCAAGGTCAACATATTCAGTGCCAAATTGGATTGGCATGGCTCTGAGGCCAGTCTAAGTGCTGCTTCCATTAACAGGCCCTTCAAACAAGTGTCCCTGTCCTTAAGAATGTGTGGCCTGAAGCCCTTGCAGATTCTGTTCTTGTCCTTGATGTGAGTTTCCCCGAGGCACTTCAAGCAGTTCGTATGTGGCTCGCTCACTGGCCTGGGCTTATGGCAGGCAGCACGTAGTTTGAAACCTAGGGACTGGGGCATACCCCAAATGGGACACCTATCTATCTAACACTCAACTATTTACAACAAGAATGTCCAAGAAAAGTCAGAAAAAAGAACACTGGGGAGCTTGCAATCGCAAGAGACGTTCCAGCAACTGTCATGGGCTGCAAGAAGGAACTGAGAGGGTGCGGGGCCAGGGGCATGCTGAGCGCGGGGCACTAGGGCCACTAAGGGAAAAATCTCCAGTGACCGTGCACATGAGTGCGCACACACCTAACATCAACATGAGCAAGCACTCGAAGAAGTGTTATCAGGTTGCCCCCTCAGTCTTCTTTTTTCAAAACTAAACATGCCTAGTTTTCTTTTTAAACTTTTCCTCGTCAATCTAGTTGTCAAAACCTTCTACAATATTTTTGTTGCTCTCCTCTGTCCACATCTTTCCTAAAAAGTGTGGCGCCCAGAACTGGACACAGTACTCCAGCTGAAGCCTCATCAGTGCCAAGCATAGCAGAAGAACTACCTTCTATGTCTTTAGCTTATTTGGTTTATTTTATTTGTGCTAATAAATATACAGCTTCATAATTTTACTTAGTCCTTTAACAAGATTTTAAACAGAAAAGATACATTTCATGACCTCAAACAGCTTTGGATACAATTAAATCCATTGTAGTTACATGAGATTATGCAAAAATCTGGATTTTTTTCCCCTCAGAATCCTGCAAGAATCTATCAGGTATATGAGAAATTTAAACTACTTCTACCATCGTAATATACTTATCAAAGTTGAATATAGTCTGCCATCATGGTGTCCAATTCCCAATGTATTTAAATGCACTTGGAGCTTCTTACAATCTTCTATAGTTTGTATTTACCTAAACAAGTGTCCTTAGCAAACTTCTCTAATTTTCTTTTTGCTCCTCCAAACCATTAGCAAATAAATTGACCGGAGAGATCAGAAACCTACTCTAAATTATTCCTACCTTTATATCAGGTTGCCAATAACATGATTTTTTTTTAAGCATAGCTCTCAGACAAAATAAAATCCATTCTCTAACAAGAGTAGAAAACCACTAGATTTTTTTCAGGCAACAACTGTGTTTAAAAATGGTTCTGATTCCGTTGTGGGAAGACTGAAAATAATACCTAACTGGGTACATGATAATACCTGCTGAACATCAATTTCTTGAAGCACATAAACTTCACTTTCATGCATTCTCATGTATCCTCAGCTGACCAGCTGTTCAGACTAACACTGTCAAAAATGGTCTTAAATTGAAAGCAATCAAGATCAAACTTATTCAGTCTAAGGGTATGCCTACACTACGAGGGTATTTCAATTTCACTTAAATCGAATATGTGGAATCGATATTGCAAAGTCGAACTTGTGTGTCCACACTAAGGACAGTAATTCGACTTTGTGAGTCCACACTAACGGGGAAAGCGTCGACATTGGAAGCGGTGCACTGTGGGCAGCTATCCCACAGTTCCCGCAGTCCCCGCTGCCCATTGGAATTCTGGGTCGAGCCGCCAATGCCTTCTGGGTAAAAAAAAAGGGTTGAGGGTGCTTTTGGGTAATTGTCGTCATCCGTCTGTCACTACCGCCCTCCCTCCCTCCCTGAAAGCGCCGGCGGGAAATCAGTTCACGCACTTTTCGGGTCAGAGACAGCGCGGACGCCACAGCACTGCGAGCATGGATCCCGCTGCGACCATCGCTGCAGTTGTGGCACTTGTCAACGCCTCGCAGGTTATCATCCATCTTTCCCAGAGGCAGATGCAGATAAACCAGGCGAGGAGGCTAAGGCACCGCGGTGAGGGCCTGAACTCTGAGAGGGGCACAGACCTCTCACAAAGCACGGGACCCAGCTCCGAGGACATCACGGTGACAATGGGTCATGTGGATGTTATGGAACGGCGATTCTGGGCACGGGAAACAAGCACGGACTGGTGGGACCGCATAGTGCTGCAGGTCTGGGACGAATCCCAGTGGCTGCGAAACTTTCGCATGCGGAAGGGGACTTTCATGGAACTTTGTGAGTTGCTGTCCCCTGCCCTGAAGCGCAATGACACCCGGATGCGAGCAGCCCTGACTGTCCAGAAGCGAGTGGCCATAGCCCTCTGGAAGCTTGCAACGCCGGACAGCTACCGGTCTGTCGCGAACCAGTTTGGCGTGGGCAAATCTACCGTGGGGGTTGTTGTGATGCAAGTAGCCAACGCAATCATCAAGGTACTGCTCTCAAAGGTAGTGACCCTGGGAAACGTGGAGGTCATCATAGATGGCTTCGCCGCGATGGGATTCCCAAACTGCGGTGGGGCTATAGATGGAACTCACATCCCTATCCTGGGACCGGACCACCAGGCCAGCCAGTACATCAACCGAAAGGGCTACTTTTCAATGGTGCTGCAAGCACTGGTGGACCACAGGGGACGTTTTACCAACATCAACGTTGGATGGCCGGGCAAGGTTCATGACGCTCGCGTCTTCAGGAACTCTGGTCTGTTTAGACGGCTGCAGGAAGGTATTTACTTCCCGGACCACAAAATAACTCTTGGGGATGTGGAGATGCCTACAGTGATCCTTGGGGACCCAGCCTACCCGCTAATGCCCTGGCTCATGAAGCCCTACACTGGCGCCCTGGACACTGAAAAAGAACTCTTCAACTACCGGCTGAGCAAGTGCAGAATGGTGGTGGAGTGTGCTTTTGGACGTCTCAAGGGGAGATGGAGAAGCTTACTCACTCGCTGTGATCTCAGCGAAACCAATATCCCCATTGTTATAGCTGCTTGCTGTGTGCTCCACAATCTGTGTGAGAGCAAGGGGGAGACCTTTATGGCGGGGTGGGAGGTTGAGGCAAATAGCCTGGCATCTGATTACGCCCAGCCAGACAGCCGTGCGATTAGAAGAGCCCAGCGGGACGCGCTGTGCATCCGGGAGGCTTTGAAAGCCAGGTTCCACAGTGAGCAGGGTAACCAGTGACTTTTAAGTTTCTGTAAAGAGAAGCTGAACCTGCCCCCGTTTCTTTACCCAGTTAAGGATGACTATCCTCTCCAGTTACAGACCCCCTCCACCCCCTTCCAAAAAAATAAAATCAGTTTTACTTTTGTTATTGAACACCGTTGTCTTTAGTACTGTTTTCGCGGGAATCTTTGAAACCGGGGACGCAGACTGTGGTGGGGAGCGGGTGTAGTGTACTGATGCAAATGATCCTTCTAAACTCCAGGAATGACAGGATTCACAGTGGCGGACTGGTTGTTTCAACGGAGCCTGCCAGCCCTCCTGAGTGGGACTGCGTGTATGTGGGGGCTATGTGACTTTATGGCAGGGGGAGGAGGGTTACAGATCCCCTGCTGCGTGGCTCTGTGATCCAGGACAAGGACCGCTGCATACGATCTGTAACTGCCCTCCCCCGCCACAAAGTCACAGAGCAACTAACCCCCCCCCCCGCCCCCCACAGAATATGAAAACCACCTCCCAGACTGACCAGGGTAACTAGTCACTGCACTGTGTATGTGCCCTGCTGCTGGACCTGCCCCCGCCTCTGTAACCTGCTAAAGGTGACTGTCCTGTCCAATTACCAAGCCCCTTCCCCCCCTTCAGACAGACTCTCCCTCAAAAGAGCCTGACTGAAACAGTAATGAACAGAAACGTATTTTTTATTAACAACCAGACAGGAAACTGGGGGGTGAAAGTTGGACGGGGGCTTGGGTGAGGCGGCCAGGAAAGGACTTTTCAAATTTTGGGGAATGACAGCCTTCTGGTGCTTGAGCAGTCTGCAGGGGTGGAGTGAGAGTTTTCACGGACTCTTCCGCCCCTCCTTCTTTGGACTTTGGGCGAGGGGGGTATGGGACTTGGTGGCGGGGGAGGGCGGTTACTGATAGACTGCAGCGGGGCTCTGTCCTCCTGCCTCCGTTCCTGCAGAACATCAACAAGGCGCCGGAGCGTGTCCGTTTGCTCCCTCAGAAGTCCAAGCAGCGTTTGAGTCGCCTGCTGGTCTTCCTGCCGCCACCTCTCCTCACATTCCATGTGTGTCCGGTGCATTTGGGACAAATTCTCCCTCCACTGGTTCTGCTGTGCTGCCTGGGCTCGGGAGCAGCCCATTAGTTCTGAGAACATGTCCTCTCGCGTCTTCTTCTTCCTCCGCCTAATGTGCGCTAGCCTCTGGGAGTGTGATGCCAGGCTGGGTTGGGAGACAGTTGCAGATGTGGCTGTGGGAATGAGGAAAAGGCAGTGAATTCCTCCGAAAGATAAATGTAGTTGTGAATCAAGAACATAGTCTTTCTCTGTGAACAAGACCATGAACCACACCTATCACATGCGCACTGAGGACAAGGTCGAATTTTCGAACCTCGCCTTCAGTGCCTGGGCTTTTGCACTGCTGATCTGGGAAGCGGGGCAGGACACAGTACTCTCTGTAGCAGGCAAACATGGTAAGCCGTAGACTTGTGGCTGCTTAAAACTTTAGGAGTACCACTGGCCTCCTTTCACATTGAAAGCACTGCCAGTCTGTGCTGCCAGCAATCGGCCAAGCAGGAACTCTGGCCCTGTCCCACCCCCTCGCGGATGTGCCAGGGAAAGATCCCTGGATGCTGGCCCTCTCCCACCCCCACCGCGTGGCTGTAAACCAGCGGTCACAGTTCTGTAAAGGAACTTGTTGCAAGCAGTCCCAATACTAACAGTCCCCTACCTAATTCAAAGCAGGTTGTCATGAGCGACATTACTCTCATGAGGATCCCGGACACCGAGATCCAACGGATGCTTCGAGAAAGCCTGCAGAGACCGGGGCCCTATGCCGCCATGCTATGCAAGGCACTGATACCAGAGTACCTGCTTGTCTCCTGGCGCAGGAACGTCTCGTACTTCGGAGGACCAAGTAAAGCCGCTCTCCCCAGGAACCTGATGAACAGGCTATCCCATTACTTGCAGGAGAGCTTTGTGGAGATGTCCGTGGAGGACTATTGCTCTATCCCCGGACATATAGACCGGATTTTCATATAGCTGCAGTAGCAGGGACTAAAGAGTGGAGCAGCTTGGGCAGCACAATCATGCACAACCGGACACTGTTTGGTTTTTTTTAAATAGTTGTTACTGATTACTTAAGCGCCCAGGGGGAAGAAATCATGAATCACAGATTGTTCTTAGTCTTAATATTCAAGTTTTGTAAAAAATAAAGGTTTATATGTTTAAAGCACTTACCGCTTGATCCTTCCCCTGAATCTGTGTCCGGGTTAAATGCTGGGGAGGGTTGGTAGGGCATCTCTGTAAGGGTGATGAAGAGCTCCTGGCTGTCGGGGAAATCAGCTTGGTAAGCGCTGTCGACTGCCTCGTCCTCCTCATCTCCTTCCTCATCTTCCCCGTCCGCTAACATGTCCGAGGAACCGGCCGTGGACAATATCCCATCCTCAGAGTCCACGGTCAGTGGTGGGGTAGTGGTGGCGGCCGCACCAAGGATGGAATGCAGTGCCTCGTAGAAACGGGATGTGTGGGGCTGGGATCCGGAGCGTCCGTTTGCCTGTTTGGTCTTCTGGTAGCCTTGTCTCAGCTCCTTGATTTTCACGTGGCACTGTGTTGCATCCCGGCTGTATCCTCTCTCTGCCATGGCTTTAGAGATCTTCTCATAGATCTTTGCGTTCCGTCTTTTGGAGCGCAGCTCGGAAAGCACGGACTCATCGCCCCACACAGAGATCAGATCCAAGACTTCCCAATCAGTCCATGCTGGGGCCCTCTTTCTATTCTGGGATTGCACGGCCATCTCTGCTGGAGAGCTCTGCATCGTTGCCAGTGCTGCTGAGCTCGCCACGCTGTCCAAACAGGAAATGAGATTCAAACTGCCCAGACAAGAAAAGGAATTCAAATTTTCCCGGGGCTTTTCCTGTGTGGCTGGTCAGAGCATCCGAGCTCGGACTGCTGTCCAGAGCGTCAACAGAGTGGTGCACTGTGGGATAGCTCCCGGAGCTATTACCGTCGATTTCCATCCACACCAAGCCTAATTCGATATGGCCATGTCGAATTTAGCGCTACTCCCCTCGTTGGGGAGGAGTACACAAGTCGAATTTAAGAGCCCTCTATGTCGAACTAAATAGCCTCGTGGTGTGGACGGGTGCAGGGTTAATTCGATTTAACGGCGCTAAATTCGACATAAACGCCTAGTGTAGACCAGGCCTAAGAGCATCCACTTTCCAGCATCTAGTCACTATTCTATCGAGTGCAATTTAGTAGGACTCCAATAGTTTGTTCATCCCAATGTCTTTTTCAGTTTGTTATACTGCTTACTTTACAATTTTTATAAACCCACTCCACCACTGATACATCCAAGAATTAAGAATGGTCATTATTGGAGAAAGTTGAGTAGTGATCAATCTGTCTAGGGTTTTATATCACATCCTCACAATAGTATCAGAGCCCCTACCATTTTACTATCCATTATGTCTCCTTTGTTCATGAGTCTATTACCAGTCAGCAGTTAGGCACACATGGCCCCCACTCTGAAGAGTTTACAATTCAAGAAGACCTAAACCTATATAATACTCATCCCTTGCAAAAATTCTGAGCAACACGCTTTAAGCAATGCATTCTGAAGTTAAAGAATTAACTAAATGTACATGTTCAGAGTATTTGTCCTTCATTTTAGTGACTCGCAGCTAGAGTGAAGGGTTAGATTATGTTCAGTCTTTTATTAATAATAATAAATGATAATACATTTTATTTATAGATCACCTTCCATCCAAAGACCTCCAAGCACTTTACAAAATGCAACCCTTCTTCCAGGTGTCTTTACCAGGAATTAGGGCCAGCTTCAGATGATGTCTAGGGCAGCGTTTCTGAGGCCTGGTCTACACTACGACTTTAATTCGGATTTAGCTGCCTTAATTCGAATTAACGCTTGACCCGTCCACACAACGAAGCCATTTAATTCGAATTAAAGGGCCCTTTAATTCGATTTCTGTACTCCTCCTCGACGAGAGGAGTAGCGTCAAAATCGGTATTGTTAATCCGAATTAAGGTTAGTGTGGCCGCAATTCGATGTTATTGGCCTCCAGGAGCTATCCCACAGTGCACCATTGTGACCACTCTGGACAGCAATCTGAACTCGCATGCACTGGCCAGGTGGACAGGAAAAGCCCCGGGAACATTTGAATTTCATTTCCTGTTTGCACAGCGTGGAGAGCACAGGTGACCACAGAGAGCTCATCAGCACAGGCAAAGTAGAGCCCCCTCCCCCTCTCTGTTGCTCCTGGATGCAGGGGTTGGGCCCTGACCCCCTCTGGAGACACCTGGGGCACAACACTGGAGGAGCAGGCAGCCAGTGAGTTCCCCACCTTCCCAGGGGTGGTGGGACTTAGGCTTTGGGCTTCAGCCCTGCGGTGGGGGGCACAGCAGGCCCTGGCTGCAGGGCTTCGGGCTCCATCCCTGGATCCCATCCTCCAGCTGTGGGCTCTGGCTGCAGGGCTTTGGGCTCCAGCCCATCACCCCCATCTTTCCTGGCCCCCCACTGCCTCCCCCAACCCTCCATCCAGGGTTTAATTTGTCCCCAGGCTTGCCAGGGCTGAGTAAGTCTGCCGTGAAAAGTGATATTAACAAACATACAAGTATCACTTTTCACGGCAGACTTACTAGCTAGCAATAAATAAATTACAATAATTTTGATGTGTGTATGTGCATATTTATTTGGTTTTCCTAAAGCTAATCAAGTATTTTAGGAAAAAGTGTGAGAGTGGCCACGAGCAAGAGTTGGTGGCTGCACTCTGAGGCCATCAAAAAGTTTGTCCTCAGAACCCCTGGTCTAGGGCTTCTATTTAAATGAAATAAAATAGTTGGCTCAAGCCCACACTTAAAACCTCCTGGTCACATCTTTACAGTTATTTCCTCTCCACTCCTAAGCACTCAAGAGTCCTTGTGAATGTAAAGCCACAAACACTTTTAGTTGGGAAAACAACTGTTTACATAATAGAATTAAATTAACAAAAGCCAAACTGTATTATCAGTCTAGCCAGCCCCACAGATCCAGTTATCAACTGCCACGGTTGTTGTGGCCCTGAACTATTATTCACAGAACTATCCACACCCACCTGAAACCTCACTTAAATTCAAGTAGACTCAGTGATGGTGAAGTAGGTTACACTGGAAATATTTTAAAACTATTACATTAGAAGAAAAAATGGTTCCTCCTGACTTCTCTCTCGTTTCATTGCACAGTTAAAAATATGGTGATAAAAACATCGATTATCCCTTTTAAATAAGACTAGATTATCCCAATTGTCGTTTCTGGGCTGAAAATCTATACAAACTTTGAGCAGCCTCTTACTCACACTGTGATTTTGGCTCACACACATAGCAAACCCACTACTTTCTCCTTCTGCATAATATTAGCTTGCCCCATTAAAGCAGGGGCTGAGCTCCGGGGCAGACCAGCCTATCCTGCAATAATAAATGTACAAGGATCCTACTTTCAGACATTGGGCAGTTAGTACTGACAGGCCCAAAGCCAGCTCATCCATCCTGTGCCTGTGTGTGGAGTGGCCTCTGCAGAGAGACAGCGAGCGCCCACCGCCGAGGCTACAGACTCCGCAGAGACCCAAGCTGCTGCCTAGAAGGCGGCGAGGGACAGACTCTGAGCCACACGGACAGGCCCGTCCCTAGCGGAAGCAGCTGCCTCTACTGCAGGGTCTGACAGGGTTCTGCGGCCGCCGCGCGCTGCTCAACCTACCTCCTCCTGCTGCTGTTCGCTGAGGCGGGGCCGTCTGGACGCAGCTCGGGATCGGGGGGCTGAGCCCGGCTGCCGGCACCGCCGGGAAGGAAACACCTTGTATGGGCCTAGGAAGCGCCATATTAGGAGCGGAGGAAGGGCCATATATGGCAGGGCAGTTCCTGCTGGAGCGTAGGGTGCCGTTTCTGTTCAGCCTTGGCCGAGCGTCGGGCCCTGGGCCAGATGACGGGGATTACTGCCGCTGGCGGGGCTGGCGCACCGAGCAGCTGCCCCGGGTTGGCGAAGGAAACGCCGGGCCCCTCCGCCGGCCACGGGGCGCTGAGCGGGGCCCGAGGCGCAGAGCGACTCCGCCCCGCGGCGAGCTCCGGCCTAATCCGCACTTCACCCGGAGCCCGCCCGGGCCGGATTTGGGCTGTGAAGCGGCTCTTTCCTCCCTCCGCGCGCGCGGGGGGTGGGGGCAGGCCGCGGCCAGAGCCCGGGGTTATCCCCGCGTGTTCGCGCCGTGCCGCTCGCGCACGTCAGGGCCTAGATCCCCCTCCCCCCCCCGGACAGCGAGAGTTGATGGGATGGGGATGGGGGTGACGCAAGGTTTTTCTTGTCATTCGATGGCCAGATTTGAAGTTTGGCTTTCAATGATAAACATCTGCGTGTAATGCAGCCGACCAGATCTCTGTGGGTGTCTAGAACATCCGAGCCCTACATCAGGCCTATGCTGACTTTTAGCTCCTTCCTTCTGTTCCCATCTCATTCCTCTGGGCTCACTGCTGGGTTTGTATGTGTTTCTCAAAATAAAGATATTTTATTTTTAAACAGGTGACAGTTTATAGCTCGGCATCTTCAGATAACCTGGGAATTCCACTGGAGACAATCTTTTGAGCCAGTGATTGGGTTCATATTGTTCCAACATGGTTGCAAGAGCAGGATTTTCCTCCTCTAGAATTAGGATGGGAGAAGATTCAAAACTCTTAACCTAGCTGATCCAGACAGCAAACCACAGACAACGTACAAGCAAGGAATATGGTACCTATTGGGGTTCAGGAAGTGGGCGGGCGTAAACCCGCCCACTGCTAAAGGATCCCCCCCCAGCCTAAGGGGAGGATCCACAGGGCCTGAAACGCAAATGATTACGGGGGACAACTAATGTAAAAACAGGGACGGGAGTGCGGTCAAAGGGTCAAAAGAAGGGAACCTGACGGGGACACCGAGCAGAGAACCCCGGACAGCGCCCACTGCTCCTCAAAGGTGTCAAGGGAGACAGTGGACGCCGCCCAGAGGAACTCTGCCCGGATACGTGAACGGACAGAGGACCGGAAACAGGCCCCACAGTCACAGGAGCCTCCATCGGCCAACCTCCGCTCCCTGGTTTTATAAATGGCCAGTTTAGCCAGGGCCAAGAGGAAGTTGACCAGGAGGTCCCGTGACTTAGTGGGGCCACGGATAGGGAGTGCGTAAATGAGAAGGTGAGGGGAAAAGTGCAACCAAAAACGCAACATAATATTGGTGAGGAGCCGGTGTAGGGGCTGCAACCTGGCGCACTCCAAATAAACGTGAGCCAGGGTCTCCCTCACGCCGCAGAAAGGACAAGTGTCTGGGACAGGGGTAAACCGCGCCAAGTACACGCCCGTGCTCACGGCCCCATGAAGGAGCCGCCAGCTGATATCCCTGGTGGGCCTCGGGACCAGGGTGGAATATAGGCTGGCCCACTGGGGCTTCTCACCCTCAACAGGTGGTAGGAGGTCCCGCCACGTTGTATCGGGGCGGGACATGAGGGTGAGGAAGTGAAGGGTGTGGAGCACGAGCGTGTATAGATGTTTCCTTGGCGCGGTTCGGAAACGAACCGGCTGCAAGTCGTGCAGCCGGCTCACGGAGAAGGGGCGGGGGGGCCGGTTGGGTCCATGGGGCAGGGGCCCGATGAAAAGGTCCGGAGGGCCAGGGCAAGGAATATGGTAGCCATGAAATCTCCCTTCATATACTGAATGACATATCCAGGCCTTTTAGCTTTACACCTCCAGACAGAAGAAGTGCTTTGGGTAAAGCAAGTGGAATGCCCATCACCTGTGGTCAGATTGGAAGGTATAAGAGATACATCCATGTCTCACACCATTGATTAGACTGGGGCCTATAGATGGTTTCCTTAGCCACCACTTAGGGTTAATGGTTGTGAAAACTGGGGAGGAGAGTG
The DNA here is from genome assembly GCF_028017835.1 of Emys orbicularis. Lineage (NCBI taxonomy): Eukaryota > Metazoa > Chordata > Testudines > Emydidae > Emys > Emys orbicularis. Next base: position 114,099,474 of record NC_088690.1, on the reverse strand, counting down.
GAGGTAAATAGCATTTTCCCCCAGTTCATGCGCTGCCAACACCAGGAGTGCTCCCACAGTGACTCATTGAAGGGAAATGCTTCTGTGATCATCTGTGGGTAGCCTTGGCTGTGGGTATAAAAAGTAAATTCACCATGGGAAGGAATGAGTTCTTTGATCTTTAGCCATCAGTACAACAGACCAAACTGCAGCTGCCTCACAGGCCTCAGTTTGTCTGTCAGAAAATCCCAGAAAAGACAACTCATTTCCTGAAAAGGAGTAGTCAGGGAGGTTTTAGAGGATTGTTTACCAAAACAGCCAATCTGTAAGATCCACTATATAATATAATAATTAATGGAGATATCCCATCTCCTAGAACTGGAAGGGACTGTGAAAGGTCATCGAGTCCAGCCCCCTGCCTTCACTAGCAGGACCAAGTACTGATTTTGCCCCAGATCCCTAAGTGGCCCCCTCAAGGATTAGAACTCACAACCCCCTGGGTTTAGCAGGCCAATGCTCAAACCACTGAGCTATCCCTCCCCCCATGGAAGAAAGATTTGTGACCAGGACAGCTAGAATTAACCCTCACTGCTGGATGCTGGGACAGAGACAAACACTCTGACAAAAAAAAACAAAAATAGGATTTTACTGAGGTGAGCTCTGAAGCTACAGATTGTTCTAAATCTTAAAACTAATGATACCCTAGATTAAAGCTGCATACTGGCAAATTATAGATGATTGCTATTCTAAGGGGCAAAACATCACCTGATCTGGTGTCATTAAGAGACTGATTAATTCTGAAAATGAAAGAGGATCTACGATCGGTGTAGCAATGTTACCCTGGAAACAGGCAAAAAAAGTAAATTTACACTTTGTCTTTATCACAATGGTCTAGAATACTAGACAAGTGCTGAGGATCAGTTTTAAGTCCTCCAGAGCAAGAGCTGAGGCAGTAGCCCAAACAGGATTCCTTCAAAGAGTGAACAGAGCTGACTTTGAAGCTGTACTTGTTTTCATTTACACTTGGTGAGAAGGTGTAGAGTTCACTACAGCCATTCATACCTTTGTCACTTCCAGAATGGATGACTCATCTCCAATACATTGTACATGGGGGCTATGCTTTCAACTGAGTCTTAGTCCATGGTATTTACATCCAACCTTCTTTAGCACCTCACTTCTCCTGAGAAGGTTGGACTACGGTGTGCTGGGGGAAGTCACCCCTATGTTACACCAATCTACTGATGACCACACATAGCTTCAGCTGGAGTAAAGCAGCATTGAGCTACACCTATTTACATCAGCTGAGGGTCTGGGTACTTTTTTTAACTCTTTTTTTCTACCTGTCTTGAGTTCTTGCGATGCATAGTTCTATACATAACAAAAATAATCACTGAGCCTACCTCTAGAAGACCTATCCTGTTTGAGATCTTTTCATACAACAGTCATAATGATTAATAACTAGTGGCGGAAGTATTTAGTTGGGAACTGGTCCTGCTTTGAGCAGGGGGTTGGACTAGATGACCTTCTGAGGTCCCTTCCAACCCTGATATTCTATGATTCAATCACACCAGTTCTTTAGTTATATTAATTTCTATGGCAGCAGTCACTATGATAGGAATACCTCATTGCTCTTCACTGAAGTCTCTCCACATTGTCTTTTTCTGCACTGAGGTGACCAGAATGGAATGCTCTGTTTTATATTTGCTTTCATCAAACCCAGATAGGGAGGGATCTTCCTTCTGAAAAATTGGCATTTATAGTATATCCTGGTACAAACATCTAGCTAAATTGCTGCTATTAGCAGTAGGCTTCCATCAGTTGACTCTGATTTAAATTATTCCCACCCCCACATATATTCAAAATGTATTTTCCACACTATATACAATTTTATTACTTTCCCATATTTCTAATCTGCCCAGCTCCTTTTGTATGATTTCCCTCTTCTCACTCGTATTCTGTGCCCCTGCCAGTTCACTACTAGCTATAAATCCAAGCAATATGCTTGTTTTTCACTTTTTTTTTTTCCACTGAAGTCAAGCAGTAAGATTCTCTTCTATATTTACCCTCTGGACAAAACAGAATTAGCCAAATGACCCTTCCATCCAAGTGAGCAGCCAGGCTCAAGGCTTATATAGATATTTGACAAATGGTGGGTAGTACACATAACTTATGATACATGCTCTGTATTCCTCTCTTAAATAGTAAGAGGGATGGATCATCAGAATGTTCTACCTCTTCCTTCCTTAGAGGATGAGAGTTAAAGATCTAACACCAATTACTCCCAATTACTTAAATGAGGTTGCCACAGCTCTTGAGACATCTCACCTTCTCACTGCAGAGACACCTAGCTCAGTTCCATGGAAGTTACAACCAATCTATTGAGGAAAAAAAAAAGATCTTTAACTGAGGGGAAGGAGTCAAGGATACTGGTAAAAGCATGTTTCCCACACACACAAGCCTTAAAAAAAAAAATGCACTGTTTTGATATTTTATTTACTTTTTCCGAAGGGTATTGTACACCAAGTATCCCATTGGCAGTAAAGCGCATTCAATGTGTTTATAAGCTAAACAGTCACTTTTGTTTAAACAAATACAATTACAAAGTAAAAATAAACCACAAAATAATGAACTGCATGTTCATAACATACAAAATTGCTGCCTACTTAGTAGGTAAACTACAACATTCCAACTCCTGAATATATCTTTATAAATGTACATTTCAGTAACAAAAATAGAATTTGAGAGTTTTTTTGCGTACATTCTGTCCTCTGGCTCCTTCTCAATCTTCCCCCGCCCCCCAGTCTCCCTTACATTCTTTGAATAAAATCCCTTTCACCTTAAGGCTAGATGCAAAGCATCCATTCACACAAATGCATGATGTCAGCAAGGCTTCACAAAAAGGCACCAAGACATGTAACTTTAAAAACAAACTTTTGCCATATGAGTGTCTCATCAGGTGATATTTACATAACATCACTCTTACATGCTTGAATACATAGTAAGTGCTGTTCTCAAATAAGTTTAAAACTCATTACAGCATAGTCACTAAAATAGAATTACCATTTACAAAATATGGGCCTGCTAACTCCAAATAATACAATATGAATACGAGAAGAATTTTCACATCATCAATAGTACCCAAAGGAAAGCAAAACCATATCATGGCACATGTACATTTTACATTGTCTATGTATTTAATAAAAGTTCCTTTCTTGGTAAAATGTTTATGGGGGGAAATTATATTGAAATTATATCCATTGTCCATGCAAATTAAGTCTGTTGACAGAAGTGGAGAACTTAAATGGCAGTTGTTTCAGGCAGTTGAAGTTTAAAGAAAACTTAGGATGGCCTTGCTACGTATGATATTCTTTAGTAACTGACAGACTCCGTTCAGTCTGATAGTACCAATCAACTATTTTAATATTTCTGTCTTTACAGTCTCAACAAATTTCAATTGTCCTTGGAGAAAAAGTTGATGACATTTCTGAAAGTGCTGAAGTCCCTTGTGAACTGAAAGAATTGGTAATCCCTGGAGAGGGGAAAGTGGTAGATACTTGGGCCTGAAAGGTGGCAGTAACCAAAGGGTATGTAGTTGCTACTGAGGGGGAAGGGAAAGTGGTGTGTGCTGGAGATGGATAGGAAGAAGACACTGGGGAGGAATATGATGTAGGCACTGGAGATGGGTAAGTGGTGGCGGCTGGAGATGGGTAGGAAGTTGTCATTGGAGAGGAGTAGGTGGAAATCTGAGAAGCAGCAGAGGCTGGAGTTGCCTTTTCTGCTTTCTTGTCCTTCTGTCTCAGGTGAATTTTAGTGTGTCTCTTCCTCTCATCACTTCTGGCAAACTTTCTACCACAAATATCACAGGCAAATGGCTTCTCCCCGGTGTGGGTTCGGATATGAGTGGTCAAGTGATCGCTTCTGCTGAAATTCCTCATACAAATACGGCACTGAAAAGGTTTTTGTCCTGTGTGAATCCGAATGTGCCGGGTCAGCTCATCAGATCTGGAAAACCTCCTGTCACAGGACTCCACTGGGCATGCGTAGGGTCTCTCGTGAGGAGGGGTCTTGCTAGGTCGGTTAGGGTATTTTCTTATCCTGCTTGGCTTGATTAGCTGCGACTGATACGTAGTGTTTAGCGTCTTCGGATCTTGGGACCCAGTCTGGGTAGCAAAAGCTTTGATAGTGGAGAGAGGTGTGAGAGAGGGCTGCTGGGGTCTGGATTCTAGCGTTGGAAATGGTTTCTGATCAGCTGGGACCAGGCTGAGAGATTCCCCCTGTTGCTGGGGAAATAAGTAGTCCGGGATCATTGGCACCTGGAAGTTGGTTTTAGCAGCCGGATAAGCCGGGGGAGGGTACTGGAGAGAGGTACTGGGAGCGTTTGGGAAGGACTGAGTTTGCTGCTCAGGGAAAATCTCAGAGCTAGAATTGGGAAATGTTGGTGCCGCTGAATAGATCGGGCTGTTGTCGCTGGCCTGGACAGAGCAGCTCAGGGGCGGGGTCTGTGAGGATGAGGAGGTTGGTGATGAAGAAGGTGTAGAAGTGGTGGGTAGGTTAGCCATGCCCACCAGCCCACTAACAAGGCTGAACAGAGGCTCTGGCCAGAGAGTGTTGCTGCTGTTGGGGGCTGGTTCCAGAGAGAAGCGGCCCGTGTAGGTTATAGGCGGCAGCCGGCTTGTCTGATTGGGGTAGCTGGTTTCTGCCAAGGATTTCTCATTATTTAAAGAGATCTCGGGAAACGTGTCTGAAAAGAGAAGAGTAGCCGTTACTTCCAAGAGATGCTGCAACCCCAGCGCTGGTACCCTCCACCCCACCCCACCCTGCCCGGCCCCAACAGGGCTACCCCCGGGCTAGACCTGCCCGGCCCGGCCCCAACGGGGCTAATTAAAAATTGAGCGTTACATATTGCAGCGCGCTCCTGGCAGCGCTCCAACAGCAGAAAGCCCATCGCTAAGAGCAGCTGACGCATGTAGAGAGAATCCCCCTAGCGCAGCACAGCCAGCGAGGCTGATGCATCATTACCGGCGGAATCCCGAGCAAACTGCACCTGCCCTACTAGAGCTCCCCTACAGCTCCTGAGAAGCAAGGACTCGGGCGGGGAAGGGGGCATTTCCCACCGAGTGTCCCCACCAGGCTCCCACTCACAACCCCCTGTGGACAGAGACTGTTGCTTACCTGCAGCAAGGTGCTCGAAGTGCTGTTCTCCGGGGGGGTTGAAACCGCTGCTTTCAGGGGCCCCGCTGGAGGTGAGGAACTGGGGACCCCCGCCGCTGAGCAGCATCATCTCTTCCAGCTTGGGGTAGTTACTGTCCATGGTGGGGGGCGAGTGTGGAAAGGAGCCGAAGGGGTCAGAGATCTGCAGCTGTGGTAGGAGCTGCATCTCCGCCTTGGCCGCGGCCATGGGGGGGGTGGGCTTTGCCTGGGGACACAGGGATGCTGCGCAGCAGGGGCCAGGCGGCCGGCCAGAAGCGCCAGTCGAGTGACGCTGCTGGGCTCGATATGTGCCGGCTCCCCTTCCCAGCGGCCCGGGGTTCCCCCTGGTTCTGCCCGCTATAAGCGCTCGGCCTGGGGCTCCCCCTGGCTCTGCCCGCTGGAAGCAATCAGCTCTTCGCCCGCCCTAGAGCCGCCCCTATATATCGAGTCCCCACCAGCTGCGGGCCGCCCCGGCCATGACGTACATGGCCATATATGGCGGACAGGAAACCCTTATATGGCGTCAGGCTGGAAGACCCAGCCTGGCGTCAGTAGCTGGCACTGGGGGAAGCCGGGTGGAGGGGGCCCAGCCCAGATAGGAACAAGAGCCCCGCGCCCGCCCTAGGGTCCCTACTCCCACCCCCTCACCCTATCGCTGGGTTTCTCTGGGGGGCAGCGCACGAGCCCCCCCGCCGCTGTCTTCCTCGGGTCCCCGTCGCCGCCTCAGCCCAGGCCGCCGGAAGCCCCCGGCCGCAGAGTCCATATAAGGAAACAGCCTTATAAGTCCCGGTTCCGGCGGGAGCCTTCCTGCTCCTTATATGGCGATTCCGGCTCCGGGAGGGGGTGGAGAGAGGTGAACCCGGCGGGCGGGGGAGCGAGGCAAAGGAGAGAAAGGAAGAGAAGCTCCAGCGTTTCTTTCAGCCCTGCAGAGCCGCCTGTTCTCGGGCTGGGCGTGGAAGGCTTAGGAAGGGGAAGAGCAGACCTTGCTTGGGCACTCAGTCTGCTCCAGGAATGGCTGTAGAGTGCTCTGGGAAGAGGATGCCCTGAAACTGGGGGACTGGAACACAGAGGAATTGGAACAATTTGTCTAGTGGGGGTACTGAGAGCCATTGAACCAAACTGTGAACCTTGCATATAATGGAAACCACTTCAAGCCAGAGGGTGCAGCAGCCCCCCTAGTTTCAGCACCTATGCTGGGGGATAACCCCAGTATTAACCGTTAGTGCATCCCACCCTTCAAAGCGGGAAGTTCGGGACGGGGCCTGCTGTGTTACCCGGCAGACTGCACAGACCAGAGCTCCCTACCCCCCTAGATAGGCAACGACCCCCCATTTCAGTTTGTGTTTAGCACATTTTCTGTCTGTTTCCCCGCTCCTTTCGCTCCGAATCGCGCCCTTTGCTGCCCTTCTGCGTCTCGCATTCACATGATAGGTGCGGCGGGGGTCTGACTGATCAGTCTGCGCTGCGTATTTAACAACCCCAGAGCAAAGGAGGTTTCCCTGGCGCTGGCAGTCTGCCCCGAGTGGGAGCAGCTTGGCCCAGGAAAGGGGAATCTCTGGGATTCCCGGGCTTTGCAACGAGCATCCTACTCCACCTGGCTGCGCCCGGAGAAGAGGGCAGGGCTTGGAGGTGCGTGTCCCCTACACAAGGAAGAGCGGGGGGCACTCTACCCTGTTAGACCAATGGAGCCCGAGCCCTGTCCCATAAACCCCCTATATCTTGCGCGAGTAGGACACCAAACACCCCTCTCTCTCCTCTGAGCATTCTTGTAGGGCTCTGATTGCACGTCATGGGGGATGCCCTAGTGTACAAGGGGGATTTCCTGTCCTTCCCGTCTCCAGAGCTCTCGGCTGCACTTTATCCAGTCGATTGAGGCTGAAAGCATTGACCAGTGCCTCAGTATGCCGGTCCCAACTCTGCTGTAGAGCGCCCGAGTGACCCGTGCGTTGCCAGGAGAAATGTTGCTGGGCTCAGGGCTGCACGGCGCCCTCAGTGCACACACTGCAGAGGCTGCAGCGTCTAGTGAAAGGGAATTTCCTGATGATGCAAAATATCGGGAATCTCGGGGAATTATAAATAAGTGGCTCAGTGCTGCCTCCTGGTGCCTAGGGCCGGGCCAGCTGTGACTAAGCGCCGCATCTGGATCTCGCGCCAGGTACCGCGCGGGGGGTGGGGGAAGGGTTCGCGCCCTTCAGCCCTGGGATTCGGTGCACATCACCCCCGAGACTCCAGGTAGAAACCCCATTTACCCCGAGGTTCGCTTCTAGGGGGTTTCTGGGCTTCTTGCCAAGTGGGAGCCTGAGACGCAGTGAGATTGCACTGAGCTTGCGCAGCCGCCTCTGCAATTGCTTCCCCCGCAGTCCTCTGAGCAGGATAGATAGCCCCGTGAGCAGAGAGCTCCGCGGCTGGAGCTGTGCGAATACTGCAGAATGCCAGCCTGACAGGGAGCAACCCTCCGGGGGCTCTGCCCTGCGGGTGGAGCAGGGGAACCTCCGCAGAACCCGCCAGACACTGCCTCACAGCAGGACTCGGCGCGCGTGTATGCCCCCGGCAGTTCCATTGCTTATGGGCCCTGAGACAGGGAGCCCAGAATTACTGTACAGTAAAGGCAAAGAGTCATAAACATCTTCAATATTTAAACTGACAACCACCAGGTTCACCAGTTCCCCAAGGGGGGGCAATCTTTCTCCCCGGGGTTTTTCGGATCTCAATACATTTCCAAGCAGTTGCCAACTGTGCAGAAATATGAAGCTTCTGTTAATACGGCCACCTGAATGAGATGTTCGGCGGCAGGTCTGAGCACTCTCCCACCACCCCGGCTCAGAAGATCTAGGTTTCCTAATACCATTTCAGGAGGTTGCTCCCATGGCCACGTCACTGCGGGCTCTCGAAGCTCCCCTCTTTTGCTGCAGGCTACTTTCCCTTTGCTTTAATGTTTTAAAAGAACGGCAAAACCCTTTATCCATTATTTATTTAGCAGACTATCAGCTAGACAATCCTGCTTGAAAATAGCTTGATTAGAGCACTATACAAAGGCAGAAATAAAATGTACAGCAGTGTAAACACCAATAATCAGCCCCAGCTACCACTCTCATTCCTAATAGCTCTGTTTCAGAGATGACACAGAGGGAGTCCCTGCAGGGAGGTCCATATGGAAAGAAGCTGGTTGAATTAAAATAATGATTCCACAAATGCTAGGCTAGATTGGGACAATTTTTCTTTTTAACCATTAGAAGATAAACATTTTATAATACCTTGGCAGTAGAAAGGCTGTGTGCTCATTAATTTTGATCTATTGCACCATTTAAAATTGATCCTAGGCCTCATCTAAACATGGAGTTACACTGACTTAACCAAAACCAGTTTGTAAACCAATTTTGGTGGGTGCAAAAGCCCCTCTGTTGACACTGTTAAATCACTTTAAATCTAGTGTATGTTGAGATGCTTAAATTAATTAATATTGAATTAAGTTAAATCAATATCAGCCATTTCAAAACTGAAGGAACTCAAATGAGAAATTGCAGAATTACTAACTGTGGTTTGTAACCTATAATTTAAATCAGCTTCTGTACCAAATGACTGGAGGATAGCTAATGTGACGCCAATTTTTAAAAAGGGCTCCAAAGGTGATCCTGGCAATTACGGGCTAGTAAGCCTGACTTCAGAGTCAGGCAAACTGGTTGAAACTAATAAAGAACAGAATTGTGAGACACATAGATGAACATGATTTGCTGGGGAAGAGTCAAAATGGTTTTTGTAAAGGGAAATCATGCCTCACCAATCTACTAGAATTCTTGGGGGGGAGGGGGTGTCAACAAGCATGTGTACAAGGGGGAATCCAGTGGATATAGTATACTTAGATTTTCAGAAAGCCTTTGACTCTTAAGCAAAATAAGCCATCATGGGTTAAGAGGGAAGGTCGTCTCATGGATTGGAAACTGTTGAAAAGATAGAAAACAAAGGGTAGGAATAAATGGTCAGTTTTCAGAATGGAGAGAGGTAAATAGTGGTGTCCCCCAGGAGTCTGTAGTGGGACCAGTCCTATTCAACATATTCATAAATGATCTGGAAAAAGGGGTAAAAAGTGAGGTGGCAAAATTTGCAGATGATACAAAACTATTCAAGATAGTTAACTGCAAAGCAGACTGCGAAGAGTTACAAAGGCATCTCACAAAATTGGGTGACAGGGCAACAAAATGGCAGATGAAATTCAGTGTTAATAAATGCAAAGTAATGCACACTGGAAAACATAAAATGATGGGGTCTAAATTAGCTGTTACCTCTCAAGAAAAAGATCTTGGAGTCATAGTGGATAGTTCTCTGAAAACATCCGCTCAATGTGCAGCTGCAGTCAAAAAAGCAAACAGAATGTTGGGAATCATTAAGAAAGGGACAGATAAGAAGACAGAAAATATAATGCCTCTACATAAATCCATGCTATGCCCACATCTTGAATATTGCGTACAGATGTGGTCGCCCCATCTAAAAAAAAATATAGGGGAATTGGAAAAGGTTCAGAAAAGGGCAACAAAAATTATTAGAGGTATCGAACAGCTTCCATATGAGGAGAGATTAATAAGAGTGTGACTTTTCAGCTTGGAAAAGAGACTAAGGGGGGGAATATGATAGAGGTCTATAAAATCATGACTGATGTGGAGAAAGTAAATAAGGAAGTGTTATTTACTCCTTCTCATAACACAAGAACGAGGGGTCACCAAATGAAATTAATAGGCAGCAGGTTTAAAGCAAACAAAAGGAAGTATTTCGTCACACAATGCACAGTCAACCTGTGGAACTCAGTCATGGATCTATTTCACAATTTAAAAAATTTGTTATTGTGCTTAGGTGCATCAGCCATGGAATTTTCCCTTTTCAATTCTCTTTCTTAACTTCTAATTTATATTGATTGCTATCTATATCCTCCTTTTTCCATTTGTTATATATTGGTATTTTATTTCTAATTGTGTCCTTCATTTATCCTCTTAGAGTATGTCTTCACTATCAATGTTAAAGCGCTACTGCAGCAGCGCTTTAACGTGGTTGTGTAGTTGCGGCACCAGCGTTGGGAGAGAGCTCTCCCAGTGCTGTAAAAAAACCACCCCCAAAAGGGGAATAGTTACCAGCACTGGGAACTGGGAGCACGGCTCCCAGAGCTGGTGCACTGTCTACACTGCCACTTTACAACACTGAAACTTGCAGTGCTCAGGGTTTGTTTGTTTTTCCACACCACCGAGCAAGAAAGTTGCAGCGCTGTAAAGTGGCAGTGTAGATAAAGAGTCAGAGAGTTAGAGAGTTTAAAGACAGAAGTGGCGATCAGATCATCTTGTCTGACCTCCAGTATATCACAAGGCCACTAAACACCACCTGCACACCAAGCCCAACGATCAAAATTAGACCAAAGTACTACCGACGTCGGGTGACATGCACCAGAGAAGCGAACACAAGGGACTGAGGTGCACTAATCCCAGAGGCCCCTGCAGTGTCAATGAGGGGGGTGGGATAGCTCAGTGGTTTGACCACTGGCCTGCTAAACCCAGGGTTGTGAGTTCAATCCTTGAGAGGGCCATTTAGGGAACTGGGGTAAAAATCTATCTGGGGATTGGTCCTGCTTTGAGCAGGGGGATGGACTAGATGACCTCCTGAGGTCCCTTCCAACTCTATGATTCTATTAAGTGAGATATATACCAAGATGATTCTAGCAAATGAACTGTTACCTATGCAGAGGAAGGTGAAAAACCCTCAATCTGACTTGGGAAAATTTCCTTCCTGACCTCACATCCAGGATGGTCTTTTAACCAAAGTTATCCTCTTTCACTATTGTAGAATTATGGCTTTTTGGTCATCTACTAAACTCTTCTTAAACAACAGGTTTATGGTGTAATATATTACACGTCTTCAATGTTAGAAATGGAAGCTTTATACTACTGGAAAGGGGGGGAGATTCCAGCTTCTTAGTGGGATATGTGGGACTTGTTTCTGTCCCTAGAAGGTACCAAGATATCTGACTCTAAAGTTATGACATTTTTATACATAGAAAACCTTTTGTATGTCATTTTTCAGATGTTTAAATATATTAATAATATTTTCCTCTCCTTTTCAGTCCTGCACATTTGTACTCATAGACCCAGATCTTCAAAGGATCTGGGCCATGGTCACCAAGGCGTCTGGCTTTACAGCTGTGGAGGTGGGGGGGAGGGGCAGAGAGGGGCGGAGAGAGAAGGAAGGAGGTATAAAAGTAGCCTTAATAAATGTTTTAAAAAATAAATAGTATAAATTAAATTTTAAATAGTTTGCCTATAAGATGAGCTGTGATAAAGGCCTCATTGGCACTCTTTTGGAATGACCTACATAACTCACTTTCAGCTTCACTACTTACTTACCATCCCATACTCATACTGATAAAACTTTTATACCACACCATCATGTGGTCCATTAATTCCATGGAATCTAAATTACAACCCAAAAGAAAGGAAACATAATTATATAATTTGTAGTAATATTATCCAGCCACAAGAGGGAACTCTTCCCTGTGCTTAATTTAAGGGCTATGGAGTGGTCTGCTATAGCTAAACAGAACATAGATGTGCTAGAAGCAGAGGTTTTGCATATTTATTTGTGGTTTGTTACCAAATACATACAATATATAAGCAGAACTGTAACTTCATATATGTTAAGCAGGAGTATAACAAGGCTGACTGCAGTTCTATATACTCTCAGGCACAGATACAAAAAATCCAGAAAAATCATTCATTTGGAAAGCATGACATTAGACTGTAAAAGCTCCTGTCAGGGTTGTGGCATTGCAGACAGAGCTAATAAATGCTTCCCAAAGTATTCAAACACTTTCCTATCTCTTAGAGTGTCTCTATCCTGGTAGAATCTCATCTCTGGCCTAGATAATTTATCTGGTGTTGCTCAAAGACTCACAGACTTTCAGGCCAGAAGGGACCATCACGGCCATCTAGTCTGACCTCCTGCACATTGCAGGCCACAGAACCTCACCACCCACTCATGTAATAGATCAGGCATCGGCAACCTTTGGCACGCGGCCCGTCTGGGAAATCTGCTGGCAGGCCAGGACGGTTTGTTTACCTGCAGCGTCCGCAGGTTAGGCCAATCGCAGCTCCCACTGGCCGCGGTTCACCGTTCCAGGCCAATGGGGGCTGCGGGAAGCGGCGCGGGCCAAGGGATGTGCTGGCCTCCGGTTGCCACAGCCCCCATTGGCCTGGAACAGCGAACCGTGGCCAGTGGGAGCTGTGATCAGCCAAACCTGCGGACGCTGCAGGTAAACAAACCGTCCCAGCCCACCAGAGGATTTCCCTGATGGGCCGCGTGCCAAAGGTTGCCGATCCCTGTAAATAGATCTATAACCTCTGGCTGAATTACTAAAACCTCAAATCTTGATTTAAGGACTTCAGGTTACAGAGAAGCCACCATTTACTCCAGTTCAAACCAGCAGATGATCCATGCCCCATGCTGCAGAGGAAGGTGAAAAAAAACCCAGAGTCTCTGCCAATCTACTCTGGGGGGAATTCCTTCCTTACCCCAAATAAGCAAGTCCCACCAGTCAGACACCTGGGAAATAATTCTTTGTAGTAACTCAGAGTCCACCTCATCTAGTGTCCCATCTCCAGTTGTTGGAGATATTTGCTAATAGCAGTTGTGGGTAAGCCATATGCCATTGTAGGCAACCTCATCAGACCATCCCCTTCATAAACGTATAAAGCTCAGTCTTGAAACAAGTTAGATTTTTTGCCTCCCCTACTCCTCCTGGAAGTCGGTTCCAGAACTTCAGTCCTCTTATGGCTAGAATCCTTCATCTAATTTCAAGCCTAAACTTATTGATGGACAGTTTATATTCATTTGTTCTGCGGAAACACTGGCCCTTACTTGAACTCCTCTCCCTCCCTGGTGTTTATCCCTCTGATGTACTTCTAGAGAGCAATCATATGTCCCCTCAGCCTTCGTTTGGTTATGCTAAACAAGCCAAGCTCCTTAAGTTTTCTCTCATAAGGTAGGTTTTCCATTCCTCTGATCATCCTAGTAGCCCTTCTCTGCACCTATTCCATTTTGCATTCATCTTTCTTAAACCTGGGAGACCAGAATTGCACACAGTAGTCTAGATGAAGTCTCACCCGTGCTTTGTATAATGGTACTAACACTTCCCTGTCTCTACTGGAAATACCTTGCCTGATGCATCCTAGGATTGCATTTGCCTTTTTCATGGCCGCATCACATTGACAGCTCATAGTCATCCTGTGATCAACCGGTACACACAGGTCTTTTGCCTCCTCTGTCACTTCCTTTCCTTTGTTCAGGTTTAATCCTGTGGATTTAACATTTTATATCTTTTTCACTGTACCAGCATGAATTAGAATATTACCATGGTTAAGGCCACCCTCTGCTGTCCCCAGAGAACCTGAGTAATTGTATGCAAAATATTTCAGGAGACTTGCTAATGTTAAAAGGTAAACGGTAAAAAGATAAATAGTCAAAGGAAGTAATAAATGTGGAAAGGGTCGCTTCATCAAGTAATGAGAAAAAAGGTGCCTGTGCCAATCTTTGGAGATATCTTCTCTATAAGGGATGAACACCCCTCTCCCTTTTCACTTTGTATGTTAACATAGGCCTGGTCTACACTACAGGGTTAGGTTGAATTTAGCCACGTTAGGTCGATTTAAAAATGAATGCGTCCACACAACCAACCCCATTCTGTCGACCTAAAGGGCTCTTAAAATCAACTTCTGTACTCCTCCCTGGCGAGGGGAGTAGTGCTAAAATCGACTTTGCTGGGTCGAATTTGGGGTAGTGCGGACGCAAATTGACAGTACTGGCCTCCAGGAGCTATCCCAGAGTGCTCCATTGTGACCACTCTGGACAGCACTTTGAACTCCGATGCACTAGCCTGGTACACAGGAAAAGCCCCGGGAACTTTTGAATTTCATTTCCTGTTTGGTCAGTGTGGCAAACTCAGCAGCACAGGTGACCATGCAGTCCCCCAGAATCGTAGAGCGTAGAATGTTTCTACGCTCCCCCTAACATCTCCGTCCCTGAGGTTATCGCAGATTAAAAGGCGAAAAAACGCACTCACGATGACATGATTTCCAAGCTCATGCAGTCCTCCTGCACTGCTAGGGCACAGCTTAATGCATGGAGGCATTCAGTGGCAGAGGCCAGGAAATAATTAAGTGAGCGCGAAGAGTGGAGGCAGGAAGCGATGCTGAGGCTAATGGGGGAGCAAATGGACAGGATGAAGCGTCTGTTGGGGGAGCAAATGGACATGATGAAGCGTCTGTTGGAGCTGCAGGAAAGCCAACAGGAGCACAGACCCCCGCTGCATCCACTGTATAACCGCCTACCCTCCTCCCCATGTTCCATAGCCTCCTCACCCAGACACCCAAGAACGTAGGCGGGGGAGGCTCCGGGCACCCAGCCACTCCACTCCAGAGGATGGCCCAAGCAACAGAAGGCTGTCATTCAAACAGTTTGATTTTTAGTGTGGCTACAATAAGCAATGTGGCCTTGTCCTTCCCTCCTCCCCCACCCCATCCGGGCTACCGTCTCTGTTATCTCATTTTTTTTTAATTAATAAAGAAAGAATGCATGGTTTCAAAACAATAGTTACTTTATTTTGAAGAGGGGAGGGTGGTTGGCTTACAGGGAATTAAAATCAACAAAGGGGGTGGGTTTGCATCAAGGAGAAACACACACAACTGTCACACTGAAGCCTGGCCAGTCATGAAACTGGTTTTCAAAGCCTCTCTGATGCGCAGTGCGCCTTGCTGTGCTCTTCTAATCGCCCTGGTGTCCGGCTGCTCAAAATCGGACGCCAGGCGATTTGCCTCAACCTCCCACCCCACCATAAACGTCTTCCCCTTACTCTCACAGATATTATGGAGCACACAGCAAGCAGCAATAACAATGGGAATGTTGGTTGCGCTGAGGTCTGACCAACAACGTCAGCGAGCTTTTAAATGTCCAAAGGCACATTCTACCACCATTCTGCACTTGCTCAGCCTATAGTTGAACTGCTTCTTACTACTGTCCAGGCTTCATGAACGGATCCCCCGAGCTCGTCCCTGGGGAGCAGGAGAGCATAGTTGCAGGGGAAGTGATGGAGCCGTACACCATGCCCTGGAGGTTGCTAGGAGCCAGGCAGGGAAGACGTTCCCAGAACCCCCGGCCAAGCTACATGTCCGACGAGGACGGTTACCTGTCCTACTGCACCGTCTGCTGCCAGCAGCACCCAGGAGGACCAGAACGGATCCCCCGAGCTCGTCGCTGGGGAGCAGGAGAGCAGAGTTGCAGCGGAAGCAGTGGATGACGACGGTTAGCAGTTCTACTGCAATGTCTGCTGCCAGCAGCACCCAGGAGGACCAGTACAGATTCCCCGAGCTTGTCGCTGGGGAGCAGGAGAGCAGAGTTACAGCGGAAGCGGTGGATGACGATGGTTAGCAGTCCTACTGTATTGTCTGCTGTGAAGGCAAGGAGCTGCTGCTGTGTAGCAATTCCAGCTGCTGCAGGTGGTTCTGTGTCGAATGCTTGGAGGTCCGGGTAGGGCAAGGTACCTCGGCCAAGGCAAAAGAGCAAGAGCCCTGGAGCTGTTACATGTATCAACCACAGAAGTGCTATGGGGTGTTACAGCGCCGACTGGACTGGAATGTACGGCTGCAAGACTTCTTCACCAGCGACCAAGGACAGGAATATGATGCACCTAAAATCTAAAAAGGCCCGCACATTTCCCACTACCTTTTATAACAGAACGTCAATGATTGCATTGGCTACTTGGATCACAGCAGCCCCCACAGTAGACTTGCCCACAACAGCAGCGGTAACGGTGAGCTGAGCAGGCTCCATGCTTGCCGTGGTATGGCATCTGCACGGGTAACCCAGGGAAAAAAGCGTGAAATGATTGTCTGCCGTTGCTTTTACAGAGGGAGGGGCGACTGACGACATGTACCCAAAACCACCCGCAACAATGTTTTTGCCCCATCAAGCATTGGGAGCTTAACCCAGAATTCCAATGGGCGGCAGAGACTGTGGGATAACTACCCACAGTGCACAGCTCCATAAGTTGATGCTAGCCATGGTAGTGAGGACGCACTCCGCCGACTTAATGCGCTTAGTGTGGACATATGCAATCGACTGTATAAAATTGATTTATAAAAATCTACTTCTATAAAATCGACCTAATTCCATAGTGTAGACATACACATAGTTTCACATATTCACATGCTTTTGGGGACAGAAACCTCTGGTACTGCCTGTGTGAAAATGTGGACTGTTTCTTTAAATCTGTAGCTGGGGTGGCACCAGCCTCTTCCTGGTGGGGGAGATTAGATGGACCAGACAGAAAATTGGGGGGGGCTGCACTCCCCCCCCCATCATAAGGCCCTGGCCCTCTCCATGGCCCTGCCCCCTCTGTGGCTCCACCCACTTGCTACGTCAGAGGCCGGAGTTGGGCAGTGTAGTGTGCTGTCTGCTCGCAGCTGGTAAGAGCTGCTTGGGCAGGGGGACCTGGCTCCAGGACTGGCAGAATCCTTGGGAAGCAGCAACCGCAGGCAGGGGGCCAGGAGCCCGGGCTGGAGCAGGTCAGTCTGGGCCACTGTGGGGGAGCCCTGGACCCTTCATCAGGACTAGGTGGCATGCCCTGGGGCTGCTCTCAGGCACCCGTCCCCCCACCTGGGCTTACTTCTCCACTGCTGCTGGAGCTGGGTGCTTAACCAGCAACCGCTGCTTTCTCCACTCTACCTTCAGAGCTGGGCGGCTGGAGACCAGCAGCTGCTACAGGGCGGCTACGGAGGGTGGGGGAGGGAGAGGAGGGCTAAGGCAAATTTTGCGGTGGCTATAGCCCCCACAAGTCTCCCCTAGTGCCACACACGTCTGTAGCAGAAAGCCTGACAAAAGGGGCTGGTGAAGTTCCTGGACAGAAGCTCTATGTGAAGCAGAGAGAGATACGCTGCTTTAGGATGATACTGTTTTCCTTATTCTAATAAAGTTCCTTGTTCACTGATAGAAAAAAAGCAGCTCTTTCTGTGATTTTTGTAACCATTATCGCATTACATGGTGTCAGAAGATAAGATGAAAAGAAAATGCTAAAGTTCAACCTTCCCCAAGACTCAGTTTGATAAACCCATAGACTGGATTGACTAGAAGGAGATAATAACTATGACATAGTTCTAAAAAGTCAGATGAACAAATCATTTAAAAAAGACTAATATATGATTAGGTGTGGCTTTGCCATAGGGAGCTGAGGCCCAGAGAAAGCTTCAAAGCCTGTATAAGGGCCCTACATGAACAAGCAGAGCAATGTGAAATTGGTATCAACATGAAAGAAAACATGAGATCATCTAGTAGCTGGGATTGTAAACAAGGTACCTTTTCAGAAAAATTACAGGTAATTTCTGAGCTAACACTGAAATGTGTGGTGCAACTGGTACAGCAGGCTTAGCTACTGCAAATACCAGTAACCCAGCAAGAGAGATTTATCAATTTCTAAAACCCGAGGGGTCCCTTATGATCTAGCCTGACCTTCTGCATAACATAGGCCACAGAATCTCACCTGCTAATGGGAGCTGGTGCAAGATGTAGCAAATAAAAAAATGTCCATGGGTAAAAGAGAAGCACCATAAAGATGCCCTGAGTGAAACGTAAGGGAAAAAAGAACATTGTCAGCACTCTGTTAAATCAGAGGAATAGGAAAAAGCCCAAACAAGGCTGAGTGATGTCTATGTCCTGGGATTTGTTGACAGCATCACTGAATAAGCCTGAATACTAATTTCAAGACTTGCAACACTGTTGTTAAATTTAAAATTGGTTTGGGACAGATGTGATTGTTTTGTAAGGAGACTTTAATGGAGAGGAATGCTAGCTCTGCACTGAACAGGCCATAGGTCCCACCCACAAACCTGGGGATCGAGGGAGGCCAGGTATATTGTGTCTTTACATTGGCTCTGTGTCCCTAGTAGCCTGTCCCACCACAGCTTCCTGGCAGCATGACTCTAATGTAACCACATGGACAGGGTTTCTGCAGTCAGCAGCTGTCCCAGGGACACTTTAAAGAGGGATTCCCCCCCCTAGAAGGGATGAGGAAAGAGTCTCCTCCCATGAACTTCTGAGATTTAGGGCAATAAGCCCGAGGCTGCATTGTCTTTTTGCACCACCTTCCCTCCATATAGAGTTCCATAGGAACAAGACTTCAGGCAGGATACCCACATGACACTGAACAGTCCATTCAGAAATTGAGGGTCACCTTCAGAAATGCTTGCGCAACTAAGAGGAGTGTGGTAAGGATGGGAAGCACTCAAATATGAGATGCTGGTCTAGGGTGTTGCTTCCATTCTGAAGCCCAGTTAAAAATGAAACACCTTTGCTTCTCTTGCTGACACCATCTCATAATGTACAAATCCTCAGTATGACTCAAAAGCACAGCAAGTTACAAGCCACAGACAAAGTGTCCTCTCTTCTTCTGCTACAAACTCCTCTACCATGCTTTGTTCCTTTAAACTAATCTGAGACAGAGTCCTCTTGGGTGGTCTAGTAATATCACTGCAGGCAATAAATACCAATTACACTGAGAGCTAAGCTCAGCTCTGGTGTAAGTAGGTGCAACTTCCATTTGGGAAGCTGCACCCACTGACACCAGTGCTGACTTTGGTCCTGAGTCATTACTTGTCTGTGGCTGTGCTGGTGCATCTGAGAACAAATTAAAAGCCTTTCTGTTCTCCTAAGAGCCCTAAACGATTTTATACTTTCCCTGCAATTACATCTGAAATGACAGTTACGAGCATCCGTTCCTTTCACCCTCTCCTGCCCCCATGCAACACTGACACAAAAAATCTTTATAGGATAAGAAAAAATGGAGAATAAAACTGAATGCCCATACAAAGGACAAAACTTTCTAGATGTGTCTGTAAATCTTTGCATTAAGATTTATGTAAATAGTTTGTTCTAAAAAAAAAAAAAAAAAAACTTTCCACAACAAATTTGTTTCCATATTGCTGCGTCACTACCAGAAATAAGCACTGTGGTTTCTCAATGCATCTCAGTTAGTGTGACACAGGAAATGTTTCTGTCACACTTTCCATAAGTCAGAGAGACTAAAGGTTCAACGTGTCATCAAAAGACAGAAAACAAAATGAAAGCATCACAACTTATCACCATAAAAAGAGGCTTTGCTGCTAGTCTTCTAAGTTACTTGGCCAAAAACATTTTCATCCTGTGTCTTGATTATTCATCCAGACTCAATTTTCTTATTTGCCTTTTCAGATTCTTTCCCCTCACATGTTATTACAAACCCTGTTACCATAGCTGTTTCCTTCCAGAGATTTCAGTAGATGTCAATCATATAAATACACCAGGGAGAAGATGGTGTGAAACACCACAGACCATTGGTTTTCAACCGGTGGTCTGCAGACCTCTGGGGGTCTGTAGACTATGTCTGCAAAGGGCTCTGCACTTCCATTTGAAATGGTTTAGGGGTCTGCAAATAAAAAAACACCATACTGGGCTTGCCACCCAGATAAAGGGATGTGCTGCTAGGGTTATTCCTGGGCTTTCATTCAAGGAACCCCAGACATAGGCTTCCTATTTAAATTCAAAAACTCAAGTTAGAAGAGAAGATAGACAACAGAAATAACTGCAGAAAATATGATCAGATTCATTGTTCAGCCCAATGGCCTGATCAGGATATAGTGGCATTAACATTTTCTAATAAAGGTTTAACTAAGTGACTTAGGGCTAGTTCGTGCATGGCCCTGTGCAGGAGCATTCCTCTTTGTGCCTCCTATCTAAGGACTGGCTGCACCCATAGTGAGGAGAAAAATTAAGTCTATCAGTTCTCAACAGAGTTGCCCAGTCAGTCACTTGCTGAATTAAGATCCGTGACTGCAGCCCTAAGCAAAGGGCTTTCCCTGAAACTGTTGCCCTGAGGACTCCAAACAGTTTAGGATGGCAGCTGTGGAAGCCTTGAAGTTGGTGTTAAAACAACGGGTCACACACTTTGTTGCTCATGTAGGCCAACCTCTGTGCATTATCCCACTTTTTAGGTGCAAATGGAGGCCGATTAGGGGGTATGGGGTCCAGCTGAGCAGAGTGGCTACAAGTGAGCAGAGTGGCCACCATCAGTGATGGCAGATGACAGAACAAGGAGCAATGGTCTCAAGTTGCAGTGCGGGAGGTCTAGGTTGGATATTAGGAAACACTATTTCACTAGGAGGGTGGTGAAGCATTGGAATGGGTTACCTAGGGAGGTGGTGGAATCACCTTCCTTAGAGGTTTTTAAGGCCCAGCTTGACAAAGCCCTGGCTGGGATGATTTAGTTGGTGTTGGACCTGCTTTGAGCAGGGGATTGGACTAGATGACCTCCTGAAGTCTCTTCCAACCCTAATATTCTATGAGTCTATGATTCTATGACTCCACCGTTAGGTAAGTTGTTCCAATGGTTACAAATTCACTTTTGAAAATTTGCACCTCATGTTTAGTATGATGTTGTCTAGCTTCAGTTTCCAATAATTGGATCTCGTTTTTTTGCTAAAGAGCCATTTACTCTCAGAAATCTCTTCCCCATGGAGGTACCTGTAGATGATAAAGTCAGCACGTAACCTTTTTTAGGATATATTAAACAGACTGAGCTTCTTGCTATAAGGCATATTTTCCAGATCTTGAATCATCCTTGTAGCTCTTTTCTGAACCCTTTCTAATTTTTCAACATCCTTTTCTAAGTGTGTGTATCGCCCCACTCCACCTGGTTACCTCCTTTAATGGCAATCCACTTACAGGTTTTGATGGACAGGTCTGGGTTCTTTTGGATCCCGCCACCCACTCAGCAGGATGAATCTTTTTTCTTTTCTTTTTTCTATGCAATTATTTGGCGGTGCCTCCACCCCCTTCGCTCCTTCCTGGCAGGGTCACCAGGGCAGCTTGGGCAGAAAATTCTAACTACAGAGTAATCCCCACTTCCTTGCCAGATAGTTGGAGACTTCCAAGAAATAACACAACACATAAAAATATATTCAACACAATAATTATATTAAACAGGCAACAAATACAACATAACAGGGTGAAACACTACTTTTTAGGGTCACCGGTGCCCACACTGAAAATACCCGTGACTTGATGTAACAAGTGTAAAATTAGTGTCCTGTTGGTACGCGTACTTTGCTGGGGCCCTTGATGACCTATAAAATTCTCTGCAGTGGTTTAGCAGTGTGGCGGACTGGGTTCAGTACAGTCCAAAGGACCCACAAGTGGGAGGAGGTGGTGAATCCCTCCACAGGTATAATAAGCAGCAGGTTATAAAATCCTCAAACCCTTACTCCCTGGCTTGAGGACACAGTTCAGGGAGTAGGGGGTCCCCAAAACAAATTCCCTGACTAACTAACTAAAAGACGGTGCACTCACGAACTCCATGAATGATCTTCAGGTTTGAAGATGACGCTGGACTCTTCAGTCACTGCAGAGAGGCTGCTGTCAGGGATCCTCCTCAACAGGGCCGGCTTTAAGTCGATTCGGCCGATTCCCCGGAATGGGGCCCCGCAACGTCCAGGGCTGCTGGCGGAGCGGGGGAAAAAAAAAAAAAAAAGCTGCGTCCTGCTTCTCCCCCCTCCCTCCAGCGCTTGCGCCGCCATACAGCTGATCAGCGCAAGCCTGGGAGGGAGGGGTGAGGAGGAGGAATGCAGCTGCTTGGGGAAGAGGCGGGGCCAGGGCAAGGATTTGGGGAGGGATCCGATGGGGCAGTGAGGGGGCGGGGCTGAGGGCGGGGATTCGGGGAGATCCAATGGGCAGGGAGGGGGCGGGGATTTGGGGAGGGATCCAATGGGGCAGGGAGGGGGCAGAGTCGGGGGGCGCGAGACAATTTGCGTTCCAGCGTGGGGCCCCACACCTGCTAAAGCCAGCCCTGCTCCTCAAGCAGGAATCAGGCTGTGTTGGTCCCAGGATTTCCCCTCACCACGGAGGGGTGCAGGGCTCAAGGTGTAGGTTATACAACTACCCTAACATCCAAACTGTAGCCTCCTAGCCCAGCCTGCAGTCACACACTCAGCAGGCAGCTTCCCTGGACTAGCAGAGCTGACCATGTGGTGACTAGTCTCACCTAGGGAGCTGGAGGTGAACCTAGCCTGGCTGGGGAAATTTCTCAGCAAACGCTATCAATTGGGACTCATCCGTGGGGAAGGAAAACCCAAGTGAGGGATCGGCTGTCAGGTCCCTAGAGGCCAGTTCTCAGCGGGAACCCTGCTTGCACGCCTGGGACTCACCAGCTCCCCACACAACCAGTCCTGCCCTTGCCCTGGCTGGCTCCACCCTCTCCAAAATGGCTTCTCCCCTCTCCTGAACTCCCTGGGAGGGGCATCTCACTCCCTATTGGTTGCTGGGCAGACTCTGAGTTTGCCTTGGCTCCTCCTCCCTGAGCTGCCAGCAGACAGAGCTCCAGGAATCTATGTAATCTCCTTGGGGGTTACATGTGGACACCAGAACTGGACACACTGTTCCAGTAATGGTCTCACTACTGCTGTGTACAGAAATAATATCACCTCCCTAGTCCTACCTGATATTCTCCAACAGTCCCCTTACAATTGTGCTGAGAGCTCAGTATGTACCATTATTCCCAAGTCCTTTTCAGTGTCACTGCACTCTAGGATACAGGCCTCCCAGCTTTGTTCCTAGCTGTATGACCTTGCATTTGGCTGTATTAAAATGCATGTTGTTCAAACGAGCACATTTTATTATATGACCCAGATTAGTCTGTATAATGGACTAATCTTTAATATACTTTACTTTCTCTGCTTCCCTACTAATTTTTTTGCTGACTTCAGCCCACCCCACCTGCCAAGAAACCTTCTATTTCCAGCATCTCCTCCTTTATCTTGTTAGAGGATAATAATAATAAAATGTAATAATTGGCAAGACTGTCTGAGCAAAGTGAGGACTAACACTCAACTCAATGGCATTTCTCTGTTTGGCTGTCTGTCTGTAACATGATAGCTTGTGAAAACAGCATTCAACCAATTCTAAAATTTCAGGGAATGTTCTAGGCATCAGTGACAACTGGAAAACTAGAAAAGCACGATTTCAACACAGTGCCTATTTGGTGTTATAGGCAGAGGAGCATTATGACATCAGAGGTAATTCAGGCCTTCATCACTCCTCCCTTCGGGTTATTTGCATAACTCAATCCCATTGTTTGAAATTAATCAGCATATGAAAGTGTAGGTCAGGACTGAAGTGTTTGGACAGAACTAGGGGTGGATACAGGGGTTCAAGAATGGAGTAGTAGGGGCAGCTTCTCATCAGGAGCTATCATGGCAGAGTAGGACTCAGGATACAGATTTTTATCTTGGCTCCCTCCACACACTATGCCTTGGCTCAGGCAACATAATTTACCTTGTCTACTCAAAACTGCTTTAGTTCATTTAAACAGTGCCCATTTGGTGCTGTAGGCAGATGGATAGGGAGAGATGACAAAGGCAGGCAACAGGGTTAGTGTTCGAGGTTAAGGTTAGGTTTACTGGAGGGCGTGATGACTCACTGAGTTACCTCTGATGTCACAATGCTCCTCTGCTTGTAGTACCAAATGGGCAAAGAAATATGATCTTGGCAGAGTCAGGCATCAAACAATGCCATCAAGTTGTCTCACTTGCCTCAATCAATTATTGAAGCCTGACAACTCCCTGCTGTGGTAGGTTAGGTTTACTAGAACTAATTTCTCTTTGTTATTTTAAAACCAAATTTCTTTAAACTTGTCAATGGTTTTTTATCTTATTAAGATCTA
Source organism: Emys orbicularis (assembly GCF_028017835.1). NCBI lineage: Eukaryota > Metazoa > Chordata > Testudines > Emydidae > Emys > Emys orbicularis. The sequence continues at coordinate 114,075,536 of NC_088690.1, read as the reverse complement.
AATCCATTACATGGCTGATGTTTAAAATAATAAGCTATTTTTAACTGAAAAAAAATCACAAAGGTTTTACAGGTTTTTTTTAAATAACTTTTACTCTGGCTTAAATAACTCAAAACCAACTAAATGGAATTTTATCACACTTCAAGCACAAGGAATTAATATTTTTCAAATTATAAATGTCTGGGAAAAAAAGGTTACCTACCTTTTTGTAACTGTTGTTCTTCAAAATGTGTTGGTCATGTTGATTCCATTCCAGGTGTGTGCGCGCCCCCATGCAGAGTCGTTGGAGATTTTTGCCTTAGCGGTATCCGTAGGGTCAGCTGTGGTGCCCCCTTGAGTGCTGCGTTCATGTGTTGGTATATTAGACACTGCCGGCCCTACGCCCTCTCAGTTCCTTCTTGCTGCCAACTCTGACAGAGGGGTAGGAAGGCGAGTAATGGAATGGACATGAGCAACACATCCCGAAGAATAGTTATGAAAAGGTAGGTAACCGTTTTTTCTTCTTCGAGTGCTTGCTCATGTTGATTCCATTCGAGGTGACTCACAAGCAGAATCCTCGGAGGTGAACTTGGAGTTCACAGTTTAGTGGCTTGTAGTACTGCCTTACCGAAGCCAGCATCATCCCGGGCCTGCTGGGTAACTGCGTAGTGGGACATGAACGTATGGACGGACAACCAGGTGACTGCCCTACAAATGTCCTGGATAGGCACTTGGGCCAGAAAAGCTGCCAAAGAGGCTTGCCCCCTGGTTGAATGGGCAGTTACGATCACCAGAGGTGGCACCTTTGCCTGATCATAGCAGCAACAAATTCAGGCAGTGATCCAAGAAGAAATTCTTTGAGCAGACACTGGGGGACCTTTCATCCTGTCAGCCACCATGACCAATGGCTGCGTAGATTTGCAGAATGGCTTGATCCTTTCAATGTAGAAGGCTAGTGCCCTCCTGACATCTAGGGAATGCAGCCTATGCTCCTCCTCTGACTTATGCGGCTTTGGAAAAAAGACAGGTAAGTAAATGTCCTGCCCCATATGAAACTCCGAGAGCACCTTGGGCAGGAAAGCCGGGTGTGGCTGCAGCTGGAGCCACAGCTGTATAGGGCCGAGGTGAGCACCCTAATCTCAGAGACCCTGTGGGCAGATATTATCGCAACTAGGAATGCGACCTTCCAGGACAGGAGAAGGAGAGAGCAGGAAGCCAGAGGCTCGAAGGTGGGTCCAGTGAGTCGTGACAGCACACAATTCAAGTCCCATGGCGGAACGAGGTCCCTGTCATGCGGATAGGGGTGCTCAAGGCCCTTGAGGAAGCTGACAAGTTATATCTTGGGCGAAAACCGACCTACCCTCGAGCGGCAGATCAAAGGCCGAAATAGCTGCCAAGTGGACCTTGATAGATGAAAAGAACAAGCCTTGGAGCTTGAGATGCAGAAGGTAGTCCAGGATCAACTGCAGCGAGGCCCACTTGAGCCGAATACCTTTATCCAAGGTCCAAAAAGTGAACCCCTTCCATTTGGCCAGTAAGTCACTCTGGTGGAGGGCTTTCTGCTGCCCTGCAAGACCTGCCGGACAGTGGCCAAGCACTCTTGTTCCTCTGCATTTAACCATGCAGCAGCCAAGCCGTCAGGTGCAGCGCTGCCAGGTTTGGATGCAGAAAACTCCTGTGGTTTTGGTATAGCAGGTCCGGCCTGAGTGGCAGCAGTAACAGAGCAACTACCGAGAGGTCCAGCAGTGTGCTGAACCAGTGCTGGCATGGCCAAGCCAGCGCTATGAGGATCACCTTCGCCCTGTCCTGCTTGATTTTCATGAGGACTCTGTGAATTAGCGGCACTGGAGGGAAGGCGTACAACAGAGCTCCCAACCATCGGAGCAGAAAAACGTCCAACAGGGAGCCTCTGTCGATCCCCCGAATCGAGCAGAAAACGTGGCACTTCCTGTTCTGCCTTGACGTGAACAAGTCCACCCGGGAAGTTCCCCACCTCTGGAAGATGAAGCTGACCACTTCTGGATGGAGGGACCACTCATGGCGAGATGAGAAGGTCCTGCTGAGGCGATCTGCCAAAGTGTTCCTGGCCTCGGGGAGGTGTGCGGCTATAAGATGCATGCCATGTTATACATAGAAGTTTCAGAGTCTGAGGGTTTCTTGGCAAAGAGCAGACGACCTGGCTCCATCTTGCTTGTTGATATAGAACATAGCTGCAGTATTGTCTGTCAGGACCTGGACCACCTTGCTTTCTATGTGAGGTAGGAAGGCTTGGCAGGCCAGGCAAATTGCTCTGAGCTCCCTGATGTTGATGTGTAGGGAATGATCGTGTCTCAATCAACGACTCTGCATGCTGAGATCGCCCAGGTCGGCTCCCCACCCCAGGTCCGAGGCATCAGAGATGAGGGTCACCGACGGGGACGGAGCTGTGAAGGGAACCCCCTCCAACACCAATGCAAGATTCCGCCACCATGTGAGTGATGACAGTATGTGGTCCTGGACCCTGACCACACGGTCCACGCTGTGTCTGTTGGGGACGTAGACCAACACCAGCCACGCCTGCAGAGGCCTGAGGTGGAGCCACGTGTGCTGGACCACATAAGTGCAGGCCGCCATGTGGCCCAACAACTGCAGGCACATGAGCGGTGGTGAGAGGGTGGGCTTGCATGGATGACATCAGATCTTTCATGGCTTAGAACTGAGCCTCGGGATGGAAGGCTCTGGCCTGAGTAGAGTCAAGGACTGCTCCAGTGAACTCTCTGCATTGTACTGGAATTAAGGTTGATTTTTTCTCGTTTATTAACAGCCCCAGGTTGCGACAGGTAGAGCAAACCAAATCAAGATGCCGCTGCCCTTTATCAGCCAGTCGACAGGGTATGGATAAATTTGCACCCCTCGATGCCTCAGGTAAGCAGCCACTGGCGCTATGCAGTTTGTGAATGCTCTCGGGGCTGATGAGAGACCAAAGGGCAGCGCTGTGAATTGAAAATGGCGGTGGCTCAACACAAAACGGAGGAAACACCCGTGCCCTGGGAAAATGGAAATATGGAAATATGCAACATTCAAGTCAAGAGTGGTGTACCAGTCTCCCGGATCCAGGGAGGGAATAATGGAGACCAGAGAGACCATGCAGAACTTTAAACTTCTTGAGGGGTGCAGGTCCAGAATGGGTCCGAGGCCTGCTTTTGCTTTTGGGATTAGGAAATTGCGGGAGTAGAAACCTGTCCCCTTCAAGTGTGGAGGGACCTCTACTGTCTCCAGGCGTAGGAGGTTCTCAACCTCTTGAATGAGGAGTTGCTCATGAGAAAGGTTCCTGAAGGGGGAAGAGGGGTGGGAGGGAGTGTCAGCCACGAACTGCAGGGTGTAGCCCGAAGATATTATGACAAGCACCCAACGGTCCGAGGTCAGCAGCGACTAGGCCAACCGGAAGGGGCGCAGGCGGTTGAGGACAGAGCGGGGGGGGGGGTGGATCCTGGGAAGTGATTGGGTCGCTGTCCTCGGGTGCATCCTCAAAACGCCTGCTTTTGGCTTCCTTGGCCTCTGGAAGAACCAGGTTGGGCAGAGGAATGAGAAGATGAAGGATGACACCATTTAAATCCTTTGTCTCTGTCCTTCTTCCTGTAGGAGCTGGACTGGGGGACACCCAGGACCTCGAAGGAGGCAGAGGGGGATGAAATGGCTTTCTAACCTGCTGAGGGGTGTGTAGGCCCAAGGAACGGAGAGTGGCACAGGAGCCTTAAGGCTGTGGAGCTGTGCGTTGGTCAGGTCCGAAAAGAGCCCTGCTCCCTCAAACGGGAGGTTCTGAAGGGTAGTCTGCAACTCCTGGGACAGCCCAGAGGACTGTAACTAGGAGCTGCGCCTCATGACCACCGTGAAGGTGACTACCCTGACTACTGAGTCCGTAGTGTCCCAGGCCATCTGGAGGGCACCTCTCACCCACCATTTTGCCCTCTTCCACCAAGGCGTCAAACTCCTGGGCTTGGTCCTGTGGGAGGCCCTCCCTGAAGTTGTCAGGGGGGCGGCTCTTTTCGGACCTGACTAGTGCTTCGTCCGGAGACTACGAAGATGACTGCACAGCAGGGGGAGGGAGCAGCTTCCCCTTGCTCATGCGGGGACGGCTCCTTGGGCATCAGGACCTGCTGTGTCGCCCCCACCTCAGATTGGGCACCGGCTCCAACTTGTGTGCTGGCTGTGCTGGGAGCAGCTTGTCCGATGCAGCTTGGGAGGAACGGTGGGAGTACGGGACCTGCATAACAGGACATCCCCACAGGTTCCAGTACTGCCACTGAGCGGGCAATTGCCCCTGCCTCCATGCTGCTGCCGCAGGAGCCACACCGGTCTTGCGGGCCGGTGGCGATTCGCCTTTTATAGGCGAGGGGCTGAACTCCCCTTCAGGCTCGAACCACTGCCCTTCCGGCAAGCAGGGCGGAGCCATAGATGCCTCAGTCTGCCGACTCATCCTCGTCAGTGACCGGTAAGGAGAGGGCAAGGACCAATGCCTGCCCAAAGAGCAGTGCCAGGGAGCCGGAGACCGATGCCGCGACCGGGAACGATCCCACCCCCAGTGGGGAGGGGAAATCATTGCCTGCGAGACCGCCTAGGTGATGGTGATCTGCGCCATGGCCAACTCTGGCGGAAGGCCTGACGGTACCATGGGTACAGGGATTGGCATCATGACTCAGGTGTCCTGTGCCTTGCAGGCAGAGACCTTGGTGTCAGGGACCTGTATCTTCAAACCGGGGACCGAAGCTGTGGTGCCGGGGTCCGAGGCCACGGTGATGGGGACCGACACCTGTGGTCCGGGGATGGTTCGCCGTTTTAGGGGGCAGTCCCATAACCGACTTTCCCATAGATGCCAAAGCCTTTTTGGCTTGGCATCTGCGGTGCCGGTTGGCCTATTTGCTCTTTGGCCACCGGGCCTGCTTCGGGCACAGATAACCTTACTAGGGGCTGGGACCCCCTGCTGCTCCCAGGAGTCGGAGGTGGGTTCCTGGCTGGGCTAAGGGGTCCAACCACAGCGGTACCCCCAAGTACCTCCGGCATGGGCATATGGCCTGACACAGTTCCTTTGCCCGAAGCTCCCTTCTTCTGCGGTGCTGGCAGGCCCGTTGACTTTGACCGCTTCTTAGGTGCTCGGGAGGGGAAACGGTGCCAGGTGGATTCCAGTGCTGGTGGTGCACTGTGCGCCGATGCTGAGGTGCCAGGCGTGGAGTCTGATCGAGAGGGCTCTGAGGTAGGATGAAGCGCAGCCTCCATAAGGAGGGCCCTCAAGCAGATATCCTGCTCCTTCTGAGTTTGAGGGCAAAAGTTTTTGCAGATCCTGCACTTATTCTTTCTGCGGGACTCCCACAAACACTTTAAACAGCTCTCGTGGGGATCACTAACTGGCATCGGCCGGCTGCACAATGAACATGGCTTAAAACCTGGGGAATGGGCCATGCTCCACTCCGAGGCAAAGTCCCAGAAAGGACTCTAACTCCTAAACTACTACTCTAACACTTAACTTAAAGGTCTAACTAAGTACCTAACAACTAACAACAAAGACGACAGAACTGTAAGAATCGCTAACATTCTCGCGATGCAAGACAAGGTGCTCCGACCAACCGTCACCAGAGGTAAGAAGGAACTGAGACGGTGTAGGGCTGGCAGTGCCTAATATTCCAACGCATGAGTGCCGAACTCAAGAGGGCACCACAGCCAACCCTACGGATACTGCTAAGGGAAAAATCTCCGACGACTGTGGACGTGGGCGCGCACACACCTAAAATGGAATGGATATGAGCAACACATCTCAAAGAATAGAGGCTTAAAGGAGAGCGCCTTTCATACAATCATAGAAGATTAGAGTTGGAAGAGATCTCAGGAGGTTATCTAGTTCAACCCCCTACTCAAAGCAGGACCAACCCCAACTATATCATCCCAGCCAGGGCTTTGTCAAGCCGGGCCTTAAAAACCTCTAAGGATGGAGATTCCACCACCTCCCTAGGTAACCCATTCCAGTGCTTTACCACCCTCCTAGTGAAATAGTTTTTCCTACTATCCAGCCTAGACCTCCCCCACTGCAACTTGAGACTATTGCTCCTTGTTCTGTCATCTGCCACCACTGAGAACAGCCGAGCTCCATCCTCTTTGGGACCCCCCTTCAGTTAGTTGAAGGCTGCTATCAAATCCCCCCTCATTCTTCTCTTCTGCAGACTAAATAAGCCCAGCTCCCTCAGCCTCTCCCCATAAGTCATGTGCCCCAGCCTCCTAATCATTTTCGTTGCCCTCCGCTGGACTCTCTCCAATTTGTCCACATCCTTTCTGTAGCGGGGGGCCCAAAACTGGACGCAATACTCCAGATGTGGCCTCACCAGTACTGAATAGAGGGGAATAATCACACGCAGACATGACTATAGCATCACTAATGTAACACCATAATGGCCACCAGAGACTACTGATATCTATTTTGATGTATTTATAATTTAGAATTCCTTAGATTGTTTGCTTCTTGCAGTGGTGATCACTCTTCTTAAGTGATTGGAAAACATCTAGGACATAATGGGTGCTTCTGCAAATAACTAAACAATAATAAACTAATAATAATAAATAGTAATTGACTCCAACCCATGTACTTATGAACATGGCTTGCCTATGAATTACCTACATCACTGTTAGCCACCTTCCCTCTCTCCCATTCCTTCTTACTAACTGTTACTGTTTGGTCTTGTCTTAAGTGAATTGAAACAGACTCTTGTGCAGTGCACTGCACAATGGGGCTCTGATCTTCAAGGGACTTCTGGGTGCTTTCATAATAATGACAGACTCTTACAATTGCTCCTGACCAGTGAATTTGCAAAACAGATGGGTGTAGCTTTCATTTAAATTGTTTTAATATCCTTATGAAGCCTATTGTCTAAACTGCTGGAATTCAGTAGGACTGTGATTGTTTTCTGCCTGTTCTTAGGTTATGTCTACACAGCAGCTGGGAGACATAATTCCCAGCTCTAGTAGACATACACGCACTAGCTCTGCTTGACCTAGTGCACCAAAAATAGCAGCATGGCTGCAGTGGCACAGGCAGCTGCTTGGGCTAGCCACCCAAGTATAATCCCATTTTACCATGGGATGCATATTCAGGCAGCTAGCCCGAGCTGCCGCCTGTGCTGCCTCAGCCACACTGCTATTTTTAGCATGCTAACTCCAGCAGAGCTAGCACGTGCAAATCTACCTGAGCTGGGAATTCCACCTCCCAGCTGCTGTGAGAGGTACCATTAGAACTATCAAGAGGAATTAATTTGGAGACTACATAGCAATGTGCTGTGCTTGGAGTGTCCCTTAACAAGCTATGCTTGTAACAAAAGGAAGGGCCCAGGTTTAAGGGACAAACCTGTATAATAAGGACTGCAATATCCAGTGGGGTGAGAAAAACGGCTTAATCTAGATGTTGCCCAGTCTAATAGAGTTGAGAGTTTAGACTGCGTGCTTATAGTTTCTTTTCTTTTGGTAACTAACTCTGACTTTTTGCCTATCACTTACAGTCACTTAAAATCTATCTTTTGTAGTCAATAAATGTGTTTAACTGTTTATCTTTACCAGTGAGTTTGCCTGAAGTGTCTGGTGAATCTGCTCAGATTTGCAAAGGATGGTGTATATGCTTTCCATTGATGAAGTGGTGAACCAATTAATACATTTGCATGGCTCGCCTTGAGCAGTGCAAGACGGTATATTCCTGAGGTATAAGGCTGGGGGGATTTGGCTGGTGCCTTACTCCGTGTGATTCATGTGTGGTTCTGGGAGCATAAATGCAATCTAGCTGGGTGTGGGGCTCCACATACGGTTATGCTGAGTGATAACAGCACCTGGAGGGGTTTGCTGCTTGTCACTAGCAAAGCATTGTGAGAAACAGCCCAAGCTGGAGAGTTAAGGGGGCACAGCGGTTCCATGGTCCCAGGTTGCACCCCAGGGATCCTGTCTCACACCTCCTCATTATTGGCATTGTGGTCAGGGTATAACACTACTTGACTGAGACCCTAAGTACATTTTCAAGTGCGCTCCTCCCCCTCATGTAACAATGAAGTACCCTCTGACAATACCATATTTATTTTGCCACCTACCCAGAAAGTCCCTTCTAAACATTGCATACTGCTCCCATTGGAAATGGGAATGTCTGATTTCTAGAAACAGATACAGATAGACAGATGGATGAGAGGCTTCAAAGGCGCTGCTAGCCATCTTCCCTCCACCTCAAGAGAGCAGGAGCTTCCTGTGGTGCTCTCGCAATTCCCTCTACTCATTGCTAGTCCTATGCGCTCCCTTCTAGAGCCTTGTTCAATCTGCCCCATGCAGGTCAATCCTCCCTTGGAAATCCTGTGAGACCCCAAAAGCACAAATGGGAGCTGCTGGGGCAAAATTTATACTCATGATTGCAATACTTCTTTTTAGTTAGATAGAAGGAAGATGGTGTTAACAGCACTGGACTAGGAATGTAAAAGGTCCACTTAAACCAATTAAATGAGAGTTTACTTGGACTCCAAATTATCCCTCCTGGAGGTGGACTCCGTCTTGGTCTGAATGCTCCCATCACTGCCTCTCTGTGATATTTGGGCAATGCAGCTTCAAGGCATATTGCAGGAGTTACTTTTTGGAAATGAATTTCTTTCACACAATAGTTATGGAGACTCCATGTGCTACAAAAACCTGGAATGACCAAAAGCAAGTAGCAGATGAGTGTATCATCTGAAAAGAGTGGCTGATAGACAATCTTGTGTCAGCAAAGAGCAAGTCTTTTTGCTAAGGCTTGCAATTTGAACCAGAAAAATTGGGGGCCGCTGATGTTAAGCCTGTAATCAAAACATAAATATATTATGACCAAGTGTTTAAAGAGGGTTGGTGTGAAAATATAGGCATGAATATTTCACAAAGGGATTAGACAAACAAGAAAACATGGTATTACTTATGCATAAGCTCAGCTGGTATCAGCAAAAGTGAAGATGTAATTATTTTGCCAGCTGGTTATGTCTCTATCTGAGCATTAGCAACTTTGAAAAGGGCTGGAACAAGGAGTGGCTGGATGTACTCTTAGGAATGGCATTAAACTGGCCTCAAATTTTTAGTTCTCTTTTTTTGGTCCCTAAATCCCATTTCAGCTATGTGGCAATATTCAGCAGTTGTGTTCTATATTGCAGTGTTTCTTTCCTTTCCCAGACTCTGTGATGTTCTATTCTGTTCCATGTAACAGAACACAAGAATAAATAATTTCCATTGTTTAAATAAACCTTTCCCCCACATTTCAAATTGGCTAAACACTTGATTAGAGAATGGGAAAATATAGGGGCAAGAAATGTAATGGATTGTCTGTCCACAATCATTGCTATCACATGCCTTATTTTATTGTTTTTAAAAAGGGTTACAAGAACATTAAGTTTGCATGATCAATTGTCAGGACGTGCAACTTTAACTCTGACATTTTATATGTATGCATTATTACGTGTGCATGCATTGTTATGATCCAATCTAATTATATTATCACAGACTATTATTTCTGCTGGATCAAGGAAGGAGCTGCAAAGCAGTAAGGCACATGCTTAATTTTATGCATGTGAGTAATTCTACAGTACAATTTTGTCATTCTCTAGGCAAGGGAGATCAGTATGTCGATTCATGTGCTTAAAGTTAAATACATACTTAAATGCTTTGCTGAATCACAGCCTGCATGAGGCATGCATGCAACATTTATCTTTAAGTAATGGATTAGATCAAAAAGAGGGAAGCTCCAGTGAGAAGAATTGCTACCTGTCACCCAAAAATAAAATGTGATTTATTTTTATGAAACTAAATACTTACTTTTACAATATTAGTTTCTATAAATTATTTTTACCCTTACTGCCATGAGGGGACCTTTCCTCTTTCACTGTGCACCATTTCATCTGTGCATTAAGTGAGTCAGGTGCCTTCTGGAAATAATAGGACAGGATCAATCAAAAGTTGGATCTTAATGCTCAAGGGACAGAACTGAAGCCACATTGGGCAGACTTAACTTTGTCATTTTGTGAGTTTTGAGTACTTCACTTTGCAAATAATGTTCTCACAAAGCAGTATTTTAAATTACATTTCCTATTTTACTTAAAAGAGCAATAGGTAAAGAAATTCCATAATTGTGGTTCTGTTTACTAGGGAACACTAGAATGCTCTCTCATGCATAGGATGTGCACTCATTGAGGCAAACCAGCCTGGTAAAGGTATAGGCAACTAAAAACAGGAAGTTAATCATGGAAACTATAATGCTTCTTCCATTAATCTATGGGATGTTATTCAAGATAACCTTCTTTCTGTCAAGATGGTTCACCAGCAGAATAAACCCAAACCACTGGTATCTGCCCAGGATGTTTACAACATGGATGAGAGCTATAATTTTTCCAATGCTTTGTCTCAAAGTTTGAACCCAGATCTTATCCATCTCATACTAAAGGGTTTAAGTATCATGTTCTCCCTCCAGAAAATGGCACTATTATAGTAATCAGTCTCAAACATTCTCCAAACTCTAATAGAAATTCAGGAGGTCCTGGTTTCTGCCCAGGGTATTGGCTGCTAATCAACTCACAGTACTAAAGAAAAATTCTCTCCCCTTCTACAGAGGAATTTAATTGGTGTCTCCCCATTCTTTGGGCACTAATTGGCTAATAATCAGAGAGCTGCCTTTATTGCATCATTATGACTTTATAGATTCCCTTTAACTTATGGGTCTTGGTCTTTGAATACTCCTTGTACAAAAAGGATGATCCTATTGCTCAACCCTAGAAACATGTGCTAGTCTCTTGTGCACACTCCCATCCAAATGCATATGCACACTGCCCTCGTGTAAACTCACCCCCACCTTCATGCAGATACAACCACTTACGTTCACCTGTATACACATGCCCATCGCCTTCATGTGTGTGAAGATAATATACCCTCAGGCCCACCTGACTCTCCCTCTCACCCTCCTACCCTCCACCTTTATGTATGCCCACTCTCCCCACACATACACACACACACCTAGGCCCTAATGTATACATATGCATGCACACACGTAAGTGCATATGGTTCAGTTCAATAAGATGTTGTTGCCATGACAAGCTATACAAATATTGCCAAAAAGAGTAAGAGAAACATAGGTGCCAATGCTGCCTGAGCTGTGCTTGACACAAGAATAGAGTTTTGGTGGAGGGAGAGGGGGGAAATCTATGGAAGGTGGCAGAGAGCAATTCCAAAAGCACTGTGCCACATTGTGAACCCACTTATACCAGGGGAATCTTCAGGTCTCAGTCAGTGATAGGTAGGTACAAAATGCCCAGGATGTGTTCAGAGCTTGATCCCATGTGTCATTCTAGTCCATTTCTGATCTGGTGGCAAGTGGCTCCATAGCATGATGCGGGCTCTGCCAGTTCTCTCCATCTCTCAGGGGCAAGCACCATTTTTTTCCTCATTGCTTTGTTGATTAAAAGTCTTTTATGATTCCTGATAGCTTGAGGAAATATCTTTCTTGGACTTACTCCTACTTCAGACATTAGAATAGAAAGAGTGCCCCCCCCCCCCCACACACACACACACCCCGCTTAGTCTATCCCATGGCAGCACAGTTGCTCCTCCCTAGGTATAGACGGTTCTGTAACTATCCATTTCCACCTCCAGTTTGTAGCATTGATTCTGAATTTGAAAAGCATCTGCCTAAGTTTTGAGCATTTTACTGTGGTAAGATATCAGCTAGTATGATTGTTCTGGGAAGCGAACTTGTAGCAGTTGTTGCTGATTTTGATTTGTTCTTTTCATTGACTTTTTAGGTTTTAGGTGCTGGCCTAACATCTTGAGCACCTTTTGGTTCTGAGTGGAGTTATTTGCATCACTGGTGAGGAAGGCTACCGTTTTTGAGTCCAGGAAGTGATGATATATGAGAATGGATCATGCTTTACTCTGGATTTAGTTTTTGATACCTAGTGCTTCTTTGCTTTCTTTTTGGGTGGGTGTGTACACACGGGGAGTGGGGAGAGGGGGGCATCTCCTGTTTTGGTTGAGGAGGCACAAGAAGTTGACTGCTGTTTTCTGGCTGCTGATTAGCAGGGGAACTGGCCTATTTCTGTTGGTGCTAAAGTTCCTGTGCCTGGAGGATATGTTTGTGAAACTCCAGATGTTGGGATTCTACTAGGTTTTCAGTCCAGGCTGTAATCAGCTATTAAAGTTAAGTCCCAGACTTCATTTCCATACAGCAGAATGGCTTGGGTTATGCTTGCAAATACTTTTAAGCAGTAATTTTATTAAACGGTTATTTCTATTTAATTATTTCTTTCTAGCATAAAAGGAGCACAGAGCTTTTTCAGCCATTCTGAAGTTCCTTGATCCATTTCCTAGGGGTCTGAAGTCTTTATAATTTAGCAAATGCTCAGTTTCTGTGTGTCTGGAATACCATTTTACTCTGTGCTGAATCTTTTTCTAAAAATATAATGATTTTCATTTTTCTCTAGGTTGATCTGTCGGGCTCATGTGTTGCAGAAGATTCCTAGCAGGTATATCGGTCTTATTGCATAGATTATATAACACGACTAGGGCATTAGCCTACAGCAAGAAATTATTGCTGAATTATTTAGTGAGAGCCCAGAGTTTGGAGATTGTTACAGCCAACAGGTCTATTATGTAAATGTTGAAGAGGGTCAGGTTGATGTTACATCTCTGTTCTATTCCCTTTCTTTCTGGAATGTTTACTCTTTAATAGACTGGTGCATGGATTTAATGATGGCATGGGGTTTTCCACATTTCCAGTCTGTAGCAATTTAAGATTCAGTTCTGGGTGCCAGGCTGAGTCAAAAGCTTTTTAAAATCTATTAAGCAACCAAATACCTTCCATTTTTTAGTTATCTTACATGTTTTTACATTGAGTCTGAGAGCTGTAAATGTGGTTGGTGATTCATTTCTCAGGGAGGAATCTAATTTGATTTTTTTCTACTATGTTGTTAACAGGCAGGTATCATATCATCATCTTATTAGTGACTTTACTGATTTGCTGCTAATACATATATCTCTGTATACATCTGGGTTGATAACAACTCAGCTGATGAATGGCATACCACCCACTGACTTAACATAGTTTAGGTGACTCAGCCTATGCTACTTCTCCTGTCAATGTCCAATGCATGGATCTGCCTTTCTGGCAGCAGCATCTCCCTCCTGCCAGTGACTAGAAGGAGGCACAAGTTATGACAAGATGGATCTTCTCCTTCTATTTCTCTCTTAATTTTTCATGGTGTCTCTCTTCTCATTCCAAAGGCAATGGGAAATATGGAAAAGAAGTGAAGGGGAAGAATCACCTTTAAATCTCTTCTCTGTAACTTCTGAGTCACTTTAATATATTTCTGGCCCTGATTGTGTCAATTGCTTCAGTCTCTCACAGTTCCCGTGCAATACTTTCCAGGAAAAGGGTCCAAAGTTTCCCTATTCCCTTCCTAGTTTCTCAAATGTCCTCCTATACCATCCTTTTTGAAGATACAGAAAAGGGAAAGCCTTATTTATTCAAAAAGATCTTAGGAAATGTAGCTGTAGCAGCCTAAGTTTAGATTTCAGAGGCCTGTCAATGCTGCTTCTGGCTTGGTATCCATGGAAACCCATTCTCCTATCCCAATGCAGGAATTAATTGGAGCCCCCCCATCCTTGATCAGAGAATAACTATGATATAATAAAGTCAGCCTGATGTGATCTCAACTTCACTCTCTTTTATATAGCAATTTAAGAACAATTGCTACAGAACGAAAGGTTTAATTTATTTTCACAGAGTTAAACAGAAATAAATGGAAATATAGCTCATTCCCTCTGAAAAAAACAGAGGCCCAATCTTGGCATGAGACCCACTGACTTCAACAGGAATTTTGCCTCAGTTTGGCCGGCAGGAGTTGGCCCACAGATAGCTGTGCTTTGTGCATCTCTTTTTCTCTCTTCCTCTCTTTTCACATAGAGCTCTGCTATTAATGCAACTACCCACATCAGGAACCAAAACTATTGCATTGGAAGAGAGGGGAGAGTTCCATACACCTATAAAAAAGCAAACAAACGATATGGAGGCCTAATTCCTTCCATGCAATCAATTCCCACCCCAGGAAACGATCTTCAAATCTTCAGAGAGAGAGAGGAGGCAGAAAGGACAATTCATTCCCTAGGTTGTTTCCAGACTTCTCTTTGGAAGGCTTGTCACTAATTACAAAACAGACACTTTGTATTCTCACTGGCTCTGCTGCTGGGGGCCCTTCCCTCCTCTCTACAATGACCTCAGTCACCTTTCCACTTCTTTCTGTCTCCTCATTCCTCCTTTCACCTCCCTCTCACTGCTCCCTTCTTTTTAAATTTCTCCATCTCTTTATTTCCTTCTTATCCTCCAATTTTCCTTCTTATCCCCCATTTTCCAATCTCTCTCTCTCTCCCCTTTGCTTGGCTACCAATTTCTCTATCTTTATTTTCCTCACCATCTGATACTTCATACTGAGTAACTGGTTCTTTTGTAACCATGACAACACCATGATGACATCTTCAAAAGATCTCACCATTACCATGAGGAACTGGATTTCATTAAATGCCAATGAAGCTTTTGAAGTGAAATTTAATGTTTCCTATACAAAACCAAGTGGGGTTTTCTCTTGACTGCGTGACTTCCCTTGGCTCAGGTAGTGTCAACAGTACACATTGGTGGTCTGTACATATGGGCAGAATAACTGGGGTTTGTGAAAGAAAGTTACTTGTCACAGTACCGGGTTCTTTTAGACAACTGCCTGTGTTCATCCTTACTGCATGTGATTGACAGGTGGTACTCACACTCAGAGGAGAAGGGTTGAAGGAGTCTTACTTCAACAAAGATGGCAGGAGTGTTGTCACAAACTGATCACACAATCCAGAGGTTAAACCCAGGTCATGATGCTGTGTGAAGGTCTAGACAGAAATTCAGGTAGCAGGCTTGCATATCACTATGATGGGAACAATTCTGAGAGATGCAACAGAGGTCACCTTACCTCTGGTGGAACAATGCCTTATACCACATGGTTCTGGGATCTCTGCTAGCTCATAGCACGCATGCATGCAGCATGTGACCTTCTTGGACAGTCTATGAGAGGAGACTGACTGACCCCTAATATTACAGATAGTGTGGGCAATTTTCAGAAAAGACAGTTACCTTTTCATAACTGGTGTTCTTCGGGATGTGTTGCTCATGTCTATTCCACAGTAGGTGTGCGTGCTCGCCACATGCACCGGTGCCGGAAGTTTTTCCCCTAGCAGTACCCGTGGGGGGGGGGGGAGCACCCCCCGCGACCCCGGGAGTGGCGCCTGCCTGATGCGGTATAAGGGGAGCTGCGCGCTCCCCCCATCCTCATTTCCTTCTTGCCAGACAACTCCGGCAGAAGGGAAGGAGGGCGGGATGTGGAATAGACATGAGCAACACATCTCGAAGAACACCAGTTACGAAAAGGTAACTGTCTTTTCTTCTTCGAGTGATTGCTCATGTGTATTCCACAATAGGTGATTCCAAGCTATACCTTCTGGAGGTGGGTAGGAGTTCACAAGTTCTCGGGACGGAGTACCGCCCTGCCGAACCTGGCGTCATCCCTGGTTTGGGAGACTATCGCATAGTGCGAGGTGAACGTGTGAACTGAAGACCACGTGACGGTCCTACAAATGTCCTGAATAGGGACGTGGGCCACGAAGGCAGCCGACGAGGTGTACGCCCGAGTCGAGTGCGCCCTCAGAATGGGTGGCAGGGGGACACCCGCCAGCTCATAACAGGAGCGGATGAACAAAGTGATCCAGTTGGAAAGCCGCTGAGTGGAAATCGGCTGGCCTCTCGCGCGCTCAGCTGAGGCGACGAACAGTTGTGAGGACTTTCTGAACGGCTTGGTCCACTTGAGGTAGAAAGCCAGAGCCCGCCTCACATCGAGCGTGTGGAGACGGCGCTCCTCACTAGTCACGTGAGGCTTGAGGCAGAGGACTGGTAGAAAAATGTCCTGACCCATGTGGTAGGCGGAGACCACCTTCGGGAGGAACGCGGGGTGTGGGCAGAGCTGGACCTTGTCCTTATGAAAGACCATATACGGTGGCTCGGAGGTCAGGGCCCTGAGCTCCGAGACCCACCTGGCCGACGTGATAGCAACCAGGAAGGCCACCTTCCACGAGAGGTGAGATCAGGAACACGTGGCCAACGGTTCAAACAGGGGCCCCGTAAGACAAGCCAGCACCAGATTCAGGTCCCATTGTGGGACCAGGGGCTTAGAATATGGGTAAAGCCGGTCCAAACTCTTAAGGAACCGGCCCGTCATAGCACGGGAGAACACAGTGTGTCCTTGCACCAGGGGATGGACGGCCGATATGGCTGCCAGGTGCACCCTGACTGATGAGAGAGCCAGGCCCTGGGCCCTCAGGTGGAGGAGGTAATCAAGGATAAGCTAGATCGGGGCAGCCGTTGGGGACACACCTTGGTCCGCCGCCCACCTAGAAAACCGAGATCACTTCGCCATGTAGGAGCGGCGAGTGGAGGGCTGTCTACTTTCGAGGAGGACGTGCTGAACCAGTTCTGAGCATGTCCTTTCCTCGCCACCTAGCCACTGAGCAGCCACGCCGTGAGGTGAAGAGCTGCCAGGTTGGGGTGGAGGAGGCGGCCCTGGTCCTGAGAGAGCAGGTCCGGGCGGAGCGGCAATGGCCACGGCGGAGCCACCGCCAGGCCCGAGAGGGTCCCGTACCAGTGCTGCCTGGGCCACGCCGGGGCAATGAGGAGGAACCTGGCTTTGTCCATCTTTATTTTCTCCAGGACCCTGCTGATCAGAGGGAATGGGGGAAAGGCGTAGAGAAGCTGGCCTGACCAGGATAGGATAAAGGCATTGGAGATAGCGCCCTTCCCTAGGCCCCCCCGGAGCAGAACCGGGGGCATCGTCGGTTCTGCCGGGTCGCGAATAGGTCCACCTGGGGAGTTCCCCACCTTCGGAAGAGCTGGTGGGACACTTCCGGGTGTAGAGACCACTCGTGCTGAGAGGAAAAGTCTCTGCTCAAGCGATCCGCCCTCACGTTCTGGGCGGCCGGCAGGTGAAAGGCTTTTAGGTGGATGTCGTGGGCTATACAGAAGTCCCACAGACTGAGGGCTTCGTGGCAGAGTGCAGAGGATAGGGGAATATCTGGACCCCCCGGCGCCTGAGGTAGGCCACTACTACCGACATGCACTTTGTAAAGACCCTGGGGGCAGTGGACAGACCAAACGGGAGGACCGTGAATTGGTAGTGATTCTGCCCCACCACGAAATGGAGGAAGTGCCTGTGCCCTTCGAATATGTGGATGTGGAAGCAGGGCCGACTTTAGTAAGTGCGGGGCCCGATTCAAATACCCGGCGGCGGTCCGGGTCTTCGGCAGCACTTCGGCAGCGGGTCCTTCACTCGCTCCGGGTCTTCTGCGGCACTGAAGAACCTGCCGCCGAAGACCCGGAGCGAGTGAAGGACCCACTGCCGATGTGCTGCTGAAGGGGCCGGGCTACTCCGCTCAACGTGAGTCGGAGGCCTAGGGCCCGCTGGGGATCGAGGGCTACCCAACATGGGCCTAGCCTCTGTTCCAGACTTCCCTCGGTGCCGTTGCGAAGAGGGAGTCTTTCTGGTCCTCTTGGCGTGCCCCGCGGAAGGGGAGCAGTGCCGACTGGTCGCTGGTACTGGAGCGTCTCCGCGTACCGACACCACGGTGCCGGGTACCAGTTCGGAGCGGCGTGCCAGGGTCGGGGCCAGCACTGACTCCATCAGGATGGCCCGGAGACTAATGTCCTTTTCTTTTTTGGTCCGGGGCTTGAACGACTTGCAGATCTTGAACCTTTCACTGATATGGGTTTCTCCCAAGCAGCGCAGACAGTCCACGTGCGGGTCACTCCTTGGCACAGAACGCCTACAAGAGCCGCACAACTTAATCCTGGGGCGTGGGGCATGCCCCGGCCCGGGCTCACTAACTAACTAAACTAACTGAAATAGCTAACTGACTACAGGTACTAATGAACGAACGAACTGTTCTGGGGACAAGCTGCAGCAAAGCTGGAGCTGAGCAGTTCCGACGCACCTTCACTGGCGGCAAGAAGGAACTGAGGGTGTGGGGAGCGCACAGCACCCCTTATACCGCGCCAGGCAGGCACCACTCCAGGGGTCGTGGGGGGCGCTCCCCACCTACGGGTACTGCAAGGGAAAAAACTTCCGGCACCAGTGCACATGGCAAGCATGCACACCTACTGTGGAATACACATGAACAATCACTCGAAGAAGAATAGCTTAGTCCTGTTCTGATAATAACTCTTGAGATCTAAGCAATGCAATCTCCTCAGGCAGCAAATGAAGTTTAGGGAAAATACAGATAAGTTAAAAGTTTAATTTTGAAAGTCAGAAACCCTATTAGCAAAATACTTCAGCTGAAGATGAAGGTTCACCTTAGTCCCAATGGAAAACTATACAGGGTAGGTTCACTGTAAGTCTCTGTATCCCACACATAACTGATGAGATAACCATAAAGAACACAGTTATTACTGTGCAGCGAACAAACAGATAATGACTCAAACAGTGTTCCTTTAGTTTGATGAACACCATATTTAAGTCCAGAATGGGGGTAGCTCCCAGCTCAGAGGAAAGATATGAGAGTGACTCTTGCTAAATTTTGTCACCCTATGATGACAAGATTCTTGGAGTCCTGAAGTGAATGGTGAAAGGACAACATTGCAACCAACCAGATGAACCATTACACAGCTGAGAGAGAGACTGGATTTCTTGAGGTGAAAGCATGGTGAGGATCAGGTCCCTTCCGTCTTGCCCAGAAGGAGAAAAGAAACCCACTGGAAACCCTGTGTCTGCAATACTGTGGACAAATGCTTGATGTGCACAAGAGCCCAGTAATAGCAGCAGCTGAGAAGAATTGGGGCAATTACCCCAGCTAATCAACGAACAGCACTCAATTTCTTGTGCCACATCAACTTCAGCAGCAAACACTACTCAGTACTACAGAGTTCTAAATGTTCAAAAACTACACCTTCTGGGGTGCCACCTGATGTACTGGGATACCACTGTGCCCACCTGTTCCACCAGCCTGGGCTCCCTCACCCTGTCCTGCTGAGCCAGGCCCTCAAGCTTCCTCCAGTACACACAGGTAGGGACACACCCAGCTGCATAAAGAAACAGACACTGAAATCAGGACTGCGTGGGAAGACTCAGCTAGGAAATTGCCCAGCACTCAAGTGCACACTCCATCTGGGATGCAAACCCAAAATTGTATTGTCTTGCACTGCACAGAGAACTGTACAACGCAAGCTCATGAAATTCGCCCCCTCCCTCAATGTGGCAGAAGATATGCACAGCTTTTTGCCCCCCAGCTATGAATTCTACAAACTGGTTTTAGAGAAAACAAAAACAAGTTTATTAACTACACAAGATAGATTTTAAGTGATTATAAGGGATAGCAACAGATCAAAGCAGATTACTAAATACATAAAACAAACACGCAAACTAAGCTCAATACATTAAAGAAACTGGTTACAAGTAGTAATTTCTCACCCTAAATGTTGTTTTAGGCATTTCTTTCACAGGCCAGACATCTTTTCCAGCCTGGTCTCAGCTCTTCCCCCCTCCCCTTTGTCTTTGTTTCTTAGATGTTTCCAGCAGTCAGCCTGGGCAGGGAATCAGTGAAGAATGAACCCGGATAAAGTCACTCCCCTGCCTTAAATAGGTTTTACATATGGCTGGAACTCTTTGTTTGCCAGTGTGGTTCTCCCCCAGACCCTTCAGTGGAAAAGTACTGGTATTCGATCATGGAATCCAGTACCAGGTGATATAATCACATGATCCAGCAATGCCAAAGCATCCATGAGTCAAAGGTTGTTTGTAGCATCCCAGGAAGCTTCTCAGGAAGGTGGGATATTAGCATCTTCAAAGTCCTATTGTTCTCCCTAATGGCCCAGCCAGACTGATTGCATTCTGTCTAGTGGGCATTCCCCAGGTGCAAACACTTCTGTAATTGATACATAGTTAATATTCCTAACTTCAGATACAGAAATGATACATGCATACGAATAGGATAATCATATTCAGCAAATCATCACCTTTCCAATGATATCTCACAAGACCCATCTTGCATAAAATACATCTTAGTTTTCCATGATCATATCATAAGCATATCTCTATGAAGAATATGGGGCGTAGTGTCACAATCTTCACTTCCTAGGCTCAAAAATACTAACCTAACAACCAGGAGATCAAGCAACCCTGCCCAGAACTCAAGAGTGCTTATAATGCTAGACCAGCACACACATACATATATATATTGTGCATGTGTGTGTGTGTGTGTGTGTGTGTGTATATATATATAATGCTATACACACACACACACACACACACACACACACACACACACACACACACACACACACACACACACAATATCACTGGGAAGACCAAATCAGAAACAGACAGATAGCTACAGATTCATCAGGGTGGGGAAGGTGAGGGATGAATCTGCAGGTGTGTATGAGTGTGTACAGGGCAATCAGTATGTCTAAAGGGAGAAGCTACAGGTGCATACATGCACATGTGCATGAACGTGAGAGATGCTAAAGGTGTGCAGCATGGGGAGAACCTGAAGGCACGTGCATGGATAGAAAGCTACAGGTGTGTGTGTGCTGTGGGGATGCAAGTGTGTGGGAATGTTGCAGCTGTGCAAGTATATGGAAGAATCTGCATGCATGTTTATAGGCGTGAGGATTACAGGTGGATAGATTCTAGGGGGAAGCAGTACATATGGAGGAATGCACAGGGGTGAGTGAGGGGCCTGGAAATTTACAGATTTTTGATACTATGCTTTTTCACAGCAGTGCTAGTGGTTCAATCAGCTGACATTGATCACTGGCTCCTTGAAAAATTTAGTCACTCTTGTTATTTCTGGACCAAGTGAAACATGGAGAAAATTAAGTGTCCAGATTATTCTGGGTGAAATTGTTCTAGAAGAATGGACCATACGCATGTTTGAAAAAAATATGTATTGAGGTACAAGTAGCAGCCTTGTAGATTTCAGCAAAGGGAACATGTTTAAGTAATGCTATAGAGATAGAGACAGACCTTGTGGAGTGGGCTAACTCTAGAAGAGGAGGTTATATAATCGTCAGATTCCTAAAAAGAAATAATATATCCAGAAATCCATCTGGAAATCTCTGGGTGAAGACTGCAGATCCCTTGGACCTGTCAGCAACTGAGACAGTCTGGCAGACCTTCTGAATAACTTGGTCTGTCTAGATAAAAGGCTAACACGCTCCTGACATCTAAGCTATGGAAAACAGAAGCCTCACTGATCTTATGTCATTTTGTGGAAAAAAATGGAAGATGGATGACCGGTTGAGATGTAATTCAGAGGACACCTTAGGCAGAAACTTATGAAGTGGATGTAACAAAACTTTGTCCTTGAAGAACACTGTGAAAGGAGGATCTGCCATTAAAGCCCCCGCTTCCCTGAATCTTCAGGCAGAGGTTATAACCACCAGAAAAGCTGTTTCTATAGATAGGTTAAGAAGGGAACTGGTAGCCATTGGTTTGAATGGTGGTTTTGCGTAAGTACTAAGTGTAAATGACATACTGGGGTGGGTTGTCGAATCCGAGGAAAAAGATTTCCCAAACCCTTAAGATATCTCACTGTCAGGGGATAAGAAAATACTGAAAATCCACAACTAAGGAATGAAAGGCCATTACAGCTGCTAAATGAACTCTGATAGAATTAATAGATCATTGTGATTTTTTTTAAATTCTAACAGTCCAGAACAGCAGAGAGGAACGAATGAATGGACAAAAGATGCCACTGGTCACACCAATGATAGAATCTCTTCCATTTCTGGAGATAAAGATGTGGACAAACTGGGAAGAGGCCAAAAGAGAGCAACAAAAATGATAAAAGGTTTAGAAAACCTGACCTATGAGGAAAGGTTAAAAAAAAACGGGCATCTTTAGTCTTGAAAAAAAGAAGACTGAGGGGGAACCTGATAACAGTCATCTAATATGTTAAAGGCTGTTATAAACAGGACGATGATCAATTATTCTCCACGTTCACTGAAGGTAGGACAAGAAGTAACAGGTTTAATCTGCAGCAAGGGAAATTTAGGCTAGATATTAGCCAAGAAATTCTAACTCTGGAATAGACATCCAATGGAGGTTGTGGGTCCCTATCATCATTGGAGGTTTTTTAAGAACAGGTAAGACATACACCTGTCAGGGATGGTCTAGGTTTACTTGGTCCTACCTCAACCTACAGGGCTGGACTTGATTATTTCTCAAGGTCTCTTACATTTCTATGACCTGTTGTACATCTGCAGAAGGAAGTCTAGCTCCATGAATCTTTGATAACCAAGCCTTGAGACAAAGAATTCTCACGTTGGGATGGAGAGTCTGACCTGCATCTGGAGATAGAAAATGGGGAATGGACAGAAGACTCGTCACCAGATAAAAGGGGAAGACGAATCACATAAGGGTAGCAGCTTGTCTGGGCCATGTTGGAGCAATATGATCTTGGCTTTGTCTTGCTTGATCTTGTTTATCACTTTAAATATCAAAGGCATTGGAGGAAATGCATAAAGAAGGGCCCTCGTCTGCAGAACGAGGAGAGCTTCGCCAGAGAGTGAGGACCTAACTCCTGTCTTGAGCAAAACTGTTTGCACTTCCTGATGGTGATATTGGCAAAGGGATCCACTTTTGGAAATCCCCAGGTCAGAAAAACGAGATTAAGAGTCTGAGTCCAACTCCCATTTGTAATCCTAGGAGAAATGCCTGCTGAGATTGTCAGCCATGGTGTTTTGTAGGCCTGGAAAGCAAGCGGCTACATTGAGGATGCGATTGGCTATACACCAGTTCCATAGCTTTATTGCTTTGGCACAAAGAGAAGGGGATCTTGCCCCCAAAAGTTGGTTGATGTAGAACACATAGGCTATCGGTCATAATGTGGATGGATTTGTCCCGGATTAATGGAAAAAAGTGACTACAGGCATTTCTGACTGCCCTCAGCTCCAGGGGGTTGATGTGAAGATGCTTCTTGGACTTGGATTTCACTGAATGACATGTGTCCCTAAATGTGCTCCCCAACCCACCAGAGATGCATCCATCGTTATGATGCTAGGTAGGGAAAATTGGATGAATAGAACATCTGCACAGACATTGTGAGGGTCCTTCCATCAACTATGTGAGTTTCATATTTGATGAGGGACTGACACAAGCCTGTTCAGGCTGTGTCTGTTCGTGTTTAAACTGTCCTGAGCCACTCATGGAAACAGCAAAGGGGTAACAAGGCATGTTGTGTCACAAAAGGTACAAGCTGCTATGGGCCCCAGTAGTTGAAGACAATTTCTTGTTGCTGTCTGTGGGCTGACTTGAATTGTTGCAATGAAGTTTGTTAGTGTTGTGAACTATCTGTGGGATGGTAAGCTCTGGCTGTTATTGCGTCTAAGGAAGCCCCTAAAAATTCTATCCTTTGCGCTAGAGTCAAAATGGACTTTTTGATGTTGAGCTGAAAACTTAGCATGCGGAACAGGGACATCGCTGACTTTATGGTGGAGAGAAGCTCATAAGTCTGGCCCTTGAGAAGCCAATTATCTATGTATGGAAAAATTATTATTCCTAGTTGTCGATGATAGGCGGGAACATTGCCACAACTTTTGAGAATACCCTCAGGAAAATGAAAGGCCAAAAGGAAATGATACTGGAAATGATCTTGACCAACCAGAAACTGAAGGAATCTCTCGTGAGAAGGATGAATCGCAATGTGAAAAAAATCTCCTTAAGATCAAGGACCAAAACCAATCCCCCAATTCCAACAATGAAATTATAGCTGCAGGACTCACAAGACTGAATTTGTGTTTTCACAAAGAGCAAAATCCCTCCCCCCTGTGCTGAGCTGGAACTGGTTTTATGGCTCCTATGCATGGAAGGGAGTTAATTGCCTGTCTCAGCAAGTGCTCGTGAGAGGGGTCCCTGCAAAGGGACAGGGAAGAGGGGTGGGTTGGGGAAGGGAGGTGAAATGGATGGAGTAACCTGATTTTATAGCCTCCAACACCCATTTGTTGGAATTAATCTGCTCCCACGCAGATTGAAAATGGAAGAGATGGTCTCCAAAGGGGTAGGAGAGTAGAATGGTGTAGTTTCAGCTTGGTGATGTGACTTGTTCCAGATCCTCAATCAATCTGTCAAAACTGTTGTTTTGATGACGAAGATGGCTGAGTGGAGGCAGATGAAGTAGGTCATCTCTTTTGCTGAAATCCTGGCTATTTTCCAGGCAGCTCAGTCAGTCTTTGCAGTCCTGAAAATTGAAAAGGATGGGATCTCTGTGCCATTTGAGATCTGCTAAACATTCACGGGCTTGCAAGTGTATAAATCCCAAGGGATCTCAAGGTGTCCCTTGAATCTTTCAGGCTGTGCAAGGATTCACCAGTGGATTCAGCAAAGAGTTTTAATCTATCAAAGGGGAGGTCCTTGACTGCATTTTGAATCTCTCTTGGGAACCCAGAAAGCTAGACCCAGCATGCCTGACACAAGACCAGTGCTGTGGCAATAGAACAAGCTGCAGTGTCAGTTGTGTCCAAAGAGGCCTCCAACGAGGACCTACCTGGTAGCTGACCCTTATTAATAATGGACTGGAATTGCTTGCATTGTTCTTCAGGAAGGTGCTCAATAAAGGTGGTAAACATAGAACAATTAGTGTGGTTATATTCTGCCATAAGATTTGTGATTTGTGACTGAAGTGTTGGAGATGAATAGGTCTTATGGACAAACAGGAAGATGTTTTTGGTCTTTATCATAAGATGTGGATTTTGCAAGGTGCTGTCTGCCACATTTATTCACTGCTTCCACAACCAAAGAGACAGGTGCAGGCTGGGAAAATAAAAATTCAGAGTCCTTAGATTGGATACAATATTTTTTATTGGCACACCTGGATCATAAATTTAAAAGGGCCCCATGCGATTTATGAACCAGGTAGCAGCGGTCAGTACGGGTAAGTTTAATATATGTTTAATATATATGGGTAAGTGTTTAATATTATTTTCACCCCTCTTCCCCAGTGAGAATCAGTTGCAACTGCTATTACTACTGTGGTTCCTTGGGGACTCTGGAACCATCTCCCTCTTCCCCTTGTAGGGCCTCTTTTGCTGCTACTTCTC
Organism: Emys orbicularis; assembly: GCF_028017835.1. NCBI lineage: Eukaryota > Metazoa > Chordata > Testudines > Emydidae > Emys > Emys orbicularis. Next base: position 114,050,386 of record NC_088690.1, on the reverse strand, counting down.
TGATTTGCCTGATATGATGCTCACACTTGCAGCTTCCACCTAAAAATATACATGCATATCTTGCAGCTGCAGACATACCCAGGCGCAGCTTCAGCACACACAACCCCACATATATCCTATGCAGGCTCAAATGCAAACACAGAGGCAATTTATTCCTCCAAACATACCTACTCCCAGGTTCAAGAAAAAATGCAGATGATGTTATTAAAAGCAGACAGAGCAGCAGGGTCTCTGAAATGATGGATGTTGTCAGATTCCCTCTGACGTCAAAGTCTGGAAATCCCATTGTAATCAGGATTGTTGATTTTTGTGTGTTGCTTCAGAAGAGTGAAAAAGAGAGACACAGCTTTGTTTAATTGCTTTGGGCTAGTAGCTTCATTTTGCAAGCACAAGTAAAAGGTTGACTTACTGCAATCATTAATGGCCTACCGTGCATTTAGGCAGTACGCTGGAGGAATGGGAAATAATTTTTACCCTCAGTTAAAAGGGAAAGTGAATAACTATTACCGGTACATTGTTATTCAACAATTAGAATATTCAAAGGTCCCTTTCCAACATCACTAAATGCTAAATAATTTCTGCTGATTCACAGCCACATCTTCCTGAATATTAGGAAGCTCTTCATCAGAGCTGGTGTAAATGGGTGCTACTTTATTCACCTGAAGCCAATAAAGTGGCACCTACTTAAACAATATCTGATTTTGGCCCTAGAACTAAAAGTTCCAGACCTGAGAATCTCAAAGAATTGATTAAATCCCTCATTTACAGACTCCTGAACTAGGGACACCTATGCATCATGGGCCAGCCCCACTTGCAGTGATTCTATCTGACCTAATGCATTCATGGTTTTATACCATGTTCACCATAGTAGTGTGACTCCAAGTCCCTTTAACAAGTGAGTAAGGGCAAGTCTTGCATACCACAGTCCCATTATTGGTAATTCAATCCACAAGGCAGGAGGAAGCCCTTGAAGGAGCTTCTGTTCATCAGTTTCTGAAATATTGGACTGGAGATGCCAAGAAAAGAGAATTTACATTTACAATTGTTTAAATGCATCAGTATTAAGGAACTCAACAAGTATCCAGCTCCTCTCCCTGGATGGAAGGCAGACAAAGATTGAGATGGATGCTTGGATTTTTTTCTTTCTTCTTTCCTATTTCAAATCTGTCCCTCCTTCTCCTAACCCTTCATCCTCTTGGTCTCGCTACCATACGATCTACTGAAAGCCACTGTGATACACAGACATAGTTCACTACAGGTCTATCACATCTTACGCTGGGGTTACATTCCGCAGTCAGCGCGTAAAGCGAAAATCGCGTATAGTCAAAATTACATTGAGAGTAATGGCGGGCGGAATCGCCCGCACTACAGATACAGTATTAAAATTGTTATTTTTCTCTTTTTTGTTTTTATTTTTGCCGACCGCGTAAAGCTGAAATCACGCATGTTAAATTCGCGTAAGATGCGACAGACCTGTACTCTGTGTCAGCAACTCTTGTCAGACTTGACATACTCACTACACCTAACCCACTGTTGTCATGACATATACCCAAAAGGTGTCATGTATAGGGTTGCCAGGTGTCCGGTTTTTGACCGGAACACCCCAAAAAGGGACTCTGGCAGCTCCGGTTAGCACTGCTGACCAGGACGTTAGAAGTCTGGCTGGCGGCGCAGTGGGGCTAAGGCAGGCTCCCTATCTGGCTCTGCGCGGCTCCCCAGAAGCAGCATCATGTCCCTCAGCTTCTAGGTGGAGGAGCAGCTAGGGAGGCTCCACGCACTGCCCCCGCCCTGAGTGCTGGCTCTGCAGCTCCCATTGGCCATGATCCATGGCCAATGGGAGCTACGGGGGCAGTGCCCGTGGACAGGGGCAGCGTGCAGAGCCACCTGGCCACCCGTGTGCCTAGGAGCAGAGGGACATGTCGCCGCTTCTGGGGAGCTGCCCGAGGTAAGCGCCGCCCGGAACCTGCACCCCTCATCTCCCGTGCCCCAACCCCTTGCCCCTGCCCTGAGCCCCTTCCTGCACCCAAACTCCCTCCCTGAGCCCGCACCTCATGCCCCAGACCCCTGCTCCAGCTCAGAGCCCCTTCCTGCACTCCAAACCCCTCGGCCCCAGCCCGGAGCCCCCTCCTGCACCCCAAACCCTTCATTTCTGGCCTCCCCCAAGCCCGCACCCCCAGCCAGAGCCTTCACCCCCCCCCATACACCAACCCTCTGCCCCAGCCCAGAGCCCCATCCTGCACCCTGAACCCCTCATTTCTGGCCCCAGCCCAGAGCCTGCACCCTTAGCCCAGAGCTGGTATCCCCTCCCACACCCCAACCCCCTGAAAATGAGCAAGTGAATGAGGGTGAGGGAAACTGAGTGACAGAGGGAGGGGGGATGGAGTAAGTGGGGGGGGAGCTCGGGGAAGGGGTGGGGCAGGGCAAGGATGTTCGGTTTTGTGCAATTAGAAAGTTGACAACCCTAGTCATTTTAAAGGAAAACTAATACCTCACTGATCATTAATATTCTTGCATAATGTATGTATGGTCAACTAAAAAAGGATTATACAAATGTGCTGTAATTATGACTAATGTGTTTAAACCAGGCATCTTAGAGGGCTCCTAACTGCTATGGTAATAAAAATAATAATAATAATAATAATAATAGCAAAGGTTTCCTCCTCACCTCTGCTAGTTAGTGAGTGGCTCCTAAGTTTTGTTTCCACAGACATTTGTGCTCTGTCATACAATCCCTATGACTGCATCTTTGGGGTTTTATATTCATTTCTGAGACTGAATTTTATTAGGCTAAATAAGAGGAGCTAAATTCCATGTGTAAATCTAAGGAACTCAGCAATTTTTTCCCTTTCCTTATAATAAGACTTAAAAGGGCTATATCATTAGACGATGATGAAGGATCAGATGCTTTACTTCAACACTGAACAAGGGATTCATAAGAATGAGGAAACAATGTTATCCCTAAAACTACTTCAGCTGTTTCCCTGCTTCATTGTAGAGCTTCTGCCTGAAATCTTTCCCTGGCCTCCTCCTGCCGGGCTCCCTGCTACTGTTTTAAAGGAACTGTACTCCCATCCTCATCAGTTGAGACCTGCCCCTTCTTTTTGTGAGTACAATTTGTGCACAGTTCAAATTAAAAACAAAGCAGGAAAGCCAAAAGTTACATTTCTTACAATAACATTAATATGATAATGTGGGGCAAATTTCACCCACTCCTCCACAGGCACAGAGGCCAGGATAACCCGAGGTGTTTTGCTGCTCTGGGCAGAAAATGTTCTTTGGTGCTCTGCCCTCCCAGCCAAGCAAAACTGGCCAAGCAGCTGAGAGATGTAGTGCCCCCAGAAGGCTGACTGGCACCTCCAGAAGTTGGCATCTAGGGAAACTACTCTCACCAAAATTGGTGTGTCAGAAACTAGGCCTAACCAGTGGACAAAATAATGAGAGGACAGGCTATTCCACATGTAACGCCCCTTTCTTCCCTGGGTTACTCAGGAACAGGCGACACTCGCCTGGGCCCCTGATGTGTTGACATTAAAGGACATCCTGAGTATCCCAATGGTGATGTTGGATAAGTGGGAATCCTCTATCCACCCCATTGCTGCAGTCCCTTTACTCCTAAAGGAAGTTAAAATTGGGGTGCCTCCACCTGGCTGGTGCCTCCACCTGGCTGGCCCCTGTAAGCACTCAATGGTGTGCCTTGGGAACCTCCAGGAATAAACCCCTTCAAATAGTAATAATAATAAATAATAATAATAATAATAATAATAACCACCACCTGTGGCATGGGTCTAACTCAAATACCAATTATAAATAATATACATCTAATATACTTAAATTAGAGCTAACACTCCTTTACTTAACAATTTAAGAAACAGGGTATAACAAACTAAGATTAAATGTCACTACTAATTTAAATCCACAGGGGCAGTTTAATAAAATCAATTAACAAATATAATATACAGTAATAAATTAAACATATGTAAACTAGCATTTACACTGGCACCATTCACCCCACCCCGCAGCATACACTCCTCTGGATTTCAGAGTCCTAGACTCTTGCATGCATGGGTGCGCTGGAAGATCTGCAGCTGGAGACAGCACTCTGTTACAGGTTCTGTGTATCAATCCAGCCAAGTCAAAAAGCTGCACACCCCCTCTGAAATTGGAGCTGGCTCCACCAAATGTCACCAGCTCAGGGTCCTGGTTCGACGGGAAGATCACTCTGCCTCTCCTCAGACTTAGTCTCTCTGCTGTGCCCCCCTTGCAAGTACTTTCCCAAACCAGAGTGGGGTTACTCACAGTCCTTCCCTGCAGGCCCATCTCAGTCAGCTCCAGGCACAGCAACAGTCTCTGCTCTGACTCCAGTGAAGCCACCAACAGCCTCTGAGGCTCCCTGCTCGATCAAAGCCCCTGCAGGCTCCCAGCAGCAGCTTCTGGCTTCCTAGCAGCAGTTCCAGGTATGGACAGAGCTCCACAGCAGCAATCTCACTCCTTTCCCCAAAATGGCGCCCACTGCCTGCTCTCCTTGCACGAGGAAGTCTCTCCCCCTTTCCCCAAGGCATCATGGGAGTTGTAGTCGCTGAGGCTAGATTGCCACACACAGGCTTTTCCCTTGGAACACTCCCAGAAAAGTTCAGAGGCCCCTCTAGTAAAGGGTGCCTACACACCCATTACTCCCTTTTAGGATCCTTAAAGAATGAGATTTGGGGGGAAAGCTGGCTACTAGGACTACTTGGGGGGAAAAAACTGTTTCACCATCATGACTGCTACCCCCACTATATTCTGGGACCCCGGACCTCCTTCATCCTAATCTTGAGAGATATCCTGACCAGACCAGGCCAGAGAGAGGGACCCAGATGACACTGCCACCTCCATTGAGGGAGGGATAGCTCAGTGGTTTGAGCATTGGCCTGCTAAACCCAGGGTTGTGAGTTTAATCCTTGAGGGGGCCACTTAGGGATCTGGGGCAAAATCAGTACTTGGTCCTGCTAGCGAAGGCAGAGGGCTGGACTCAATGACCTTTCAAGGTCCCTTCCAGTTCTAGGAGATAAGATATCTCCATTAATTTTTTTCCCCCATCAGCTCCAGCTAAATCCTGAATACCAGCTAGGATGCAAGACTTACTTCCCCCCGCCCTGACCTATATCCTTATCCTTCCCCACCTTATTTCTTCTCTTTTCTATCCCTTTCCTTTTTTCCTTCTATCTTATAAGTCTGACTTAGCCAGCCAAGACTGTATATATTGCCACACTGCTGTAAGCCTGTGACCAGAAAAAAGCAACTAAAAATAAGGGTCTAAACAGCCCAAGGCTGGTACAAGTTTGCCAGGTCTCCGAGTGGATAATAAGACCATGTGTTGTGATTGTGTTTTTCTAGCAGTGAGGCCGCAAGTGAAAATCAACACCAGAGACAGAAGCTGCATCTTCTATCTTTGCTATTCTTTTCTCTCCCCTTTTGTATGTGTTTGTCTTGTTTTGTCTTCTTAGGAAATGGAATCAGACTTTAACAACAACAGCTGCAGCCCATCCCAACTAACTACTCTTTCCCCCCAAAAGGACAGTTATTACCAGACTGTCAAGCAAGGATTTTTTTTTCTCCTTCTAAAAATTCTCTCCAACTAAAGGGAAAGGGAACAAGGGATGTTGTTAAAATGAAAACCTTAATTAATACTTCACATCTCAAATGCTCTAATTGTATTTCCTTCTTTTTCTGTTTCTTTAATAAAAGGTTAAAATTAATTTTAAATGGTGTGTTTCCCATAGTACAAAGCAAGGTATGGTCTCCGTATACCAACCCCAAACCTTATTTAACAGTGACTGGGTTATGTTAACACCGTTGCTGCTTTGGATCCACATAGGATTGCCAACTTTCTGACTGCAGAAAACCGAACACACTGGCCCCACCCCTTCCCGAGGCCCCGACCCCTGATCACTCTATCCCCCCTCCCTCTCCTGCACTCTCACTCACTAATTTTCACTGGGCTGGGGAAGGGGGTTGGGGTGCAGGCTCTGGGGTGGGAACAGAAATTAGGGGTTCAGGAGGGGGCTCCAGGCTAGGGCAGGGGATTGGGGTGCAGGAGGGGGGTTAGGGCTCTGGCTGGGGGTGTGGCCTCTGTAGGTGGGACCGGGGATGAGAGGTTTGGGGTGCAGGATGGGGCTCTAGGCTGTGGCTGAGGAGTTCAGAGTGCGGAAGGGGGCTCAGGGCTGAAGCAGGGGATTGGGGTGCAGGAGGGGTTGCGGGGTGCTGGCTCCAAGCAGCACTTAACTCAGGCAACTCCCAGAAGTGGATGGCATGTCCCTCTGGCTCCTAGGCGCAGGGGCAGCCAATGGGAGCTGTGGAACCAATGCTCGGGATGGGAGCAGCGCTCAGAGCCCACCCTAGCCGCCCGTGCACCTAGGAGCCGGAGGGACATGCCGGCCACTGAGGCTAACCGGACTTTTAGCAGCCCAGTCAGTGGTGCTGACCAGAGCCATCAGGGTCTCTTTTTGACTAGGCATTCCCGTCAAAAAACAGATGCCTGGCAACCCTAGTCCACACACTTCATCTAATTAGTACAAGTGTGTCCAGGGTTGAAACAGACCAAATCTTGATTATATTCTCATTTTAATCTGATTAAAAACAAACAAAAACCCTCTTCCACTACTGAATGATAGGACTTTACTCAGATAAGGTGGGTGAGGTAATTTTTTTTTTATTGGACCAACTTCTGTTGGTGGAAGAGAGAAAGAGAGACAAGCTTTAGAGCTTACACAGAGCTCTGTGTTCATTTCCCAGACTTGAAGAAAAGCTCTGTACGTCTCAAAAGCTTGTCTCTCTCTCACCAACAGAAGTTGGGGCAGTAACAGAGATTACCTCACCCATCTTGTCTCTCTAATATCCTGGGACAGACAGTGCTACAACAACACTGCATAGGATTTTACTCACTCAGCAGAGTAGAAACTTTAAAGAAACCTAACTGAAAGTGAGAGCTTGCTGCTGCTTCCTGATTAATATGCCAGAAGGTCTGTGTGACATTTTTATGGAATGCCTCTGTGCTCTTGGGATTTGATGATTCAGTGCAGAGCTGCTTGAAATTTCTATAGAACCTCAGTCCTCCTCCCTGTCTCAAATAGCTTCCTTTAACCAATCTCTCAAACTAAACTACAAATCATTCGTTTGAGTACAATAACAATAACAATAACAAGGGAAAGAATGGAACTTTCACAGCTCCACATGTAAAGCAGCTCACTAGAAAGAGGAAATACTACATTTTAAAACTGGTGTTAACTATAAGTCCCAAATTTAATTATTTCCTTTTCTGTGATCTGAAAAATTAATCTATAGACTTACTTTAGGCTGTATGCTCTATTTGTTAGAGTAATTACTAAGTGCAAAGAGTGAGCTTTTATTAGCTTGGTGATTTCAACCTTGCTCCTAGATTGCCAAAGGGCCATGAACCAGTAAAGTCCAATATGAAAATGCTGTACTTGGAACTGGTTGCAGGAGCTGTGTAATTGGCAACACAGAGAGATGAGAGGATTGGAAGTTACATTACAATAGTAATAACACAGAGAATAGTCCACAGCATGGCAGGGTCTAGAGAACCAATCAGCACAACAGACAAAATCAGTACTATTTAAACATTAGGACATACCAGATTTCCTTGAATATCTTCCCCTCAAACCTGCTGGGAAATGGATGCTGTCCCCTCAATACCATATACCAAAGGAAAACAGGTGCTGACCCATCAGTGCCATGGGACTGAAATAAGTCATCCTGGTGCTTACCATCTGTGAGTCCCTGGCAAAAATAATGGAATAAATAGTAATAAGGAAGAAAAAAATCAAGCTCCTTGAGACTACAGGATGCACCAGCAAAGCTAATGTGCAGCAATAGTCAAAAAAGGCTAACAATGTTAGGAAATGGATAGAAAATCAGACTGAAAACAACATAATGCCACTATATAAATCCATGATATGCCTCCAGCTTAAATACTCTGTCCAGTTCTGGACATCCCTTCTCAACAATTATATCATGGAACCAGAAAAGGTTCAGAGAAGGGCAACAAAGATGATCAAAGGTATGGAACAGCTTCCATACAAGGAGAGAGACAACAGGTTAGAGCTGTTCAGCTGAGAAAACAGACAGCTATGGTGGGATATGATAGAGGTCTATAAAATCATGAATGTTGTGGTAAAAGTGAATGGAGAAGTGTTATTTACCCTTTCCCACAGTGCAAAAAGCAGGGGCCATCCAATGAACTTAATAGGTAGCTGGTTTAATACAAACAAGAGAAAGTACTTTTTTTATACAAAATGCACAATTAACCTGTGGAACTCATTGCCATGGGATGTTGTGATGGCCTAAAGTACAGCTGGGCTCAAAAAAGGACTAGATAAGTTCATGAAGGATAGGTCCATCAAGACTATTAGCCAAGATGGTGAGGGATGCAATCCCATGCTTGCGGTGACCCTAAACCTCTGATGCCAGCAACTGGGAGAGGAAGACAGGGTGGATCACTCTAGCTGGCTTCTTCTGTACACATCCTCTGAAGCTCTGGTACGGGCCACTGCCAGAGACAGGATACTGGGCTAGATGGTTCGTTGGTCTGACCCTGTATGGCAGTTCTTATGTTCCAACAGCAGTCCTAGGGCATTAGAATACATTTTCCCAAACAAGTCCTACAATTTTAAAATTTCTGTAAAAAAAATACCAAACAAAAACAAAAAAAGGTATGTGAATTAAGGTAACTGGAATTCAAAGAGCACTGGGGCTCCTTCATTTGAAGTGAGGTGCTGCCCAGAAGTACAAGTTAAACATCAGAACATGAAGAGAGGGACAGCAATACTGTCTCATAAAAGATGGCATTGGCTATAGTTAGTGTTTTAATTTTATTTTAATCACAAAGTAGGTTGAACTTCCTGGTCTTTAGAAGTTTAAGGTGCACAGCAATGCAACCTTAACTCTGTCCTCCTTGAACAATGCACACTATGCTCATTACATACTTAAACTCTGACTTTGCAGATAGTGCAGAACTCTCAGGGAACAGGGCACATGATCTACACCTCCCCTACACTCACACATGTAGCCTCCTCCACCTGCTAAATTTTACAACCCTTCAATAGAACAGGTATGTTAACAACAACAAGAAGGTCAGGGAAAGTGTGGCACTCTTACTGAATGGGGAAGGCAACCTAGTGACAGATGATGTGGAAAAAGCTGAAGTACTCAATGCTTTTTTCGTTTCGGTCTTCACAGACAAGGTCAGCTCCCAGACTGCTGCACTGGGCAACACGGTATGGGGAGGAGGTGAGCAGCCTCAGTGGTGAAAGAAGAGGTTAAGGACTATTTAGAAAAGCTGGACATGCACAAGTCCAAGGGTCCAGATCTAATGCATCCAGGGCTGTTGAGGGAGTTGGCTGATTTGATTGCAGAGCCACTGGCCATTATTTTTGAAAATTCGTGGCAATCGGGGGAGGTCCCCGATGATTGGGAAAAGGTAAATATAGTGCCCATATTTTAAAAAGGGAAGAAAGGGAACCCGGGGAACTACAGACCGGTCAGCCTCACTTCAGACCCCGGCAAAATCATGGAGCAGGTCCTCAAGGAATCCATTTTGAAGCACTTGGAGGAGAGGAAGGTGATCAGGAACCGTCAACATAGATTCACCAAGGGCAAGTCATGGCTGATCAACCTGATTGCCTTCTATGATGAGATAACTGGCTCTGTGGATATGGGGAAAGTGGTGGATGTGATATATCTTGACTTTAGCAAAGCTTTTGATACGGTCTCCCACAGTATTCTTGCCAGCAACTTAAAGAAGTATGGGCTGGATGAATGGACTATAAGGTGGATAGAAAGCTGGCTAGATTGGGCTCAATGGGTAGTGATCAACGGCTCAATGTCCAGTTGGCAGCCGGTATCAAGCAGAGTGCCCCAAGGATCGGTCCTGGGGCCAGTTTTGTTCAACATCTTTATTAATGATCTGGATGATGGGATGAATTGCACCCTCAGCAAGTTTGCAGATGACACTAAGCTGCGGGGAGAGGTAGATAAGTTGGAGGGTAGGGATAGGGTCCAGAGTGACCTAGACAAATTGGAGGATTGGGCCAAAAGAAATCTGATGAGGTTCAACAAGGACAAATGCAGAGTCCTGCACTTAGGAAGGAAGAATCCCATGCACCGCTACAGGCTGGGGACCGAATGGCTAAGCAGCAGTTCTGCAGAAAAGGACCTGGGGATTACAGTGGACAAGAAGATGGATATGAGACAGGAGTGTGCCCTTGTTGCCAAGAAGGCCAACCACATATTGGGCTGTATTAGTAGGAGCATTGCCAGCAGATCCAGGGAAGTGATTATTCCCCTCTATTCCACACTGGTGAGGCCACACCTGCAGTATTGTGTCCAGTTTTGGTCCCCCCACTACAGAAGGCATGTGGACAAATTGGAGAGAGTCCAGCAGAGGGCAACGAAAATGATTAGGGGGCTGGGGCACATGACTTACGAGGAGAGGCTGAGGGAACTGGGATTGTTTAGTCTCCAGAAGAGAAGAGTGAGGGGGGATTTGATAGCAGCCTTCAACTACCTGAAGGGGGGTTCCAAAGAGGATGGAACTCGGCTGTTCTCAATGGTGGCAGATGACAGAACAAGAAGCAATGGTCTCAAGTTGCAGTGGGGTAGGTCTAGGTTGGATATTAGGAAACACTATTTCACTAGGTGAAGCACTGGAATGCGTTACCTAGGGAGGTGGTGGAATCTCCATCCTTAGAGATTTTTAAGGCCTGGCTTGACAAAGCCCTGGCTGGGATGATTTAGTTGGTGTTGGTCCTGCTTTGAGCAGGGGATTGGACTAGATGACCTCCTGAGGTCTATTCCAACCCTAATATTCTATGATTCTCACATCTGCTATAATTTGAATTAGTTCTGGCTCTATAGCTTCTTTCGAGCAGCTCTTTGGCAATTAGCTATCCCCTCCAATGGTGGCAGGCTGCAAATGGTCAGACATTGACATAATACAAACAGGTGTTTGCTCATACTAGTCCTTGACTTATTTGATCCCTCCAGCTAATTAATAATATGTTGGAGGTTGTGGTGTAATCAGCTGAATGTGAGCTCCCAGTGTGACACTGTGGCCAAAAGCGCTAACTCTATCCTGGGATGCATAAACAGGGGAGTCTTACGTAGTTATTTTACCTCTGTATTTGGCACTGGTGCAACCGCTTCTGGAATCCTATGTCCAGTTCTGATGTCCCCAGTTCTGGAATCCTATGTCATCAGAACTGGACATAGGAATCCAGAAACATGGTGGAACTGTAGTCATGACTGGAGTACAGGTATCGAAGGGTATGTGCTGTTTAGGAATGACCGGAAAAAAGGTAAAGGTGGGGGTGTGGCACTGTATGTGAATAATGAACTAAAATGTAAAGAAATAATAAGTGATGGAATGGATAAGACAGAGTCTGTCTGGGCAATGATTACACTGGGTAAAAGAACTACTAGAGCCTCCCCTGAGATACTGCTTGGGGTGTGCTATAGACCGCCGGGATCTAGCCTGGATGCGGACAGAGAACTATTTAATGTTTTTAAGGAAGTAAAAACTAATAAGAGCTGTGTGATCATGGGGGACTTTAACTTCCCAGACATAGATTGGGGAACAAATGCTAGTAACAATAATAGGGCTCAGATGTTCCTAGACGTGCTAGCAGATGAATTCCTTCAGCAAGTAGTAACTGAACCGACGAGGGGGGATGCCATTTTAGATTTGGTGCTGGTGAGTAGTGAGGACCTAGTTGAGGAAATGATAGTAGGGGACAACCTTGGCTCGAGTGACCATGAGCTAATTCGGTTTAAACTAAATGGAAGGATTAACAGAAATAAAACTGTGACTAAGGTTTACGATTTCAAAAAGGCCAACTTTTATAAATTAAGGCAACTACTTAGGGAAATGGATTGGGCTAACATACTTAGAGAGCTAAAGGCAGATGAGGCCTGGGATTATTTCAAGCTGAAGTTGCACGAGCTGTCCGAGGCCTGCATCCCGAGAAAGGGGAAACGGTTAGTAGACAGGAGAATTAGACCTAGCTGGATGAGCGGGCGTCTCAAAGGGGCGATTAAGAAAAAACAGAAAGCGTACAAAGAATGGAAGAGGGGGCAGATCGGTAAGGAAACCTACCTTATTGAGGTCAGAGCATGTAGGGATGCGGTGAGAAAGGCCAAAAGCCGTGTAGAGTTGGACCTCGCGAGGGGAATTAAATCCAATAGTAAGAGATTTTATAGCCATATAAATAGGAAGAAAACAAAGAAAGAGGAAGTGGGACCGCTGAAGCATGTAAATGGAGTGGAGATTAAGGATAATCTAGGCATGGCACAATATCTAAATGAATATTTTGCGTCAGTATTTAATAAGGCTAATGAAGGGTTTAGGAATAGAGGGAGCGGGACAGAGGGGAATAAAGGAGGGGCGATTGACATTACAGTATCAGAGGTGGAAGCCAAACTTGACCAGCTAAATGGGACTAAATCGGGCGGACCGGATGATCTCCATCCTAGAATATTGAAGGAGCTGGCGCGAGAAATTGCAAGCCCCTTGGCGATAATTTTTAATAAATCTGTAAACTCGGGGGTGGTACCGATGGACTGGAAAATAGCTAATGTGGTTCCTATTTTTAAGAAGGGGAAAAAAAGTGACCCGGGTAACTACAGACCTGTTAGTTTAACTTCTGTAGTATGCAAGGTCTTGGAAAAAATTTTGAAGGAAAAAGTAGTTGAGGACCTTGAGGTGAATGGCAATTGGGACAAATTACAACATGGGTTTACGAAAGGCAGATCGTGCCAAACCAACTTGATCTCCTTCTTTGAGAAAGTAACAGACCTTCTAGATAAAGGAAATGCGGTGGATCTAATTTACCTCGATTTTAGTAAAGCGTTTGATACTGTCCCGCACGAGGAATTATTGGTTAAATTGGAAAAGATGGGGATCGATATTAAATTCCAGAGGTGGATAAAAAACTGGTTAAAGGGGAGACTGCAACGGGTAGTACTGAAAGGTGAACTGTCGGGTTGGACGGAGGTCACCAGTGGGGTTCCTCAAGGTTCGGTTTTGGGTCCGATTTTATTCAATCTATTCGTTACTGACCTCGGAACCGAATGTAGGAGTGGGCTGATAAAGTTTGCGGATGACACAAAGTTGGGAGGTATTGCCAATTCGGAGAAGGATAGGGATATTCTGCAGGGAGACTTGGATGACCTTGTAAATTGGAGTAAAAATAATAGGATGAGATTTAATAGTGAGAAGTGTAAGGTGATGCATTTAGGGATGACTAATAAGAATTTTAGTTATAAGTTAGGGACGCATAGGTTGGAAGTGACGGAGGAGGAGAAGGACCTCGGAGTCCTGGTTGATCGTAGGATGACTATGAGTCGGCAATGTGACGTGGCTGTGAAAAAAGCTAATGCGATTTTGGGATGCGTCAGGCGAGGTATTTCTAGTAGGGACAGGGAGGTGCTGCTTCCGTTATACAAGGCGCTGGTGAGACCTCATTTGGAGTACTGTGTGCAGTTCTGGTCTCCTATGTTTAAAAAGGATGAACTCAAACTGGAACGGGTACAGAGAAGGGCCACTAGGATGATCCGAGGAATGGAAAACCTTTCCTATGAAAGGAGACTCGAGGAGCTCGGTTTGTTTAGCCTAACCAAAAGAAGGCTGAGGGGGGATATGATTGCTATCTTTAAATATATCAAAGGGATTAATACCAAGGAGGGAGAGGAATTATTTCAGCTCAGTAGTAATGTGGACACGAGAACGAATGGATATAAACTGGCCGTGGGGAAGTTTAGGCTTGAAATTAGAAGAAGGTTTCTAACCGTCAGAGGGGTGAAATTTTGGAACAGCCTTCCGAGGGAAACGGTGGAGGCGAAAGACCTTTCTGACTTCAAGATTAGGCTTGATAAGTTTATGGAGGGAATGGTTTGAAGGGATAACGTGATTTTAGTCAATTAGGCATTAACGTGCCATCGCGGGTAAAATGAGGGTCCGGCTGTAGAATCTTGCCTGTATGCTCGGGGTACTGCTGATCGCCATATTTGGGGTCGGGAAGGAATTTTCCTCCAGGGTAGATTGGCAGAGGCCCTGGAGGTTTTTCGCCTTCCTCCGCAGCATAGGGCAGGGCTCGCAGGCTGGAATATTCTGTTGTGGGTGGGTCAGCTTTTGTGGCCTGCATCATGCGGGAGGTCAGACTAGATGACCATATTGGTCCCTTCTGACCTTAAAGTCTATGAGTCTATGAGTCTATGAGTTCAAGAAGGACATTGATAAATTGGAGAGGGTTCAGAAAAAAAAGCCATGAGAATGATTAAAGGATTAGAAAACTGTTGTAGGAGCAGCAGTGATCTGTATGCTGCTCTGTATAACCTGTATGCTCAAAAGATGTTACACTTCCCCACCCACCCTTTTGTCTCCTCTCCCTCTTTGAATACCTGTGAAGTGGTTTTCCCCCTCCCCCTCCCTCCTGGAATGCTTGTGGGATGAATGGGCTGCTTGAACAGCTGGAAGATCAGAAGAGCTCCCAGGTAGACAAGGTGTCTGGAACTCTAATTAGGCAGCGATCACATGCCCAATGCATGGACACTGCCCGAGGTTAAGTGTGACCAACCAGACATGGCCAAGTCATCTCTAGTCCCATGCCATGAGGAGCAGGTCCTTAAAAGGGGAAGGGGCCATGTGCTCAGGAGTGCACTCACAAGCTTGTACCTCCTGTGAAGGCCCTTCGCCCAGACCGCCTGGCCAGTGGTTCGCCGCGTTGCATTCCATCATGCCTCGGGAAGACTTCATCGCACCATCCACCGCTGTGCTGTGGGACATTTACCTTGAAGAATCCTAACATCTCCAGTGCCGTGCCTGTCCTGGGAGTGTGTGTATGTGAGTGTGAGTGTGAACACCGCCCCCTTCTTTTGAGCTTAGCTATCAGTATAATAAAAGTGCTGCATTCTGCCAAACTCTGGTGAGTCATTAGTCCTCCTTAAGCTTACTAGCTTGCCCAATTTTGGATAACAAAAACATGCTTTATATGGATAGGTTCAAGAAGTTCAATCTATTTAGTTTAACAAAGAGAGGGTTAAGGGGTGACTTGAATCCAATATATAAGTATCTGCATGAGGAACAAATATTTAATATTAGGCTCTTCAGTCTAGCATGGAAAGGTATAACAATCCAATGGCTGGAAGCGAAGCTAGACAAATTTAGACTGGAAATAAGGGATACCTTTTTAATAGTGAGTAATTAACCACTGGAACTATCTACCAAGAGTTGTGGTGGAGGTAGATTCTCCATCACTGACCATTTTAAAATCAAGATTGGATATTTTGCTAAAAGATCTGCTCTAGGAATTAAATTTGGGAAAGTTCTCTGGCCTGTGCTATACAGGAGGTCAGACTAGATGATCACAATGGTCCCTTCTGGTCTTGGAATCTATGAATAACATTTTCTACCCACTCTCAGCTTGTCCCCTTATTGCGCTGAGAGCCAGAAATTCTCTACAAGCTCTGGCTCTGGAGCTAGTTCACCCTCTGAAAAGAATCTGAATAGACTTGGTAGATTTGTTTTCCCTACATCACTGCTCAACTTTATGGTAAATATTTTCTGTCTGAATTAAGGTTGTAACTGCCTTCCCTGAAAACTCTGATTATGAGCAGAGCTCACAGGGTCTCTCCACTGTGATGACAGAAGCTCCATAGCAACAGCGAGTTTGCTGTTTGCATTCCCACAGGGACTACGTTGTTTCTGCACTGCCTATCAGGAAAAGGGATTCAAAATTGAATCTATAAATATCACAGGTATTTCGTTTGCTTTGTAAAGAGCTTGCTTCAGTTAACTGTCTGGAGTTTTAACTAAAAAGAATGCTGCATGTTTATCCATAACCACTGCTGCTTTAACCTCTCAGCTATCAGCTAAGAGATGTAGGGACAGTATTTCTTTGGTTTTAATTAGATAGGGATGCTGCTTTCATTCATTTACAGTCCAATATGTGAACATCTACAAGAGCTGATTGGACATTGTAAGCAGACATTCCTTGAACTGTTTCTCCATTTCCTCTGCTGAATCCACGTTCATTATGATGTAAGCAGGGACTGAATGCGCTCTCCCCTACTAGCTGGGGAGGGGGAAAGGCTTCAGGACTAGACAGTATTTACATAAACACACCCACTCTGCCTAGGTATCCAGCAAACAGAGCTGTGTTGCCAAAGTGACCAATCCCTCATTCCAAGCAGTTCTTCCTTACATCATACCATCTACAGTGCTTTTTTCAAAATTAGTTTGCAGTAGGCTGCACTGTATATATAAAAGAGTACACACAAGCAAATCAGCAGTGACTGGATAATGCAGGTCCTACAGACAGAGGCTGGTATGTGCAATGGAATGATTCATGGAAGTTTTAGAACTATCAACTGGACATTGGTGTGCAGTTGGCCCCCGGCTCCTATTGTGACAGGTACATTAGAGCCACCTAGCTCATTAGTTCTAATCTATAGCCACACAGGAGGTCTTTGAGATTAATTAAAGTTCTGCTGCAGAGAAGCAGCATGCTCCCATAGAGAAAGCCCAGACCAGTGCCCTAAGTAGCCTGAGTTCTATTACCAGGTCTGCCACTGATCTGCTTTGTGACCTTGGACAAGTCATGTCACTTCACCTGTGTCTGTTTTTCCCTCTAAACTTTGTCTTGTCTATTTAGTTTGTAAACTCTTTCAACTTTACCTAGCTACATAAAAGCTATTTTAAAGGTCTTCTTGATGCTAGAAAGAGAATGGACAGGTTCTGCCAGAAGCAGTGCTAGCCCATTGGTGACCCTAAGCAGGAATATTTTTGGCCTCCCCCAACACACACACACAACACATACTAATAAAGCAAATACCTCCCCCCCCTCCCACCTTAAGCTGCTATGGGCCCTAAGTAATTACTTAGTGTGGTTATGCCTAGCACTGGCACTGGGTTCTGCACCCACTTCAGCTAGTAGAGAAGAACCAAGTGACTCTTAGAGAAGGCAGGTATTTATACCCTCGGTCAATGGAAAGTTGGGCTCAAGTGAATTACACATGCCTCCCCCGCACTGCCAACTACTGCTCAAAAAGATTCTACAGCCACATGACTAGGCATGTGATTCAAACAGAAGACTCTGTTAAGGCTACATCACAAGCTAAAATAATCATTTTATTGATCCTCAGGGCTTCCCTTCATTGCAGTATTAGTACAAGGTATAACTTGAGTGTTGCACCAACCGATTTCCTGTCTACATACAAAATTCTCAAGCTCAAGCAGTGCTTTAAAACTTCAGCTAGTTGGCCCATCGGGGTGTATAGTATGAAGGTTGAGTTAATAATGCAGTAAGGATGCAGCTACAACTCAAGTTACCATAACTCATCAAGATCCATTCTGACCCAATCCCAGGTGCAGATAGCTGCAAACGTGTCGGTAGTCGGAACTCCAGATAGTAACATTTTGGGGAACAGCATATTTCCCAGGCCCTTATCTGTAGGTCACCAGCCTGCTCCACTTGTAGATGTGCTGCTCTTTCACTAGATATTTGAAAACCTCTGTGTCATATACAGTTGGCTTGGCACCCAGGGTTTGGAACAAAATCTCCCTTTGCCATTCTGGAACCTATAAGATTTTAATGTCCTCAAAAATGTGGAAAGCCTGAAGGTATAGAGAAGGCTTATGTAGTAAGCCATTGTGCCCCCTTTCCCACACAGTCCCCCCCAAAAGGCCAAGGAGCTCTGCAATTCGTTTAAAATGTTTTGTACTTACAATTGTCTGTGCAATCCTTTTACTGTGATTAACTGGGGTTTATCCATGGAGTTTCTGGGAGATGAGGCATTGCTCTCAGAATATACTGAAGCTCACTTTTACAAAGTATCATTTTTTGGCATTGCAATTCCACAAGGGTTGCCTGGGGATGCACTGAGCCTGTTGTGAAGAACCAAAGCAATAATGCATTGTTTGGTGTCTGCTTTTAGACCCTTCAAGCTCTGCTGGTCCTTCCACCTAAGCAACGTGGGCATACTCCAGCAGGTCCCTGGGATTCAGAACTGTGATAGTGCAAGCATTTCTGTAGTGAACTTATGATGGACACTCTGGAGAGGGCAAACAAGCAGATACAGTACCAAAGGGAGATGGTGTCATGGCAAGTGGAAAGGCAGACAGGCTGGAGAGTGAGAGGACATTTCAGTGCCTGAGGAGAGGCTTGCATCGCAATTTCTGGAGTAAGAATATCAGCTGAGGGAGGAAGATAGCCTCTCAAACAGGTCTTTCTGCTGGGCTCTATTTACACTTATGGCCACCAGCATACAGACTCCTGATGCACCCACACCGGGGCCTAAGTCCCCTCCACAATTCCACCTGCTGCAGACCAGGAACACTAGATAATTCCATAGTTGGGTGGCCAATGCAATCAGGAATTAACAGCAGGTGGACAGAGCAAATCTACCCAGTGCAGTCTTCCACCCGCATGCAGGCACCGTCCCCCCACCCACATACTTCCACTCCCATGCAGACCCCTGCCCCCATGAAGAGCTCCACTCTTCTGCAGCAGCACAAAATCCATGCTAAACATGGAGGGAAGGGAAAGGAAAACGGAGGGGGGCAAGAGGCATGCAGCAGAAGGGGGTTTATTGTTTTGAACTGGTTTAACTGTTTGTACTGTCCCTGCACTTTGTTTTAGTAAAAGGTTTTGGTGTTGGTTTATTACTGGTGTTTTGGTGTGCTAATGGCAGATGGCTGCCTGTCAATGGTTTATTATTGTGCTTTTATAATATAATATTCAAAAATAAAGGTTTTTATTTTATTAAGAAATTTCATTGCTATCCCTGCATCACATCATAGAATGTGTATGTCAAATAATAAAGGTAAATGCATGATAAGGGACACCTGGGAAGTGGCATGCAAACATTTTCTCAATACATTTATCTACATCAAGCCACACTGTAAATCCACAGCTCTTGCCTCTCCTGACACCCCCCATTTCATAGTCTTGGCATTCAAAACTACAATGCTTAGCAAGCCCTCCTCCCTGCACATTTCATTGCATGATGTGACAGTGTGACCAGATGCATCCCTGTATTCAGACTCTATACACTACTGTAATAATCTCTCTATAAAATATGTCTTGTGAGGTATCATCTGAAAATTAATAACTTGCTGGTCAATTATATCATGACAAAATCTGCAAAGCAACATTATATGTAAAGTTACAAATTCCCCCTGACTGAGGTTGGTGGCACATGTTCCAACTCACCGAGCCCCAATTAGGCTCCAGCAAGACTGCTGAAGCAAGTCCTAAACAAAGGAATAAGTGTTTATCTCAATTCACATATACATTGTAAACAGGGCCCTCAGACAGCGAGAGAGGGAAGACAGGAGACAAGGAAAAATCTGCATTTCAGCAAACAGAGGTGAGAAAAAAAAAAAAAACACGTGCATCCTTGTTGGCGTCTTTACTGTTTGGATGAACTTCAACTAGGGGGTAACTCTCAGGAAAATGCATTTCCAAGGGTAACTGAACTATAAAAGTGAGGGGCAAAAACACCTCAAGTTCTCTCTCCCTATCCATCTCTCTCTGTCACCTACGACGACAAAAGAAACAACATTTGGACTTTGGGAGCAGACTCTGGCCTGAGAATTTGGTCAGCAATGTTACTGGAAACCTGTGATAAGAATTTCACCTTGAACCATGTCTAGTTTAGAAAGTATTTTCTCTCTCTTTGTCTTGTAACCATTTCTGATGTAAATGCCTTATATTCGTAGGCACTTAAAATCTCTCTCTAAATATATAAATTTGTATTCTTTAATTAAAACTAATCCAGTGTAGTGAATTGTTTGGGTAACTTCATTTAAGGTAGCAGACTGTTGTAGGTTTAGCCCCTTGAAGGGCAATATCTGGACTGTCCAGGAGAGGGCCAGGAAGTGCACACCAAAGGTTTTTGGAAGAAAATCTGGGACTGGGAGTGTGTTGAGGTCACACTGCAAGTAGTAACCAAGGCAACTGGAAGCCATTGTGGCTGGTGTTTGCTAACAGGTTGCTAGGGTGAAAGTTGCTGAACCAGGGCTGTGACCATACACAGGCACTCAGGGGGTGACCTTCCTGCTGTTTGTGAGGAGCCCAGGTTGGGAATTACAGCAGCAAAGCATTGTGAGGCACCCCAGGTTGCAGAGCAGGGCTGACAACTCCTCACTGGCCTGGGCTGCACCCTGGAATGTCAGACAGTACCTCTTACTGTAAAGACTGTACAAGCACATTCATAAACATACTATTCTCAATCTTTCATTGTCTCATGCAAGCCCAGGATCCCTGATTTATCATACCTGGGTCCATCCTTCCCTGGCTGTGATGGCACTTCATAGAATCATAGAATACTTTCTGGTTAAGTGTACCAGTTAATGAATCTGTTACTGCTATAGGTCCATTCAGGGGCAAATGGTTCATCTTTAGCTTCACAGACTATGAAGAGGACAGCAAGCCACAATAATACAGACACCATTGATGACACAGGCATACAAACATGTCTGCAAACAGCGCTAGTAGGATTTCAGGCTGCCAAATACATATCCAACAACCATTCTACACCTCCTGAGAGTGTAATTGAACGTTCTTTTGCCAGGCCCTCTGAGATTAAGATATGGTTTAATAAGCCAAGGCAAAACGGGTCCTCCGGGGTCCTCCAGGAAAACAGCAGGGATAGCAGCACATTAACTCCATTTATGACAATATCATTTGGTGGGAATAGTGTTCCAGACTGTTGATGAATGTTGACTCCTGATAGAACACCCTGGCATCATGAACTTTTCCAGTGTACCCCACTTTGACATCCATACATCAGCCTCTGTGGTCCACAAGGGCCTGCACAATGATAGAGTTGTACCCTCTGAGTTTTATGTACTCATGTGCTCCTTGAGGAGAGCACACTATGGGCACATTAGTCCCATCAATGGCCCCGGCCCAGTTTGGAAACCCCATTCTTTCAAAACCAACAAGTTATTCCAAAACCTCTGCAATCACTTTACCCATGGTTGACTTTCCATTGCCTACCTGGTTAGCAATGGACATTTAACAATCTGTGGTAACCAGTTTCCTGACTGTTATAGCAACCCATTTCTGGAACAGTATGGCCACCCTCATGTGTGTGTCATGACACTAGAGGGTCAGGTCAAGCTGCTCACAAAGCTCAAGAAAGGTAGCTTTCTTCATGCAAAAGTTCTGGACTCACAGCAGATCATACCAGGTCTGTATGATAATGTAATCCCACCAGTCTGCGCTTGTGGCCCTGTTCCAAAAGCACTGGTCTACATAGGGGGCCATCAGCAGCTATGCGGCGTCACAAACAGTATCAGCCAGTTTGTTTCTTCCATGTCTCTATCATCCTCATCCTCCTTCATCAGGTATCTATGGTAGGTCAGAAACTGTCACCAGAATCTCCACCAGCGTCTCATGAAGGCTCTGCCTGTTTGCTGAAACAGGAGAGAAGGTGCAAGCAAGAGAAGCTCTTCAAATGGTGACTCCTCCATGGTGCTGGCTCCAGGTGCCAGGAGCACACAGTCCCAAAAGACAGCTCAGCTGGATCTGTTAGGAACTTGGTGGGCTGCAACAACTTCCTGTAACATGCAACGTGGACAGTGAAGTTTTCCCACACTGTACCAGGAACCAGGGATTAGAGCAGCCACAGCTGGGGAGGTCACTAGGAAGCCTGGGATATGGCAGTTTGGCTCAGGTCTGTGTAATGCAGTGTGGATGCTGGAGCCCCAGGTTTGAAGCCCCTGGGCTTAACATTGCAGTGTAGACAAACCTTGAGTGTTGTTTCGCAGTGCAGCTACTCCCACTCACGCTAAGTTAGCTAGTAACTTGAGCTAGCAGTTGAAATGAAGACAAAGTTGCATGCTTGCATGTGTGTGACAGGAGGCACTGGCATACAATAGAAGAAGGGTTCCTTGTGTCCCCAAACCTGTATAAGGGTGGGCACAGTCTGAGACAAAGTAAGGACTTCAGGATTTGGCTCATAGTTAACGCACTTGTTCTCCCACCCACATGCTCACACTGACACATGAAATTGCCCTCTGTGCACAGAAGAATAGACCCAGGCAAACATATCTGCTCTGCAAACACAGAGGCACGCTAGGAACACAAGCAACACAGACATACAGTATGGCGCATGTCCTACACACAAACTCACCCTCCATATTAAGATATGCTACACAGACACACCCTTTATGGAAAAGTTCTATAAAAATTAATAGCAAAGGATATAATTTCTATAGGATTTTTCAACCAATCTATGGAATTCTATAGCAGGGATATAGAACTTTCTTTAATTCTACAGGGCTGTTTAAATTCTGTAGGTTTTAGTTCAATTTCGATAGAAATCTATTTAATTTTCATAAGTTTTTGCTAATTTAATCTTCTTACCTTGTATGCTCATAGTTCTGTGACACAAATCAGCCACACACAGAGATATATAAATTAGGGCTGTCAAGCAATTAAAAAAATTAATCACACCATTAAACAACAATAGAATACCATTTATTTAAATATTTTTGGATTGTTTTCTACATTTTCAAATATATTGATTTTAGTTACAACACAGAATACAAAGTGTACAGTGCTCACTTAAAATTTATTTTTGATTACGAGTATTTGCACTGTAAAAAAATAAATATTTTTCAGTTCATCTAATACAAGTACTGTAGTGCAATCTCTTTAACATGAAAGTTGAACTTACAAATGTAGAATTATGTACAAAAAAACCTGCATTCAAAATAAAACAATGTAAAATTTTAGAGCCTACAAGTCCACTCAGTCCTATTTCTTGTTCAGCCAATCGCTCAGACAAACAAGTTTGTTTACATTTGCAGGAGATAATGCTGCCCGCTTCTTGTTTACAATGTCATCTGAAAGTGAGAACAGGCATGCTCATGACACTGTTGTAGACGGCGTTGCAAGATATTTATGTGTGAGGTGCGCTAAAGATTCATATGTCCCTTCATACTTCAACCATCATTCCAGAAAACATCTGTCCATGCTGATGACAGGTTCTGCTCGATAACAATCCAAAGCAGTGAGGACCAATGCATGTTCATTTTCATTATCTGAGTCAGATGCCACCAGCAGAAGGTTCATTTTCTTTTTTGGTGGCTTGGGTTCTGTAGTTTCCGCATTGGAATGTTGCTCTTTTAAGACTTCTGAAAGCATGCTCCACACCTCGTCCCTCTCAGATTTTGGAAGGCACTTCAGATTCTTAAACCTTGGGTCGAGGGCTTTAGAAATCTCACATTGGTACCTTCTTTGTGTTTTGTCAAATCTGCTGTGAAATTGTTCTTAAAATGAACAACATGTGCTGGGTCATCATCCGAGACTGCTATAACATGAAATATATGGCAGAATGTGGGTAAAACAGAGCAGGGAACATACAATTCTCCCCCAAGGAGTTCAGTCACAAATTTAATTAATGCATTTTTTTTAATGAGCGTCATCAGCATGGAAGCATGCCCTCTGGAATGGTGGCTGAAGCATGAAGGAGCATAAGAATGTTTAGCATATCTGGCACATAAATACCTTGCAATGCCAGCTACAAAAGTGCCATGCAAATGCCTGTTCTCACTTTTTGGTGACATTGTAAATAAGAAGAGGGCAGCATTATCTCCTGTATATGTAAACAAACTTGTTTGTCTTAGCGATTGGCTGAACAAGAAGTAGGACTGAGTGGACTTGTAGGCTCTGAAGTTTTACATTGTTTTGTTTTTGAGTGCAGTTATGTAACAACAACAAAAATCTACATTTGTAAATTGCACTTTCAGGACAAAGATTGCACTACAGTACTTGTATGAGGTGAATTGAAAAATACTATTTCTTTTGTTTATCATTTTTACACTGCAAATATTTGTAATAAAAAATACATTGATTTAAATTACAACACAAAATACAATATATATGAAAATGTAGAAAAACATCCAAAATACTTAATAAATGTCAATTGGTATTCTATTGTTTAACAGCGTGATTAAAATTGCAATTAAATTTTTTAATCACAATTAATTTTTTTTAATCGCATGAGTTAACTGCAATTAATCGACACCCCTAATATACATAGAAAAAAAGTGAAACACCGAAGACATCTACAGAGACATGCAAACACACAGAAAAATAACTTGTTTCCATGTGCATTTGGGCATATGTTTGTGTGATGTACCATGCACTTACACCCACCCAGCCACCCACCCACAGACGCATAGACTCAAAACACACAGACATTTCCCCTCAGCCTCTCACTTCTGGGGTGGGAATCTCATCTTTGAGGTGGCTGTTACTGCAGTGGCAAAACTGCCCCATTAATGAGGATATCTGTGGAGGCAGAGGGCTGGCACATCTGATAACAACATTGGCACAAAGCACTGATTGCAAGGGGGAAGAAGAGAAAGTGTTTCCACTTACACAAGAAACTCCCTAGGGACCTTGCTCCATCTTAACGGGGCCAGTCACACTGTGATGGAGGGAAACTGTTGGAGAGTTCTCCCTACTGCCCCTGTTCTCTCCAGTCACCAGATCCAGGGCCGGCTCCAGGCACCAGCCCACCAAGCGTGTGCTTGGGGCGGCGCCTGGAGGGGGGCGGCGCGGTGGGGCACTCCGGCCCGAGAGCGGGGCCGCGGCCGGGCTCGCCGCCCTCCCCCCGGCGCTCTGGCCGCCGGGGAGAGCGGAGAGCCGCGGCCGGGCTCGCCGCCCTCCCCCCGGCGCTCTGGCCGCCGGGGAGAGCGGAGAGCCCCGGCCGGGCTCTATGCCCTCCTCCCAGCGCTCTGGCCGCCGGGGGCTCTCCGGCCGCCGGGGGCTCTCCGCTCTCCCCGGCGGCCAGAGCGCTGGGAGCAGGGCATAGAGCCTGGCCGGGGCTCTCCGCTCTCCCCGGCGGCCAGAGCGCCGGGAGCAGGGCGGAGAGCCCCCGGCGGCCAGAGCGCCGGGGGGAGGGCGGCGAGCCCGGCCGCGGCTCTCCGCTCTCCCCGGCGGCCAGAGCCGGCGCTCCGGCCGGTCGGGGACTGCGGGCCCGCGGCCGGGCTCGGCGCCCTCCCCTGCCGCAATGGGGGGGGAGGGGGGGAAGAGGGCGGCCGGTGGCTTTTTTGCCTAGGGCGGCAAAAAAGCCAGAGCCGGCCCTGACCTTATCCTCTCTTTCTCCCTGCCATCCCTACACAGCAGGTATTTTAGCAATTTGGCTGGGTATTGGAGTCCTTTCTGCAGGACTTTCGTTAGTTTCTGACCAGTTTAATATTTCATAGTTAGGTGTGCTAATCAGCTAGTGCTTTTGCACTCACAAAGAGCCAAGTATTCAGACTGATCTCTGGTTTTAAACCCATGATTTGCACATGCAAATAAATACAAACTTAATTTACACTCAGTTATTTGCAGGTGCAATTTAGATCACTTAGATGTATAAAAGTGATGTTGCCTGGCCCTACAAGCAGAGGTCCACTTAAGGCTAGGCTAAAAATCTCACTCCAAGTTTTTTTTTGTTTACATGGCTCATTGGTAGCGCTGCCCATTCCACCCTATAAGAAGAACTTCTACAATGGTTTGGACATGTGTTGTGAATCTAAACCCTTGAATAACAGCCTGAAAACAGACAATTAACTATTAAGGAAACAAGGCCTAATCCAGTGAGCAGACTTTAGGGATTTTTTTTTAAATCTATTCCTCAGTTTTCAAACTACAGGAAGTAGCTTGTTTTTATATTTCAGATTTTAATCTGAAGCTGTCAGATCTTTGTAATGGAGGAAAACGAAGGAAGGTGGAAGAATGTGAACACAAGGAAAGTAACAAAGGAAATCTATATATGGAGCTATTCAGCTTAGACACGTACTTTATATGGGCGGCGGGTATAATAGCACTGCTGTGACCGACGGACCCCAGGCTGGGGGTGGGAGGGTGTTCGCGGGGCTTGGGTGCAGGGGGGAGTTTTTGATTTATTATGCCCATGGAGGTTTTGGGGCAGCTGAGAAGGCAGTATGTGCTATTCACCTTCCCAGGTTCATCAGTAATCTCCCTCAACTCCAGAGAGATTAACGATCAACCCAGGAAGCTGATTAGCAAATACTGCTCCCTTAGCCATCCCGAAACCTGCATGGGGCATATCAAAAGCGTTGTGAAGAGACGCTTTTCCCCGGGGCAGCTTGGGTCTGGGGAGGGGAGGGGAGGGGAGGAGAGGCGCGCTGACCTGGGGCTCCTCCGGGCAGGTGGGGGTTGGGGGGCTCAAGGCTTTGCCCGGCCCAGGGCTCCTCTGTCCGAGGGGGGTGGTCTCGTGTCTTTGGCCACGGAGGGGGCAGGGGGTCTCAGGGCTCTGGCCGTGGGGGAGGAGGGATAGAGAGGAAGGGGCTAGCCTTCCCGAAGGGGGGCTCCACCCGCTGCCCATGAAAACCACCAATTAGAGTAAACTCAGATTGAGAAGAAGGCAAGACTAGTTAGCACCCTGGCCAGCAAATGAGAGGCAAGCACTGTCAAGAGAAAACAGAGAGGACAAATCAGCAAGATATTCTGATACAAGACTCAGCAGTGAAAAATAGCTCTGCCTGCAAACCATAATCCAGTTCTAATGCCACATGTAGATTTAAGTGCAAACATTTGTTTGATAGGTGAATGGGAAGAGGAAACAGAAAACAGAGGTAATAGCTTTTAACAGCATATTACAAAAATGGCATCAGCAGGCACACCTCCATTATGATGACGACAACATTTTGTGTGTAGTGGCGCCCCACTATGTCTAGTTGCTCTGTCATGTGCTGGAACAATCTACATCCAGGAGAGACTGATTTGCAAACACAGGAGTAATACAAGCTTCAACTAAAACAATCCTTGGGCTTCATCTCCTTGTCCTACAGGGACAGACATACTCTTCAGCAAGTTGATAAAGCCTGAGTAAATGTAATATAACCAAAGAAGCAATCTTAGATATTCTCTAACACCCGATGTATGGATTGTGTTATGTTCCCAGAATACACACAGAGAAATTAGATAAAAAAAAACCAAATACTCTTGCTGGAAGGTTACAATGTAACACTTCTATTTCTTAGAATTCAGATCACGACCACCACACAAGAACCCCCAAACAGACAGAGAAAAGTGGGAGCTCTCTAATGCAGCAAGGCACAACTCATCTGACTTTGCTTTAAGATGGCTCTTTTCAGACTGACTCGGATTGCACTTTTTGCTTCAGAGCTCCCTTGGCTTGCAAATATGACCAGGAACACCCTTTCCCCCACCAAAACAAAACAACCAAAAAAATTTAAAAGTTATAGCTTGCAATTCCAACACAATTCTCAATACATTACAAATTGCATTTACAGATTCATACTCCTCATGCAGGGGTATGACTCTGGGACTGCTTCTTCTAGCAGAAACAAAGTCACAATAACTGAGAATTAACAAGCAACAGAGGGTCCTGTGGCACCTTTGAGACTAACAGAAGTATTGGGAGCATAAGCTTTTGTGGGTAAGAACCTCACTTCTTCAGAAGAAGGTTCTTACCCACGAAAGCTTATGCTCCCAATACTTCTGTTAGTCTCAAAGGTGCCACAGGACCCTCTGTTGCTTTTTACAGATTCAGACTAACACGGCTACCCCTCTGATACTTGAGAATTAACAATTGAGCAGAGGCTCTGCTGCCACCCAGTGGAACACAGGAGTCTGTGTACCACAGCAGCACTCTCCCGTTTCCTCTTAAAGCATCAGCCGCCAGAAAATCAATGGGTCCTTTGGAATATCAGGGCTAAAGTGAAAAGCTGAGGAGCAGGACATTGCAGAGATAGTAAACATTTTATTTTAATGACTCTGCACCACAGAGGATGTTGGGAGAGAGACCAGCTATTTCCAGGTAATAGAGTGAGCGCAGTACAAGCCTGAGGTGTCAAAAGAAGAGGTCCTGGACTATAATGACAAATTAAATAGTAACAAATCACCAGGCCCATATGGTTATACCCAAAAGTAATGAAGGAACATAATAATAGAGTGTTGCTGTTGTTACCAAAAATATGCATTTCACTAAACTCTGCAGAACTGCATGATAGCTAAGTGTTGTGCCTATTTTTTAAAAAAGGCAGTTGGAGTAATCCTGAGCATTACAGACAAATAAATCTTACGCCTCAGCACTAGCAAATTGGATTAAACAAACAATTAAAAGCAGAATTACAAAATACCTATATGAACATGATACGATAGAGACAAACCAGAATGGCTTCTGAAAAGAAAAATCATGACTCACTAAAGTATTAGAGTTTTGTGTGCGTTTCAGCAAGATAGTGGACACAAGAGAACTGGTTGGTGTAATTGATTTGGACTTTCAAAAACTCTTTATCCTTTTAAGAGGTACTTTGTCAAAGAAAACTAATTTTTGGGACTGGAAACTGGGAAAGAGACAAAACCTGTAGGGCTAAATGGTCAATTTTGACCATCGCTGAAGATTCACAATGGTGTGCTAGAAGGTTCCATGCTTGGGCCCCTATCCTGCAACTGGATCTTCAAAAAAGGAATCTCTATTGACGTTGATAGGGCTCTTTGCAGGAACAGTATTCTGCTTGGGTGCAGCTAGATCTGGTGTTACGTAATGTATTGATTAATCTAGAAGATGGAGTGAGTAGTGAAATGAAAGTATTTGCATCTGACACAAAAATTACTCTGGTTAGTAAAGAACAGAAAAGCTGAGGCACTTCAAAGGAGCCTAACAAAGCTAAGTGAATGAGCAATATGATGGGCAGATGAAATTCAAAGCTGACAAATGCATCGTTATATTGGAAGGAATAATTTGAACAGCTCATACACCTTTTGGCATTTTGAAGTAACTGTAATAAGGCAGAAGACATGGACCACACTGGAGAGCCTCAATGACAACCTCTAATCAATGTGCAGGTCGGAAAAGCAAACACAGCTTTAGGAAGCATAAGGAAAGTGACAAAGCGTAATATTTTTAATATTACAGTGCCATTATCTATTATAGCCTCACCTGGAATAATGCGTTTTTCCAGGCCTCATCACCCATCTTTGAGCTGCTCTATTTCTATTAGATCTTTTTTAAGACAGGGTGACCAGAACTGAGCACAGTATTCCAGGTGGGAATGTATAAAATGTTAGCATGCATAAGGAATGGGACTGAAAAGATCGAGACTGTTTAGAAAATAGCCTAGCAAGGGACATAATAGTAGTATACAGAAAAAGGAATGATAAAAGGTAAATCAGGTGCCCTTAGCTGCTCGCTCATAAAATATAAGAACAAGAGGACACTCAATTAAGTTGAAAGGCAACAAGTTTTAAATTGAGGATTTTTTTTTTCAAATTCTCAATGCATAATCAATCTATGGATCTCACTGCCACCAGATATCAAGGGCCAAGAAATCTATAGGGTTAAAACAAAAATTAGATTTTATATGGCTAATGTGAACATCCAGAGTTACAAGAGATTAGACAAAAAAGGATACAAACCCTCATTCTTCAGTGCACAAACCAACCACTAACTGATGGAAGAAACGTTTCCTATAGGCAGGTTATTTCATAATCATCCAGTAGAGGATTTCAACATTTCGTACTGGCCAGTGTCAGAGAGAGGAGACTGGACTAGGTGGCTTGCTGGTCTGATGTCTGAGCAATTCCCATGTACCTATCCCTTCTATGAAGTAATGATCCTAGGGGGTAAACAGTGGGCATGGTTATCACTATCACTGTTCCTGTACCAAGTGTTGGTATGGAGGTGAGGGAGGATGGCTATATGGAAGTATAAGTCTTGTAAGTTGACAGTCATGAACCAATCTTGAACCTGAAGGGACTGAATGATGGAGGCAAGCAATACGATCCTGAATGTGAGACAGAGTATGCATTTGTTCAGTCTTCTAGGGTCTAGGATAGGATGGAGACCACCTTTCTTCTCTTCTTCAGGATAAGGAAACACCAGGAATAGAGCCTCTTCCCTTGTGCTCCTTTGTGGCTCCTAGACTAAGCAAAGTGGCCACTTACTTCTTCAGTTGGCTCTTGTGAGAAGGGCTCCTGAAGCCTGGGGAAAGGGGCGGGTGTAGGGGGAATAAAGATTAGAGAATTGGATAGGGTAGTCATGGATGATTATATGTAACACACACATTTGTCAGATGTAATAGCAGAACAAGCCTGATGGAAAGGGACAAGGTGGCTTCTGAAGAAGACATTTAGCTCTGGAAAGGCTCCTGTGGCTCTTTACACTCCCATCAGACCTACTACCTCGAAGCACGTGAGGAGGATGGCAGGTGCCTCTTGGCATACCTATGCTTTTTCCTAAGAGGTTAGTCAGGTTGCTTGAGAATAGGTGGGCATCCTCTGTCTCTGCTGTGGTTGAGATCTATAGGGCTTGTGATAGGATGCTGAAGTACACACGATGTGGCCCTAGGATCTTTGAGGGAATAAAGTCTCATCTGTCTACTTATTGAACTGCTCCATCCCCTGAAATGGCAGATCTTGCAGTCACAAGGATCTCTGCATTGTAACAGCTGTGTCCATGACCTAGCAGCTGTGTCAGAGGCCACTGCCTGCAAGGATATTTTTGACATCAACTAGCCTTCTTTTACTATGGGCTTGAGCTTCTGCCTAGAGTCCTGACGTTACCTTGTCCCACAGAAGGAAATTATACTTCACAAAGAGGGCTTGGCAGCTTGCAATGTGAAGCTGCATTGAGGAAGAAGAGTATTCCTTTTCTATCAAGAGGTTGAATTTTTGGGGATACTCTTTGCAGATTTTAACATCTCTTGCACTGCAAACAGTACCAAGGATCCTGGATTGGGGTGAATAGAGAATTGCTTAAGTCCCATGTGGCACTTGATACCTCTTCTTGACTCTCCTGGCTGTAGGAGAAAGGGTGTCAGGTGTTTGCCACGGCATCTTTGCAGGGTTAAATATTCCCTCATTAATAGGGAGCTGAGGAACTTAATGTCAAAAAATTTTAGATACTTCTTGGATTACAGAAGTCTCAATATCCAGGGTCTGAATCTAGGCAGTAGCTCCTGGAATGCCTTCGAGTCATTTGGTGCTGAGGTACCAGGGGTGAAGTTACTGTCTGATCCAGGGATAATGAAGATTCTTTAGGAGGCAGATCTCCTGTATGCTGGGTGAATGCCTACATGAAAATAATTTTTAAGATCGAAAGCGGGACAGCAGGCAAAAACTCAACTGGTGCGAACAAGGAACCTCCCTGCTGGCATGCCTTTGGTTTTGCAGGGGAAAAGGCATTCAAAAACCCAAAGGCCTTATGAAAACTCTTAGCAGTGATCCACCTTGATCCAGTGATGGGTTATGGTAGATCAGGTGACCATCCTGAACCTCAGACATCAAATGTAGGCGCTCAGTAGCCTGAAGTCTATAATAGGTCTTCATCCTCCTCTTTTCCTGGAGAGGAGGAAGTACCCTGAGTAGAAGCCTCTCCCTATGTGCCAAGGATATACTGGTTCTATGAATCCCAGCTATAGAAGCTATTCCACCTCTTGAATGAAAATCCTTTTGTGCATGGGGTCCCTGAAGAGGGATGGGAAGGGTAGATTTGGAGGGAGTAGTGAAGTGAAATTGGATAGTATATCCTGTTAAGACTCACCAGCACCTGTCTGATGTAATTGACTGCCAGTTTGTTGAAAATTGGGCTAGTCCACCTCCAAAGGGAGTGTGGGGGGGAAGGGGAGGGGGGAGAACCAGATCCTACCCTGTCAGGTTAGTTGGTCTGCAGCTCCGGAGAGTCCCATCAAAATGGCTGTTTTGACCGAGGAGCCCTGTTAGAGGAGAATGAAGGTGGTGCATTAGATCTCCTTCTTTGCACCTTCTGTCACTTGCAACGTGGTTTGTATTGCTGCTGGTGGTAGGAGGGTGGAGTAGTAGGCCCTTTTCTATGATATGTTGGCCACCTAGTGTACTTTCTTGTGTGTGCTGGAGTGTAAATCCTCAAGGATCTAAACATGGCTCTAGAATCCTTGAGGATGTACAGTGACTCATCAATTCTCTCACTGAACAGATTATTACCCGCTAAAGGGAGGATCTTCCATTGCCATCTGCACTTCCCTTGGGATGCAGGACAAAAGGAGCCATGCTGCCCATCACATGAGCATGGCTATTGCCAGGGCGCAAGATACAGTATCTGCTGCATCCACTGATGCTTAAAAGGACTTTCTGGCCAGCAGCTGACTTTCATCAATGATGGATTGAAACTGCTATCTGCAGTCCTGGGGCAGATTGTGAACTCAGATAAACAGTTGTAATTAATAAAATCATATTTTACCATGAGTGATTGATAACTTGCAATATGGAACTGTAGACATGGTGACAAATAAGATTCCTGACAAACAGGTCTAGCTGATTAGCAGTGCAAAGAACATTTTCAAGTTGCTGATTAACGTGTAAGGCAACAAGGCCCTTCTGAAACTTGCTTGCGAGAATTTTATGAGAGAAGCAAGAAGAGGGTGAAACAGGAATTTTGCCTAGAATCTACAGGAGAGACACTCCAAAGTGCAAAATCAAGAGGAGAGCCAAGTGATAGATTCCATCCTGAAGAAGCAGCTAGTGATAGGATGAGGGATGATGGGTTAAGACATGAAATGAAGCGGAAATTCAAGGAGCAGCCTACATTGTCTTTTTCTGACCTGAGG
This sequence comes from Emys orbicularis, assembly GCF_028017835.1. NCBI lineage: Eukaryota > Metazoa > Chordata > Testudines > Emydidae > Emys > Emys orbicularis. Next base: position 114,017,754 of record NC_088690.1, on the reverse strand, counting down.
GCAGGCACTGAGTGGTCTGAGGAAGATTTGTGATGTTTCTCTAGTATTATCTGGACCGGTGACCTACTAGATCACTCCAATCCTCAACTCTGGGAACCAGCCTTATCCTGCTCTGCTGTGAGAACTCCCACTCCTGGACTGTTCACGCACAGCCTCTAGCATGTAAGCTGCTCCCAGTTATGTGAGTGAGCACTTTTGGTCAGACGCTGCTTCGACTGAGCAACCAAAAGACACTAGCCAATATTTCTGGTTCCAGACACAACCCTAGGAACCTCCATCTTGCCGTGTCCAGTTATGGCCGCTGGACACTGCAAGCTTATATGAGTTTGTCAATTTAACAAATAAATTGATATGTACCAGGCTTGTTATCCCAAGGGGAGTCTCTGACACACTTCAAACCAAATGCACTGCTTTAGGTAGAATAAGCAAACAAATTTATTAACTACAAAAGATAGATTTTAAGTGATTATAAGTCAAAGCACAAGAAGTCAGATTTGGTCAAATGAAATAAAAGCAAAACGCATTCTAAGCTGATCTTAACACTTTCAATGCCCTTACAAACTTAGATGCTTCTCACCATAGGCTGGCTGGTTGCCCTTCAGCCAGGCTCTCCCCTTTGATCAGCGCTTCAGTTGCTTGGTGGTAGCATCTGTAGATGGAGATGGGAGAGAGAGAGCATGGCAAACGTCTCTCCCTTTTATCATATTCTTTCTTCCCTCTTGGCTTTGCCCCCCCCCCACTTCAGAGTCAGGTAAGCATTACCTGATCGTAGTCCCAAACTGACCAAGGGAAAGGGGGGGGGGTGACTCACTCGAGAGTCCAACAGATCCTTTGTTGCTGCCTAGGCCAGTGTCTTTTGTGCCTGTGAGACTGGGGTGGGTTTGTCCCATACCTGCCCTGAGGAGGTGTGAACTGCCCCTCTACTCCTGGAGAGTTTTCCCTGGGCTTGTTTTAAGCCACGAGGACACATTTTCAGTCTCATAACTTTATACATGAAATTATAACCTATAACATTACTATAACAATGCTCAATGCATCATGAGCCTTCCAAAGACACCCGACATGACAAACTTTGCATTGGATACCACACAATCAATTATAAGAATGAACATGGGGATGCAGGGTATTCCCTCAAGGTACAGAGTGTCACAGGATGAATTTTTTATTTGAAGGAGTTGGAAATAAAGGTAGTTGTAGGGAAACAAAATGAAGGAGCTATCCGAACCATCGTGGCTGATCTGGAGAATAACACCACTGTCTTAGCGAGTTTGAACAAAGCAGTACAAAGAGTTAGTGATCAACAAGAACTGTTTAGAGTAGTGTAACAACCAAATCTTTCACTGAGACAACAATGCATTCTGAGAGGCAGAAAACTGCAGGAGATCTCCATTAAGAGATAGTCAGGGCAAACTGGTTTGCTATGGATGCCATGAGTCTGGTTATGTCTGGAGAGAATGTCCATGTAATTGAAAGGATCGAGGAAGAATTTACTCTCTTGGTAGAGAGCGAGAGTTGAAGTTCAAAACTCAAGTGAAGGCAGAAGAGACTCTCGAAAAGGGACAAGACCACCACTACTTCACCTAGAGTGGGTTTACAGATGGTTAGAACTATGGCCAGTCCGCAGATAGAGGAAAAGAAGGCATCAGAGCTTTTGGAGCCAACCTCACTGTATAAGTGGAGATTGGAAGGCTGAAGACATGGTGTTTACTTGACACGGAGTCTGAAGTATGGCAAGTTACTTTTATAAGAACCGTGTAAGACCTCATGCCATCGAAGATACCAGCTGGGTAAAGTTGACAACAGCTAATGGATTAGATATTCTGGTGATTGGAGATTTGGAGGCAGATAGTCTCTGCTTAGTGCACTTATTGCCTTAGAAGGGTGTTTTTATTGTCTGGGATGCTTATTTGAGCCTGAGATGGCGGGATTGGAGTTCCCATGATCCTGGACATGAACATCCTGAAGGATTTATATAGACTCTTTGGACCCTAGTGCAGCTTTCAGGAGGACTGTACTATGAGGAGAGTGTCCTGCATCTGGGCTAAAGTAAATGCTCAGTGTCAGAAGATTCAACAGCCAGGCAGGATTGGATATGTACAAGTAGCTGGGAATAAAAGTGTCACAATTCCACCGAGTGTCAGGTGCAAGGTTGTTGTTGTCTACAGTGGATACCCTCATGCCAAAGTTTTAGTCACTCCACCTATGATGACAAGCTTACCAGCAGGGGTTGTCATAGCTCATATATGGCCAAATCTTAGGAAGGAGTGTCGCCAGTCCAAATGTTGAATATCAGTGTCCGGGTGGCCTAGTTATCACCCTGGACTTGAGTGGCTGGGATAGTATGACCAGTCAGGATAGTGCCTCCAGAAATCTTGGAGATTGAACAAGGCACTGTAGTGAGGGTTCAGGAGGCTCAGGAAAAGAAAGAGAGAAAGACTCACTACCACAAGAGCAGAAGCCAGAAACTGTTTCTCTAAAAGTAGACTGGGAAATGTTGCATCCTGTTCAGAAACAGCAGTTGAGAGAGCTCCAGAAACAAAGATGTGTTTTCTAAATCTGATAGTGACCTGGGATATACTGAAGTAGTGGTGCTTTGTATACCTACTGGAAATAAAGGACCCATAAAGCAGAGACATAGAAGAGTTTCTCCCCATGTGCACAAGGAATTCAAGAACCACATACAAAAATTTGGTGTCTCAAGGAATTCTCAGAGAAAACGGCAGTCCTTGGGCTTCTCCTCTGGTGACCATCAGAAAACAGGATGAGTCCATATGGTTCTGCTCTGATTACAGGAAATTGAACATGGTGACAAAGAATTATGCCTATCCATTGACAAGGATAGAAGAATCACTAGATGCACTGGGTTGAGACACTGTTCTCCTCTCTTGATCTAATGGCTGGATATTTCCAGGTAGCTATGGGGCCTGACGATATTGGGAAAACAGCCATGACTACCCCATTTGGACTGTTTGAGTGTATTTGCATGCCCTATGGGTTATGCAATGCTCCAGCCACCTTCCCAAGATTGATGGAGACAGTATTAGGAGATTAGGTATTTGAGAGTCTCCTAAATCATTTAGATGACATACTCTTGTTCTCACAGAATTTTAATGAACACTTAGAGCAGGGCCGGCTCTAGGCACCAGCAAACCAAGCTCGTGCTTGGGGGCGGCAGAATTCCAGGGGCAGCATTCCGGGTGGTTGGGGCGGCACAATTCCAGGGGCGACATTCCGGTTTTTTTCGCTTCAGCAGTTGCATTCTCTGAGGTTTTGTTGTTGTTGTTGTTTTTTGCTTGGGGCGGCAAAAAACCTAGAGCCGGTCCTGACTTAGAGCAATTAGACTTGGTTCTGGTCAAGCTTGCGAAACCTGGACTAAAAGTTGAAACCTAGTAAATGTCAATTGCTCAGTTCTGAAGTTAAAATTTCCAGGATATGTGGTGTCTGCTCAGGGAACTGCTGTTAATCCAGAGAAGACCAGGGCACTGGAAAACTGGCCCAGGCCAAAAAGTCCAACTGAAGTCAAGAGAATGCTTGGTTTTATAAACTACTACCGAAGATTTGTTTCTGGGATTGTGAAGATCTCCGTCCTTTGAATTAGCTAGTGGGGAAGCTCAAATGAGGGGCTAGGGTAGTACCTTTTGAGTGGACACCAGAGTGCCAATGAGCTTTTGAAGAGTTGAAAAGGAGACTGATGACTACTCCAATTCTAGCATATCCAGATTTCAAGCTGCCATTTATACTGACTGCTGATGCTAGTTTCTGTGGCTTAGGAGCTGTACTGAGCAGGTACAGGAGGGAGCGGAACGAGTGATAGCATACACTAGTAGGTGATGCCATAATTACAGTACATTCAAGTTGGAATTGCTGTCTTTAAAGTGGGCTGCTATGGAGAAATTCAAGGAGTATCTGATGTATAAAAAAAGTTTACTATGAAGACAGCTCACAATCCCCTCAAGTAGTTAGACTCAGCAGATTTGCATGTTATGGAACACCCATGGCTGGCACAACTCACTGAATTAGATTTTGAAATCTGTTACAAACCAGAAAAAGTGAATGGATATGTGGATGAACTATCCAGATTGCCTGTATGGAATGAACCTGAAGGAAAAGATCAGCAAAATGATTTTATCCTCATTAAACCAGAAGAGGTGTGGTCTAGCTTATGGATGGAAAAGGGTGAAGAGAACTCTCAGGAAACAAGAATGGTGGGGTTGTCCTGTCCAGTGAGTTTATTACAGGATGTCAGTTATTCCCCTGAGGCATTGAGAAGAATGTAGATGAAGGATCTGGACATTGGTCCTGTTGCTCTTACTGAGGGTGAAGAGAAAGACCAAGATAAATGTGATGCTCTCACTCTTAAGAGAAAGAAATGGAGGTGGCAGCAGAACAGATTGGTTTTACATCGAGGTCTGCTATATCACCGCCTGACATGCCCTTGGGATGGCAAGAGTTTGCTACAATTGATAGTACCCAGACAGCTGCGAAGGGAGATATATGAAGCTAAACACGATCATGGAGGTCACTTTGGAGAATAGGGTACTTTAGAGATCACGAGGAGGAGTTATTATAGGACTGGTGTGACTCAAGATGTACAGAACTGGATACAACAGTGCAAGAGGTATGCTCTTGCTAGGGATGCATTTCCTCAAGAGAGGGTGGCCATAATTTGTGTGACCGTATCAGCACCTTTAGAAGTGTTAGCAATGGACTATACACTGTTGGAACCCAATACAGTGGCAGCGCCTACCAGAAGTCAGACTGTCTACACAGCTGCTAAAGCAATCATGAAAAATTGGTTAGCATTATGGGTGTCCCACCAGGCTACACTCAGATCAGGGGAGGAACTTTGAAGCTGGAGAGATCCAGCAACTGTGTCACCTATATGGTATATCTAAAAGTCACACCACCGTATCATCCTCAGGGAAATGGACAATGTGAATGATTTAACTGAACTATGCATGAAATGTTGAGGACATTAATACCAGAGAGGAAGATAAATTGGAATCGGTATTTGTGAGTTGGCAACAGCCTACAATGGCTATATACACAGTTCCACAGGGTATTCTGACCCTTTTACTTAATGTTTGGTAGAAATCCTCATTTACCTCTGGATCTTCAGGTAGAGATCACTGTCATAAACATACAGCTAAGGGTAGCATAAAATCCCTCCTTACTCTGTAAAGGGTTAATCCCTCCTTTACCTGTAAAGGGTAAAGAAGCTCAGATAACCTGGTTGGCACCTGACCAAAAGGACCACTAAGGGGAGAAGATACTTTCAAATCTGTGGGGGAAGGTTTTTTGTTTTGTGTTCCTTTGTTCTCTCCGGGTCAGCGAGGAACCAGGGCAGGGAAAATACATCTCCTTAAGCCATATTTGAACTAAGCATCTAATATTACAGAAATAGTAAGTAATAGCAAGGAAATGCGTTAGATTATCTTTTGTTGTAGCTTGTGAATTTTCCCTGTGCTAAGAGGGAGGTTTATCCCTGTTTTTGTAACTTTAAAGTTTTGTCTAGAGGGGAAATCCTCTGTGTTTTGAATCTTTTTGTTACCCTGTAAAGTTATCTTCCATCCTGATTTTACAGAGGTGATTCTTTTATCTCTTTTGATTCTTAGAATCATAGAATCATAGAATATCAGGGTTGGAAGAGACCTCAGGAGGTCATCTAGTCCAACCCCCTGCTCAAAGCGGGACCAATTCCCAACTAAATCATCCCAGCCAGGGCTTTGTCAAGCCGGGCTTTAAAAACCTCCAAGGAAGGAGACTCCACCACCTCCCTAGGTAACTCATTCCAGTGCTTCACCACCCTCATAGTGAAATAGTGTTTCCTAATATCCAACCTAGACCTAGACCTCCCCCACTGCAACTTGAGACCATTGCTCCTTGTTCTGTCATCTGCCACCATTGAGAACAGCCGAGTTCCATCCTCTTTGGAACCCCCCTTCAGGTAGTTGAAGGCTGCTATCAAATCCCCCCTCATTCTTCTCTTCTGGAGACTAAACAATCCCAATTCCCTCAGCCTCTCCTCATAAGTCATGCGCTCCAGACCCCTAATCATTTTTGTTGCCCTCCGCTGGACTCTTTCCAATTTTTCCACATCCTTCTTGTAGTGTGGGGCCCAAAACTGGACACAGTACTCCAGATAAGGCCTCACCAATGTCGAATAAAGGGGAACGATCACGTCCCTCTATCTGCTGGCAATGCCCCTACTTATACAGCCCAAAATGCCGTTAGCCTTCTTGGCAACAAGAGCACACTGTTGACTCATATCCAGCTTCTCGTCCACTGTGACCCCTAGGTCCTTTTCTGCAGAACTGCTACCTAGCCGTTCGGTCCCTAGTCTGTAGCTGTGCATGGGATTCTTCCGTCCTAAGTGCAGGACTCTGCACTTGTCCTTGTTGAACCTCATCAGGTTTTTTTTGGCCCAATCCTCTAATTAGTCTAGGTCCCTCTGTATCCGATCCCTACCCTCTAGTGTATCTACCACGCCTCCTAGTTTAGTGTCATCGGCAAACTTGCTGAGAGTGCAGTCCACACCATCCTCCAGATCATTAATAAAGATATTAAACAAAACCGGCCCCAGGACCGACCCTTGGGGCACTCCGCTTGAAACTGGCTGCCAACTAGACATGGAGCCATTGATCACTACCCGTTGAGCCCGACGATCTAGCCAGCTTTCTATCCACCTTACAGTCCATTCATCCAGCCCATACTTCTTTAACTTGGCAGCAAGAATACTGTGGGAGACGGTATCAAAAGCTTTGCTAAAGTCAAGGAATAACACATCCACTGCTTTCCCCTCATCCACAGAGCCAGTTATCTCATCATAGAAGGCAATCAGGTTAGTCAGGCACGACTTCCCCTTGGTGAATCCATGCTGACTGTTCCTGATCACTTTCCTCTCCTCTAAGTGTTTCATAATTGATTCCTTGAGGACCTGCTCCATGATTTTTCCAGGGACTGAGGTGAGGCTGACTGGCCTGTAGTTCCCCGGATCCTCCTTCTTCCCTTTTTTAAAGATGGGCACTACATTAGCCTTTTTCCAGTCATCTGGGACCTCCCCCGATCGCCATGAGTTTTCAAAAATAATGGCTAATGGCTCTGCAATCTCATCCGCCAACTCCTTTAGCACCCTCGGATGCAGCGCATCCGGCCCCATGGACTTGTGCACATCCAGTTTTTCTAAATAGTCCCGAACCACTTCTTTCTCCACAGAGGGCTGGTCACCTTCTCCCCATATTGTGCTGCCCAGTGCAGCAGTCTGGGAGCTGACCTTGTTTGTGAAGACAGAGGCAAAAAAATCATTGAGTACATTAGCTTTTTCCACATCCTCAGTCTTTGAAGAACCTGATTGTTTTTCAGTGTCCTAAAGACCCAGGGGGTTTGATCTGTGCTCATATTGTAACCAATTGGTTAGGATATTATTCTCAAGCCTCCCCAGGAAAGGGGGTGTATGGGTTTGGGGGGATATTTTGGGGCAGGCAGGGCTCCAAGTGGCCCTCCCTGAATGTTTGTTTAAATCACTTGGTGGTGGCAGCGATACCAAGGGCAAGGAAGGAATTTGTGCCTTGGGGAAGTTTTAAACCTAAGCTGGTAGAAATAAGCTTAAGGGGTTTTTCATGCGGGTCCCTACATCTGTACCCCAGAGTTCAGAGTGGGGAAGGAACCCTGACAATCACAGAGCCAACTGAAGCAAGAAACCTGGAGGAGTGGTCTGCAAGCATCACAAAAAAAAGTTGAAGGCTGCGGTCATCACCAGGATGTGGGTGGTCTGATCTAGTGGGCAGACCAGGAGTCAGGCTGGGTCAGATCCCAGGAGGTCAGAGTCTGAGACAGGCCAGAAGGCAAAACCGAGAGTCAGGTGTCAGGAGCAGGGCTGGCTTTAGGAACTGTGGGGCCCGATTCAAATACCCGGCGGCGGTCCGGGTCTTTGGCGGCACTTCGGCGGCGGGGGGTCCTTCACTCGCTCCGGGTCTTCCGCGGCACCGAAGGACCCCCTGCTGCCGAAGATCCGGAGCGAGTGAAGGACCCCTCACCGCCGAAGTGCTGCCGAAGACCCGGACCGCCGCCGGGTGAGTAGAAAAAATTAAAAAGGCGCCTAAGGTGCAGGGCCCTCTTAGGCGCGGGGCCGGATTCCGGGGAATTGGCCTAAAGCCGGCCCTGGTCAGGAGGCAGGCAGGGTCAGGTTACCAAGAGATCAGAAGCAGGACACAAACGTGAGAGCAGAACCATGGATCAATAACTAGAGTTGAGACAGGTCAGGATACCAGCAAGTCAAGCCAGGGGAGCAGGAAGCACAAGGCACACAGTCCAGGGCAAGGTGGATCCCAGTTCCATGAACAACTTCCTGTTCCTGTGCTAAGTTTAAATAAGGGCCGTGGACCAATCAGGGCCCCTAGTGTTCTGCAAATCAACTCCCAGGACTGGTGTCTTCTATCTGAGTTCAGCTCCTATTCTGACAATAGTTAGCAGGTCCCTGGGTGGCAGGTTGAATCTGCTAACTCTACAGAGCCCTGTGGACCGGGATTCAAGACCTGTGGTCCCTGACATCTGGGTTTGTGGGAAGTCCCTGCTCAGTTGGTCTGCTGTCATGTTCTGACGTCCTGGCAGATAGGATGCCGAAATGTCTATATTGGTGATCCACCAATTCCAAAGGCATATTGCCTCTATGCACAGGGGTATGATCGCGCTCCCCCTTGGTGATTTACATAGAACATGCATGCTATATTGTCCTTAAGGATCTTGATGGTCTTGTTCTGGATTAAAGGGAGGAAGTGCTCGCATGCGTTTCGGACTGCCCTTAGCTCCAGTATGTTTATGTGCAGGTTGGATTCTGCTGGAGGCCAGCGACCCTGGATCGTGTTGTCACGTAAACATGCCGCCCCCCCCCCCCCCATCCCATGAGGGAGGCGTCTATCGTGATTGTTATTGTAGGAGCTTTCTGCTGAAAGGGGACACCTGATCAGACGTTCTGTGGTTGTGCCCACCATGTGAACGAGTCCTTTACCCTGCGGGGCATTGTGAGATGTCTGTTGAGAGAATGTTTGTGTGGTATATAGATGATTCGAAGCCAGGCCTGTAAGCATCTCATGTTGAGCCTGGCATATTTTACAACAAACGTTGTTGCAGCCATGTGCCCCAAAAGTTGTAAGCACTTTCTGGTGGACGTTTGTGGACTGTCCGTCACCACTGTAATCAAATTGGCTAAGGTGAGGAAGCGCTGTTGGGGTAACCTCACTGTTGCTGTGAGGCAGTCGAGGTAGGATCCTATAAATTCCAGCTGTTGGACAGGAACCACAGTGGACTTCTGTGCATTTATCTGTAACCCAAGATGTGTGAACAGGGTTATCATGGCCTGTGTGGCATTTATTGCTGCCTGCTGCATTGGTGCCCTTAGGAAGTTGTCTAGGTATGAAAAAATCATCACCCCTGCCTGCGGAGGTGAGGTGCAACGACAGTGAGAACCCTGGAAAAAACCCTTGGGGTGGTTGACAGGCCGAACGGTAGCACTCTGTATTGGAAATGTTGGTTCCCTAGGTTGAACCTCAGGAATTGTCTGTGCACCAGGTGACTGTTAACATGAAAATAAGCGTCTTGGAGGTTGAGGGCCAAGAGCCAATCTCCTTTCTCTAATGCCAGAATTATTGTGGATAAAGTCACCATTTTGAAATGTTGTGTTCTCAAAGATTTGTTGAGTTTTCGTAAATCCAGGATGGGTCTCCATCCGCTGGGCTTTTTCTGAGTAAGAAAGTAATGGGAATAAAACCCTCTCCCCCTGTGTTGAGCTGGCAGGGGTTCCACGGGTGGTTGTACGGGGTGGTTTATTTCCTGTTGTAATAGGTGCTCGTGAGAGGGGTCCCTGAAGAGGGACGAGGAAGGGGAGTGGGTAGGTGGAATAGAAATAAAGAGGATGGGGTAACCCTTCTGGATAATTTCCAAAACCCATTTGTCTGTAGTGATGGTGTTCCACACTGGGTAATATGGTGACAGACTGTCTCCAAATGGACTGGAGACCGGGATCAAAGAATGTGGAGGTCTAGTGCCCTCAACCACATCTTCAAAATGATTGTCTGGACGTAGATGGTTGAGACGTGGAAGGCTGATCTTGGTTCTGCTGGCATCTTGTCTGTCTTTGTTTACGTCGTTGGTCATACTGTCTTTGGGCTGGGCGTATGGGGCAGTCTGGAATCTCTGGCTGTAAAACCTGCCTTGTTTCTTTTTGTTTGCAGGTACATAGATACGCAGTGTTTTTAAGGTCACCTGTGAGTCCTTTAAGGAGTGTAAGGACACGTCTGTGTTTTCTCAAACAACTTTTGACCCTCAAAGGGTAAGTCCTCAACGGTGGCTTGGACCTCCCTCGGGAACCCGGAGAGGTGGAGTCAGGATGCCCGACACATGACCACAGATGTAGTGATGGACCGTGCCATGTTCGCAGAGTCGAGAGAGGCCTGTAGGCCATTCTGGCGATGAGAGACCCTTCAGAGATGTTTGCTTTGTACAGTTCTTTTAGGTCTTCTGGTCGATTTTCAATAAAAGTTGACATTTTGGAGAACAGATTATGCGTGTATTTGGCTAGTAGGACTGAAGAATTAGCTTTGCAGAATGGAGTGTAACTGAGGAACAGGCTTTCCACCCAAAAAGGTCTAGCCTTTTCCAGTCCTTATCATAAGGGGTGGATCTAGACTGGTGTTGTTTTCCCCTTTGATTAACCACCTCTACTACCAGCAAGTTTGGTGCAGGGTGGGTGAATAGAAACTCAGCCCCCTTTGCTGGCACATAATACTTCTTGTCAGATCTCTTACAAGAGGGTGACAGATTATTTTTGCAGGGTCCATTATGGCATCATTAATCAGCAGTACAATCTTTGCTATTGCAGATGCCTGAAGTATGTCTGTGAGCTTGTGTTGGGTCTCTGGTAGCTCTGTAAGGAAGTGTCCAGGGATTCTGCTACCCTTTTGAATAGGTCCTGGAAATATTTGAAGTCATCTGGCGAAGTGGGGGATGGTGGCATTATTGTTTCGTCCGGCAATGAAGATGAAATGTGGGTGGGTTGCAGGGTATCACTCTCAGGCTCCTCGACCTCATCATCCCGCATCTCTGAGGGAGCTGGGGCAGTTGATGACGTGGACCATGTTGTTCTGGACCTTGGTGGGTTGGGGGGCCTGAGGTTCTGGGCCCTATATAAGGTCCACGTGTCCCAGTATACCCAATTGGGTTGAAGGTCATAGTAGGCGGTACCCATGGTTGAGCCTACCAGCCTCGCACGTCAGCAAATGTGTTGTGCTGAGAAGGTCCCGGTTTAGGGGAGGAGTGGCGAGGGGTGTATATCCCTGCCTCGTCCTCTTCTTCCTCATCGCTGGAGAGGGGAGGGGCTGATCCACCGGGAGTGGTCATCAGGCTTGGTTCCGGTCTCGCTGGGGTACCATTAGTACTGAATAGGGGAGTCCCAGGCATTGAAGCAACTATGAGGTCCACCTGTCTCATAAATTGCTGCAGAACCAGGAGGCTCGGTGCCAGTGACTGCAGCATGCACTGTCTCGGAATCAGGGTCAGAGCTGCCGGTGCTGATGACTTGCTGTGTTGTGTAGGTACAGCAGATGGTGCCATTGCACTGCTCGGTGCTGAGGTTTTCTTCGGCTCCCTCGGGAAGTCTCGATGCCAGACGTTCCCGGTGCCTCACAGTCCGGCGCTCTCAGTACCGTCAGTTGTGAGGCAGATTTTTCACTCAGAGATCGCTTTCTTTTAGGCAAAACTTGCTGTGGGGATGAGTGAGGCCACTTTTGGTAGCCTATTTGGGAGCAGGCTCCTTAGCAGCCATTTTTGAAGCAAAGCCCCTGTCAGATGCTGTCACTGGCGACTGTTGGCCAGGAGAAGTCCTGGACTTGAGGTCGGAGGCTAGTCTGAGGGATTTCTCCATCATCAGGAGTTTCAACTGGAGATCTATAGCCTTCCTTGCTAGCAGTCAATTTTTTGCAATGGAGATACTATTGAGTGATGTGTGTCTCACCGAGGCAGCGGACAGACTGCGTGGCCATCCGAACCGGTATCGAAAGTCTGCAAGTCCGGAGCTTTTAAAGCCAGGAGAGTTGGGCATGCCTGAGGGGATACTTGTTTTGAAGAAAGAAGAGGAATAAACCCGTTTTTGTTGTCTTTCAAAGCCGTGGACCCGCCGGGGTGAAAGGAAAGGGGGGGAAAATAAGATTTTTTTATTTTTAGAAAAAAAAGTTAAGTAAAATATAAAATAGAGGATATACAGCATGAAATGAAGGGCTAACAAGGCCAGGGAAACAAAACTATTGATCTAAGGTAAGAGAAGTGCTGCTGTCGCTCAAGCTGAAGGCAGTAGAGAAGGAACGGGGGACAGTTGGCTGTGCACGCTGGGGAGCTGCTTGGAGTGGCACGAGACGGCTGCCGCGTGTGGGCAGCCAACCGGGCACTGCTACTACAAAGCTCCGATTTCAAGCACAGGGCGCCAAGACACATAAAGTGGAGCACCCACAAGAACACTCCTCGAAGAAGAGCCAAGTGTTCAGCTAGATATGAATATGAACTTATCATCTCAGGCCAAGGTCAGTGACAAGAAACTGAAAAGACAGTTGGCCAGCACCATCTTTTATAGCCTCTGTAGGGAGCACTAGGGTAGGTGGGGCACATTTGCGGGCCAAAAGACATCGCTAGCAAAAACCTTCCAGTCTTGGGTGTATCAGAAGTGTAATACACAGAAGGACAAACGCTCAAAGAAGAATCCTTTCCTATTCCTTCTCCCCTAAAAACTTCACCATTCATGGCAATAACTGGTCTGCTACAGGACAAAAATTCCAAGCAGCAACCACATTTCCTGATGGTCTCTCAGGAGAGCCCAATCCCCTGAGCTACTCTTCTGATCCTCTCCAACAGGACCCCTCAATCACAGAATTCTCTCTTCATACCCAAAAGTATCCCCATCTCTCCCATGCAGGTGGCCCAGGACATCACATCTCTTAGTCTGTATAAACCCAGGACCATCTCAGCCAAAGAGAATGAAAGGTTTATGATAATTCAGTGCAGGCGAGTCTGCACACTAAGGTTCTTTTTAATACTCATGAGTCAAATAAACTCTCCTTTCAATACAGTACTAGTTGGGTTTTTTTATTTTCTCCCAGAGAGCACAGAGCTCTCAGCATAAAATTTTATTGTTGGGGATTCAGTCTCATCCCTCATCTTGAGGATGGTCATTCTGGTCTGGCTGTGCAGTCAAAGATTTCCACATTCCTCTGGTGGAATGAAAGGCTCAGAAGGAGAAGAGTCCTGCACTGCAGATCAGTCCAAAGAGAGTTAATATAATTAAAAATGCAAAGAAACAGATGGGATTGGGTTTATTTTCTTGTCTTTGTAACATGACACATTTGCATGCTACACTAGAATAATCAGCACAGTGCTGAAAGTCTTTTAAATAAAACTTAGCTATTAGGAGTCCTGACAAACAACTGTACTAAGAATTAACAGCACAGTGAAGCCCTAGGTGACAAATTAATTTCTTGCTGAGCCCTAAATCTCAAGCGGATATTGCATCTTAAACTGCATACATGGTTTAAAATGGGAAAGGTTAAATTTTCTGAGGGCACACTACTTAAACCCACTGTTTATTCTGCACATAAGAACACTCAGAGGTGGTGGAGAGAGTTAGCCCATGAGAATGTGCATACTTCATGGTACAGGAAGTACTAGAAACACATTCTAGCTGCATCTCCAAGCAATGGTTTGGATTATTCTTCTGTTTTGTTCTAAAGTAGTATCTAGGTCAAACAGAGAAGCAGCAATAATCTACCATGATGGGAACATTTAGTGGAACTGATCCTCAATCTCTCTTCTCTACTCCTCCAAACTCTTATAATGAGAGGTCAGGTATCTGGAATTAGTTTGGAAATATTTTTGCATTAGTAAAGGTCTGAAAGGGAAGAGAAAGCATAAACTCCAAGAGAAGAAATCTCTCTTCAGTAAATACCTCACATCAAGCAGCCTGCCGGCTCACATGGGACACAGTTTTAAATCTGCAGTAGCGCAATATTTCCTTTTAGCGCTCAAGCAATGTTCATAGACAAATTCCCATTGGACCTATAGATCCTGCAGAGTTAAAATTCAGCAGTTTCCCTGAAACATTTGGTAATTAGTTGGTTGATTTTTTTTTTTAAATCTGTCCTTCATCAAATTCATTGCAAAGCTAGTTCTCAGTTGCCATGGTCACCAATTGCCATGGAAACTATTAGATACATCTATATTTGTTAGTATGCTGCATTGTGCAAATCAGAGCAGTGATGCTGAAATACCAAAAAGCACTTCAAAGTGCATATAATAACAGGAAACAAAGCCATGTACAAAGCTGCTCATTGAAAAGACGGCCACACTGCCACAGTCTGACTGGGCAGTGTAGGGACCTGAGAATGGATATTCTTCCAACCCCACATTCCAGGAGCAGAGCCAATTTTTCAAGCAAGAGATTAAATTAAATTAAATTAATGGAGATATCCTATCTCCTAGAACTGGAAGGGACCTTGAAAGGTCATCGAGTCCAGCCCCCTGCCTTCACTAGCAGGACCAAGTACTGATTTTGCCCCAGATCCCTAAGTGGCCCCCTCAAGGATTGAACTCATAACCCTGGGTTTAGCAGGCCAATGCTCAAACCACTGAGCTATCCCTCTCCCCAATTAATTAATGGCAATTGCACTTGATGTTTCTCCATTAAAGCCCCAGCTGTTTCACAACTTCTAGATAGGAAACAATTTCACCCTCAAAGGTTCAGACTTTACATGAAAAGATTGACTTTCAACCAGTGTTAAATATATAATTCCAAACTAGTCCCTGCCAGTCACTTTAGCATATCTCCCACCTCCACTGATTCAGTTGCTGTATTTGCACCATCTGGTGGACAAAAACCAATGCTCACTTCACTTCCACCAACTTTTTATACCCGATCCTTGAGTTATTAAGTCAGGGAATAAGTTCTCAAACCCAAGCCTCCTGCTCCTCAGGAGTGCTAACAAGAGCTTTGTTAAGTTTTTCCATACCAGAGTGAGAAGACAGCATCACCAAAAGGATGAATTCAAATAATTTACTGGTATGCTGTGTCGCATTCAGGCACTCAGTTAAGTCTTTTCTGTTACCTCTCATATTGTCAAAGCCGTCATAGAAGCAGTATTTCTCCATATTTCCCCAGTTCTCATGTGTTTCCCCTTGGGTTTTGCAACCCAAGGCATCCCCTCCTGGAAAATAACACTCTGAAGTTTAGATATGATCTTGATCATTCCACAAAACCAAAAATATAATTTATCTCCACTTAAAATGTTGGCAAAAAAATATTAAAGGGGAAATAATAATCACAAAATTAAAATGGTGGAGTCTGTCAGATTACAAAGTCATCAAAAAACAGCAGCAAGAACATACAAATCGTGATCTACTGAAGTTTTAGACATCTCCTACTCACTAAGTGAAAAGATATTAAAACAAGAGACAGTTTGTGCAGATCCTTCATGGGTGTTAACAAAAAACACCATTGCAAAAAAAGTGAACAGTGTTCTGGGACGTATCAGCAGGAGTGTTGTAAGCAGGACACAAGAAGTAATTCTTCCTCTGAACTCCATGCTGATAAGGCTTCAACTGGAGTACTGTGTCCAGTTCTGGGCGCCACATTTCAGGAAAGATGTAGATAAATTAAAGAAAGTCCAGAGGAGAGCAACAAAAATTAATAAAGGTCGAGACTGAGGGAGGACATGATAACAGTTTTCAAGTACATAAAAGGTTGTTACAAGGAGGGTGGAAAATTGTTGTTAACCTCTGAGGATAGGACAAGAAGCAATGGGTTTAAATTGCAGCAATGGAGGTTTTAGTTGGACATTAGGAAAAACTTCCTGTCAGGGTAGTTAAGCACTAGAATAAAATGCCTAAGGAGCTTGAGGAATCCCCACTGGAGGTTTTTAAGAGCAGGTTAAACAAACATCTATCAAGAATAGTCTAGTTATTACTTAGTCCTGCCTTGAGTGCAGGGGACTGGTCTAGATGACCTATGGAGGTGCCTTCCAGACCTACACTTTATGACTCTATACTCTCAGTATTATTCTCCATACCATTCCTTATGCATCCTAACATTGTCTGGGCTGGGTTTTTTTTTTTTTTTAATCTGCATGTTGAGTAAAGGTCTTCAGTGAGTCTATCCACGGTGTTGCTTCCCCCCAGGTTATTTCAGTTATGTTAGAACCTGGTAAGGTGTATGCATAGTTTAAATTATTCCATCCAATGTGCATTACCTTGAAATTCAATACTGACAAATTCATCTGCCTTTGTGTTGTCCACTTATCTCATTTGGTTAGGTCCCTCGGAAGTTCTTTACGGTCTTCTCCATTCTTGACTAACAGAGGCAATTTTTGCTCCTCCCATTGGGTAACCCCGGAAACCTACAGCCAGTGATTAGTATGCACCCCATAATAGAAGCTGGGAAGTTTATATGAAAGGGTCAAGTTAGGCAGCAGCATAATTATGATGGGAATCATGTGAGTATCTACACAGACACATGTTCTGTACATGCAGGAGAAAATTGGTAAAAGCACTGACCTGATATGGATGGGACATGGGCAATATAACCAACTCCTTCAATTGTTAGATTTCAGCATTGCCATATGTTATATAGGCTCTCATTCATCCCCACATTTCCTCTTTCACCGGATTTGTGTTTTGAGCATTTCATTTTCTTATAAACTTCTAATAGTGGTTTCTTCACTGGAGTTTTCTCTATCTTTTCTTAATTTTAATTTCTCCCTTCTGAATTACTGTCATTCACAATCCAGGTGTCTGAGGGCCAGACAGCACCCTAACAATGCCTATAGATGCAATTCAAATGCACCCACTACCATGGTATCTAGACAACACACATATAAGTTAAGAAATACCAGTTCTTCCACAAGGGGAATTAAAATTCTACTCACCTGGTAGGAGTTACTATTGAGCAAAATAATGGATTAAACACACTAGCAAACGATGCTGCCTGCAGTTCTCTTCACTTTAGGTCTCAGAAATTGGCCTTGGAGAGCATACATCCAATGTTTCTCAGCTGTATAGCAAAACAGGCACTCCCTGCCCCAGGAAATAGACAAACTCGAACCCATAGCACCTGTATGGCATGGCATTGCAAAGCTCTTCCATCCTCAGGAACAAAAATTCTATTCTGGTCTCCTGCATGGCAGTACAGAGCAGTCTAGCCCAAGGCCTGGGCCCTGAACAATAGAAGAACATATTTTAGATTGAATTAATGTTACTAAAGCACCATTAAACTTTAGAAGACTGGCATTTTCCAGGCTATCAGCCAAATCAATAATTACAAAGGTAATTGTATATAGATGCTTAAGGGTTAATTTCTATTAAATCATTCATTGTAGTTGAACTGTGACACTATTGCTTATGGCCAGACACTTGCTCATTCATCTTGACTCTACTACTCCTTGAGCTTGCTGCAGAGAAAGAATTCCCTATCTCTGTACATCTTTGATGGGATTCAATTCAAACTAAAGGTATTTCTAATGCTCCTATTAATCCTATTAGGGACATTCTTTCTGAGAAGGGTTGCTTGGGGAGTTTGGCATTAGAGGAGGCTCAGGCTGTCACATACAGTAGACTTGGGAAAGACAAACCTAACTCCTACCTCCGCATCCTTGCAGATGGTTGG
Source organism: Emys orbicularis (assembly GCF_028017835.1). Taxonomy (NCBI): domain Eukaryota; kingdom Metazoa; phylum Chordata; order Testudines; family Emydidae; genus Emys; species Emys orbicularis. The sequence goes on along the minus strand of NC_088690.1, from coordinate 114,000,062 downwards.
TAGCCCTGCAAGGACATTAACCACACAAGGACAGAATTAAACAGAAAATTGTCTTCTCTGCCAAAGGAAGTATTTGCAACAAGTAAATTTTCCCCAAAACCAAAAATCACTATGGGAGATGCCATGGACAAATGCTGGTGCAAGAGTTGCTTAAATTCAGCTCTTGGCCCAGTCTGAAACCATGTCTTTCAGAATAAATGATGGAGAATCCAATGACAACAGAACATCAGGACTTGAGGTTAGCCTCCGGAAGATTGAACTTGGATTCTCATAGTGAAATGGGCATCTGTGGGAGCCTGGCAGTGGGTGGCAGTGAATCAAGGAGGAAGAGGATAAGCCTATGTGCAGAATTTGCACTTGCCTCTATGTCTCAATACCAAACAAAATGTATTAAAAGTGGAATTTTGTCCTGGTATCCAGCAGACTGGACGTGCTTCCTTGTTTAATATAAGGAAGAATGTGAGAAATGGACCTAGGACATGAGAGGATGCAAAGTGAGGAGCACAGCAATTCCATGGAAGGAAGAGCATTTGTGCACAGGGAGCTTATGAAAAGGTTTTGGTGATAACAGCACAGATTCACATTTACCTGCAACGTTAAAAAGAAACAGAGGCAGATGTGGATTTTTGTCTACATTCCATATTATTTCTGATTCCAACTCTTCATTGCAAACAGAACAGTGGCAGTTTTGTGATTTGACTTTGCTACACTTGTTCAAACATGAGTCATCCTCAGAAACCTAAAGCTCAAGCACTACAATTCATCATTTTGGCCCCAAATACAGTTGAGGGTTTCCCAGGAAAAAATCCATTTCTCAGCCTAAGGTCGTCACTGGGCATTCACCCCTTTCAGTATTTGCCCCATATGGTGTATTTACTACATAGAGTGACAGAAGAGACTAACACCATCCTGCCCTCCTTGAAATAATCAGAGGTGTTGTGGGTAGTCAGGATCTAACCTGTGGGCTGCAGCGTGGAAGCTGTGCTTAAGGCTCAAACTGATTCAAATACATTCTTTGGACATACCTTTACAATGTTTGTAACCCATATTTCCCCCCACCCTATGTGGAAAGGTCTCAGGTCCTACAGAAAGTGGAAGGATAGCTCAGTCACCATACAAACCAATTGTTCCCAAATACACATTGCTCTGGACACCTCTTAAGACCTCTCTGGGACCCCTTGGCCTTGAATTTAGAAGTCTCTAGGGACCCCTGGGATTACTGTTTATAAATAATATTTATAGAAATCTTACAGGAAACTGTAACACAAGCTTTCCTGAATCTTTGCATAAACCCATTTCAGGTGAGATAGTACCAGAGGCTCAAGAAGTAACACTGATGGGTGTACATGCACACTCTGGAACACTACGAATGAACGCACACACACACACACACACACTAGCTTTAAGCACTTACACCAGAAACACTCATACATAGCTTCAGAATGCTAACACCTGCAGCTGTTGGGCTTCCATAAGCCTGTTTTACACACAAAATCAAGAAGTGGCATGGTATGTGGCGTTCCAGTGGCTTGGTGATGTGGTGAAGAAAGCTAGGGTTCATCCCAGGAAGAGTGATGGTTTCTCATGGGGTGTGATACAGGGTTTCTCCATTAGGCAGCAGCAGATTTCCTCTCTCAGATGGATGATGGTATAGTATTCCCATTAGGGAATAGGATGTGAATATTCTTGGGAAGTGAGGTAGGGAGTTTCCTCCTTAGGCAGCAGACCACGTTTCCTACACTGCATGAGGGCTTGGATTTTCCCCATTAGGCAATGGGACATTGGGTCTCAGAGTCTCACGAGCATGTGGTATGGCATTTCCTAGTTAGGCAGCAGGACATGGTGGCTCATGGGATGTTTTGTGGGCCAGCATTGTGCTCCATACTGTACAGAACATCACACCAAGGACCTCTCGTAATCTAAGATCACAAGCTTAGACAAGAATTAAAGCTCAAAAGCACAAGTGGTGGAAACTCAATGTTCTCAGGAACAATAGCCCTTCAAGGAGCGGAGGTAACATGGGTGGGGGCCTTGTGGAGGAAGTACACTCCCAACAGGAACATGGAAGGAGAGAGGCATTCAGATACTATGGTGATAAGGGCCATATAAATAGTTAGACAGATGGGTGGATCTTATTACATCAGGATGGGGAAGAGGAGCACTCTTTGAAAAACCCTTTTCACCATCAGAATGACTATACTGATACCCCTACCACCAAAAAGAGTGAAAATCTAAAAAACCCATCCACAAACCAAAATCCTTCACCCTCCAATCAGTTTTTAGTTTAAAAAAAAAAAAAAAAAAAAAAAAGGGTGGGGGGAGATGCCAGAGATTCCATAAAGTGCACTAGGACCTTTGATATCAATAATGATTTTATGTGGAAGGTGCTCAGATACAACAGTGATGGGCAGCTATATAAAATCCTAAGACAGACAGACATAGCATTTCCTCCTCCTCAGGCTGCAGCAGAACATGGTAAGGGAGCGAGGAGGAAGCGTGGCAGTTGGAATGGTACAACTTTCCCTTCTTATGCAGCAGGATGCAAGATCACCATGTTTCATAAGGAAAGGAAAACATGGCTCAAGGTTTCCTTCTCCAGCAGCATGACATAGGCTCTTAGGGTGGAAGGATGGCATTTCCCCTTTATGTGAGTCAGTAGCGTAGCTGGGGGGGAGCAGGGCAGTGGCCGCTCCCCCACTGAGCAAAAGTGGCGCCTTTTTAATTTTACTCACCCGGGAGCAGGGGGAAAAAAAAAACAAAAAAACAGAGCCACCCGCTGTGGCGCTTTTACTGACGGGGCAGCACTCCGGGTCTTTGGCGGCGGGACCTTCACATGCCAAAATGCCGCTGAAGACCTGCGGAGCGGGTGGTGCCTTTTTTTTCTCCCCACTCCCCCTCTTCCCTCCACCTGGCTACGCCACTGATGTGAGTAGGAACCACAAGTGAAGCTGCCTCCAGTACAGATTTCATGTACTTCGTGTGCTAGAGCTTACTCATCCTATGAGTAAGGAACACCCAAGAGTCATTTCTTCTTCTATCATCCCACTTGCATCTCTGCATCTAGACATATAAGCAACTGGGTGTGGGGGTGTTATTGGGTGCAACAGGTTCTGCTGCAAAGTAAAGATTTAACATATAACAATTCACCTGCATCATTCTGAGCCCTGAGGAAACCACTGAATGTGGGGCAGTGTCAGCATTTTCTGCCACATAATGGTGTTGTAGGCACAGCAGCTAGTAAGTATGTTACTGAAACAGCAAGTGGAAAGCTTTCATTAAGGGAAAGAGGTTATACACGCTACCACCCATCCATACTTAAAACTAGGCCTGGGAACTGACTATAAACTGTCACATGGATGTTTAATTAGTTTTTGATCTACCTGGTCAAAGCCTTTACATCCAATATGAGGATCAGGCCTAGCCTCCCTCTGGTGCTCACTTTGGAAGCTGACAGCAGGGCACACAGGCCATGCTGAGGTTTTATTCTTGCTAAGAATAAGAGTCACTTTCTGCTGCCTCCTGGCCCAGGAGATAGGGAACAAGATGTGGAGTTCAAGAGACCAGGGTTCTATTTCTGGCTCCACCAGTCTCACACTCTGACCTCAGCTGAGTCATTAAACCTCAGTATAAAGTGGGGACAGAGATACTGACCCACCTTTGCTGACAGCTTGGAGATTAGTGATTATGTAGTGCTAAATATCAACTTTGTTTTCTATTAACCTAGCACAGGAAGGCAGAAGGAGACCAGACCCCTGAGACTTGAGCCCTTAAAAGCAACCAAAAGCCCTGCTTTGGAAGGGCAGGGGTTGGCAGCAGCAAGCAAGAGATAACAGGAGCAGCACTAATTGCTGAGCAGTGCTAAGAGCTCAACAAAGAGAAAGAGGCAGAGGATGTGTTGTTGACCAATTCACCAGAGGTGCAGTGAGCAAGGGAAGGTAACTTTTTATCCCCAAAAGATCCCAAATCCTTTGCCTAGCATGGATACGGCAATGTAGCCTCACTGCTTCATTCTCCAGTGGGTTGCATGTACCTCTCCGACACAATATTCCTAACTCTACCTCCCACAGACACATTCAGAGAATAGAGTGCATGAGGCCATTAGTGGAAGGAGTTGAGCATGACAGTGTGTTGCTGCTATTCCAGGCAATGGAGCTGGCACCACCACTCTATTCATCTGCTCTCTGCACTGGTAGTAAAGTTGCCCTCCACGCCCCACTAGTGTCTACAAACTCATGTTTGCAACTACCCAGCCAGGACACCGATTTTTAGATACCCCCAGCTTGGGCTTCCCAAGTTGGATGAATAGAGCAGAAAGAGGGTGAATTTTATTCTCAACAGTTACAGTATCCCACTCTGTACTTTCTACAATACATAATTACAATGATGCTAGCCTGACCTTAGAACATAAGAACGGCGATACTGGGTCAGACCAAAGGTCCATCAAGCCCAGTATCCTGTCCCCTGACAGTGGTCAATGGCAGGTGCCCCAAAGAGAATGAACAGAACAGGTTATCATCAAGTGATCCATGCCCTGTCATCCAATCCCAGCTTCTGGCAAACAGAGGCTAGGGACACCATTCCTGCCCATCCTGGCTAATAGCCATTGATGGACCTATCTTCCATGAATCTATCTAGCTCCCTTTTGAACCCCGTTATAGTATTGGTCTTCACAACACCCTCTGGCAAGGAGTTCCAAAGGTTGACAGTGCGTTGCGGGAAAACATACTTTCTTGTGTTTGTTTTAAACCTGCAACCTAATTGCTTTTGATGGCCCCTTGTTCTTGTATTATGAGAAGGAGTAAATAACACTTCCTTATTTACTTTCTTTATACCACTCATGATTTTATAGACCTCTATCATATCTCCCCTTAGTTGTCTCTTTTCCAAGCTGAAAAGTCCCAGTCTTATTAATCTCTCCTCATATGGAAGCCGTTCTATACCCCTAATCATTTTTGTTGCCCTTTTCTGAACCTTTTCCAATTCCAATGTATCTTTTTTGAGATGGGGCGACCATATCTGCACGCAGTTTTCAAGGTGTGGGCGTGCCATGGATTTATATTCAAGGATAAAATGAAAGACAGCTGCAGAACAGTGATAGTATTTGATAGATAACAGACTAATGCAATTCATATTCAAAAGGCTATCAAAGGAATTTTAAGGCTAAAAAGTGAAGCACTCATGGGTCAGAAAATGACAGTTAAGACTATGCATTCAACTTTGCCCCTAATGTGGGTGTGCACAGATTACAATGCAGTATTTAATTGCATGATTACATACCAATTTTCCCAGAGAACCACTGCCCCTTTCAACATACAGAACGGATCGTGCACAGTGAATGAAGCAGCTCTTTCATGATTTTTTATTATAAATTGTTCAGTGTGTGGTTCCTGTCTCCATACACTGCACACCAGCCAACTCCTCCACAAAAACAGGAAAGGAGCCTCTGCCTTATTCACTGGATAAACTTACCTCCTTCAGTTCACACTGTCCAGCTTCTGGAGTGAGCAAGGCAGAGGTCTTGTGGAAAGTGATAGTATGAGGATCATGTAATTAGAGATTGTATGGAAATTAATATGCATAAAGAGGGCAATGGGGGGTTGGAAGTAGAATATGGGCTGCCTTACCCTTGGTATTCCTAGACTTGAGTCCTTCACAGTTTAACAGAGAATTTGATATGGAGATTTTTAGGTGGAAAAAAAAAAACCCTGATGAAATCTGATCATGCAAAGTTACTTACTATATACAGCATAATTGCCCTGTCCTGTCCAATATAGGATAGACTTGGACATGGTTCCTTCACAGTCAAGTCTCTTTCCAAATGCACCTTCACATGTCATTCTATAGAATAAAAAGTTCCTCTTCACTTTCTTATGCAGTTCCAGATCACAAATGATAAGAGATTGTATCCTGAATGAGAATTTCCACTTCGATAGATACACATGCAAGTGCAGTAGCACTGGAACACTGGCAGATCATAATTTAGAAAAAAATACAATGCACATGCACAAAGTAAGCTTGTAAATCTTAATGCCTCAGCCAAATCAAAAAGGACTTTCACTAGACCACCTTATCTATTACTTAGGGCTAGCATCCCTGACAAATTACAAGATTCTTCCACAGCCTACCAAGGCATTAGAACTGGTCAGTATGCTTGATTTTTTTGTTTTTAAATGGCAAAAATTTTATCCCTTCTCTCTTTGTATTTGAAAGAGATGAGCTTTTCATAAAATTTATGCCCAGGCCAAGAAGAAACGTGCAAAATTTCAGCCCAAAAGATGGCAGTCTTGACAAAGTTATAAAAAATTGAAGAAAGCTACAGGTGTTCCTATACACTGCCAACAACATAACAATTAGGCATTTAGGCTAAGAGCTCTGCCATAGTTTTAGAAGCGAGAAAATAGGCTACAGAAATGGGGGGAAATCCAGAGAGAATGGTCTTTAATAGGCAGGAAAGCTCCTTTGGCAGCTAATCTCAGTGAAAAATCAAGGCCACCAAATATTCATCTCCAAGACATTAGTCAAGTGATAACAGTGATATGAGGGGACCTACTCATCTTCTGGATCCCCCCCCACCAAGAGACATTGGGAAAGATCTACTGATGGGTACAGGTTAGGATGTGTTCTCACCCAGAGGAGGGGGGATCCCTTCAGCTATTCTCAACATATTGGTGTCCAGTATAGCTTGCATTGACTCACCTCAAAGGTGTTTTTTTTTTTTTTTTAATGTTAGTGCTACTGACGTCCAACCCCCTCATTACATACCCCATATCCGAAAGTATTTCTGGCTTGAATCTTACATGTTGCTCAGGTTCCAGGAGACTGATGGATTTGGCACATTGTTAAATACATGAAGAGTTGTTCAAGGGCTGGAGTGAGATGCAACAGAAGGATTGATCAATCCCAATACTGTATTTTTCCCCCCAACTGAAGAATGGAGTCCTGGTATCAGGATAATGAAGTTTTCATACTTTAGTTATTTGTAAACTCTCACGCCCTGTGGATTGGCTCTCCTGGAGCCTTCTGAGTTGGGATAGAAGGGCCTCTAGATTTGTTCCACCTCACACTTACTCAAGTAAGTCTGCAGACTGCATTGAGCCAGGTTTTCCAGTGTCATCTGTTAGAATGAAAGAATTTGTCAGATTAGTTCTAGGGTAACTAGCATTGGGGTGCTGTGGAGTTCAGCCATTGGGTGTGAATGTAACATCCTCACAGTCCACCCAACGCATTGCCAGGAGAGGCTCATTGGCCCCCGCATTGCCTCACACACCCACCCTTTTTTACATCATCCATACAGGAATTGGATTGGACTATGGAATCCAAAATAAAATTCAAGCAATTCTGGAGACAGGACCACAAACTCCAGGACTGCCAAGTAGTCAGTTCCCCAGCAGACACACTTGTATATACTCCAGCATGTGCACACACACACACTCACTCATGTCCTCCTAGCCACTGTGGAGTCTCAGCTCCCTCCCTGCTCTTCCTTCTCCCTGAAAAGCAAAGAAAGTTGTTCAGCCTCACTTCCTGAGAGTCCATCTGCAGCATATGCTGGAACCCTGACACAATTCCACTCCTCCTACAAGTCAATCATGAATGAAACTGGAAAGCATCAGCCACATATTGCTTCAGTCCCCTTCCCTACGAGAATGGGCTTGAATTACAAAGGAACTGGTACCAGCCACTTTGCTACAGGCACTTCCTACTAATAATTCCCCATAGTAGCTACAGGAGGATACCCAGGCTGATGTAAGACATTTTCGGGAGCTCTCCACCCCAAATGGAACTTCAGTGGCCCCATCCTGAATATTTTTCCAGCCTCTGCACAAGGGATGGCTTTAACCCTAATTAACCAGCGGACCAAATTTGGTGATGAATCCTGGTCATGTGCCACCTGAGGCACATTGTACATATGTTAAGAATAATAATCATCAGTTCTTCCAGCAGAGTTTCCCCTATTAGGGTTATGCAGAGAGGGGATCCCAAAGCAACAGGCTATGTACAGATAGATCAGCATTCCCTCCAACAGAGAGATGAAGACTAAATAATTTCTGAGGATGTGCATCCTCCACGCCACATGCTGAATCCCTACCACGCCCTCGCCTTGGAATAAGCTCTACAAAGAAGTAGCTGTTATGTACATGTATCTCAGCTCCCTTCCTTTGGAAAGTGTCCCTTCAAAGTGACAGGCAAATCCTGGGACAGATGGGTGGGGGTGTCCTTAGGCTGACTCCCCAGCAGCAATGGAGCCTGCAGCTTTCTTCTTGGGGCGAGCTTTCACACTCTTTAGTGGAGGCTGCAAAAGAAAACAGAGAAACTATCAGTTCATGTAGGGCACAAGTACAGAGCAGAAAGGAGGGGGAGCATAGATCAACACAACACAGCAAGGAGGGTTGGCAGAACAAGGAGTCTATTTAATCCAATATGCTGACCCCTTAAACATGGCTGAAGGGACACAGTCTGCTCAAAAATCTGACTTCTGCTTGATATTTTTTAACTTTTTTTTGTCAGTGTCACTGTATAGTCATTAAATTTTCTGTTGTTTCAGAGGGTCTTTCACACAGCAACAGGGAATGAAAAACATTTTAAACCATAGGAAATTTTAATAGGAAAAAACCAAGAACCAGCAAGGGGCCTTGAGAGTATGAGTGGCTTGGTCAGCGGGGGGGGGGGGAGGGGGGGGGAGAGAAGAAAAGAGACTAGGGCCTGGTCTACACTACGTGTCTAGGTCGACTTTAGCAGCGTTAATTCGAATTAAGCCTGGACACGTTCACACGACGAAGCCCTTTCTTTCGACTTAAAGGGCCCTTTAAACCGGTTTCTTTACTCCACCTCCGACGAGGGGATTAGCGATAAAATCGGCCTTAGGGGGTCGGAATTGGGGTAGTGTGGACGGAATTCGACGTTATTGGCCTCCGGGAGCTATCCCACAGTGCTTCATTGTGACCGCTCTGGACAGCACTCTCAACTCAGATGCACTGGCCAGGTAGACAGGAAAAGCCCCGCGAACGTTTGAATTTCATTTCCTGTTTGCTCAGCGTGGAGAGCACAGGTGACCACGCAGAGCTCATCAGCACAGGTAACCGTGATGGAGTCCCAGGATCGCAAAAGAGCTCCATCAAGGACAGAACGGGAGGTACGGGATCTGCTCGCCAAATGGGGAGATGAATCAGTGCTAGCTGAACTCCAAAGCAGTAAACGAAATGGCAAAATATTAGAAAAGGTCTCCAAGGCCATGAAGGACAGAGGCCATAACAGGGACGCACAGCAGTGCCGCGTGAAAATTAAGGAGCTACGGCAAGCCTACCACAAAGCCAGAGAAGCAAACGGAAGGTCCGGGGCAGAGCCACAAACATGCTGCTTCTATGCGGAGCTGCATGCCATTCTAGGGGGTGCAGCCACCACTACCCCAACCGTGTGCTATGACTCCCTCACTGGAGAAACACACAGGGAAGCGGGTTCGGGGTACGAGGAAGATGAGGATGGAGATAATGTAGATAGCTCACAGCAGCAAGGAAGCGGAGAAACCGGTTTCCCCAACAGCCAGGATATGTTTATCACCCTCGACCTGGAACCAGTAACCCCCAAACTCACCCAAGGCGTGCTCCCATCCCCTGAGGGCACACAGGGGACCTCTGGTGAGTATACCTTTGTAAATATTACACATGGTTTAAAAGCAAGCGTGTTTAATGATTAATTTGCCCTGGCAATCGCGGCCAGTACAGCTACTGGAAAAGTCTGTTAACGTGTATGGGGATGGAGCGGAAATCCTCCAGGGACATCTCCAGAAAACTCTCCTGGATGTACTCCCAAAGCCTTTGCAAAAGGTTTCTGGGGAGGGCTGCCTTATCCCGTCCACCATGTTAGGACATTTTACCACGCCAGGCCAGTAGCACGTAGTCTGGAATCATTGCATAACAAAGCATGGCAGCGTATGGTCCCGGTGTTTGCTGGCATGCAGACAACATCCATTCCTTATCGCTCTTTGTTATCCTCAGGAGAGTGATATCATTCACGGTCACCTGGTTGAAATGGGGCGATTTTATTAAGGGGATATTCAGAGGTGCCCGTTCCTGCTCTGCTGAACAGAAATATTCCCCGCTGTTAGCCACGTGGTGGGGGGGAGGGGTGAAGTGATCATCCCAGAGAATTGGGTGTGGGGGGGAGGGGAGTTAGTTGGGTTTGTGCTGCATGTTAACCCTGAAACCGCAGCCCCTCCTTTTACGTTGCAAACCCATTTCAAATGGCCAACCCAACGGGTGCTTGGTATGGGAAATGAGAGCGCTACTGTTTGAAACCATTCCCACATGTTAAGAAGGTTAAAAAAGCCAAAAGACTGTGTCTTACCATGGCTGCCTGCAAGCCGAAATCTGTGGCCTAGCACTGCGTGAGTGATCTCTCACACCAAACCGGCAGGCCCTCAATATAAGAGGAAAAATGCGACCTTGTAACGAAAGCACATGTGCTGTGTAATGTGAACAGCAAAATTTAACGTGAAAGAGTGTACCCATTGTTCTCTAAAATGTGTCTTTTTTAACCACCTCTCCCTTCTCCTCCACCAGCTGCAAATGTTTCTCCTTCACAGAGGCTAGTGAAGATTTGAAAGAGAAAAAGGAGGACGCGGGATGACATGTTCACAGAGCTCCAGATGTCCTCCCACGCTGACAGAGCACAGCAGAATGCGTGGAGGCAGTCAATGACTGATTACAGAAAAGCACAATATGAACGAGAGGAGAGGTGGCGTGCTGAATCACGGGATGAACAGAGCAAGTTGCGGGCTGAAGATGATAGGTGGCGTCAGCTTGCAGAAGGCAAGAGTCGATGCTCCGGCTGCTGGAGCATCAAACTGATATGCTCCAGCATATGGTTGAGCTGCAGGAAAGGCAGCAGGAGCAGAGACCGCCGCTACAGCCCCTGTGTAACCAACAGCCCTCCTCCCCAAGTTCCATAGCCTCCTCACCCAGACGCCCAAGAACACGGTGGGGGGGCCTCCGGCCACCCAGTCACTCCACCCCAGATGATTGCCCTAGCATCAGAAGGCTGGCCTTCAATAAGAGTTCAAGTTTTAAACTGCAGTGTGTCCTTTTCCTTCCCTCCTCCCCCACCCATCCCGGGCTACCTTGGCAATTATCCTCCTAGTTGTGTGTTGAATTAATAAAGAATGCATGAATGTGAAGTAACAATGACTTTATTGCCTCTGCAAGCGGTGCTCGAAGGGGGGAGGGGAGGGTGCGGTGGTTGGCTTACAGGGAAGTAGAGTGAACCGGGGGGGGGGGGGGGGGGGGCGGAGGGTTCATCAAGGAGAAACAAAACAGAAGTTTCACACCGTAGCCTGGCCAGTCACAAAACTCGTTTTCAAAGCTTCTCTGATGCGCACCGCGCCCTGCTGTGCTCCTCTAACCGCCCTGGTGTCTGGCTGCGCGTAATCAGCGGCCAGGCGATTTGCCTCAACCTCCCACCCCACCATAAATGTCTCCCCCTTACTCTCACAGATATTGTGGAGCGCACAGCAAGCAGCAATAACAATGGGGATATTCTTTTCGCTAAGGTCTGAGCGAGTCAGTAAGCTGCGCCAGCGCGCTTTTAAACGTCCAAATGCACATTCCACCACCATTCGGCACTTGCTCAGCCTGTAGTTGAACAGGTCCTGACTCCTGTCCAGGCTGCCTGTGTACGGCTTCATGAGCCATGGCATTAAGGGGTAGGCTGGGTCCCCAAGGATCACGATAGGCATTTCAACATCCCCAACGGTTATTTTTTGGTCCGGGAAGAAAGTCCCTTCCTCCAGCTTTCGAAACAGAGCAGAGTGCCTGAAGACGCGAGCATCATGTACCTTTCCCGGCCATCCCACGTTGATGTTGGTGAAACGTCCCTTGTGATCCACCAGGGCTTGCAGCAGCATTGAAAAGTACCCCTTGCGGTTTATGTACTCGGTGGCTTGGTGCTCCGGTGCCAAGATAGGGATATGGGTTCCGTCTATCGCCCCACCACAGTTTGGGAATCCCATTGCAGCAAAGCCATCCACTATGGCCTGCACATTTCCCAGAGTCACTACCCTTGATATCACCAGGTCTTTCATTGCCCTGGCAACTTGGATCACAGCAGCCCCCACAGTAGATTTGCCCACTCCAAATTGATTCCCGACTGACCGGTAGCTGTCTGGCGTTGCAAGCTTCCACAGGGCTATCGCCACTCGCTTCTCAACTGTGAGGGCTGCTCTCATCCTGGTATACTGACGCTTCAGGGCAGGGGAAAGCAAGTCACAAAGTTCCATGAAAGTGCCCTTACGCATGCGAAAGTTCCGCAGCCACTGGGAATCGTCCCACACCTGCAGCACGATGCGGTCCCACCAGTCTGTGCTTGTTTCCCGGGCCCAGAATCGGCGTTCCACGGCATGAACCTGCCCCAGGAACACCATGATTTCCACATTGCTGGGGCCTGTGCCTTGTGAGAGGTCTATGTCCATGTCAATTTCCTCATCACTCTCGTCGCCGCGCTGCAATTGCCTCCTCGGCTGGTCCTGGTTTTGCTTTGGCATATCCTGGCTCTGCATATACTCCAGGACAATGCGTGTGGTGTTCATAGTGCTCATAATTGCCGCGGTGATCTGAGCGGGCTCCATGATCCCAGTGCTAGCTATGGCGCCTGGTCTGAAAAAAGGCGCGAAACTAGTATCTGACGGACCAGGGGAAGGAGGGAGGGAGGGAGGGGCGAGTGACGACATGGCGTACAGGTACAGGGAATTAAAATCAACAAAGGTGGCTGTGCATCAGGGAGAAACACAAACAACTGTCACACAGAATGGCCCCCCCCCAAAGATTGAACTCAAAACCCTGGGTTTAGCAGGCCGTTGATTTCACGGCGGGAGGGGGAAGCTAACGAATACAGAACAAATCTATTTTTTACATCTTAAGACGACGGTGCAGCATGACTGATAGCCCTCGGCATCTTCTGGGTGCTTGGCAGAAAATACTGGGCGCTTGGCAGTTAGTGTGCTAAGACTGATAGCCACTGCAGTATGACGACGATGGATACCAGTCGTAATATACTATCTACTGCCAAAAGGCAAGGGGCTGCTGCTGTGTAGCAATGTAGCCCCACGTCTGCCAGCCCCACGTCTGCCAGCCCCCAGATCGCCCTCGGCCTCTTCTGGGTGCTTAGCAGAAAATACTGGGCGCTTGCCAGAAAATAGCATACTACGATTGATAGCCATCATTGTCAAGACAGTTCGATAGGACTGAGCATGTCTGCCCAGGTGCCCATGATTGACAGCCACTGCAGTACGATGACGACGGTTACCAGTCGTAATAAACCATCTACTGCCAAAAGGCAAAAGGCAAGGGCTGGTGCAATGCAGCCCTATGGCTGCCAGCACCCAGATCGCCGATGAAGGCTACTAGTCATGCTGCACCGTCTACCGCCAAAAGGCAGTTAGCTGCTGCTGCTGTGTAGCAATGCAGTCCCACGTCTGCCGGCACCCAGATGACATATGGTGACGGTGAGCTGAGCTGAGCGGGCTCCATGCTTGCCGTGGCATGTTGTCTGCACAGGTAACCCAGGTAAAAAGGCGCAAATCTATTGTCTGCCGTTGCTCTGACGGAGGGGGAGGGGCCTGACGACATGTACCCAGAACCCCCCGCGACACTGTTTTGCATCATTCGGGCATTGGGATCTCAACCCAGAATTCCAATGGGCGGCGGAGACTGCGGGAACTGTGGGATAGCTACCCATAGTGCAATGCTCCGGAAGTTAACGCTAGCCTCGGTACTGTGGACGCGGTCCGCCGACTAGAGCACTTAGAGCATTTTATGTGGGGACACACACAATCGGCTGTATACAACCGATTTCTATAAAACCGGCTTCTATAAATTCGACCTAATTTCGTAGTGTAGACATACCCTAGGTTTCAAATCAATCAGTCTCTATTCCAACTTTTCTGGTTCTAAATAGTACCCACAATCCTGCTCTTCCAGAAAGAGAGCCATTAATGTCTTGGACTAGTTTGTACACTCTGCTTCAATTGCTTATCTTATTCCAGATCCTTAGGGAGGGGAGTGGATTCAGTGAGTTGTGAAGACTTGACACCATTGACAGAGCTGAGAAGTTGCCCAAAGCATGTTTCTGAAAAAGTGTCTAAGAATTCCCACAACAAAAGAACAGAAATTGGACTTGAAAGTTCTGAAGAAAGACCAAGCGGAAGAAACAAGTCTTCCTGAAAAGCACCTTACCTTCTGTATCTGTCAAGCAGCAGCAGAAAAGGACACAGTCCCTATTTCCTTCCCCCCCCACACACCTCCTGCACTTTATAGATCACCTTTAACACCCATTAATAGGAGAATTGCAATAGAATCTGGCCCTCCTGCTTCGCAGCAGTTTATGCTCACTGTTCTAGGCCACAGGGCCTTTTAGGGAAGAGAGCAGGAGGATCAAGCCAGAGGAGCTTCTAAGATCAGAAATCCAGGCAGGTTTCAAGCATCTCATCAGACCAGGCATTTTGCCTAGCAGGTAACTAGACACCCAAGTGTGCAGCATACCCAGTCTAAATGTTTAAATGTTAATGCCATGTTACTACAGATGGTGCAATTCAAACTATCAATCCATCACTAAATGTTTCAAAGTTTAGCAGCTTGAGTTAGGCTGAGCAAAAAATGGCTCCCTCCTTTATAATAGGAAGAAACAACGTATCTATCATTTGTAATCCAAATTATGATGTTGGGGAGACCTTCAGCAAAAGCCCAACCCTGGAAAGTTTCAGCTCAAAAAACAAAAGTTTCAGAGTTATGAGCATCTGAAAAGAGGGGGTTAGAATGGAAACTATACTGGGCATAAATGCACCCATTCTAGTGTGTGGATAGGCTTAGAGATGTGATTGAAGGAAGGAAGGAAGGCATAATAACCATCCACTCCTATCTGAAAAAAGGCCAAAAGGGGAGTAACAGGATCAAGTTATATATCTAGGGCATTTCTAAGACTCAAGACACAGGCTGTATCTATCAGTAAAAGTTTCCTGACACGAACTGTCTCAGGGAAGTGGGAGTCTCATTGTTTCGCAACCCTCATCATCTAGGCTAAGAGCCTCTGATGGACTTATCCTCCATGAATGTATCTACTACTTTTTTGAACCCATTTATAGTTTTGGCCTTCACAACATCCCCTGACAATAAGTTCCACAGGTTGACTGTGCATTGTGTGAAGAAGTACTTATGTTTGTTTTAAACCTGCTGCCTATTAATTTCATTGGGTGACTCTTGGTTCTTGTATTATGTGAAGGAATTAATAACACTTCCCTATTCACTTTCTCCACACCATTCATGATTTTATAGACTTCTATCATATACCCCCCCTTAGTCGTCTCTTTTCTAAGCTGACCAGTTCCATTCTTCTTAATCTCTCCCTCATATGGAAGCTGTTCCATACTCCTAATTATTTTTGTTTCTCTTCTCTGTATTTTTTTCCAATTCTACTATAGCTTTTTGAGATGGGGCAACAACAGCAGCATGCAGCATTCAAGTGTGGGCATACCATGAATGTATATAGTGGCTTTATGATATTTTCTGTTTTATTCTCTGTCCCCCTATGTTGGCTTTTTTTGACTGCTGCTGCACACTGAGCAGATGTTTGCAGAGAACTATCTATGACGACTCCAAGATCTCTTTCTTGAGTGGCAACAGCTAATTTAGACCCCATAGTTTTTTATGTATAGCTGGGATTATGTTTTGCAATAGGCATTACTTTTCACTTACCAACACTGAATTTCATCTGCGATTTTTTTGCCCAGTCACTCAGTTTAGCGAGGTCCCTTTGTAACTCTTCACAGTCAGCTTTGGATTTAACTATCTTGAGTAATTTTGTATCATCTGCAAACTTTGCCACTTTACTCTGTTTACCCCTTCATTTATTAATACGTTGTACGGATCCCTAGGGGACCCTGCTATCTACCTCTCTTCACTGTGAAAACTGACCTTTTATTTCTACCCTTTGTTTCCTATCTTTTAACCAGTTACTGATCCATGAGAGGACCTTCCCTCTTACTTCATGATCACTTACTTTGCTTCAAAGCCTTCGGCGTGGGACCTTGTTAAAGACATCCTGAAAGTCCAAGTACACTACTGTATCACTCTTGTTCACATGCTTGTTGACTCCCTCAAAGAATTCTAATAGACTGGTGAGGCATGATTTCCCTTTACAAAAGACAAGTTGACTCTTCCTCAACATATCGTGATCTATGCATCTGATAATTCTGTTCTTTACTATAATTTCAACTATACAAACCAGCTCCAGCCCAAGAAGTCATTCAGACACCAGCTCACCTCAGCTTTTGTCACTTTCTTAGGAGCTTTGAGGCTCTGGGTGCGTTTCGGTGTTTTGTCTCCTGCATCCTCATCTGAAGGTTCTGTTCTAGAATCAGACTGGGCCCCATTTGACCTTTGAGACACACTGGCCTCTTCTCCTGAGGAGTAACAGGAAGCAGCTAAGGACGAGAAGAAAACAAAAACACCTTTTATACTTTTCAGTACCAAGTCCATCCAAAAGGGGCTCCCAATCAGGGCTGTCAGGAGGGGAGAGAGATGTCAATAGCTCTTACTCAGGGCCTGAGGGATACACCCAAGAGTATGCAAACATGCCCATAATCTGGGAAGGACGGGGAAACTGTAGAAGACTCATGCCCCCTAACCAGGGTGGATTGATTTGCATCAAACAATTTAAATCACTGTTTTTCATCATGATTTAAATGAGCAAGCAGGAAATCTTGATTTAAATAATCAATTTTACTCATTTTGCATTTTTACCTTTTAGTTATTTTCCTAAAGAGGGGTTGAGTCTCATTGACTAGTAACCATTAAAACACAACGGTACACTAAAATTGGTACTTTTGCTAACAGGAGGATATTCTATAGCTATACACATTTACTTCAAGCTGCTACAGTTTAAAACATTTTTTCAGACTTCATTTTTACATTCTTCTATGTTAGAAAATAGTGAATGATACACTTCTTATTTACTAGAGGATTGAATTTTACTTGACGTTTTTGTGCATTTTTAATAGAACTTGACACAAATCACATTTAAGAAAGCTACCTTAAATGTGCTGGATACACAAGAAAAAAGTTTATCAGATGTTTTGCATTTGAAACTGATTAAGCAAAGAAGGAAGGTATTTATCTGTAATTTGTGAATTGATCTATTGTTTCTGTTCACCGTGTCCTTCAAGATTTTAGAATTAGTAGAGCTCATACTCTAACACCCAGTTTTTACTCTTGGATTGGAAAAGGAAAACAAACTTTCCTGCTTTTGTACTTTCCCATTGTTTTTTTAACCTTTAAGGAACTAGATATTGAACTGCACTCATTGAACAAACCGAAATGAAGAGAATTCTCTTCGTACCTCCAGAAGAAGCTACTACTGAAAAAGCTAGTTTAGCACTTAAAAAAAAAAAAAAGTATGGTTCCAGGGGCATAGCCAGCAACTTCCACCAGTTCAGTGATGTGGCATTCTTTAAAAATTATGGTAGTGGACATGTATTGTATGAACATTTTTTCATGAATTTAAATGACTTTAATGTCTAAACTTACTATATTAATGTAGGCTGTCATATTTTAAAATAAATCTATTTAAAATTAAATTTGAAAAATAAAAAAAATCCAGGGATGACAGCAGATTCATCTGGAAGGGAACTCACTCCAAAAATCTCTTTCCCCCAAGTAACAGGCAACTCATACTCCTGTATTACATACAGCATTCAAAACAAAATCCAAAGCTTTGGCAGCACCTACCACTATCTTGAAGCCTCGATACCCTCCCCTTACCCCTGTTGTTCAGGGCCTCATAGAATGGCCTACCAGGATTATTATATACCTGAATCCTCAATGGTTTCAAGGCCACTAGTGGAGGTGCGCAGCTGTGGCTTGGGGCTCCGTAGATGCACAGTATCTTCATCCCGGATCAGAGTCAAATCCTGCATGCTGAAACTCCTCAGCTTCTCAGACAAAACTCCCTGACCCTAACAGGACATCATAGTTAGTGCCATGGATATCTCATACATGGCTTCTGTCATCTGGGATTCTTCACAGAGACAAATTGGAAGGAGAGGGAAAATGTCCCATTCCTCACAAAGAGACTCAAGAGGAAGAGACATGCATGCTCTAGAAGCCAACAGGAAAGAAGACTGATCCAGGGAAATCTCCCCCTCAGCCCCGCCCCAAGCTGAAGTGCTGTGTGAAGAATAATGCAAACTGGAGGAAGGCAGGAGGAGAGTGAGGTCAGCAGCACCCACCAGCTTCCCTCCAAACCAACAGGGAATCAGCTGGAGGGACACAGCAACAGGAACTGAAATAGTTTTAAAACAGAATTTGATAAATGTATGAATGGGATTATATGACATGGTTGCCTACGATAGCTGGACAATGCACTTGATGACCAAGGAGGTCCCTTCCAATCCTATGGAAGTTATCCTGCTGGGGGCAGACTGGTGTCTCAGAGGCTAAAGAAGTGGATGCAGCACACAGTTGTGTTACCTTTGCAGCTGCAGTAACTGCTGCATTGGCAGCCAAGTTTAAACCTTTCTTGCCGACTCGCATCATGGTTTCATAGCTCTTGTCACGGGCCTGGGTAATATACTCATCAATCTCCTAGGAAAGAAGTGGGGAAACCCAACATTTAGATTCCTGGTTACAAACATGGACAGAGATCCTCCCCATTAAAAACCAAAAGCTCATCAGGCACCTTTCTCCAAGACTAATGGCACCAGCTACTAGGCATTACTTCTGTCACCGCCATCCCTCTCCCATTTACAGCAGGCTTGCACCCAGTGGAGGGTTGCATTTGCAACTTGTCAAAAAGCAGTGAACTATACCTAATTTACAGAAGATGGAGCAGAGGATAGCTGTGCCTACCAATAATATGAAGTTGCAGCCTGTAGAGGCGACAGGTTCTAGAATGCATGGCTTCCACCTTGATTCAAACAGTCTAACTGCTGGAGCAGTCCATGTGGGAACCCATCACATCTGCAAGCCACACATCTATACTAAAAGTTACAGCTACTACAGGTCATATTGCAATACTCCATAGGGTGCACTTTGTCCACCTTGCTTTAGAGAAGTAACACATCCTACATCCTCTGTAGGCAGCACAAATATGACTTGATGCATCAGGATCTTTATTATGGTCTAAATGGGTCAAAAGTCACCCAACTTCCAGGGCAGGTCAATAGCCATGGCAATAAAAAAGTACCTTCTCTTTATTGGAGAGCGTTGGGTGCACAAACTTCCTGTAGAGGACGCTGGAGCCCTTGGTGTAAGGAGAGAGCAGCCAGATCACAAATGCGATTTTCAACTCGAAATAGAACGGAAACCTGAGAGAGACGGAGAAGCTGGAATCAAGAGCAGGTTAGAGACAGATACAGATAGGCAGATAGTCCAAAGTGGAGCACAGATCGGATTAGTAAAGAGAAGATTCAGAAATGGAACAGAATCATCATGACAAGGCCAGCAATGTAACAGAGTCCTTCCTGAACCTCTGGGACACACTTCCTTGAGGCCTCTCTGGGTATGTCTCCATAGACTTGGGTTTGTAGCTGTGTAGACAGCGTTTGTAGTTGCGGCTCAGGCTGCAGCTCAGGCTCTGAAGCCCACCAGGCATTTATGTCTACAAAAGGCAAAGAGGCTAAGTCGCAGCTTCCAGCCACAATGGCTACAAAAAAAGTCCTTGAGTGGAGAGGACCCTTCCTCCTGTATCCCACAGCAGCTGATCCTAGAAGAGCGTCTGAGAGCTTTCCCTCCCTTCCCCATATGGAATGAACAGCCTGGATACTCACCAGGAAAGAACAATATCTGTGAGTGTTTCTGCTGTGGTGAAGAAGGCAAACACAATCCAATACATCATCCACTTCACCTGTAAAAGGACAGCTATTCCATTATAAACCAAAAAACACAAACACTAGGTTACAACCCAAAAACTGGGATTTCTTCCTTGTCAAATGACTTGTCACCTCAAGATGTTAATTTTATCCTAAGGATGAGGGTATGTATCAGTAATTTAGGATAGAACACATTAATTGGATGTCATAATTATCCATAAAACATGAAATTATGAACACAGGAAAATGTCAGCTAAGGTTAACCTTTAAAAAAAAATCCAAACAAATTAAGATATGCAAATACATAGCTAGGAACGCCCAAACAACCTTAATTCTATTATGTAGTGACACCATAAAATACCAAATGATTACAGCATTTTAATGTTTATAGTCCCAAACTAGATCAAGACTTTTTGACTGAACATTAGATTTTTCTTTTTGCCATAAATCACAACATGTTTGGATTTCCTTCTAATTTTAACTTTGACCCTGAATTTCCTGGATTTGTCATGCTTGGAGATATATACAGTACTACAGGCATGTTGCTACTTTTATTCTAAATTACCGATATGTACTCTAAACCTTAATTCCATCTTTGACGTAGTTTGTTTGGGAATTTTCCTTTTAATTAAAAGTTTTATAAGTAAGCATTGAACAAGAAACCCATAGAAACTGTTACCATGTGATATTTCTGGTGAAGTTTATTTATTTATTTTTAAACTTTTAGGGACATATTTCCCTGTGGGTCCTGATTGTTTTTTTGACACTCTGGAGCCAACAAATTTTCCCCTCCCTTTTGAATTGGTGCACTGGGTAATTTTTGAAAAGACATATTTAAAGACATTAATGATCACTTTTTGCTATTATTCATAACTGAAAGAATATCTATTAGAGACTGAAGAATAAAGTTTTCTCCTTCAGAGGAAACGCATGAAGTGTTGCCCTTTTTCAAAATTATCACTAACTCCCATTGTTTCCAATAAGAGAAAAGTCAAGATGCCCTCAGGGAAGATGGTAGCCCTCCTGTATTGTTAGGAGGTAGAGAGAAGCACTGCAAGCAGAACATAAATGGAGGCAGTGGCCATCTTTGCTAAAGGCAACTTGTAGTCTCAATGCCATTGAGAATAAAGGCAGATGGTAGCCATTGTGAAATAGGGGAAGTGTGTGTGGAATTATCTAGAAGAAGGTTATGCGCTGAAGTTTACATTTTCCTCTCTGATGAAGAAGTTTGAAGAGTGTCATTAAGATAATTTGGGAGAAAAAAATAAGATCTGATATAGGATGCTAAATTTCTTAAAGAACCACCTTAATTTAATTTTATTTCAAACTAATTAATGGATTTACTTGTAAAGTCTTAGAAAATTCATCCTATGCTCAACAAGTAAGTGCTGTAATTTTGGAGAAAAATACAGCATATCCTTATACATAAGAGAGTGAATTCCTGCAAACTTCAACTCAGCCTTAGCTATGGAGCCACAGCCGACAGACACATCCACAATATACTGAATACTATTGGTCTCAATATAGAACTTTATGCTGTCCCACTTCTCTTTTTGTCATATTGCAAATTGGCCATTTATTTGATGTCCCTAGCCTCTATTAGCCAGAAGTTGGGAATGGGTGACAGGGGATGGATCACTTGATGATTACCTCTTCTGTTCATTCCCTCTGAAGCACTTGGCATTGGTAGGGTTGCCAGGTGTCCGGTTTTTGACCAGAGCACCCGGTCAAAAAAGGACTCTGGCGGCTCCAGTCAGAACCACTGACCAGGCCGTTAAAACTCCAGTTGGCGGTGCAGCGGGGCACACAGGCTCCTACCTTGCTCCACGTGGCTCCCAGGAAGCAGCCAGCATGTCCAGCTCCTAGGCAGAGGAGTAGCCAAGGAGGCTCCATGCGCTGCCCTCGCCCGCAGGTGCCGCCCCGAGTGCCGGCTCCGCAGCTCTCATTGGTCGAAACCACAGCCAATGGGAGCAGTGAGGGCAGCGCCTGCAGGCAGAGGCAGCATGTGGAGCCCCCTGGCCGTGCCTCCACCTAGGAGTTGGAGGGACATGTTGCCGATTCCCGGGAGCTGTCTGAGGTCAGCACCACCTAGAGCCCACACCTCCTCCCGCACCCCAATCCCCTGGCTCCAACCCCCTCCCACACCCCAAACCCAAACCCTGAGCCCACTCCTGCACCCCAAACCCCTCATCCATAGCCCCACCCCAGAGCCCACACCCCCAGCCAGAGTCCTCACCCCCTCCTGCACCCCAACCCCCTGCCCCAGCTTGGTGAAAATGAGCAAGTCAGCAAGGATGAAGGAGAGTGAGCAACGGAGGGAGGGGGGATGGAGTGGGCGGCGCCTCGGAGAAAGGGTGGGGCAGGGTAAGGGTGTTTGGTTTTCTGCAATTAGAAAGTTAGCAACCCTAGGCATTGGTCACTGTTTAAAAGATAGGATACTGGGCTAGATGGACCTTTGGTCTGACCCACTATGGCCATTCTTACGTATTCCTACTCTTATTTTCTGATAGCCCCTTGCAAGAGGCTTTATCAAAGCCATTCTGAAAGCTCAAATTAAATTATAGTGACTGATTCTCCTTTACCCATTATTCTGTTGACTCAAAATTCTACATCAAAGACACACAGTTTTCCTTTAAAGAAACTGGGCTGCTTCATCCCGATCATTACCCCCCCAAAAGACAGAAATTGTTGGGCCACACCAGAATAGATGACTTCACACAACTAGGGGTTGCACTGATGTTAACAGAGTCAACCATCTGTTAACTGCTTGGACCGTTCAGTGCTGTAGAGGCCGAAGGCAATTGCTTGGTGGGAGAAAAAGCCAGGAAGGAAGCTAGGGATCGTGGTCTGCAAAAACAGGGGAAAAGGGACAAGCTGAGTTTGCTACAAACAAGAAGAAAAAGCATTGGTCAAGTGGGTGACAGTAGGACAAGTAAGGTAAATTGGCCATGTAAGGCAGGAAATTAAAAAAAAAAAAAAAAAAGAAGGTCAAATGAGCATAGATAAAAATTCTTCTCCTTTTCTCTGCCAGTGTTGTCTATTGTTTAGACTGAGCTTTTCAAGGCAAGGACTACTAGTTTTTCATTTTGTTTTTGTAGTTTTAAATAATTGGCAGACTGCTAATTGAAAAGAATAAATATAATTGTGTTCTTTAGAGCACCAATCTTTCAGGCACTGTAAAAATTATAAGCCAAAACCCTATACTATAAACATTAAGGTTGCATAATCAAACATTTAAAAGTTAGAAAATGCCAATTATTCAGATTGATAGGGCAACAATAATATTTCCTAACTTTCAAGTGCTTGACTTTCCAATAACACATTCTTTTAACATACTTTTATAGAATAATAGGTCTCATGCTGGCAGTATTAGGATGTCCTTGGAATTTCTAAATATTATAAATGACAATTTCTTAACTCGAAGTGTTGCATCCAACATGAGGGAATTCTATACGAGACATCTTGATATATAGAGAAGAACTGATAACAGAACAAAAAATTAGTGGTAGCTTAGGTACAAGTACTCATGACTTGACCACATTTGTTATGTGCCAACAGACTAAAGTCCAAACCAGTAATACCTGATGCTGTAAAAAGGCCCAGTTTCACAAAGCTGAAAACAGTTATGAGCCAAATCAGTTGGTTGCCACATAACAGTGTTTAGCCCACTGGGTCATCTTCAGTTCATGCATTATGCTTTTCCTCCCCATAAAAAGCAGGGAAAGGTAGAAGGAAGAGAACTTGAAACATAAGCCCTTGTATCAGAGGCCTGGTATAAGGCAGGACTTGCTCACAAAATCTGGCAAGAACAGGACTGATATCGCAGAAATACACATTCCTAAAAAGTGCTAAGCACAGAGTACTCACGCAAACACATCCCGATTTCAAGTGGTACCAGAACATCCCAATGTCATGAATGGTACAAAAACATTCCCCAAGAATAACAGGAACACACTGACCTCTCCTAAAAAATGAGGTCAGGATAACAGTACGTAATAAAAATGTTTTAATCAAAACAACATGTACAAGGTAATGGGTAATAACTAGCCACGTCAGGGGAAACGAACTATGTCAGAGGCAGTACTAACTTGTTTGAATCCAGGTATAAAAATGTATCTCAAAGGAAGTATCTTTGTCCAGCCAAGGGGGGAATGAAAAGTCCTGTCATTCACTAAACTGCGTCTATTGTCCTGGGCATACATGTCTTAGTATCCTCGTAAATCTGCCAGGTGCTATTACTGTGCTTTGTCAACAATAAACCTGACCTGGTGCCTTCGCTCCTGAACGAATCCTGTGGTCATTGGGATGTTCACTCAAGGTCTGTTATGCCACCTGTCTGCGCAAAGCTGGGACAGCACACAAGAAAAAAACCACACACATGCAGCCAAACATCTAACCACAAGTACAAAGTACTATACTTAGGAAGGAAAAAATCAAATGCACAAATGTAAAATGTTTAATTCATTTAATGTGTGCCATTTAATTCTGCATTGTTCCACCACAACCCATTTCTCCCTCAAACTGACATCACTACCGAGTCACTACTGATGTGGGCTGCATTCAACAGGCAAAGCTCCATATAACTTTAGAAGGCTGAAGAAACAGAAGGAGACACTGCAGAACTAGGTCATGGAGCCCTCACTGTTGATACCATTCCTGGCTCTGCAGTTCTGCAAGTAGGAGAACCACAAGTCATACCACAGACATCAACTCCACCACACCAGTATCCCACTCACCAGTGTTGTTGCTCCTCTTAGAGGCAGCAGTGAAGCAGGCAAAGAAGAGTAAAGGGGGACTAGACTCCACCCAAATACCAGCCAGATATCACCTCTCCCACTGAGGTGGTGTTCTGAAATGCTCAGAGGAGCACCGTGCCTCCAATCAGGAGACTCATTGCTTGCTGCTGGAAAGTCCACTTCCCAAACCACTGCGACACCATGGGCAGAAGCCACAAGGGTGGGGAGACTAAAGAGAAATAAGCCCTAAAAGGAAGCTGGAGAAAATCCAGCCTGACAGAAGTCTCTTATCATTCAAGAGAAGAAACAAGGCAGAATAAACCATCCAACGTACAAAAGGAAAACTAAGGAAGACTGAAGAGTAACAAAAGGAGGCAGAAGGAACGGGCTAGAGAGCCATATTCCAATGAAGAGGGGAGGGAAAAGTATCTCATCTGTTTGGATTTTGAAATACTTTCAGATTATACCATATTTTCACTCTTTCACTGTCTCTCCTGCCAAACTAGATTTAGGATTTGAAACCTCCAGCCAAATCAGCCTGTTTCCATGACATCATCTCCTTTTGTTCCAAATCTGTCAATAGGCAGGGGTAACATATTAGCCTACAACCTGGACAAAAGGGCCCCTCGTAATTTGAGAACCTGAATATTTTTAATAAAATTATCTGGACAACTAAATGATCAACTCTGGAGCTGCTCACCCTTCTTAAAAAGATATTGTTCCAAGATGTCTGTCTGTCTGCGGAGAATCAGTGTGACATCCATGTATGGGGGCACACGTTTCCTTCAGGACCAGAAACGTAAGGAGTTTTAAATGGAAACTTAAATGGTGCCGTCAGAGAAGTATTGTTTTGATAAAGCACTGCTTGCCATCTCAATCTGGTCCCTTCTGCCAGGGTTTTGCTGTCGGACCTTATTAGAATAGACTAATATCCTCCACCCCTTCCTCCCAATAAGCAAATCTGAACTACCACACCTTCTTAAAGGATCCATTAATACTATCAATAATGAGCACCTGCAGAGCATAAGAACACAAGAACGGCCATACTGGGTCAGACCAAAGGTCCATCTAGCCCAGTATCCTGTCTGACTTCAGCCTGATTTTCAGGAGAGCTCTGCTTCCTTATGGGTACCTAAACATAAGACCAGATTTTCAAGATTGCTCAGTAGCCAGCTGCTCCCGTGTAACACTTATAGCCAAAATGCCTAAAGAGCTCAACACCCAATATGCTGAGCTCTTCTGAAAACCTGTCCCTTTATTCTGGTGCTTAAATGGAGCTGAGCTCCTTTGAAAATCTGGCCCCAATTGTGTGAGCAGAATTCTGTTGGAAATATCTGGTAAAGCATTATGGTCAACATCAGCTAACCTTCACAGGCTTGAGAGGCTGGTATTCTCATTTTACAGATGGGCAAACGGAGATGCAGAGCAGCAAAGTCAGAGGAAGTCAGTGTCTGAACTTAGCAAGGCAGAGTCTGAATACACTCCATCCGCACCTAGCCTTGTGGGGCTGGCCTCTAGCTTACCACACACACTCAAATGATAGGAGATATGTTTTGTCCCATACAGAGAAGGGAAAAAAAGCTGGTCTCAGGAGGGGGAGGATCTTGGGTGGTATGGTATTCTTGAAAACAGGATGAGAGTCAGGTTTGCCGGTGAGGGGCGGGGGTTGCCAGTGGGAACACAACACGGCGACTCACACTTACATATTCTTTTACATTTTTCGTCTTCACGGCCTTGTAAGAGGAATATGCAGGGTATAAAGTGCCAAATATTAGCCTGGAATAAAACAGAGCCCATGAGAAATATTCAGCATTCTTATCCACTTGATGTTCCTCCCCTCCTGGATCCCAACACCTCATCTTAATTTTGCTTAACACAAACACCCCTCCTCCCTAAACCCATCCTTTGACTTCAGGATTAAGATTCAGTTATTGGAGTGCTCACAGCCTGCCTGAAGCCACTGCAGGCTTTCACCTAGGGCAGTTCCACTGGCACCAAACTCTCCTTTTATATCTAAAAGCTTCAGCTCCCTGAATTTCCTACCACTGTGTCTCTCCATGCCTCTCGCAGCTGGGGATGGTGGGGATTACAGCACTATGAAATGCACATTACAAGGTGATTCACCTCAAGACTATTCAGAAATGTACATTAGTAAATAATTTTGCTGCATTTCATGCAATGGACACAGTGCCCAAGTGCTCCAGCTAGCACTGCTGACAACCAAGAAGCCAGGTTTAATGGGTTAGCTTTGACCTATAAAGCTCACAGCGCTCATCCATTTTCAGGATGACTCTCGCGGGTGGGCTGAGTTATGTGTCTCGTTCCTACGAGAAGAAGGGGGTGCTGACAGGGACCCCGTCTCAAATCCCCCCCCCCCCCGCCCGCTGTTCCCGAATAGCCGCCAGTGCCCCCTGCCAGATGCAGCTAATGCCGGCGGATGCCCGGCAAGGTGGGCTCCGGGCTGCAGAGCGGCTGGGGGGCGGTGTCGCTGTGCGTGTGGCGAGGGCTTGGCGCTCTCATGGAAAGAGGCGCTAGCACTAAGCCTACGGAGCCTCCCCACCCCACACACCCCGGCCTCGCAGCGCGCCGCCACAGGCTGCGGCTCGCTCCGCAATTCTTACAGGTCCCCCGAGCCGCTGGCTCTGAGGGGCGCCGGGCAGCGCCGGCCGGTCTCCCGGCCCCAGTGTGCGACCCGCGGCTCCGCAGACTGCAGGGGGCCGGGATGCTGCAGAGCCACCCCCGCACTCACACCACGAGCCGGGAGATGATCCACGAAACCATGGCGGAGCCGGGCCGGCTCGAGGTCCGAGAGCAGCGGGTCCGCGGCAGCCGGCTCGGGGCAGCCTCGGACGATCCTTAAAGGGCAGGTTCCTGCAGCAAGTATGGCCCCACCCCAGGCTCTTAAAGGGTAGGCCTCGCCGCGTCGGAGGGAAACTGGGGCCAGAGCATCCCAAGAGCAACGTCTCCTCAGTGCGAATCCTGTGCGGCGCAGTATGTCCCACCTACCCGCCCACCACGCAGCGTTCCCCCCCCCGTACCCCTCCGCACCCCTCCGCATCGCCACACAGCGATCCTCCCGGTACCCCTCCGCGCCACCACACAGCACTCCCCGTATCCTCCCTCCGCGCCACCAGAGCGCTCCCCCGGTACCCCTCCGCGCCGCCACACAGCGATCCTCCCGGTACCCCTCCGCGCCGCGTACCCCCCTCCGCGCCACCACACAGCACCCCCCGTATCCTCCCTCCGCGCCACCAGAGCGCTCCCCCGGTACCCCTCCGCACCGCCACACAGCACGCACACCCCCGGTGAAAAATGTGAAAAATCTGGACAGGAGACAGGGGGTAATAGGAGCCTATATAAGAAAAAGACCCCAAAATCAGGACTGTCCCTATAAAATTGGGACATCTGGTCACCCTAGTCCCTCCGCCCCATGTACCCCCCCTCCGCTCCGCCACACAGCGACCCCCCCGGTACCCCTCCACGCTGCCATACAGCACCACCCCCCTGTACCGTTCCTCCGCGCCACCACGCAGCGTCCCCCCACCACCGTACCCTCTGCGTCGCCACACAGCCATCCCCCCGGTACCCCTCCGTGCTGCCATACAGCATCCCCCAGTATTCTTCTGCCCCGCATACCCCCCCTCCACGCCGCCACATAGCACCCCCCAAATCCCCCCTCTGCACCACCAGCGCGCTCCCCCGGTACCCCGCCATGCCTCCATACAGCACCTCCCCGTACTCCTCCATGCCACCATACAGCGACCCTCCCCAATACCCCTCTAAGCCACCACAGAGCACCCCCATACCCTCCCTCTGCGCCACCACACAGCATCCCCGGTACTCCCCTACGCACCGCCACACAGCGACACCCCCCACCCATATCCCCTCTCCGCCGCCACACAGCGCATCCCCATACTCCCCCTCTGTGCCACCACAGAGCGCACCCCCAGTACTTCCAGTACCATACCTCTTGTGTCATCACAGAGTACCCTCCCCCTGCTACCACACAGTACCCCACACTATCCCTCCGCATCACCACACCAACCGCCCCGTACCCCTCCACGCTGCCATATAGTATCCCCCAGTATCCCTCTGCCCTGTATACCCCCCCCACGCCGCTACACCGCACTCCCCGTAACCCACCTCTGTGCTGCCAGAGCGCTCCCCCGGTACCCCTCTGCGCCACCACACAGCGAGCCCCCGGTACCACTCCGCGCCGCCACACAACAAGCCCCGTAACCCTCTCCGCACCTCCCGGTACCCCTCTGTGCCCCCCTCCCACAGCACCCCCCTCTTCCTCCCCCTCCATGCCCCATGTACTCCTCCGTGCCACCACACGGCGACCCTCCCCCGTACCCCTCCGAGCTGCTACACAGCATCCATCTCCGTATCCTCCCCCCGCTACCCTTCCACACCACCACACAGCGCCCCCCTACTACCCTTCCACACCGCGTACCCCCGCCGCACCACCACACAGCAGCCCCTGTACCCCTCCTCTGTACTGCAACACAGCACCCTCTCTAGTACTCCTCCGCACCACGTACACCCCCCCCCCACGCTGCCATACAGCACCCCCGGTACTCCCCTACGCACTGCCACACAGCGACACTCCCCCCATATCCCCTCCCCATACTGCCACACAGCGCACTCTCATACTCCCCCTCTGTGCCGCCACATAGTGCACCCCCAATACCATACCTTTGTGTCATCACAGAGCACCCCCCGTACTCCTCCTCCCCATGCTACCACACAGTACCCCACACTACCCCTCCGCGTGACCACACAGCACCCCGCACTACCCCTCTGCGTTACCACACAGCGCCCCCCCCAGTACCCTTTTGCGTCACCACATAGTGCTCCCCCAGAACCCTCCCTTCCTGTGCCGCGAGGCAGCACACCCCTGGTACACCCCTCTGCGCCACCACAGAGCACCCCTCTTTCCTCTCTGTGCCACTACACGGAGTCTCCAGTACCATACCCCACTCCGCACCACCATGCAGCACTCCCCTCGGTACTGTACTCCTCCCCACACCACCCCTTCCCCATTTCATTCTACCACACAGCATCCCATTCCCCTTCCAGGATACTTCCCGTGCCACCACACAGCACCCCCCATATCACCCCGTGCTACTACACAGCACCCCTCCTCCTTGGCTATTGCCCACATCACTGCAGAGCCCCTTCCCCCTAGATACCCCCCATACCCTTCCATTCTACCACACAGTGCTCCCAGTATCTTCCCTCCATGCTACCACACAGCACACCTTCCCCCCCTCTAGAATACCACATCTATATATACACATTTACATTTAGCCATATTAAAACGCATATTTGCTTGCACATAGTTTACCAAGCAACCCAGATCACTATGTTAGTGGCCTCTCCTCTTCCTTATTTATCATTCCCCCAATTTTTAGGTCATCTGCAAACTTTATCAATTATGATCTTATGTTTTCTTCCAGGTCCTTGATAGGGGTCTGCTATAGATCACCAGATCAGACAGAGGAGGTGAATGATGCATTTCGAAAACAAACAAATATCCAAAATGCAAGACCCGGTAGTTAAGGGGGACTTTAACTACCCAGACAGCTGTGGTAGAAGTAATACAGCAAAGCACGATTTCCAGTAAGTTCTTGCAATTTATTGGGGACACTTTTTTGTTTCAGAAAGTGAAGAAAATAGCCAGGGGATAGCCATTTTTGACATGATTCTGACCAACAGGGCAGATTGGTTGTAAAGCTGAAGGTGGAAGGCAATTTGGGCAAAAGTTATCATGAAATGATAGATTTCATGATTCTAAGGCAAGGAAGAGGTGAGAGCAGCAGAATAAGGACAAGGACTTGATATTAATTATGGTAATTAAATCAGAAGTTAGGAATTGTACAAAATTGATAAGGAAAGGTAAGGGACATGAGGGAAAAAAATCTGTGGCTAGCAGAGCTAAAGACAATATTAAGAGTTTTAAAAATATATTAACTAAAAGAATCCTGACAATGGTATTGGTCTGTTACTAGATGGAAATGGTAAAATGATCAATAATGCAGAAAAGGCAGAAGCATTCAATAAAGATTTCTGTTCTATATTTGGGGAGGGGGGGAAACAGAGGATATAGTCTCATCAGATGGTGGTGGTAACAATCTTTCCATTCACTAGTATCTCTGGAGGTTGTTAAACAGAACCTACTAAAGTTAGACATGTTTAAATCATCAGGTACAGATAACTTGCATCCACAAGTTTAAATAAAAAGCATGTTGAGGAGCTCCCTGGACCACTAGTGTTGATTTTCAATAAGTCTTTTAGCACAGAGGAAGTTCCAGAAGACTGGAGAAAATCTAATGTGCCACTTTTAAAAATGGTTAACAAAATGACCTGGGGAATTATAGGCCTGTGAGCCTGACACCACTTCTGGGCAAGATAATTAAGTGGTTGATATGGAAGAATTAAATAAAGAATTAAAGGAGGATAATGTAATTAATGCAGATCAGCATGGGTTTATGGAAAATCTATCTTGTTAAACTAACTTGATTTTTTTTGTTGGGATTACAAATTTGGGTGATAAAGGTAATAATGCTGATGTAAAATACTTAGACATTTGACCTGGTACCACACGACCTTTAGAGTAAAACACTAGAAAGATATAAAATTAACCTGGAACGCACTGAATGGATTAAAAATTGGCTGATACATCTTAAAAGGTGATTGTAAATGGGAATAGTTATCAAGCAGGTGTGTTTCCAGTGGGATTTTGCAGAGAATCAGTTCTTGGCCCTATACTATTTAATATCCTTATCAATGTCCGGGAAGAAAACTACAGAAAGTTGCAGATGACTCAAAGATTAAGGGAGTGGTAAATAATTAAGAGGACAGGTCACTAATCCAGAATAATCGGGATTGCTTGGGAAGTTGGGTGCAGGCAAATAAAATGTATTTTAATATGACCAAATGTAAAGTTATATACAGTGTTGTTGTAACCATGTCGGTCCCAGGATATTAGAGACACAAGGTAGGTGAGGTAATATATTTTATTGGACCAACTTCTGTTGTTAAGAGACAAAATTTCAAGCTTACAAAGGTTTCTTCTTCATGTCAAGTTATACATCTAGGAACAAAGATGGTGCTCCCTACTTACAGACTAGAGACTCTACCCTAGGAAGCAGAGACTCTTAAAGATTTGGGAATTGTGGTGGATAATCAGATGAACATGAGCTCCCAGTGCAGTGCTGTGGCCAAAAGGGCTAATGCATTCTCGGCTTATATATACAGGTGAATATTGAGTAGGAGAAGAAAAGTTATGTTATCTCTGTATTTGGCACTGGTGCAACCATTAATGAAATACTATGCTCAGTTCTGGTGTCCATAATTCAAGGATGTTGATAAATCAGAGAGAGTTCACAGAAAAGCCAAGAGAAGATTAGAAAACTTGCCGTACAGTGAGCGACTCAAGCAGCTCAAACATTTTAGCTTAACAAAGAAAAGGGTAAGGGGTGACTTGTTCACAGTTTATAATTACCTACATGGGGAACAAAAATTTGACAAAGGGCTCTTCATTCTAGCAGAGAAAGGTATAACACAATCCAGTGGCTGGAAGTCCAAGGAAGACAAATTCAGGCTGGAAATACGGCACAATTTTTTAATAATGAGGGTAAACAACCATTGTAATAACTTATCAAGGGTTGTGGTGTACTCTCCTTCAATGGCAATTTTTATATCAAGATTGGCTGTTTTCCTAAAATATGTGCTCTAGTTCAAACAAATTAATTCAGGAACGTTCTATGCCCAGGGCGGCGAGCCCGGTCGGGGAGAGCAGAGAGCCCCGGCCGGGCTCGCCGCCCTGCTCCCGGCGCTCTGGCCGGTCGGGGAGAGCAGAGAGCCCCGGCCGGGCTCGCCGCCCTGCTCCCGGCGCTCTGGCCGGTCGGGGAGAGCAGAGAGCCCCGGCCGGGCTCGCCGCCCTGCTCCCGGCGCTCTGGCCGCCAGGGAGAGCGGAGAGCCCCGGCCGGGCTCGCTGCCCTGCTCCCGGCGCTCTGGCCGCTGGGGGCTCTCCGCCCTCCCCCCGGCGCTCTGGCCACCGGGGGCTCTCCGCCCTGCTCCCGGCGCTCTGGCCGCCAGGGAGAGCGGAGAGCCCCGGCCGGGCTCGCCGCCCTGCTCCCGGCGCTCTGGCCGCCGGCGAGAGCGGAGAGCCCCGGCCGGGCTCGCCGCCCTGCTCCCGGCGCTCCGGCTGGTTGGGGATTGCGGGCCCGCGGCCGGGCTCGGCGCCCTCCCCTGCCGCAATGGGGGGGGCGGCCGGTGGCTTTTTTGCCTAGGGCGGCAAAAAAGCCAGAGCCGGCCCTGCATGCGGGGGGAGAGGGGGCGGGGGAGTGGCACTATATGTGAAAGAAAATGTAGAATCAAATGAAGTAAAAATCTTAAGTGAATCCACATGTTCCATAGAATCTCTGTGGATAGTAATTTCATGCTCTAATAAGAATATAACATTAGGGATCTATTATCGACCACCTGACCAGGACAGTGATAGTGATGATGACATGCTAAGGGAAATTAGAGAGGCTATCAAAATTAAGAGCTCAATAATACTGGGGGATTTCAATTATCCCCATATTGACTGGGAACATGTCACCTCAGGATGAAATGCAGAGACAAAATTTCTCAATACTTGAAATGACTGCTTCTTGGAGAAGCTGGTACGGGAACCCGCAAGGGGAGAGGCATCTCTAGATTTAGTCCTGAGTGGAGCGCAGGAGCTGGTCCAAGAGGTAATAACAACAGGACCGCTTGGAAATAGTGACCATAATATAATAACATTTAACATCCCTGTGGTGGGAAGAACATCTCAACAGCCCAACACTGTGGCATTTAATTTAAAAAAGGGGAACTATGCAAAAATGAGGAGGTTAGTTAAACAGAAATTAAAAGGTACAGTGACTAAAGTGAAATCCCTGCAAGCTGCATGGGCGCTTTTTAAAGACACCATAATAGAGGCCCAACTTAAATGTATACCCCAAATTAAGAAACAGTAAAAAAAACTAAAAAAGAGCCACCGTGGCTTAACAACCATGTAAAAGAAGCAGTAAGAGATAAAAAGACTTCCTTTAAAAAGTGGAAGTCAGATCCTAGCGAGGTAAATAGAAAGGAGCATA
Organism: Emys orbicularis; assembly: GCF_028017835.1. Lineage (NCBI taxonomy): Eukaryota > Metazoa > Chordata > Testudines > Emydidae > Emys > Emys orbicularis. The sequence goes on along the minus strand of NC_088690.1, from coordinate 113,966,340 downwards.
AACACTGCCAAATTAAGTGTAAAAAGGTAATAAGAAAAGCCAAAGAGGAGTTTGAAGAACGGCTAGCCAAAAACTCAAAAGGTAATAACAAAATGTTTTTTAAGTACATCAGAAGCAGGAAGCCTGCGAAACAACCAGTGGGGCCCCTCGATTATAGAGATAGAAAAGGAGCGCTTAAAGACGGTAAAGTCATTGCGGAGAAACTAAACAAATTCTTTACTTCAGTCTTCACGGCTGAGGATGTTAGGGAGATTCCCAAACCTGAGCCGGCTTTTGTAGGTGACAAATCTGAGGAACTGTCACAGATTGAAGTGTCACGAGAGGTGGTTTTGGAATTAATTGATAAACTTAACGTTAACAAGTCACCGGGACTAGATGGCATTCACCCAAGAGTTCTCAAAGAACTCAAATGAGAAATTGCAGAACTATTAACTAGGGTTTGTAACCTGTCCTTTAAATCTGCTTCTGTACCCAACGACTGGAAGATAGCTAATGTAATGCCAATATTTAAAAAGGGCTCTAGAGGTGATCCCGGCAATTACAGACCAGTAAGTCTAACGTCGGTACCGGGCAAATTAGTTGAAACAATAGTAAAGAATAAAATTGTCAGACACATAGAAGAACATAAATTGTTGGGCAAAAGTCAACATGGTTTCTCTAAAGGGAAATCGTGTCTTACTAATCTATTAGAGTTCTTTGAAGGGGTCAACAAACATGTGGACAAGGGGGATCCAGTGGACATAGTGTACTTAGATTTCCAGAAAGCCTTTGACAAGGTCCCTCACCAAAGGCTCGTAGGTAAATTAAGTTGTCATGGGATAAAAGGGAAGGTCCTTTCATGGATTGAGAACTGGTTAAAAGACAGGGAACAAAGGGTAGGAGTTAATGATAAATTCTCAGAATGGAGAGGGGTAACTAGTGGTGTTCCCCAAGGGTCCGTCCTAGGACCAATCCTATTAAACTTATTCATAAATGATCTGGAGAAAGGGGTAAAAAGTGAGGTGGCAAAGTTTGCAGATGATACTAAACTGCTCAAGATAGTTAAGACCAAAGCAGACTGTGAAGAACTTCAAAAAGATCTCACAAAACTAAGTGATTGGGCAACAAAATGGCAAATGAAATTTAATGTGGATAAATGTAAAGTAATGCACATTGGAAAAAATAACCCCAACTATACATACAATATGATGGGGGCTAATTTAGCTACAACAAATCAGGAAAAAGATCTTGGAGTCATCGTGGATAGTTCTCTGAAGATGCCCACTCAGTGTGCAGAGGCGGTCAAAAAAGCAAACAGGATGTTAGGATTCATTAAAAAGGGGATAGAGAATAAGACTGAGAATATATTATTGCCCTTATATAAATCGATGGTATGCCCACATCTTGAATACTGCGTACAGATGTGGTCCCCTCATCTCAAAAAAGATATACTGGCACTAGAAAAGGTTCAAAGAAGGGCAACTAAAATGATTAGGGGTTTGGAGAGGGTCCCATATGAGGAGAGATTAAAGAGGCTAGGACTTTTCAGCTTGGAAAAGAGGAGACTAAGGGGGGTATGATAGAGGTATATAAAATTATGAGTGATGTAGAGAAAGTAGATAAGGAAAAGTTATTTACTTATTCCCATAATACAAGAACTAGGGGTCACCAAATGAAATTAATAGGCAGCAGGTTTAAAACAAATAAAAGGAAGTTCTTCTTCACACAGCCCAGAGTCAACTTGTGGAACTCCTTACCTGAGGAGGTTGTGAAGGCTAGGACTATAACAGCGTTTAAAAGAGAACTGGATAAATTCATGGAGGTTAAGTCCATTAATGGCTGTTAGCCACGATGGGTAAGGAATGGTGTCCGTAGCCTCTGTTTGTCAGAGGGTGGAGATGGATGGCAGGAGAGAGATCGCTTGATCATTACCTGTTAGGTTCACTCCCTCTGGGGCACCTGGCATTGGCCACTGTCGGTAGACAGGATACTGGGCTAGATGGACCTTTGGTCTGACCCAGTACAGCCGTTCTTATGTTCTTATGATATACAACGGAGAACAGATATTGAGAAAGTAGACAGCATCCAGGAAATACTGAATTGTCCACAAAGCTTGGATTGATGTATCAAAACAAACCTGAAAAACACATCACTGTAGTATCAGAAAAGACTTCAGCTTCTAATTTGATTACTAGTACTATCAAGGTAGCCAGGTCTGTTAGAAAGCCAAAGGATAGTACTCTATGGATAGTAATTCTATGCTCTAAGAAGACTATAGCAGTAGGGATATATTGCTGACCACCTGACCAGGATGGTGATAGTGACTGTGAAATGCTTAGGGAAATCAGAGAGACTATTAAAATAAAAAACAATGAGGGATTTCAACTATACCTATATTGACTGGGTACATTTCACCTCACAGTGGGATGCAGAGAAAGTTTGAGACCTTAAATTATTGCTTCTTGACTTAACTATCTTGAGTAGTTTTGTATCATTTGCAAATTTTGCCACCTCACTGTTTACCCCCTTTTCCAGATCATTTATTAATATGTTAAATAGGACTGGTCCCAGTACAGACCTCTGGGGGGACACCATTATTTACTTCTCTCCATTCTGAAAACTGACCATTTATTCCTACATTTTGTTTCCTATCTTTTAACCAGTTACCAATCCATGAGAGAACCTTCCCTCTTATCCCATGACAGCTTACTTTGCTTAAGAGCCTTTGATGAGGGATTTTGTCAAAGGCTTTCTGAAAATCTAAGTACACTATTATCCACTGGATCACCCATGTCCACATGTTTGTTGACCCCCTCAAAGAATTCTAGTAGACTGCTGAGGCATGATTTCCCTTTACAAAAACCATGTTGACTCTTCCCCAACAAATTATGTTCATCTATGTGTCTGACAATTCTGTTCTTTACTACCGTTTCAACCAGTTTGTCTGGTACAGAAGTCAGGCTTACCGGCCTCTAATTGCCAGGATCACCTCTGGAGCCCTTTTTAAAAATTGGCGTCACATTAGCTATTCTCCAGTCATTTGGTACAAAAGCTGGATTTACATAATAGGTTACAAACTACAGTTAGGCCTTGTCTACACGGGTAAGTTTTGTCAAAACTAATGTCGACACGAAATAATTGACAAAAGCAAAGTTGCCAAAGCAAGTCTACATTTGCTCCCTCTGTCAACAGATTGTGTCCACATTCAAGGCACCATTGTCGACAGCGTGAGCAATGCACTGTGGGGTATGTATACCACAGTGCCTGGCGACAGCATCTGTCGCTAGGTGTTGTGGGAAGGCAGAAATGGAGCGCGGCGCATCCTGGGACGTGCAAAATGTCCCGTTATGCACCGCTTTGTGTCCCAGCCCTCCAATGGTTTCTGAGTTCCTTTCGTACCGTTCTGGCTTTCCTTTCGCGCCGTTTTCCCAACTGTCTTTTTAGTGCATGCCAGCATCTGCAGTGAGAGAGGCTGGATCCCGGACTTCTCTCCTATGTGCTGTTAACTGTCATGAGGACATCATGCAGGGCAGCAGAATTACTCGCAAAGTTACTGACAGAGGATGAATCACAGGCACCCGAGTGTGATATGGACAGCAGCAACTTATCAGTGCTTTTGGTAGTCACTTTTGGGCTAGGGAAACAAGCACTGATTGGTGGGATCGCATTGTCATGCAGGTATGGGATGACAACCAGTGGATACAGAACTTTAGGATGCGTAAAACAATCTTCATGGAGCTATGTGCTGAGCTGGCCCCCGACCAGCGGCACAAGGACACCAGAATGAGAGCTGCCCTTTCGGTAGAGAAGCGTGTTGCAATCACTGTGTGGAATCTGGTGAATCCAGACTGCTACCGGTCAGTTGCAAATCAATTTGGAATAGGAAAGTCCACTGTTGGGGCTGTATTACTCCAAGTGTGCAGGGCAATAAATCACATCCTGCTACAGAGGACCGTGACTCTGGGAAACATGCATGAAATAGTGGATGGTTTTGCAGAGATGGGTCTCCCTAACTTTGGTGGGGCGATTGATGGCACACACATTCCAATTTTAGCGCCAGACCACCTTGCCTCAGAGTACATCAATAGGAAGGGATACTTCTCCATGGTGTTGCAGGCGCTTGTGGATCAGCAGGGGCGTATCACGGAGATCAATGCAGGCTGGTCTGGAAAGGTGCATGACCCATGCATCTTCAGGAACAGTGGCCTGTACAAAAAGCTGCAGATGGGGACTTTCTTTCCAGACTACAAGATCACAGTGGGGGATGTAGAAATGCACATAGTAATCCTGGGAAACCTGGCTTACCCCTTACAGCCCAGGCTCATGAAACCTTACACAGGGCACCTGGACAACAGCAAGGAGCGTTTTAACAACAGGCTGAGCAGATGCTGCATGGTAGTTGAATGTGCCTTTGGCAATTTGAAAGCTCGCTGGAGGTGTCTCAATGGCAGGCTAGCCCTTACTGAGGATAATATTCCTGTGGTCATAGCTGTGTGCTGCACTTTGCATATTCTGTATGAATCTAAGAGTGAAATGTTTCTCAGGTGTGGAGCACTGAGGCAGAGCGCTTGGCTGCACAGTTTGAACAGCCAGATGCTAGAGCTGTCAGAGGAGCCCAGAGGGCTGCTATTAACATCAGAGAGGCCTTGAGGAACCACTTTGACAATGAGGGGCACTGATACATGTCTGCTTTGGAGTTACTTCCCTGGTGCATCCATGTACAATTTTGAGGCCCAAGATCCATGCAACACAATGCTTTAGAAGCCTGTTCCCGAGAGTGAATTGATTGCTATTCGCTTTTGTAGAGAACAGAATAAAAACGCTGTACCATTAAATACCTTAGCCTTTATTTATTGTTAAAAAGGGTAAAACCTCACAACTGTGTGTAGCTCCAGCTACCATTGTTCAAGCTGTGAGAGGGGGAGGAGTGATGGGGAAACTCAGGAGTGCTGTGAAGTGAAAAAGAATGTGTGGGCATAGAGGGGTGTGAAGTTGGCAAAGAATTGTACATGTGCACATGCTGCAGTGGAGGTCGACCACAGATCTGCTCAGTCTGCAGCTGTATCAAAGACTTGAGAATCTGTCTGATCCTACATAATTTTTATCATCCGCTCTGTCGTTTGCCTAGCAAATGCTACATTGGCTTCCCAGCACTCTGTGTTCCCTGGTCTGCCTCTCATCGCGCTGCAACACCTCCCTGAACATGTCTTCTTTGCTGAGTCTTGGCTTCTTATCTGCCGAAGCCAGTCGGCAGGGGTGCATGGTGTGTTCCTCAAGGTCTCGGCTGCTGTGGGCAATGCACAGAAGAGTGATAGTTACATTCCAGCAAACGATTGAAACATTTCAGTAACAAGGGCCTTTTGCAACTAGTAGCAATCACTTTCTCACTGACTCTAGGCAAGCACACAGCTCCACAAGCACCCCAATCATGGTGAGTGTCAGGAGTGGGGGGAAGGCGGTTGTGCATACGGACAAAATGGTCACGGCTTGCAAGGCAGCTTTGCAGGGAACTCATTCTAAAATTCTCTCACTTTTTCACAAGCAGCCAACCTGCTGGCTGACATCTCGCTGCTGCGGGTGACCAGAGAAACCAGGGCACAGCTGCTGAATGCTTGCGGCTTTCACCCCGGTCTATATGCAGCTCAGCTATGCGCCGCTTTGGTCCCAGCTCCAGTGATTGCTAAATGGCATGGGACAGTTTCCTACAATGGGGGAACTAACAAGGCTGCAATCCCTTGGAATCTGCGGCAGAGGAACAACAAGTACCTCTTGGAAACCTTCCAGAGCCTCTCTCTGGAGGATTTTCTGCAGGTCTCAATGTCCATTGACACCCTGCTTGGCCACGTAGATTAGCTACACAGGGCAATGTCCAGCTCACATAAACACACTACCTGCCTCCCACTTTTTGATTCCCTACACAAGCCACAGCAACTTACCCGGTGTCTCATCTGCTTCCTGCTCCCCGTAGAGCACTTCTGGAGTGGAGAAAAGTTCCTGGCTGCCTGCCCCACCGGGCGATCCCGCTGGGAGTTCCACATCCTCTTCTAGCTCCACTACTTCATCCAGAATTTCAGCCTCCGGGTTACCCCTTTTCTGTTGCCTCCAAAGTATCCACGGAGCTATTGGTGATGGAGGTGGGGTCACCACTGAGGATAGCATTCAGCTCCTTATAGAAGCGGTAGGTCTTAGGTGCACCACCTAAGTGATGGTTTGCCTCCCGCGCCTTATAGTACGCCTCTCAGCTCCTTTATCTTCGCTCTGAGCTGCTGTGTGTCCCAATCATAGCCCTTTTCACACAAGCCTTGAGAAATTTGCCCATATGTGTCCTGATTCCTACGGGTCAATCTCAGCTGCAACTGAACAGACTCCTCTCCCCATATACTGATCAGATACAATAGCTCAGCTGTGGTCCAAGCGGGAGCGGGTTTGGTGCGATAGCCAGCCATGCTTACCTCGAAGCTCACATGGGAAGCCAGCAAGCAGGAAATGAGATTTAAAATTCCCAGGGCTTGCAAGGGGGAGGGGCAGGTTGGCTGCAGGGCAGAGGAGTTCAAACTGCTGACCAGAGTGGAGCATGGGAATTCCTGGACACTTTCTGGAGGCCAATAAAATCAGAAAAAAAGGCATTGCAGTGTGTACACTATTGCTGTTTTGTCGCCAAAAGGCAGTTTTTGGTGACAAAACTTGCCATTGTAGACAAGCCCTTAGTAGTTCTGCAGTTTCACATTTGAGTTCCTTCAGAACTCTTGGGTGAATACCATCTGGTCCTGCTGACTTATTACTGTTTAGTTTATCAATTTGTTCCAAAACCTCCTCTAATGACATCTCAATCTGGGACAGTTCCTCAGATTTGTCACCTAAAAAGAATAGCTCAGGTTTGGGAATCTCCCTCACATCCTCAGCCATGAAGACCAATGCAGAGAATTCATTTAATTTCTCCACAATGGCCTTATTGTCTTGGAGTGCTCCTTTAGCATCTCGATTGTCCAGTGGCCCCACTGGGTGTTTAGCAGGCTTCCTGCTTCTCATGTACTTAAAAAGTAATAGCAAAAAATATTTTGAGTCTTTGGCTAGCTGTTCTTCAAATTCCTTTTTGGCCTTCCTAATTATGTTTACACCTCATTTGCCAGAGTTTATGCTCATTCAATTTTCCTCACTAGGATTTAACTTCCACTTTTTAAAGGATGACTTTTTGCCTCTCACTGCTTCTTTTACTTTGTTGTTTAGCCACGGTGGCTCTTTTTTGGTTCTCTTACTGTGTTTTTTAATTTGGGGTATACATTTAAGTTGAGCCTCTATTATGGTGTCTTTAAAAAGTTTCCATGCAGCTTGCAGGATTTCACTTTTGGCTTTGTACCTTTTAATTTTTGTTTAACCTCATTTTTGTGTAGCTCCCCTTTCTGAAATTAAATGCTATGGTGTTGGGCTGCTGTGGTGTTTTCCCCGACACAGGGATGTTAAATTTAATTATATTATGGTCACTATTACCAAGCAGTCCAGCTATACTCACCTCTTGGACCAGATCCTGTGCTCTACTTAGGACCAAATCAAAAATTGTCTCTCCTCTTGTGGGTTCCAGGACTAGCTGCTCCAAGAAGCAGTCATTTAAGGTATCAAGAAACTTTGTGTCTGCATCCCACCCTGAGGTGACATGTACCCAGTCAATAGGGGGATAGTTGAAATTCCCCATTATTGAGTTTTTTATTTTAATAGCCTCTCTAATCTCCCTGAGCATTTCACAGTCACAATCACCATCCTGGTCAGGTGGTCGGTAATCAATCATAGAATATCAGGGTTAGAAGGGACCTCAGGAGGTAATCTAGTCCAACCCCCTGCTCAAAGCAGGACCAATCCCCAACTAAATCATGCCAGCCAGCACTTTGTCAAGCCTGACCTTAAAAACCTCTAAGGAAGGAGATTCCACCACCTCCCTAGGTAACCCATTCCAGTGCTTCACCACCCTCCTAGTGAAAAAGGTTTTCCTAATATCCAACCTAAACCTCCCCCACTTCAACTTGAGACCATTACTCCTTGTTCTGTCATCTGTACCTCTGAGAATAGTCTAGATCCATCCTCTTTGGAACCCCCTTTCAGGTAGTTGAAAGCAGCTATCAAATCCCCCCTCATTCTTCTTTTCTACAGACTAGATAATCCCAGTTCCCTCAGCCTCTCTCCTCATAAGTCTTGTGCTCTAGCCCCCTAATCATTTTTGTTGCCCTCCACTGGACTCTTTCCAATTTTTCCACATCCCTCTTGTAGCGTGGGGCCCAAAACTGGACATAGTATTCCAGATGAGGCCTCACCAATGCCGAATAGAGGGGAATGATCACGTCCCTCGATCTGCTGGCACTGCTCCTACTTATACAGCCCAAAATACCATTAGCCTTCTTGGCAACAAGGGCACACTGTTGACTCATTCAGCTTCTCGTCCACTGTAACCCCTAAGTCCTTTTCTGCAGAACTGCTGCCTAGCCACTCGGTCCCTAGTCTGTAACAGTGCATGGGATTCTTCCGTCCTAAGTGCAGGACTCTGCACTTGTCCTTGTTGAACCTCATCAGATTTCTTTTGGCCCAATCCTCTAATTTGTCTAGGTCCCTGTATATCCTATCCCTACCCTCCAGCATATCATCTACTCCTTCCAGTTTAATGTCATCTGCAAACTTGCTGAGGGTGCAATCCATGCCATCCTCCAGATCATTAATGAAGATATTGAACAAAACCGGCCCCTGGACCGACCCTTGGGGCCAGTGCCGGCTCTAACTTTTTTGCCGCCCCAAGCAAAAAAGAGCGCCGCCCCACCGTAACAACCCCCCCGCCCCGCAAGCGCCGCCCCGCCGAAACAAAACAAAACAAAAAAACCCGAGCGCCACCACGCCACCCCAAGATTGGCCGCCCCTTACAGGGTACCGCCCCAAGCACGTGCTTGGTTGCCTGGTGCCTGGAGCCGGCCCTGCTTGGGGCACTCTGCTTGATACCGGCTGCCAATTAGACACGGAGCCATTGATCACTACCCGTTGAGCCCGACGATCTAGCCAGCTTTCTATCCACCTTATAGTCCATTCATCCAGCCAATACCTCTTTAACTTGCTGGCAAGAATACCATGGGAGACCGTATCAAAAGCTTTGCTAAAGTCAAGGAATAACACACCCACTGCTTTCCCCTCATCCACAGAGCCAGTTATCTCATCATAGAAGGCAATTAGGTTAGTCAGGCATGACTTGCCCTTGGTGAATGATTAAAGGATTAGATTGACTCTATAGGCATGTTTTCCATTTAGTTTAACAAAGAGAAGGTAAAGAGGTGACTTGATTACACATTAAAAGTACCTACATCGTGAACAAAAATTTGACAAAGGGATCTTCATTGTAGCAGAGACAGGTTTAACACTATTAAATGACAAAGCTTAAGCTATTAAAAAAAATTAAAAAATTAACCATTGAACAATTTACCAGGGGCATGATGGATTCTCCATCCTTGGCAGTTTTTAAAATCAAGATTGGATTTTTTCTAAAAGGTATGCTCTAGAAATTATTTCAGGGAAGATCTCTGGCCTGTACTATGTAGGAGGCCAGACTAGATGATCACAGTGGTCCCTTCTGGTCTTGGAATCTATTAATCGAGCCTGACATTAATCCTGGGCAAAACAGAAAAGCGAATATGAAAGTCAGTCAATAAAGAATGGGATTATAATTCATGTCAGTCAACATGCTTATGGAAAAGAGATTGTCATACAAACGCCATTTAATTTTTGATGAGATTACGTATTTAGTTGATAAAGATAACTACATACATGTATATACTTGTATGAAGTAAAATGATAAATTTACCCACTTTTCCTGTTCTTAATTTGTAATTATCCATAAGTTTCTGTGAAAACATTACAGCTGGCTTTATAAAAAATTGGTTGAATGATGAATATTACATGCATAGTGTATAAATTTACTAAAATACAAAAATAGAAGCAGGAGTACGATATTTGGAAAAGTTTAGCCCAGAAATGAAACTTTGGCTCTGGGAGTGGCATATTCTAATCACTTCATAACAGCTGCAGGTACATGTTCCTTGAGGAGACCACAAAGCATTTTGTCACATGTAGCCAAGTCTAAACCTAATTCCTTATTCAAGAGCTATTTACAAAATGGAAGTGGGGTTGTGGTTATCATTTTATTGCTCAGGAATAATGCTTTAGTTTGGAGAAGGACATCAACTTAAGAACAGTCTAATAGTTACAAGAACATGTCACTTGCAGGGGGACCTAATAAGTATTTTGTTACTTATAGCCAAAGTATTTATTTCAAAGTATTTATTATTCAAATTTATTTGAAAAATTAAATAATGCATTAATTGCTATAAAATTCACTCATTTATGGTTTAATTTTAGATTTAATAATTTAAAAAATGTGGTCTTTGGCTAAGAAACTGGGACCCACAAATAAGAAATTGGAACTAAGGAATTAACTTCATCCTCCTCAGATATCAACTGTTGTTCACGTGGAGCTGTATTTTAAGTGCGTTTTTGAATTTGGAATGGTTTGTGCGCACAGTCTCTGACAACAGGTACACCATAGACACTGGAGAACAGGAATAGATGTTGGAATCACCAAGAGACCAGACCATCATGCCTAGCCAGTTTCATAGTCCCTTTCAGAGTGATGCACCAAGCAAGGCATGGTAAGGGATGTGACTGTTTCTGGCCATGGTCCTAAATGTTCTAATCATTGCCCTCAGTCAAAGAAGCTGTTGGACAGCACCTGTGAAGTGTATGTAGAGGAGGCAGAGGCAGCTCAGAGATGAGGCACTCACTACCATCCACCTACCTGGAATACAGCAAGCAGCGCAGAGAGAAGCGATGCTGTCGCCACCATCATCTCCCAGACTAGGACCCTGGGACTCTTCATGGAAACACACTGGATGACCACATTCTTCTGCAAAGGTGAGCCAGGGGGCTGTACAGGTTGAACATGTGGGCCAGAGGGGTAGGTAGTAGAGAAAAGGAAATGGGGCAGTCACCCAGCCTGAGAGGGAGATGGGGGAGCAGCAGCTACCTGGCCTGAGGGAAGTAAAGGGTGGTGGAAGCAGCCACCTGGCCTGAGTGGGAAGGGGAGGACAGGACATGGGGGAGGCAGTGACAAGGTGGAGCCAAAAGCAGCAGGACGAACTTCGTGGTCACAAGCACTGCCCCTGGTCCACCTGGTCACGGTGCCTCTCTGGAGTCATCCACCCGGTAACAGCTCCACCCTCTGAACTTGTGAGCCAACAGCACCCTTCCCTCCTCCCACCAAGTGCAGTGGTGGCCTTGCACCCACTCAGGCCCATTGCAAGGGTGGACCTTGCCCTCTGCCCATGGGGAGGCAGCTCATCCTGCCCTACCACACCTCTCTAGCTGTAGGGTAGGGAGCTGGAGCCTGGGCTGTGACTGGCCCCCCTGATCCCCCTCAGCTGGGATCGGGACCAGCTGGAGCACCCAGCCCCTGAGCCTGGCAGAAGCAGTGCAGGAGTGCTCTGCTAGTAAGCCCAGCTGGCACCATGGAGGACTGTCCCCCTGTGCACGCCCCTTCTCCTCGCATAAAATGTTGCTCGGAGCTGTGCTGTGTGTGGTTTGATCATTGTGAAGGCCGAGGCAGTCGAGACTGGCAGGAAGGGATAGGGACCAGTGGTACAGTAAATGACTTTTATTTTAAAAAGTGAACATATTAACAGGCCTGCAGGTGGCACTACAGTACAGCTGGGCAGAAGGTAGATACATTTCCCCATGGACCCGGACAATGAAATCATCGCTTCAATGCTGACATTTAGTTAATTCTGGATACAGTTCTACCAAACTGAATTTACTGAAAATATTTCTGGACAAAGCCAAAATTGAAAATTAATTTTCCTTCAGTTTTGGGAAATGACAGACATCCCGAGCTACCACTGGTACTTGGGGAAATATCGCCTGGAGCTACCAGTGCAGGGGGAGATGGACAACATCTCCATGTCAGGACAAAATACATGTCCTGTTTTACTTCTCACTTTGTGGAATCTGTGGGGAGTGAGGAGTCAGTTTCTATTCGCTCTCCTTTGGCTGATTTTGTGCTATTTTAGACTGATTTCTATAAATCATTTCTTGATTTTATTGAAAGGAAGACTAAATGTAATGTGCCTTTCCTTGTAAATCCAGTAACAGTTGTGATATTTCAAAAATACTAAAAATATCTACTTTCATGAAATATTAACTGTTTCACTACAAACCTAGTTTTTCACTAAATACACAATTCTCCTACTCCTGGAGCCTCCTGGGAAAAGCAGTGGGTTCTCCCTGTATATCTGTAATTCTACAGTGTATAGAGAAATGGCTACAAGAAGGGGTGTGTGAAGAACAGCTTTATCCCTTTTCCTTGTCCTGTATCGCACTAGGGAGGATTGTGTGTATGTCTGTGGTTGGACTCCTGTTGATCACACTCATTCAGCAGCTATCTACCTAGGTCTGCAGTAGGATACCCCACCTCTAGCACATTCCTTATAACTTCTCGGAGACTAACTAGGCATGAGGAAAAATGTCCACACTCTTATACCACTTCTAATCATAATATGGAGGAACACCACATGGTTTCCAGGCAATTCCAATTTGCAAAAGGCCACAGGAAAGGGACACGGCACCTTTCATTAGAATAAGGAATTCTGCATGTAACAGTGCGATCTTCCATCAGACTTTCAATATTGAGGCAGTGTAGAAACAGTGGCTGAGGGGTGTATGTAATACTGACCACACCAGCTCTTAGTGAGAGGCCTCTGCTCCTGCAGAGGCAGTCATGTGCAGTCCCTGTATGTACTGTGAGAAAAGGCTTACTTCACAGGGGGGGTTAGAATTAGCAACTCCTAAGACCTAGCCAATTTGGATTCATGAGCCTTCAGTGTGCCAACAGCATCTTTTACTGCATGGTAGATAATGTTCTTCACCTGTAACAGAAAAAAAAAAAAATCAATACAAACTTTTAAACCTGTCATAATGAGCAGCATCTCCACCCTAGCAAGAAGTCAGAGTTTAAGGCCAGAAGAGACCACTAGATCATCCAGTCTGACCTCCTGTATATTACAGGCCACTAATCCAATCTAGCATCCACACACTAACCCAAGTGACTCCTACTGCTCTATAAACAGTTATTTACTAGACTTTGGGGGCTGAATATATCATAGATGTAAAATGCTCACATGAAGTCATCAGAGACCGAGAGAGAGAGACACCAAAAATGCTGAACTTATTAAATACTATTGCTGCTTCACGAAGTTGCAAACAGCACTGTTATATAAATGTCAAAATTAGACCCCATGCAAAGTTTAATATTAAACAACTGCACTGCTATGTTATTTATCCACTTTATGGTAACCCAGGATTAATTTATTGGCTAGTCTCTTTTTAGATTTTAAGCTTCTCCTTGCAAGACCACTTGATCAGGCAAAATATTAAGTCTTTCATATTAAACTCTTGCCCAAATGGGTTGTATGTTATGAGCAAATTATTCATAGATTCACAGACTAAGGCCAGAACGGACTATTATATCATCTAGTCTGACTTGTATATCAGAGACCCATAAATTTCATCCAGTTATCCCTATACTGAGTGCAAGGTTTTGACTAATGCATGTCTTGATTCAAAGACATCAACAGATGGAGAATCCAACACTGCCCGTGGTAGTTTGTTCCAATGGTTAAATCACCCTCACTTTTAAATTCAAATTAGAAATTAGGCACAATTTTCTGTCTGGGTTCAGCTTCCAGCCATTGTTCCTTGTTATGCATTTCTCCACTAGATTAAAGAGTCTTTCAGTACTCAGTATTTCCCTCCCATATATTCTGTCATCAAGTCATCTCTCAATCTTCTTTTTGATAAACAAATGGAGCTCATTAAGTCTCTCACAGTAAGGCATTTTCTCTAGTCCTCAAATCATTTTTGTGGTTCTATTCTGCACCCTCTCTAATTTTTCAACATCCTTTTAAAAATGTGGACATAAGAATAGGACGCAGTATTCCAGTATGGATCTGAGCAATGCTATATCCAGAGGAAAAAGTCACCTCCTCCCTAGTCCTACTCAACTACTCCTTATAGATCCAAGGATTTAATTAGCCCTCTTTGCCACAGCATCACTCTAGGAGCTCATACGATAATTTATTTGTATTTCTGTAGTGCCTAGATGTCCTAGTTGAGTTGCTTGTCCACTATGACTCCTAGCTCCTTTTCAGAGTCACTGCTTTCTAGGATACAGTCTGCCCCCCACCAATTCAGTAGGTACTGCCTGCACTTTTCTTAGATGTATAACTGGTATTTGGGTATATTAAAATGCATTCTAATTGAATGGGCCCTCTTTACCAAGTGACCCAGATCATTCTGCATGACTACCTTGGTCATCATTATTTACTATCCCTCTAATCTTTGTGTCCTCCACAAATTTTTTTTCATCAGCAGGGATTTTGTATTGAATTTTCAGATCATTGATGAAAACGTGTTGAATAGCTTGGGGCCTAGTACTGATCTCATGACACCCCAATAGAACATCCCCATTTGATGACTTCCCGCTGACCACTACTTTTTGAGATCTGTCAGACAGTTCCAAGTTCTTAATCCATTTAACATGTGCTTTACTGATATTGTGTATGCGAATTTTTTAAATGAGGACATCATGCAGTATTAAGTCAAACGTCTTACAAAGATAAGTATTTTACATCTACAGTTACCCGCTTTATCCACCAAACTTGTAATAATCAAAAAATGAAACTGGGTTTATTTGACAAACGTATTTTCCACAAAATCATGTTGACTAGCATGATATTCTCATCCTTTAATTCTTTATTGATTGACTCCCAAATCAGCTTCTCCATCATTTATCAGGGATTAATGCCACTCATCACTCTTCAAGTCTTTCTGAAATTTCCCTAGTATGCCAAGATTTATTAAAATTAACACTGGTGAGCCACAGATCATCTCAGCCAACTCTTGGATAACTTTTGTGTGCAAGTTATTCAGGCCTGCCAATTAAAAAAAGTATTTATCCCCTACTAGATGTTTAACATTATCCTGATTTTACTAATGGTTTGGAAAGTATATCATCCTTATATGACAAGAGTACATCATCCTGCTTCTTTCCAAAAATGGAACAGAATTTTTTATTGAACACATTTGCCTTGTCTGTGTCATTAATAATTTTACCATCTTCATCTAGTACTCTGTCTATATCATTTCTAGGGTTTCTTGTGTTCCTAACATACTTAAACTCCTTATTGTTCTTAGCCCTGCCAGCAATGGATTTTTCCCTGATGTCTTCAACAATTTTCTACCCTTCCTAACTTCTAATGTATATTGACTGCTATCTATTTCCTCTTTTTTCCATTTGTAATGCATTGATTTTTATTCCTAATCGTGGAGTTCACTTCACCACTGAAGCAGGTAGGTTATGCAACTCAGTTTAAACCAGTTTTTAAACAAACATTTTAAAAATGCAAAGTAAATAAGTACCAGTATAAGAATAGAAGAGCAACAAGGAATAGACACACTATCAATTCTAAAGCTTCAAGATAGTTAATTTCCTAGTGCCTGTGCCCTGGCTAATCACCTAATTATTAAGTTTCCATAACTGCATTATGAAGCATGCACACGTGTGCTCAGTATCAGCTCTAGCTGACCGGTTTAGTTTTGATTATTATGTGCTTAATTAATTTTTCAAGCCCTATATATAAATTCATGAAGATCAGCCATTACTGCCACAAAGGAAAAATCATAAAGCACTCTCCAATTCCTTTTTGGCTTTAAGAGATAGACATCAGGCCCATTCAGACCAGTAGACACCTGTTTTAAAGAATGCAACTACTAGCTTTTCTGTTTTCACTACCTCTGTCAACTTACTCATCTAAGGACGCACTTGCACATCTGCATCATTATATCAGAAGAATAACGTAGTCTAGTGCAGCAGTTCTCACTAGGCATACACGTACCCTTGAGGGTACGCAGAGGTCTTCCAGGGGGTACGTCAACTCATCCAGATAGTTGCCTAGTTTTACAACAGGCTGTATGAAAAAGCACTAGCGAAGTCAATACAAACTAAAATTTCACACAGGCAATGACTTGTTTATACAGCTCTATATACTATATCAGTGTTTCTTAACCTGGGGGGGGGTCATGATTTATTTTATAATTATAAATAGGACAGTCTTTGCTTGTGATGAAACAAAGGCAAAATCCTTCTTACAACACTCAAGAGATTTAATAGGCAGCTTTGTATTCTGCCATTTCCCCTCACCAGACTTTAATAATTTTTGAGCCAAGCAATATGATCCATCATGTAAGGATGAAAGTGTTCCTTTCCAGGGACAGCTCACTTGAGGTTAGTGCTAGTCCTTTGCTTAGGTAGCTAAATCCCAGGATGTAGATTTTTGCCAAAAAAATGGAATGCTTCTATCAAATTAAAAGCTCCAAAGTTGTAAAGTATTTATTTTTCCTGATTCACTAGCCATATGCATGTTCAATAAGTGCTTCAAAACTTCCAACATATAAGATCTACCCAGAGATTGTTCCCGCAGGATGGACTGACAGTTACCTGCAGTTTATCCTCATGGTTTGTGTGAGTGTTAGATAGGTGCCTGAATTCCTGGGTCAGGCGGAAGCAGTGCTTTACGTGTTCTGGAGATACAAAATCTTCTGCCACTTTAATGCAACTGTACAGATTATGAACCTGAAAAAAGTAGTAGTATTAGATGTTAGATACACCACAAGACTGAATGACCCAAAACAGAATTAATGCAAATGAATCCACGTACAATAGGTTCCTGCACACACATCTACCAAAAAGAGACAAACTCCAGTTTCCTGTAAGACAGTTCACATAATTGTATCTTAAGTTAGAGATACAAAAAACCTATTGGATCCCAGCTGGCCCATCTTTCCACAGTACATTCTCTAGTGAACTTTATTGGTTCACATGCTACCTTCTTAAAAAAAAAAGTGCTGTGAAGGGAACTGACAGACCATCAAGCTCATACACTGCAGTTTGGGAAACCCTGCTCTAGTATTTTAGCTACCATAGATTTAGATGTCCAAAGTGATGGGTCTTCCACTACTTCCTTGGGAGTCTCTTCAGTGGCCTAAGGAGATCTCCATATCAGAAAGTTTTTTCCTCACATTCATCCTAACTGTTCCCTTTCTTAATTTCATCCCATTACTTTACACCCACACCATGCCACATATATGTATATATAATCATGCTCAATGTGATGCTTGAGCACTATTAAATAACTCCTGTAGAACTGTATTATTAGAACTGCAGAGCCCAAGACAGCAGCCTTACTTCAGAGTTCTTTCGGGAGCCAAATCATAAATAAAAATAACTACAGTTTTATAGTGTCCCAAATTCACTTGCCATCATCTTTATGGCCTCTACAGCATGACATTTACCTGGTGGGGGGCACCTGCAGGAATAAACACAGCATCTCCCAGGAACTGCACTATTGCCCAGCCTTGTACTCCATATTCCTCATAAAGACGCTTACGTAGGGTCTGGTCCAGATACCAACTTTGGTCATGAATTGGATCATGATCCGGGGGGTTTTCTTGGCCTTGTTCGTCTCCAACCTAATACAAAGATACAATAACATTTATACAAAGATATTGCAGTTCAGTGGTGCTACTTCTCATAAAGTACTTTGCGCCAACATACTGAGGACAAACACCATCTTAAGCTACTTCAATATGAGACACTACCAACTCAGATCATAAATAATTTTAAGGTCAAGGCATCTGTACCAGTAAGTATCCCTTCCACATTCACCCCTGAGGTCTTAGCCCCACAGTGAAAGCTTACACTTCCTCCATGCTTGGGCGTAAACTCATTCCCAGTTTTCTCAAACTGGGACATGATGCCCATACAGATTTACTAGTATAAACCATATCCAGGCAGCAGGATAGTAGTTTGTCACTGAATATACGACCAGCTGTATGTGTCATTTTCTTAAACCATATTCATAGAAGAGGGAAACATTTGGGATTTTTGTAGGTGCATCTGTATTTGTGCTCATGAGCGTCAGCTGAGGTAGACTCAACTTGAATCTTAACATTCCCATTGATAAACCTTTCTAGGACCCTGTTAGGCCATAAGCTCCTTCAATCACCATCATACCTTTCGGAGAAGTTCCCGGATCTTCTCAGCATCCTTGGCAGCGTAGATGTGCCACAGTGCTCCAGGCTTCTCTTTCCCTTCATGGATTCGCTGCTTTGTCACATCATCAGCATCTCCCTCATCAATTGTTTTCAGTACTTCTGAAAGGAGGATCCACACAAAAGCTGAACAAGGTCACATGAATTTACAGCTCCTGTATTTAATATGCAAAAGTCGGCATAACAAACTTTGACATTGTGCCAGTCAATAGCTAACTAGAAGGAAGCATGATAACTTAGTCATAAGAAATCTCTAGTTTGAGACTAGAGTAACCTTTGTTTTTCCCCCCAAGAAAGGATTAGATCTATCCAGTTACAACACCACTATTACTTTCATAGTAATGTCCTGGAAAAAGCATTAATGACTAGTGACCACTGTCTACGCCTCTGAACATCTACTGAGACATAGCCCAAATCGCCAAAGCAGTTTATTATAGCTGGCAAAGATTTCAAGGCCTTTTGAACAACCCATGGAAGACCTCCTTCCACACCCCAAAATGTCCAAAGACAGTTATTTAAACATTACCATCATCATGGGCTCCTTCCCCAATGGGGATGCCAACATACACCATGACATTAACAGCATCAGACACATCCAAATGGAGATTGGTTGTACCAACTCGCCTGTCTTCTGCAGTTATTAACCCTATGAAAAAAGAGGGGAGTAAAAAGATGAATATTGTAAAACAAACAAGATTTAATTCTTACAAAAATATCCTCCTTTTGGAAGGATGGGAATGCTTCCCACTATGTGTGCTACTTTTGCTTTCTGCTATCACCCCAGCAAAAATGTTTAGCTTGTAACAGAACTGAAAAGGTTTATTTTTCATACTGGGATAGACATGAAAAAATTGCAAATGTATTGAAAGCTAGTTAAAAGTTTAGTACAAAAACAGCATGTTAGAAGTTTAGTCTGTCCCTGTTTATAAGGGAGATCATTAACTCTGAAGATAAGTCTGAATTTGTGCTCTGCAGCTTTGTGTATCTACAGGTCATTTGTTCCCAGTTGAAGCGAGGAGACTTGCTTTGGCAATGCTCATAGCAAAAATCCTCTCCCCTGCTTTACTGGTACTTGCATTTCCATTCCCCTTTTCCTCCCTTTTCTCTTCCTTTGTCCCCTCATTCTCCTCTCTGTAGTGTCCCCTTCTTTTTCCTTTATCTTGGCTTAGGAAATCTCCTCCAAAAAACCCTATCCAAAAATTAAAAAAAGAAAAAACAAATTAATGGAATCAATTTGATGTTTGCAGATCATCATGCTGTTACTCTGCTTGTTTATCTTCTCCACACTACTCTGTGTGTCCTGTCTATTTAAACTAAACTCTGAGAAAGGATTTTCTTAGGGCTTGTCTTCATGTACTGCGCAGCTGCGCCACTGTAGCACTTTAGCAAAGATGCTACTAGACCAATAAGAGAGCTTCTCCCGTTGGCGTAATTAATCCACATTCCTGAGAGGCGGTAGCTATGTCAGCAGAAGCTCTCCCGTCGACACAGCTCTGTCTACACGGGGCGAGGGGGTTTGGTATAACTACGTTGCTCAGGGGTGTGGATTTTTCACACCCTCGAGCGACGTAGTTATACAGATACATGTCTGTTGCGCAGAGCTGGCCTTACTCTGTATAGCACCTAGTATCAGAATCATAGAATCTCAGGGTTGGAAGGGACCTCAGGAGGTCATCTAGTCCAACCCTCTGCTCAAAGCAGGACCAATTCCCAGCTAAATCATCCCAGCCAGGGCTTTGTCCTTAAAAACCTCTAAGGAAGGAGATTCCACCACCTCCCTAGGGAACCCATTCCAGTGCTTCACCACCCCCCTTGTGAAAAAGTTTTTCCCTAATATCCAACCTAAACCTCCCCCACTGCAACTTGAGACCATTACTCCTTCATTAATGGGGCATCAATGCTAGCTAAGGATTCTAGACAGGAGGCTAACAGACATCTTTTCTCAGTGGGTTTTAAAACTGGAATGGGCACATGAGCTTCTCCAAGAAACTTTTCTAATTATAATTAGACAAGAACATCTAACTACAAAGGCTCAGTGAGCTGCAGCAATTTAAAGCAGATATAATGCTGCCTATGAAACAAGACTTTGGAAAATATTACAAGAAAGAATTTACATAATATGAGAATAGAAGGTACCATGGAATTGGAATTCATGGTATTCAGAACCTGCTAAAACCAAATTTTACTTCTCCTGCAGAGAAGAAAATTTACAAGTTTCCAGCCTCACCTGTAGGTGCTCCAGGCATTAGAACATTTGGCTGGATTGTCTGCTAGAGTAATCTAATATTGTGATTGTGAGAACATCGGAAGACAGAAACCATATTTTACATCCAATGTGACGAACGAAAAAAGAGTTTTTAAGGTAAA
The DNA here is from genome assembly GCF_028017835.1 of Emys orbicularis. Classification (NCBI taxonomy): domain Eukaryota; kingdom Metazoa; phylum Chordata; order Testudines; family Emydidae; genus Emys; species Emys orbicularis. The sequence goes on along the minus strand of NC_088690.1, from coordinate 113,945,811 downwards.
TCTATAATAGGAAACATGGATTTAACTATTCAGTTTAGGAGGAGGAGGAGGAATTTTTTATTTTATTTTATTTTATTTTTTTAAAAGGCTGAACTTTTATATTGGAGCAGAAGCAACCTGGAAGATCTAAATTAATTATTTTCCACTTATAAAGACCAAGGCCAAAATTTTCAAACCTGGATGCATGAGGTTAGGCACTAAATATTGCTTTAGGCGCCTAAATAAAAAAATGACCTGATTTTCAAGGGTGCTATGCATGCATAAATCCCACTGAAGTGAACAGGAACTGCAGTTGCTCAGCACCTTTTAAGTTCAGGCCATTTTTATTCAGATGTCTATTTCAGAGCTGAACTGATGTCAGAATTTTCAAACCTGGATGTCTAAAATTTTTAAATATGAAAGCCTTGCCAACTCAGGACAAGAAAAAAGGATTTTCTTTCCAGAAATAGGTATACTTTTAGTTTATGGACTAAAATGCAAAGGTCATAGCTATGCATTTATAGAATTGAAATGCATCTCACAAGCTTTTTTCCCCTTTTTCTTTTTGTTTAAACGCTCAAGAAAGCATATGGATGCAGTGGTTTTGTAACCATTTTGGTCCCTGGATATTAGAGAGTCAAAGTGGGTGAGGTAGTATCTTTTATTGGATCCAACTTCTGTTGGCGAGAGAGACAAGCTTTCGAGCATATACCGAGCTCTTCTTCAGGTCTGTGTATGAACACAGAGAAAGAATTTTAATAAGTATTTTCTGTTTTCATGTTACCTTCATAGTATATTGAGGGTGAATATTTATTCCTTTTTTATTTTGCTGGGGCCCATAACTAGGCTGAGTAAAACAGCGAGTACTCATTTATTGGGAAACTATATTTGGTTATGTTTTTACTTTTTCATTTTTAAAAAACAAACAAAATGCATAGTTTGCTCTCTACGAACACCTTGTATTGAAATAGCATCGAACACTGAAGTATGTATGAGCTTTTATTTCAAAAGATTACCTGCTATTTAAAGAGAGTCCTACAAACTCATATTCTAAGAGAGGAAAAAGATATTGATAACTGTTTTAAAATTTAGCACTGTATTTTAAATAAATTTGTCCATCCCCTTTCATTCACCATCCACCCAAGAAGTTAACAAAAGAGATAATAAAAATAATTAAAATCAGACAAAATAAGTTAGCATTCACTGCTAATCAGTTTGCTTTTTGTTGCAGCCTATCCGACTTCTCTATGTTGCCTGATTAGACTAAGCTCTTCGGGGAAGGGACCCTGATTTCTTACTGTCTGTACAGTTTCTGGAACACTTTGGGTGCTATATAAGCAAACATCTAAGACAATTCTCTCAAAATACTGAAAAATATGACCTTCAGATCATGTTGATTCCACGGCTTGAGTAGCACCAAGCACCATAAACAAAGATTGGAAAGAACCGCATTATTGTAAACCTCTGTTTTAATTCCTTTATATGTGGTACTTTTGATGTCACTATGGTAAAGAAACAAAGCAGTCCAACTCTGATTTCTCAAGACTGTACAGAGGTGGTTTATAGATTTTATGGCTGGAAGTTTGGCTTCTGATGTAACAGGCCATGGAATTTCTCCCAGCAATTCCTGTATTTAAGCCCTATCTTGTGATTATGCTAAAGCATATATTTTAGAAAACAATCAATCCTGATTTAAAGACTTCAAGTGATGGAGAATCCACTGTATCCCTAGGCCTGTTGTTCCTTCCAATGGTTAGTTACCCTGACTATAAAAAAACCTACACCTTATTTATCTTACAAAGTTAAACTTTTAGCAAAACCTTTGCAATTTACTTTTAAAGTTATGCCAGTATTTTCCTTCCATGTGCCTACTTTGTGGGGGCGGAGGTATGTGCTATGCTTGAAGAATCATCTTTAGTTTTGTGGGTGGATAAAATCATGCTTTTTTTTTTAATTAAAGGGAAAAAATAATTTGTTTTTAATTCAAAATCAGATTGTATTTATATATTGCTGGTTCTTTACTCTCTTTCCACTTTATAGTCCTAAATTTCTAAAGTGGAGGTTTCAGATAGAGATCTTTTTTCTGATCAGAAATTTCATATTTAAAATGTTCTTCTATGCTAAAAAAACAGGCCCAGAGCCTCGTTAACATTCTTACTGTGATAACAGTCAGTTTTGTGTTTGACAAGAGAACAGCCATTGATATATTTGCAACCAAAACCCACTTCTGATATACTAAACTTCCACAAGTAAAGAGATGAAGTTCTTCGACTAGGCTATATTTCTCCATCAGTGTTTGTAGATTGAAGTGGGACTTACACTCCTAAATCACATAGGTGGCTTTGAAAATCCCTCCCTTCTCTGTCTAAATATTGGATCAGGAGCCTAACTTTATGCTATTTTTGAAATTTTTGGACACTGTACGAAAAAGTTTACAACAACTTCTTTAATGTATTGAAGAACATAACATAACATAAGAACATAAGAACGGCCGTACCAGGACAGACCAAAGGTCCATCTACCCCAGTATCCTGTCTGCCAACAGTGGCCAATGCCACGTGCCCCAGAGGGAGTGAATCTAACAGGCAATGATCAAGTGATCTCTCTCCTGCCATCCATCTCCACCCTCTGACAGACAGAGGCTAGGGACACCATTCCTTACCCGTCCTGGCTAGTAGCCATTAATGGACTTCACCACCATGAATTTATCCAGTTCTCTTTTAAACTCTGTTATAGTCCTAGCCTTCACAACCTCCTCAGGTAAGGAGTTCCACAAGTTGACTGTGCGCTGCGTGAAGAAGAACTTCCTTGTATTTGTTTTAAACCTGCTGCCTATTAATTTCATTTGATGACCCCTAGTTCTTGTATTATGGGAATAAGTAAATAACTTTTCCTTATCCACTTTCTCCACATCACTCACGATTTTATATACCTCTATCATATCCCCCCTTAGTCTCCTCTTTTCCAAGCTGAAGAGTCCTAGCCTCTTTAATCTCTCCTCATATGGGACCCGTTCCAAACCCTTAATCATTTTAGTTGCCCTTTTCTGAACCTTTTCTAGTGCCAGTATATCTTTTTTGAGATGAGGAGACCACATCTGTACACAGTATTCGAGATGAGGGCGTACCATTGATTTATATAAGGGCAATAATATATTCTCAGTCTTATTCTCTATCCCCTTTTTAATGATTCCTAACATCCTGTTTGCTTTTTTGACCGCCTCTGCACACTGCGTGGACATTTTCAGACAACTATCCACGATGACTCCAAGATCTTTTTCCTGACTTGTTGTAGCTACATTAGCCCCCATCATATTGTTTGTATAGTTGGGGTTATTTTTTCCAATGTGCATTACTTTACATTTATCCACATTAAATTTCATTTGCCATTTTGTTGCCCAATCACTTAGTTTTGTGAGATCTTTTTGAAGTTCTTCACAGTCTGATTTGGACTTAACTATCTTTAGCAGTTTAGTATCATCTGCAAACTTTGCCACCTCACTGTTTACCCCTTTCTCCAGATCATTTATGAGTAAGCTGAATAGGATCGGTCCGAGGACTGACCCTTGGGGAACACCACTAGTTACCCCTCTCCATTCTGAGAATTTACCATTAATTCCTACCCTTTGTTCCCTGTCTTTTAACCAGTTCTCAATCCATGAAAGGACCTTCCCTTTTATCCCATGGCAGCTTAATTTACATAAGAGCCTTTGGTGAGGGACCTTGTCAAAGGCTTTCTGGAAATCTAAGTACACTATGTCCACTGTATCCCCCTTGTCCACATGTTTGTTGACCCCTTAAAAGAATTCTAATAGATTAGTAAGACACGATTTCCCTTTACAGAAACCATGTTGACTATTGCTCAACAGTTTATGTTTTTCTATGTGTCGGACAATTTTATTCTTAACTATTGTTTCGACTAATTTGCCCGGTACAGACGTTAGACTTACCGGTCTGTAATTGCCGGGATCACCTCTAGAGCCCTTTTTAAATGTGACCGAGGATGTGGAAAAAGCTAATGTACTCAATGATTTTTTTGCCTCTGTCTTCACAAACAAGGTCAGCTCCCAGACTGCTGCACTGGGCAGCACAATATGGGGAGAAGGTGACCAGCCCTATGTGGAGAAAGAAGTGGTTCGGGACTATTTAGAAAAACTGGATGTGCACAAGTCCATGGGGCCGGATGCGCTGCATCCGAGGGTGCTAAAGGAGTTGGCGGATGAGATTGCAGAGCCATTAGCCATTATTTTTGAAAACTCATGGCGATCGGGGGAGGTCCCGGATGACTGGAAAAAGGCTAATGTAGTGCCCATCTTTAAAAAAGGGAAGAAGGAGGATCCGGGGAACTACAGGCCAGTCAGCCTCACCTCAGTCCCTGGAAAAATCATGGAACAGGTCCTCAAGGAATCAATTATGAAACACTTAGAGGAGAGGAAAGTGATCAGGAACAGTCAGCATGGATTCACCAAAGGGAAGTCGTGCCTCACTAACCTAATTGCCTTCTATGATGAGATAACTGGCTCTGTGGATGAGGGGAAAGCAGTGGATGTGTTATTCCTTGACTTTAGCAAAGCTTTTGACACAGTCTCCCACAGTATTCTTGCCGCCAAGTTAAAGAAATATGGGCTGGATGAATGGACTGTAAGGTGGATAGAAAGCTGGCTAGATCGTCGGGCTCAACGGGTAGTGATCAATGGCTCCATGTCTAGTTGGCAGCCGGTTTCAAGCGGAGTGCCCCAAGGGTCGGTCCTGGGGCAATATCTTTATTAATGATCTGGAGGATGGTGTGGACTGCACTCTCAGCAAGTTTGCAGATGACACTAAACTAGGAGGCGTGGTAGATACACTAGAGGGTAGGGATCGGATACAGAGGGACCTAGACAAATTAGAGGATTGGGCCAAAAAAAACCTGATGAGGTTCAACAAGGATAAGTGCAGAGTCCTGCACTTAGGACGGAAGAATCCCATGCACTGCTACAGACTAGGGACCGAATGGCTAGGCAGCAGTTCTGCAGAAAAGGACCTAGGGGTCACAGTGGACGAGAAGCTGGATATGAGTCAACAGTGTGCTCTTGTTGCCAAGAAGGCTAACGGCATTTTGGGCTGTATAAGTAGGGGCATTGCCAGCAGATCGAGGAACGTGATCGTTCCCCTTTATTCGACATTGGTGAGGCCTCATCTGGAATACTGTGTCCAATTTTGGGCCCCACACTACAAGAAGGATGTGGAAAAATTGGAAAGAGTCCAGCGGAGGGCAACAAAAATGATTAGGGGTCTGGAGCACATGACTTATGAGGAGAGGCTGAGGGAACTGGGATTGTTTAGTCTCCAGAAGAGAAGAATGAGGGGGGATTTGATAGCAGCCTTCAACTACCTGAAGGGAGGTTCCAAAGAGGATGGAGTTCGGCTGTTCTCAGTGGTGGCAGATGACAGAACAAGGAGCAATGGTCTCAAGTTGCAGTGGGGGAGGTCCAGGTTGGATATTAGGAAACACTATTTCACTAGGAGGGTGGTGAAGCACTGGAATGCGTTACCTAGGGAGGTGGTGGAGTCTCCTTCCTTGGAGGTTTTTAAGGCCCGGCTTGACAAAGCCCTGGCTGGGATGATTTAGTTGGGAATTGGTCCTGCTTTGAGCAGGGGGTTGGACTAGATGACCTCTTGAGGTCCCTTCCAACCCTGATATTCTATGATTCTATGATTCTAAATATTGGCGTTACATTAGCTAACTTACAGTCTTTGGGTACAGAAGCCGATTTAAAGGACAGGTTACAAACCTTAGTTAACAGTTCCGCAACTTCACATTTGAGTTCTTTCAGAACTCTTGGGTGAATGCCATCTGGTCCCGGTGACTTGTTAATGTTAAGTTTATCAATTAATTCCAAAACCTCCTCTCGTGACACTTCAATCCGTGACAGTTCCTCAGATTTGTCACCTACAAAAGCCAGCTCAGGTTTGGGAATCTCCCTAACATCCTCAGCCGTGAAGACTGAAGCAAAGAATCCATTTCGTTTCTCCGCAATGACTTTATCGTCTTTAAGCGCTCCTTCTGTATCTCGATCATCAAGGGGCCCCACTGGTTGTTTAGCAGGCTTCCTGCTTCTGATGTACTTTAAAAACATTTTATTACCACCTTTGGAGTTTTTGGCTAGCCGTTCTTCAAACTCCTCTTTGGCTTTTCTTATTACAAGGCCTAAATAACTTTTCATTGTTAATATTGAAGACATTTTGGGGAGACAATGATTTTATGTCATTAAGAAAAAAGTTTGCTAAATACACAGTTCTAGCCCCTATACTGGAAACACTTATATACATGCTAAATTTTAAGCACATAAGTAGTTCCATTTAAATCAATGGGGCTATTCCCTGTGAGTAAAGGTATCCTTACGGGGTTGCAAGACAAGTATCTTAAATTCTCAATACTGAGGTCATCAAATCCTCCTAGTGCATTAACAGTCACGGAATATAAAGCTACATATCAACGTGGAGTCCGGTGGCACCTTAAAGACTAACATTTATTTGGGCATCAGCTTTCGTGGGATGCATCTGAAGAAGTGGGTTTTTTACCCACGAAAGCTGATGCCCAAATAAATCTGTTAGTCTTTAAGGTGCCACTGGACTCCTCGTTGTTTTTGTGGATACAGACTAACACGGCTACCCCTCTGATCCTTAAAGCTAAATATCATTATTCTTATGTATATTAATATTCGTTTTTGCAGCACTATAAATTTACACACATTTCTAAAGAGCTATCACTATGCACAGTAGGAGCCAAATATATACATGGCATCTTATGGAGAAAGAAAATAAGCAAATTTAAAGACACTAGTACTTATTAGATCAACACTATGATATAAGCTAATGCATTGTAGGACAGTTCATTGCACTAGCTTATGTATGTTCCAATTGTTCACTGAACACAGATCAAAGGATAGAGACAATGTGGTAAAGAATAGTAAAAAAAAGGCCATCTCCAGACCTTTTCACACATACCATATGCGTTGTACATTTTGGGACCCAGATCAGGCCGTACAAAGTAACTCGGCAGTCTAGAGGCCAGATTCAGTCTGCCATCCCTCTTGGTATACTCTGGGAGAGGGAGGTTCTCCATCAAATCCTCAAACCTAAAGAGGAACAGCAGGGAGTACAGGAGTAGGACGACAGCACCAACAAAACTATATTGCTGAATAAGCACAAGTGTAACACAGGATCCTATAGGTGCTGCTGTTCAGCTCACTTACCTCGTAGGCATCATGTCTCTAAAATCCTCCCCTGGAGGCCAGTCCTTTAGTTTCAGCACCATTGGCTGCCCATCATCTGATCTCAGACGCTCTTGCAAGAGACAGACAAATTTTACTCAGCATGTTACATCCTTTCCCTCTCCCCTTTGTCTTATTTATTTAGATTGTAAACTCCTTCAGGCAGAGATTTTGTATACTGCCCAGCATACAATGGACCCTGACCTCAGTTTGGGCTCTTAGGCACTACTAGAATATTCAAACAAAAACCAAGTTTTGACTAATCAAAAAGATGAGGGGGAGAGACACCACACACCCAAAACAGAGGCTGAGGAATCCCTCTAACCTGCTAAATCTCACCCTGCAGAACTTTTCTGGGCCTGAAAGGTGGAGTTTTCTTAATCATTCACCCTTATTCTACTTCCACTGAGGTCAGAGTTTTGTCATTGACTTCAACAGCAGCAGATTTAGGTCAATGTTGAGTGACTTTGAAAATCCCACCCTATATCACTTTTGCCAACTTGGACTGCTTCCAAACCACCCCAAAATCCTTTCTGCCCAATGCAAGGAACGAGTAATGTGCTTCTTAGACAATCATACATCTGGGTGATGCTCTTACTCAAAGGTAGCAACCAATATGCTGAACACCAGGTGGAACGCATACCTCCCCGTTTCACAGAATAGAGCATATTCATAGAGCAGGACATTTTAGAATTGCTGAAGGACACAGAGTCAGACCTGTGATGTGAATGCATGCCCATTTTGGCAGGTAAAAGATGTCTGGGAGCACCTTCCACCCCTTCTGACAATACGATTCCCTCTCTACAGTTTGCTCCCAACATACCATAGTTTGCCCAAGAAATCATCTCTGGATCCAGATTACACTGAAAATTCCTTCCTGTTGCCAAACCTCCCAATCTGAAGGAGGTATTCAAGAAACTAGCAGAGAGCCACTTCAAACACTTGTCCTCCACCAATATGCCTTGACCACTACATACATTCCTCCAGAGCTCTGAAATAGCCAGACTCAAGGATGAAGTGTGGGAGATAGCGGCAGAGCCAACATTTTGGGAACTTATTACCGGGGAAGACAAAAATGGAGGCAGTGAGATTTATCATCCATGTGAAGTGTAAAACTAGCTTCAATTTAGCTTTCCCACAGAAGCAATTATAACAGCACAGAAGAAGAGGTAAAGACAAAAAGCAGTAGGAGAGAAATTGAAAGACATCCCCCATGGTCTCTAAGCAGGAACCTTAGAGTACTGATCTCCTATGATACTGATCCTCTTTGATAGGTGCATCAATACACACTGCCGTAAACCTGAGTTATCTGCTGTTTGAAATAGCTGGATAGGCCAAGCTGCACTTGGCCTAACCTTATTCTCCACCGTTCCATCATCCACTCTGTAGTGAGCCCCACAGTTATTTAAGAAGTGGCATGGACTTTACAGCAAGAGGGGCATCAGTTAGAACACAATATCTACCTTTTTTGGGGGGTGGGGGTGGGGGGGGGAGAAGAGGATGGGAGAGGGAAGTAAGATAATGAAATGTGCTACTCTGCCATCAGCCTGCACTTACTGGAAATGATTTCAAAGCCATCCCAGAAGTCACGCACTTTCACATCTGAAATTATGGCGCAGTTCCTGCAGTTCACCAGATCAACATCCTGGTCTCCAAATTCTAGGCTGAAGGCCTCTGGTTTCCAGAGCTCTGACTTCAGCTTCTTATGGACTCCAGAGACCAGCACAGGCTGGGGAAAGAAAGGCAGGTGCTCATTCCACGATTTGCCAAATTTATTGCACATTCAGCCAAATCGCTCTCATTCTCAAGAGCTGGGATATTCTTGGCCAACACCACATAGAAGAAAGGCACCTGAAATCAGCTTCCTTTTACATATAAATCCAATCCTTGCACATCAAGCAAAAAAAGCTATTAAAAGGCAAAGTCAGCAAATCAAATTTCCGTTTCAATGTGCAGCTGTCCTTGGAGGTTAGTCTGATTCCACATCTTCCCCATCCCAAATGGATCTGAGGAAGCAATGTATATGTAACTAGATAAATCTACACTTGTAACCTAATGGCATCTGTTTCTATATGTTAAGAAACATTCCTCTCAAAGTCATATGGAATGCCACAAAATTCAACTCTATTTTATACCCTCCCTCATACTTCACACAAAATTGCTCACACTCATTGACCTTCAAGAGCAGGAGTAGAAGAGCTTAAAGTAGCCCACAGGCTATAAGTGCAATACTACTTTCAAAATACCTGCACCAGGGTCTCCAATGAGAAAACCTGCCTATTTATTTTCTCTTACCTGGCCCTGTTTCCAACACTCCCTGAAGATCTTCCAGTTGTTTTTGTTGCTGGGGTCATGAAGACACAAGAGCCTTCCATCACAGAGCCAGGAATGTGAGGTGTGTGGATCCAGCACATTTAACCCCATTACCATTTCCTTCACCTCTCTCTGCGTATCAGCCAAGTTACTTGCTCGTTTTGCAGCATCAGATGTCTTCTTATTCTCCACCACAGAAGCAATTATATGATCCAGGAAGTTGGGCAGACTGGCTTTGCTCTTGGCCCCCTAGAAGATACAAATCCACAGGAGAAGTTTAGTCTTACATAACTTGCATATAGATAACAGCTCTTGGGTGTAAAAGCCTCTTGTCTTTCTGTTACATCGAAGAGATGTTATCCTTATGTAAGTTCCTTTTTGTCAAGGAAATTCCGTTAGCAGAAGAACCGGTGAACAAATCAGTACAAGGTTAGGAGTGCTATGGACTGTCCTATACAGTTAATGCTTGGAAAATTTGCTGAACCATCTGCTACCCTAAGTAGTAAAACTACCAACTAAGGTGAATAACACCTATGCCTCAAGCCAAACCTCACCCCCCCATTTTATTCTGTAAAGTTATGAAAAAAATGGTTACCTACCTTTCGTAACTGTTGTTCTTCGAGATGTGTTACATATGTCCATTCCGATTTAATATGCGAGTGCCCTGAGCACAGATGTCTGAGATTTTTCCCCTAGTGGTATTCGTAGGCTTGGCGCGGGCGCCCACTGGTGTCGCACGCTCATAGCACCGGTATACGGGGCTCCTGCCCAGCCCACGCTCCTCAGTTTCTTCTTACCTACCTCTCAGAGAGGGGCTGGCGGGCAGGCCTTGGAATGGACACGTGCAACATCTCGAAGAACCACAGTTACAAAAGGTAGGTAACTGTTTTTTCTTCTTCGAGTGATTGCACATGTCCATTCCAATTTAGGTGACTAACGAGCAGTAGATCTGGAGGTGGGCTCAGAGATTAAGTCCAAGCTATCTGTAGGACCGCTCATCCAAAGAGGGCACAGTCTCTCGCCTGCTGCATGATGGCATAGTGTGTTATAAAGGTATGCACCGAGGACCATGTTGCCGCTCTGCATATGTCCTGGATTGGAACCTGCACTAAGAAGGGTGCCGAAGAAGCTTGGGACCTTGTGAAGTGGGCCGTTAAGTTAGACGGAGGGGGAGCACCTGTGAGGTCGTAGCATGTTCCTATACAGGATGTGATCCCAGATGAGATCCTCTGGGAGGAGACCGGAAGCCCTTTCATTCTGTCACCCATAGCCACAAAGAGATGGGGCAACCTGTGAAACCGTTTGATTCCTTCAATATGAAACGCCAGAGCATGTCTGACATCCAGGAAGTGCAGTCGTTCCTTTTCCCTATTCGCATGAGGCTTAGGGTAGAAGACTGGTAGAAATATAGGCTGGTTGTAGTGGAATTGGGACACGACCTTTGGGAGGAATTTCAGGTGCGGCCCCAGCTGTACCTTATCTTTAAAGAAAATTGTATATGTAGAGAGGCAGGAGTCTGCCAAATGGCCTTAATTGGTCCCAAAATGACATTGTATAGGGGCAGGGCCACTTTAGCAGGGGCTGCGGCTGACAATGTCCAAGAACCTGTCTGAAGGTTCCTTGATGACCTCCGCCTGCAATCCAAGATTAAAGGCCACCCTCTTTAACAAGTCTTGGTGGGCCCTTAAGTCGTCCTGCGGTGGGGAAGACTCTGAGCATGAGCTCGTCCTCTGGAGATGTTGAGGAAGAGACATGCGCTGCCATAGCATCCCCTGCTGCCTCTTCCCTAGGTTCACAGACTTGGGTACTGGTATTGGCACCAGCAACGGTGCTGGGATCTGCTCCTGCACTGGTCCCAGGGGTCGGCTCTGGGGTATCTCTGTGCACCACTGGTGCCGCTACAGTCTCTGAGCACACTGAGTAGGAGCAGTGTGAGCCGATCCCTTGGCCTGGGGGAAGCCCCCATGGGTTCCAAAAAGGCCACTGCAGGGGCACATCGGCCAGGTCCCTTGGGTCATTCCTGCTCCTGGCGCTCCCAATGGCAGCATTGTCCGTGGGGACTGGTGTGGAACTTCCCTTTGGTGCCAATGTCTCGAATAATCGGATCCCGAGTCAGAGCTTGACAAAGACGCTGAGGGCGGATGACCTAGGTGACCACGGTGGGGCCTATCCTCCTGTGCCAGCAATCGGTGCCATGGAGACATTTCTGACGAGGCAATGAAGGGGAAAGGGGGGGGAGGGGAAGATTTCCCCTAGAGACTGGTCTTGAAACCAGCTTAAAAGCGGTCAATGCCTCGGTGCCGCTGGGTGGCGTTGCTGGTGCCGCCTCCTGTGTCCCAGCCGGACTCGGCACCGACAGAGTCATTAGCTCCTTAGCGGTGGCGTAGGCTTCCGGGGTCAATGGCATTGCAAACTGGTCCGCCCGGTGCGGAGCCATAGGTTAGTCAAGTGCTACTGGGGTCTGTGGTGCCGGCACTGGTGTCTCTGCCAGCTGTTTTCATGGTGCCGAGGAGGGAGAACGGCCCGGCACAGGTCTCGCTCTATCCCGCTATGCTCACTTGTCTGCCTTCAGTGCTGGCAAGCGAGTCTTCTCCCGGTGGCCCTGGCGCTGCTTCTTCTTCAGCACTGGTGAGGAGGACCGGTGCCGAGAGCCCCTAGCTGCTGGCAGTGCACTTTGCACTGATGCCGAAGTACTCGGCGCCGAGTCCAATCTTGGCTCCGAGGTGGGTCTCAGTGCCACCTCCATAAGTGGACTTTCAGCCTTGCTGCTGTGTCCTGCGTACGGGGCTTAAATTCCCGGCAGATGTTGCAGTGCTCTTTTCTATGACCCTCTCCCAAACACTTGAGACAACTCAAGTGAGGGTAACTAGTAGGCATAGGCTTGCCGCACAAAGAGTTTAAACCCCGGCGCCCTGGTACCGGGGGAGGGATGCACCACCTCTCTGAATATGGAGAGGAATCACAGTCCTAAACTAAACTACTAGAACTACTACACTATGAAACTAACTATTTACAATGAAGGAACAGTGGAAACCACTAAAAGCACTTTGCTCAAGGCAAAGGGGGGAAGAAGGAACTGAGGAGTGTGGGCTCGGCAGGAGCCCCTTACACTGGCACTATGAGTGCGCGACACCAGGGGGTGCTAGTGCTGAGCCTACGGATACCACTAGGGGAAAAAATCTCCAACAGCTGTGCTCGGGGCGCTCACATACTTAAATCGGAATGGACATGTGCAATCATGCGAAGAAAATTAGTTTTCTCCTGTATTTCATTGTAATATTTAAAAAATATTAAACACACAAAGTGTAACTTCGATTTCTTGCTTTTGTTGTTCATGTTCCCCTCACTTCCCAGCTAAGAGGCCAAATGTGATCCTCTGATATATAAGCAGGGAAATACCAAGTAGGAGTAGGGAGGCAGTATTCTACACCTGGGGGAATTCTGTGCTACTGCGTGCGTGCATAATTAATGAGCCTTGAATATTTTTAATTTTTTGTGCAGAAAAAAGCTTCTGCTGAAATGTTGTTGCAGTTCCCCCTTTTGCCCACCAGAGGGCACTGTAGCAATAGAACAAAGCAGCAGCTCCCAGTCCGCGAGGGAAGAGAAAGAGGCCTGCCTTCTTCACAGTGGGCCAGGTCAAGAGAAAGTGGCTATGGGGAGACAGACAGCATGGAGTGCTGGGGGGAGGGTCAGATAGAGGCTCATAAGGGCTAGTGGAGGAGGACAGACTGGAGCAGGGGCTGAATGGGAGTGGAGGCAAGGGCCACATGGTGATGGGGGAGGCGTGCAGAGCTACACAGGGACAGAGGGTGTCTGAGTGGGGGCAAAGACACATGGGGACAGGGGGAGGGGGCACAGGGACACCTAGGGACAGGGGAGTGGCTGGGTGGGGGCACAGAAACATGGGAATGGGGGAGGGGGTACACAGCCACATAGGGACAGGGGAGGGGGTGCAGGACCACATGGGAATGGGTGTCTGAGTGGGGATGGAGGGACATGTGGATAGCAGGTGCAAGGACACATGGGAGTGCAGAAACACATGGGGACAGGGGCAAATGTGCCGACTGAATGGGCCGGGGTCCACCAGCATCTGCAGGGGGAAGCTTCCTAACAATCCGTCCTCCCCCCTCCCCCCCCAAAAAAACCCCTTGTTCCATACTTTTTCCACCCATACCCAACAACCCTCCAAGTTCACACCCAGGCTCCTTCCCAGCAATTTACTTCCCTCTCCCTCAGCTCCTCCGTTACCCCCAACTCCTCCAAGCCTTTGCACGGCTTCTGAAGGGTGCGGGAAATACAGTTCTGTAGTATATTGTAGTTTAAATCAATTACTCAAGAGTTCTGTATTACTATGCCTAGTAAGGAAACTATTTGTCAAAAAATATTTCCTGAATCTTTTTTGTTGTCTGTGTCATTACAGACATACTTACTGACAAGTATTTTGAAATAAATGACCAAAAATAATTGAAGCTAGTGTGATTATATTGTGTTATTTTGACAAATAAAATATGCAGAATTTTAAAATAGTGTGTGCAGAATTTTAAATTTTTTTGGCGCAGAATTCCCCCAGGATTATTATTTCCAAATATAGCATTAGTGAGACCATTACTTGAATACTGTGTCCAGTTCTGGTGTTCACACTTCAAAAAGGACTGAAAATTTGGATAAAGGTTCAAAATAGAGCTAAAAGAATGATTTGAGGTCTGGTAAACATGTCTTATAGTGGGAGACTTAAGCTCAATCTATTTAGTTTATCCAAGGGAAGGTTAAGAAGTCAGTTGATCATGTTATATAAGCACCTTCATAGAGAAGAGATTTCTGATAGCAGATGGTTCTTTAATCTAGCAGACAATGCATAAATTGGAAGCTGAAGCTAGACAAATTCAGACTTTAGAAATAAAGGCACACATTTTAAAGAAAGTAATTAGCCACTGGAACAATTTAAGGTGATGGACATGGTGGATTCTCTATCAGCTGAAGTCTTTAAATCAAGACTGGAGATCATACTAAAAGATATGCTATTGCTCAAAAAGAAGTTTAGACTTGATGAAGAAACAACGGGGTAAGATTTTAATGGCTTGTGTTATGCAGGTCAGACTAGATCATTGTCCTCTTTCTGGCTTTAAAATGAATCTTTCCTCTCTATGAATCTTTCCAGAAGAAGGGCTATTCAACCTTAATTTCCCCTCCCCCGTATGCATTATTGATAACACGTATCAATGGCTGAACATACTATGTTTTAACTTGATTAAGTTTTGCACTTAAAGCAGAGATTCAACATTAGAATTCAAAATCATCTTGACAAACTAGAGAAGTGGTCTGAAATAAACAGGATGACAAATGTCCTTCAATTAGGACAAATGCAAAGTACTACACTTAGGAAGGAACAATCAATTGCACAAATACAAAATGGGAAATGACTGCCTAGGAAGGAGTACTATAGAAAGGGATCTGAGGGTTATAGTGGATCACAAAGTGAATATGAGTCAACAATGTAATGGGAAATGATCCTGTAGTTGAGAATCCTCCTTCCAGCAGATGTCATGGTACCCTCTCGCACCGAGGATACCCCTCCTGGGGAGAGGACCACAGTCATTAGGAAAGACAGGAAATAGTAATGGGGGATTTGACTATTAAAAATATAGATAGTTGGATTTTAGAGGACTTGGAGAACCGCATGGTTAATTGCCTGACTGGTGCAAAGGTTGTGGACCTCTTGAGACATCTAAATAGACACATGTGCAGTGCTGGGGAGAAGCTGGTAGTTGTAGTACAGGTAGGTACCAATGACGTAGGGAAAGGTAGGAGAGAAGTCCTGGAGACCAAATTTAGGCTGCTACGTAAGAGATTCAAGTCCAGGACCTCCATGGCAGCATTCTCAAATGCTTCCAGTTCCATAAGCAGGGCCAGTTAGACAGGCAGAACTGCAGGTTCTCAATGTGTGGATGAGACTATGGTGTTGGGAGGAGGGATTCAGGTTTATTCGGAACAAGGGAGCATTTTGGGAAAGGAGGAGTCTATACAGGAAGAATGGGCTCCATCTAAACCAAAACAGACCCAGACTCCTACCATGTAAAATTAAAGAGGTAATAGAGGAGTTTCAAAACTAAGGGTTGGGTGAAAGCCACAGGTGTTGAAGAGCATACGGTTCGGACAGAAACATCCCTCGGGGTGGATTTATAATAGGATATAGAGTGTCCCTTTAAAAGATGATAGGATAGAAGTTGATAAAGTGCAAACGGGAACTGAAGAGAAACAGTCAAACAAAAAAGAGTCCCATTCAATTACATCACTTTAAGGCAGACAACTAAATATTGATAGATTTCATAAGTGTTTGTATACATATGCTAAGATACTAAGATGGGTGAACTTGAGTGCCTGGTATTAAAATGAGGATATTGATATAATAGGCATCACAAAAACTTGATGGAATCAGGATAATCAGAGGGACACGGTAATACCCGTGAATAAAATATATCGGAATGACAGCATAGGTCGTGCTGGTGGGGGAATGATATTATGTGTGAAAAAGCATAGAGTCAAATAAAGTAAAAAACTTGCATGAATCAAACTGCTCCATAGAATCTCTATGGATAAAAATTCCATGCTTGAATAATAAGTGTGTAACAGTAGGAATATACTACTGACCACCTGACCAGGATGGTGGTGGTGATTGTGAAATGCTTAGTGAGGTTAAAGAGGCTACAAAAACAGAAAACCCAATAATGGGGGATTTCAACTATCCTCATATTGACTAGGTGCATGTCACCAGAGAGTGGGATGCAGAGATAAAATTTCTAGACACGATGAATGACTGCTTCTTGGAGCAGCTAGTCCTGGAACCCACAAGAGGAGAGGCAATTCTTGATTTAGTCTTAAGTGGAGCACAGCATCTGGTCCAAGAGGTGAATATAGCTGAACCACTCACTTACAGTGACCCTATTGTAATTAAATTTAACATTCTTGCAGAGGGAAAAATGCCAAAGAAACCCACTAGCATTTTACTTTAAAACAATAAGGAAACTAGTTAAATGGAAATTAAAAGGAACAGTCACAAAAGTGAGATACCTGCAAGCTGCATAGAAATTATTAAAGAACACTAGAGAAGGCTCCAACCAAATGTGTACCCCTAATAATAATAATAGTAAATAATAATTATTATTATAATAAAAAAATAAAAGAGGACCAAAAAAATGCCACCATGACTACACAGAAGAGTAAAAGGGATGGTTAGAGGCAAAAAGGCATCCTTTAAAAATTTGGAAGTCATATCCTACTGAGGAAAATAGAAGGAATATAAACTGTGGCAAGTCAAATATAAATATAATTAGGCAGGCCAAAAAAGAATCTGAAGAGCAACTCACAAAAGACACACAAACTAACAACAAAAAATTTGAAGTACACCAGAAGCAGGAAGCCTACCAAACAATTAGTGGGGCCACTGGACAATCAAAGTTATAAAGGAGTACTCAGGGAAGACAAAGCTGCTGCAGAGAAGCTAAACGAATTCTTTGCCTCCGTCTTCACTACAGAAGATGTGACAGATTCCCACACCTGGGCCATTCTTTTAAGGTGACAAATCTGAGTGACTGTCCAAGGATGAGGCATCAATAGAGGTGGATTTGAAACAAACTGATAAATTAAACAGTAATAAGTCACCAGGACCAGATGGTATTCACCCAAGAATTCTGAAGGAACTCAAATGTGAAATTGCACCACTACTAACTATGGTATGTAACTTATTGCTTAAATCAGCTTCTGTACCAGATGACTGGAGAATAGCTAATATAATGCTGATTTTTTAAAAAGGCTCCAGAGGTGATCCTGGCAATTACAGGCTGGTAAGTGTAGTCAGTTTGTTGTGTGTGTGTTCTCTCTGCATGCTGCACTGGCTCTGGTCAGATAGCCTGTACAGCAGACTCCGACTGAACTGCCCAGAAAGACCACAGACTTGGTTCTGTAGTGAAGGAAGTTGGCCAGGTTTATTGTCAACAAAGCATGGTCCTAGCTCCCCGGATCAATGTCTATAGTTACACTAGCACCAGCACATATATGCTATGGACACAGCTCAGTGAATGGCAGGACTTTCCATTCCCCCCTCGGCTGGACAAAGACACCCCCTCTGAAACCCTTCTTTTTACACTGATACAAACAAGTTATGTATTATCCCTCTGATGTGGCTAGTTACCACCTTTTATCTTAGACATGTTGATTCTATCAAAACATCTCTATCCATTATGCGGTCATCTTGACTTTATCTTTAGGAGGGGTCAGTATGTCCCTGTGGTCTTCAGGGAGTGTGTTCATACCATACTTGGTATCGGGGTGTCCTGGTACCACTCTTCTGGAATGTGTTTACATGAATGTCCTGTGCTTAGCACTTCTTAGGAATGTTTGTGGTTTTGCAATACCAGGCCTGTTCTTGCCAGGTCCTGTAAATGTACAAGCAAGCATGTTATGTAACTGGGCCTGACTTCTGCTAACTTTGCTTTATTTCATTGGGGCCCAACTACTACTTTAGTTCAGGCCTCTTATACCAGGCCTCATGGCTCAGGCGCTCTCTTTCCACAATAAGCATAACTTCAGTACCAAGCAAACTGGTTAAAAATATAGTAAAGAACAGAATGATCAGATACACAGATAATACAGTATATGTTGGGGAAGAGTTCACACAGCTCTTGTAAAGGGAAATCATGCCTCACCAATCTATTAAAATTCTTTGAGCGAGTCAACAAGCATGTGGACAAAGGAGATCCAGTCATATAGTGTATGTGGACTTTCAGAAAGCCTTTGACAAGGTTCCTCACCAAAGGCTCTTAAGCAAAGTGAGCAGTCATTGGATGAGAGGAATGGTCCTCTCATGGATCAGTAACTGTTTAAAAGATAGGAAACAAAGGGTAGGAATAAATGGTGAGTTTTCACAATGGAAAGAGGTAAATAGCAGGGTCTCACAAAGATCTGTACTGGGACTTATGCTGTTCAACATATTCATAAATGATGTGGAAAAGGAGGTGAACAATGAGGTGGCAAAGCTGGCAGAGGATACTAAACTACCCAACATAGTAAAGTCCAAAGCTAATTGCAAACAGTTACAAAGGGATCTCATTAAACTGGGTGACAGGGCAACAAAATGGCAGATGACATTCAGTGTTGGTAAGTCCAAAGTAATGCACATTGGAAAACAATCCCAACTATACATACAAAATGATGGGGTCTAAACTAGCTATTAACACTCAAGAAGTAGATTTTGGAGTCATTATGGGTAGCTCTCTGAAAACATCCACTCAATGTGCAGTGGCAGTCGAAAAAGGTAACAATGTTAGGAACCATTAGAAAAGGGATAGATAATAAGACAAAATATCATAATGCCACTATATAAATCCATGGTTCACCCACATCTTGAATACTGCATGCAGTTCTGGTCGACTCATTTCAGAATATATTTGATTTGGAAAAGGTACAGAGAAGGGCAACAAAAATGATATGGGGTAGGGAACAGCTTCTATATGAAGAAAGATTTAGACGAGTGGGAATGTTCATCTTAGAAAAGAGATGATTAACCATTGATATGATAGAGGTCCATAAAATCATGAGTGGTGTAGAGAAACCAATTGTTATTTACCCCTTCATACAAGAACGAGGGTCACACAATGAAATTAATAGACAGCAGGTTAAAAACAAACATAAGGAAGTACGTCCGCACACAATTCACAGTCAATCTGTGGAACTCATTGCCAGAGGATGTTGTGAAGCCAAAAGTATAATTGGGTTAAAAAAAGAATTAGGTAAATTCATGTAGGATAGGTCCATCAATGGCTATGAGGCAAGATGGTCAGAGACGCAAAGCCATGTTCCAGGTGTCCCTAGCCTGTGACTGCCAGAAGCTGGGAGTGGATCACAGGGGATGGATCACTTGAAAATAGCTGTGTTCTGTTCATTCCCTTTGAAGCTTCTGGAAGCTGACTGCTGTCAGAAGAGAGGATACTGAGCTAGATGGACCATTGGTCTGACCCATTATGGCCATTCTTATATTCTTTTTTTTTTTTTTGCAACAGTAAATAAGGGAACATCATTCTGGGATATAGTAGTAGGAGTGTTGTAAGCAAGACAAGAAATAATTCTTCCACTCTACTCAGCACTGAAAAGGCCTCAACTGGAGTACTGTGTCCAGTTCTGGGTGACCACACTTCAGGAAGATGTGGACAAACTGGAGAAAGTCCAGAGGAGAGCAACAAAAATGATCAAAGGTCTAGAAAACATGACCTATGAGGAAAGACTGAAAAAATTGAGTGTTTAATCTGGAGAAAAGAAGACTAAGGGGAGACATGATGATAATCTTCAAGTATGTAAAAGGTTGTTAGAAAGAGAAGGATGGTAAACTTTTCTCCTTATCCACTGAGACTAGGACAAGTAGTAATGGGTTTAAATTGCAGCAAGGGAGATTTAGGTTAGACATTAGGAAACACTTCCAAACTGTTAAGGGTAGTTAAGCACTGAAACAAATTACCTAAGGAGGTTGTGGAGTTTTTAAGAATAGATAATACTTAGTTCTGCCTCAGTTCAGGAGGCTGGACTAGATGACCTATCGAGGTCCCTTTCAGTCCTACATTTATATGACTATGATCTGATCTTATGTATGAGAAGTATAGCATATAGTTCCCAAGATTACCTTGAGTAACAGAATGAATTTTCTGAGATTTTATAAGTAAATTTGTTAATTAGATTGGGAATTAAAATTAAAAGTGAGTTTAAAAGAGAACTGGATAAATTCATGGTGGTTAAGTCCATTAATGGCTATTACCCAGGACGGGTAAAGAATGGTGTCCCTAGCCTCTGTCTGTCAGAGGGTGGAGATGGATGGCAGGAGAGAGATCACTTGATCATTGCCTGTTAGGTTCACTCCCTCTGGGGCACCTGGCATTGGCCACTGTCGGTAGACAGGATACTGGGCTAGATGGACCTTTGGTCTGACCCGGTACGGCCTTTCTTATGTTCTTATGTTCTATGTTCTTTTAATAAATTTTGCGTAGTGACAGATTTTTCAGCTCCTAATCTCAATAAGATCACCACAAATTCTTCAAACTTCCCAAAAAGTTACTCATTTCACTATAGTGCAGTCTTGAGTTCACTTTTCCCCCCACAGAATTAATGGTGATTCTTTCTGTTATTCTTCATAATGGAAACTTTCTCCTTCAGTAGAGGCTGAAGGGTGCAATGTTCTACTTCAGAGAACTCCAAGAACTCCTCCCTTCTTTCAAAATGGTGATCATCTCCTATTGTTAATGGGACTAAAGCCACAGTGCCCTCACAGTTGGTGACCATTTTGAGAAGGGTACATTTTGTGTCTCTCATCGTTCTCAGTGGGATGGAGTGTCTCCAGCTTTTCACAGCATAGGGATGGACCATCTTCCCTGATGGTACCTGTTGGCTTCAGTCCCATTGACAACAATGAGAGAGGGCAGACATTTCGAACAGGAGTAACTGAAAATTTCAATTATTAAAATAAAAGAAAGACCATTAATCCCTAAATATCTTCTAAAAAACTACCCACTGAACATGACACACAAAATGAGTTACACCTAGCCAGGGACGGAAAACACAACAAAAAGAGGTTCTGTAAATACGTTAGGAACAAGAGAAAGATTAAGAAGGCGAGCTAATAGTGGATGACATCAAGAAGTGTTTAAAGCCTGGTTTGCTTCAATCCTCACTAAAACGGTTAATTGTGAACAGATACTAAACACAATATTAACAAGAAGGAAGATAAGCCAAAGTAGAGAAAGAATGGGTTAAAGAATATTTAGATAAGTTAGATAGTTAAAGAATATTTAGATAAATAAAAATCAGCAGGGCCTGATAACTTTCATCCTAGGGTACTTAAGGAACTACCTGAAAGAATCTCAGAACCGCTAGCGATTATCTTTGAAAACTCATGGAGGATTGGTGATGCCCCAGAGGACTGGAGAAAGGCAAACAAACAAACAGAGTATGTATCTTTGAAAAGGGGAACAAAGAAAACCCAGGGAATTATAGGCCAGTCAGCTCAACTTCTATACCTGGAGAGAAACTGGAATAAATTAAACAATTCTTAAACACCTAGAGGATAATATGGTAGCAAGCAATAGCCAGCATGAATGTGTCAAGGGAAAAAACAAAACAAAACAGGTTTGACAGACATAATTGCCTTCTTTGACAGGGTTACTGGCCGAGTGGATGGGAGGGGGGAGCAGTAGATGTGATATGTCTTGATTTTAGTAATGCTTCTGACATACTCCATCATGACATTCTCATAACCAAACTATGGATGTGTGGTCTAGATTAAATTACTACAAGGTGGGTGCACAACTGGTTGAAAGACAACACTCAAAGAGGATTTATCAATTGTTCATTGTCAAACCTTGAGGGCACATTATGTGGAGTCCCATAGAGAGGTCAGTCCTGGGTCTAGTACTATTCAGTATTTTCATTAGTGGAGAGTATGCTTATAAAAATCTGCAGATGACACCAAGCTGGGAGGGGTGCAAGCCCGTTGCAGGACAGGAAGCCCTTCAAACATCATACTTCGTGTCACAGTGAGTACTGAAAGCAGCCAACCTTCATAATTGGGAAAACAATGATTACACCCTATGTCTTGAATATCAATATTATACTGGGATCTGCTATTGCCAGTCAATTCAAAGCTATTTCCCTCTCCAATTATGCAGTCAATTGACAAAACCATGACATGGCTGCAGATGTTCAGGAACAGCTGTTTATACTGTTCAGGGCCAATATTTCTCAATACAACTGTATGAAACTACATGTGCATTTTCCCCGAGCTATCATATATACGGTCTTAGTGGGAACGAGCCATAGATGAGGACTGCCTGCTTTACAGTGGACTGAGAGCACATGGTATGGGGGCAAAAGGGTCTTTGAAGCTTTGTGACAATCATCTTTCCAGAAGGGTTGGATTGGCAATGATGTGTAACCTTGTTACTAGAATCTTGCTGATTGCACTCCAAGCCATTTGGACTCCCTGTTCAATTCACTGGGAAGTTTTTGAGGCAAGGCAGATGCAAGTGAAACTGAAAGAGGCTGTAAAAGTTGTGAATTTTAATAAAGGAAAGCCTAGTACAGGCCTCTTTGATATCTTACATAAAGAAATGGGTACTTGACATTGGCCTTTCTTACTCCATACTGAACTTCATTGGCTTTCACGTAGCGAAGTTTTTAATTGAGTGTTTGAGAAGCAACAATAGATTTTTCTTGATGCATTTGGCTCTGCTCTTGTGAATATTTCACTGACCAGCACTGGCTTGCTCTGAATGCTTCTCTTCAGGAGCAGAATTTTGTGCCCCTTATTGCTAACTGTCAGGGGGGCCTGGTTCAGTACCTGTATGGAAAAGGTTGAGAACCACTGTCTTAATCATATGAATACTGCATGGCGTCACCACCAGGCACTTAAACAATCTTAACTGTGCCCTATCTGTGCATTTGAAGAGCAGCAGTGAAAACTGCCAATTCTGATAATGCACCTCGTCACAGTGTTGCTAGGGAGAGTATGTGGTTAAGGAAAATGGGGTGAGCATAGGACATTCCGTCCTGACCCATGAAGTAATCCCTTTGCTTTGAATCATGTGATGATCACCTGCATCATCTTAGTCTGCAGAACTACATATATTCTTAGTGTCAATATTTTCAGAGCCTTTTAAAAATCTATTCACAACTATTGGCCTTGGTTTTCTGTGCCAATGAACGCCTCTCCCTTTTAACACATTCCATTCTTCTCTCCACCAATGGCAAACAACTTAAGTTGTTAAGACCCCATATTCCCTAACTGAAGCAAAGTTCAAGTATCCTACTATAAATATTAGACAGGCACTATCTCCTTGTTCTTCAGTTGCATTATCTGTCTGCCACCAGCCATCAGCATAATTTGAGTACCTTCCACATAAAAATCAACAGCAACAGCAACAGTTAAGTCCCTAGTGGATTTCATGGAACCTCTGGCTTTTCTTTTTGTGGTAAAAAGTCCAGTTGGGGTAGCGTTTTTGGTTTTGATTGTTTAGGTTTTCTTCATTAATTTTTTGGGGGAAGAGGTTTGTTGGGGTTGTTTTTTAGTAGAAGGGTGTGTGTCAATGTGGTGTGTCGTTCTTTGGACAGAAAGGCGTTTTTAAAGAGGAAAGTTTTGCATTGTTTCTCATGACACTCAGACTCTAGATTTACCTAATCACCTCTAGAAGTTCGTCCCATAGCTGGATCCCCACAACCAACACCAGAGATAAAATGGACTTAAATAAAGCAGGACCTCTGAGAAAAGACTGCTTCTAAAATCAAGCTTTTATGGAGAAGCAGTACCTAACTAACTGCTTCCTCCCTCGCAGAATTTCTCCATGACTGCACCAGATGAAGCCCCATAAAACTAACAACTGTGTTAAAACTTACAGCTCTTTTGAAAAATAATGCGTTTGTTTCTACCACGTGTTCCAAAATAATTATGTTGAAATATAAATAAAACTGATAGACCCTAAGGAATTCCCCTTAGAACAGTCCCCTTTGCAGGAAAAAAGGCAGGAAAGACAACATTACTCACCGTGGAAGCTGCAGCAAAGACTGGAGGAAAAGGGATTCCTGTATCTAGTGGGACCTGGGGCAGCTTTCCTGGCCCAGAGTGTAGCAGATCTCTGAGACTGGAGCCTTCAGCTTTGTTACTAGATGCAACTGGGCCCAACAAGAGACTATTAAACAATTTGGGGGTTAATGGAGAAACCTTTGTACTGGAGTTGAAGGAATCCAATCCAAAGGGCGAATGGGATTCTTTATTGAGCACCGATCTCAGGGATCCAGCTTCTGTAAGGAAGATAAATCACAACTGGGTGAGACAAACATCATTAAAGATCCACAAAAGGGAAAGTCCTGTGAAGAGGACTGTCGAAGTATTATCCTCCAATATAACATGGCTATAATCCTGTGACAAATCACAGTACAGTTTACCTGGATGTTAAGGCTCAAGAATGATATTGTACAATACTGGATGAGGCACTGAGGCGTCTTTTGCAAATTTAAGCATCCTGTTTCAGCTATGCCTCACCAACAGCCTTAATACATCGTGGTAGGTTAAGAATTTGAAGGGTCCAGTAGATGATTTGGACCTGAAGTATTTAATTTTTTATTTATTATTTTTATTATTATTTTTAATTATTAATTTACAAGGAACTGCACTCTTGTTTGAATCAGACGCTCACCAACTGATGCTTTCGCCTTCCAAATTAGTTCTGGATTCTTCTGAATGAACAAAACCCTTTTGCAGGATTTTAAATGCAGTAGAGAACACTACTGTTGATTAGGCCTATAGAACTAAGGAAACATTTGTAAACATGAAATTGAAAAGCGAAAACAGAAGAGATTTTCTGGGATTGTTAAAAAAACGTCTATCACGGATAACCATGAACAAAATATAAAATTGTGTGCTATAATTCCTGTACTTCTAGCTATGTACAGTATACAAGAGCTAGCCCAGCCTGTCTTGAGTGTAATGCTGCCTTTGTGAACAGGTCATACTCTTGACAGTTATATCCTGTAAGACATATTTCTGCAATGAAGCGTTTCTTTCCTGATGTGTAGGTAGGTAGGTAGGTAGGTGTGTGTGCGTGTGTGTGTGTTTAAAGTCTTCAACTGGAACACCCCTTCCTTAAGCATACCTTCAGCCTCTAGGTGCTTAGGAAATGCACTCTTTATATTGCAAGCCAAACACCAACATTAATTTTAGCACCAGTTTCCTTAAAGTAACTAATTCTTATCTGAAGTGAATGTTAATCAGACTTTACATCAGGAGATCATTTCTACATACTCTCACAGAAAAGACACAGCATATGTAACAGAATGGGTACTGGATAAATATGCCCACCCCTCCAGCCTCCCTCCCCGCTCCCATATCCCTCCAGCTCCTGCATGTATGTTACTTCACAATCTCTTTCAGGAGGTTTCTACATGGTTAACCCCTATTTAAAGAAAAAAGATCCAAAGAGGCAAGTGCAGAGGAACGACCCTGGTCTTCCCTAAGCACTAGGGACTCCCTTCAAGGATGGTAACCAAGCAGCACTCCTTTGCTCCCAAACATTAAGGGGGAGATCTTTTCCTCACCTTTTGTTTCTTCTTTTGCTTTTTGTGTTGCTAAATCTGCAAGCCAGTGCAAGGCTGATGAGGGGGATGTTTCTGGACACAGTGGCCTGCTAGATTTTGTTTCAGTGGGGTTGCTGGTTGGCGAGGTCTCTGTTTTTGCAGACTCCTCAGTTCTTCCATCTGTGGCCTCAGGTTTAGGATCAGTGTCCATTTCTAGCTGCCCCAACCCTACTGCCCCTGCCCCACTGGAGAAGGTGCCCTCACTTCCAGAGGCTGATGCACCAGGATTTATACTGGGAAGCTAAAAACAAAAAAGATCACACATGCTGCAGTCAAATGCTGACTTTGGGAAGGGAATTACATTTTTGATGGACTGGGGGAAAAAATTAACCAGACAACAACAACATGACATGGTGGGCTGAGATGCTGGTAGAAGGCTGAATATGTTTCATCTTAAAAGAATGTGGAGATTATTGATTTTCTAACTCCAAAGCCATGAAGATTCTTGAAATGGCTTGAAGACCTTCATGATTTGAATGTTCAGTGACCAATCAGATCTGTACTTTTATGAATGTTAATCTGGGACAGGCCTGTATGCATCCATCTCTATCACCTAGCACAGTGGAGCCAATAAATATGGAGATTGTGGGGAGTTGAGAAGGGCAAAGTAACATTGCAACAACTCCCCCCCTTTTTTTCTTATCCACTCATCAGCTCTTGCCACATGCTTAAACAGTCCTTGCTATAAAGAGCTCACCATTTATCATATGCCAAGGACAATGGGGTTCTGATACCTAACTGGGGTCTTTAAGTGCTACACTAACACATGAGGATATATTTATGAGCAGTCTTTTTGCATTACTTTGTGTTTTTATTTTATGGAATAGGCATCTCGGGATAGGTGCCCATAGTCCCATTTTAGAAATCTGAATAAATATTTCATACTGGCAATAAAACACAGGCACATATGAAATGCCAGATTGATCAGACCCACACTTCATCTAATCCAGCATTCACTGATTTAAACAAAGGTATTATACGATTTTCTATACTATTCTCAATCCCATTCCATTCCTGCAGCTTCACATTGAGTGGGGGTTTTCATTAAGTGAATAGGAAATAATAAATGCCTCTCTCTCATGTACTATTTTTCATCAGTAGATCTCAAATCACTTTACAAAGGTAAGCATCATTATCCCTCCAGTGGCCAAGTCAGGAATAGAACCAGAACTCCTGAGTTCCAGTCCAGTGCTCTATCCACTAGAGCAGTGCTTCTCAAAGTGGTGGTCTGCGGAACAGTGCCGGTCCACGGCGAGTTTCCTCATGAGAGCGTCGAATAGGATAATATGGCACCGGTCCCTGGCACATTGGGAAAAAAAATTGCCGGTTCCCCACATCAGATAGCTTGAGAAGCACTGCACTAGACCACACTGCCTCTTCACTGAGCTCTACAATGACACGCAGGTCCCTCTCCAGAGTTATTTAGTTTTAGACCATTGCAGTTTAATTTTTTCCCCACAACTTGCAGACATTGAGCTTCATTTGTCATCATGCTGCCCATTCACCTAGCGTGGTTAGGTCTCAACTTCCTAACAATCTTCTCTGACTTATTTAAATAACTGTTACAAGAAAATTTTGCTCTCTCACTACTCACTCCCCTTTCCAGATCATTAATAAAACGTATTAAACACTGGACTTATTACAGAACCTTGTGACACCCTGATGTTAATTTTCATCCTGGCAAAAGATTAACTATTTAATTCCACTCTGACTTATGACAGTACTGTAGCTTATTTCTCATTAATTATTATTTTCCTTGGCTGTCTCTTGAGTGGGACTTTATCAAAGGTCTTTTGAAAGTCTAAATAGTTACATCAACCGCTTCTCCTTTATCCACGACTGTATTGAAACAGTCAGAGAATTCTAACAGATCAGAGAGACAGTTTTTCTTTACAGACACTGTGATAGTTAGACTATTCTATCATGACCAAGGCTGCGAGTCTGTCACGGAGGTCACAGATTCTGTGACTTTCCATGACCTCTGTGACTTCTGCAGCGGCTGGTGCGCCTGGCCCGGGAGCTGCCCGTGTAACTCAGGCAGCCCTTGGGCCAGTCGCACTGGCCGCTGCTGGGGCAGTCTCGAGCCACCATGCTCCCCTCTCCCAGCAGCAGCATTAGTTTTGGTGTGGGAGGGGGCAGGGGAATGGGATGTGGTGAGGGCTCTGGACAGCACTTACTTTGGGGGGCTCCCCGGAAGCAGCAACATCCCTCAGCTCCTAGGCGGAGGCGTAGCCAGGCAGCTCTGCATGCTGCCTCTGCCTGCAGGCACTGCCCCTGCAGCTCTCATTGGCCGCGGTTCCCGGCCAATGGGAGCTGTGGAGCCAGTGCTTGGGGTGAAGACAGCACGTAGAGGTGCCTGGCCACGCCTCTGCCTAGGAGCTGAGGGAGGGGGATGTTGCCGCTTCCGGGGAGATGTGGAGCCAGGTAGGGAGCCTGCCAGACCTGTCAACTATCCCCATCCCCCCCACCAGCACCAGCAGAGGTCCCGGGCTGTGCATTGCCGCCCCGCTCCCCCCAAGCACCCGTGACACCCCCGGGCCACTCCCTAATATTTAGTCCGGGGTATATAGTGCAAGTCATGGACAGGTCACGGGCTGTGAATTTTTGTTTACTGCCCGTGGCCTGTCCATGATGTTTACTAAAAATACCCGTGACTAAAACATAGCCTTAATCATAACCAATAAAATATTATACTATTCTATTTTTAATTATTGTTTCAATCAATTTGCGAAGTACAGATATAACACGTACTAGTCTGCAATTCCCCAGGCTGCTCTCAGACATTTTTCTTAAATATAGGTACAACGTATTTGCCACCCTCCAATCCTCTAGGACTGTAGCTGTTTTTAATGAGAGATTACATATTTTTGCTAGGTGGCCTAGTGATTTATTTTAAATCATCAGTTTGTCCCAGCATCTTTTCTTCTGACACTTCTGTCTCTGATAGTACCTCACCTTTATTGCCAGAAAAGAGCAGGTTTGAAGCAAATATCTCTAATATGCACTGCAAAGAAGACTGACGCAAAGAAATCATTTAGCTTCTCAGCAATATCCTCATACTGTTTGGCACTTCTAATACGCCTCTCACATTTCCATGATGTACTTTATGCTCATGTTTAATGATTTCACTAAGGTCAGATTTTCAAATGTGGAAGGATTTGGTTGGCTCAAATAGCCTCTCTAATGTACCATTTAGCCATAATGGTTTATCCCTTGGCTTCTTCATTTCCTTTTTGTTCATCAGTACACGTGCCTTTTGAGACGTATTGTTTTTGTAAGTAGCATCTATGCCACCTCTAAAGTTAAAAGTAAAGGAAGTAAAAAACAGTCTTTTTGATTAGCCTTCTCATTTTATTGAAGTCTCCCTTCTTAAAATTTAGTGTCATTTTTTGATACCCTTTCTCCCCCTAGGATGCTGAAGCTACCTAATTATAATGTGGTCACTATCACTTAGTGGCTCAAGCTACTACTCCTTCTTGAATTAACTCATTTGTGTTACTTAGAATTAAGTAGAGAATAGTGTCTTCAAGAACTATCTATTCCAAGAAGCAGTCAATCATTTCAAGTGTCAAGAATTGTTTCTCAAAATTTTGTCCTGCTGTGCTATTTTGAAGTCCCCCATCATCATCATCATTATCCTGCTAATTTTATCAAAGAGACAGCAAAATCTATGCATATGTCAAATCAGCATAATATTTCAGAAAGCCATGAGAAATAAAGGAAATGCATTACGGCATATTCCCCATTGTACTTTTCCTTCAAGGTTTCGGCAGAGATACCATAAGTCTTTTACCATAACTTCTACAGAAGAAAAAACAAGCCTAGCACAGACATCCAGCTAGCAAAGATTGGGCACGACATGCTCCTCACCTCAACAAGTTTCTGGGTGCCAGCAGTAGCGATGCTCTGCGATAATCCTGATTGAGTCAAGACATCCAGCAGAAACCACTGAGATTCTAAGCCCCAGGTTATACAGAGGTCAGACTAAATGATCTAATGGCCCCTTTTGGCCTTAAAATCTATGAATGCAATATCCAGTGTCCACAAAGGTCAAGAACAAGAATTCTATCCACGGATTTCCAGCTCACGTACCTGTGACATCCCATTTGTGACAGCAGGTCTCAACACAGATTTGTTTTGCCGGTTAATACATGGACAGTTAGCTTTAATTCCCCATTTGCCTCTGGCTGCATGTACCATGTCTCCTATATTGTAAAGAGCTAGGAAGAAAGTTACAAGTTTTAGTACATATGTCCATAAAAACTATAAAGTGAGGCCTTGACTGAACTTCAGGACCAGTTTTTCCCCCTAGTCACAACAAGAATCCTAAATTTTAAGGCTTCATGATCAAGATACACGTGTTAATCTGATAGTGCTGCATAAGTATGTGCACATACGACTGCCTTTCAGAATCCAGTCAGAGATATCATTATAACACTGAATACTTATATTTTCCTTCAGAGGACAAGAGCACTAGTACCGTCCTCACAAATTAAACTGCATTTGGTTCATATCTTTTGAAAAGACTTCTGAAAATTAAAACAAGAGTCATGTGCTTCGTATCTGCAAATCTTAGGAGCAGCATATTGGAAATGTTTTATCACCTTGTATTAACAACTCATTCTTATCTGCACTATTTTTATCTTTTTCTCCCTACCTTCCTCCAAGAGAATGTCTTCCTCCCCCCCCCCCCCCATATTACCGCCTCCCTGATCCCTCCCAAATAAGGAGACAACTAGAAAACAAAACTATCACACCGCCTCCTCTCCTGCCTCCCAAAATAGGGAAGAAGATATCTGGAAACCAGAAGGAAGCTGTTCAAGTATTACCTGTTCCAGGGATGATCTGTGTTGGCATAAGATTCTCTGGTTCATGGGACTGCCCCTTTGCACACTTCAACCATGAGAAAACCTCCTCATCACCAATCTCCTCTGTCTCTGAAACGGACAGAACCAGATCATTTACTACTCTACAAAAGTCACTGAAGCTTTGCAGTGCAGCAAGCTGTTTCTGTATGTATTTCTTCACTGCAACAGTTAGCTCAAGTTAGGCCTGATTTATACTTAAAATTTAGATAGACATAACTACATTGCTCAGGGGGTGCATTTGGCATGGTTATGCTAACCTAACCTATGGTGTAGGCACACCTAGGTTGACAAAAGAATGCTTCCATCAACCTAGCTACCACAGTGACAGAAAAACTCCTTCCGTAACTGTAGAAAGCATCTGCACTACAGCACTACAAGAGCATTGCCACAGCGCTGTAGCTGTGCTGCTGTAACACAAGACTTGAATATACTTGTTACTCCACTCCAGCTAGCCCAGCTTGCATATCCTGATTGAGCAACCACACTACAAAACACTCACGTTGCAGAGAGTGATTTGATTAGCAGCTGATGAGCTGTTGTAACTCAAACTGCTGAATCCCCACAGCATTACTAGCTGTAATTTGCTTCCTCTGCACTACAGGAACCAGCTGGTTTGAGTTCAAAGCACTATTTAAGCTAGGTATTTCTGCATGTGGACAGCAGTCTGGTTAGTGGCAAAGCTAAGTTATCCCTTGAGCTAACAATGCAGTGAAGACAAACTCTATGTGACTATTTGTTGCTTCAGTTTAATCTCAGGGCTGCAAAGAACAATGGATTAACCACCTCCCAGTTTT
Source organism: Emys orbicularis (assembly GCF_028017835.1). Classification (NCBI taxonomy): domain Eukaryota; kingdom Metazoa; phylum Chordata; order Testudines; family Emydidae; genus Emys; species Emys orbicularis. The sequence goes on along the minus strand of NC_088690.1, from coordinate 113,914,438 downwards.
GGTGAGCACAAAGTTTTGTGAAATGGTAACCCAGGGATCTGCAGTAAAAGTCAATCAGTACAGAACCCACATCAACTTCCTGGCTCCCACTTTGCCCACTCCAATTCATACAAAAACAAAGCTGCTAAATCATGTTGCTCTGAGCACAGCACCCCCCTTTAGATAGGTTCCAGCTTCTTATTCTAATCTTTAAAGCTCTTCATATTCTATCCCTTGCTGCTTAATTTGTCACACTCCCATTCCTCCAGTCAAAGATTGCCAGCCTTGCCCATCCATTTGTCTACTTCTTCCCTGCTGTGCCTTACACATAGAATACCTTCTTTGAACTAATTTACAAAGCAGCTACCCTTCCATCTTCAAATCTCTCAAAATCTACTGCCATGATACCTACCAGATGCCAGCCAACTAACCATGACTGGGTTGAAAGGCAGTCTGAGAGACAAGAAGTTTTATTTTAAAAGCCTCATTTTGAACCATCAAGTTGTGCCTACCATATCAGCCTATTTAACAGCAGGAATTTATAGTTACCCCACTCCTCTATCTCCCATTTCATACTCCACTCATTTCATCACATCTTAAATTTAATTGCAAGATCTTTTGGACACGGATAACATGTCTAGTCTGTTTGTATAGCACCTACCACAATAGAGACCTGTTCCCAACTGAAGCCTTTAGACACTACTCCAATACAAATGATTTATAAATAAATAAATATATATATATATATTATACACACACACACACACACACACACACACCAAATTTTAATTATTTATGCTTTTTTATTAAGTGTGAGAAGAATGCTTATTCAATGAAGGTTACACTAAGCAAATCATACCTTGGAGCAGCCACGCACAAAATCTGATTGTCTGCCCCTGGTGAGCACTGAAATATTTTACTCTCTTCACACAGAGAATGGGCACTTCTTACATGCCCAGGAATAAAATAGGATGTCACCATCCTTTGACTTCAGGGGGGAAAGAAAAAAAACCTCCGCCACAATGCAAAACTAATTATTAGAAACAGAAATTGCTATACTGGAATGGATCAGTGGTCCATCTAGTCCAATATCCTCTCTCCAAAGATGGTCAGTTCAGATTCTTCAGGAAAAGGTGCAAAAAACCCTGTAGAAGACAGCTATGGAATAATCTGCCCATAGGTAGTTTCTTGCTAACCCCCTCACTGTTACAGGTTTATTTATATTCTAAAGCTTCAGGGTTTATATTGCTTCCAAAACTCTTGATTTTTATTTATTTTAATCTGCTAAACCAGGGGTAGGAAAACTTTTTGGCCCGACGGCCACATCTGGGTTGGGAAATTGTATGCAGGGCCATGAATGTAGGACTGGGGCAGGGGGTTGGGGTGTGGGAGGGAGTGTGGAGTGTGAGAGGGGGTGCGGTATGCAGGAAGGGGTTCAGGACAGGGGGTTGGAGTGCAGGAGGGGTGCAGCAGGGGGCTCAAGGCAAGGGGTTGGGGGCTCAGGGCAGGGGGCTTGGGGGCAGGAGGAGTTCGGGGTGCAGGCTCCGGCCCAGCCCCACTTACCTCGAGCAGCTCCGGGGTGGCAATGGTGCGCAGCGGGGCTAAGGCAGGCTCTCTGCCTGCCCTGGCCCTGCACCACTCCCGTAAGCGGCAAGCATGTCTGGCAGTGGCTCCTGGGGGTGGGGTGGGGCAAGCAGCTCTGTCGTGCATTTCCCTCACCTGTGGGTACCGCCCCTGAAGCTCCCATTGGCCACGGTTCCCCGTTCCCAGCCAATGGGAGCTGTGGGGGGGCGATGTCTGCAGGTGAGGGCAGCGCACTGAGCCCTTTGCACCCCCGCCCCCGTGGGCCGCAGGGATGTGGTGCTGCCCACTTCTGGGAGCAGCGCAGGGCCAGGGCAGGCAGGGATCCTGCCTTAGGCCCGCTTGCCAGGGGGCTGGCAATCCCGCGGGCCATACTGAAATCCCTGACAGGCTGCATCCGGCCTACGGGCCGTAGTTTGCCCTCCCCTATGCTAAACCTCTTTGCCTCGTGGACTTGTGGCAATCAGTTTCACAGGCTAATTTTGTTTTATATAAAAAAAAATATTTCCTTGTATCCATTTTAAACTTGCTGCCTTTAAATTTCAATGCCCCCTTGTTTTAGAGAAGAGCCAGTAGGCCCTCCATTCCTCTGACCATCTTATTTCCTATGAGGAGACAGGAAGAGATTGGCTTGTTCAGCCTAACAAAAAGAGAGTGAGAAGGAATACAATTGTTCTCTATAAATATATTGGGGGTGGGAAGGGGATAAACACCAGGGAGGGTGAAGAGTTATTTAAGCTTAAGAACAATGTTGGCACAAGAACAAAGGAGTATAAACTGTCCATGAAAAAATTCAGCCTGGAAATTAAAAGGAGGTTTTTAACCATCAGAAGAGTGAGGTTCTGGAACAACCTCCCAATAGAAGTTGATGGGGGAGGGAACAACTTACTTAGTTTTAAGAGAGAGCTGGACAAATTTGTGAGTGGGATTGTATGATGGGGTTCCTTGTGATGGGGGCGGGGGAGGGGAAAGCAGGGCTTAGAAGTCTTTGAGGTCCCTTCCCTCTTATGTCCCTAAATCTCATGCGGCAGCCAGTCACCTGCAGGGGTCAGGTCAGGAAAGGTTCCCCCCCCACACACACACAATGTATCCTGTTGGTTTTTTTTGTCTCCTTCCTCTGATGCACCAGAGATGGCCTCAGCTGGAGATGGGACTTTTGACGTGGCACCAAACATTCTCACAGTCACATGTTCAGGATCTAATTGTTTGCCATATGTGGGGTCATGAAGGCATTTTCCCCTTGGTAATGATTGGTAGTGACCTTGGGAGGTTTTCACCTTCCTCTGCAGCATGTGGGTCACTTGACAGGATTATCTGAGTATAACTCAATTAATTTCCTGACTCTGCAGGGGCCTCAGGCACTGTGCAGCTTGGATCCTCCTATTCTCTGCTTTTGGCACATAATAGTTTAGTCTCCTGTAGGCGAAGATATTTTGGTTGTTAGGTTTAGTGTGCAGGTCCTGGGTGGGGTTGGTGGCCTGTGATATACGAAGGTCAAATTAGATGATCTGTGCTGTTACGACTGCCGGCAGAGGCACTTTCGCCAGCTCATAGCAGTAGCGGATGCAGGCAGTGATCCAGGATGAAATCCTCTGAGCAGACACTGGGCAGCCTTTCATCCTGTCTGCCACTGCAACGAACAGCTGCGTTGACTTGCGAAACAGCTTTGTCCTGTCAATGTAGATGGCCAGCACCCTCCTGACGTCCAGGGCATGTAACCTGCGTTCCTATTCTGATTTATGAGGCTTCGGGAAGAAGACAAGTAAGTATATGTCGTGGCCGGTATGAAACTGGGAAACTACCTTGGGCAGGAATGCTGGGTGCAGCTGCAACTGCACCTTATCCTTGTAGAATACCATACAGGGTGGTTCTGAAGTAAGTGCCCTGATCTCAGACACCCTGTGTGCAGACGTTATCGCAACCAGGAACGAAACCTTCCAGGAAAGAAGAAGAGGAGAGCAGGAAGCCAGAGGCCCAAAGGGGGGCCCCCACGAGCTGCGACAGCACGAGATTCAAGTCCCCCTAGCACCCTGTGGTCCGAGGTGACCCACAACCAGATTGAATGGTAGGGACGAAGACGCTGAGGAAAGAACAAGGCAGATCTGGGGAGCTGACTGGAACGCACCTTGAGCGCACCTTCAAAATGAGCGCTTCTGGCCCCAAGATGCTTTGCCGGGCTGGGGTGCACGGGGGAGTGGGAGGAGGAAGGGTGACGATGACTAAAGCTTGTGTCTCTATCCCTTCTCCTTGCAGACCCCTGTCCAGGCTGCCAAGGCCTTGGCAGCGGCCGGAACTGCTTCCTCACTGATAGTGGCGTATGCAGACCCAGGGAGCGAAGGGTGGCCAGAGTGTCCTTTAGGCCATGCAGCCTTGCATCACTCTGCTCCACAAAGAGACCATTCTCATCAAATGGAAGATCTTGAATTGAGGCCGGCATTTCCTGCGACAGGCCAGCAGTCTGAAGCCAGGAGCTGCACCTCATGACCACTGCCAATGCAACCACCCTAGCAAGCAAGTCGGACACGTCCCACGCCATTTGGAGGGAGCATTTTGCTGCTGCAGTACCCTCCTCCACTAGGGTACCAAACTCCTGGGCCAAGTCCTGGGGTAGGGACTCCTTGAACTTATGGGAGTCCCAAGTTGCATCTGCCCAAAAGAGCCTTGTGGTTTGCCACCCAGAACTGAAGGCTGGCAGTGGAATAAATCTTCCTCCCCAAAAGGTCCAGTCTCTTGGCCTCTTTATTTTTGGGGGTCGAACTAGGGTGCCCGTTTGTCCTTCTCTTTGGCCGCAGAGAGGACCAGTGAGCCTGGAGTTTACAAGTACTTGAACCCTTTGGCTGGGAGGTGGGAGGCATGGACGATGGGGTTTGCCAGAGGGCCTTTAAGACCCCCATCATGCATCATGGGCAGGAGTAGATGCCGAGAGCGCCTGTTCAGCCATCTCCTCCACCTCCAGGCCCATCACTTCTCAGCCACCCATCGCAGCAGGGCCTGGTGCTCTTTGAGGCTGGCACTAGAGGGCCCCACCACCACCTCGTCCAGGGATGAGGATGAGGACTGGACCACTGGGCAAGGCCCCGGGGCACCATCCTCCACAGGGAAGGGGGTTTTGGGGTGGGCACTCGCTCTTCTACCCTGACCTCCAAGTACACTTCGCGCACCGAGCCCCATGTTGCCGGTGCCATCAGCTGTTGCTCTGATGCGGCAGCCAACGAATGGTGCAAAGGGGTCATCGGCATCACTTCCTCTCCACCCCCTCAGCTGTAAGGGGAATGAGGCAGGAGTCTGCCACAAAGTATTTGTAGTGGCTTGAATCCTTTTAATGAGTGGCAATGCCACTCTGGATGGCTCTTCAGGGGTTAATGTGTCCACCATGGGGTCCTCAGACTCGACCACCTCCTCAGCCTGTAGCCCCATATTATGGTCAACCCTGCGCAACAGTTCCTGGTATGGTCTATTATCAACGGGGGGGTGGCCCAGTGGATGAAGACTCCGCCATCGCCTGATCCGGCGAGGACAATGACAAAGTCCTAGGCGGTACCAGGCCCTCCTGTCCCTCTGGACGCGTTCTGCTTGGTGCCGTGCTGTTCAGCGCTGACAGTGACCTTGGTGCCAGTGGTGGAGCCAGGACCGGACAGGGCTCTGCACCGTGGAAAGAAGCTGTCTCGGTGCCTTGAGGCGGGGGGGGGGGGGGGGTGCCAAGGTGGTAAAGGGGTGTGTCCTTCTGAAATTACAGTCCCTGGAGTAAAGTGCCCTGGGCCTGGTGGTATGACCATGGGGTCCAGAAAAGCCATTGCGTAGGCCCCTGCCACGGCACCATCCCCACCTCCTGCCTGTAGCGGAACCGCTCTGATCAGTGACGACTGCACCTAGAATAGTAGGAATCTGCCTCCGAATCCAAAGATGAGGAACCTGAGCATGTAGACCACGGCAGTGCCAAGCGGAGAAGGCGAGTGGTGCCTCATCATTGCAGGCTTGCCACTAGATGGCGCCGGGTCTGTCTTGGCTGGTGGGGGACTGCGGAGCCGTCATGGCAATCAAGCCCCTGGCCGCCTCAAATGTGTCCGGGGTGGAAGGGAGCACACTCTAGCAGGAGAATCCAACAGCATTCGACTCGCCGGACCCCTTTGCAGGCCCGATGTCAATAGTGCTGACTCCTGTGAGACCGGCGGCAGATGCCCCTGCACGGGACGCACACCAGTGGCACTGTTAGACCCAGCTGCTCTCACCGTGGGCGAGCGCCCTCTATCCGTCTTCTTGTGCCACTTATGCGGCACCGGTGAGCAAGAGTGGTGCTGTGTTGCCTCCGCAGGCTTTGGGGCTGGGGACTGATGGTGCTGAGGGTCTCTATGCCTAGAGTCCTTCCTTGGTGCTGTTTCTCTAACGGATGCCGGAGTGCTCCACACAGAGGTGCTCGGTGCAGAGTCCTGCTGGCCCGGAGCCAGCTGGGGATGGAGGGCTGCCTCCATAAGGAGTTGTTTGAGCCTGAAGTACCTTTCCTTCTTTGTTCTCGGGCGGAACCCTTTGGAGATCTTGCAGTGATCTGGTCTGATGTGCCTCCCCCAGACACTTAGGGCAGCAGTAGTGGCATGGCTGTGGCAGGTACCGCACAGCTTAAACCCTTGGGATCGAGGCATGCCCCCCACTTCTATTTAACTAACTACTAAGACTAACACTAACTAATGAACTATTTACAGGATAATCAAAAGTCCGATCACTAGGGAACATACTGGCCAAGGCAAGAGAGACATGCAGCTCTTACGACTGTCAATGGCAGTAAGAAGGAACTGAAGAGGCGGTGGGTCGGCAAGGACCTATATACACCACCATGAAGGCTCGATTCCAGGGGTCTCCACACCCAACCAGACAGGTATCACTAGGGGAAAAACCTTTCAACGACTGTGCACGCAGTGCATGCACACCTACTTGGAATCAACATGAACAAGCACTCGAAGAACAGGGAAGATAGGATGGCAGCAGGGGAGTACAGAACAGAAAAGAAAAAACCTCCACTCTGCCAAACCCCTCCAACCTCTCACACCAGTACTCCCTAACTCACCCTTAAAAACCCCAGCTAGTTCTCAGGAGTTTTTTACCTGGAAACTAGCCAGTTAAAAGGGGTATGGACAAATCTGGTACTCACCGCTACGTGGACGGTTCTTCCTCAGCCGGTAACAGTCCAGACAGACTCCAAAACCACATTTGCGACAAACCCAGTGAATATTGAAGAGGGTTGTCTCACATACATCGCACATCTCCCTCACACCACGGACAGCTCGCTTCCAGGCTACTTTCTCTACAAAGAAAAGGAGGAACATTGCAGGAATGAACGCTTGGATAATGGATTGTACAGCCCAGTGCGTAGCCCCACATGCTATCTTCAAGCACAGGACAGTCTTCACTAGAGTAGGTCTCAATGAAAAAGCTATTTGGGAGTACTGAAGGAGATCTGTGGGCAGCAAAAGCTTCAAATACAGTGCTTTAATTCCATTTCTCCCAAGTAAAATTGGAAATATCTTAGAACCATTCATTGAGACAAGACTTCCTGAGAGGGGAGTTTGGGAGAGAACAGTTTGACATCAGACAGACATCTGCAGTACTGATCTTGTGACACTTATTTCTACCATTGGAAAAGGGGAAAAAACGAAGCCTCCAAGAGCTGTAAGAAGCACAGGGGTATTTTGTGCGATTCAGAGAGTTTCAGCAAAAGATATAAGAGAACTTACACAAACTACTGTGAAACTAGAAAACCTCATATTAATTACTATCTGTAAATAAAGTGTTAAAGCCCTCTATAGATGACAAGCATAGGGTTTTAGTAATTTAGTAATCCTACACCTACCAGCTTCCTGGGTTTTCAGATGCTGACAGATCTGTAGGAAAAATTCCCTCCAATTGGCTCCTTTTCCTCCTTTTCCCTATGGCCATCCTCTGCATACCCATGTCATGGGTTAAACCCCCTATATCACCACAGGAATGGGGCTGCTTCTTGCGCTGGCAGAGCTAGATCACAGAATCATAGGATCTAGCATAGCTCAGTCTGTCAGCCAAGCCAGGCCCTGCTGGGTGGGGGAAGTGGCATGTCCCTTCCCCTGAAGATCCTGGTGCTCTTCTGGGCTGGGGGCTGCACAATGGGGCCACCCCCTAAAGATAGCAGGATGGGAGGATACAGGCCTTCACTTGGGGGGTGGGAGAGGGGAGGAGAGCCACGAGACAGCAACACATTTGTTTCAGGTTTCAGTGGGTGGTTTGTTTGTTTTTTGGAGTGGGGGTGGGGGGAAGGAGGGAACGGCACTGGCCAACGGTGGGTGGGGTGAGGGTGTTCCAGGAACCTTATCCACTGACTGGGACCTCACTGGTTAGGCAACAATTTCTCTCATGGGACAAGAGGCAGCAGTATTTTCACTCTCTTCACTGTCGCTAGTGAAAGCGGAGGCAGGAAGATCCAGAGAAGGGTGGGGAGTTGATCTGAGAGAGTCAGCTAGGTATTAACAAAATGAGTACTTCACCAGTACTTCAGTCTTTTGTTTATGTGGCTGGAAGTCAAGAGTTCTACCTGCTGCACATGTTGAAGGATAAAGTTGTCTATCAGCATGTGTAGCATCTCCGATTTGCTGCCCTTCCCTTTCAGGTAGGGGAAAGGCAGCCAATTGGTGGAGATTTCTCCACAGACTAGAGGTGTCTATGAGGAAAAGCCATAGAATTAGCATGTCTGGGGGTGTGCGCGCATACGGAACCAGTGGATGGGTGACTAAAGAATGAACTGTATCTGGGGAGTACATACAATAGGCATATGAGGCGGACATGGGTGTAAAACTGCTAATATGAATCAAAATTCATGAGCATTTATCTGAATTAATGTAAATATAAACTAAAACCTGTAGGATTACAGTTTGTAAATGTTGGTAGGTGTGTCAAATAACTTTGTTCCAATTTTGAAAAAAAAGGCAAACTATTTAAATCTAGGTAACATTTACAACATCCATGCTAAAAATTATGTAAGAAAGTTACAAAGTAAGAGAAAACCCACTGGTTCTAACTCTTAAACAGAGAATATATTTAATTACAAAAATACTGTTTCCCTTTTTCACAAACTCAATTTCTTGAAATATTTTCTTTAACAGGAAGGCTCTCTGTTTATAGTTTCTGCCAAAAGGTAAAGCTGATTTTGTAAGTGTGAAGAAAATTTTGAACCATTTGAGTTAAGGAAAGTTACACTTTCTTCCTTAGGTTTCAGAGTGGTAGCCATGTTAGTCTGTATTAGCAAAAGAACGAGGAGTACTTGTGGCACAAATTGTGGCACAAATTGTGACTAAAATTTATCTGGGTATAAACTTTTGTGGGCTAAAACCCACTTCATCGGATGCATGCAGTGGAAAAAATATATATATATATATATATATATATATATATATATATATATATATATACACACACACACACACACACACACACATATATATATACATACACATACACACACACAGAACATGAAAAAACGGGTGTTGCCATACCAGCTATAATGAGACTAATCAATTAAGGTGGGCTATTATCAGCAGGAGGAAAAAAAACTTTTGTAGTGATAATCAGGATGGCCCATTTCCAACAGTTGACCAGAAGGTGTGAGTAACAGTAGGGGAAAAAATTAGCATGGGGAAATAGTTTTACTTTGTGTAATGACTCATCCACTCACAGTCTTTATTCAAGCCTAAATTAATGGTGTCCAGTTTGCAAATTAATTCTAATTCAGCAGTTTCTCATTGGAGTCTGTTTTTGACTATTTTTGTTGGAGTATTGTGACTTTTAGGTCTGTAACTGAGTGACCAGGGAGGTTGAAGTGTTCTCCGACTGGTTTTTGAATGTTATAATTCTTAACGTCTGATTTATGTCCATTTATTCTTTTGCGTAGAGACTGTCCGGTTTGGCCAATGTACATGGCAGAGGGGCACTGCTGGCACATATCACATTGGTAGACGTGCAGGTGAACGAGCCTCTGATGGTGTGGCTGATGTGATTAGGTCCTATGATGGTGTCCCTTGAATAGATATGTGACAGAGTTGGCAACGGGCTTTGTTGCAATGATAGGTTCCTGGGTTAGTGTTTTTGTTGTGTGGTATGTGATTGCTGGTGAGTATTTGCTTCAGGTTGGGGGGCTGTCTGTAAGCGAGGACTGGCCCGTCTCCCAAGATCTGTGAGAGAGAGGGATCATCCTTCATTTTTATGGCTGACGTAGAACAACGCTTCCTCAGCTCTTGTCCCCTAATGCCCCTACTCTACTTGCGCTACATTGATGACATCATCATCTGGACCCATAATCAGCTCAGCTTTTTCTTGGGGCATTAGAGGAGGCAAGATGGGGTGAGATGAGGGTTGTACTATGTTAGGGTGGTGCAAAGGAGTGAATTTTGGTTGTACAGGCAGTTAGCAGTGGATTCAAGAAGTTCAGCCATTAAGAAATCACAATAAATAGTATATGCATCCATGATCAGTGGCCCAAAGCCTTACTCGATCCCAAAGTAGAGCTGCCTATGTGAACAGTAGATTACATTCATTTCCATTTTCTCAGGGTCTTGGGTCAGGGCAGTTGATGAAGGAAAATAATTTTTGCATTTCCTTATTTAATATAGAATTAACAGTTTCTGGCAACGTATTTGTTCTTTCACACGACAAACTGCTCTGACGGAAGAGGGAACTCCCTGAAGATGGTCTCAGTTTCTCTCACACTCTAGAGGAAGAAACACAACCTCCTCTTTGGAAGAAGGAAAGTAGAAGTGTTACAACAAGGATCAAAATTTATTCCTTCAGTCTACGGCTGTCAATTAATTGCAGATAACTCACGCGATTAACTAAAAAAAATTAATCAGGTTTAAAAAAATTAATCGCGATTAATTGGTTTTAATTGCACTGTTAAAACAATAGATAATCAAAAATATTTAATTTCAATTGGTAATTTTCTACATTTTCATGTATATTGTATTCTGTGTTGTAATTGAAATAAAAGTATATATTTATTACAAATTTGCACTGTAAAAATGATAAAAGAAATTGTATGAGGAATTGAAAAATACTATTACTGTAGTGCAATCTCTGTCGTGAATGTGCAACTTAAAATGTAGGGGTTTTTTTGTTGTGGGTTTTTTTTTTTTTTTTTTTTAAACACATAATTGCACCCAAAAACAAAACAATGTCAAACTTCAGAGCCTACAAGTCCACTCAGTCCTACTTCGTTTTCAGCCAATCGCTAAGACAAACAAGTTTGTTTACATTTACAGGAGATAATGCTGCCTTTTTCTTATTTGCAATGTCACCAGAAAGTGAGAACAGGCATTTGCATGGCACTTTTGTAGCCGGCATTGCAAGGTATTTACGTGCCAGATATGCTAAACATTCTTATGGACCTTCATGCTTCGGCCACCATTCCAGAAGACATGCTTCCATGCTGATTGCGCTTGTTAAAAAAAAAATGCATTAATTAAATTCGTGACTGCACTCCTTGAGGGAGAATTGTATGCCCCCTGGTGTTTTACCTGTATTCTGCCATATATTTCATATTACAGCAGTCTCGGATGGTGACCCAGCACGTTTGGTTTTAAGATCACTTTCACGGCAGATTTCACAAAACGCAAACAAGGTACCAATGTGAAATTTCTAAAGATAGCTCAGCACTCGACCCGAGGTTTAAGAATCTGAAGTGCCTTCCAAAATCTGAAAGGGATGAAGTGTGGAGCATACTTTCAGAAGTCTTAAAAGAGCAATCCTCCGATGTGGAAATTACAGAACCTGAACCACCAAAAAAGAAAATGAACCTTCTGCTGGCGGCATCTGACTCAGATAATGAAAATGAACATGCATTGGTCCTCACTGCTTTGGACTGTTATCAAGCAGAACCTGTCACAGCAGAACGCATGTCCCCTGGAATGGTGGTTGAAGCATGAAGGGACATATGAATCTTTAGCACATCTGGCACGTAAATAGCTTGTGATGCCGGCAACAACAGTGCCATGAGAACGCCTGTTCTCACTTTCAGGTGACATTGTAAACAAGAAGCGGTCATTATCTCCTGCAAATGTAAACAAACTTGTTTGTCTGAGCGACTGGCTGAACAAGAAGTATGACTGAGTGGACTTGCAGGCTCTAAAATTTTACATTGTTTTATTTTTGAATGCAGCTTTTTGTACATAATTCTACAGTTGTAAGTTCAACTTTCATGATAAAGAGATTGCACTACAGTACTTATATTAGGTGAATTGAAAAATACTATTTGTTTTTTTACAGTGCAAATACTTGTAATCAAAAATAAATATGAAGTGAGCACTGTACACATTGTATTCTGTTTTGTAATTGAAATCAATATATTTGAAAATGTAGAAAACATCCAAAAATATTTAAATAAATTGTATTCTTTTATTGTTTAATCGCGTTTATTTTTTTTTAAATCGCTTGATAGCCCTACTTCAGTCCCATTCCACTGTACTGTACAGACATTACAAAAAGGAGTAAAACCAACAGCTTACGGTGTGGCTCCACCATCATCATTGCCTCCTTCTCAGACATAACAAGTTGGCAGAACTGGTCCCCAACATTGGCCAGGATATATTTAGAGGTCTCCAGGTCAATACCCTCTGCAGGGGAAGATGACGGAATCCACAGGCTCATGGCATCAGGATCACTCTGCTGGGGATTTAAGAATCCTTCCACTCGTAGGATACCTTTCCGAGTAAATATCAGTCTGAAACAAAACAGTATAAGCTAGTCAACAAGGAGCACAATGGTTGCTATCTACCTTCTGCAGCCATCCACGTCACACCATGCACCCAGAAAGGAGAAGAAAGGTTTCCTCTACATCTATACTCTTCAACCAGTACAATTCATATCTATATCCGGAAAGGCATAGCAGGTTATGTGAAGGCAATGGCAGTAGACAGCTAATAGGAAACGGATCCATCCCTTACAAGCAAGTGGTGATGGGGAGCTCTACATAAGGAAAATGATTCAGGGTTGGGAAATAACAGTACTGAAAAGTGTCAAGGGACCATGGTGATAAGAGTCATCTGGAGTTATCTGGTCTGGTAGGTGACAGTATCTAAAGTCCTGTGCACTGTTCTCCATTCTGACTCTTAGCACAAGTCATTTCCTAGATTCTGAAAAAATGCTATAGGGGAACAGGGGGAAAATAAATAAATAAATAAATAAATCGGGAATTGGGAATAGGATACAGAGCCTCTCTCTACTAACTCAAAGTCAGCCTACAATGTTAGGCCCAGATTTTTAAAGGTATTTAGGTGTTGCTGCACTCAGCGTTACAATGCCTAACTGATTTAGAAGCCTAAATCATTTTCTAACAGGATTTAGACATTATCAATAGGATTTCAGCTCCTAAATGCCTAAATCCCTTTAAAAAAATGAGACTACAGCATTGCAACGCTGACTGCAGCTATGCCTAAATACCTTTAAAGACGTGGTCCCCAGGGACAAAGTTGATGTAACTTGACAACTGTTTCAACGGCTGACATGTTAGAACTAATCTCAGCCTGGCTTATACTGGACATGCAAAATACCCACCATGCATGCCACCAGTCTCAGCAGAAACCAATGCCAGTTGTCAGAGGAAGAACTACTCTTCAGTCACAGAGGAAGCCCCCCAGATCAAAGTTGACGTACATCTGGTGGGGGCATCACAACATATCAAGGAAGCTTGCACTTCTGCTGTACTCTCTATTCTAAGAGGAGACCTTATTTCAAACTTCTCACCCCAGTACTAATTTAGCTTTAAAACCAATGAAGGGAGAGACAGAGCACTGCCTCTCCCGCAACCATCCCCCCGACAAAAAACAAAACAAAACAAAATAAAATGGTTACTAACCTTCTGTAACTGTTTTTCTTAGAGATTGTGATTCTATCGTAGGACTGGAAAGAACCTTGAGAGGTCTAGTCCAGTCCCCTGCACTCATGGCAGGAATAAGTACCATCTAGACTATCTCTGACAGATGTTTGTCTAACCTGCTCTTAAAAATCTCTAATGATGGAGATTCACCAACTTCCCTAGGCACTTTTATTCCAGTGCTTAACCACCCTGATAGGAAGTTTTTCCTAATGTCCAACCTAAACCATCCTTGCTGCAATATAAGTCCGTTGCTTCTTTTCCTATCCTCAGACGTTAAAGAGAACAATTTTCCTCTCTCCTTCTTGTAACAACCTTTTATGTACTTATGTACTTTTATGTATGTTATCATGTCCCCTCTCAGTCTTCTCTTCTCCAGACTAAACAAACCCATTTTTTTCCAATCTTCCCTCATAGGTCATGTTTTCTTCACATTTAATAATTTTTGTTGCTCTTCTCTGGACTTTCTCTAATTTGTCCACATCTTTCCTGAAATGTGGCACCCAGAACTGGACACAATACTCCAATTGAGGCCTTATCAGCATGTAGTAGAGCAAAATTACTTGTCGTGTCTTGCTTACAAAACTCATGCTAATACATCCCAGAATGATGTTTGCTTTTTTTTTTTTTTTTTTTTTTTTTTTTGCAGCAGTGTTACACTGTTGGCTCATATTTAGCTTGTGATCCAGGATGACTAAAACATAGCCTTAGTCATGGATATTTTTAGTAAAAAGAAAGTCATGGACAAGCCACAGGCAGTAAACAAAAATTCTCTGCCTGTAACCTGTCCATGACTTGTACTACATACCCCTGACTAAATGGGGGGGCGCGGGGGAGGGGCAGACCAGGGGTGCCACGGATGCTCGGGGGGGGAGGGGTCAACGGCCCTGGACTTCTGCTGGTGCTGGGGGGGTGGAGAGTGTTGGCGGGGCTGGCAGGCTCCCTACCTGGCTCCGCACCTCCCCGGAAGTGGGAACATCCCCCTCCCTCAGCTCCTCGGCGGAGGCATGGCCAAGCAGCTCTGCACGCTGCCTCCACCCTGAGCACCAGTTCCGCAGCTCCCATTGGCCGGGAACCAGAGCTGCCTGGCCACACCTCTGCCTAGGAGGTGAGGGATGTCGCCCACTGAGAACATGACTTTGGATATCAGATCCGACAGTCTGGAATTGGGTCTGCGGAAGGAAAGCTCTGGCTTAGGTTGAGTCGAGCACTGCCCCAGTAAACACTGTTCTCTGAACTGGAACAAAGAGTTGACTTTTGCTCATTTATCAATAGGCCCAGCGCTCGGAAGGTGACCAAATGGGAGAGCAGTGAATTGGTAGTGGCACTGGTTTACAATAAACCTGAGAAATCTTCTGTGGCCACGGAAGACACAAATGTGAAAGTAGGCATCCTTTAAATCGAGGGAGGCGTACCAGTACCCTGGATCCAGGGAAGGAATGATGGAGGCCCGGGAGACCATGCAGAACCTCAGTTTCTTGAGATATCTATTGAGGTGCCACAAGTCCAAAATGGGCCAAAGCTCCCCTTGGCCTTTGGGATCAGGAAATATTGGGAGTAAAACCCCTTCCTCTCAAGTCTTGAGGAACCTTCTCCATGGCCCCGATCCACAGGAGGGATTGCACCTCCTGGGCAAGGAGTTGCTCATGAGAAGGGTCCCTGAAGAGGGACAGGGATGGAGGGTGGGGTGGATGGCAGTCAGCTGCAGCTGAGCGGAGAACAGCAGAGAGGCTAACAGAGGGAGTTTGACTGGGAGTTCGCCTGGGGAGAGCCCACTGAGGCTTTCAACTTGCAGGCTCCGAGTAGTTGTTGCAACAGCTGAAGAAGCTCTTAGAGGGAAGATAAAATGGATGGTGAGTGATCAGCTGTCGTGACCTGCACAGGATGTGCCATGTTTGTCTCTCGTCCACAGGACAGAAGCGACTTTGTCTGTACAAAGTGCAAGCTGGTCTCCATGTTGGAAGAGAAGGTTCAAGGTCTGGAGAAACAAGTATCAACCCTGCGTTGCATAAGAGAAAATGAAGATTTCCTGGACAGACGTCAGGATATGTTTCTACGGGCACAACATTCTGAAGAATTGGAGCAGGCTGCGCAGCGGGGACAGAAGGACGGTGAAGAAATTTGGCAGCATGTGACCTCCAGAAGAAGAAAAAGGAGGGTAGTGGTGGTCGGGAACTCCCTCCTCAGGGGGACTGAGTCATCTATCTGCCGTCCTGACCGGGAAAACCGAGAAGTCTGCTGCTTGCCAGGAGCTAGGATTCACGATGTGACGGAGAGATTGCTGAGACTCATCAAGCCCTCAGATCGCTACCCCTTCCTGCTTATCATAGAATCATAGAATATCAGGGTTGGAAGGGACCTCAGGAGGTCATCTAGTCCAACCCCCTGCTCAAAGTAGGACCAATTCCCAACTAAATCATCCCAGCCAGGGCTGTGTCAAGCCGGGCCTTAAAAACCTCCAAGGAAGGAGATTCCACCACCTCCCTAGGTAACGCATTCCAGTGCTTCACCACCCTCCTAGTGAAATAGTGTTTCCTAATATCCAACCTAGACCTCCCACACTGCAACTTGAGACCATTACTCCTTGTTCGGTCATCTGCCACCGCTGAGAACAGCCGAGCTCCATCCTCTTTGGAACCCCCCTTCAGGTAGTTGAAAGCAGCTATCAAATCCCCCCTCATTCTTCTCTTCTGCAGACTAAAGAATCCCAGTTCCCTCAGCCTCTCCTCATAAGTCATGTGCTCCAGCCCCCTAATCATTTTTGTTGCCCTCCGCTGGACTCTTTCCAATTTTCCCATATCCTTCTTGTAGTGTGGGGCCCAAAACTGGACACAGTACTCCAGATGAGGCCTCAACAATGTCGAATAAAGGGGAATGATCACGTCTCTCGATCCGCTGGCAATGCCCCTACTTATACAGCCCAAAATGCCGTTAGCCTTCTTGGCAACAAGAGCACACTGTTGACTCATATCCAGCTTCTCGTCCACTGTGAC
This sequence comes from Emys orbicularis, assembly GCF_028017835.1. NCBI lineage: Eukaryota > Metazoa > Chordata > Testudines > Emydidae > Emys > Emys orbicularis. The sequence goes on along the minus strand of NC_088690.1, from coordinate 113,898,004 downwards.
CCCTAGGTCCTTTTCTGCAGAACTGCTGCCTAGCCATTCGGTCCCTAGTCTGTAGCAGTGCATGGGATTCTTCCGTCCTAAGTGCAGGACTCTGCACTTGTCCTTGTTGAACCTCATCAGGTTTTTTTTGGCCCAATCCTCTAATTAGTCTAGGTCCCTCTGTATCCGATCCCTACCCTCTAGTGTATCTACCACGCCTCCCGGTTTAGTGTCATCTGCAAACTTGCTGAGAGTGCAGTCCACACCATCCTCCAGATAATTAATAAAGACATTAAACAAAACCGGCCCCAGGACCAATCCCTGGGGCACTCCGCTCGAAACCGGCTGCCAACTAGACATGGAGCCATTGATCACTACCCGTTGAGCCCGACGATCTAGCCAGCTTTCTATCCACCTTACAGTCCATTCATCCAGCCCATACTTCTTTAACTTGGCGGCAAGAATACTGTGGGAGACCGTATCAAAAGCTTTGCTAAAGTCAAGGAATAACACATCCACTGCTTTCCCCTCATCCACAGAGCCAGTTATCTCATCATAGAAGGCAATTAGGTTAGTCAGGCACGACTTCCCCTTGGTGAATCCATGCTGACTGTTCCTGATCCCTTTCCTCTCCTCTAAGTGTTTCAGAATTGATTCCTTGAGGACCTGCTCCATGATTTTTCCAGGGACTGAGGTGAGGCTGACTGGCCTGTAGTTCCCCGGATCCTCCTTCTTCCCTTTTTTAAAGATGGGCACTACATTAGCCTTTTTCCAGTCATTCTGGACCTCCCCCGATCGCCATGAGTTTTCAAAAATAATGGCTAATGGCTCTGCAATCTCATCCGCCAACTCCTTTAGCACCCTCGGATGCAGCGCATCCGGCCCCATGGACTTGTGCACATCCAGTTTTTCTATATAGTCCCGAACCACTTCTTTCTCCACAGAGGGCTGGCCACCTTCTCCCCATACTGTGCTGCCCACTGCAGCAGTCTGGAAGCTGACCTTGTTCATGAAGACAGAGGCAAAAAAATCATTGAGTACATTAGCTTTTTCCACATCCTCGGTCACTAGGTTGCCTCCCTCATTCAGTAAGGGACCCACACTTGCCTTGACTTTCTTCTGGTTGCTAACATACCTGAAGAAACCCTTCTTGTTACTCTTAACATCTCTTGCTAGCTGCAACTCCAAGTGTGATTTGGCCTTCCTGATTTCACTCCTGCATGCCTGAGCAATATTTTTATACTCCTCCCTGGTCCAATCTTCCACTTCTTGTAAGCTTCTTTTTTGTGTTTAAGATCAGCAAGGATTTCCCTGTTTAGCCAAGCTGGTCGCCTGCCATATTTACTATTCTTTCTACACATCGGGATGGTTTGTTCCTGCAACCGCAATAAGGATTCTTTAAAATACAGCCAGCTCTCCTGGACGCCTTTTTTGCCCTTCATGTTATTCTCCCAGGGGATCCTGCCCATCTGTTCCCTGAGGGAGTCAAAGTCTGCTTTTCTGAAGTCCAGGGTCCGTATTCTGCTGCTCTCCTTTCTTCCTTGTGTCAGGATCCTGAACTCGACTATCTCATGGTCACTGCCTCCCAGGTTCCCATCCACTTTTGCTTCCCCTACTAATTCTTCCCTGTTTGTGAGCAGCAGGTCAAGAAGCTCTGCCCCTAGTTGGTTCCTCCAGCACTTGCACCAGGAAATTGTCCCCTACACTTTCCAAAAACTTCCTGGATTGTCTGTGCACCGCTGTATTGCTCTCCCAGCAGATATCAGGGTGATTAAAGTCTCCCATGAGAACCAGAGCCTGCGATCTAGCAACTTCTGTTAGTTGCCGGAAGAAAGCCTCGTCCACCTCATCCCCCTGGTCTGGTGGTCTATAGCAGACTCCGACCACGACATCACCCTTGTTGCTCACACTTCTCAACTTTATCCAGAGACACTCAGGTTTTTCTGCAGTTTCATACCAGAGCTCTGAGCAGTCATACTCCTCTCTTACATACAACGCAACTCCCCCACCTTTTCTGCCCTGCCTGTCCTTCCTGAACAGTTTATATCCATCCATGACAGTACTCCAGTCATGTGATTTATCCCACCAGGTCTCTGTTATTCCAATCATATCATAATTCCTTGACTGTGCCAGGACTTCCAGTTCTCCCTGCTTGTTTCCCAGGCTTCTTGCCTTTGTGTAAAGGCACTTAAGATAACTCGCTGATCGTCCTGCTTTCTCAGTATGAGGCAGGAGTCCTCCCCTCTTGCGCTCTCCTGTTTGTGCTTCCTCCTGGCATCCCACTTCCCCACTTACCTCAGGGGTTTGGTCTCCTTCCCCCAGTGAACCTAGTTTAAAGCTGTCCTCACTAGGTTAGCCAGCCTGCTTGCGAAGATACTCTTCCCTCTCTTCGTTAGGTGGAGCCCGTCTTTGCCTAGAACTCCTTCTTGGAACACCATCCCATGGTCGAAGAATCTTCTCCACGTGGGCACCAATGATACTGCCAAGAATGACTTTGAGCGGATCACTGCAGACTATGTGGCTCTGGGAAGAAGGATAAAGGAATTTGAGGCGCAAATGGTGTTCTCATCCATCCTCCCTGTGGAAGGAAAAGGCCCAGGTAGAGACCATCGAATCATGGAAGTCAATGAATGGCTACGCAGGTGGTGTCGGAGAGAAGGCTTTGGATTCTTTGACCATGGGATGGTGGAAAGTGATCAGGAACAGTCAGCATGGATTCACCAAGGGCAAGTCATGCCTGACTAAGCTAATTGCCTTCTATGATGAGATAACTGGCTCTGTGGATGAGGGGAAAGCAGTGGACATATTATTCCTTGGCTTTAGCAAAGCTTTTGATACGGTCTCCCACAGTATTCTTGCCGGCAAGAAAGTAGCATGGGCTGGATGAATGGACTATAAGGTGGATAGAAAGCTGGCTAGATCGTCGGGCGCAACAGGTAGTGATCAATGGCTCCATGTCTAATTGGCAGCCGGTATCAAGTGGAGTGCCCCAAGGGGCGTTCCTGGGGCCGGTTTTGTTCAAAATCTTCATTAATGATCTGGAGGATGGCATGGACTGCACCCTCAGCAAGTTTGCAGATGACACTAAACTGAAAGGAGTGCTAGATATGCTAGAGGGTAGGGATAGGATACAGAGGGACCTAGACAAATTAAAGGATTGGGACAAAAGAAATCTGATAAAGGTTCAACAAGAGTTCTGTACTTAGGATGGAAGAATCCCATGCACTGCTACAGACTAAGGACCGAATGGCTAGGCAGCAGTTCTGCAGAGAAGGACCTAGGGGTTACAGTGGACGAGAAGCTGGATATGAGTTGACAGTGTGCCCTTATTGCCAAGAAGGCTAACGGCATTTTGGGCTGTATAAGTAGGGGCATTGCCAGCGGATCGAGAGACGTGATCATTCCCCTCTATTCGGCAGTGGTGAGGCCTCATCTGGAGTACTGTGTCCAGTTTTGGGCCCCACACTACAAGGAGGATGTGGAAAAATTGGAAAGAGTCCAGCGGAGGGCAACAAAAATGATTAGGGGGCTGGAGCACATGACTTATGAGGAGAGGCTGAGGGAACTGGGATTGTTTAGTCTGCAGAAGAGAAGAATGAGGGGGAATTTGATAGCTACTTTCAGCTACCTGAAAGGGGGTTCTAAAGAGGATGGATCTAGACTGTTCTCAGTGGTACCAGATGATAGAACAAGGAGTAATGGTCTCAAGTTGCAGTGGGGGAGGTTTAGGTTGGATACTAGGAAAAACTTTTTCACTAGGAGGGTGGTGAAGCACTGGAATGGGTTACCTAGGGAGGTGGTAGAATCGCCATCCTTAGAGGTTTTTTAAGGTCAGGCTTGAAAAAGCCCTGGCTGGGATGATTTAGTTGAGGATTGGTCCTGATTTGAGCAGGGGGTTGGACTAGATGATCTCCTGAGGTCCCTGCCAACCCTGATATTCTATGATTCTATGTAAACTGAAAGGTATAGCTGATTGTCACTGTACTTAGCACCCAGCAGTCCGATATTATGCAGGACCACGCTGGGCTGAAGTGGGACAGAGACAGTCCAAAAATAAAGGGCAGGCAGGATCTGAAGCAGGAACTGGTATAGCACCCTCAGGCGCACCTTCAAAAGGTCTGCTTGGGCCCACTGGGGCGTACTTATGTGACCCCTGCTGGGAGGTTGAGCGAAGCTGTTGATGCTGCTTGTAACCTCTCCCTTTCTTTTTATAGGATTCCTGTCTCAGAGGTGGAGCCGAGAAACGTGGTGGCTGTTGGGGCCTGACGTGCTTCCTGGAAGCCGATGGAGTGTGGAGGCCCAGGGACCTGAGAGTGGCCCTTGAGTCCTTCAGGCCATGAAGTCTCATGTCTGTCTGCTCTGAGAATAAAGAGGAAACTTGAAAGGGGAGATCCTGGATGGACTCTTGGACCTCGTGAGGAAGTTCTGAGGACTGGAGCCAAGAGCATTGCCTCATGGTGACAGCAGAGGTGATTGTCCTGGCTGCTGCATCAGCTGCATCCAGAGCTGCCTGGAGAGATGACCCAGCCACATTCATGCCCTCCTCCAAGAGGGTAGAGAATTTCTGCCTTGAGTCCTGCAGCAGAGTGTCTTTAAACTTGTCTAAGTCGTCCCACAGATTGTAGTCGTATCTCCAGATACGCAGCTGTAGGCTACCCATTGAATAAACTTTTCTCCCAAACAGGTCCAGTTTTATTGCATCCTTTTGTTTCGGGAGTAGTGCTCATCTGGCCCTGCCTGCCCCTCTCATTGGCTGCTGACACAACCAGGGACCCTGGTGGGGGGGTGGGAGTATAGGTACTTGTACCCACTTGCTGGCACAATATTTCTTTTCTGCCCTCTTTGAGCTGGGGGGCAGAGAAGGAGTTTGCCACAGGGCCTTGACCAAACCCATTACAACCTCATTAATGAGCAAGGCCATTTTGGACAGCTGCAGCCAGAATGTCAATAAGGCTGTGTGATGATTCCTTAACCTCCAGCCCCAGGTTAGCTGCTATCCGCTTCAGAAGGTCCCGATGAGCCCTGAGGAAGTGAGCTACTCGGCCCTAAGACAGCCTCATCCGGGGAGGAGAAGGCAGCCACTTTCACCAGAGGAGGGACTCCTTCCTCAGCCTCAACGACATCCATAGGAACTACATCCTGAACATAGATACCAGGGCCGGGGTCAGGTGCCGAGCGGAAAGGAGCGATTGCCTGCCTCTTGGAAACCATAGAATATGATCAATGGGAGGGAGGACCCAGTACCGGGGGAAACACCCAAGGGTTACCATATGGCCACTGACCCGTTGGCTAGGTGCTAGCAGGGGGACTCGCGCCAAGGTCCGGTGGCGCATAGGCTGGATACCAGTGGTGGCCCTTAGGTTGAACGTAGGGCTCCCCTTCGGACTCAGAAGTCCTCCCTCGGTGACCACCGTGGAGTAGTACCTCTCTCTGCCTCCATTCAATGCCAGGGGTCCGAGGACTGGAGACGGTTGTGACAACAGTATCAGGGTCAGCTTACCCCTAGAAGGACCCAGGGTGCCCAGGAAGGAGCTCCAAGATCCATGCTCCTTCCTGCTCATGGACATTGGGGCCAGCAGCTATCCCATCAGAGTCGGGGGAATCAGGAGCAAAAGTAAGTCCATGGCCGTTGCAAAGGCCCCAGGGATCGATGGAACCATCAGACTGCTGGTGCCACGGTGGCTTCCAAGTGTCAGCGGAGGGTCCTGTACTGGACTCTATATTGTGGGTGGAGTTAACAGTGCCACCATGGGACTGGGAATGGAGGAGTTGCCTGACGCAGGTCACACTCTGCTGCCTTCCCCATGCTTGTCCTTCTTCTGCACTGTGGGTTCTCTGCTTTTTGTGCTTCTTCCTTGGCACTGGAGATTAACAGTGCTGGGCAGAGCACAGTGCCAGAGAAGCACTTCACAGTGAGGCCGAAGTGCTTGGTGTCGAATCAAAGCAGCTTGGCTCTGAGGCCGGTCCGAGAGTGGTTCCATTAGGATAGCCTTCAGTCTTATTTCTCTATTTTTTTTTTGTGGGGGGTCCAAAAGTCCTGACAAATATGGCATTTGTCCCTCACGTGAGTTTCTCTCAAGCACTTCAAGCAGCTAGAGAGTGGGTCGCTCATGGGCATAGGTTTGCCGCAGGAGGCACACGGTTTGAAGCCCTGGGACCAGGGCATGCCCGGCCCCTGGGGTGAAAAGAATCCCTCAACAATAGGGATTATCTACTTACACTAACTACAATATCTATATGCACTAAAACTGTACTTAAACTAACAAACTATGAACCAGAGTCCAAAACCACTGAAAAGAAGTCTTGCCGGGCAGTAAGAAGTAATTGAGAGGGTGCATGTCTGGCAGCCCTTATTATACTGGCGCATGAGCATGCGGCACCAGAGGGCACTAGAGCCGGCCGACGGATACCACAGAAGGAAATATCTTGGACAATGGTGTATGTGGAATGTACGTGAGCCAGTACTCAAAGATGATGATTTTCTAGTAGTATACTGTACATCGGAGTCACTGCTTTTTATTTCTCTAAAAATGAGCTGTTTATCTTTCTCCAAACCATGCAAGCACACAGTCAGGAGGGCCTGGTTAAGGAGATCGAGAGATACAACCCATTAAGGAATTGGGCAAGTGGTTGGTGTACCATGGAGAGAGAGACAGCTACTCTTAAGGCCAGTTACATATTTTCTCCAACATTAGCTTTGAACTGGCAACATTCAATTAGGATTTTTAGCCTAGCTAACAACTAACTCTGTCCCAAACTCATTAAAGAAAGATGGAAAAGAATAGTTATTTCAGTACAGGACCTTACTATCCAGCAGTGAAATTTTACTGAGATTTGGAAGCAAATTCAGTCTCCTGGGACCTGGCATGAAGCCATCCAGTTAGTGTCATATAACTGTAGCTTTTGAGTTAGCTGAAGGGGGATAACAGCAATGGCAGCTGTTTTCCTTGCAGGACAATGATAGAACTCTAGCCAGGTGACAGTTTTTCAGAATGGTCAAAACCTTCATTAGGATACCCAGGCAAGTTAAAAAGTCCAAGAACAAAATACTTAGCACGTCACAAGTTTGAAGTGCTGCAAAAACATTACATATGAAGCAGAGAGATTCAGCACCTCCGAAAATGGAAGAAGCGACAGGCCACAGTTGAGTCATCCTGCTCCTGCTCCTTAAACTTGCGGTACCGCTCCAGACGACACTCCCGACACTTGTGCAGATGAGGGGCTACATTGATGCAAGATCCATCCTGCAGGAAAGGCTCTCCTGACTGCTTCAGCTTCCTCACCTTACTCATGTCTTTCAGCACAGACTGGCCAACTGTATGAAAGGGGAAAAATGAGACCCCATCAGTCAAACTACAACAGCAATGAACAACTCCAAGAAGCATATTTTCCAAGATCCTCTCTGAAAAATGCATTCCTTCCAGAGTAATGAACCCAGGGTTACCCCTTGCACAGCAGACTGCTCCCCCTAGTTTTGATAGAAACTTTTGCCTACAATAGGCTCCCCAAACATGCCACACCACTTCAGTGATGGGTATTTTAGAAAGAAATAATGCAGAATGTGAAAAACAATTTGGCTGAATAATGTTGTATATACTCAAAATGCTGAAAAACTAGCAAAATGCATCTCCAAGCAATTCCAACCCTTTACTCTTCTCACCTCCAACATGGTATAGAGTCCACCAAATTGGCAAGACCAAGGATGTATACAATCCAGTCCTCTGCCTCAGAGCACTGGATAGTACCATATGCTTCAAATGAAAGTGTAAAACTGCCTTAATAGACAGTTGTGAAATAACATGCCAATGGGAAAGTCTGTTAATGGTTATCTTTAATTCTGAAGCATACCCCTGTTAACTGTGCCCTGAACTTTCTTAGCTTTTTCCCTAGTGAACGTACCTGCAGATAGTCTTACATCAAACATCACATCTTTTTAAAAACTCCAAGCTTTTTTCCCTACTCATATTTTGTGTCTGTGCTAGTAATGCAGGGTTTATACCAGGGTGAAAAATCACAAGGTTTGCCATACAGAAAATGTGCAGTGCAAAAAACAGTATCCCATCCCTTCATGTTCTCACGTATTCCTGCCCTGAACGCTTCACCTTTCAGGGGGGCTGTGCGAGGCCGGCCCTTTGGGGCCTGCTTCCCTTTCCCTTTTCCCAGCAGCAGTTCAGCATTCCGCTCTCCACTGGGGCCGAGCTTGCCAATCAGATGCTCTGGGATTCCCTTTAGACAAGCCTTGGCCTGCAGCTGCTCCTCAGAATCACTCAAGTCTGACAGGTCACTGTTGGTACTAGAATCTGAGTCCTGTCTGGATGTCATGCTCCGCTCGTCTAAAGAGAACCTTTTCACAGCTTCAAAGGGGGCTTTGTTCTCCTGTGCAAACTCTGCCTGTGAAGAGAAAAAGCCAGACGGGTGCCTGCCAAACACATTAGAAAAAGTTTTCAGGAGAGGATTGTCTTGCTGCCCAGGCCCAACAGATGGCTTTTCTTCTGTTGGGCTGGAGGAGAGCGTGGGCATCTCAATAGGCTGTGTCAGGCTACCAGTGGGCGAGCTGGAACGGCCATTCCCCACAGTGGATGGGCTCTGAACACCAGCAACAGCAGCTGAACTAGGAGCATTAGAAACCATCTTGGAGGAATCTGTTGTTATGAACAAGGTTTTCTTCTTAGCTAGAGAAGAAGAGTCTGTTGAGGTGTGTGATTCTGGCCAGCTAGAAGCAGCCTTTAGACCCATAGCTGAAGGGGGTATAGATACAGTCTGAGATGAAGATGCAAAGCTGCTGAAAGGACTGAGTTCTGCTTTCTCAGCAAATGCCAGGAAAGGATTGGAGGGCTCCTCTCGGGACAGTTTTGGGGGCTGTAAAAATAGGTTCTCATGATTATCTGCAGGTCGAGTATTCAAGAGGCTTCGTGAAAAGGCTGGAGTGAGGGTGGGCATAGACTCCAAGGGCAGCTTCCGGTCCACAGAACTGCCAGATGGGGCTGCAGGTTTAGTGTCTGCTGCAAGAAGAGATTTACTTTTACAGATCCCAGAGCCCAGACTGTCCGCACTCTGCTTGAATGAGTCCCGACTAGAGGGCTCTTCAGCCAAACTCTCTGAGATGACCGTGAAATAGTTACTGGAGGGCAGATTCTGGGACATGCACTGAAAAAATAAGTTCTTTGACAGATCAGAGTCTTTCTGAGTCTCTTGCCCAGTGCTACAACCAAATGGAAACCCAACAGGCTTGTTTGCTGGAGACAATATTCCATTTGATTGGCTTCTTCCATCCCCAAATGCCAAAGGCTGGGATGCAGTTGGGAGAGATGCTCCAAATCCAGAAGAGGTCAGAAGTGAATTTCGGGAATTCTGAAACAAAATTGAAGAGAGTTAACTAACAAAATGATTTCCTCTAAAAAGATGATTGAGTAGCTAAACCAGCAGAACTTTGCCCATTGCTACTAATTACACAATCACATCCTTCACATGCTTCTCACATACCTGCCATGGGAAGTCACAGCAGAAATCATTACTTGCACCAATGCAGCTTTCTCTAAACTTAAAATTTTGGAATGTCTACCAAAGTAATACAGAAAAGGAATTTTCTTCCGCCACCCCCACAGCTGTAACTATCCAGCTCATGGCAGTTACAAATTAAGGGTGGAAAGGCCAATCAAGTTTTATTAATGCCTTGTCACACTATGGAACACAGAACTGATATATGAATGGTCTACCTAATCTGGAATCTTATCTCCAAGAACAGCCAATGCTAGATATTTCAGAGGAAAACCTGAAATCACCATAATGAACCTAGCTGAGAAATATCTCCTCGTGGTACAATATTGCACCTAGCCCTCAGATCGTCATCCATTTATGTGTTTCAATATAAGAATGTATAGCCTCTGTAATTCTATCCTAGCTAATGTAACTAGAGTGTCTGTGTCTTAAGAATCACTTTTTACCCAATATCTTGCAATAGTAATGGTCTTAGACTATGCATTATGGAACAGGTATTTGTCATCAGTTTAAACTCATCTTTAATGTTTACTAATTTTTTTTATGTATTATGGAAAAGCTATGCTTTTTTTAAGTCTTCTTATTCTTTTTTCAGAGTTACATAACCTTTTAATTGTCTTCCATTGTCTGAGAAACAGCATCTTTCTAACAAGAACCACGCTTAAAAAACAGCATGCTTATCCCCTCCTCATATTAGATAATTCAGTTAATCTCCAACCCAATGGAGGATCATTCCTTACAATAACACTTTGACCAATTTATTTTTTATTTTTTAAGTCCCAAGCACTGAGGTTTCCACCACTTTCCTAGGGAGGCTATTCCACAGCCTGATTCCTCCCATTGTTAGGGAGCTTTTCCTGACCATTAGCCTAGATCAGGAGTGGGCAAACTTTTTGGGCTGAGGGCCACATCTGGGTGGAGTGCGGGACGGAGTGCAGGGTGTGGGAGGGGATGTGGTGGGCAGGAAGGGGCTCAGGGCAAGGGATTGGGGCAGAGGAGGGGTGTGGGGTGTATGGGGGGCTCAGGGAAGGGGATTGGGGTGCAGGAGGGGGCTCAGGGCAGGGCAGCAGGAGGGGTGCGAACTGCGGGCGGGGGCTCAGGGTGCAGGAGGGGTGCGAGATGCAGGCAGGGGGCTTGGGGCAGGGAGTTGGTGGGCGGGGTTCAGAAGGGGTTCGGGCTCTGGCCTGGCGCCGCTTACCTAAAGCGGCTCCAGGGTGGCAGCGGCAGGCACCGGAGCCAGGGCAGGCTCCCTGAATGCCTGCCCTGACCCCATGCCGTGCCACTCCAGGAAGCGCTGCGGCCCCTGGGGGAGGGGGAGACGGAGGGCTCCGCGTGTGCTGCCCTTGCCACGCCTCCAGGTACCTCCCCCGAAACTCCCATTGGCTGTGGTTCCCCGCTCCCGGCCAGTGGGAACTGTGGGGGCCGGTGCCTGGAGGCAAGGGTAACACACAGCACCCTCTGCCCCCCTCCCCGCAGGGACATGGTGCCGGCCGCTTCTGAGAGCGGCGGGGGGCCCGCGGCACCACAGGGGGCAATCCTGCGGGCTGGATCCAAAGCCCTGAGGGGCCGGATCTGGCCCGCGGGCCGTAGTTTGCCCACCCCTGGCCTAGATTCTCTCTTTTTCACCTTATTACTCCTACTTATAGCCCCACTTTCACATTCTTTACCTTTCACATAACACAGGAGTCAGGGGTCACCCAATGAAATTAACAGGCAGCAGGTTTAAAATAAACATAAGGAAGTATGTCACACAATGCACAGTCAACCTGTGGAACTCATTGCCAGGAGAGGTTGTGAAGACCAAAAGTTAAAAAAATAATTCATAAGTTCATGGAGGATAGGTCCATCGATGATCATTGGCCAAGATGGTCAGGGATGCAACCCCATGTTCTGGGTGTCCTTAAGCCTCTGACTGCCAGAAGCTGGGACTGGAGGACAGGGGAGGGATCACTCAAACTACCTGTTCTGTTCATTGCTTCTGAAGCATTTGGCACTGGCCACTGTTGGAAGACAGGATACTGGGCTAGATGGGCCATTGGTCTGACCCAGCAGGGCCATTCTTATGTACCACATTTGTTTTTTTATACCCTTCATATATTTATAGGCTTCTATAACTATCAGGTTCTTCTACTTCACGCATCATTGTAGTATCCAAGTTCCTTTGTTCCATCACTCAATCAAGCTATACATATTTAGATCAAGATTTTCTTAGGAGTCAGACCCTGCATCCTCATGATCATTTTTGTTTTCTTCTCTGAACTCCCCATTTGACAATCTTGCCATAAACAATGTACCCAGAACTGCATGCAGTGTTCTAGGTGCAGGTACCCCAGAGCCATATGTAGTGGAACAGTTGCCTCTCTGCTTCATAACACCTCTGCATACGCAGCCGAATAGCCCATAAGCTTTTTTTTTATAGCCCCATCACACTACAAACCTATGTTTAATTTGCTGACCATGATCAACCTTCACACTCTTTCTACATTACTGCCTCCCAGAAGGGACACTCCAAGTGTAGGATGCTTGAGATTATCTTTTCCTAGGTGTATTAGCTTCATTTCCCCAAACTGAATCTCTCTTATGTCATATTTCAACTCTCTTCATATCTGAGTGTAATTTCTGTCTCTGTGACTATTTATAGTTCCTCCTACTTTACTATCTCCAGCAATTTAATTTATTACAATATGAACTCAACACAAAGTAATCATATTTCTTTAATGGGCTCTTCTATTAGCCTGTTCTGAGAGTTAAAAATTTTATTTATCAATTCCTTTGCACCCTTATTTTATTAGTCTTTTCTAAAGAATGTTAATAGGCTACAGAGGAATGACTTGCCCTTACAGAATATGGGCTTGCTTGGGCCTTGCATTTTCTGCTTATATTTAGGCTTCGTAGAATTCAAATTTTATTTAATAAGTGTAATGGCTAATATCAACTTATATTTAAGTTTTTTATTTTTATCTATTTAAATTTTCACAGTTGAGCAAAATTATGGGGGTGTTGGCTAATGGGGGGGGGTCAGACAACTATTTAATTACAGTAGATGTTGACATTCAAAAAGTTTTATAGCCATTAAAAACACAAATTGTCATCATATGTTAAAATACACAAAGTAAATATCCCTAACTCAAACTCTAAGAAGTTCTCAAGTAGCATTTTTCTTACTTTGCCTATCTGTAATTTTCAATCATCATCAATGGGAAGGTAGGGGTGTGTGTGTGTGTGTGTGTGTGTGTGTGTGTCTATATATATATATATATATATATAGTGAAATTAACATTTACTGACATTTACCAATAAAATCTAAACCTTCCACTCCCACTTATATAGATGCTTGGATTAATTAACACCTCAGATATTGATAATTATAGATCAATGAGATGTCACCCTATATGTCTCATTGGTCTATAATTATCAGTACCTCCCTCTGTGCCTTTAGAGACCAGTACAATGGTTCCCACTCTCCCATAATAAATATGATCTGTTGGTAGCTCCATTACATTGGACTTGAGTTCCCTCTAAATTCTTTGATGAGTATTCCACAGCCCTGATGATTTATTGCAGTTTTATTTCTCAGAAGAGTCCAAAGAATAACCACTGAGGGAGATATTTCTCTCCTTCCCATCTTCATTATCCTATGTGATGGAGACTGCTGCAAATTAAATATTTACCCTTTATGCAGTCTAATCACATTATATGATCTCTTTTACACTGTGGTGGTTGTGTAGCTCTAGTGACTCAGTGAGCTTCCTACTTCTAATGTGCTTGCCTGTCTTCATTTCGCCAAGAATTTACATAGTAATCTTTAAATTTATTCATAGTCACCATTTTCAGCTCGGAAAAGAGACGAATAAGGGGGAATATGATAGAGGTCTATAAAATCATGACTGGGGTGGTGAAAGTAAATAAGGAAGTGATTATTCCTTCTCATAACACAAGAACTAGGGGCCACCAAATTAAATTAATAGGCAGCAGAATTAAAACAAACAAAAAGGAAGTATTTTTTCCACACAACGCACAGTCAACTCGTGGAATTCCTTGCCAGAGAATGTTGTGAAGGCCAAGACTATAACAGGGTTCAAAAAAGAACTAGATAAACTCATGGAGGATAGGTCCATCAATGGTTATTAGCCAGGATGGGCAGGGATGGTGACCCTAGCCTCTGTTTGCCAGAAGCTGGGAATGGGCAACAGGGGATGGATCACTTGATGATTACCTTCTCTGTTCATTCCCTCTGGGGCATCTGGCATTGGCCACGGTCAGAAGACAGGATACTGGGCCAGATGGACCTTTGGTCTGACCCTGTGTGGCCGTTCTTATGTTCTTATTTTACCTGCAAAGTCTACTTTATTAGTTTCTCTTGGGTTGGATTTTCATTTTTAAAGGCTACATAAAATCTTCTGCCTTGTTATTTAACCAGTTTCCCTCCAGCTTTTTACTTTTTTCTTCCTTGAATATGCAGACCTTCTGTAACTAAAAGCATCTTCAAGCAGTCTCCAGTGTATTTCTATGTCTTTCAGTTTAACTTTTGACCTTCAGGCAGATTCTAACAATAGTCTGTCAGAGTACAATACTTAATAGCAAGATATACTCTTAAATAGTATCTTCCATGTGAGAATATCAAACTTAATTACATTAAATATAGTAGTTTGTATTAAGGTAATTTGAAGGTTGCACAATTTAAAAAAGGTTCCAATACCAGCAATTAAGATTACAAAAGTTAAAGGTTCAATCAGCACAATTCACTCAGACACACTGCATTTTACATAGTCATTAACTGTATCTAATAAAGACAGTTTCACATGTAACAAGAACAAAGAAAGACGACAGAAATGAGCCAAGTTCATGCTGCTACCGGAAAACTGTCAGAAAATGCAAAAAGGTTGTTCTATCAGCTTTAAGCTGACTTTGTGGTGGGGCAGAAAAACTGTCCATGGGAGCATCTCTACTGGTAAGTGGCAAAAAAAAAAAAAAAAGAGGAAGTGAGAGGGACTGAAACTTTACCTCCACAAGGACTGAACGTACCACATGTCAGAGGGGGAGGAGCTGGAGGGAGAGGAGAGTGAGATGCCCCAGAACTGTAAAGATTTTAGAGTTCAAGTAGACACAGACCCAAGGGTGGGAACTTATTACAATAAATGACTTTAGAAAATATATTTCCAAAGTTTTCTAGTTGTACTTTGAATCTTCTAGGCTGCAGGCAACTCACCTCTCCCTGAGCTTGTGACCAGCCTGTTTTCTCTTTCTCTTGTCCAGTAACTGCTGACATGCCAGTGTCAGAGATCCGCACAGTTGTTGGTGTCAAAGCAGCTGTAGTAACAGCTGCTGGAGAAGCCCCCATGCTTTGGCCAACCTGTTCCAGTGATTTTCCTGCCTCTTTACATCCAGCTCCAACCAGCAGTGCTTGACTAGCAGCTGAAGAAAAAGGAGTGAAGGGTACAGGTGTGTCACCAACCACTGGCTCATCCTGCACCACCAGAGTTCGGCCATTCTCTTTGGTGTAAGTGGCAAAGCGAATATTGCGATTAATCTGAGGAACAAAAGGAGGCAGCTGCTTGGACCTTGCATCCAGCCCTGTTTCACTTCCGGTGCCTCCTTTCCAAGGAGGCCTGCTTGCCTCACCTCCATCACTCCCATTACTATCCACTTCACCCCTCTCTTTTAGCTTCTTTGTTGCAGGATCACATCCAGAGTCTGAAGCATTTTTCCTCCTTCGTCCATCCTTTCCTTCCATACTCTCTCTCTTCTTTTTCCCTTTCGAAGATTTAGCTGCTTTTAGGCCCCCTCCCTAGAATAAATAAAATTATGTAATCACTATAGGCAAAGCGACATCCAGCCTGTCAGGCCAGAACCAGAAGGTCCACTCTTTTCCCATCTCTTAAAGGAAAATATTTCATTTGTTAGAATAATAGATTTGTAACACTACATTAAACTCAGAAATAGTTATTTTAGACAGATACTGCAATGGAAGTTTTTAATATATAAAACCGCATGTATGCACACCGGCCTCTGTTTTTTTGCATTAGAACAGGGTCCTCCATAGCAAACAGTTTCATTCACTTATTAATGGAGCTAGGTTGCCATATGGTGGTACATCAGCACAATGGGAAATTCCAGTTAGTGGGTTATTATCTTGAAGTAAAACTGATTTTTGAAATGATTTATATACCGATAGTGATAAATTCCAGTGATATAAATCATTTTCCTTTAAGGCAAAACTTCCAGTCCAACACAGCTGGCAACTCTGCCAGCATCCTAGGAGGCAGCCTGTCCTTCAATCCACAGAAATAATAGCCCCAAATTTCAGAAAAGGATTGTAGTTAGGAGGGAAGATAGACTGCTGTAGCAAGGGAGGAGAGGAGGCATTTCCTGAAACCGGAGGCAGTGATCACCAGGACAGCCTCCTTCACAGTACAACCCCTTAGAATGAAGCAAGACAACCCTTAGATGCCAATAGTCCAACTTTTCTCTCCAGTAAGAGTAATTCCAAACTCATTAAACTCACAGCAAGCCTGTGTTAAAAGAAAATGGACTTTTAAAGGAAGCCGAGTGCATAATCTGACTATTTTATTGTCCACAACATACATATAGGAAACCCTCCTCTCAGCTCCAGTGGACTTCTCAAATGCTCTCAGTGACCAGAATTCCTCTTCAAGTTGTTTCCTCCCAAATGATTGCAGGATACTTTCTAAAGCTCCTGATTAAACATGCAGAGACATGACACAATACAGTACCTCATTTGGTGGAACAGAATTGTCCATCACTACATGAACCAGTCGGGGATCCACTGACTTTATCTCACCAGTCTGATTTTTATGAGGTGGGCAGCAAAAAACAAGAAAAAAATATTCAGTCAAATTACCAGCTAAGAGATAACAATGAACATAAGACAGCGAGCAGACCCTCTCTTCCCTCACTCGCCTCCTTCTCTCCCTGTCCTCACTTGTCAACATCTCTGCTTTCACTATACTCCTCTTTGAACTGTTTCACTACACTTTCTCAACTTCTCTAACCCTCAAATTTGGGTCCTACTCTGTTCTCATTTTTCTGTCTCCATTCATTTATCAGTCCTGTTGAGCACCTCTGGAGACAGTTCTGCCACTAAAGTCTGGTCTACACTGGGGGGAAGCGGGATCGAGATCGAGCTAAATTACGCAACTTCAGCTACGTGAATAACGTAGCTGAAGTCGATGTACTTAGATCTACTTACCGCAGTGTCTTCACTGCGGTAAGTCGATGGCTGACGCTCTCCAGTCAACTCCGCCTGCGCCTCTTGCCCTGGTGGAGTACCGGAGTCGACGGGAGAGCACTCGGTGGTCGATTTATCGCGTCTAGACTAGATGCGATAAATTGACCCCCGCTGGATCGATTGCTGCCCATCGATCCAGCGGGTAATGTAGACAAGCTTTAAGTCCCCTTCTTCCACTTTGAATTCATTCCCTTCCAATTTTGTCTTTTCTGTCTTTTCTTCTAAACTGGCAAGGAAACGTGTCAGTTGTTGCCACCCATTCTCTGTTAGCTTCCCCCAAAAAAGGAAGATTAGAGACCAGTCAATAATTAGCAATATCAATGTCAGATGATTGTTTCTTGAGCCAAATGATCACTTCCTTACTTAAGAATGTCACCTTGCTCTCCCACATGGAAACAATTAAGAATCTCTTCTAACAACAGACTCCCTGTCTCTTCAGTAGAGTTCATCAGCCAGGAGATACATGAATCGGATTCAGAAGGAGTGGCCAGAAACTCCTCCTGCAAGTCATATTGGCTAAAATTCAAGCAAAGAAAATTCTGTTCCTGTCCAGAACTAGCTCTGCCTCCAAACAATCCAAAAAGTTCAATCTGAATACAAATGATCTTAGGGGGAGGGATAGCTCAGTGGTTTGAGCATTGGCCTGCTAAACTCAGGGTTGAGAGTTCAATCCTTGAGGGGGCCACTTAGGGATCTGGGGCAAAATCAGTACTTGGTCCTGCTAGTGAAGGCAGGGGGCTGGACTCGATGACCTTTCAAGGTCCCTTCCAGTTCTAGGAGATAAAATATAAATTAATGGAGATATCCTATTTTATTTTATCACGGAGGATTGGGAAAAAAAAAAAAAAAAAAAAAAAAACTCCTCACAACAAAGAATACATAACAGTCGGTGCTGTAGACAGTTATGATTCATCATGCTACCCACCACTTGGGTCTGCTGATTGGAAGTTTGTGGAAGCAAAGAACTGCTACCTGGATTCCTGTTCATCCAAGACTACACATCAAAAAGGTGGGTTCAGACTGAGATTTTGACCCCTAGAACCTAGCAATCCTCCTTCATGCTTCACCTGTTTCAGGCAATGTGTATACCAAGGTGACGTATAAGGAAGAAGCCAAGAAAGATGGCATTTGGTGGCCATAATATGACAATCATGGAAAAGTAACCTTCTGCTTGTCTACCAATATCCTCTCCTCCTTCTCATCCACTTCCTACAATACTTACAATACAATTTTCCTACAATATTTTTGTCCTCGCCAAGCATCTCTCTACATCCTCCCCTAACTGAATTGTGCATTGTATATTTTGTAATATAAGCCCTGTGAGGTAAGAAAAGTGACCTGTCCATGAAGTATCATGTGATTACACATCTTTAGGAGACACTAGCCAACAGACAACAAAATTCAAATTTTGTGGAGAATGGTATGTTCACCAAGCGATGCAGGGAACTCATGTTTTAGAAGCCCAAGCGAAGTGCTTCAGGCCTTCACCTCAGTCACGGACACTTCCATAAGACGAGTGA
This sequence comes from Emys orbicularis, assembly GCF_028017835.1. Classification (NCBI taxonomy): domain Eukaryota; kingdom Metazoa; phylum Chordata; order Testudines; family Emydidae; genus Emys; species Emys orbicularis. The sequence continues at coordinate 113,879,758 of NC_088690.1, read as the reverse complement.
TGGGGTCTTGACAGGTCACAACACCACAGAGCCAGCTATTTTCATCCTCTGGTTGGTACACCTTAACTCTTTGGCCTTGGACACTGTAGGGACCTGAAAAAGAGAGCCAGATCAACTGAGTATACCTGCAGACAAATTATTTGCACTATACCATTAAGGGTGCATAATACAGACAGCAATGTGTGCCGAGTTAGGGTTGAAAGCACTCCTATCCCGGTGCAAGGAAACAGATTACCAAGTTTTATTACAGCTTTTGCTCACAGCAAATACATCATCTAAGCACAGTTCTGTTGAAAAATGTGGTTAAAATAGCACTGTGAGGCTCATGTTTGTGTCAATAATTATTAGGTCAAATTTGATCAATTTACAAGTAAAATTATGTTTTGAGAAGATCTGAAAAACCCAGCCTTACAGACTCAACCTAGAACCTGAAACAAGGCAACTGACTCCCTCCTAAATACTTTTTTTCCTCTGTCACCTACAAGTGAATAAATAATTAGAAAAAAAATCCAGACATACACACATCGTGAGTAACCATGTGACTTTACTGTGAACTCCTTGTGAAATCCCACCTTGAGTTTATAAGGAGAGGTTCCTCACCCTGTGCAGCAACTGGAGTTCTTCAAAGTGTGTGCCCCTGTGGGTGATCCACTTCAGGTGCCGTGTACCCTATGTACGTTGGATTAGAGTCTTTTGGTAGCAGAGTTCATTCGGCCCGTACACGTGCCTTACACATCCTCGTGCCTCACACCCAGGCTATATAGTGCTGCGCTGGTGAACTGCCCTCAGCTCCTTCTCCACAAAGCTGAAGTAGAGGGGAAGGAGGGCACGTAGTGGAGCACCTGTAGGGAGACAGGCACACACCCTTGCCTCAAAGAACTCGTTACTTACAGGGTGAGTAATCTCTCCTTCAAGTAGTGTCCCTGTGGGTGCTCCACTTCAGGTGACTAACAAGCGGCAGCCTCAGCAGGAGTAGGGGGCTTTGGAGTAGTTCAATGCTGTAGATAGTACTGCAGACTCAAAAGCAGCAGCTGAAGTTGAATCATGGATTACTTTGAAAAAGTGTGTACAGAAGTCCAAGTGGCAGCCCTGCAGATCTCATTGATGGAAACTTTCTGGGAAAATGTCACTAAGGTAGAGTGATCCCTTTGTTGAATGGTTAATATCCCAACAGAAGGTTGAATATTAGATTGATAACAAGGAATGATTTATCCAGATATCCACCTACAGAGTCCTTGATTGGAAATTGTAGATTCCTTAGAGTTGTCAGCAAATGACAGTCTGGGAGACTTTCAAAAGGATTTAGTCCTGTCCAGGTAAAAGGCTAATGCCCTTTTTGACATCAAGCATATGTAGTATAGTGTCCTCCTTAGTCAGATGTGATTTAGGGAAGAAAACTGAGAAATGAATGACCTGATTAATATGGAATTCAGATGAAACCTTATGTAAGAATTAGGGGTGTAGGCATAGCAAAACCTTATCTTTGAAAAATACTGTGAAGAGAGGGTGTGCCATTTGGGTTCCTCTCTCTCCCACTCTTGGAGCAGATGTAATGGCTACCAAGAAGGCAATCTCCACAGATAACTTCAGTAGAGAACAAATTGCCATTGGTTTAAAGGAAGGTCTCATAAGGCATCTGAGAACAAAATTAAGATCTCAAGCTGAGATAGGATGCTTGATTTGAGGGAAAGTTTCCCTACTCTGATAAATCTCACTATGATACAACAGGTAAACACTGAGAAACCTTTGACGGGAGAATGAAAAGCTGTTATAGCTGCCAAGTGAACTCTGATAGGGCTCATAGATAACCCCATCTTCTTCAGTTCCAGGAGATAGTCCAGAATATTTGACAGTGAGGAAGAAACAGGTGAAAGATGCCACAGATCACACCAACAGTTGAATCTCTTCCATTTCTGAAGGTAGATATTGCAGCTAGACTCATGTCTACTGTGGAGGTACTGTTAAACAGAACAGGTCATTTCTATCCTTGCAAACCATCAATGAGCCATGCTATGATATGACAAACTCTCAGGCTAGGGTGAAGGAAAGGAGATGGGAAATGGTCAGGAGGCACATTGCTTGACAAACTGCCAGCAGCATGAGGTAAGCAAACCATGTCTGTCTCAGCCATTTTGGGACTATCAGTATGACCCTGGTCTTGTCCTGTCTTACCTTGTTCACCACCTTCAGTAGTAAAGTTGTTGGGGAGGGAAAAACATATAGCAGTCCTGATGCCAAACATAGGAGAAAGGCATCCCCCAGGAGTGATGGCCCAGTACCCCTCTCGAACAGAACTGAGCACACCTTTGTTCTTGGCCGTGGCGAAGAGGTCCACCTCTGGGAGACCCCAAATCTGAAATGTGTGATCGAGAGACCAAGCGTCCAGCTCCCATTTGTAATCCTGGGAGAAATGTCTTCTGAGAGTCCTGAATGCCAGGAAAGTATACTGCAGACACATGGATACAATTGTCTATGCACCAATTCCATAGTCTTACAGCTTTGTCATAAACGGAAGGGGATCTTCTCTTCTCAATTGATATAAAACATGTAGGCCACATCATCTGTCATGATCTTGATGCACCTGCTCCTGATCAATGGCAGAAAACAGAGACAGGCATTTCTAACTGCTCTGAGTTCCAGCAGCTTGATGTGTAGAGTGACCTTGTTGGGAGAACACCAGCCCGAACAGGGTGAGTGTCCAGGTGCGCTCCTCAATAGAGATGCATCTGTTGTTACTTTGTTACTGTAACTGCTGGGGGTGGCTGGGTAAACTGGACACCAGCATGGACACTATGGGAGTCTTCCCACCAATCAAGGGAGTCCTTTACCAAAAAACATAAAAATGGCCATATTGGGTCAGACCAATGGTTCATCTAGCCCAGTATCCTGTTTTCTGACAGTGGCCAATGCCAAGTGCTTCAGCCCATTCCCAGCTTCTGGTAAACAGAGGCTAGGGGAACTTACAGAGAGAACAAATTCCTGTCTACGCTGTGTTTGTTTGGAAGGCAGATGGTTCTGAGCCACCCCTCTGAGCCACCCCTGTAGGGAGCGAAGATGCAACCTTGGATGGCTTACTATGAAGGTGCAAAGCTGCCATATGCCCCAAGAGTTTAATGCAGTTTCTTGCAGATGTTTGAAGACTGACCTGGATGGTAGTGACAAAGTGTGATAGTGTCATAAACCTGTGCATTGGAAAGTAAGCCTTGGTGGTTGTCACATCTAGGGATGCCCCTCTGAATTCTAGGCCTTCTACAAGGGATAAAGTAGACTTCTGGATATTTAGCTGAAGCTCTAGCTTTAGGAACAGTGCTATGGCCTTCTTTGTGACTAATAAGGTCTCATCGTAAGATGGATCTTCCAGTAGCCAATTGGTGAGGTACCGGAATACCACACTTGCCTCCCTGTGGAGGTTCATGGGGCACAATCACACCTGAAGTGGAACACCCATAAGGATATTACTCGAAGAAGAATCCTCACTTGTATCCTGTCTGAGTGTAAACTGCAAGCAAAAAAACAAGTTCACGGAACCAACTAATATGCCTAATTACCTGGATATGTATGCACAATTCTTCTACAGATGTAAGGAAATTTTCTACTGCCAATGTGCAGTGCGCAGTTTTTTCCCAAATCTTGGAACACAGGAATTGCCAGAAGAAATCAAACCACTGAGGTCCATCTAGTCCAGTATGCTGACACGGATAGTGAGCATAACCAAATGCCTCAGAAGAAAGGGCAAGAAATTCCATACTAGACAGTTAATAGAGTAACCTGCCTGGATGAGAAGTTTCTTCCTACCATTCATGTGTGTGTTAAACCAAAGGCACTAGTACCCACCAAGAACTATGTCCATACCAATGTAATGTGATGCTCCAAGAAGATCATTGGTAGCAGGGTTCAAACTCTGCAGCCTCTGTATTGAAAACTATAAGCCTCTATTGAGCTAAGATACCCAGGGTCTGTTAGCCAACAGCTGTAGCACACACAAACCTGTGTGGTCCAGCAATTGGAGCAAGTCAGAATGCCATACTGAGTAAGGATGGGTGATGCCAAGTTTAAAACTTCAGTCATTTGTGCAGTCATGCTTAAAAGGACATATTAATCTCAGACAGCAAAGTGGGGGGTTTTCGGCCTTCAAGATAGCAAAGATGGCTTAAAGGATTACGTTTTATTTTTCAGAAGAATTCACCTTCAGGCAGACTAAGCATTTAAAAATTCAGCCCAAACGGTTGATGTTTGGGGAAATTGTGAATGCCTGGGATTGGATTATAATGGAAGCTGTTTTGCAACCTTAACTACAGTGATTGTGAAAGAGCAATCGCTACAGACAATTCCAGTTAAACAGCAATCTACCTTTCCAATTAACTGCAAGAAAACAATAATTAAACTCTCCTCAAAGAATTTTGGACATATTAACTTATAGAGTGGAACTTCAAACAATGGGTATTACTGTTTGTTTTGGGACTCCTCTCCAGAACACAAACTCATGCACAATCCAAGCCCCCAAGCTGCAAGCCAGTTGGTCTTACCTCTGCTAAATATTTCCTGAAGTTTCTGGTCACTAATTAATGCGTTTACCGAGTCTCTCAGTTCAGATTGCTCCTGCAGAACTTGGTTCTGGCTCTCTGTTCCCATCTGCCAATGACATAAAAAAGTTTTGAATGCAAGAAAGCCAGTAGACAACATAGTAGTTATACTACTGGGGGTCACAGCTCTCTGGCCTCTCTCTCTCTCTCTCTTCTGGAAGCTCTAATGGAGAAGAAGATCTGACCTCCATCAAAACAAAAGTAAACAAGCTTTCTCAATATGCCAGGAAATTGATCAAGACCACTATGCACAAGCAGTTTTGGAACCCCTATAGCAATGATTCCCTCTGGATGGGGAGGGTCTATGCAGCACTCAGCAACTAGAGGCTCCTAAAACAAAGGATGGGGAAGAGCTGGGACCTTAAGACTTTCTGAATGGAGCTGGAGATCAGGGCCAATTCTTGTATTTTTTCATGCCCTCTCTATCTACCCAATACCCACGAGGACCCCCACCACATCTTGAAAAAGAATCAACCTGGAAAGCATGGTATGAAGTGGAATCTGTACGCTGTCTGAGAATGCCTCTTCAAGTACCTGAAACAGACATAATCCACTGGCATCAGACAGGAATCTCAGGTCTCGGTCCAGAAGAAACTCCACAGGAACCACGGAGCCTAAACCCAGCTTATCTACTAAGGGAGTGAAGGTCTGTGAAGAAGAAAACTTGAATGAAGGGTCTGGAAACAGATTAGGGGGACACTCAGACACAAGTAATACCCTTCTGCAGGATTCATATCCTCACAGGGGATGCCCCAATCATTCAAAAAATACTTCATTACCAAGAAGTTAACATTGTAAGTAAGTCATTTTTAAAACAAATGCAGCATAAATACTGAAGACAAACAACAAAAATAGCCCACGTCAAGCAGCTTGCACTTCCCAGAGCCTGAATTTTAAAACAAGAGGAGCCACTGCCAGCAATTTAATGAAAGTGAAAGGCATATTTAATTTTCTCCAAATCATCTGGTAGTCAACTCTCCTTATAAGAAAGCGGAATTACACTAGGACTTATCAGTGCTGAGTCCCAATATTTCTAGGAGCCCCAGCAACCCAGCCAAAGTATCACAGGAGATTACAGTCATCGCTATTTGAAAGGGGCACTTTTATACTTTCACGTCATGTAGCAGTAAACACTATTATGGACAGACTAATGAAGGGAAGAATTTTTCGTTACGGTCATTTTCTGACAAACTAAAGTGCATGTCAGGAATACTATTAAGATACCTGACAGCAGCACAAGAGAACAAATTCCCAGATCAAAAGCTCTTTGTACTATTAATTTCTAGTTTTAATGTTTCATAAATCTATGAGCTGAAGATCTGGTAGCTGCTCTACATATTTCCGATATTTGAACCCAACTTAAGCATGTTATCAATGCAGCTTGCGCTCTGATGGAGTGAGGTTAGATGTTTGATGGTGGACTCTTATTAATATCATAAGCAGTTCTAATACAATACCCATTTTGAAAATGTGATGAAACGGTCATCCCTTTTGATTTATTACTATCAGCAATTAAGAGTCTTGAAGTTTTACAAAAAGATTAGTTCAGCGGTTCTCAAAACTTAATTGCACCACGACCCCCTTCTGACAACAAAAGTTACTACATGACCCCGGGGGGGGGGGAAGAGGAGAGAGACTGAAGCCTGAGCCCGCCCCAGCCCTGCTGCCCCGGGGTGGGGGGGCCAAAGCCAAAGCCCAAGAGCTTCAGCCCCAGGCAGTGGAGGCCTGTAAACTGAATTCCGTCACCCAGGGCTGAAGCCAAAGCCTGAGCCCCACCACTCAGGGCTGAAGCCCTTGGTCTTTGGCTCTGGGCCCAAGCAAGTCTAACACTAGCCCTGGCAACCCTATTAAAACAGGGTCCCGACTCACTTTGGGGTCCCAACCCACAGTTTGAGAACCCCTGATCTAGTTCGGAACAGCCACCTTCTCACATCTGAGATATTTGATTTAAATTCAAAAGGTGAAGAATGTGTTATTCGGGGGGGGTGGGGGGGGGGGGAAATAGTAAATGAATAAACGGATATGAAAATCTGATAGTACTTTAGGAATAGAAGGTGGATGCAATCTCATAGTTACTCTATCCATGTGAAAAACTGTATGGAGGATTTATCATTAGGGCTTGTAATTCGCTTTTTCTACATGCTGATGTAATTGCCTCCAGGAACGCTACCTTCACTGATGATAGATTAATTGGACAATTTGCCAGAGGTTCAAAAGGGGGCGGGGGGGGGGAAGAGAGAGGGAATCCATCAGCAAAGAAATCACTAAATTTAAAGTCCCATGTTGGAGTGAGCTTTCCCACAGGAGGAAAAGTGTGGCCAAGCCCTTTAATAAATGTATTCACTGACTGATGAGAGAAAATTGTACATCCCTCTACGGGAGAATGGAATGCAGATACCATTGCCAAATGGACTTTGATTGAAGAGATAGGTAGTCCAGAGTGCTTTAAAGATAAGAAATAATCTAATATTGTTGGAATAGAACACTGACATGGAGCATAACCTTTAGTCTTTGCCAAATGGAAACTTTTTTCTTTATGGGTGGTGTACGTAGTCCTAGTGGAGAATTTTCTACTCCAAAGAACACTGCTCTGCACCTTTGAAGAACACTGATCTATTGAGAGCATTCAAATATCACCCAGGCCGTGAGATGCAATGAGGACTGGGTGTGAATCAGACTGTGACTCTGTGATAACATCTTCCTAAACTGGGAGTGTGATACATTTATTATCTGAGAACCAAAACTGGTGAAGCCGAGCAGGAGCCACCAACATAACTTGAGCTTTTCATGCCTTATTTTCTGTAACGCTTTTGGGATCAGAGGAAATGGAGGGAAAAGATACATAAAATGGTGTGACCAAAAAAAATCATAAATGCATCTATTCGAGATTGCTGACTCTCTCCTGCTCAAGAGCAAAATATCAGACATTTTCTGTTTAGAACTGAATAAATCTGGGGAAGCCACCACTCTTGGAAAATTCAGTTTAGTACTGACATTTTAAATTTTCATTCATGGGAAGAGTACATTGTCCTGCTTAGTGAGGTTGCTAGACTATTTTTCTCTCCAAAAAGAGAAGAACTGTCAGACTGATGTGACACTGAATGCACCATTTCCAAAATTTTATGGCTCCTTGGCAAAAAACAAAACAAAAAAAAGTGGCCTCATCTTGCACCTCCCTGTCTAAGTCCTAGGAGGCCATGCAATTGCCCATGAGAACTTGGATTGAAGAACTGTGTGTGACAGGTAGAAATGCTTTGCAAGCTAATCTCACCACCTTTAATTTTAATACATTTATGTGAATCAAGGCTTTTAAGATGGGACCAGAGGCCATGTGTCTGACCATCCTCTATATATGCTCCCCAGCCCATCTTGGATGCAGCTGTTATCAAAGTTTTGGAACAATCAGAGGGGCAAAGAGAATTCCAGCACATATACTTTCTTCTGTCCTCCACCATTTCATCGAGGATAGAATTTGAGCTGGAATCAGCACTTTCACTGATGTATCCTGAATTGTTGGTCTGTAAACAGACTTGATCCAAGCTTGAAACAGTCTGAGACGTGACTGGGCGAATGTGGTTACAAATGTACATGAAGCTATATGTCGTAGAAGTTTAAGGCACATCCTTATTGTTGCTTGAGGGTAAATACTGAAGTGTAGAATCAGGTATTTTATTATCTGAAATCTGTCCAATAGGAAGGATAATCTCCCTGCTAGTGAGTCCAGGAGCACTGATGAACTCTGTGGATTATGACAGAATCAGATTCAACATTTTAAAGTTAATCCTCAAACCCAGGGATAAAAGTAAATGCATCAGTTTCTTGGAGGACACTATAATCTGTGTTTGACTTCCCCTGCACAAGCCAGTAGTCTAGCAAAGGGTACATACAAAATCCTTGTCTGTTTAGATGGGCTGCAATTACTGATAGGCACTTTGTAAACACCCTTGGTGCTGATGAAATTCCAGAAGATAGGACTGAGAATTGGTAATGACGCCCTACAGCCATAAAATGTGTATACCTTTCCAGGGGAGGGCAGGTGGGGGGAGAAGAGTACTGACACATGAAAATAAGCATCCTCTATCGAAGTAAAGGGTAATGAACCAGTCCATGGTATCCAACTGAAGTGGGAGTTACTACGTGGAACTTGGCATATCAAATGAATTTGTTGAGGTTCCTGAGGTCTAGAATTGGATCTAGCCACCTCTCTTTTTCAATATGAGGAAATAGGAGGATATTGGAAAAGGTTTCTGTTTTCCCTGACATGCTAACTCTATTGCTCTGAGCTTGATCAGTCTATTTCCTAATGAACGGCACTCTCATAAGAATGGTCCCTGAAAAGGGAGCAGGAAGAGGGGTGGAAAGGAGACATGTATTGAAATTGAATGGTATAACCATCCTTGATTACTTGAAGGACCCATCAATCTGTGGTGATTGCCAACCAAGCCTCCAGGAAACAGGAACCAAAGCATGAAGAAAAAAATAATCCCTGTGGATTAGTCCAAGATCCTTGACTGTTGCATCAAATACCACACTGCTAGATAAGTTAATGGAGGATAGGTCCATCAATGGCTATTAGCCAGGATGGGCAGGGATGGTGTCCCTAGTTTCAGTTTGTCAGAAGCTGGGAATGGGCAACGGGATGGATCAACTTGATGATTCCCTGTTCAGCTCATTCCCTCTGAAGCACGTGGCATTGGCCACTGTGGGAAGACAAGATACTGGGCTAGATGGACCTTTGTTCTGAAGTATGGCTGTTCTTATGGAAGGATGCTCGGTTGGGATGTTGGATGTTTGTCCTTGTCTTTAGTCAGTAGGTCTGGGAAAAGCTGAATATGGCTGCACAGGCCCAAGAACATCCAAAGAATGCTCAGGAACCAGAGCTAGGCTACTGAAGCAATCAGGATCACCAATGCTCCATCTTATTTGATCTTCCTCAGGATGCAAAGTAAAAGAGGGATGGGAGGAAATTTGTACATCAGCAGTTCTGACCAGTGAATGATAAATGCATCCCCTCTGGAGCAGTAGGTGGGGAATTTCTTGTTCTCCTGAGACACCAAGAGATCTCGGCAGTGGGGTTCCTGTCAGGCAAGATGGTTCATATCACCCAGTCATGTAGTTCCCACTCTTGGTCTTTGGTAGACAGCCTCAAAAGACTTTTCTTCAATGTGCTGTGCATCATTGGGAAGTGCACTGCTGAGATGGTGATCTGGCAGCTAATACACCAGTTCCACAGATTGACAGTTTCTATGACAAGAGGTGTGAACCTTGCTCCTCCCTGTTTGTTGATACAAACCATTGTCAAGTTTTCCAATATGACTTGAACGTGCAGGATTCAAATAAACCGTCGGTATCGTTTGCAGGCTCTGTGAACGGCACACAACTCCAGAATGTATATGTGCAAAGGGGATTCTTGGTGGGTCCAGATACCCTGTCTTACATGTTAGTTGAGGCAGGTTTCCCATCCTCGCAGAAAGGTGTCTGTAATTAATCTCCTTTGTGGGTGAGGGAGGGGCAAAGGGAGCCCCCCATGCACACCACCTACCCGTCTTCCACCAGGAGAGCAGGGTCAGAACTCTGTGGGGGCGCAAGATCAGTTTGTCCAGGCTGTGCTTGTTTTGCATGTAGACTGTCTGTAATCATGCCTGTAGACAGGGAAGACAGTCTTCCGAAGGGTGTCACATGTATACATGGCCACGAGACCTAGGAAGGTAAAACAAGCTTGAACCATTGTCTGCATGTTCTGCCAAAGCTGAGTGAAGAGGTCCTTCATTGCCTGGAATCTGTTCTGCGAGAGGTATGCTTTGGCTCTGGTTAAATATAGGGCTGTTCTAATAAAATCTATAGTCCGTGTGAGCTCAAATGTAGTTGTTTTCTACATTTACTTGGAGCCCTAAGGAATTTAGGAGTCTAAATAGGGATAGGGATGTTGTCTGTAGTTCTTTATAGGACTTCCCCATGAGCAGCCAGTCATCAAGGTGTGGAACACTGACAAACCCTGGTGATGTACGTGAGCTGCCACTACCAATAAGATCTTTGTGAATTCCCTCGGTGCCACTGAGAGGCCAAAGGGAAGCACTCTGTATTGGTAGTGGTCTAGGGCCTACAGCGAATCTCAGGAATCTGTGTGTAGCGTGGATGTCTTTGTGGAAATAAGCATCCTTTAAACTGAGAACTGTGAACCAGTCACCCTTGTTTAGTGAGGGAATTATAAAGACCAGCATGATCATTCTGAACATGAGTGGCAGATGAAGACATTCAGCTGTCTAAGATCTTGTATGGCTTCCAGCCTCATTTCTTCTTGGGAATAAGGAAATATCTTAAGTAAAATTATTTTCCCCTGTGCTAAGATGTACTGGTTCTATGGCTCCCAAGCGTGACAGGGACTCTATAGTCAGAGCATCCTCTCATAAGAGGGGTCCCTGAAGAGGGATAGAGAAATGAATGAATGGGTAAACGCGACAGGTGGACTAACTTGCAGCTCTTGAAAGTCCCATCAAAAAGATTCTTTAGTGGGAGGCTGAGGCTGGAAAAAGAAAAAAGGGAGGACATTGTGTTTAGGAGGCTGAATTCTCTGGTGTTTCCTAGGCAGTTCAATGGCCCTTTGATGGTAGAATGGTTGAGGAGCTGGTTGTTGTCTGTAATACAGAGTCTTGGGGTATTTCCTCTGCAGTGCTGGAATATGTACAGATATCTGCAAGTGAATGGTTGCTCTTAAGTCTTTGATGGAATAGAACAGGGGTGGCCAACTTGAGCCTGAGAAGGAGCCAGAATTTACCAATGTACATTACCGAAGAGCCACAGTAATTCGTCAGCAGCCCCCCCCCCCATTAGCTCCCCCCGCCCACCGGTTGCCCCGCCTCCTCCTCCCTCCCCACACCTCCTGATCAGCTGTTTTGTGGTGTGCAGGAGTCTCTGGGGGAGTGGGGGAGGAGTGAGAGCATGGCAGGCTCGGGGAGGGGGTGGGAAGGGGTGGAGTGGGGGCAGGGCCTGTGGCAGAGCCAGGGGTTGAGCAGTGAGCACCCCCCAGCATACTGGAAAGTTGGCGCCTGTAGCTCCAGCCCCAGAGTTGATGCCTATACAAGGAGCCGCATATGGCTCTAGAGCCACAGGTTGGCCACTCCTGGAATAGAAAGGTTCACTTGTTTTCTAACTGAATAGGTTATTTCCTTCAGAAGGCAGATCCACCACTGTGGATGGACTTCTTTGGGAAATCCAGAGGACTGGAGCCACAAGGCCCATCTCATGACTATGGAAGTTGCCATCAAGCAGGAGGCTGAATTTGATGCATCCATTGAGGCCCGGAGGTTGATCTAGCTAGCAATTTACTTTCATTGATAATTGGTTGGAACTGAAGTCTAATCTTGAGGGAGTTTGTTGGTGAATTCCAAGAACTTACTGTAATTAATAAAATCATACTGCAGCATTCAAGCTTAATAGCTTGCTATGTGGAACAGTAAGTTCCCCACAGTGAAGTTTTCTCCTAAAGCAGTCTAAACGTTTTGCCTTCTTATCAGTGGGTGCCGACTTGGGTGTTTGTTTCATTTGGAGACAGCTTACAAAACTAAAGAGTTCAGAGTGGGGTGTTAAGGTGGCAGATTACTAGTTCCTCAGGTGGCACAAAATATTTCTTATGCTTCCGTTCTGAAAAGAACAGATAAGTGGCTGCAGTATGCCAGGCCATCATGGCTGATTCAAAGATGGCCTCATTAAGTGGCAGTGCCCCCTTACTGGGACCAGCACTCTGGAAAATATCCAGTAGCTTATATAGGGTGTCCTGTACTTCCTCCAGGGGACCGTGGAGTGTATCCATATTTCTGCTCAGGGAGACCTGGAACTATCTGTAGTTAGGCAGTGACAATGAGGCCAATGTGATCGCTTCATTTGGGGACGAGTATGATAACCTCACAGTGGCAAGCGGTGCCACCTAGTCAGCTTGCTCCTCTTTCTTAGATTGTTTCTTAGGGGGCTGAGGTTCTTCCCTGTATGGGGAAAGCTGTCTTGACTCCTGATGTGACCTTATAGATTCAAGCTGTCACATAGTGGGGTCCCTGGGACCCATATAAGACCAGTATAAAGGGATGTAGCGGAGAAGAGGTGGTCCCTGTGGAGAAGGGTACCGCTGGTCTTGAACTGGGTAGTCCCCCTGTAGCGGGATGGACACCCACTCCTGCCTGGAAGGGCTTGAAAGCAGCCCTGGAGAGGGCTGCAGCTCTAAAAGCTGGGCTGATTGGGATGTGGCCCAGCTGTGGCCACTTCCCCAATCAGGCCACAGCTGGCCTGTATAAAAAGGCTGGGAACCAGGAGCTCAGGAGTCCCTCTAGCTGTAGAGGGAGATGGGCCTGGCTGCAGGGAGCTAGAGACAGGGTACCTGAGTGGAGCAGGGCTGGGGAAAGGCAGAGGAGCTGGGGAGCTCCAGCCTGGAAAGCCCCAGGCTGCAGCCTACCATAAGGCTAATAGGTACTGGGGTTGCAGGGGGCAGCTCATGGGTAGGCAGTGGCAGCAAGTCCGAACCCCTTTGCCTGTGATGAGTGGCGGATACTGCAATCTGCCCCAGTGAACGGGGGCTAGACAGAGACTAGGCAATAGCCGAACATTGAGGCGAAGTGGGGATAGTGGATGGGGGTTCCCCTGGGAGGGAGACCCAGAACTGTGGGGGTACTGACAGGGGGCAGCACCCCAGACAACAGGGCACCGGGTCCAGGACGGACACGGGGGCCAAGCAGCAGCGGGACACCAGCCTGCAGAGGGTGCTCCGGAGCTGGGATGAGCTAATTCCCGGAAGTGACCAGCAGGAGGCGCCGCAGGGGTGAGTCCGCACACTTACACCCCACCCATGAGAGAGGGAAGGTGCTCATGAGATCTTGGAGCCTCTGTGAGGGCTGACCCCTATCTTGGGGGAGTTGGGGAAGCTCTCCCACTGACTCTGAACGCAGAGGAAAAGGAAGCTTCTGAATCAACTGGCAGTGCCATTGGTATGGGAGACCTTATTGTGCCTCAACTGTACCAGTAAGTTTAGGGACATCCCTGGTTAGGACTGGATCCGACAGTGGCCTTGTCTACACTACTGGGGTAAGTCGACCTAAGTTACGCTACTCCAGCTATGTGAATAATGTAGCTGGAATCGATGTAACATAGGTCGACTTACAACAGGTGTCTTCACTGTGCTGCGTCGACGGGAGATGCTCTCCGGTCGACTTACCTTACTCTTCTTGGGGAGCTGGAGTACTGGAGTTGACTGGAGAGCACTCTGCTGTCGATTTAGCATCAATCTCCTGGTAGTGAAGACAAGCCCAGTATCAGCGATTCTGGGGCTCGTATAAATAGTAATGTCCTCCACAGTAGTGTATCTAACTGGATACTGGAGAGTGGAATGGGCTTCTGTCTCACTGGTGCCAACAGTGTTATTGTCTTCAGATAAGCCACAGTCCTCAGTACCAATTCCTTCCCTCTCAGCACTGGTATCCTTTGCCAGTACTGAGGATGGTCCCATCCCTTCAACTAGAGACAGTTTGGGGAGCAGGTTTGCCCCTGGGTGACAGGACACCAGTACCATATGCCTTGTGAACTCCTGACACTCCCATAACAGCACAGAGACTCACCTGACTAAGAGGTGTCAGGAAGGACGTCCTCTCTTTTTGCATAAGAACTTGGGAAGGGGATTTCTCATGTTTCCTGTGGGAGTGCTTGCTCTTACCACCTTCACATCTGCTTGAGACAGTCTAACTGTGCTCTGATGTTAGAGCCAGAGGCCAACATGCTCGCAGAGGTACTTCTCAGTGTCTCTGGCCAATGCACAGGGGGGTCTGACAGTCAGGAATGGACTGTGGCCTCATTGTGTGGTCCATGAGGAATATTCCAAGCCTGAATTCATGGGCCTGACAGGTTCATCTAGGAAAGATCTGGCAGATATTGCACTGGGCTTCACCAAGGCAATAGAGGCACATATTGTGGTCCTCACTGACCAAGAAAGCCTGGGAGCAGGCCATTCAGATCTTGAATCTAAGGATCCTGGGCATACTGGGGACCTTGTACAGGTGGGTGTCCAGATACGGGGGACCCCCATAGCCTTAAGAACTACTAATAATCTTTTCATCAATAGCCAAATGCCAGTTTTATTTCTCAGAAGTATATATTTTAAAATGTTAAAAGCTGCCCTGTATCCGAGATAACTAAACCAATAAGTCAATTGCAAATTAAGAGTCAGATCCAGTTAGTGCAGTGGCTCTCAAACTTTTTTTAACTGATGACCCCTTTCACCTAGCAAGACTCTGAGTGCAACCTCCCCCTTATAAATATATAAAAAAGTGTTTTTAATTTAACACCATTATAAATGCTGGAGGCAAAGCAGGGTTTGGGGTGGAGGTTGATAGCTCGCAACCCCCCATGTAATAACCTCGTGACCCCCTGAGGGGTCCCGACCCCCAGTTTGAGAACCCTTGAGTTAGTGAGCTATAGAGGCTTTGCACTGCTCTGTTTCTTGTTCATGTATGAAATCTGATTATTAAAAAAACAAAATTCACACAAAAGTTAACCTAGGGAGAGATTGGCTAACCATTCTAAACGTGTTAAACTGTCTAAACTAGTTGCTAAGTGGTATTTCAAATTATGCTAGATAACAAGTATTAATAAGATTAAAATAACACACACACCCCTACCTCTTTCTCCCCCCCCCCCCCCGTTCTTCCCTCCCCCAGTCTAGACACGGCATTAGATCCTGTAGCGCTTAAACATCTAACTGCCTTAGAAAGCACTACAGTCCACAAGTTATGAATACCCTGTTAGTTGTTCTGCCAGCCATTAACATCTCTTGTCTCAAAAGCGCTCCTGAGGAATGTAAGCCACACAGACTAAGTATACCCGGGGGGCATTTACAGACTCTGCAAGAAATCTCAGCCAGAGACTACAGCCACATCTACACGACAGGCACTATAGCAGCACAGCTACAGCATTGCTGCTATGCCACTGTAGTGAAGACATTTCCGACATCAACAGAAGGAGTTTTTCAACTCTGTAGGTAATCCACCACTCCGAGTGGGAGCAGCTAGGTAGACTGAAGAATTTTCCCATCGACTTAGCTGCATCTACACCAGGCATTAGGTCAGCATAGGTTAGAACTCAGGACTGTGAATTCTTCACTGACAGTACTAGCTATGTTGACCTAACTTCTATGTATTGACCAGGCCCTCGAGAAACAATCTTTTATGAAGTCTTCCAGGGACTCTGTAGACTTTATAAAGCCAACAGGGTTCAGAGGTTTGAAAAAAAAAAATTGTAGTTCCAAATTTAACCCAAACTTTTCCAAGTTATATCAGAGAGATTCTTATCAGGGACCTCATAATAAATGAGCTAAGCTAAGGCCTGGTCTACTTGAAAACATTATGTCAGCATAACTATGTCACTCAGGGGTGTGAAAAATCCACATCCCTGAGTGGCATAGTTAAACCAACGTAAGTCCCTGTGTAGACTGCGCTAGGTCAACAGAAGAATTCTTCCATCAACCTAGCTACTGTCTCGAGGAGAAGGATTACTTATGCCGACGGGAGAACCCCTCCAGACGGTGTAGGTAGTGTCTACACTGAAGTGCTACAGCTGCAGCTGTGCTGTTGTAGCATTTTAAGTGTAGACAAGCCCTAAGATGTTTTTAAAAATTAGACCGTTTTTTTTTTTTGGGGGGGGGGGGGGGAGTGAAAAACCCAGAGGTTCTCACAACTTCAAAGTTTACATAGATCTTGTCCAAATCCCCTCTGCACCTTTCCCAGCTCCCACGTTTTTTTCTGGATTACAGCTCCTAGAAATTTCAGGCAGCTTAGTTTGGCAATGTTAAGAGGTGGCTTTGCAACAAAAGGTTTATAGCAAAGATATCCACAATCTCAGTTATGAGATGACTTCCCTACATAGTGTCACTGTTCTGGCCAAATACTTACCAGTGCAGGCCACTGTGCAAGTGAGATCTGAGTTCCCTGAAGTAGAACTGGATCACTTCGAGGAGCCCATACCAGTGACCCTTCCAGCAGCAACACTATGACCTCTTCAGCATGAACTTTCACCCAGGCATGTTGCTTCCAGTTGCAGCCATCAAACTCCACAAAGATCTACAAAAACATATTTAACATGTTTCAGACACCGTAGGTGGGTGGAAACCCTACAAACCCACATGAATAAAGACTTCAGCTTTAGTCAGGAAAATTAGTATCACTTGAGAACACATGCTTCATATCAATATTAGATCGTCATGTCTGCATAGCTACCCCCCCACACACACACATTACCAAAGAGACAAATCAGAGAAGTGCATGGTGACTACAGAAAACTGGAAAGAGTTCATTTCCTCGTTCTCCCCCCCATACCCCACCAATTTCAGGTATTGTATCTTTCCATGAGAGATGAAAGACATGCTCCAGTTGCCCCCTTACCCTAAAAATCCAGCTGGAAGTAACACACTCCAAACAGGCCTCTCAAAGATCATAGAATTATAGAACTGGAAGGGACCTTGAGAGGTCATCTAGTCCAGTCCCCTGAACTCAAGGCAGGACTAAGTTTTATCTAGACCATCCCGGACAGGTGTTTGTCCAACCTGCTCTTTAAAACCCCCAATGATGGAGATTCCACAACCTCCCTGGGCAATTTGTTCCAGTGCTTAACCACCCTAACAGTTAGGAAGTTTTTCCTAATGGCCAACCTAAACCACCCCTGCTGCAATTTAAATCCATTGCTTATTGTCCTATCCTCAGAGGCTAAGAACAACAATTTTTCTCCCTCCTCCTTGTAACAACCTTTTATGTACTTGAAAACTGTTGTCCCCTCTCAGTCTTCTCTTCTCCAGACTATACAAACCCAATTTTTTCAATCTTCCTTCATAGGTCATGTTTTCTAGACCTTTAATCAAATATATGGATTTTTAACTGCTTTCAAACCCACCCTAAGTTTCCAACAGATTGGCCCAACAGTTATGATAAATTGTTACAAGTGCTATTCAGTCAGGTATGCTTCATATCCAGAGAGCACACTCTAAACAGGAAATTCTTCTCTTACATTGGGTGGGCACTGCTATTCCATTCTCTAAAATATGGACACACACTTCTGTCAGTGTTTGGGATTATCCAGATTTATCTACTCACTAGAAACTTTGTAATATATTAAGTCTCCCCTAAAATACAATTGCAGTGCACTTTAGCATATTAACTCTCAATCTCTCAGGTAGCATCCCTGTTTTTCAGCCAGGTAAATGGAAGTACGGAGACACTGATGTGACCAGTCTGAAGTTACACAATGAGTGGTGAAGACAGGAGCAGAATCCAGGAGTCTCAGTCCCTAATCTAACCACTAAAAGGACACTGCCTTCTGTAACGAAGTGGTCTCTGGCGGGACACAACTGAGGGCTTGCCTACATTACCCGCTGGATTGACGGGTAGCGATCGATCCAGCGGGGGTCGATTTATTGCGTCTAGTCTAGATGCGATAAATCGACCGTTGAGCGCTCTCCCATCGACTCCGGTACTCCACCAGGGCGAGAGGTGCAGGCGGAGTCAATGGGAGAGCGTCTGCCGTCAACTTACCGCAGTGAAAACACCGCGGTGAGTAGATCTAAGTACGTCAACTTCAGCTACATTATTCACATAGCTGAAGTTGTGCAACTTAAATCAATCCCCCCACCACCACCACCAATATAGACCAGGCCTGAGAGTATCAATTCAGGACAAATTGCTTAGAGCAGGGCAGTTACAGCCCAAGGCTTGGTTTCCCAACCAGCCAGAGATGACTTTGGTTTTACCCCTCTGGCTAACCAGAAGTCATACAAGCAATTCCCTCAGATACGCCAGTTCCTTTGTTTCACCACCAGCACCGCTCCTTATGGGGATGACTGGTTATGGAAACCAATACCCCAGTAAAAGAAAAAAGGTTCTCCCGATCCCAAAGGACCAAGCCCAAGACCCAGGTCAATATACAAATCAGATTTTACCCACAAATCACACAGTTGCCAATCCTTTAGAATCTAAAGGTTTATTCATACAAAGAAAATATAGATGAGAGCTAAAATTGGTTAAATGGAATCAATTACATACAGTAATGGCAAAGTTCTTGGTTCAGGCTTGTGGCAGCGATGAAATAAACTGCAGGTCCAAATCAAGTCTCTGGAACATCCACAGCTTGGATGGGTCATTCAGTCCTTTGTTCAAAGCTTCAGTTTGTAGCAAAGTTCCTCCAGAGGTAAGAAGCAGGGTAGAAGACAAAATGGAGCGGTTTCCAGAGCCTTTTATATCCTCTGCCATGTGGAGCTCTCCCAGCGCTGCAGGTACTCCACCTCCCCAAGGGGATTAGCTTACAGCGCTGGGAGCCACTGTTTACACTGGCGCTTTACAGCGCTGTAACTTGCTGCGCTCAGGGGGCTGTTTTTTCACACCCCTGAGCGAAAAAGTTGCAGCACTGTAAAGCACCAGTGTAGCCAAGGCCTTAGAATCAAACACATTGAGATACAAGTACACAGCCAATATTCATAACTTCAAATACAAAAATGATACACACAGACAGCATAATCATAACCAGCAAACTACAACCTTTCCATAGACACCCCACTTGACCTCCTCTGTACAAGACCTGGTGCAACCATAGGACCCTGGTTGCAACAATGATCCATACGGTCACAACTCATGTCAACAACATCACACCTTCTCAAAATCAAACACTAATGCTGCCGCATTCCAAGCTTTTGGGTATGTCTACACTACAGGGACTATACCAGAATAGCTAAGGCGCCGTAGCTATGCCACCATACCCCTATTGTAGACACAGCTTATGTCAATGGAATGGATTTTTCCATCAGCGCAGTAACACTACCACCCTCCCGAGCTAGGCTGATGGAAGAACACTTCCGAGTGCGCAAAACATCAGTGGTATGTTGTACGTTACAATCAAGACTTTTACTAATTGACAAAACGTTACTGAGGGCCAACAGCGAAGGACAGAAGCTGGAGACCACCCACGCTTCCCCACCTCTCACCAAAAAAGCTTCTGAGCTCCACAGGAGAAATAATATTTGTAGGTGCTCCCCTAAAGAATTCCTAGACTCCCTTAGCACCTAAGAATTCTACATCACTACAGTTAGCTATTCATATATAGGCAGCCCTTTTATTTAGGACACAAATATTAGTCAGAGTGATGCGTGCGTGCAAGTAAGCTACCTTCCTCAATTCAACCTATTAAAGCCAATTTTCACTGGAATACTGAATGGCACTTCTACTCTACAAGAATTTGCACCCTGCCAAATTTCTACTTTAGAAGGGCTGTTAAAAGTTGCCAAAATGATTTTTCCCCATTATACATTTCTTCCCCCTCCCCTCCAATCATTTTCAGATAGCTGAACTTTTTGTAAATTTTTTTTTAAAAATAATTTCTCTGGTGGAGATCAAGGCTAGAAAATTCTAGCTCAGAAGGTGAGAAGTTTCAAGAAGTTATAAGCAACAAAGTGGTGGGAATAGTTGCTATTTCTGACACGTCCTCAGTGTTTTCCCTCTTCCTTTTTCCTTCATCTTTGGATACTTAATTTAGACATGTGTGCAGCCTGTACAGTTTTTGTATGTAACTATAGAGAGCTACACAATTTTTGGTTCTGAACCAGTATCAAACAGATTATTTTTCTCATGAAAATCTGCTAGCTAACTTCTCCAAGGCCAACCAATACAAGGAAGAGGTGGCAGAGGCTACCATTCCAAACAGTGGAGCACAATAAAGAGGAAGCTAACCAGCCTGAGACCAACAGGTTTTACTCTCAAGTGTCCACATTCAAAGCGTAGAAAATAAGTTCTTTATTTTGCCCCAAATGGCTGGCATTGAGTATGCACAAGACAGAGAATGACTTATAAAGACTGCCTGAAATACTTGTGTGGATTGATTGCTGTGTGGATATAAAAAAGATACACATACACCAATAATCATATTTTCAGACTATTTGCAAAGTGATGTATAATGCAGATTCACATGGAGGCTGTTCAAGACAGCAAGAGCTGCAAAGAAGGAAGCTGATGCCAATAACATGGAGATTGTGCAAAGGGAAGCAGAGGCTCTTGCAAGGCAAGCAGAGGAGAGAAGTAAAGACAAAGCCAAGAAGATCTGAGAACAAACATAATACGCTCTTCGTATGTGAGAGGTGGAAGGCAGCAACATACCGCACATGCTGGAATGTCAAGAAGCCATGGTGAGGGTGCTGCAACAATAGAGACGTTTGGGGTGTCCAAACACCTTAATTTGAATATTTATTACATCTGGACTTGATTTATTCAAATTTACATTTTAAAAATGTTTTCAGAGGTTTTTAAGACAATTAGATCTTGTCTTCAGTTCTGAGTCTGAAGGAGAAAATTATTAAATAATATGCTAAGGCCTTGATTACATTACCCTTTATTCTCCCAAAGTTTCTCACCATTTCTACCACTGATGGGGTTACTAGTCTAGACAAGGACTCCTGCTGCCAGTAGCATTTTTACACTGTAACTCTGCTCAGAGCAGGTATAAGAATACCAATGGTGTCTTGTTTATACTACCTGATTGCTGGTGCTGGGAAATTTTGTTGAAAGAGGCTAGTGTACACAAGTCCTTAGCAAACTATAGAAACCCACTGCTGCTGCTTGAGGTGAGACCAGCAGAGACTTGCTCAAGTTCCTGAATTCCCCACCCTATGGAGTAAGTCTCCCTTAGGCTCTATCCACACTAAACAGTTTCTAATAAAGCTTATTCTACCAAGGATTATGAGGAACACAATTTTGGCAGTGTAGAGACAGCCTGATGGACAAACCTGTATAACCCTTTGTTTAGTTTATTGCAACAACGGGGAACACTAAAGAGCCAATAAAGAACTAAAATTGAGCTTGCCCCTTTTTTTGCATCTTTGTGATGTATGAAGGCAGCCTGGAAGGCCTGAGTAGAAGACAAGTTCTTTTTCAACTGGTTACTTACATTAGCATTCAGGTCTCATATACCATGGAAGACTATGGTCTTGTCAACAGTAGGTTTACCCCTCAACATCGCAGTTTCCCACCAGTTATTCAGCTCCATACATAGCAGCAATAGGAGGAGCACACATGTAAACAAGACACCAAACAGATACACTGGTTTTACACCACATCTAGAGGAGTGCTTGGAGACAGAGCAATGGGTTACCCCAGCGCTCTGTGCTTTCGCCAACCCTGTTCAACCTTTACATCAATGACCTGCCAACAACGGAGTCACAAAAGTTCATTTACGCAGACACCATCTGTTGTGGTACCCAGGGCCAGACGTTCCACGAGCTTGATGCCACCTTAAACCGGGACATGACAAAGTTAGCTAACTACTGTAAGACTTTGTGCCTCCAGCCAAGCGTCATAAAAACAGTCTCCAGTTTGTTCCATCTTCATCACGCCAGCGCAAGCAGAGAACTGAATCTTTATCTGAATGGTCAGAAGGTGAAGCATGAAGTAGAACCGGTCTATCTAGGTGTGACCATGCCCACCTGAAGAAGACAGCAGCTAAATTTAAGACGCGCAACAATCTTCTTAGCAAACTGGCAGGTTCGTCATATGGTGCTCATGGTCCAACTCTGCGGATGTCAGTTCTTGCCACCTCGTATTCGGTGGCGGAGTACTGCACACCAGTATGGAGCCAACCGTCACACACCAAACTGGTGGATACACAGTTACCTGCCGCCATGCGTATCATCTCCAGCACCCTGCGTCCGACTCCACTCCCATGGCTCCCAGTTCTGAGCAATATTGCTCCTCCTCATATCAGACGAGAGGTTGCCACTGGCAAGTTACTGGAGAAAGTACTCGCCAACTCAAGCCTGCCACTGCACAATGACCTTTTTAAGCCACCAGCTGCATGTTTGCCATTACGTTGCCCATTAGGGTCTCATCCACCACACCAGGATGTTAGGGCGGAAACACTCTGGCGGGAGGAATGGATATCTGTTATAATCCCAAACCAGTCCCTCATTGCCGACTCCACAATTTGCCCGCCTGGTTTTGACCTGCCCCGTCGCCAATGATCCCTGTTAAACAGGTTCCGGACTGGGCAAGGTTTCTGTGCAGCCAACCAGTATCACTCGGGCCTTCGTGACAGCCCTTTGTGCAGCTGTGGTGCAACACAGACGATGAGGCACGTTGTCAATGAATGCCTGCTGACTAGATTCAGCGGTGGCCTAGAAGAACTGCATTGCATCACGCCACTGCCATCACTTGGCTAGTCAACTATGCACACGCTAAATAAATAAATCTAGACATGGTACAAGCATGATCATATGGTAGTAAAATCATTGGTAGCCTGTTGGTGCTCTCAAAAAGGTCTAATGTAAATGCAACCTAAGGTAAAACAAGCAGAAAAAACTTTACATTTCAAGTCTTTATATAACATGCAAAAGGGAAAAACATACAAATGACATTCCTAAAACTGAATCACCTTAATTATGTAACTGTCTGAAATTTTACCTGTTGAAATGAAGGATGGTCCAATAGTTAGAGGCTAGCCAGAGACCCCAGTTCAATTTCCTGTCTTCACAGGCTTCCTGCACAACCTTGATCAAGTCAATTAAGGTTTGTCTACACTAGCGACTATAAACGTGTCAATGCATGATTTTGTGCCATAAACCGTTATCCAAACGGAAACCCTGGAAGCACGTTTCTGAAGATGAGCAGAGGATGAGTAGACCTAAGTACCTGAGGCATGTGGGTAAGTGAACACTTAAGGGTGTAGCACGCCCCTGTAACTGTGCGTTTGCAGTGTGGACTAGGTTATGGGGCCTGTACCAGGACTCAATTTTCAGCAGTCCTGCACTTCCAATTCCACAATGCACTGAAATCTTTTCTTCCTGACCCTTACTCAATCTATAAAAGGTACCTGTCCCCTGTATGCTCCCAGAGTAGTGTGCTGTTCTGTAGGATAAGTTAGTTAAAAGAGAAAAAAAATGTGTAGGTCACATGAAGTGCAAGTTTTGTTAGTAGTGTTGGGAAGGCCTTGAAAGAATGTGGCTTAATAGGAAAAACTGAACCTGAAAGGTAAATGATAAGACAGGAGGAAAAGTCCTCGAAAAAAGCCTTTAAATTATAAAAGATGGTTACAAATTGGTTAAAAGTTGTTCTGTAATGAATCTTTAACATACCAATGTTATCTTACAAAAGAGGCTCAGTCATAAATTTTGTCTTCTTCAGCCTAAGAAAAAGGGTCAACTCCAAGCTGCACAAAACTGGTTCTTAGTTAAAGTTAGCAATTGGCAATTGCATCACTTGTTTGT
This sequence comes from Emys orbicularis, assembly GCF_028017835.1. Taxonomy (NCBI): domain Eukaryota; kingdom Metazoa; phylum Chordata; order Testudines; family Emydidae; genus Emys; species Emys orbicularis. The sequence continues at coordinate 113,855,914 of NC_088690.1, read as the reverse complement.
TAAGAGGTATAAAAAGGTGAGCTTTTAAAGAGTTCATTACTAATGTCTGTCTGTCCATGTTGGACACAGCCAACATGGATTTCAGCATCCTGAGCCTACTCCTGTTATAAGCAAAGATCGGGTACTTACAACTGTATGTTGGTATGAGTGTGATGTTTGTTTAGACATTTATACGGGTGCTTTAAATGTGCATTAAATAGCATTTAGCCTTTGAAATCAATAAAGGAATTTATAATTAAACTAATGTCTGGTGGTATCCTGCATAAACAATATCAACAGAATGTCCAACATGTATTAACCACCTCAGAACAACAACTTCCTATTATACTATTTTCACAGCAATACCAATGTACCATGAAGGAAGCGCCAAAAGCAGTCGCTTGGCCCACCAACAATACCTGGGAACTCAATATCAGGGCAGACTACCTTCTACTCCACAATTTTGGACGGAGCAGTTGAAACATTCACCTTTACAGTGAGATTTCAGAGAGGCTGGCACAGGCAGACATCCACCGGACAGCAAAGCAGTGCAGGGAAAGAATGAAGTATCTGAAGTTCCTGTACTGGAGGACAAGTTATTCCAGTCAGTCAGGCTGGGGACATCACTGTTTTTGAGGAACTGGACCAGGTGCTGTCCAGCACCCCCAATACTGACCCTGAAGTGCCTCACAATGTCCTCATAAAGCCAACTGGCCTCACTGTCTGGCAGAGCACAGGAAGGAGAGGGTGAAAGGGCAGAAGGGATCATGGAGCTGCCCTCTCTAACCCCTACCCTCCCCCAAGACAAGATGGGTAATGAGGTGATTCTCCACCCATATCTGGAGAACCCTGTTACTAAAGCCAGAGAACGACTATAGGGTGGAATGGCGCTGCAGCAGGAACCAGAACCCAAGGCTGGTAAGTCAAAGTACTCCAGTCCTCCCCACCAATACATCCTCTCATACTGCTAAATCCCCAATTGTAACATTGGGGGTATCTGAACTAATATGCAACTACTTTTGTCGTCCTCTTCTATATGGAACATAAGAATGGCCATACTGGGTCAGACCAAAGGTCCATCCAGCCCAGTATCCTGCCGACAGGGGCCAATGACAGGTGCCCCAGAGGAAGTGAACCTAACAGGTAATGATCAAGAGATCTCTCTCCTACCATCCATCTCCACATGGTATGCACTGCTCTGTATCTGTGTGTCATGGAGTTCCTTGATGAACCTGTGTCATTGTCTTCCCCATCCCTCTTCCCAAACTCCTCTAAGTCCCCCCACGGAACCCAGCCCACGCTGTGCTCCATGCTGAAATCTTGCTCAAGCAAAATAATTATAAATCAATCATTTTATTCATTTCAGATGAACAACAACTACAGAGTATGTGTGTTTCAAAAGCAAATTTTTGAAAACACTTTGCAAATTAGAAATCATTGTGCCCCAGGGTCTCTCAATTAATCTGCTACTCGGACAAAGATGGTCCCCATGCCTTGCAACCCAGGTGGAGTCCTGCTTGGTGAAGAAAAAAAAAAAAAGAAAAAAAACACTGTTAGCAAAGGGGGGTTTTACTACTGCTGGGAAATTACTGATTAAACCCTTTAAGAACCTGGAGATGACTGGATGAGCAAAAACAGAGTTACCATCCAATGCATGCATGCACTGATTGCCACCAGGTGAACCCATACTGAGTTAAGGGAAAGATCCAACTTCTTGAGGGTAGTGAGATAATCTAAGATATCATATCCATTGACTCAGGAAACAGAGAGCCACTTGCCCCACAGAACCACTTCCATTTTGCAAGATAGGATTCCATGAGAAAATGTTTCCTACTGTTAGTAAAGACAACTTGAACATTCTGGAAACAAGAACATTCTAGATCCATTGCCCATCCAAATATCAATCCGTGAGGTGAAGAGTGTCCAGGTAGGATGTCTGATCTTGCCATTCTCTTGAATCAAAAGATCTCAGAAAGAAGGAATGCTGATTGGCAGTCAGGCTGACATTCAGAAGAATTGGAATCCAGAACTGCCTGGTCCATCCGGGCATGATGAAAATGACTTGTGCTCTGTCACCTGGAATCTTTCGCAACACTCAAAGTGGTGGGATAGAAGGAAAGGCATAGTTTAGGCTAAGGAAGTAGGAGGGCACTGCTGCTACCTGCCTCTAAGCTCCTCTTGGAACAGTATATGCTGCACATCCTGTTTATCTGAGAGGCGAACAGGTCCCAGGTAGAGATTCCCCAATGATCAAAGACATTGTTCAATGCTGAAAAACGGTTACCCACCTTTTTGTAACTTTTGTTCTTCGAGATGCGTTGTTCATGTCCATTCCAAGCAGGAGTGTGCACGCCGCGTGCACGCCCGCCGGAAGATTTTCCCCTAGCAGCGTCCGTAGGGTTGGCCTCGGTGCCCCCATGGCGCCCTATATAGGGGCCTGCCAACCCTCCACCCCCTCAGTTCCTTCTTGCTGGCACTCCAACAGAGGGGCAGGAGGGTGGGTATTGGAATGGACATGAACACTACATCTCGAAGAACAACAGTTACAAAAAGGTGGGTAACCGTTTTTTCTTCGAGTGATTGTTCATGTCCATTCCAAGCAGGTGACTCACAAGCCTGAACCTAGGCGGTGGGGTCTGAGTTAACTGCGGGCTGGAGCACTGCACGGCCGAAGGCTGCATCATCTCTGGCCTGGTGCGTGATGGCATAGTGCGACGTAAATGTGTGGATTGAGGACCATGTGGCAGCTCTGCAAAATTTCCTGCATCGGGACCTGGGCCAGGAACGCAGTGGAGGAGGCCTGCGCCCTTGTGGAGTGGGCCGTGATCGGCGGGGCAGGTACGTTAGCCCGACGGTAGCATTCTCGGATGCAGGCCGTGATCCATGAGGAGATCCACTGTGACGAGACTTGGAGCCCCCTCTCCTGTCGGCCACGGCAACAAAGAGTTGGGTTGATTTCCTGAACGGTTTGGTTCTTTCAATATAGAATGCCAGGGCCCTGCGGATGTCGAGGGAATGCAGCCTACGCTCCTTGCCGGAGGAGCGTGGCTTCGGATAGAACACAGGGAGAAAAATGTCTTGACCCATGTGGAAATGGGAGACCACCTTCGGAAGGAACGCCGGGTGTGGCCTGAGTTGGACCTTGTCTTTGTGGAAGACAGTGTATGGAGGCTCAGATGTCAGCGCTCTGAGTTCAAACACCCTCCTGGCCAAGGTGATAGACACTAGGAACGCGACCTTATATGAGAGAGATAACAGAGAGCACGAAGCCAGCGGCTCGAAGGGGGGGCCTGTGAGGGTGGAAAGGACCAAATTGAGGTCCCAAGCCGGGACTGGTTGATGAGTATGCGGGAACAATCTGTCCAGGCCCTTGAGGAAGCGACCAACCAATGGGTTTGCGAAAACTGAACCACCTTCCGCTCCTGGGTGGAACGCTGAGATGGCCGCCAAGTGGACCCGAACCGAAGAGAGGGAAAGCCCTAGCTGTCTCAAATGAAGCAAGTAGTCCAGGATGAGAGGGATCAGGGCGAGCAATGGAGCCTGTCCCTGCTGTTCGGCCCAGATGGAGAAGCGTTTCCATTGGCCACGTATGTGGTCCTGGTGGAGGGTTTTCTGCTACCGAGAAGGACCTGCCTGACCTGCTGAGAGCATTGCATCTCCACAGGGTTTAGCCATGGAGCATCCAGGCTGTAAGGTGGAGCGACTCCAGGTTCGGGTGACGTAGTTGGCCCCGATCCTGTGTGATCAAGTCTGGGAGCAGGAGCAGCGTGAGGGGCACCCGTGTGGACAGGTGTAGGAGCGATGTGTACCAGTGTTGGTGCGGCCACACCGGAGCTATCAGGATGACGAGCGTGATCCCTGCGGATCTTGAGGAGTACCCTGTGAACCATGGGAATCGGGGGGGAAGGCATAAAGCAGGCTGCCTTCCCACGAGAGGAGGAAGGCAGCCGTCAGAGACCCTGGACTGCGCCCCATGAGGGAGCAGAAATGTAGACACTTCCTGTTTTCTCTCGAGGCAAATAGGTCTATCTGACAAAGGGTACTCCTGCGCAGACCTCAAGCAGGTCGAGCCACCACTGGAGGGAATCCAGCACCGTTCGGGGGAGCGTCACCACAGAGTCTAGGGCGTCCCTGGCTGGCCGGTACACGGTCGCCAACCAGGACTGGAGCGGGCGCAGCCTAAGCCTGGAGTGGCCCACCACATAGGTGCACGCAGCCATGTGACCCATCAACTTGAGGCAATTTCTTGCTGTGGTGGTTGGGCAACATTGGAGACCGAGAATGATGTTGGACATGGCCTCGTTCAGCAGGAGGCCGAGCTCGAGGAAGGTCCGTCTGATGAAGACCACCTGAGCCTCCACCTGTGCCTTGGCACGGCCCTTGATTTTCTATGTGCCAACTCCCTCCGGTGCCGGGGCTTGGAGGTTTTGGCCTCCTGTCTTATTACTAGTGCCGGGGCGCTACGTACCGAGGATGACATGCTGGGCGCCGGGTCGGGGTCCGAATGTGGCCGCAGGGCTGCCTCCATCAGGAGCACTTTGAGTCTCTGCTCGCTGTCTTTAAGAGTCCTGGGACGGAATGCCCTGCATATACTGCACCGGTCTCTTTGGTGGCTCCCTCCGAGGCACCTTAAGCAGGAAGAGTGCGGGTCACTCTTCGGAATAAACTTCCCACAGTCCTTGCAGAGTTTAAACCCTGGGGACCCGGGCATGCCCCAGCGGGGCAACGAGTACGTTGGGGGGGAAAAAAACCCAACAACTATCTACAACTAACTCTAAATCTAAACTAAACTATATACAATGAAAAACGGGACACTGCCAAGCTTGCTGTAAGAGCGAGGGAAGTTCCAGCTAGCCGTCACCGGCGATAAGAAGGAACTGAGGGGGTGGAGGGTCGGCGGGCCCCTATATAGGGCGCCATGGAGGCCCCACTCCAGGGGGCGCCGAGGCTGACCCTACGGACGCTGCTAGGGGAAAATCTTCCGGCTGGCGTGCACGCGGTGCGCACACACCTGCTTGGAATGGACATGAACAATCACTCGAAGAACTACTGTGCAATTCCCATTCATGGTCAGTGGCAAAATGACTGCTGAGGGTGTCTGCTAGTGAGTTTTTCGGTTCCTGGGAGGTACACTACTGATAGGGTGATGTGGTTCTACATACACCAGTTCCATACAGGCTGACCACTTCTACACACAAGGGAACAGATCTCACACCTCCCTCTTTATTCATGTAGAATGTGTGTCACATTGTCTGCTTTGTGAGAACATGGAGAGACTGGATTAATGGTAAGAATGCCCTGCATGCTTCTCAGACTGCTTTGAATTCCCTAAAGTTTGTGAGGCCCCTGGTTTCCCGGGCCTTCCAAGTGCCATGGAGGCCCTACCAATTTCACAGCCATGAAAAAAAGTGTCACGGACCATGAAATAAGCCCTTTCCCATGAAATCTGATCTCCCCTTGCTCCTGGGAGTGCCCCAGCCAGGGGGCTCCTAGCTGCGAGTCCCTGCAGGGCTAGGGAGGGATAGGACTTGTCCTTCCCTTGCATGGCAGCTCTGGGCAGGGGAAATCAGACCCATTTTTGGGTACCTTTTGTGTTGAGAACCCCACAGTTACAACACCTTGAAATTTCAGATGTAAACAGCTGAAAAAGTGAAATTGACCCATTTAAAAACCCTCTGGCTGTGAAATTGACCAAAATGGACTGTGAATTTGGTGGGGTCCTATATATGGCTGTCCATTTGAGCCCCCTCACCATAACAAAGAGGCATCTGTGATTATTGTTCTGTTGGTGTGGAGGATAGGAAAGGAACAAATAGGCACACTTGTGCTGGATCCTTCCACCAGGTTAGAGTAGGTCCTTATCTTGACAGGGATGTCATTACAGTGTTCATGCTGTTTGAACAGTATACTGTTCAAAACCAAGCCTGCAGAGGTGGAGTCTGGCAAACACCATTATATAAGCATGACACCATGTAACCCAAGAGTACAAGGGACATCCAGACCGATGTTGAGGGTTATGCGAAATCTGATCTATCAGTCTGCCTAGGGCTTGGAATCTTGTCCATAGACATAATAAGGGCAAAGATTTATCTGCCTAAGGTCGCTCCTGTGACATCTATAATCTGGGTCAGAGTTAGAGTGGACTTCTCTATATTCAGAGACTCTCAGGGATGCTAGGAGATATAGCATCAATCTCATTGCTGCTTCAACTTCTGGACATGTCTTGCCTATGAGAAGCCAATCATCCTGATACAGGAAGGCAGTGAAACCATCCCAGGTGCGCAGTTGCTACAGAAACAAACACTTTCACAAAAACTGGGTGCAAGGCCAAATAGGAATACCCTGTATTGACAGTTGTGGCCCACTACAAAAATCTGAAGTATTTTCTGTAGCAAGGGTGAATATCAATGTGAAAATAAGCTCTCACTACAAAAGATGCTGTGAACCATGCATCTTTCTAGGGATGGCAAAATTGATGCCAATGTGACTATGTAGAACTTTATTTTGTGAATAAAGATAGAATAGTCACAAAATGAGGATGGGTCTGAACCCTCCTGTCTCTTTGGGGGACTAGAAAAAATTTGGAGTAAAACCTTCTTCCTTGTTTTTGAAGGGGTACTCACTCTATTGCTCCCTTTTGTAGGAGGAATTCTCTTTGTAAGAGAGGTCCCTGAAGAGGGACAGGAAATCTGATGGCATAACCAGAATGGAGGATATCCAACACCCATTTGTCCTCCATTTGCGGAAAACTGTGCTAGGAGTCCACCAAAGTGGATCTGGGAAGCTGGGTGAAGATGGTAAACTGGTTCACAGCTTTCAAGTGCCAATCAAAAGCATCTTTTGGTCAGGAGGTGAGATTGGGTGACTGCAGTAGAGGTGGATGGGGCAGTGTAACTGGACTTTTGTAACCTCTGCCATTTGCAAGGTGGCTCGTAAGAGAGTGTTGGTAGAAGAAGGGTTGCTGTAAAGGCCTCAGCTTATAATTTTGTTTATGGTGTTTCCTCTTCAGGGCTGGTGTATATATGTCCAGGGAATGGAGGGTTGCCCCGGAATCCTTTAGCAAATGTAAAGTTTCACCTGTCTTCTGATGGCTGCTTGGATGACTAGGGAGTTCAGGGCAGGGTGCGACAACAACTCTGCTCCTTTAACTAGGACAAAGTACTGCTTTTTCACCCTCTTATGAATAGGAGCGCAAGTGGCTGCTGTGTACTATGCAGTTCTTGCCAGTTCCAATATGACCTCATGATCGGGATTGCTATTCGGCTAGACCCTATAGTCTGTAGGATGGCCAAAAGCTTGTGTTGAGAGTCCTGGACCTCTTCTAAGGAGATGGGAGCTTTTCTGCTACTCTTCCAAGTAGCTCTTGGAACTCTTTATGGTCATCTGGAGGAGACAGTGAGACTGGTGCAATCACCTCATCAGGCAAGAAAGAAGAAATATCTGTCGATACCAGTGGTTTCAGTTCATCTTCCTCCTCCATAGGTTTAGAAGCTCCAGTTGATCCCTTGGGGGAGGGGCAGGGGGAGAGAGAGATGATTCCATGTGGGATCACAGACTGCGTGTGGTGCATACAGGTCCCAAAGCCCCCAGTAAGGCCATTGTGAAAGGTTAAAAGTAGGTTGCGGTGGTCCCTGAGGCACTGGGTACCATCTTTCTCACAACCGGGGAGGTCACCACTTTGATGGACAAGGCTGGAAGTAAGAGGTTCTCGAACCTCTACCCAGACTTAATTCTCTCAGTGGAAGGCGAAGAAGATTCCACAGAATATCTGACTCTCCAAAAGATAAAAAGGATGGGTTCAGTTCTATCAGCAGTACAGTCAGTACTGGTATTGGGAAGCTGCAGCTAGCGAATGGAATGGGAGATGAGCTTCTCAGGTGTCAATCTCCCCGGTGAGGGTCAGTCCCAACAACAGGGCAGATTGTGGGTGTGGAAGGATGAATCATAGAAGATTAGGGTTGGAAGAGACCTCAGGAGGTCATCTAGTCCAATCCCCTCTGGTGTGGTGTAGGATGTTGGAGCCTTAGAAGGCTTATTTTCATTGCCCCACACCACCAGAGTCAGTGTAAAAGTAGTTGGTGGGTCTCTCTGGGCTGTGGGAGTAGAACCTCTGACCGCATGTGTACTGTCAGTACTGACAGTTCATAGTCTTTTGGCTCTCAGTGCTTTGTTTTAGTCAGTACAGAGATTGGTGGTGATGACACTGGAGAAGTGCAGAAGGAGCCTTGCTCTTTTGGGCCTTTCGATCACAGTCAGAAGACTTAGGAGGACCCAAGTCCTTGTGTCCTGGACACAAAGACTCACCCAATGTAGGCAGGATTGGGGAGGGATCCCTTCTCTTAGAAGATCTAGGAGGGGATTTACTCTTATGTTTATGAGTGCCTAGCAATACCAACTCCTGATTCAGGCAGAGTTAGGAGGCTCCCTCCTCCATGTCTCAGGCCAATTTACCAGGGAGAGTGAGAGGAATCTCCTCAGCCTGGAACTGACAGGCCTCATGGCACACTCCATTAGGTGCCTTCAAAGCCAGAGTTCTTCAGCCGGATGAGTTTAGATGGGAAAGCAGCAGCACACATTTCACTTAGTGGAGATGTGAGCTTCTTTGACGAAAAATGGTCGTCACTGACCGAAAAGGAGCAGGGGCAGGAGGCACAATTCTTAAAGCCCAGGAGCCTAGGCATAAATCTAAGTCCCACTCCAAGAGGCCAGAGGATTCTCTGTAGTGAGTATTCTAACTAAGAGTATAAAGTTTTTAAATATTTACAGGAAAGAATGTTGAAGAGGATCAGTTCTAGACACCAGAGGATGCTGATTCAGGTCATGCAGTGGTAAGAAAGTACTGGAGAGGCATCAGTATGCACGGCCCCTTACACCCTCGATATGGAACACAAGGGGAGCAATTGCACAGATATGGACCAACTGACACTACTTGCCTAGTAATCTCCAGTCTCAGGTGCATGCATACCCACGGTGGAATACACAAGGACCAGCACTCAAATAACCTTCACTAAAGGTACTGTAGTAAGAGCACATTCCTCTCAGTGGAAAGTTTAAAAAAAAAAAAAGCTCGATATTTGGCCCCTTCTGCATGCACTGTCCCACAGAGACTCATTCAGAAAACACCAGCTGGAGCAGGGGGAAAAACAGCTGCTGCTAGATGGCAACCTGGATGTCAGCTGCCTGGTAGCAGTACAGGCCTGGGTTCTAGAGCCATGGGGCCTTACAGATACTTTGAAAACCAGTGTTCAAGATGCTGGCCAACCTTTAAAGGAACAAAATAGAAAGAATTAACATGGCCCCTAGAAGAAATTTCCCTATTTCACCAGAAGCCCTTCAGAAGTTATTAAAATTTAAAATTTGTAAAACCCTTTAATACAATAAAATTATTTGTAGCGATTAAAAACAGTAATAAATTTCTCACCATTATTTGTCTCTGCTATTTGCTTATGGGCTGCAAAAGTTGAATGAGAACCAGGTGGAGACAAGTTACATTCCTGGAATCCTCAAAACTATCAAAATTGTGGCCTTCTACAGCAAAATCATGCTATATAGGAGATTTCTCAGCTATTTCCCAAGGCTGAAAACATAATTCTCTGAATTGGCAGGACCTTCGGCTCCTGACAGCAAAACCATACCAGCATGAGGACAGGACCAGAACCCCAGAGAGGGAACAGCCAGGAACAGAAGGGCTATAATGATTAGGGGTATGGAACAGCTTCCGTATGAGGAGAAATTAATAAGACTGGGCCTTTTCAGCTTGGAAAAGAGACAACTAAGGGGAAATAGGATAGAGGTCTACAAAATCATGGAGAAAGTAAATAAGGAAGTGTTATTTACTTCTCATAACACAAGAACTAGGGGTCACCAAATTAAATCAATAGGCAGCAGATTTAAAACAAACAAAAGGAAGTATTTCTTCACACAACGCACAGTCAACCTGTGGAACTCTTTGCCAGAGGATGTTGTGAAAGCCAAGACTATAACATGGTTCAAAAAAGAACTAATAATAATAAATAATATTAATAATAATATATGGAGATATACCTCATAGAACTGGAAGGGACCCTGAAAGGTCATCGAGTCCAGCCCCCTGCCTTCACTAGCAGGACCAAGTACTGATTTTGCCCCAGATCCCTAAGTGGCCCCCTGAAGGACTGAACTCACAACCTTGGGTTTAGCAGGCCAATGCTCAAACCACTGAGCTATCCCTCCCTCCCCTCGATAAATTCATGGAGGATAGGTCCATCAATAGCTATTAGCCAGGATGGGCAGGGATGGTGTCCCTAGCCTCTGTTTGCCAGAAGCTGGGAATGGACGACAAGGAATAGATCACTTGATGATTTGGATCACTTGATGATTACCTGTTCATTTCCTCTGGGGCACCTGACAGTGGCCACTGTGGGAAGACAGGATACTGGTCTAGATGGACCTTTGGTCTGACCCAGTATGGCCGTTCTTATGTTCTATAAAGGACCTGCTTCCTGGAATGAAGGAGGAGGAGCCAGAAGCATCGGGATTTTCTCAGGGCAAGTGCCCTTGGCTAGGAGCAGAGACTGTTTGACCATTTTTTTTGAGGAGGAAAGACATAACAGAGAACAGGAGCATTCCTTAACGAATCCATTAGTAAGGATGGTGGCTGACAGAGTGCAGTGCCCGCCTTCCTCCTCATACTCCTCTGCCTCCAGCTGCTGCTGTGGAGTGTGTGCATCCTCCTCTAGAAACTTTTCCAATTGGACAATACTGGGGCTTCTGGAGTCCACAAACTGCAGTCTATCAGACCCTGAAACACCTCAGAGGACGTGTACCTGCATTTCCTCAAGAGACATTTACAACCAGTATCCATCCCTGTCTGAGGAGGAGAGGAAGGGGACAGGGCCAAAGGCAATAACCTGTGAGTAGTGTTCATTATGCACAACAGTTATTTTTACAAAATAGCTATGTTTAGCACAAAATATTACATCAACATTTTTCTAATAATTTTACTTCTGCAGGTTTCAGAGTAGCAGCCGTGTTAGTCTGTATCCTCAAAAATAACAGGAGTACTTGTGGCACCTTAGAGACTAACAAATTTATTAGAGCATTATTTATTAGAGCATTTATTAGAGCATTATTTATTACTTCTGCAGTTTTGTTAGTGGTTTATACATGTCCCTATTTACTGCTATTTAAATGTTTTCCTTTGACAAAAGAGAACCATCATCTACCTCTTAGTGTTAATAAAGTTTATAAATTTGTTTAAGTGTTTCCCCTCTCTCCTGTGTATGGCCACCTTCCTTTTTGTTTGAGTCCCACACATAAAAACAGTAAAGGATAGAAATGATGTCTCTCTCTGTTTGGGTTTTTTGCCTGCTTTGTCAAACACATATACATATATATGCACACGCACACACACCAAACGCACACAGGCAATCAGGCAGAGTCTGCCAGTTCTCTGTAATGAAACTACTCTGTCAGTGAGAAAGAAAGAAAGAAAGAATGCTAAAGGCAGAAGTGGTATTGAATATTTTGTCAGCGCTGTACTTTATGTAATATTTCAAAATGAACTTTGGTTAACCTTATGAATATGGGAGTTGTTATTGGGTATTCATCTTTTTTCAGAGGAAATATTAGAAAAACAAGGTACAGCTAAGTCAAAAATATTTATTCATCGGGAATTAAGGTAGTACCTACTAGTCACTTATGTGAGAAAAAAAAAACTTTGATAGCACTGGCATTCTGGAACAACCCTGAACATATATAAGCCTGGAAATTCAAAAAAGAGGTAGCTAACTTAGCTATCAACTCTTCCCTTTGTTGCACAAAATGTACAGAGGAGACAACTTTTAAAGGAATTTCCACAGACTGAAATTTTAATAGACCTTTCCAGGTATTTATTATAATTAGCCATAATGAAATCCAAACACACTCATCCACTATTATACTGCTATCAAGACTTCTTGCCTGAATTTCAGTGGTCCATTTTCCCATAGGTGCACATTCCTGTCACTGTCTCCATTTGAGACCAATTAGGTGATTCAGTTTTGGATCCCCGATTCGCTAGCCTTGTTAGCATGTCTAGTCTAGTAACTTATGTTTGAGTCAGTGTTCTCTACTCCCATGGATTTCATAGATCCTATTACACACAATAATCAAAACCGTTATAGTTTACCACTAAGACCTAACCAAAAATTGTCGGGCGGATCCCTGTATTTCCAAGCTTTGCTCCTTCAACTTGGTGTCCCTCCAATCCCAAATTGGGAGAGTGACTAACTTTCACTAGGAAGTTGTGATACTCTCTCCTGGTTAACCTTATGTTTCTAACAATACATTTTGTGGCCATTCTCCCCCCCTCCTCCCCTCATCACACACACATTACCAGCCTCCCTTAATTTTTGCATTATTGCCATTTTTCTTGTTTTACAAACCAGATTTATCGCTTTTTTTAAATTGTTCAAAAATGTTGCCAACCAGATTAGAATCCCTTTTCCCCATCACGCATTTCATACAGAGCTATACTTGCAAGCTCATGGTGATCAGCTTCCATCTTCTTCACTACTGGCTGCGACCTCTTTTGGTGCACAAACCTCCACAGGTCCTCTGCCAATTCAGGTGGAGTGTTAGTTAAGTCCAAAGCAGACCGTTAAGAGTTACAAAGGGATCTCACAAAACTAGGGTGACTGGGCAACAAAACGGCAGATGAAATTCAAGGCTGATAAATGCAAAGTAATCCCAACTATAGATGCCATCATCTGTAAATTAGCTTCAGAGCCGTAGCCGTGTTAGTCTAGATCAGCAAAAACAAGTAAAGGTGCCACAAGTACTCCTCATTGTTTTTGTAAATTAGCTGTTACCACTCAGGAGGAAGCTGCGTTAAAGATGATAAAAGGAACATGTCTGAACATGCAGGATCTTCAGGTTGGTAAACTTTCATTTCATACTTCTTTCTTAAGGACTGCCTGTCTTCCTTCTGGACTATTCTTGAATTCTCATGTTTGAGCAAAAAATATAGTTGTTACTCTATGGTACTATCATTTTTGATGCAGTTGTGATAAAAAATAAATAGCTGAAATAGGCAGATCTTCCTTTTACAATTTCACCTTTAAAGTAGTACTGAGTGTCAGTGAATGGAATGAGGAATACTAAATGAGCAGTATGGTAATAATAAACAAAATAAGTCAATGCAGTTATTTAAGAGAATCCATCCTCAACATACAGGATTCTGAAGACTAGCCACCTTCAAGATCACAATCATTTTCTATAGTTTCAGAGTTATCTGCCAATTATAGTGTTTCAGTCACAACACGTATGTCACATAGCCACGGTATATCACCTGTAGCAAAAAGAAAAAAAATCTCCATCATCCAGAAGCAACCATAGATAAGTCTGTGATAAGAACCAGCAGATTACAAAAAGAGGTAACTGATTACAAAATTGCCCAGTTTGTTTATGCAACAAACTCTCCTTTCTGTATGATTAAGAACCCACACTTCATTAACATGGTTCAGTCATTAAGACCAGGATACAGTCCACCCAACAGAGCAGATGTCACAGGCAAATTGCTGGATAAAGTGTATGAAAGAGAAATTGAGCAGTGTGCAAAAGGTCAAGAGGGTGAAATTGTTAACCTGAGTCTTGATGGGTGGAGCAATGTCCACAACGTGCTTGTGTGACAACAGAAGAAGAGAATGTCTTCCTTACAGAAACAACTGATGCATCAGGAAATGTGCACAAAGCAGAATACTTACAAGAAGTAGCAGTAAAAGCTATAACAAACTGTGGGGAAAAAATTCAAATGTCTAGCATGCAGCTTGGTCACAGACAATGCTGCAAATGTATCCAAGATGAGAAGAAATTTAGGAGAGTGAAGAGCATCCCAAGCTAACAACATACAGTTGCAGTGCTCATTTGATGCACCTCCTAGCCAAAGACTTCAGTGTTCCAGAAATAAAGGCTAGTGTTCTTGAAATTGCAAAATACTTCCGTAACAACCACTTTGCAGCAGCTGCTCTGAAAAAAAGTGGGCGGAACCAAGCTAACTTTCCCACAAGAAGTGCGATGGAACTCAGTAGTGCACTGTTTTGAGCACTATATCAAGAAGTGGCCTAATCTGATGACAGTTTGTGAACAAAATCGTGAAAAAATAGATGGCACTGTCAGAGCCAAAGTTCTCGACATTGGGCTTAAGAGAAATGTTGAACACATGCTGAGTACCCGGAAGCCTATTTCTGCAGTCCTGAACAAAATGCAGGGAAATCATTTTTTTAATACTTGTAATTTAACTCTGTCATTGCATATTTCTCTTTTTAAGATCTCACTCAGTTACTTCCAAATTTCAACAGCGTCAGCAATAAAACAGCTAATGGAACAAGCACTATCTCCAGCTCATTTTCTTGCAAATAGTCTCAATACTCGGTACCAGGGTCAAACCTTAACTGCTGAAGAAGAGGAGTTGGCTATGACATGGACATCCAGCAATCATTCCTCCATAATGCAAACTATAATAAACTTCAGAGCCAAGGGTGAACCATTCAAGAAATATATGTTTGCTGATGATGTTTTAAAGTAAGTCACACCAGTGAACTGGAGGAAGTCAGTTAAACACTTGGATTCAGAGACTGTTGAAGTGATAATCTCACTTTTAACAGCAGTAGCTTCTTCTGCTGGTGTAGAAGGTCCAAAGGAAGAAAATATTCTAATTCATTCCAAATTGAGAAATTGTTTGGGACCTGGAAAAGCAGGAAAGCTTGTTTTTCTTTTCCAGATTATGAACAAACAGGAAAATGAAGGTGAAGACAACTGAGTTAGCTGCAGAAGCCAATAGTTTAAGATCCTCATGTTGACCTGGCTGACAGTCAATTTGTTGTTTTTTTTTTAAACAAATATTTCATTTAACTATTTTAGTTAAAAACAATTTTAACAAAAACAAACCTGATTTTAAAAAACTTGAATGTTTAACTAAATTCAAAAATTCATATGCTTGTTTTGTTAAAATACTATATGTTTGCTGTTGAAGGAAAAAATCCAGACTACATAACATTGTTGTTTTAGTTAAATAAAACAATTTAAATGTCTGTCTGGTGATGTTCTCCTCCTCCTAAAGCATGGCAAGAAAATCCTCCAAATATTAATGATTAACCTGTTGCATTGGAGCTATTTATGAAGTCATTGAAGCAGACAGTTCACCTCCCAATTACCTTTGGTAAATGAAATAACCAAGCAATCATTCATTTTCTGATATAGCTGTAAAACTAATCTGAAAAGTTTTCAAAATAAATCATTTAAAAAATGTATAGTGTGTACCTTCTAAAAATGAAACCTACATCTCTGAGTTGTGAAGAATATGTATTAAGGTTATAACAACCAACAAGAATGCACTTTTATGTAGAAATCCATGATTAAATTGAGTCTTCCTGACTAGTGATTTAAATCAATTTGATTTAAGTAAAATCCACCCTCATACCTTGCATGTGCTTTTGTTTTGGGAAGTGACACGTGCCTGTGTTTTGGGTGGAGGCTTGCTATTATTTCAGCTTTTTGGTTCCATAAAGGAACTTAATGGCTCTCTTACCATTATCTTAATGGAAGGGGAAGGGTTATGCTCACCCCAGAACAATATATTAAATAATTTTCTAATGTTAATTTTTCATATTAATTTCTATAGTTGCCACCATGATGGTTTCATGATCACTATAAATAAATGGTGTATGCAATCCGGTCAAGCGACAAAGACCTCCAGGAGGTTGCGTCATTTTGCACTCCTCAACAATGTGTCATGGTTTGTGGCTGCCCACATTGACATAGTGGACTGCCTCTAAAATGCCACTGAAATTCTGCTTCAGCACAAATTCCATGTTCAGTACGAAATCGGTTAAGAAGGCTCCATCACATTTGCAGTAAATCAAACCCAGGTTGATGTTGAGTGGGGTCTGACACAAGAGTTATTTGTCACTTTCTCTGCAGACTCTAAAGCTCGCCACGTGTCCTCTATTGTCAACCTCTCACCCAGTAAACTTAGCCACAATGGGCAATGTGAGGACAGATGACCATGTGGTGGATTAAACAAGTCTTTAATTAACAGTAGATATGGCACATCATACAATTTTGTCACAAGCTTAGCTACGCTTTCCTCTCTGCAAGCACTGGGCAGAGCAACAGAGAACCAGTAACCATGGTAGAGGAGTATATTTAAGTGTGCCTGAAATAATACACATGGTGGAATTAATCTGTACGTCGATCATTTTTGTGCAAGATGAGTGAGCCCATACTGGAGGGCAATATTCTGCCACTGAATAACAGAGTGCCCAGGTTGAAGAGCATAACATTTAGGGGCTGGCGCCCCATGTTGTTCAGCCACTGAGAAGGAAGATGTCCATAAGACAATCTTGTTATTAAGATGTGGCCCACACGCTGAAAAAGCATGCCTTGGATTTTTTTAAAGAATATTTGTAATGCTGATGGCCATTATGAATTTTCATGTGCGAGAGCTGGTATGGACATTTTCATGTTGATGGGCTGTTAAATTTGAGTTAAACAACCACAGCAGAGCCACAGATTGACTTGGAGAAACTTTTATTATGTATTGCTGTTGCTTACAGCCAGACATTATTAAGCACTCTTGGCACTAGCCCTTCCAATGCCCTGGACTAAGTATTTATTGTTCAATTTATCTAAGTTAGACACCTCTCCAACAGCAAAAAGTGAAATAAATTCCTCAATATGGCCAGCTCAGCAAAAATACATTTGGAATTTCTAGGTCAAGCAGTTTGAGACGGAAGCTGTTAGTAAATTAGCAGATTTTCCAGAAGTGAGAAGAGCTCTTAGGGAACCTGCAAATCTCTGAAACACCTTGTCCATTTTCCCCCAAACTTCACAGAAAAACTATCCTTGAGAGAGACCCTGCAAACTAGTTTTCAGGAAAAATGGTTAAACTTTAGCAAGGTCAGAGGACAGTGGAAAAAGTTAGCTTTATAACGGAAAGGGAGTTTAAACTGTAACTATGTATAAGTTAGTGTGCGCGCGACCAGGCTTCATTCTTGTGTCACCACAAGCCTGGGCAAGAGAAACCAAACTCCAAAACAGAGCTTGATGGAACCTTTTCTCAAGAACAATGTGCGACCAACGACCACAGTAGACAACCCAACCATTACAGTGTCCCTAGCTGTGACAGTTCCTATTATGCTGCTATCCGGGGCTCTGGAATAAATAAGTGCTAGTGAGAAAGCAATCATGCAAGATTTGGTGATGGAGGAAAACAGGATGAGAGCTGCAACACCTACAGAGCTCTTGAGCAGGCTGATACCAAGGGCTACGATTTCACAAAAGTTCCTACTCCCCAGACTGCTAGCAGGCAGGGAAGCAGGTTGCCCAACAAAACAAAAATCAAACAAATGCTACACAATTACACCACCAGATGCTGCACCATGATAGTAGTAGCTAACCAGGATACTTGGTGAAAATCTTCCCCCATGTAGTGATTCTGAGATTTGGAAAGCTCAATGGTAAAACCTTGCACCAAGATGATGTTAAAATAGGGATGCAAGCATTAACTCAATATTGTATAAAACCTGTATAAAAGTAAGATTGGGATGAGCTGAGAGCAGCATCACTTAAAGAGGTCACATCCTCCTCACCAGGAAAAAAAAAAAAAAAGCTGTTAGAATCTCAGCCCTCCAAAAACTCTGAAGAACAATGACAGATACAGTAACAAAACTATCCTTCCATAAATTGGTCAGAGGGAACAGCCCTGAAACTCTTCCCCTCTTAAAAAGTATTCCCAGCAAAGGCTGGGTTCCTCCTTTTGGGAGATGTGCCTGTAGAGCAGATAATGCACTATAGCAATCTTTCCTTAAGAGTTAGTTTACAATTAAAGCAACTTGAAACAGTCAAAGAACTTGTATATTAACATATTGGGCCCAGTGCTCACACAGCCCAGAACCTCACTTAAAATCATGTCTTCTGCATTTGCTTTATGTTTATCCTGAAATGCAAATGCCTCGCACCTGTTCTAGATGCCCAATGACTGTATTCAAGTGGGAAAATCAGGTCATTCCACTTGTTATTTATCTTCCAAGTGTCCAGACATGCCTGGAAACTTGAAACAAAAACACACACCACACCACACACCACACAATGCATCTACCCCAAAGGGCACACAATCCAAAAATTGACACGAGCAGTCAGCATCAAAAGGGGGAGGAGGAATCAGTAAGACTTGGACACATTAGCAAATAAAAAGGGATGCTAACCATTTAAGTTTCATAGATTCTATGGCCAGAAGTGACCATTGTGATCATCTAGTCTGACCTCCTGCATAGCACAGGCCATAGAACTTCCGCAAAATAATTCTTAAAACTCTTCGAAAAACATCCAATCTTGATTTAAATATAGTCAAACCATGACCATTGTTAATTGTTCCAATGGTTAATTACTCTCACCATTAAAAATTTACACTGTATTTCCAGTCTGAATTCGTCTAGGTTCAACTTTCAGCCTTTGGATCGTGTTATACCTTTCTCTGCTAGACTGAAGAGCCCATTATTAAATAGTTGTTCTCTGGTTAAGTACTTACAGACTGTAATCAAGTCACCCCTTCACCTTTCTTAATCTAAACAGATTGAGCTCCTTGAGTCTATCACTGTAAGACATCTTTTCTAATTCTCTGATCATTCTTGTGGCTCTCCACTGAACCCTCACCAATTTATCAACATCCTTCTTGAATTGTGGGCACCAGATCTGCACACAGTATTGCAATAGTGGTTACACCAGTACCAAATACAGAGTTAAAATAACCTCTCTACTCCTATTTGAGATTCCCCTATTTATGCACCCTAGGGTCAATATTAGATGAAAATGAACTCCCAGTATGATGGTGTGGGCAAATGGACTGATTCTCCACGATGACCCTCAAATCTTTTTCAGAGTCTCAGTTTCCCAGAACAGAGCCTCCGGAATGCAAGTATGGCCTACATTCTTTGTTCCTAAATGTATACTAACATCCCTCACACTGTTTATAGGTGATATGACAGAAGAAATTCCCTGCCATCAAAGACTATGGCAAGGGAGGTAGCTTGAACAGGTTCAAGAAGGATGTTCCACAGACAGCTTGGAAGAAGATAAATACTTATGAGAGGAGAGTAAAGGGTTATCAAGCCTGACATCACTGGCAAAGGGGCAGGGGCAAGAAGAAAAATAAAGGGAGAAAAAGTTGGATGTACACAGGTGCTATGATGTAGAGCACTGAAGGCAAAGATACTTGTCCTCAGATTTTGGTTTGATTTTTCACCTTATGGGCTGAGTTACCAAAGGCCTTCCAAAATGTGCTCCCAGTACCTGTGGACAAAAATTGGTCAAATGCAAACATTAGAGATGCTTTTTGGGAGAAGCATGCCTAAAAATTCACTCAACTCTGTTAGGGTGAACTTCAGAAGACAACACACAAAAGAAAGTACATAAAGGTATTGTATGGTGTATGAATTCCTCCTGCTGAAAGCAGAATAAGTCTCTGGTATTGCAGAATTAGAAACAATTCTGTTTCCCCAGATTGGGTCTAAAGCTTCCAAATGATGCTGCCTATGCTAATAAACAAACCTGAATACCTTTCTAGCAAAAACATCTATCATGTATTTAACAAGGTTTTATGCACCCAGACACTAGAGACGCAACCCACAAAGGTATTTAGGCACTTAAGTCCCAGTTTTGGCTCCACTGCAATCCACTAAACTCACACTGAACCTCATAGGCACCTAAACTGACTCAATGCCTAAGATTTCAGGGTAAAAGTTACCTCAATGGCTAAGTTTTTGCCTCGGAGCATGCGCAATGCCTTACTCTAGGCATCTGGACACCTATCTCCCACTTAAGTCCCAGAGCAAATCATGAACCAAAGGAAGACAGGTGTTTGGCTGCCTAACCTGCACACAGGGCCCGATCTGATAGGCAACCTCTAAGCATGCCTAACAGATTGGGTCCCATTCGAAAGCCGCCCAGAGGAAATGATAATGGTGGTAGAAGTTGCTCACCTTAATACTTTCAGCTCAGTCCTTAGAGCACTTGCCTAGGTCACCCAGGTTTAATTCCCTCCTTCTATGCCAGAGAGGAAGAAGAGAAACCCTTGTTCAAATCACTTCTTCCCCTCTGGCGGGGGGGGGGGGGGGGGGAAGAGAATTGAATTTGGGTCTCCCACATCCCAGGCATGTACTCTAACCACTGGGGTAAAAGTTATATAGTTGGCACCACCAGCTCCCTCCCCATGTGTGGAGAAAGGCAAATGCTTAATTCACTCCTGCAAGAAAAGCATTAAGCGCCTAACCCACTTGACTCCATATGGCAGATTCCTTCCCATTCATGGATCAGCAAAAATAGCTAGGTGCCTCCCTGCAACCTGGACTTAGGCACCTATCTCTGAGGGATGGGAAAGGCTTAGCGCACACCCTGCTCCTTGGCACCTCCAACTGGCTAGCTTACATGGCTCCCTGCCTAGCATGATAGTTTTTATGGATTGTGTTCTTGGACACCTAACTCTTCCCACAAATTGTACAGAATGCCTAAGAGCCTAACTCAGCTTTGTGGATCGTGGTATTGTTCCTGTGATTTTCTAGGGACCTTGATGCTCAGTATTGCAATGTCTAAATCCATAGACACCCCCCCCCACACTCTAGCAGATAATCAGAAACCTCCCATTTCTATTTCAGAATTAATTTCTCACAAATATTGCAGTTGTAGATTTTACAGGTACCTTATTAGCCAAACTCCTCCACCCAATAGACACTTCTTTACCCAAATGAAATGACTAAACCATTGGAATCACTCCTATATTCAGCCACCCCATCCCACTGTGGTCAGACTCCTCACACCTACAGACATATATGTAGAGAGTGAGTGGGGAACTTCAATGCAAGTGTCTTAAGTCAATGCAGTGTGGTTACACAATACACTATTTTCAAGTGGCCAGATTGTATTTCAAAGTTAAGATGTTAAGTGACTTTTAAGGCTACATATGATCTTTGGAAAACAGTAGCAGCAATGAAATTCCTTTCAGCTCTGCAGAGCCTCATTGTAAGTAAGGCTGATTTAGAAAAAAAGCTTGTTTATCTAATCCACATAGAAACAGTTTGGGTTAAGCCTTCCCAGATATTTCTGCCAGACCCAAATCCTGCAGAACTGAGCTAGTGCCTAACTACAGTGAAAGTGAAACATAAGCTATAAACAAACTAAGAGAGTCTGATACACGAAACTACCGCAATGTTCCCAGCAACACTGGACGGGGTAGGCGCAAATGCCCCTAACAAGGCGCTGCGTGAAACACCCCAGGCCGTTAACGAGGCAGGAGTACGAAGCAACATGGGTGAGGCGGGGGTCGTTTGAACAGCATGAGGCACCACCCAGCGCCGCGGGAAGAACGGCCCCAGCCCACAAGGGGAGGGGGACAAAACGCCCCGACTGTTCCGTTCCCCCCAGCACCGCATAGGCCCGGGGGGAGGAGGAGAGGAGACCAGGCCCCGCCGGGATCCCCCTGCCGGCGCCGCCCCGCTCGCCTAAGCCCTCCCGTCTAGGCCCCGGGCTTCCCCAAAGCTTCCCCCGCAGGGTCTCACCGCCAGGTCCTGGGGCACCGCTCCGCTCATGGCCCGCACGGTGCCGCTCCGCCAAGCCCGAGAGGGCAGGGCAGGCCCCGGCTCCAGCCCCACCGCTTCACCCTCGCCGGGACTGGCCGTCAGGAGCAGCAGGAGCCGCTTCCCCACCGGGGAAGCCGCCGCATCCGCCATCCCCGCCGGGTAGGAGCCTCCGGAGCCGCCCCAACGGTCGCCGCCGCCCCGAGACACCGAGCGAGCGGCCGCCCCGCGCTGGGCCTCTGAGTGCGAGCACGGCCCGCCCCGATCCCGGCATACACCGCGCTAGCACTAGCTCCCCCTTCCACCTCTGATCCCAGCATGCCCCGCATTAGCCAGATCCGCTCCCGGCATGCACCTCACTAGCCTCACTTCCCTCCAAATCCCGGCATGCACTGCGGCGTCCTTTCCTTCTGACTGGCAGTCTGAGCCTTTGACCGTTCGATTTGCGCAGCCTGCCCTGATCCCAGCTTGCCTCGCGCCGCTGCATGGACCCACAGGACAGACCTGGGCAGCGCAGGGGGTGGGAAAAGAACTAGATAAATTCCTGGAGGACAGGTCCATCAATGGCTATTAGCCAGGATGGGCAGGGATGGGGTCCCTAGCCTCTGTTTGCCAGCAGTTGGGAATGGGCGACAGGGGATGGATGACTTGATGGATGTCCTGTTCTGTTCATTCCCTCTGGGGCACCTGGCATTGGCCATTGTCAGAAGACAGGATACTGGTCTAGATGGACCTTTGGCCTGACCCAGTATGGCCATTCTTATGGAAGCTCCTGCTGAGGCTTGGCTCACGCCTCTAAGTGCTGGTCTACACTGGGGGGGGGGGATCGATCTAAGATACGCAACTTCAGCTACTCGAATAGCGTAGCTTAAGTCGAAGTATCTAAGATCAAATTACCTAGGGTCCACACCGCGCAGGATCGACGGCCGCAGCTCCCCCGTCGACAGCGCTACCACCGCTCGCTCTGGTGGAGTTCCGGAGTTGACGGTGAGCACGTTCGGGGATCGAGATATTGCGTCTTAACAAGACGCGATATATCGATCCCGGATAAATCGATTGCTACCCGCCGATACGGCGGGTAGTGAAGACGTACCATGAGGGACATGGCTTTGGGCGGCTCCTACTGTTCAGAGTTTTCTGTCAGGCAAAGCAGTGAGGGCCGGGAAGTGCAGCCTTCATCCCAAAGTTCTGACAGGCAACCTGGGGCCTGGTCTGTTTGGCTGGCACAGAGCTTACACGCCCTAAGTGTGCTGGCAAAAGCCTTAGTGTAGACGTAGTTATATCATCAAAAAAGTTGTTCTGGTGGTATCGCATACTTTGTTCTATGAACTACGGTAAGCAAAATAAGTCTTGCTAGTCTAAGGTGCATCTCCACTAGGAACATTTGCTGTATGGTATAGTTTTACTGCCAAACCCTTTCTAGTGTACACAAGGCCTAGGCTACGGCACCGAAACAACTGTGGTGGCATTGATGGGTGATGTCCCCGGGGATATGAACAGATGACAAACATTTCTTTATGCTAGTTCCGTCAGCAGCAAACACCGGGAGTTGCCAACTGTTGCAATTTTATCACAAGTCTTGCAGTTTTAGATGCGTTTGTTATGATTGCCAATTTCTACCACCCATACTTACAATTTTTGGCCTTAATCAAAATGTCCATTTTCCCCATCACTTCAACAGAATTGAAATTACAGGCTGACCTCAGTAAAGATTGGCCACAAAAAAGGCCACCATTTTTTTCTAATCTTTTTATGTTATACGGGAAAGTGAAGCCATCACTACCCATTGCTTCCAATGAAACTGGAGACTGGCTGCCAACTTCCTTGAGAGTTCCATGGTCAAGAAATTGTAAAAATGGGAATGTGGGGTGTATGCAAGGGAACGTACAAGGCAAGAGGGAGATCAAGGCAGCATAAGGGAATGTGGGGGTAGGGGTTGTTAAAGAGATGACAATAAGGGAGATGGAGAGGCACAGGGGAATATTAGAGCAGGTAGGGGGAAAGGAGAATGTGGTGAAACATTGGAGAGAAAATATGAGTGGGGCAGGAGACCTGGTAAAGCAAGGAGAGAGTCAGCATAGTGCAATAAAGGTGTATGTGTGTAGAGATAGTTTGGGATTAGAAGAGGGTGAATCCCCTTTCCCCAGCAGCCATCTGGAGGTCACATTTTTGAATATACATTAATGTTGGATTTTAAACCTGAAATGATCACACAGAAATTGGGGGTGGACAGCTTTTCCCTAAAATCTCACAAATCAGAAGGCAAATGAAAAACAGTATTAAAACAATCACATGATTTATTGGGATCTGAATCATGATTTTTGAACATTTGGAGTTGGACGTACTAGACACCATTGACTACACATGTTGACAGTGTAGCACTAAACTGGGATGATTCTGGGATCTCACAGTAATTTATCTATGTATTCATAAAGGCATTTACTTTGATATTAAGGCATTGGTGTCATCTCATAAGCTTTGGTTTCCCTACAGCCCTCTTGTAGAATATTGCAAGGCACAATCCCATCTCCTCTAGTTTTCAACATACATGGGAGACTTCTACAGGAGAATGCGAGATGCCTTGGACTCCTATGCCAATAGGCAGATGGCACGCATCTCTTTTTCCTGCAGATGTCGTTAGCGTCATCACATTGGATAATGTAGTGCCTAGAAGAGATAAACAAAGTGATGAATATCAGCCACTTCACACACATCAGAACAAAGAGCTGATGATAGCAAGAGGAAAACACTTAAGAGAAGCTCGACAGGACACTAATCTCATCTTCTGTTGAGGGCAGTACACCATCTCAGGGTCATATTGGATTTACCACTGTTCCGACTTATACACTTATGGTACGTCTACACTACAGCAGCATAACTATGGTTCTTTCGACCTAGCCATATCTACACTGGGGTAAGGTCAACCGTAAGAACCACCATAGTGGGTCAGATCAATGGTCCATATAGTTCAGTAGCCTGTCTCTGACAGCGGCCAGTGCCAGACACTTTAGAGGGAAGGAACAGACCAGGGCAATTTCAAGAGGGCCATCATGTCTTCCAGTCCCACCATCTGGCATTTAGGGGTTTAGGGACACCCGGAACATG
The DNA here is from genome assembly GCF_028017835.1 of Emys orbicularis. NCBI lineage: Eukaryota > Metazoa > Chordata > Testudines > Emydidae > Emys > Emys orbicularis. The sequence continues at coordinate 113,831,243 of NC_088690.1, read as the reverse complement.
GGACTATATCCCTGACCATCTTGGCTAATAGCCATTGATAGACCTATCCATGAATTTATCTAATTCTTTTTTGACCCCCATTTTACTTTTGGCCTTCACAGCACTCCCTGACAAGAAGTTCCACAGGTTGACTATATTATGTGAAGAAATACATCCATTTGTTTGTTTTAAACCTAGCTAGACAATTCACTCCTCCCTTAGTTGAATCATTGTGATCTACACTTTTGTCTTCTCCAAGTTAGTTTGCTGCAATTTAGCATACCTAAGTGGGACTGTGAAGGCATATAGAAACTCCACCTTGTACAATATGCTTCAGCCCTTATTTAGGGGAAAAACCCACCCACAAGAGAGTGCATCATACCATTTTCTGCTCACTCCACTGGCTGCCTATTTGATTCCGTAAGCATTTCAAGGTTTCTGTGCAAAGGGAAAATACTAGGCGTGTGCCATTTTATTGCTTCTTTGTGATGTACAAAGAGGTTGAATGGGTTTTGGGCGTTTTTTTAAACAGAAAAAAATAGTTTGTTTCTTCTGGATGTTTTGTCTACCCTGGAAAACTCCAGACAACTGCAGAACTCATAGGTTTATTATATTAGCGCTACCAAGGAAATTATAGATCATTAATTGCAAGAACTAATAATTATTCCATCTGTTTCAAACACTTTTGTTGTAACATTTAACTTAAAAATTTGGGGGAAAGCACTGTAACAAATTCAACATTGACTATGCCAACTGCTAAGGCTGAGAAAGCTCCTAATGAATGTTTGAGTCATTCAAGGAATCCTCCAACAAAAAAAGGGAAAAGGGGAGGAATTTTATTTCCCATTTGAAAACACCTTTCAGGACATCTTTTATATATCATAAAGCAGCAAGAAATCACAAAACCCTTGATATATTTCTGCTTTGCAGATCATCTTTAAGGGCCTAAATGGTCCAGGGATTAGCTATATTGGTAAACACCCCTCTGTTCTCAACACCAAGATAGTTGTGTTCAAAGCAAAGTTGCAGCTGGTGGAACCCAAGGTGAAGCTTTTGGGAGCAAGCTCACCAAAAGGGATCACAATTAGCTGACCCTCCTTGAGTGTCTTCAGAACTTTTATCCTCAGTAAGGCAGGTTGAAAAGCAAGTGGGCATAATTTACCATAGAAAAAGCAAAACTGGAAAACAAAACAAAAAATAGCAGCTGATGGAAAAGGCAGAAGTAGAAAACTAGGGTCCCGGGATCCTTTATGTAAAACTGGGAAGCATACCAAAAAAGTTACAAAGATGATTTGAGGTCTGGACTGGAAAACATGCTTTACAATGAGAGACTTAAGGAGCTCAATCTATCTCAGATAGAAGGATAAGAGGCAACTTGGTCACAGTTTAAGTATCTAACCAACGAGAAGATATTCAATACTACAGGGCCCTTTAATTTAATGGAAAAAGGCATAATGAAATCCAATGATTGAAACTTGAAGCTAGAAAATTTCAGCTGAAAAGAATTATAGTTTCTTTTTTCCTACTACAATGTTAAATAAGGAAGAAAAGCCTCCAAACAACAGGATCAAACAGTTCATATGCACAGTCCTTGGGAACAGCAATGTGGGTCTTAACAAAATTAAGAAACTGGATATTATTTTCATTTGGATACTCAAGCCATTACAACTGGATAGGGACTCTCAAAGATGGTATGGCCAGTTGGAGTTTCCATGGATACAAAATCAGGCCCCATAGTTTATCAGATATTTAGTGGAAGAAAAGTTAGGAACTCTTTTGAAAGAACCCTTCCAGAATCAGTGACAGAAAGTGTGGCCATACATGCCTATATTAATATTTTGTTCAGCCAGCTTATCAGAGATCTGTATTTCATGTCTGTTCAAATGCTCGTCTTCCTTGAAGACCTGGTCCGTGGGAAGTTTTAAGTTTAAAAACTAACCCATCTGAGCTGACCATAATAAAGCATTTCTTTTTGTAAAAAATAAGGTAGATGTATTCTCTACACCATTTTACAAATAGTTCAACAATTAGATATTTTTCCATCATTGGGGATTTTATTCATATTTTTAATTTCCACAAATCTTTTGTAGGTCATCTCTAAGTTTCTCTGAAGCATTAAACTCTGCAAGACAACAAAACACAGAGAATGTGGGTCAGTCTAGTGTAGTCTGCTTACTTGATTATGCCAAAGGCCCCAGATAGATGAATCTTTGCCCTTAACACTACTAATTTCTATGGGAGCCCAGTTTTCTTCAGGAATATCCTGCAACTTTCATTTCCTTGCAGAGGGCTTTCACTGCTAATGAGATCTTGACATGGCATATAGCTAGCTCTCCTCTCAACTGTATAGATGGTTTATTCCAGCGTATTTCATAATTTATGCAAATAGCCTGACACCAACAGAGATGTTAGAGCTTTTAAGGGGTACAAGATCCATTGTGCAAGAGCTTTGGTCAAAGCCACAGATAAAAGCTGAACCCAGTGCTTCTCTAGGCTCAGGTTTTATCTGTGGCTTTGACTAAGACACAGGATGTCATGCTGGATCCCTTTTTTTTTTTTTTTTTGGCCTTAACAGGCAGGGCACTTCTTTAGCTCAACATTTTATCATAGCTAGACTAAAGTATCCATTTCCATTACAGCAAGGGAATTCTTATACTTGCACAGACATAAAAAATCATTACTGGTATGCACCTTTTGCCTCATGCTGCTCCACATCCTCTTCAGAATGCAGCAACTACACTTTTACAGAGGTTTGACTTTCTGTACTCTGCTACCATTTTACTAAGGGTCCCATTCTTAATGGGATTCAGACAGATAGTGCACTTAAATGCATTAGCATTAATGAAAAGTGCCATCTTGACAGCCCTGGAACAAAGTCTTACGTTTAATCCCTTGAATTCAGAGAATATTGGCAATGCAAGCTTTTCTAGTGTCCCCAAGGTCAGTTTTGAGGTACCATCTCTCAGAGAGGGGAAGTAAATCTTTAGGCCCATTTCTTGGTTTCTCTACTGAGATTATTAGTAATGCTAATAATGAAGTAAAAACTCAGCTACCCACCATCTTTCAGAGGGTGCTACTATTTGTTCCCTTTTCAAACAGAAAAACAAAAATTGTCATGCTGAATCAGATCAGTGGTCCAGCTAAACCAGTAGGCCATCTCTGACAGAGATCAGTACCCAGACTCTTCAAAGGTACAAGACACCCTACACCAAACAGTTATGGTATAAGCCACCACCCACCTCCATTAGTGGTGGTTTTATGCCCTGAAACACAAGGGTTTATAGACCTTATTGAAAAAAAAATCTAATGTAATGGTGGATTCTCTTAACCACATAAATGTCTCATCATTTTTTGAATCCTGCAAAGCTCTGGACTTCAATTATATCTTGTGACAGTGAGTTCCACAGGTTGATTTTGCCTTGTGGAAGTAACTATTCACTTTCTTCAAGTATAATCTTGTTCTTGTATTATAAGGAAGGGTAAATAAGAGTGCCCAATTTACATGGTCCACCTATAGAGTTCGAAGACCCTGTATCCCATTGTCACATCTTCACAGTCCCCCTCACATCCTTTAATTGTGGAGTCAGGTACCAGTATAGAAAAAGAGACCATTAGCAGGTCCCTCCTTCCAATTTCACGCCCTTGCCCTCCTCACTTGAAATTCTGTCTTCCACTAAATACCAAGGAAACAAACCACTTGCCATAGTAACATAATCTAGGGAATGACAAGAGTTTGGGAAATTTGCTTGTGAAATAAGGTACTTAAAAAGTGGGACTGATGCAGCTATTGATTCATATTGATTTCCCAGCCTCAGTATACACACTGGGTCTGGTGCCACCTCCGCCACCAAACTGCAGCCACGTAAGTTGGAGAACTTTATTAAAATATATCCAGGAAATAAACAACATTTCTAACAAGAGCCAGGAGAGAATTGAAGTGAGAAAGACATCTGTACAGGGAACATTGATATAAAGGTTTGTTTACATGCTTTATTTTAAAATGTTTCACAGTTTAGTCATTCTCTACAAAAATATATTTCTGAAACTTTGAATCCTCTATAAAAAAGCTGGTCAGCAGCAGTGAACCCAACAAGCAAAATGTACCTTAGGACAGAGCAAGCACCTCCTATAAGCAGATCAGTGTGACCAGGGCACTCCTGCCTCACCCTGGAATAGAAGGTTTTTGTTCTTTGGGATTAAGCTCCATACTCATTTTGAAGGAAGGCAATTTAAGAAAAAAAACATTTTCCTTCCATCCCTCCAGGCTGCATGAAACCTGGGACAGGGGGCTGTGGATCAGTGTAACACACAGAAGAGGGTGCTGTGAAAAGAGAACTTGACATCCTGGTGAGGGGAACATGACTGTGCTTTACTACTGGTATCCATTGTTCTATGAAAAGTCTGATTACAAGAGCCCCTTTATTGATAATGGCCAGCCCCAGGCTAAACAATACTAAGCACAGGCACTATCTGGGGTATGACTGGAATAGTTCACCAGCAGCTGGAGAGCTCTTCCTTGGCATTAGGGGAGGATTCAGCTTGATTTTAACTAAAAAAATCTTACATTTGTATCTTCATTATGGCAGCTCTGACCAAACTGGCACTCGCTTTCATTTCCAAATGCAGGTCTATGTGGCACTGGCTCTAATGGAACCAGTATCCTCAAGGCTAATGCTTAGGTCAAGTTTATCAGCATTCAGAACTGCAGCTAGCAGTCCTCACATTTCTAGATATGTATTCCTAGTACACCAATCACCACGGTATCTAGGCACCAAATACAAGAATTAAGAAGCTCAGTATCATTTCAAGTGAAATCATCTTCTCCACTCCTCCCTCAGGGAGATTTTACTGGATAGGTCTTCAGAGATACTTGTGAATAAAAAAAAATGCTGGCTCTTAAGTGTCTTGCACTGCACTCTAGAACAGACAAGATAAAAGGATTCTGTGTTTGGAAATCCCACACCTGGGAACGCCTTAACCAAAAGTTATCTGCCTTCCTGGATCTTTACATACAAGGCAGTAGTTTCAGCAGCAAGTTGAGAAAATAATAGTTACTGATAGAAAAACCAGTCTAATATAGTAATTACATTTACAATCAGCTCTCTGAATCCTTAAAGGAACCTTTCTTCCCACTTGTCCTGAATGCCTATTAGGAGAGCAGCTTTCTAAATTATAGCCTTGTTGAGTTTTTAGATATAAGAGTAGATTAGCAAATCATTGAAGGGAAAGAGAAAATGCTACTTTCACCTCCAATTAAATTTTTTCTGAGCTGCAGGCTTTGCTCAAAGGCTTCTCGTCCTCATGACACATGCCTACCACTAATCCCACCTACTGTGCCCCAGTTCGACCTTCTAAAATCCTGAGCAACCAAGAAGGTATGTGAATTTTAAAACTGAATCAGTCTCATCCGTAACACACAACCCGAGTGCCTGCATCAACCTTAGCAAACAGCCAAATTCATCTTCAAAACCAAAAACCATACAACTCAGAAAAACTGAATCACATCCACTAGTACTAGATAGTCATCCAGTCAAAGTGAAAGTCCAAAAGGGAAAAGGGGAAGTTGAAGCACTCATTGCAAATACTCCTTCCTCCCTGGCCTCTTTACCCCAAATAAAAAAGTCACTCCAAGATGTCAGCACTAGTCTACAAAATAAACCAGTACTTGCCAACAGGATTGGAGACTGATTTAAAACTAGAAAACAATGAGAAAGCCTGAAAACTTGAGAAGTTCTACAGCTTCATTCAGTTCCCTAAACTGTAAACAATTATCTAATTTGGTAGTTCCCTCTGCTCCCCACCCAATTTCCAGACTCCCTTCTTCAGAAACAAGGGACAGTCTGTTTCTCAGCGGACAACAAAAAGATCTGCCCCTTCTCCTTCATCAGTTATATGCACAGGCTGTTCAGCTTCCACACACCCAGCAAGACTCCTGGAGGGCACCTACTTTGAAGTACCTGAGCAACAGGAATAAAACGTGAATTGTTGTAGTCCAAAAGAGTTGTCAGCTTTTAGACCATCTAGAAATACTGAAGCGTGTAAAACCCAAGAAGGGAGCAGAATTACTTTATGTGGGCCCAGGAGGATATAAATAGGAGTAATGTGATTAAATGAAAAAAAATGTAGGATGAATATTAGGAAAATCTTCCTGTCGTGGAGTCTAGTAAGCTGAAGAATCATCTCCCCAAGACAGCGGCAGATGCACCAAGGGGCATTTAACATTGGACTAAGCCCTGAAGAGAACAATCCTCCCTGGCCTTGGGGGATGGGCTAATTGGGACCTACATCTCTTCCTTCTCCAATTTCTAGGATTCTAGTATAACATTTCTCTTGTGGATAAACTGCATTAGCAGCATGTGAGATAAAGGCATGTACAGGACCAGCAGTAGCAACTTCACAATGCTTTAACTTTTGCTGCCTCCCAGTACAAATTTCCTACACTTCTGCATTCCCTCCTTCCCTCCCTCAGCTGGGCACAGATTCCAGGGACTCTCCTAAATCTTCATGACCATCTCAGGAGACAGTACATCTGAGTGGTTTCCTTTAATCCTCCCCAAATCTTTTATGAATCAGTTTGTTGGTAGTCTCAGATTCATTCTTGCTCTTGTGCTCATGCCCAGCACTAACATTACAAGAGCAAAACTTCTCACTGTCAATTTGCAGCAACCCTGGGTATGCCTGTGCTCAGAGGCACCTGGGTCAGGATAAACAAGGCAGTGCACAGCACTGGGCATGGGCTTTCTTTTTCCTGCAATGCAGTACACCAGATCATATGCCTAACTTCTCTTCATCTTACTAGTCCTGCTTGAACACTCCCCATCACTTGTGCTTCCTGAGACTGCAAGTCACTCGTGAAAATCTGCATCAAGTTTGGTACTGGAGACAATGGGAGGCCTCCCTGTTCAGCCAGCTCCTGTTCTGCTGCATTCAAGCCCATGAGAGTGCCTTCCTGTGAAACATAACAGAGGCAGGGTCATGGGACACTACATGTTAAACTAAATTTCAAAGGGGAGGCAAGGTCACTGCTCCTGCCGCAGACAAGGAAAAAGATTCACCAAGAGATTAAAACTAAATGGGTTATAAAATATCTGTTGAAAGGCAAGAGCTAATGTTTGCCAGTAATGAAATGCATTCTCCTGTCCTGTGTGAACAGGAAACAGTCTCAGTGGGGTGTTAGAAAAGGTCCTAGCAGGGAGCTCTCCCCCTACTTTTTCTGCTGCCAGAGGAGAAGGGAGAGAGAAGATGCTATTGGTCAGCGGGGATTTCTCTGTCTGGGTCCTGTTTGCTCGTCTCTCCTGGGGAAGGGGTACGTGGTGCAGAGTGAGACACAGAGGGCATCCCGTGAGCTACAATCCCCTCCACAACCGCTGGCTCCGGCAGCCCAGGGGCTGCTACTCCCACTACTCCTGGAGGAAACCTGAAACCAACAGAAAACACGTGGAGATTACATGCCTGTCTAAGGAAGAGCACTGCAAAGGGAAAGGACAACAAAGCTGTGCCCTCACCCACATGTTCTGAATTGGCTATCACAGCTCAGAGGAAATGCAAGTCATGATGCTGCACTGAGCAAAGGTCTCCAAACAAAACTGCTCTGAGCTAGGACTACAGTAAATGTTGTCAGGACTGAATGGGCCCAGTTATGTGTTGATCCAAATGGCACCTATTCCCAGACAGCTACCAGCTGGGGATTAAGGGCAGAGATGGCCGCAGGGTCACACTAAACACACCGAAAATTTTGAGACATAGCTTGTCTTTACTAGAGAGAACAGAATGCCTGACACCCCATTCACACACCCTGAATGGCTAGAAATTGTCAATATATACAAGAGGTTGCAATTCTCTAAGGGGAACATGCTGCTGGATACACCTCCCTGGGCTGTGATAGGAAGAGATTAGCAACTTCTAAGCAAAATTTTCCTTTCTTCCCATTATCCCTGACTATTTCTCTGGGGGGGGGGGGGGGGGAAGAGGAAAGAAGAGGTAGTGATTCCCCCCTTGAAACTGAGCAGGCATTACCAACATCAACAATCCTCATAGCGTCCATGTTACTGATGGGGAAACAAATACAAAAGTGAAGCAACCTGCCCAAGATCACACAGTGAATCTGTGGCAGAAAAATAGAACCCCAGAGACCTGTTCATAGTCTCTTGTCCAATCCACTGGACCATGATGCCTCTCATTTACAGTCCAATCGTGGTATGAAGGAAAGAGTGCTGTATGCAGACAATAATTCCATGCTGGGGTGCAGAACTTCATCATTCCCAGGAGGCAGATCCCTTTTCATGGACCCACCAGCGTACCACATACCAAGGGGTTTCTCTAGCACTTAGCCTTTCAAAATCCTTGCAAGAGAACTGGTGCCCAGAAGGTTCATTAACTGATCAAGAGAATCCTGAATTCCCAGAGCTGGTACAGACTATCACTCTAATTTCAGACAGGGAAGCTTAATGCTTATGGGCCAGCTAAAGAAGTGAGGCTGACAGATTTCTGAAGAAAACCTACCACCATTCAACTTGTAAGAAGGGATATGCTGCTAGATAAGAGCAATTCTCAGAAGCCCAAAGAAAGGGCTCTACCCAGGATGCTGGGGTCTTTATGTAAAAGATAAGCACGTGCGTAAGTGACCTGCACATTAAGCAGGAGCTCAGAGGGCCTGCTTCTCTCACCTGTAAGCCACAGCTCCATTGAGTTCTGGGTGAACAGCTGCAGGATCAATACTTGGCCACTGAGCAGCTAACAGCAAATACTCCTTATTAACACAGTTCCTCAAAGTATCAGGTATGTGACCTGTGGTGACACCAAGAAGGGCAGAGGATAGCAGGAGACAAATAGGAAGTGAAGATGCCCAAATATTTCCACATGAAAGCAGCCAGGAAGGGACCCAACAGCCCCTCCCACCTCAGTACCATAGGACAGAGGTGGGGAGAGATCTAAATCAAGAGCCTACACACACAGAGTCTCAGAGGAATACTCAATGAATTGATGGTCCCTCCCCATCCCTGGGATCTCAGGGAAGGGCTGGCTCCTTGTGTTGCAATTGCCAGTCCCCACCTTTCACAGGAGACACTGGACACAAACACCCCCAAGAGAAAATGGGTGCACAATGCAGCCATCGGTGAAACCATTCCATGGGGGAGGAATGAGATGTCAGATCCCCAGAGGGAAGGGGAATAGGACATCAGTACTGATCACATACAACTTGGGACAGAAAGAGTAAAGAATCTCTCTCCAGCATTAGCTATGAGACCCTCATAAGTCAAAGACAACCAGTGACTTGTATTCCAGCTCCAGAAATGAGTCAGTGAGCACCATCCCAGCAGACCTAGCTTTAACAAAACAGTCAGCAGTTACTGTTCCATAGTCCTGACTCAGGAAACCCATGAACAACTCTCATCCCCACAGCAGCTGCAAAGCACCAGGGCAGACCTGGCCTCCCCAGTTACCTGTGATAGCTCTGCGGATCTCTTTAGCTGCATCTTCCCTGGACTCAATGGAAGCCTGCTCACTGTACCAGGCTGTGTGAGGGGTGCAGATCACATTGGGAGCATCTTTTAGGGGCCCCTGAGCAAAGCTGTGATGGAAAGACAAACATGTGGTTTCTGCTGGAAAGCGAAATTCCCTTTCTGTCCTCCCAGGTGTAACCATGCCCCAACTGAAACCAGAGAATTATCCAGTGCAGAAGAGCCATAGGATGGCAGCGGGTATCTGGCTTCGGTGTTACCTGAAGGGTTCAGACTCGTGCACATCAAGTGCTGTTCCTCTGATTCTCCCCTCCTTCAAGGCTTGTGCCAAGGCCTTCTCATCTACTAGCCCCCCACGGGCTGTGTTCACCAGAAAGCAGCCATGGCGCATCTGGAGAGGGGGGGAAAAAAAGTGTTTGAGAATTCCTGCCTTCCCGTGGAGTCTGGAGGAGACTTCTCAAAAAGAGCAGGAACCTAGCTCCCCACCTTGGTGTCCCTAGCCTCTGTTAGCCAGAAGCTGGGAATGGGCGACAGGGATGGATCACTTGATGATTACCTGTTCTGTTCATTCCCTCTGGGGCACCTGGCACTGCCCACTGTCGGAAGACAGGAGACTGGGCTAGATGGACCATTGGTCTGACCCAGTCTGGCCATTCCTATGTAACCTGAAAAGCTTAGGAGAAGTCAGGCTCTCTCAGAGCCAATTGGGGAGAAGAAAACTTGCCAGTTGGGTCTACAGAACTAACTTCTAACACAGGAAGGGGGAAAAGGAGCTCATAGGTTTCCCACCCTAAAGACACGTACTTCTTTTAGCGGAGTACCTCAGTGCAAACAAGATTCACAATGGCAGAAAACTGGACTGATTTATTCAGGAGGTTCTCAATCCCAAGAGCGCATTGAAAGGCATCACCAGAATGGCAGGAGGAGAGACTCAGAGCAGCTTAGCACGGAGTGCTATGGGTTGGGTTGGGATCGAGGGGGCATTATCAGAGCTGTGTGACGGCACTTCCACAGCCTCGGACCTAATCACTCCTGGCTCTACCAAACATTATCAGTTACTCATTTTAAATGTAATTTGAAACTAATAACCTAAAACATGCTTTATAAATGAAATTATTCAGAGAGAGTCAATCCTCCGCTTCTCCTAAGAACAAATTTTGCACAGCACAAAGCCCAGGCACCCCGATGCACCCACTCCCAGCCTGCAAAGGCAGCAGGAGCCACACATCAGAGGTAGCAGGATTCACATGCTATCAGCCTCTGTGGAAGCAGCAGTTTGTGTTCATTCATTTCCCAAGTGCTTTGTGGGGAAACCAAGCTTCTGGCTGCACCTGTTTAATAGTGAAGTCATTGATGAGGTGATGATTATGTTCATTCAGACTGCAGTGCAATGTGATGCAATCACTGTGCATTAGCAGGTCCTGCAGAGTTCCTATTCGCTGTAACCCCAGGGATCGCTCCACGCCATCTGGTAGATACGGATCATAGAAAATCACGTTGAAGCCAAAGGGCTTGGCTCTCAGGGCCACTGCCTGCCCAACTCGGCCTTCAAAGGAGAAAACATACCTATGTCAAGCACAACGCAACACAAGCACAACACAAAGCTGCTAGGGGACTGGAGTATGGATAAGAGTCATTCCTAGGACTCAAGGGTTCTATAGCCCTTCAGGGAAATGACAAAGCAGAGACTGGTCATTTATATGGTTCTATGTTGCTCCCATGATGAGAATTAGCCCTCACCCATGCTACGGCGGCCAACAGCACTCAGCCCATTGGAGAAACATAACCAGGTCTGCACCTTGATCCACAGGCCCAACATACAGACTGGGGAACAGGTTACCTGACTACAAGTGCTTCAGGAACAATCTGATATCAGAAACACACAGAAAGCTCCCAACACCATGGCTAGCATACACAGTGACGGAACTACCACTGGAAGGGACCATCTGAAGCTTACAGTTTTTCTAATCACTGGAACATGAGAAAAGAAGAGTTCTTACTACCATGACTATTGCCCAGCTTCTGGGGGCAGTAGCATTGCACTCTAGGGCACTGGTGGTATAAATTAGAAGTCTGATATTTATAGAAGTTAGCTAGAATGTTTCACTGGTTAGCAGCCACTGAGATTATCTATTCCTGAGGCTGAGAGCAACACCAACATTCCCAAAAGCTTTCAGAGCTCCCTTTTCAGCCTAACAGTCACCTTTGCTTACCAAGGCCAATGATGCCCAAGGTCTCACCACGGATACGCACGGCACCTCCAGCCACCTCTCGAATTTGCTCCATGCTTGAGGCTCGGTTTCCTTCCCGCATAGCCTGATGAAGCCAAGTAACCCGGCGATACAGGTTCAAGATGTGACAGAGGGTAGAGTCAGCAGTCTCCTCCACAGAGGAGGAGGGGATGTTGCACACTGCAATGCCTAGAAAGAGGAAGTACAAATGAGATTCCCAGCACCGCCTATAGCACCTCTGCTGCAAACTCTACTCATACAACATGATGGCTAGAAGACAGCAATAGTCCTGGCGCTTGGGACTAAGGTAGCACACGGCACCAATCCGAGCATCCAAGTTTCAGAATCCAGCCTTGTATTGAGATGGAGAAGTTCCTCGCAGTCTTTTAACCTCTAGGAAAGTTTCCTAAGTTGCCTTGCTTCTAAAGGACCTTTAGACTGCACCACCACCACTGCCAGAAATGTGGCAAAATCAGAGAGCTGAGCTGTACAAATAGCACAGGAAGCAGCATCTAGAATGTCCATGCCCAAGGATGCAACCCAGAGCTGTTCCTGAGGAATTAACTAGCAGACTTTAGGAGCAGAGATGGCTGAACTCTTCCAGACCTCATGCACCAGATGCTCAAGGCCAGGCTGAAAGCATAGGCTTCCCCAGCAGCTGCAACCACAAGGTAACTAAGTCATTAAACACACAGTGGGAACCCACAGGAATCCTTCTCAAAATCCATTTGCGATTAAATTTGAAACAATGGTTACTAAAGTTACCACTACCAACTGTTCTGTACAGCAACACAGACAAACTCAAAATACTGTAGGCAAGAACGATCAATTAAGTTCTAATGCTAAGGGAGTTAAGGTCCTGAAAGATTCTTTGCTGCCAGGAAGCAGGGAAATGTTAAAGGACTGTAGAGAACCCTAGATATATTCTGAGTAATCCACCACAAGGAGGGATTTGATGCAGTGGCCTTCTTGGAATGATAGTTGGCTAAACTGCTAGATACTGGCTTCTGTTAGGTCTCCCTGGCTTGAGAGGACTCTTAGGATCCCAAGGAAGGGCCAGCATCTCCAGAGAATTTTTCAGCAAACAAAATCCTTTAAGTAGCCAGGAAAAGAAAATCATGCCCAATGGGATGAAACTGCTTCTTCCCCAAAACTTAACCCTAGAATCTAGGAATTTAGTTGGAAAAGGAAGCTTTTCTGGAGCCTTAGCCCACAGTATTTTGCCTTGACAAACATAAAAGGACCTAAAAAGTCACAACAGTAGCCCAACAGCTAACTAAGGACCAGGAAAGAAACCCAGGACGGAAGTGAAAGCACAGATGATTCAGCATTGTACACACCTGTTGATTGAGCCTGTAATATAGAATAGAGATCCAAAAAATTCATTTGGATCCCTACACACGCAATTGGAACAGCAATGGCTACACTCACTCAATCCCAAATATCTGACACTTTTACTCCATCCATTCCTTATGCAGTGCTCAGCCAGAATTTAGTTGCATATAAAGTCTATTGGAAAGGCAAGTAGTGATTATTAAACATTTGAACTGAACTTGTCCAATAAGAAGTCAGTTCTTTCCTTGTGGTTTTTGTATTTGTAGTAAAGACCTGACTGAATCTAAACAGGTGCAAGACCTATTCATCTGTAAGTGTAGTATCCAAAGATTATATTTAGCCTTCCTTGTGTCCAGAACTCAGGGATCTTCATGATCCCTATATCTGAATGACCTAAAAACCTTAACTCTCTTCTCAGGCCAGCTGCCCTTTAACCTTTGAGTTCAAACATTCTATCTGGTATCTAAAGAAGCCCCAGCCTAAAGGGCTCTCTCTGAAATTCTTTTATGTGGGTGTTGACCAGCATGGGTATTGTCTCTCGCGAGAAAAGAAATATATGTTATAATCTCCTATAGATCCACTTTTAACCCCAAAACAGACATACTGTGGTCATCATACCTAATTCTGCAGCTGACTTGATGTCCACATTGTCATAGCCACTGCCAATACGCACAATGACCCGGAGGGCTTTGAACTTCTCCAGGTCCTGGCGGGACAAGGTGATAGTGTGGTACATCAAAGCTCCCACAGCCTCATTCAGCACCTACAAACACAAACAGAAAGCATACCAGCCTGAGAACCATTCCCTACTCCTGCAGCTCCATAGTGGCACAGAGCTAGTCAGCTCCATCCCCATAAAGGCTCATTTAGTCTCCCCACCTTCTCATGGATTTCCTGAGTTGACTGAGCATCACAGAAAGCCACTGTAGCAACATCCTTCAGGATTGGCATTTCCACAGTGCAATCCCTCCCATCTAGGAGTGCAACCAGTGGTCGGGCAGGCATTGGGCCATTCACAATAGGAGGCCGTATACCTACAGACAAAGACAACAGTGATCAGCTGTGCAGGAGAGAGGAACAAGTGAATTCTGGAGCCCATAATTAACATCAGCAAGGGGGTATACTTAAGTCAGCACTGATCCAGTAGGGCACAAGAAGCTACACTTCCACAATATAAAAAAGATTAAGGAAGAAAATGGTCAGTGGCGATGTGAAAGGGTCAACAAATTCAGAAGAAATGTAGGAAAGTGAAGCCAGAGTAGAAATATCCATGCCTCTGGTGTGAAGAGGACACAGCAGAAAGTTTTGAGTGAGGGCCCAGAATGAGCAGCCTCACCAGAAACAAGGTTCAAAGCATTGTATTAATACAGTAACTCCTCGCTTAACGTTGTAGTTATGTTCCTGAAAAATGCGACTTTAAGCGAAACAATGTGAAGCGAATCCAATTTCCTCATAAGAATTAATGTAAATAGGCGGGGTTAGGTTCCAGGGAAATTTTTTTCACCAGACAAAAGACTATATAAGTTTTAATTGTTTATGTTTTAAACAATTTAATACTGTACACAGCAATGATGATTGTGAAGCTTGGTTGAGGTGGTGAAGTCAGAGGGTGGAATATTTCCCAGGGAGTGCCTTACCGCTAAATGAGAAACTAGCACTCGGCTGAGCCCTCAAGGGTTAACACTTTGTTGTTAATGTAGCCTCACACTCTACAAGGCAGCACAAATGGAGGGACGGGAGACAGCATGGCAGACAGAGATAGAGAGACACATCCTGTGTGTGTATGTGTGAGAGAGAGAGAGAGAGAGAGAGATGCACATTGCCCCTTTAAGTACACTGACCTCACTCTAAGTACATTGCCTTTTTAAGTAGATCAGCAAGTTGAGACAGCAGCTGCTGCCAGCAAGCTCCCTCCATCCTGAGCCCTGTCGTATTGTCGTTCCCTCCCCCCCGCTCTATGTAGATGGGGTAAGTGGGGGGCAGGAGCAGGGGGGACACCCTGACATTGCCCCCCCATGCACAGCAAGCAGGAGGCTCCCAGGAGCAGCTCCAAGGCAGAGGGCAGGAACAGCACACGGCAGTGGGGGAGGGACAGCTGAACTGCCGGCAATTGCTAGCCTGCTGGGCGGCTGCCGCACAGGGAATTTAAGGGAGCGGGGAGCTGATAGGGGGGCTGCCGGTCCACCCTGGTTCCAAGCCCCCACCAGCTAGCTCCAACAGGCTGCTCTTTCTGCAAGCAATGGACAAAGCAGGCGGCTGCCAAACAATGTTATAAAGGGAGCATTACGCAACTTTAAACGAACATGTTCTCTAATTGATCAGCAACGTAACAACGAAACTACGTTAATCGGGACGACTTTAAGTGAGGAGTTACTGTAGTGCTGAATGAGAAAAAACATGCACACACAAGTGTAACAAGGGTCTCAATATTGTTACAGAATTCTCTTCCCAGAAATTGTCCTCAATTCATGTTATATAACAGAAAGGGACTCCTACCGACATTGTGGCCACCATATTCTGGATTAAGGAAATAAAAGATGAGGTCAACCAACATCAGGTTAACAGCAGAATCTGTTCTTCACAATTCCTTATGTCCCTAGCTGCTTTCCCTCCTAGACCCTGGCTTGAAAGATACCCCCTTTTTAGAGGGCTCCTAATAGGAACTTCCTGCCTCATATTAGCAAAGACAGGAAGCATCTATTGAGAGCCAGAAGTGTGCAACCAGAGGGCTCTACGGAACTGTTCCCTGCAGATGGAAGGAAAAGAAAATGGATAAGCAGCTGGCAACTTTATTTCAACTTTTTAAAAGATATTTCAGTTCATTATCCAACGTTAGCCAACTCTCCCAGAGTTCAATCCTAGTGTTTGAATCACTGCTAGGGAGGATTGCTGTGCCAAGGGTGAAGGAGTGTTTCCTGCAGCAAGGAGGCAGGGCAATAATCACCCTAGAAAACTCTCTCTACCTCAGAATGTCTCTCCAAGGAGAACTATGCCTGATCCCTAGCTTGCACTCCTAATACAACAGAGGATTTAGATATTGTTTCATAATAGTCACAGCCTCCACAGTCTCAGCTGAATCTCACTGTGAAAATTTCTACTGCATCTTGTAAAGCCTTTCAAAAATCTTCATTCACTGCAACAAGAACAGAAAAACAGGGCATCTTCTGGGAGATGAAAAGTGATGGGGTTTAAAGATGTCCCAAATTTATCTTAATCCTAATCCTCTGGCTCTCTAGGCTCTGGCCTGAACAGAAAAGAAGTGAGAGCAGAGCACCTAGTTTCACTAGAGAGTCATTCCAGTTGCCCCTGCCTGTAGGAACTGAGTTTCAGATTTACTCATCTCACCCAAACACCCTTTTCCAGAAACAGAGCAGTCTCCTGAACCTCAAGGCTCTAGGGATAGAGGGTTACCTTCACAAATCCGGTCCAGCCTCTGACGCTTCACTTTGTGTCTGTCCATGAGACAAGCCAAGACTGACCTGAGCAGCCCTGAGGGGAGCCTCTGCACAGGATACTTGGCTCAGATTCCCTGAGCAATGCTGAAAAGAGACGGAGTACGATATTACGGTTATTCCTGAACTCCGTGCCCACGCCACACACATCGGTGGCGGAACCCCCGCTCGCCCCTCCGAGGCAGCTGGATTCGGAGACGGAAAAAACCCTGGGCCCCTCCCCCACCCGATCCGGCCGAGCAAATCGCGCACTGCCCGGGCGTCAGCAACGGGCGGGGGAATCCCCCAGGACGGGACGCGGCTCCCCGGCTCCAGTCCCCCTGCGGCCGGACTCCGCGCGCCAGAGGGCTCTGTGCTCAGGGCACCTGAGGGGCTTCACCAGACGGACGTGCAGCGGCGGCAGGCCCCAGCCCTCCCCCGCAGGCCGCCCCTCCCTGGCCCGGGCGGGGAACAGCGAGGCCTGCGGCGTCATAGCCGGCGGAGACTCGCTCCTCCCCACAGCCCACACTCACCGCCGGGCCCCAGGTCCCGACTCCCAGTAGGAAGCGGAAGGGCCGGGCCGGGCCGAGTCCGCGGCGAGCGAGGCCCCAGTCTCCCGTCCCTGGGCAGCGCCCCGTCCGGCCCGGAGCGGAACGGACCGCGCAGCCATAGAGACGCAATGCAGAGCGCCGCTCGCTTCCGGTTCCTCTCTGCGAAAACAACATCCGTTTCCCGCTCCGGCCGATCCCGCCGCGAGCGCCCCGCCCCCGCCGGCAGCGAGCCAGGGGAGCGGAGAGACCTGCGGGGCCGCGCGCGGCCGGCCGGGGCTCGGAGCCGCGCCCCGGGAGCCGTGTCCGTGTTTGATCCCAGCGCACGGTCGGCGTGGAGCGGCTGCAGGAGTCAGGCCGCTCCGAGTCCGCTGCCGCTGGGGGCGGGACTCTGTTCCCCCGCCCCGGGGTGCGGGTGCGCGGGGACGGGGCAGTAACCCCGAGCCAGGAGTCAGCGCCCTCCCCTCAGTTACACACATTTCACTGAAGCAACTTTTCACTTTTTCCTTTAACAAATTCATGCTGGCCAGGGCCGCTGTCCCCTCCAGAGCCCCAGCGGTGCTGATGCCTAAGCCGCGTTCTCCTCCGTGGATGTGAACGCTCCCGCCTGGGGGGGGGCTGCAGTTTCCAGAGTGTATCTGCAACCCCTAGTTCTCTTCAATCAGATTCAGATCCAGGTCACTAAAGTCCTGCTGGAAAAAAGTCCTCTGGCTGGCCAGATGCCAGCTTCGGTTCCTTGCCTCATCTTCCTCTTCCTCACTCAGCACTTGGCCGTAGCTGCTGATAGGACTGCAGGGGGCTGAAGAGGCTTGTGAGTTGTGAGCCAAGAACCATGATGGAGCACTGCCTTCCTCAGACTTGTCTAAGAAACAGAGGCCTCCTCCTGAGAACTGCTTCTGTCAAACAAACAAGAAAGATTAGGAACCTAGAACAGAGCCCTTCCTTCCAACAGTGCTAGCAAGGAGGATGAATGTGCCAGTGTTGTGAGATTTCCCTAGCATAGCACCAGGAATGGCTCCCTGCCTGCAGTACCAGCTCCAGCCCCTAATTTCTCTGCTTCCTGGACTGATATGGAACAGGAGCAGTCTGCAAGGTGTGCAGTTACATGGCCCTGACAATCTTCCCTCTTCCCAGTCTGCAGTGATAGCACAGATACAGATTTACATAAAGCCTGCAGCCCCTCTCTTCATCCTCACCTGTTAGGAGCAACTTCTATACACAGAAGAGGACCAGCCATTTACACAGGACACAGAATTTCATCTGCAGTTACCTGTATAGGTTGAACATTAACAAGGATACAAACCCTTCTGACTAGACCATGACACTTGTTTACCTTTCATGGTATATTCAACAGCCTAAAACTGTGTTTTTCTTTTGACTTTTTTCTAACATTAAGTGTCAAGTCCTACCTTTTTACTTAGGGGAATTTTGGCATGTTTTTTCTTAGGGCCTAGCAGATTCTCCATCATTGCAGTCTTTACGTCAAGACTGGATATCTTTCCAAGATGCTATAGCTCAAACAGAAATTCTGGGCTTAATGCATTTATTGGGTGACGTTCTTTGGTCTGTATTGTTCAGGAGATCTGACTGAATGATGGTAATAGTTCCTTCCTGCCTTAAAAATCTACACAAAAACAAACAACCCCCTCTCCAAAAAACCCTGGCTCCCCCTTCTTCTTGCCCTACTCCTTCCATCCTACCTGGTTCATCTTGTAGAAGTTGAGTGAGGGACGGTGCCACTTTGCATCCTCATCATGGCACCGCTTGAGGCCATTCTTCTTTGTGTCCAGGTCACAGGGCTGTGACTGGCTGTGTGGGAGGCCATGCTGGTGCCTGAGCAGTTCTGGTGTGGAGGAAGCAGAGCTCCGTGGGGAGGGCAGGAACTGGACAGGTGATAAGGAGAAGCGACGTTGCAAGGGGAAGGGCTGCAAGGTCTTCTCACTCTCCCACAACATGCTGACTAGGGATTCCCGGGATAGGGCCAGACTGAAAAAAGGGGGGCTACTGCCACCACCACCTTGGACACACTGAAGAGATGCACCTGGGGCTTGGTCAAACCTGAGACTGCAGGCTCCATGGTCTGAGATCGGGGGGTGCTCTTCCAAAGCACCTTCTCCACTGCTGCCCCGATGCTTGATAGGAGTCCACACTTTGGAGCCAAGAGGCCTACAGAGGGGATGCCAGTGGAAGAAATTCTCAGGCACTGAGGGTGAGCAGCAGTGCCTTTTGGTGGGGACCATAGAGGCCTTCCCCAAGGTTAGCAGGTCCGTGGCCAGTGTTTGGGATGGAAGGCTGTTCTTAGGGCAGCTGTCTTGGCTGCAAGGAGACAGACTCAGGCGGGAGTGGTGGCAACTGAAACCTGTGCTGTCCTGAAGGTGTATCCTGGGACAGGAGATCAGGTCCCACCAGGAAGCCCTCTCTGCAAGAGACACCACAAAAGAGGGAGAGAATTAACAGCATGGCCTCTGCCTCACCAGCTGTCCCACAGTCCTGGATGAGGGACCAGTGCCACCACACCCTATCCAGTAACTTCTGATGCCCTCCAAATAACCTTTAATTGGGGAGTGGGCACTGCATGCACCTGGTAGAGAAGGGCTTGCCCCAACAAAGTCCATTTCTGACCACTGGGCTTTATAGTTTGATTCCCTTTATTCTGTGTCTATGGTAGTTCCCAGTTCCACACAAAGATGAGCACAGGCAGTCCTGACTGACTCACCATCTGGCCCCCACTGCTGTCATTACTTGATACCCATGAGAAGTTCTAGCTCTTTTAATCTTTATTTCCAAACACAGATCCCAATTTGTCTTCCATAAACTGGGAGCCCCTTGAGCACAGCTTCCCTCTGATCAGGCTGGCAAGGTGACAACACGTGGGGGCAGGTGGGACAGCAAAGAATATTCTGTTAAAGGAGTGATGTACACTGGAGGAGCAAAGCAGGTGGGAACAAAGGGACTGGTAAGCCTCCCCTGCTCCCTAATGTTGATATGCTGAAACCATGGAGAGACAAGCTTGTGCCAGACACTCTGCTCTGGCAGAAGGTGTGGACTGGGGAAAAAGCAAACAGACATCCTGCCTGGAAGTTTGGAATTGGAGGGAAAGTTGTGGCCACCTCCTCCACAATTTACATCTCTAAGTTTGAGGAACTCAGCAATGAAAATGGTGTGCTGAGCAACTGTGAGCAAGAACAAATCCTAGAACATCAAAATAAACCAAAGTGTAGCAGGTTCCACAGTTACTGACCAGTCCCTACAAACATCCCCAATTCACAAAGCCTTGATGGGGCAACACTACTTCGATCTAGAGCAAGATTTCTATCTAAGCATTGTTCTTTCCCCACCAGCCTGCTTAACTGCTGAAAATCTTCACTGAATTCAAACTATACCAAACCCTATATAAGTAGGATTGCCAACTTTGGTTGGATGAATTCCTGGAGATTTCATCACATGACAATCTTTAATTAAAGATTAATCTTTAATTCCAGGAGACTCCAGGACAATCCTAGAGGGGTTGGCAACCCTACATACAAGTGAGTGTAGCTAACCTAGCTGAACAACATTCAGCCCTTAGACAGATATGGATGAGGAAAGACGAGAGTTCACTGTGGGGGCTGATGAGGAAAGACGAGAGTTCACTGTGGGGGCTGCCTGTCTATGAGAACTACAGGAGCCTTCCTGAAGGGCTGGCACACAGCAATCTGCAGCTGCATATGCAGTAGGGAGACATTTAATACCAGAAATAATTGAGAATAAGTCTGATGCCATGAAAAGGCCAGAACAAAAACATGCTGAGGCAAAGAGAGTAGACCAGGACAGACAGCTTCTGAAACAGAGAATAGAGCTTTCAGACAAGAGACACAGGGAGGAGAATCTCAGAGCCCTGGGCCCCAGAAGATACTCACGCACACTTTGGACATACAGATGTCCAGTGAGAACCACTCCATACAGTAAAGCACTATCAGGGCTGGAACTGTAGACAGGAGTAATATCTGGATCACTAGGCTATGCAGGCCCAACTTGGGTGACCAAGCCAATGTTATAACGGACATCAACAGTATCGCCTCGCTGGAATGGATCATTTTCCCCTTTCCCATGATCAGTGATGTTACAAGCACCTAGAGGAGAACTGCTGCCAGGCAAGAAACTATTTAAAATGAGGGACTGGAGGCTGTTCCATTGAGAAAGTGAAAGACTTAGTACCAGGGAAATACTCCTCCCTCTGAGGAGGTTCCCTCGTGATTGGGAAAACGCTCTTTACTCCCCTGGAGAAAAGCTCTGAAAGCTGCTCAGGAGTCGGGATACTTTTTACTGGTTTGATACACATATATCACCGTTGAAGGTTTTATCTTGCTAGTTCATCAGTCTAATCCTGTTCTAACATTCTCTCCAAGCCCAGCAATTAGCCAACTAATAGCAGCCACTAATACTGATTTTTAAAATGTTCGTTGGGCATTTTGTCCCTTCCCCTCCCTGCACTGGTTACTAGTCTTACCCTGTGTTCTCCTTCAGCAGGGACTGCATCTTGCTGTGTGTGTGGTTGGCACATAGCAGTGTGGGCGCTTCCATGCCACAACAATAAAACTACATCTGATACTACAGGGATGGGATCCAGTGCAAAATCCTAAAACTGATATGGCCAGAAAAGGGCAACAATAAAGGGATTCAATTTACTATTTAAACAAATTTCCTCTCTTCTGTTACTAAAATAACCAGAGATGATTACAAAATGTTTTTAAAATATAGCTCACACATCACTCTTTGGGGACAATGAAAAGTCAGTTTCACTCTCAGATACTTGATGCTGCAATGTTTGGTTTAGTTTTGCTGAAAATAATTGTTTCCACTGGCACTATAAAAGTAAGATAATGGAAACACTCCTATTGGCCTGATCTCTGCTAAGAGCTTGCTTTTGCTGGGAGGTTCAAGTAGAAAATTCTAAAACAAAAATGAAATCAGAGGAGAGAAGTGTGATGTGGGCACAAAAGGTAAAAGTCCACCCAAACACTTACCAGACGCAAGCTGGAGGGGGCTGCCAAAGTGAGCCACGTCTGTGTGGTCAGGCAAAGGCTATGAAGGGAAACACATGGACTCACCACATCACAGGAAGGACCAAGACTCCCCTCTCAACATCGTTAGCACTACTAAAAGTAATTTTCCCTCTCTTGATATTCCCCCCTTCTTGTCAACTGTTGAGAATAGGCCACTTCCACCTTGATTGAATTGGCCCAGTTAGAACTGACCTCCCACTTGGTAAGGCAACTCCCATCTTTTCATGTGCTGTAATATATACACCTGCCTACTGTATTTTTCACTCCATGCATCTGATGAAGTAGGTTTTAGCCCACAAAAGCTTATGCCCAAATAAATTTGTTAGCCTCTAAGGTGCCACAAGGACTCCTCGTTGTTTTTGCTGATGCAGACTAACACGGCTACCCCTCTGAAACCGGTCTCTTTCTTCAGTTAACTTCTGTTAGGAATCCGTCAGCACTTTGGGTATAATCAGCCACACTGTTTTCTCCTCTTGTTCATGTCTCACATTCCTCTGCAAGTAGGGCTGGCACAGCAGAGAGGGACAAAACACTTTAAAATATAGGAGAATAACTGGAAAAAAAAATATATCAGCAGGGGTCCTGGGGGGGGTGTGGGTGTGGGTGTAAAAGGGACAGGCACTCCACCCAGAGCATTTAAGGGGCAGGTCTGGGGGTGTTAGGAGAGATGCACCCAACTCAGGGGCCCTTGGGGAAAGGTGCGTGTGTGGGCTCAGGAGATACACTCAAGGCAGAGAGCCTAAGGAGAAGGAGTTGGGAGAACACACTTGGTTTTGTTTTAAAGTTTCTAGACCGTATGGCTGTGAAGAAAGCCTTCCAAACATGACTGAATTATGGGCTGACAATTGGATTGGGGCCAAGTCTGCAGCCAACAGTTGACAGATCATGTGAATTTAGTGATGGGTTAATTCTGAAGCACAACAGCAGATTATATTTCAATGCCATTAACTATTTCAGTGCTAATCACTTTAGCAGAAACATCTTGTGATGCTGGATGCAGTGGCGAATCTGAGGCACTTACAATCATCACATCAGTGGGGCCCAAGGCATGGATGGACTAATGGTTGGCCACATAAAATTGATGGTGGGAAGTATGAGTAAGAAGTGTGCTGTTCTGTGTCATGAAACCTTGCTATCCCATCCTCCCTCCTCATGATCCATGTCTGAGCCTAGTCAGCAACTGAGCTAGCATCTTCTCCTGTTCTCTTCGTCCTCCTGTTACTGATCCGCAGGCAGGATAAAAATTGATGTTTTTTCCCCCCACTTATATTAAATGTATATTAAATACATTTTCTTTTTAAAAATAAAACCTGTTTAAAATTAAATTTGAAACTATGGCAACTTTTTAAGGCCTAAACTCCCTACATTCAATTAAAATCACTTAAATGAAAAATATGCTGCAACAGGGAGCCCTCCTCAAATTTTAATGAGTCAAAGGGTGTTACTTCTTTAATTATACACAATCAGCGGGAAAACATTAACTTTTGAGGTCAACTCAAGCTTTATAAATATGTCACAACATCATGAGCTGCATTAAGTATCTATATTATTGTCAGTCTTTACAATGGAAGGAATGCTGGTAGTCACATTTTTTCCAAATGGAAGTACTTTCCGTTTCTGTTGTGCAGAAAAGCTTTTGCCTTAATTACTTTTGGTTTCAGTTTAGGTAGCAGATGGAGAGACTGTTTTCGTCATTTTGACTAGTTCATTCAAAGTTGAGAAACCAAATGGAAGTTGAAAAGGCAGAAAGCTTGTTTTCCTCTTCCAATCTATGAATAAAAATCAGGTGGGAAAGGAGATCTACTCATTTTAAAAAGTTGAAGGATATGAGGCCAGATTGTCAGAGGTATTTAGACACCTAAAGATGCAGACAGGTACTTTTGGGTGCCTAAACAGATTGGGTAACTAATTCCCATGGATTTCAATGGAGTTAGGCTCCTAATCCCACTATGCACTTTTCTGCACCTTCAGGCAGGCACCTAAATACTTTTGAGAATCTGGTCTGTGGTGACTAGAAACAATCTGTTAGCTCACTAACTACAGTTAATACTTCCTTTGTTTAATGTATTTAAAACATACTGATGTAACATGTTTTGATAAACTTACTTTTTTATGTCTCCAGCACATTTTAAATGGTTTAATTTAGCAAATAAAAACAATTTTAAAATGCTGTTTTGAGCATGTTTAATTAAGAACATAAGAACGGCCGTACCGGGTCAGACCAAAGGTCCATCTAGCCCAGTATCCTGTCTACCGACAGTGGCCAATGCCAGGTGCCCCAGAGGGAGTGGACCAACAGGCAATGATCAAGTGATCTCTCTCCTGCCATCCATCTCCATCCTCTGACAAACAGAGGCTAGGGACACCATTCCTTACCCATCCTGGCTAATAGCCATTAATGGACTTCACCACCATGAATTTATCCAGTTCTCTTTTAAACGCTGTTATAGTCCTAGCCTTCACAACCTCCTCAGATAAGGAGTTCCACAAGTTGACTGTGTGCTGCGTGAAGAAGAACTTCCTTGTATTTGTTTTAAACCTGCTGCCTATTAATTTCATTTGGTGACCCCTAGTTCTTGTATTATGGGAATAAGTAAATAACTTTTCCTTATCCACTTTCTCCACATCACTCATAATTTTATATACCTCTATCATATCCCCCTTTAGTCTCCTCTTTTCCAAGCTGAAGAGTCCTAGCGTCTTTAATCTCTCCTCATATGGGACCCGTTCCAAACCCCTAATCATTTTAGTTGCCCTTTTCTGAACCTTTTCTAGTGCCAGTATATCTTTTTTTAGATGAGGAGACCACATCTGTACACAGTATTCGAGATGTGGGCATACCATCGATTTATATAAGGGCAATAATATATTCTCAGTCTTATTCTCTATCCCCTTTTTAATGATCCCTAACATCTTGTTTGCTTTTTTGACCGCCTCTGCACACTGCGCGGACATCTTCAGAGAACTATCCACGATGACTCCAAGATCTTTTTCCTGACTTGTTGGGATGGAAATTGAATTCCAATTTCCATCCCAATAGTAGCTTGACACAAATCACAAGTAGAAAGTCATCTAGTAAATAAGAAATGTGTCACTCTCCATTTTCTAGCACTCAAACGGGGGGGGGGGGGGGGGGACACAGAATGTATTCTGGAGGGGAGGCGTGAGAAGCTTTAGGAAAAAAATACTGTGCACATTTTACCCACACCAATGAATAACTACTAAAGTTGATTCCTCCAGACCAGGGGTTCTCAAACTGTGGGTCGGGACCCCAAAGTGGGTCACGACCCCATTTTAATGAGGTCACCAAGGCTGGTGTTGGCCCTGGGCCCCAGCAAGTCTGAAGCCCAAACCCAAGCCCCACCACCCAGGGCTGAGGTTATATGCCCCCCATCCAGGGCAGAAGCCCTTGGACTTCAGCTTTGCTCCTCCCCCACCCCTGCCTGGGGTGGCCTTCGGTCCCCCCTGTGGGGTCATGTAGTAATTTTTGTTGTCAGAAGGGAGTCACGGTGCAATGAAGTTTGAGAACCGCTGCTCCAGACATATCAGGTCTTCAGAAGGCACTGTGCATTTTGATAGATTTCTGTTAAGCTTGCATAGCATTATATAAAGTCGTTGCCAATCTGTACGTTAATCCGTTTGCTACAACACGGTATGCACATTTAATTTTAAGTATCTACCACAATCACAGTTTTGCTTTTGCTCTTATTATCATAGAATCATAGAATATCAGGGTTGGAAGGGACCTCAGGAGGTCATCTAGTCCAACCCCCTGCTCAAAGCAGGACCAATTCCCAACTAAATCATCCCTGCCAGGGCTTTGTCAAGCCTGACCTTAAAAACCTCTCAGGAAGGAGATTCCACCACCTCCCTAGGTAACCCATTCCAGTGCTTCATCACCCTCCTAGTGAAAAAGTTTTTCCTAGTATCCAACCTAAACCTCCCCCACTGCAACTTGAGACCATTACTCCTTGTTTTGTCATCTGGTACCACTGAGAACAGTCTAGATCCATCCTCTTTGGAACCCCCTTTCAGGTAGTTGAAAGCAGCTATCAAATCCCCCCTAATTCTTCTCTTCTGCAGACTAAATAATCCCAGTTCTCTCAGCCTCTCCTCATAAGTCATGTGCTCCAGCCCCCTAATCGTTTTTGTTGTCCTCCGCTGTACTCTTTCCAATTTTTTATTACTATGGATTGTTGGCTCATTCGTGCAACAGAAAAAAAAAACAACTCAAGTGAAAAACAAAAAAGCCTGTTTGAATCAATGCCTTACTGTTTTTAATATTTAGTGAGAGTTGCATGTTGATTTTTTTATCGGTATAAGACTTGTGTGGTGGAGGGGGGAATGATCAAATAAGTTTGAGAACAACTGTTCTAACATAATAAAAAATGTAAAAATTAAGAATCCAAATGAATGCATGTTGATCTATATAATAGCTTATATAAATGTGTATAGATATAGTATATCCTCATGGTTGGCAGAAAGTAGTATCAAATTTAGTATGAAGTTTATATTGAGTTGCAATTCTATATATTTCAATGGTTATATCAACCAATGCGAATGAACCACTCTTTAGAAAAATAATTAAAAGTACAAATGCAAAACAAGATTAAAATCAATTATTTAAAGTTTCCTGCTTGCTGACTTAAATCATTAATAAAAATCAGTGATTTAAATCACGGATTTAAGTCAAGCCATCCTACTGATCGCCAATGGCTGTTTCAGTGCTGGTTCAACACAGCAGGATGCAAAACAGGGAAGCTCAGATGAAAGAGGAGCAGGGACAGGGTATGGGGAGAGAGAAGATTTGCTAATGTAAATCTTAGGTTTAGGACTGGACAAGCAGGGAGGAGCTACCACACAATTTCCCTTTGGAAAATTACTTTGGAGCCTGCAGCAAGGTATGGTCTGGGAGCAAAACTGAGATTTGCTGATGCAGGAGGGGGGACAAGAACTTCAAGCCCTCCTTAGTCCCAAACACATTTTCAAGTTAACTACCCAAACAGAGTGAAATTCCAAACAGCAACTTCTGCTTCCTTCCCCAGACAGAAAGAAGAGCTCTGTGTAGCTCGAAAGTTTGTACCTTTCACCAACAGAAGTTGGTCCAATAAAAAGGTATTCCCTCACCTATCTTCTCTCTCTCAAATAGCAACCTGTCAGTTTCAACATGCTGCTATAATAGCAGCGATTGCAGTGCTATTGCAATGCTCAAGCAACTCATGCATTACTCCAGTGCTTCCGCCTCTCTTCTCTCATGCCCACATCCCCCTCACCCTTCAGGAGCAGAGATCCAAAGCAGGCACCAGAGTTATGCAGAGATCCCAAAGGAGAGACTGGGGGTTTAAGTAGCAGAGATTCCTCCCCCCACACACACACACAAAAAAAGTATGCTCTGGGCATAAGACCACAGGTGAGATTTCAGGCATAATGAATTTGTTTTGGTTAATATTTTGGGGGTTGGAAGAGGAGACAAAAACCAGGCTTATTACAAAAAAGTTAGTAACATGCTGAACTATGGAAAATCGTAGAAATGTAGGTTTGGAAGGGACCTCAACAGGTCATCTAGTTCAGTCCTTAAGCATTATCTAGACCAGCGTTTCTCAACCTTTTTGATACCATGAATTGACTTGCTGCCTTCCTAAACTGTGTCAGGCAGATCGCAGGGACCGGGGCCAGTCCATGGACTGGTTGTTGAGAAACACTGATCTAGACCATTCCTGACAGATGTTTGTCTAACCTGTTCTTAAAAGCCTCCAATTACAGAGATTCCACAACCTCCCTAGGTAATTTGTTCCAGTGCTTTTCACTCTTACAGCTAGGAAGTTTTTCATAATGTCTAACCTAAATCTCTCTTGATGCAATTTAAGCCCATTGCTTCTTGTCCTGTTCTTAGTAGTTAAGGAAAACAATTTATCACCCTCCTCTTTTAACACCCTTTTTACATACTTGAAGATTGTTATCATGCCTTCCCTTCTCCAGACTAAACAAACCCAATTTTTTTCAATCTTCCCTCACAGGTCATGTTTTCTAGACCTTTTATCATTTTTATTGCTCTTCTCTGGACTTTCTCCAATTTGTCCACATCTTTCCTGAAATGTGGCACTCAAAACAGGACACAATACTCCAGTTGAAGCCTTATCAGTGCGGAGTAGAGTGGAAGAATTACTTCGTGTCTTCCTTACAACAGTTCTGCTAATACAGAGGAAGATACTTTCTCCTCTTAACAACTTGCCTTTCATCCTAAGGGATCCCAAAGACCTCTACAAAAGAGAAAAAGATGAACGCCTCCCAAGGCTTGCTGCCCACACAGCAGGTATGCAGCCACTTCCATGGCAGGGACAACAGCCTCAATAAGAGCGCAATCAGCACTGCACAAGAGTTTAGGGCTGGAGTGAATTGGAATGCTGAATCCCACCAAAACTGCATGGAGAATTTAGAGGGCAGAATCTGATTACCTGAGCTGGGGCCACAGGTTAAGCTCTCAAATGCTTGGGGCTGTTTAGTGACCACAGGTCACACAGGCTCCAATTTTACAACTAGCCTGAAAGCTGACAAATCTTGCAGCACAGCGCCCACTGACGCCACACTGGGACCTTGGTTCAGTACAGATGCAGAATGTGGACCCCTCCTCCTCACAACTAAAAATAATCTTGATACCATTTCCAACATGGACTAAACCTGCAAGGTTGAGGCAGAGAAACATCTTACCAGGCTGACGTTGAAGGATGTGCATTTCAGCTCTTCCAGACTCTGTTTCTGCAGTCGCTCTGCAATCATGACTCCTGGAGGCCTGGCACCACCACCACCTTAGAGCCCCCAGCTCCTACCTCCTGCCATCTTTCCTCCTCCTTCAGCAAGTCCAGTCTTGTTCAAGGGCCATCATGCTGCCCCACCGACCCTATAACACAAACAGGCACGTTAGCAACATCAGGCACAGCCCCAAGGTCAGAGAACCTGCTTGCGCACCCCAGGCTTGCTACTTAGCGCCCGAGAGAGAAAATACTGGTGCTCTAAGTCTCCTTGAATGAAACTAAGCCCCAGAAAGCCTGAAACAAACTACTGATACTTATTTGAGCCACAGAATCACCTCACCCAGAATCATAGCCTTCCCAGGCCCAGAATACACTAACTCATCACCATCCCATAAGGATCTGTTTCATCACTTTCTGGGGGCTCAGACAATTTAGGTTTTTGCTTGCCTCACTGAGCTCTAGTTGCTTCTATCACCCTATCAGAGGCGTAGCAAGCGCCCTCCGTACCCTCCGACCGGAGGGGGCCCCGCAAGGAAGGGGGCCCCTAAAAGTGGCAAAATAAATACCGCATTCCAGTTTCTGCATTGTAAGGGGCCCCGACCGGACATATGTTTGGAGGGGGCCACCGTTCGGAGGGGGCCACGTTCTTTGTTGCTACGGCCCTGCACCCTATGCAATGTAGGCTTCTTTCCTTCAGCCCCCACATCCCAGGCACACTTCATGAGCCCAACCTCTACAGCTAGCCCCCATCTTCCTCCCGTAACCCCAGGACCAAGCAAGTTGTAAGTCGAGCTTCTGGTTTCTGCTCCAACCAAGTGAACCAGTCTCCCTCCTTAACAGTTGGAGTATCATCTCCTTTCCCCAACCCTGAAGCAACTTTGGTAAACAAACTCCCCACCCCAAGCATAGGGCAGCAGGTGGAATCAGCAATCTTATTGTGACCCAATAAACATTCTGCCCTTTCAGTAATGACAATAACTAGTGGACAGGCTGCACAGTGCTGTGGCTGCAGCTACAGCACAGGGCTCCTGAGGCCTAGTCCCAGTTCTGCCACAGGCTCCCTGTGTTATCTTGGGAAAGTCATGTCCGCTCTTTCTGCCTCAGACTGCCCCACTAACATTAGTAAAGCACATTACGCTCCTCTGGCGGGTGCCATTAAAGAGTGCAAAGCATTCTTTATACCAGGGGTTCGTAGCCTTTTTCTTTCTGAGGCCCCCCGAACATGCTATAAAAACTCCACAGCCCACCTGGGCCACAACAACTGTTTTCTGCATATAAAAGCCAGGGCTGCTATTGGGGGTAGCAAGGAGGGTGACTGCCTGGGGCCCCATGCCACAGGGGCACCACAAAGCTAAGTTGCTCAGGCTTCAGCTTCAGCCCATGGTGGTGGTGGGGCTCGGGGGGACTTTGGCTTTCTGCCCTGGGCCCTAGAAAGCTATGCTTGGTGGACACCCTGAAACCTGCTCACGGCCCCGCAGGGGGCCTCGGACCCCTGGTTGAGAACCACTGATTTATACAATTTAATCTCATCAGGGTGCAAACTCCAGGATCCACATGGGGCAAAGCCACCAACAGGCAGCAGCACCTCACTTACTACCAGAAGCCAGATACAGCACCCCTTGCAGCTTCGGTTAGTGACCACCACAGAGCAGGCTGACTTGGGTTTAAGGCATCTCTCTGTGAACACTTAGTGTCTCAGAGGAGGAAGCCAACAGCACCTAGCTTCTTTCCCACACACAACATGCAACAGCAAGAGGGAATTGATCTACCTAACCTAGTGCAAGCTACAGCAGGAAGCACACACCAAGGCTGTGAGCAGAGAAATCTCCAAAGCAGAAAGCAAAACCAAACAGCCAACCTAACCCTATGGGCCTTTTTGCTGCTCCCTAGTAAAAGGAGCCCAACTGCTCTGATCCCTTTGCCACCTGCATCAGCTGTCCAGGGAGTGGGCATCTCCCATTCTCAGACTAAACCCTTTCAAGTCAACTCACCCCCCTGCATCCAGGACGCTGCTGGGCCCAGTCAAACCTCAACCCAGAGAAACAATGTGCTCACCCCTGAGCCACTCCGAACATGCCAAGTGCCAACTGATCTCACAGATCACATGAGCAGAAAGAGGGACAAAGGCTCACAGGCTACAGTGCCAGGCACCCTAGTGACGAGGAGAGGGCTCCCTGCAGGGGCTGAGAAAATCAAACACAGACACTGAAGCAGAGCAAGGTCACCCGATGTCCAGCTCCAGTCATTCCACCACACTGGCAATACCAGACCAGCACAGAAGGTGCCAGCCTCAGGCCCCCTTCTCCCCCACTGACCCTAGAGCAGCACTAGGGGACATCAGCCCAGCCTTCCCCTGCTGCCCCAGGGTGGGCTCTGACACTTGTATCTGAAAGTGACAGGAGGCTGCTAGCTGGGGCGGGGGGGGGGGGGGGGGCGCAGGACTGCCAGCTGGGGGCCCGGAGGAGGCAGGGGGCTGTCAGCCGGGGCAGGGGGGGGCCAGAGGAGGCAGGGGGCTGTCAGCCGGGCAGGGGGACGCAGCTGGGGGCCCGGAGGAGGCAGGGGGCTGTCAGCCGAGGCGGGGGGGGCGCAGCTGGGGGCCCGGAGGAGGCAGGGGGCTGTCAGCCGAGGCGGGGGGGGGGCGCAGCTGGGGGCCCGGAGGAGGCAGGGGGCTGTCAGCCGAGGCGGGGGGGGGGGGCGCAACTGGGGGCCCGGAGGAGGCAGGGGGCTGTCAGCCGGGGCAGGGGGACGCAGCTGGGGGCCCGGAGGAGGCAGGGGGCTGTCAGCCGGGACAGGGGGACGCAGCTGGGGGCCCGGAGGAGGCAGGGGGCTGTCAGCCGGGGCGGGGGGGGGGCGCAGCTGGGGGCCCGGAGGAGGCAGGGGGCTGTCAGCCGGGGCAGGGGGACGCAGCTGGGGGCCCGGAGGAGGCAGGGGGCTGTCAGCCGGGTCAGGGGGACGCAACTGGGGGCCCGGAGGAGGCAGGGGGCTGTCAGCCGGGGCAGGGGGACGCAGCTGGGGGCCCGGAGGAGGCAGGGGGTCACCGAGGCCAAGGCGCCCCGCCGCCCCCGGTTGTTCCTGGCTATGGAACCGGACAGGCTGCCCCGCGCCACAGACCGAGGGATCCAGCCCGGGACCCTCCGCTCCGAGCCAGCGCCGGGCCCGCCCGCTGAGGCCGAGCTGAAGTCACCAACCGGGGTCCGGCGCGGCCCCACCTCGGGGCTCCCCCTGCACCCGGCTCCGCCACAGCCCCGGCGCCTCCCCCTTCGGACTGTACCGTGCAGCAAAGGACGACGGGAATTGTAGTCGGGGTGGGCGTCCGAGCGGCCCGTCCCCGCCGACCCCCTTCGTTCCTTCCCGCACCAGCATCACCCCTCCCCCCGGCCTTGCCCCCCAAGTCCCCACCCCCATAACCCCACACAAAACCAGCCCCTTCCCCCCAGGACCCACATCCCCTCTAGCCCCCCCGCAGGGAAAAGGGAGTAGCTCAACACAAGGGGAGGTAGAGTCTCGACTCCCCATCCAGCTTGGGGTGGGAGGGACTGGGAGGCAGCAGGAGAGGCCCCTTCACACACTGTAGCCAGCTGCAGGATGGGGGGCACTCAGCCCCCCAAGGAATGTTGTAAGGGCAGGATGCCGGAGAAACATCACCTGTTCCCATGGTGGGGTCACTGGCAGGGCATGTGACTTTACCGCAGGACCGGAGAAGGGAGTGGAGTTGTCTCTCTAGCCCAGATTGCACCTGCCCTGGATTTCCACGCCTCGGAGCCCTTTCCCAACGCTGAAGGAAAGTGCTAGGTGGTAACTAGAGCGTGGCCTGGCCAGAGCCTCCTGCCTAGCTCATCGTATTCAATCGTGGAGGGGTTGGATGGTGCAGATCTCCACGGACCTGTTCACCGTAAATATTTAATCATCTTCCCCTCTAACCAATGGCAAGAAGGGCAGCAGCAACCCCTAAGGCAACATTAACCCTTTGGCAAGGTAAACTTCCTCCCTTAAGACTCATGGTTTCCTTGTGCCTTTTGTGGTCCCCTCTCCCCCATCACTTCTCCTCTGGGCTGGGCCTGACAAACTGCTGCCAAGAATTTCCCCTCCTCGCTGGTCTGGCTGCTCCTACAGCTCAATGCACAGAGGGACATCTTTACTTAGCTTGTGGAGTGCCCACACTGGGGGAAGGGTCACAACTCCCCATTATCTGAGTCCTCATGAATTGCCAAAGCCTCCCTGAACCTGCCTGTGGTGAGCAGAGCCCCAGAGGCCTAGGGACAGAAAAATAACCCAGCCAGCAGCTATTACAGAGTCTTTTGGTAAATTTTATTGACCCCACTTTCCATTTTTCCAACCCCTTCTATATAGATCTCCCTGGAACACAAGAGACCGAACAGATTCCTGAAGGGAAGCAGAAAGAACTGGTCCTATGCATGCTGGTATTCATTGCAATGCCTGGGGTTACAGGTACTCCGGTGACAGAAACACTCTCTACACCATTGGAAGTTGGGCTGTGTGAGGAGATAGCTGCTGGGTTTGTATCTCTCGCTTTGTGCATTGTGTAAGTGGTCTGATGCTCAGCTCCAAGCCTCAACACTAACAGCCCCTTGTCCCTGGGGCAAGCTTCAGGATAATCTCATGTCCTCCATGAGCTCAGAAGATCCTAGCAGCTGGGCTTGTATGAAACTTGATGCCTGAGCTCTTCCCACTCCCCAAATGCTGTCGTTTCAGAGGCAGAAAATGCTCTGGACTCTCCTCATAGCCCCATCCAGGAGCAGTATGGGCAGGTGTGCGCGTTTCCTAGGAAGGGCAGCAAGTTGGAGTGGATCTGGGGCAGCCATGGAGAGGAGCAGCCAGGAGATGACAGGCCAGCAAACTGTGAAAACAGGATACAGACAAATGAATAGGAAGGAAAGAAAACAAACCTGATGTGAGAAGCACACGCCTGCAATCCAAAGCATGGCAGTGTCCCCCTGGAGAGGATGCTGAGCCCCGAGGATCCTTTCCCCCCTATTCTCCCCTTCCCCAGGACAATGACCAACAATACTTTCCAGCATCAGAGAGTGTCCAGAGGAAGGCACAAGACTTCCAGACTGCACTTCAGCTTGTCAGGAGGGGGTATTGTCCGTGATGATCACTCTGTGCTACGTACTCCTGTGCTCGCAATGAACCATTAAATAGCATTCCCTACTGCTGCCCTAAGTCCCTGTCACGAGCAGGAACAGGAGAAAGCAAGCCCAATCAAAGCCCAAATACCTGTCCACCCAGTGATTCTCCTGGCAGATTTTCAAGAGGCCTCAGGGAACCAGGCCAGTCTTCTGAGAAGCCGCATAAAGAGTTTGTCTCCGTCATTCCTGAGAGACTCACCAGCTCCTGCCTTGCAAACAAACAGCAATTTAAATCACACTGATTCAGTCAGTGGAAAGGATCAGCACTGGTCATCACATGGAGCAGCACTGTCATCCCACTCCATGCTTCAAACCTAGGAGAGATCATCAGGCCCTTCGCCTCCTTGTGTCCAGGCTGGGAGGGGTAGGCAGGACTCCTCTCCAGTGAGCACTGGCAGAAGAGACAGGAGATGCTGGACCTAGTCCTTGCTCTCTCATCAAACCCAGCAGTTGGGGTCCCAGTCCCCTGTGCTTTTCTCCCCAATGCCCACTATGCAGCTGGGGGTGATGGCAAAGCAGGCACACACCACATACAACACAGAGAAGCATTTTCCAGAGCACTGGGGAATTTATACTATGCTCACCACTGGGACATTTGAGCACCTGGTAGGATTTGCTTGCATCAATCCCTCCCTTCTATGGTATAAGGCTCCTGATACCTACCTCTCAGTGCCATAGAGTGCCAAGCTTCACAGGCCCCCCTAGGCATGTTAACATACCGTTCACTCTAGCTATTTGCTGCCTACGGCAGCTCAGTGTAATGGCCACTATATCCAGAGGGATTCTAGGAAGCGCTGGGAAGGATACCCATTGATTTGGGTGGATCCTCCATGTTTCATGTTGCTAGGCTTCTGCCCCTTCCTCCCCCTACAAGAGTTTCTCTCCTGTAAGACTCTAGAGGGGCCAAGAGCAACTGGCAGGCACTTTCCTTGGAAGTCCTTGTCCACACAGGAGAGGATGCTGGGTGGGCGGGTCCCAGGCATGCAATGCCCGTCTCCACAGCTTGACTTGCATGTCCCAGGAGCGGCGGCTATATTTCTTGTACTTATTTGGAGTTCGGGGGTGAATCCCTGACTGCCGAGCAGCCCTGGGAATGAAGCATGACATTTATCAGTGACCAGGTGCTTCCATTAAAGAATTCCTCACCCCAGCATCAAGACCACCCTAACCCAGCAGGAGCATGGCACTAATAGGGCCCCAGTAGGATGTAGGAAACACGCTCCAAAGGCTCCTGAATATGTCAAGTTTCTGGGACTTTTGGAAGGGGGAAGGGAAAGGAAGTTGCCTTCAGGCAGGATCAAAGGGAAGGAAGTCATTTTACATCAGTTTCAGGTATCTCTTCCCTTGGTGGGGAGCCTGTGGTCACAGTCTGAATAAGCAGGCTTATATGGGAAGTGGAGGTGAAAGCCAGGGACCACCTCACTTGGGGACCTGTTGTAGGAAGTGCTGGTAGCCAATAGTATTCTTCCCATAGTCTATCTGCTTCTGTCTCCTCTGCAGGATGGTCTCATCGGTCTCAGTGTCAGATCTGGTGAAGAGAAAAAGTTAGTACTAGAGACACAAAAGTCAACCCTGGACAAGCCACATGGTCAGCATGCATCCAA
Source organism: Emys orbicularis (assembly GCF_028017835.1). Taxonomy (NCBI): domain Eukaryota; kingdom Metazoa; phylum Chordata; order Testudines; family Emydidae; genus Emys; species Emys orbicularis. Next base: position 113,795,707 of record NC_088690.1, on the reverse strand, counting down.
CACACCTCAATCCTGAGCTGGCTCCTCTTGCTAGGCCTGGCCTTGTGCCAATTCCCACGCTGACCATATTAACTCCAGGGGAGAATGGCTTTGATGACAAGGGCCTGTCCCAAGGAAAAGAAAGTTTGTTGCACGATAAACTTGCTTGTGTCACAGCCAGGTGTGACCACTGCATCCGACAGACTAGCCAGCCATCTGTTTGGTCCTGGGAAGCAGAACTAAACTGGGCAATGCAGCTTATCATAAAGGTGCAGAGGATCCAGCTCAGCTTCTGGGACAGTTTATTCCTTTGAAACTCAGAACTGAAGCACTGAGACCGGTCAGCCCTCTCCTGAGAGGGCAACAGGATTACTCCAGCCCAGCTCTGGGGTCTGTTGATGGAAGCCCTGGATACATGATCAAGGCAGCCAGTCATATTCTCAGATTATTATGTGTATTGCAGTGATACTCGCAGTCCCCCACTCAGAATCAGAGCCCCATTGTGCTGCATGTGATACAGACACAGAGAGACAGTCCTTGCCCGAGTTTACAAAGGAGGGGGAAGGAAAACAGTCAAATAGATACAATTATAGATCTACAAAACTCAAAAATGCAGATGTATATCTCTTTAAGAGTCAAATAGCCAACTGCCAATTAAGCTAAATCTTCATTAACTGGTAGATTTCTATAATGTAGCAAGTATCAGTGGCTGATTTATACACTCTTCCTATCAGGCCAAGGACATAAGAACAAGTCAAGGGGTCTCATCCCAAATACCTATTGCCATCAGCAGGGATCCCTTCAGCCTTGTCTACAAAACAGAAAATGGTGACTCAGGAAAATGCTTGAATGTAACACCTTCTTCCCATCTTATTTTCTGTTTATCTTTTAGACTAAGCTTCTTAGTGTGGGGGACTGTATGTTTTATACAGGGTCAAGAAGTGTCCGTGCTTAGTAAATAGGATGAGATCTCAACTGTCAGAGTAAAAATATATGACAACTAAGCAATGTGACAAAACTAAAACTACAGCCCCACATCTTACCATAGCTTTACATACTCCCTCAGGACTTTTGAGTGTCTACAAGGCTACTGGGAGATTAATCCCAAGAGTTCCACTCTGCAACAGCAACATCTCTACTGGGATATGTAGTGCCACTTTCCTGAAAGCAACAATGGGAATTCTGGGCAAGGAAGGAGACTGGGAGAAGGGCGGTATCTGAGTCAATGAACCAGGTTGTGCTGGTGGGGGAGTGACACTATATGTGAAAGAAAGCATAGAATCAAATGAAGTAAAAATCTTAAATGAACCAAACTATACCATATCTCTTGCATCTGAAGAAGTGAGGTTCTTACCCACGAAAGCTTATGCTCCCAATACTTCTGTTAGTCTTAAAGGTGCCACAGGACCCTCTGTTGCTTTTTACAGATTCAGACTAACACGGCTACCCCTCTGATACTTGAAACTATACCATAGAATCTCTAAGGATAGTAATTCCATGCTCTATTAATAAGAATATAGCAGTAGAGATATACTACCGACCACCTGACCAAGATGGTGATCGTGACTGTGAAATGCTCAGGGAGATTAGAGAGGCTATTAAAATAAAAATCTCAATAATAATGGGGGATTTCAACTATCCCCACATTGACTGGGTACATGTCACCTCAGGACAGGATGCAGAGATAAAGTTTCTAGACACCTTAAACGACTGCGTCTTGGACAGCTAGTCCTGGAAACCACAAGAGAAGAGGCAATTCTTGATTTAGCCCTAAGTGGAGCACAGGATCTAGTCCAAGAGGTGAATATAGCTGGACTGCTTGGTAATAGTGACCATAATATAATTAAATTTAACATCCCTGTGGCGGGAAAACACCACATCAGCCAAACTCTGTAGCATTTAATTTCAGAAAGGGGGACTACACAAAAATGAGGAGGTTAGTTAAACAGAAATTAAAAGGTACAGTGCAAAAAGTGAAATCCTGCAAGCTGCATGGAAACTTCTTAAAGACACCATAATAGAGGCTCAACTTAAACGTATATCCCAAATTAAAAAACATAGTAAGAGAACCAAAAAAGTGCCACTGTGGCTAAACAAAGTAAAAGCAGCAGTGAAAGGCAAAAAGGCATCCCTTAAAAAGTGGAAGTTAAATCCTAGTGAGGAAAATAGAAAGGAGCATAAACTCTGGCAAATGAGGTGTAAAAATATAATTAGGAAGGCCCAAAAAGAATTTGAAGAACAGCTAGCCAAAGACTCAAAAAGTAATAGCAAAAAAAATGTTTTAAGTACATGAGAAGCAGGAAGCCTGCTAAACAACCAGTGGGCCAACTGGACGATCGAGATGCTAAAGGAGCACTCAAGGACGATAAGGCCATTGCGGAGAAACTAAATGAATTACAAGCGAGTCTCATCTTACGCACATTTAACATGCGCGAATTCAGCTTTGCACGGTCGGCAAAAACTAAAACAAAAACAAACAAAAAGAAAAATAATTTAAATACTGTACCCGTAGTGCGGGCGATTCCGCCCACCATTACACTCAATGTAATTTTGACTATACACGATTTTCACTTTACGTGCTGACAACGGAACGTAACCCCAGCGTAAGATGAGACTTGCCTGTATTTGCATCGGTCTTCATGGCTGAGGACGAGAGGGAGATTCCCAAACCTGAGCCATTCTTTTTAGGTGACAAATCTGAGGAACTGTCCCAGATTGAGGTGTCATTAGAAGACGTTTTGGAACAAATTGATAAACTAAATGGTAATAAGTCACCAGGACCAGATGGTATTCACCCGAGTTCTGAAGTAACTCAAATGTGAAATTGCAGAACTACTAACTGTAGTCTGTAACCTATCATTTAAATCAGCTTATCTACCAAATGACTTGAGAATAGCTAATGTGACGCCAATTTTTAAAAAGGGCTCCAGAGGTGATCCTGGCAATTACGGGCTAGTAAGCCTGACTTCTGTACCAGACAAACCGGTTGAAACGATAGTAAAGAACAGAATTGTCAGACACATAGATGAACATAATTTGTTGGGGAAGAGTCAACATGGTTTTTGTAAAGGGAAATCATGCCTCAACAATCTACTAGAATTCTTTGAGGGGGTCAACAAGCATGTGGACACGGGTGATCCAGTGAATATAGTGTACTTAGATTTTCAGAAAGCCTTTGACAAGGTCCCTCACCAAAGGCTCTTAAGCAAAGTAAACTCTCATGGGATAAGAGGGAAGGTCCTCTCATGGATCAGTAACTGGTTAAAAGATAGAACAACGAGGAGTTGGCTTCTGGAAGAAGTTGGCTGCTTTCACCTGGGACAGACAAAGTGGTCAGAAGAACAGGAGTCCTTGTGGCACCTTAGAGACTAATAAATTTATTTGGGCATAAGCTTTCATGGGCTAAAACCCACCAGTTGACAAGAAGGGGTGAATATCAACAGAGGGAAAAAAATAATTTTCTCTGTTGATACTCACACCTTCTTGTCAACTGCTGGGAATGGGCCACATCCACCCTAATTGAATTGGCCTCGTTAGCACTGACCCCCCACTTGGTAAGGCAACTCCCATCTTTTCATGTGCTGTAATATATATACCTGCTTACTGTATTTTCCACTCCATGCATCTGATGAAGTGGGTTCTAGCCCATGAAAGCTTATGCCCAAATAAATGTGTTAGTCTCCAAGGTGCCACAAGGACTCCTCGTTGTTTTTACTGATACAGACTAACACGGCTACCCCTCTGAAACCTGGTTAAAAGATAGGAAACAAAGGGTAGGAATAAATGGTCAGTTTTCAGAATGGAGAGGGGTAAATAGTGGTGAAGAGTTACAAAGGGAACTCATAAAACTGGGTGAATGGGCAACAAAATGGCAGATGAAATTCAATGTTGATAAATGCAAAGTAATGCACATTGGAAACCATAATCCCAACTATACATATAAAATGCTGGGGTCTAAATTGGCTGTTACCACTCAAGAAAGAGATCTTGGAGTCATAGTGGTTAGTTCTCTGAAAACATCCACTCAATGTGCAGCGTCAGTCAAAAAAGCAAACAGAATGTTGGGAATCATTAAGAAAGGGATAGATGGTAAGACAGAAAATATCATATTGCCTCTATATAAATCCATGGTATGCCCACATCTTGAATACTGCGTGCAGATGTGATCGCCCCATCTCAAAAAGATATATTGGAATTGGGAAAAGTACAGAGAAGGGCAACAAAAACGATGAGGGGGTTGGAACAACTTCTGTATGACAAGAGATTAATAAGACTGGGACTATTCATCTTGGAAAAGAGATGACTAAGGGGGGGATATGGTAGAGGTCTATAAAATCATAACTAGTGTGGAGAAAGTAAATAAGGAAGTGTTATTTACTCCTTCTCATAACACAAGAACTAGGGGTCACCAAATGAAATTAATAGGTAGCAGATTTTAAAACAACCAAAAGGAAGTATTTTTTCACACATCGCACAGTCAACCTGTGGAACTTCTTGCCAGAGGATATTATGAAGCCCAAGACTACAACAGAGTTCAAAAAAGAACTAGGCAAGTTCATGGAGGATAGGTCCATCAGTGGCTATTAGCCAGGATGGGCAGGGATGATGTCCCTAGTCTTTGTTTGCCAGAAGCTGGGAATGGGCAACGGGATGGATCACTTGATGATTACCTGTTCTGTTCATTCCGTCTGGGGCACCTGGCATTGGTCACAGTCAGAAGACAGGATACTGGGCTAGATGGACCTTTGGTCTAACCCAGTCTGGCCGCTCTTATGCCCCCGGTCATCCTCCATCCAACTCACTCTTGATGTTTTCCAGCACAAATTGCTCATTCTTCCTCCCAAGCTCTCACTACATTAAACATCATGTTCTCCCTTGCAGCCATAGAAATAATCCTAAACAGAGACATTTGTCATCACCAGCTCTCTTTTCTCTTTGAAATTCTTGCCCCATTAATTATATGCATTTTTTCCTCTAAGGCCATAGGCAAATGTCTGCTATTTAGAATCTAGACAGAAAGCTTCTGCATACCATGTGTGTTTCCACCCACCTGTCTTTCTCACATACAGACGCTTTTCCAGAGGCAGGCTCTTCACATCTAAGAACAAGAGGGTCATGAAACAGAGAACTGTATGCCAGTTATGGAAGAAAATCAATTCTCCACCCTAGACAGAGCTCACAACCCTTCCTTACAACGCAGCTAGCTCAGGGACCCATCCTACCCCTCGGCCCATAGAAAACACTGACTTCTGAAAAGTCAGTGTCCGCACGGGGGACAGAATTCTCTTAAATAAGTTGAGTCAGCTAAAAACTGAGCTTCAAAGAATGATTCTAAACCAAGGGGAAGCAGTCACCACCTTTGAAGGCAGCCAAAGGGCTCTGGGTGACAAAGCCTCCAAATTAATGTATCTGAGCCTAAAGAGGATTGTCAGCCCAGTGAGACACGGGCTAAGGAGCATTATGAACATGAAGTAATGCAAACAGGTGTCAAGCATGCCCTGTTCCTGCACCTCTTGACCCTGAATGAAGCCCGAGTGCCACCAACAGGTAGCAGGGCCAGTTCTATCACCCAGGTTCATTGTTTGTGTGTCTTGCGGTAGCACCTAGGAGCCCCAACCGGAATAGCACTGGCCCAGCAACGGCGGGCGCCTGCCAACAGAGCATCCAGCCATGCTCGGGGACAGCGCAGGGAAAGGCACGTCAGGCCGCAGCAGCGCAGCGTGAGCCGGGGGATGGTCACAGCGTGTCGGGCGCTGGAGAAGCCCGTCTCGGACCTAGCGCAGCCCCCGCAGGAATCCCCGTTATCGTTACCGGGACACGCGCCGGGGCAGACACCGGCACAGGGACTGTCCCACACGCCCCCACTGCACCCAGCCCCGGGGAGCCGCCCCGGTCTCTGCTCCGCGAAGGGCTGCCGGAGGCGCGGCTCGGGGGAGCGGTGAATGGGGGAGCCCCCCCGGCCCCGCGTGGGAACAGGGCGCCACGGGAAGCGCAGCGGGTTACGGGAGCGGGGCGAGCGGAGCGCGGCTCAGACACGGCCGGGGGCTCGGCCCAGGTCTACCCCGCCCGGGCGTTACAGCCCCGGGACAGCTGCGGGGTCCGGGCCGCGCGCCCGTACCTGCCGGCCAGCGGCTCCCAGCCACACAGCGCGCGAGGCGCGGGCAGCATAGCCACTGGCGGGCGCGTGCGCGGAGCCACGTCACCAGGCGGGGTTCGCCTGTGGAATAGGTGGCACTCCCCCTCACTAATACTTACAGACCCCGCCCCCACGAATCACGTGCTCCCGGGGGCGGTGATTGGCTTCACGGAGCCAATAAGCGCTAGACATGGGCGGAATCCCTTACATCCGTCCAATATCAAGAGCAACGTCCCGCCCGCCATTCTCTCCCCCAATAGGTTCTCACTTCGCTCGAGTCACGCGGACATTACCCAATCAGAGAGCGGCTCTTGTGTTTGGTCCCGTCCCCCGGTCGCCCTGATTGGCTACGGTCGGCAACAATCTCTGTGATTGGCTGGGATCCGGCGGCAGGTTTAAGTTCCCCGTGCTCTATTTTCATTCAAGTCTGCGGGCTCGGGGACTGGGGCGAGACCGGGCCAGGGATCAGCGGGGCGCGGCGGAGCGGAGCGGCCCGGCGCCGGCGGGTCAATGAGGGCGGCGCGCGGCTGGGGGGCGAGCGAGCCGGGACCCGCCTGTCCCGGGTGGGGGCGTGACCCGCGGGCGCCCGAAGGCCCTGGGGATGGGCCGCGGGTGACCCGGCTTGTGTGCTCCTAGGTGGCGGTCCCGCGGCGCCATGGCCGGGAATCTCTCCCCCGGGGGACCCGGCGGCCCCCGCTCGCGTCTCGGCTTCCGAGCCAGCTGCAGGATGGTGCTGAACTTGCTGCGGGACACCGAGGTCTCCCTGCCCTTCACCCCGGAGCTGCCCCGCACCCCGGTCACCGACCTCGCTCGGGGCTTTAGGAACCTCAGCACCTTGGCTGGGTAAATCGCGTCTCGCCGCCTCGGCCACCCTCCGCCTCGGGCGCTGGGAGCACGCGGGGAAAATCTCCTGACGGGGAGCTGGGATGAGGAACAGCCCCAGGCACGAGTGCAGTGCCGGGGGACAGACTCGGCATCCACCCTAATGGAAACGAAATCTGCCCTCCACCCGCCCTGCCAACAAACGCCCCGTAGCAGACTAGGGGCCAGGTACAAGCTTAGCTTGTTCTTTTGCTGAAATCCTTTGGTGTTTCATCCACCTGCCGCTCAGGCTGCCCAACAGGCAGAGACCTAATAGTGCTTCTGATCTCCCCAAGTAGTGCAGGTAGCATTGGAGAAGGGGCGGGGGGGGGGGTAAGAGCAGTCTCTTTGCTCAGCTTGGGTCAGGATGAACACATCAACTAGTGCTCCTACTACAAGGATTGGGTCAGCAGCTTGCTCTTGATGGGTGGGGGGAGGGTTGATAAATTCAGGCCTAAATTTAGGATTTCTTGCTGTTTAGTGTTTGCCTTACTGTGTTGAAAACAACTTTAGTCTAAAGGTTGTGATGCCTGCAAGGCCTGTTCAGAAGGAACCAAGAGGACTATAAGACTCTCTGTCCCAGCATCGGCTCCTGCAAGAAACAAGGGGGGGGGGGGCGCTTCTCATTTTTAAAAAAAAACGTTTCTTGGTGTGAACAGCATGGCCACTAAACCTCATCTTTTTATAAAGGCACCCTCAAGACCTTCCGAAATGCCTCACAAAGCTCAGGTTCTGAGTTCTTTGGATAGGGCTGGGGAAGCTACCTCTTATGGTTCCAGTGGCTCTAAGTGGGTGCATGATGCAGAAAAGAGTTCTGACAGAGATCCTGCTGTTGGATCCAGTGCAGTCTCCTACCTTGATGTCCACATGCTGATTTACAAAAATGTCACAATTTTCCCTATCCCCTGATACTTTTGATTTTGATTTGTTGTTGCAGGGATACACCAAAGTGCTGTCTAGATCTGTCTGATCTCAGCAGTGGTGAGGAGATGCCTGCCTTCAATTTCACCCATTCCCCAGACACGGCTGGTAAGAGCTGACTGGCTGGGACAAAATTCTGAGCCTTAGCCCTAGTTTTATTGCTTGCTATTATGCTGGTAGCAAGACCCAAAAGAACACTTTGGTTACAACTAGTACTGTCAGCCAGCTCAGCCCCTTCCCCTTATTTTATTTTATTATTTATTTTGTATTGCAAGAATGCCTACCTAGGGGTCCCAATCAAGGACCAGTACCTCATTTTGCTATGTGCTGTTAAATAAGTAATAGAGTTCCTGAGAACTCTCTCATTCTGGGATTATGAAAAGATTCATCAGGTGGATTAAACAGATAGATGGGTTGTGGTTAGATGAAGACAAGTAAAACAAGCACATTTTGCATAGTATAGGCAGTAGCTGCAACTCACTTGACTAGCCATTTCCAACAGCAGTGCTTGTAATTGTTAATAATGGTACCAAGACTCTCAGAATCCTCAACTCCAGCTGTACACCCCTTCAATATGAGACAGTCCAAAATGAGCCCAGCTTCCACAAGGCTGAGGCTTCACAGCCTAGCCAGGTGGAAAGGACTCTGCCATCCTTATAGTGAAAAGATTGGCTGTTGTAGCTATTCTCTTAGAATGCTCCCTTGAACTGTTCTCTAACTGTGCTGTTGCCAAAGCATGGAAAGCATTGGCACATGGGATAATTTGTCTTTACAGTTTACATAAACCTAGGGATGCTGTTGCAACACATCAGCAATATTAGTGGAGCACATCCCCGGTCTCACTCTGCCTTAAAAGTGAAGGTTACAAATATAGTCTTCCTTGAACAAGTTAAATCAGCAGCAAACGCTGCTTTACTAGTTTTGTGAATTTCAAAATCTTCTAATTTGTCTCATCCATCCCTTGGGACTGTCCAGTACTGAGCCCGGCTGTATCATTTCTAGAATTTTTCCCACTGTAGTTTGAAATGTCTCCAGTTACTTCCTGGAGACCATTCTACAGCCTGGGTCTCCTCACTAGGAGGTATTCCTGATATTCAGCCTACCGTTATCCTTTTCTGTCTAATCTCTCATCTTGGGTAGTCATAGAATGTTGGCCACAGGAGACTCTAGATGCCTTTTCTTCATTTCACATAATTGCTCCTGCTTTATTCTCCATGCTCATGCCCACTGTGTTTTGCTGACTTATCTCTCTTCAGTTGCAGGTCGGGTGGACTCATCAGGACCTCAGGATGGGCTGTAAGTTCTGTATATCAGGGCTCTTCTATGAGCACCCATCACTACAGTATCTGTAGTTCCTGTTAATGAGCCAGATCAGATGAAGAATGATATGCTCTGAAATGGCAATACATACCACGCTTGGGCTGAGGAAGAGATTCCCCCTCAAAAGTAGCAGGGATCTTTCCTGACCTGTCCAGATAGTGTTCTTATCTTTATAAAATGTCAGTGACTCCTGGCTGGAAGATACTGTGTAGTTAAGCAAGGAGTGTTAACATTTAGGTTCTAGATGGAGTGCGCCATGTGCCATGTCATGCAAACCTTTCCTTTCCAGCTGCTGAGTCTTTGCACTCCTTTTCCTTTTGAACTCTATTTAATCATAACCACCATTAATTTACGGAGAGGGTCAGTAATGATATGGACTCCTTCACCTCCAATCAGCTGTTCAGATCTGGCTACCGTTAGTAGTAACCAAAAGTAGTTTCTATTCTGTGGCTCTGGTTCTCATGTGAAATGAGCATTGTGTGTTTTTTAAACCGACTCAGCCCAGTTCCTAGTTCAGAGGTTTTCATATCACAAAAAACCACTGGTTTGTCAGCAGCCTCAGTGGAGAGACCAAGGACTAAATGGGCCACAGTAATTGAATTCCCTTTGATGGGATCCTTCCAAAATATGATTGAGGCGTGCGAGGGGGTGAAATGAAGTTCTGTGCTGCAGCTGTCCGTACAGTACCTGTCCGGTTCTCCAGCACGGTCAGGCAGGCACCATTTCTGGCATATACCTGCATTGCTGTGCTCACATGTGAAAAGAGCAGCAAGGTAAAATCAAAAAAGATCTCTGAGTAAATCTGAAGGCCTGTTGTAATAATTAGGTCTACAAATTTACTCTTAATTATGAGCTCAACTGTAATAAGTATATAAATGTTCATAATATGTGACAATAGCCTATGACAACAAATGTTGATGGGACAAGATACAAAAGGGAGACAGAAAAACTGAATTAATCTAAACAAAAAGGCAACTTTGATATAACTCAAAGAATATATTAAAATCATGCCTCGTAAACAGATGATGTGGAACCAAAAATTAAGTAACCAAAATTGGTATGTCAGAAACTAGCCCTAACTGGTGGACTAAATAGTAAACATTCATTACTGAAAACAATTTGACCTACTTTCATTAACATCTGTTATTACAGGTAACATCTTAGAACTTTCATACGGTTAAGGTAAAGTTGTAGGGCCAGTTATTACAACAGCTATTTTACCCACTGTTCCTTTTATCGGTCCTTAAAGAAAGAGATTTGGGGAAGAAAATAGGGAAGAACAAATGGAAGCAAGCTTTGCCATCATGGCTGTCACCCCCACCATCTCCTGGGTTTCTGGGCCTCTGTTACCTTAATCCTGAGCAATGTCTTGACCAGACTGAGCCAGATGACATTGCCACCCATAGCGGCTCCAGCTGAATCCCAACCACCAACTGAGATGAAACAAGACTGGATTTAAACGGGAGCTGTTGCTGCTGCTTCAGCTGTCATCAATCTCAACTAACTTCTTTTCCCCAAAGGGACAGTTTAGGACTTTAACAGAAGTAGCAACAACAACAGCTTCAGCTCATCTCAACTAATCTTTTCACTCTTACCAAAGAGGACAGTAATTATCATAGGACTGGAAGGGACCTTGAGAGGTTATCTAGTCTAGTCCCCTGCACTCATGGCAGGACTAAGTATTACCTAGTTCATCTTGGAGACCATCAAATAGACTGTCACACGAGGGGGGGTTTTCTTATAAAACTCCTTACAGCTAACAGGAAAGGGAACAAGGGATGTTAAAGTGAAAGCCTTACTTAATACTTCACATTTGAAATGCCTTAACTACTTTCCTTCTTTTCTGCATCTTTAATAAAAGATTAAAAAGGATTTTTAATGATGTGTCTGCCATAGTACTAAGCAGGCTGTGGTCTCTGTATACCAAACCCCAGACCTTGTTTAATAGAGTTTAATGTTGGACAGTGACTGGGTTATGTTAACACCTTCAGCCCATATTCCATCTAAATTAGTACAGCAGGCCACTGGTCTCTTCTCCCTCAAATCCTTCCTCAAGAACCACTTCTGCTGAGACCCTGCACGTTATTTTTTTATTTTAATGTAATGACAGCAAGGCTGACTGGGCTGAGTGCAGTTTGTAAAATTAACAGGATGACTGTGCAGCATCCAGCCCCATGGTTAAGGCTGGATCAGATCCCATCCCCCCAGCACATGCACACCCTCCTCTGTCTGGCACGCTCGCTTGGCAAGCCCTATTTCAGATTAGACTGAGCTCTTTGGGGCAGTGCCGGCGCAGTGATGCCCAAGCAGGGCCTTTGGGCATTACTGCAATACACAAGAGAACAATCTTTGACGTTTGTTCAGAGTTTCCTAGATGGGAGCTTATTGCTTCCCTGCTCTGCCCACCCATGCAGGGGACATTCCAGACCAGGTGGTGCATGTGGCTAGGCTGCTGTCAGAAATGGCTGTTTTCTCTCCTACACACTCATCAACATGTTCCTCTCATGAGGCAGCCTCCTGCTGATTATAGACAGCCTGCAGGTTCTTGCCTAGAGCGGCTCCCCACGTCGTCTTTAGCTGGCCCCATGTAGTATGTATTTTCTGGTTTCAGTCCTGCCTGGGCCTGGACAGGTGGAGTTTGGGTCTGGAGGCCTTTGAAGGGAACAATTCAATCTCTCTTTTCTGAGCCTACTGACAAAGCAGTGTTTTTTGTGATGTGGAAACTTGGTTTTTAGGGTCATCCTGGGAGCACCAGTTGCATTGGGTGTGGTATTATTTCTTACTCAGTTTTACACAAGACTCTGGAAATATGACAGAGACAGTTTGCAGCTGGCCAGCCATGTCCTGTTCAGCATAAATAGGGGGATGATCTGTAAAATGAGGGGCAGGATCCCTGAGTTCTAATTCCAGCTCTGCCAGTGACTCACCATGTGGCCTGGGGCGAGATTCTGTTTCTCCGAGACTCAGTGTCCCTTCCATAAAATGGGATAATCGTCCTGTCCTGCCTGCTGAGCATCACCAGGGTGCTGTGTTAGTGCTGAGCATTGTCATTCGGCATAAGTTCTGCAGGGACATACTGAAGTGGGTGGGTCCCCCCTGAGGACGTGCAGGCTGGACAGCAGAGCAAGCCCCAGGACACTCTGACAGGCTGTTTTTCTCCCTGCAGAGAGGCACAGAGGCAGAATGTAAAATCTTTCCTGGTAAGTGACTCCTCTTCGTTGTGAGACAGGTTATTTTGTTACCGGGAGGAGTTGGGGCATCTGAGCAGGCCCAGGAAATGCTGTGGGCTGGTGTAAGGAGGCTAGGTGCAGTGGGACACTGACTGCAGGTCTCAGGGCTCATGTTTACCATTGTCCCAGTGAGCGATCCCTTCTGTGCATTGTAGCCCCAGGTATTATGCAGCACACCGAGTTCCCCAGGCTCCATGCAGCGAGAAGGCAACGAGATAGACAACTCCCTGAACAAGGAAAACGTGAGTACCTGCTGGATGGGGCCGGGGGGCTGCACAGGCATTTGCTGGAAGTGGTGGCAGATGGGAGCACATGTCAGTACTGCAGCTCTGTAGCACAGAATCCTTACCAACCACTGAATATGGAAGGGGGTAATCCTCTAGGATCCCCAAATTGCCTTTCCTCCTTCCCCACTAACTGTGGTGCTGAATCTACTCCTAACCAAGATCCAGGGCCTGTTTAATGCCGGGGGAGGTTTGAAACTGTCTTAGGCTCTTGACCCTGGAGGTGGCGGATGTGGCCAGCTCTCAGCTCAAGGCCCTTTCCCCTTTCTCTTGTTTCAGGAGGGCCGCTGGTTTAAGCGCCCAGGGTGGCAAATGCCTAGGTCCCTGCTGTTTCGAAAGAGAGCAACAGCTCAGCTGGTGAGTTAATGCTTCAGGCTTCTCAGTATCCAATGACCTGATACGGTGAGTGTGGAGAGGATAATGCCAATGATATTTAATATAATATATGGAGATATACCTATCTCATAGAGCTGGAAGGGACCCTGAAAGGTCATCAAATCCAGCCCCCTGCCTTCATAGCAGGACCAAGTACCGATTTTGCCCCAGATCCCTAAGTGGCACCCCCTCAAGGATTGAACTCACAACCCTGGGTTTAGCAGGCCAATGCTCAAACCACTGAGCTATCCCTCCCCCGATGATAGACAGGGCTGGATGGGGATGAGCCCTCCTCTGAGATGTGGAGGAGGGGAGCAGGCTGGGTCAGATCTCCCTTTTCTTATGGGGGCACTGTCTGTGCCTTGTCTGAAGCCCTGCTTCCTGTGGAGAGCAGGAATCGGAGAGTTCACAGGTTTGTGAATTGGTTTGACACTGGGGGCAGTCAGGGAAGTCTGCTCTGCAACAGCCCTAGGCAGTACTCTTTGGGATTAGTTAACAGACTGACCATATGGAGTCTGGTTCTCGACCATCAGGAGTTACTGTCAGTGAGTGGCACTGACAGCATGGCAGAGCAGGTCTGGGATCTGCAGTGCAGCTTGCCTGGGTGGGAACAAGGCACCGTTGCAGGACTGTAACTCCATCTCGTCCCCTGTCAGGATGCAGGGGGCTTGGAGGAGTGTGAAGTGAAAGATTTGGGCAGCCCAATTGCTGCAGTGGCACCGCATCCACGCAGAATGGCAGAGAACTTGGACAGCTTTGAAGAGCTCTTCCCCAATGAACAAGAAGACATGGAGGTGAGAGGAGCCAGGCATAGTCATCATCTGCCCTGCATGTACTCCACTGTGTGCTTCATGGAGCAGTTCACAGGCTGGGGAAGTAGACACTGCAGAGTCTGTCCTGGTCTGGACTGACAGGCTACCAAGAGCCAGCAGGTGTTTGGGAGCATTCTGGATATTTCTAGGGAGCTGGGCAGCTTTGATAGTGTTTAGCTGGACAAAGTATTGTCAGCCTGAGCTCCACTGGAGAAGATGCAGAGCTCACCTCTCCCCTTCCACAGCTGGAGGAGTGGAGCGACCTGGGATGTGGTGAGCAGCCCTCCTGGACACTAGCAGATCCCTAGCTGTGTGTTCTCCCTCCATCACTGGGCACAGCAGCACACAGCTACGGGTTACTCTTGGTCACTGGATGCCTGACAGTGATTTCAGGTGAGTTGTGCTTGTGGTTAATGCTGTTTCTATGCCCCCCAGAAACCAGTGGCTGGGAACCTGTCCTCCAGCATGGCTGTCCTGCTCTCTGGACCCCTCCTCACACAGGACATCAATGTCAGTGAAGTGAGTGAGCTTACCTACTAATACGTCATTAAATCAGACCTGCCCAGGTGTCTGGGCAAAGCTTGTATCCTGCAGGGCAAAAATCATTCTTGGACTGGGGGGTGCTGCTTGGGCTGGCATTGCTCACTATCCACTTATTGCCATTCTAGGAGGAGCTGCTCTGCTTCCAGCTCCAAAGGGGCTTTACAGAGATGGGCCTCTGCAACCCAGGCTTCCGGGAAGGGAGCATTGCTCCGAAGGTGTTGAGCTGGGGAGATGGCGCCCCCTTGTGACTTGCCTTTCCTTCCCCTCTTGTCTGTCTCCAAGCAGGTCTCTATCAACAGAAGTCGCCTGTACCGCTCACCGTCCATGCCAGAGAAGTTGGACAGACCGGTGCTGAAGCGAATAGTGAGATGCCAGGACAATGAAACTCCAGTCAAGGTGAAACTGAGACGCAGCCCTGTCTATGAGGAGCTGGAGCAGGTAAGGGAGCCAGACCTGGGAATCATTAAGAAAGGGATAGATAATAAGACAAAATATCATATTGCCTCTATAAATCCATGGTACGTCCACATCTTGAATACTGCGTGCAGATGTGGTCTCTCCATCTCAAAAGGATATATTGGAATTGGAAAAGGTTCAGAAAAGGGCAACAAAAATGACTGGGGTATGGAACAGCTTCCATATGAGGAGAAATTAATAAGACTGGGACTTTTCACGTTGGAAAAGAGATGACTAAGGGGGGATATGCCAGAGGATGTTATGAAGGCCAAGAGGATCTTTGCCAGAGGATGTTGTGAAGGCCAAGACTACAACAGGGTTCAAAAAAGAACTAGATAAATTCATGGAGGATAGGTCCATCAATGGCTATTAGCCAGGATGGGCAGGGATGGTGTCCCTAGCCTCTGTTTGCCAGAAGCTGAGAATGGGTAACAGGGGATGGATCACTTGATGATTACCTGTCCTGTTCATTCTGGGGCACTTGGCATTGGCCACTGTTGGAAGACAAGATACTGGGATAGATGGAGCTTTGGTCTGACCCAGTCTGGCCGTTCTTATGCCAGGGACTTTGGAGGGGGTAGTCCAGCCTTTGCTTCGGGGAAACTGTAAGACGGGTGTTGGCCAGCCCATATGGGCAGAGCCACACAGTGGAGTAGCCGGTTAGGGACTGGTTGGCTTGTGTATTGCTGATGGCTGCCTGATTGGTTGCAGGGCGCAACTCTGAAGAAGACGGCCTCCCTCTCAGACATGGAAATTGTCAAAGTTCTTGATCAGGACTATGGCTTCCGACAGCTCATCGGGGACTTCTCTAAGGTCTGTGTCTGCTCCAGCCACCTGTGCCCTGAGCAGTCTCCCAGCTCTCGAAAGGGGTACGCCTTGATGTGGGAGAAGGAGCCACCTAAATTTGATGTGCAGAGCTGGTTATTTTCCTTGCTGCACAGCAGCGGGATGAGAATCCTAGGCCGTAACCCCCAGAGACACTCCTAGGGAGCTGGTTTGGTTTCTACATGTTAAACAATCTTTGATTCAAAATCAAATCCTGATGCCCCCAGGGAGGTGGCAGGTAAGTCAAGGATCAGAGAGCAATACCTCCCAGCAAACACAGGAATCCTGTGCTCAAAGAAACAGTTATGGATTTAATCAGAGGATGGAGAATGTGGGTGGGTTGAGTGGATGGGGGGTGAAGGATACAGGGACAGTCACCAAAGGGCCTGGGGGGTGGAAACCAGTCTGAGTTTGAGGATCTAGACGAGCAGGGTCCTTGCAGCTATTATGATTCTGAGCTGGACTGAGAATGTCTCTCTAGGTGTATGCGCTGCCGACAGTGACAGGAAGGCAACAGGATCTGAGATACATCACCCCGGAGACTGTGAGCAATGGCCTGCCCCCATGTCTGTAACTGTGTCCTTCCCCACCCCAAGCGTGCCTGTGCTCCCAGCTCTGCCTCTCCCTCCCCTCCAACATCCTTGTGTGTTACTCCTGAGAGCTGCTTGGTGGGGGCTATTTGACCTGCCTGTTGAAGCTGCTGCTTGTGAATCCTGATTCAAGTCTTGACTGCATTAATGTGGAGAAAGACTCCTTAATCCAGCCTTCAAAGCTTGTTAGCACTAGAGCATAATTAGACGCACCCTTTTCCAGCCACAAGCGTCACTTGAATGTTCTCTTGTATTTTGGCTGAGCAATCCCTGCTGCACACAGCCTGTGGCTCTTGCTGGCCTGGCAAGAAGAGCAGTTCTGTCTCAGAAGGGGAAGTTGTGTGGCTGGGAGCTGCCCCTCATTGTTGAATCCTTTAAGTGTAAATTGGATCCTTTACAGGTGGCTGCTCTTCTCTTTGGGCAATTCCAAAGCTTGATTGAGACATTCTACATCATCGACTGTCGCTACCCCTATGAGTATCGGGGGGGGCACATAAAGGTGAGGGAACTGGGGAGGGTCTGAAGTAGGGGGTGGAACTGGGATGTCAATATCAATTCTCAGCAACACATGGGGATCTTTCTCCCCCCCCCCACCCCCCCTTTCTGCACTGCAGGGGGCTCTGAACTTTCACAGGCAGGAAGATGTCTTTGAGTTCTTGCTGAAGAAGCCTCTGTTCCCGTCCACGCCACAGAAACGCATTGTCCTTGTGTTCCACTGTGAATTCTCCTCAGAACGGGGCCCCAAGATGTGAGTGCAGGTCCTGTCTAGTCAGAGCTGGGAAAAGACGGCTGCTAGCAGGGGGTGGGTGCTCCTTGCTGAAATAACTCCTGCTGCTGCCTGTCTGACTTAGCTCCACATGTTGCTGTTTGAAGGTGCCGCTATCTGAGGGCGGAAGATCGAGCCATGAATGAGTACCCTGCACTGCACTATCCTGAGCTCTACGTCCTGAAGGGAGGCTACAAGGAGTTCTTCCCTGAGTACATGGTAATGGCAGGGCATCCAACTGGTGGGGATAAGGAGTCTCAGACCTTCTGAGATGGGGGCTGACTTGCCTCAAGGCCGCAGCAAGTCAGAAAAGTCGGTGTTAGCAGTGGGATTAGAACTGAGTTCCTAGCTTCCATTGCTGTGCTTGGACCACTAGACTGTGCCCCGCTGCCCACTAGTAGGTGTTCGTTACCAGTGAGGTGAAACCAAAGAAACAATGCCATACCACTGAGGACACAGCAGACCCAGCTCCCGCCATTGGAATTGTCTAGATGGGCTGGCTAGGGTTCCCTTGCTCTAGCTGGATAATGTGTCTTCCCTTCCCTTCTCAGGAGCTCTGTGAACCCCAGGACTACTGTCCAATGCACCACCAGGACTACAAGGCAGAGTTGCTGAAATTCCGTACCAAGAGCAAGTTGTGGGCTGGAGACCGGAGGAGACGCGACCAAATCGCTCATCTCATGAAGTTGTGAGGGCAGAGGCAGCAGCCTTGAGTGGGCACTGCTTGGAAGGGCTCTGCCTTGCACAGCAACAGTTTTTTTTCTCTTGGAAGTGGGTCACTCAGTGACAGTCAGAGGCTGGAAAGTGGGAACCTGCCTTGTCCTATGGAAACTGCAGCCACCTTCAGCCATTTCAGATGCTAACAAATGCTACAGGAAGGCTGGTTAAAAAAGGTCTTGATTCTTGATGCTGCATTTTGGAAAGACTGTGGCTGAGCATGACCCGGGTGGACCTAGCAGTCTGTAAGGAAATGGGGCCTCCTTCACATGGAAGGCACAGAGTGGGCCAGGTTCTAGGCTGCCTCTCAATGTTGTGCCCAGCCATTGCAGAGCAGGGTATGTCACAGCCTGAGCTTTGACTCCTTTTTCCATCTCCTGCTTCTAGCAGGAACCTCCATGTTTCTCTTCACTGTTACTCTAGGTTTTGCATTTATTTGTCTCTTTTTAGTGACAGAATAAACAGATACCAAAGTGCTTGATTTGAACAGCTTTCCCTGTCCCTCCAGCCTGGTGACTCCCACCCATTTGTACCATTAGGATATTATTAAATCATCTTGTGGCAGAAGCCCCTGGGTGACTAAACAGATGCCAAATCCTGGCCTGTGATTGGCTGAGAAGTCCTGTGATGTGTAAGCCTCTATAAGGTTAACACTGAAGGCTGGAACAATGTTAACCAATCAGATGACATCTCTGCTGCATCCTTATTAGCATCTCACAGTCAGTTAAGGAATTGATGAACAGCAGCTAATCAAATCACATATGCAAATCTTTGCTTCCTGCTTGGCTCACTAGGATATTGACTTCTACCATTATCTCCATTTAGAATGTTGGGGAAAAGACAAGTTTGAAATTCCCACCCATAAAGAGGGGGAGTTAACCATTTATATGGATAAGGAGAACATCCCGTTAGGAGGAATATGAATCCTGCTTCAATGCACATGCCAACTGCCAAAGTTAGGAAGACCTCAGGGGCAGGTTATTCCAAAATTGTCCATTATGGGTTTGGTTTTTTTGCACCTTCCTCTGAAGCTTTTAGCAGGGGCACTCTGACAGGAGCCCTGGGCTAGAAATCCTTATGTCCCAGTTATATTTTGCATGGACATTGAGAATGTATATAATAAAACAGGCTGTCTTGTTCTTGAGGTAAACAATGACCCAGGCAAATAAATACTGATGCTAATTGAAACACAATTATTCTCCATACAGTAGAGGAGTGTGTACTGCTTTACAGCCAAGTAAGAGATGGTCCCAGCTCCAAGGAGTCTGCAGTGTAGATTAGAAAAGGCATGGTATAGAGGAGATGGTATTGGCCTGAGGGTGGGGACAGTGTGTTGTCTTGGACACAATCTATGCTATTTTTCTGTGTGTTAGAATTTTGAATTTACCTACTGTGAGAAAATGTTAGTTTGTTTGCTATTTACATTGTCAGTAGCTTCTACCTTGTTCCTTCTGCTCCCGAAAAGCAATAGCTCTGGGGCCCACAAAGCAGGAAAGATTGGGTGAGTTCACATTTACTTCTTTCAATCTATCCCAGCCAATCTGGGAGCAACAGAAAGTCCAAATATCTTCCTTCGGCTCTGAGGAACACAAGCTTTCTTTCTGCACAGCCTCTGTAACTAAGATCAATGATAGGAATAAGTTCTTGTAGTGTCCTGACTCTGAGCACAGCTCCACATCTGTGTTTGCTTGGACAGAAGACATGTTTAGCCTATCCCATGCTGTCTTACAAGGCCAGCTCTTAAGCTGTCTGTAAAGCTTACTGGGGTACTGTATAAGGAAGTTCAGGGGGAGCACAGGGCTGGGGAGGAGCACAAAGCTGCTGCTAGGTGAAACAATTCCACCAGATGGCACTGCTGCAATATAGTTAAGGTGAAGAGATGAAGATGTCCCCATTGTCGGCTGGACTCTAGGCATATTTGATATCTGGGCAGGGGGTGTCAACACCAGTACATATGCTCCATGAAACAGTGCAGGAGGGGAAGCGCAGAGAATGGGGGCATCCCTACAGTTCTTGTGTGTTCTCCAGGGGGCAATCTTGCACTTATCCCCAGGGGCTGGATGCAAGGGACTCTTCCCTCCACCGTGTAATCCACTGGCCAGCACAGGCGCTTTACCCCATTTCCTTCATACTCACCAAAAGGAGTGAGTGCCAGGTTCCTGTGGTGTCTCTGATCCGCCTCACCCTGCTGCCTTCCTGTGAATGTTTCCTCCTAGTGATTGGGCATTTGGGACTGAGTTGTGGTTTGGCTTTTTTTCTTTTCCAGGTTTCATCTCCCATTCTGTAGTAAGCTGTCTCCCTGGGATGGGAGAGCAAAGTGCACACGGCCATGAGATGAGAAAACCTCTCTGCTCCCCCTACCCACTGCTGCTTCTGCAGGAGCTTGTGGCAAACACCTCTGAAATTGGACTTTTTCAGTACATTGCATCCAACTCAACCTGTTCTCTTTATTCCCCTGGCTGACCCTCCAAGGTGTGCCCAGGTGCAGAGTTCAGCTTGCCATCTATGGATCCAGGAGCTGCAGGTGTCTCTTAGGAAGAATGAGTTACCTGTAGAATGAGCTTGCATAATTCCCTTCACTAGCTTCCCCTCTCAGGGCCACAGAGCTTGGGGTCCAGTCTGAGTGTGAGCGTCTACACAGTGATTTTTGAGCCCCCTGAGCCTGAGTTAGATGACTCAGCCCAGACATGTGCAGACGTAGCCTAAACGTGCTGAGAGTACTCAGTAAATATAATTAAACTAATGCTTGAAAGGTTGGTTGAAATCTACTCTGCTGGGAGGAATGGGGGCTGATGTCTGTAAGAAGATAAAGCAAAGGAATGAGAACTTCCAAAAACCCTGCTGCCAGGGACTTAATTTGGAGGATGCTGCCTCTGTGGACACAGCAGCTGTGTTGTGGTTCAAAGTCCTGCTGTGGGGGAGAGGCCTGTACCTCAGTCTCTCCTGGTAGAGTCACTGCAGCACCTGATCCTGCTGATAAGGAGCAAAGCAAACACCAGCCCCGGTGCTGCTGCCTTCCACGTGCCCATCTTTATTACTAGAGCCCTGCACAGATACAAAATTTGTATCCACATCTGATCCGTGATCCGCAAAAATGATCCGTGGATATAAAGCAGATATCTGCAGATTTGTAGGGCTTTAGATATAAAATTTGGATCCGCATCCATCCACAATCTGCAAAAATGGTCCATGGATATCCACAGATTTGCAGGGCTCTATTATTACAATCAAAAAGGGCAAATGTACAAGTTTGGCTGAAATAAAAATGCTGCTATAGCCAGTGGGAAGCTGCATCCTCTGTGGGGAGGAGAAGAAAGGATTAACCAGCAGTATCTGTTCCTGAAGTTTGTCTCCAGCTCATGGCTTGAGGTGAAGGGGGATTCATAGATTCCCAGGCCAGAAGGGATCCTTGTGATCATTTAACTGGACCTTCTGTATAAAACAGGCCACAGAACATCGCCAAAATAATTGCTGGAGCAGATTTTAGAAAAACATCCAACCTTGATGTAAAAATGGTCAGTAATGGAGAATCCACCAAGGTAAATTGTTCCAGTGGTTAACTCAGGGGTCTCAAACACACAACCTGCGGGCCGCATGCTCGGAGTGGAAATTT
Organism: Emys orbicularis; assembly: GCF_028017835.1. Lineage (NCBI taxonomy): Eukaryota > Metazoa > Chordata > Testudines > Emydidae > Emys > Emys orbicularis. The sequence continues at coordinate 113,774,279 of NC_088690.1, read as the reverse complement.
TCTGTAACATTTTTATAATTCCTAGTCGAGCCTCAGTTTCCCTCTTGACTTTACGCTTTGACTGGGGGGTTGGAAAGGGTTACGCAGTGCAGGAGAGAGTCGGCGCCTAGGGCGGGCCGCAGGAAACGGCCCACGGGCCGCGTGTTTGAGACCCCTGGTGTAGATCATCATCAGTGTTACTGACCACATAAGGAATAGTTACAGGTGTTTATATTTTATTAAAACCCTTCTTCGCATTACAGTTTTAAAAAAGTTAATACATTGAGTTTTAATAGCATACTATAGTACTCTTCATTTTTTTCATTTTTGACTATACTTTTGTATCGTATGAGAAGGTGTCAGTGATGCGGCCCTCGGCCCAATGTACTAGTCCTCATGTGGCCCTCATGGTGATTTGAGTTTGAGATCCCTGGGTTAACTACTCTCACGGTTAAAAATGTACGCATTACTTCCAGTCTGAATTTGTCTAGCTTCAACTTCCAGCCATTGGATCGTGTTAGCCCTCTCGCTGCTAGCTTGAAGACTCCATTATTAAATAGTTGTTCCCCATGTAGATACTTACATACTGTAATCAACCTTTTCTTTGTTAGACTCAAAAGAGTTCAATCTATTTAGCCAAGCACTGGAAGGCATGTTGTCTAATTCTTTAATCAGTCTTGTGGCTTTTCTCTGAACCCTTTCCAATTTATCAGCATCTTTCTTGAATTGGGGACACCAGCACTGGACATAGTATTCCAGCAGTGGTCATACCAGTGCTAAATACAGAAGTAAAATAACCTCTCTACCCCTACCCCTACTCAAGATTCCCCTGTTTATGCATCCCAGGATTTCATTAGCTCTTTTGGCCATCGTGTCACATTGGGAGCTCATGTTCAGCATCAGAATTTCTGCCAAATCAACGGGGGAAATAATTTAAAACGTTTTGTCACTTAATTTCTCTTCAATCAGCAGCCACGCTGCAGGAGCAGTAAAAGCTTGTTTTCTTCTCCAGAGTTTGCTGCCTATTATCGTGTGCAATGTAGCACACCAGGCATCTGAACAGCTGCTGGCCCTGAGGCATTGGAGCATCTGTTTGGGTCTCTCTTACCATGAACATGATCACAGCACTGCACATTCGTTTTAGTTTTACCCTCGGGCAAAGAAAGGGAAAGTAGCTGCACTGCCACAGCACCAATCACAAATACAACACTGGGCAAAACAATGTCCCACAAGCCAAGGGATTTGTGCTTTTCATAAAATATCTTGCTATCAAAGTCCTGTAGAATTTTGTTGTTAAAACTAAATAGACTCAAGTCTTTTTTTTTATGTTCCTGTTTTTCATGCTGACAAAATCTAACCTGACAACACAGGAACTCATAGCTGTCAGCTCCTGGAGAAAGACTGGGGAAGCCCCTTTCTGAGCCTCCCTTCTGGTCCCCAAACAGGCTGCCCCAGAATCCACGCAGTCACACAGGCATGTACTTGCCAAAGGCAGTAACCAGTTTCTGTGGGAGTAACTGAGGACCATCTGTTTCCCTCTTTGCTTAGGATGGAGTCTAGCCTGGCGGTTGTGACACACTGAGACTTTGGCCCAAGTGGGTCAGGGGTCTGAATTTCTGTTATTGACACTCCTGCCATCAAATCAAACAGGCCAAAATGCGGGAGCTACTCTGAGCACATTCAGTGTGGGAACAAGCAGAAGGGAAAAATCTGAGGCAGGACTGGCCCACTGCCAACAGTGCAGAAGAGAAAGGGAAAAGGGCTTGTGGGCTGCTGATTTGAAGGGAGGGTCCCTGAACCTTCTGTGGCAGGAGCAGCCAGAGCTCTTTAGGGTAGTAGTACCAATGTCAGGAAATGGAGTTGGTGTTCGGTTTCTTTGAATATTGACACTAACTTATGCTGGGCTGTTTACTTTAGGTTAATATGTCTGTCCTGCACAGGTGCTAATATGTGTGGTTAGTGCATTGTGTCTGTCCCTGTCATGAGAGGGCTATGATGCTGTAAATATTAACCCTGGCAGAGGAGTGTTTGCACAGCCTTTCTCTAGTCTGCCTCCTGTTGCCCTCAGGGCAAGTCTACACTACAGTGCTAGATTGGTGCAGCTGCGCTGCTGTAGCGTGTCTGGTGAAGATGTGCTATACCAATGGGAGAGTGGGTGCTCTCCCATCAGCATCATTACGCCACCTCCCCGACATAGCGCTAGTGTGACAGCGCGAAACTTGCGTCACGGTGGGGGCTTTTTCACACCCCTGCATGACAAAAGTTAGATCAATGTAAGTGGTACTGTAGACCTGCCAGTTAGTGCTCATGATTAACTTGCCCAGGCTCAGCTGTCAGATCCTCTCTGCACCCTCTGCTCACTGAAGAGCTGAGGCTACGCTGCACAGAGTGGCAGGAGCTGGTTTCCACTCCAAACTGGATTGCATGTGATCAGAACCTCTGAACTGCAGCAAACCCCCACTGCACTATATTCTTCAGACACTGATAACATTAAATAAAACAAGCTACAGCTAAGTAACCTTCAGACTACGCTGCAAACAAATCATTTGAAAATAAGGCTCTTTTGTTCTCAGCCCCAGCCCCATGTTTCACTCTTCAGGGCCCGAGTTATGGTGTGTGGGCAACAGCCTAATTTTAAAATAATAGTTTTGTTTAAACAAACGGGAAATAGCTTAAAAGGCGTCAAACAAATTATCCATCTAAGGGGCCCCAGCAGGCCCTCTGAGGGAAGTCTCTTGGAAGTAACAAAACCCTTATTTAGGTCAGCTGGGCCAGCTATTAGATTGTAGGAGGTGTAACAGAAAATAGGCATGAATTCTGCCAGAGCCCAATCCTTCCCCCATACACTGGATAAATGAAGCATTTGACACATGTGTCTGACGAAGTGGGTATTCACCCACGAAAGCTTATGCTCCAATACATCTGTTAGTCTATAAGGTGCCACAGGACTCTTTGATGCTCATGGGAGTGTTTACAGGCCTTAAGTGACAACACAGCTGGGCATGTTAGAAGTGACTGGGAATCAGGCTTCCTGGTTTTTATTCCCAACTCTGTCATCAGAGACTCACTGTGTAATCGTGGGCCAGTCATTTCTCTGTTCCCCACTTTAGCCATTTGTAAAATGAAGATAATATTGACCTAACAGTGGTGCTGTGAGGCTAAATTAACTATACGTAACCTATTTTGAGGCTCCCTTGCTGTGTGGGGTTATGGACGTGTGCAGAGTTAGTTCTATACAAAGTGGACTGAAGGAGTCATTAGCCTCTCTCTCCTGAGATCTGGCTGGCAGCTGGCTAAACACCTTTAGAAAAAGGAGGTGGAGGTGCTATTTATTGATGGCTATCTAGTGAACAAGACCCCTTTTTAGCCAAGGTCAGCAGCTTTGGAAGGAGCTATACAGGAGCTAGGTATTAGTATTTCCCATGAAATAATGAGGAGTCCTTGTGGCACCTTAAAATTTGTTAGTCTCTAAGGTGCCACAAGGACTCCTCGTTGTTTTTGCTGATACAGACTAATACGGCTACCACTCTGAAACCTATTTCCCATGAGGGACGCTTGCCTTCTAATCTGAGCTGCCAAAGGACATGAATATCCAGAATCACATATTAAAAAAAACAAAAATGACCGAGACCAACCTGATTACAGAGAGCATGTAGGTGTGAGCAGGCGGTGGGTGGCTTAGCAGTGGTTGGGCAGCCTACTGCATGCAGGGGGCTACGATGCAGTCCCTACGATTTATAAACACTTTGTTTTCTTTGGCTGGTGCTTCTCAGTAGTAAGAACCAAAACCACACAACTTCTCCAAGGGGCAGACAACTATAAATTACAAGCCTGCTGCCACGGTGAGATACATGCTGTGGCCCTGGCTCTTGGTTCAGACAAAGAGTGAGGGAATCTGGTTGGGGAGGAGTTAGGAGCTGGGGGAATTGGCTTGCTTTATTGGTCAAGGAAGACGGAGTCCTATTCACATGGGACTCTGGGGTTTAGCAGAAGGAGGTGAGGTGGTTGTGAATGTGCAGTTGCTCCCTGTTCTGTGCCAGGAGCAGGCGTTTATATGACCCTGACATGGCTTTGTAGCAGTTTTCCCCAGCTCTGTAGGGGGGGCATCACACAAGTGGGATTATGCAGAAGAGATACTTTCAAGGAGGGAGTTACTGGAGAGTAACCGCTCTGAGCTCTTTATGGACAGAGATGAGGAAGAATGATGGGTTTGTGGTTATGGGTGTGAAGTGAGACTCTGGAACTGGGTTCAATTCCTGGCCCTGCCATAAACTTCCTCTGTGACTTTGGGCAAATCCCTTTGTGTTTCTCTCTACAATAGCACTGCTCTGCCTCAGAGGGGGTTGTGAGCTTAAATACATTAATATTATAAGGCATTCAGATCCTACAGTGATAAGGAATGAGCCCTGCCACATGGGGTGCTGACAGGACAGTACAGAGATGTAATCCACCAATGTGGTTGGGAAAGGTCCAGCTCAGAACACAGAAATGTTTGTGTTTTTTGAAGTTTTGGATCTATGAGATCCCAGAGTAGCACTAAATTCCACAGGAAGGATGATTTCTTAAAGCTTTGAATAAAACAAAATATCCATAAAGGATATTCACTCACCTGCCAGGCCCTAAGGTCACGCATCTGCTTCCCCTGCATAAGCTGCTGACATTACTTATCCCCAAAACAGTCAGGACCTGTCAAACCCCGTCAAGAGCGATGGAGAAAAGATGAGCCATAGGAATGAGGCTAAAAGCTGGGGAAATCAGATCAGGGTTTACAGTTTACATTTTCTGCAGCTGCTTCAGTAGGCCAAAGGACTAGAACTTGCAGGGGAATTGGAGAAACTGATCCCCAAGATATTACACATTAGAGTGGTAGGTGACCCCTAGGTCAGACCTGGCCTATAGGATTCCAAGTGGAAAAACTGGTGAAAGGCTGGTCCTGAGAGACTGGTAATTATCAGACTCTCTGAGCTTTGTGAAAAGCCTGAAGTACTACCTGCAGAGCAAGGAAAAGGGAAAAACACCAAACAAGCTGTAGTGTGTCACAGGGTCCCAAGCACGGGCACTGAAATGCTTTGAAAGCTGAGATCTGGCTGCTTTCCTGTTATACCTGGCCAAACAACTCACTGTGCAGCTAGAAATGCCATCTTAGGGGAGTGGTGGATTCTCCATCACTTAGAGTCTCTACCTCAAGACTGAATATCTTTCTAAAAACATAGTCTGACTCAACCACAAGATACAGGCTGGATGCAGAAGACACTGGGCAATGTTCTCTGGCCTGTGTGAGGCAGTGAGCTCTGACCCTTCTGGCTGCAAATTCTATGACTCTGTGATTACTGTGTCTCAGAAGGTGCTGTACTAATCTGACAAATGTAGCAGAGTTACAGTTTAAAAAAATTCCCCCAAAATAGTAATATGAGTCCTCACATCTCTCTGCTTTTAAAACTTTTTGAGAAGAGGAGGAAAGTGCAGTATTTGTCTGAACTGCAGGGTTTGACCTGAAATAGTGACATTCTACTGTACTTAGTTTTATCTCGTATTTTACCATTACTTCTTATTTGTATTGCTGTAGTGCCTAGGGACCCTAGTCATGGACCAGGGCCCCATTGTGCTAGGGGCTGTACAAACTCAGAAAAAAAGGACGGTACCTCCCCCTAGTAGTTTACAATCTAAGTATCAGACAAGAGGCAACAGATGGATACAGACAGATGGGGGAGTACAAGTAAATAACGAGACAATATTGATGATAGGCGGTGGTCACAGCACACCAGCAGCCTAACTTTATAATTTCAAGGCATTGAATAATTATTAAGCTAACTAATTAACCCCTCCAGCCCCACTGTGAAGTAAATATGTTTTTCCTTACTTTATAAATGAGGAGACCAAGGCAGGGGAGTGAAGTGACCTGCCCAAGTCCACATATCAAACCAGTAGTAGAACCACCAGGATTAGAGCTCAGGTTCCTGACTCCTGACCCCTTGCTCGGATAATCAGACAACAACTCTGATATAGAATGAAGAAAGGATGGGTACTTCAAGGTGCTGTAGTCAGTGTGGATCCCACAGTAGCATGCTCATGCATGCCAGACTGGATTATTTTCACTAGCAATGTCCGTGGGAGCCACACATGTGCCCTGAGCCTCCTTGTGCTCCTATACAAAGACAAAGAGCAAGGCAGCCATGGCCCTCCCTCAGTTTCCATGCAGTTCAAAGCCCATGCAGCTCAGGGCCCTGAAAGCAGGGATGGAGGATGAGTTGTGGGATCCACACTGACAACATCTCGAAGAGTAAGTAGCTGTTTTCTTCTTTGAGTATGTGTCACTATGGATCCCGGTGGGTGACCAGCAAGCAGTACCCTCTTCCAGAAGGTGGGTATGAGGAGTATCAGTCGTACTACTCAAATAAGGATTGAAGCACTGCTCTTCCAAACTTGGTGTCTGCCTCAGTTGCCAAGTCAAGTATGTAATGTTTAACAAACGGCAGTAGATTACTCCACGGGGCTACCTTACAAATCTCAATGGTTGGCACCTTTCTGAAGCATACTGACCATGTCTCCTGTGCTCCGGTGAGTGTACTTTGGCGTCCAGAGGGACAGGCTTGCCAGACAGCTGGTAATAGGTGGAGATTAACTGCATAATCCACTTGAAGAGTCTCTGTGAGGAGATTGTCTGTCCTACTGATAGACCTAGTATGTCTACAAAGCAATGAGGAGAGAGACAAAGGGGCATAGTCCTGTCTAGGAAGCAAAGAAGCGCTCTGGAAATGTCTCACGTGTGAAGGTTCTTTTCTTCTGGAGAAGAACGAGGTTTTAGAAGGAAGAATGGTGGGGTGATTGACTTATTCATGGGGAATTCTGAGTCTACTTTGGTAATGAACTTGGAGTGTGGTCTCATCACTTTGTCCCTGTGAAATTATGTGTATGATGGCACTCTCACTGAATTTCTGTGCTGACATAATGGCAACGAAGAAGACCATCTTGCCGGTAAGGTGGTATAAAGAACATTTGGATAGAGGTTTGAAGGAAGCCTCCATGAGACACAAAAGGATCACATTAAAGTCCCAGGTGGGTGTGACGAAGTGGGAATTTTTTGTAATATTATTAATGAATCCTATGGGATTCACACCTCAGTTTCCCTCTATACTTTGCATTGCTACACCGTGGGGGAGGGGAGGAGGGTTAAGTCTGCTTTTGGGGGCAGCACAGGCCATGAGATGTAAGTGTTGCCTTGCTGTCTGAGATGCAGTGAGAGTCATTAAGGAAGTGTCTAGAACCTGCTGAAAGTGACCCATATCAATGCAGAATCTGAGACAATGGGAAGCCCTAATGACCAGAAAACAGTCACACCCAGCAACCTAGATGAAGGAGATCCCCTTTCCCCTCCTCCCACTCCCACACCTCACATCAGGGAAGTTGAACACATTCCCAGCTCTAGCACAAAGGACTGAGACGTGGCAGGCAGAGGACAAAGAGTTGGCTTCTGGAAGAAGTTGGCTGCTTTCACCTGGGACAGACAAAGTGGTCAGAAGAACAGGAGTACTTGTGGCACCTTAGAGACTAAAATTTATTTGAGCATAAGCTTTCTTGGGCTACATACCACTTCATCAGATACATAGAATGGAACATATAGTAAGAAGATATATATACATACAGAGAACATGAAAAGGTGGAAGTTGCCATACCAACTCTAAAAGGCTAATTAATTAAGAGGAATGGAAAACCTTTCCTATGAAAGGAGACTCGAGGAGCTCGGTTTGTTTAGCCTAACCAAAAGAAGGCTGAGGGGGGATATGATTGCTATCTTTAAATATATCAAAGGGATTAATACCAAGGAGGGAGAGGAATTATTTCAGCTCAGTAGTAATGTGGACACGAGAACGAATGGATATAAACTGGCCGTGGGGAAGTTTAGGCTTGAAATTAGAAGAAGGTTTCTAACCGTCAGAGGGGTGAAATTTTGGAACAGCCTTCCGAGGGAAACGGTGGAGGCGAAAGACCTTTCTGACTTCAAGATTAGGCTTGATAAGTTTATGGAGGGAATGGTTTGAAGGGATAACGTGATTTTAGTCAATTAGGCATTAACGTGCCATCGCGGGTAAAATGAGGATCCGGCTGTAGAATCTTGCCTGTATGCTCGGGGTACTGCTGATCGCCATATTTGGGGTCGGGAAGGAATTTTCCTCCAGGGTAGATTGGCAGAGGCCCTGGAGGTTTTTCGCCTTCCTCCGCAGCATAGGGCAGGGCTCGCAGGCTGGAATATTCTGTTGTGGGTGGGTCAGCTTTTGTGGCCTGCATCATGCGGGAGGTCAGACTAGATGACCATATTGGTCCCTTCTGACCTTAAAGTCTATGAGTCTATGAGTCTATAAGATGAGCTATTAGCAGCAGAAGAAAAAAACTTTTGTAGTGATAAGAGACAGAGCCTGAATAGAGTCCACTACAGCGTGACTAGTGGATTGTGCTGGCTTGGCCACATGGAGTATGTTTGAACCTTAATTTTTCTATGCTAACCTAAACACTTCCAGTCCTGTGTTCCAGTTGACTAAGAAATCCTACTCTGTTTTGAAAACGCTGCCTGGAGTCATTGAAAATACTTGCTGAGGTGCATTAGTCCCAGAAGAACATACAAGTCTCCAACTAGGAATCTATCTCAATTGGATTCGCTGAGCAGAGCTAACAGCATGAAGCAGGAGTGCTGGAGGTTGGAGGCTCAGTCTTATAGGCGAAGAGGCTGCATTACCTACCCTGAAGGAAGACTGAGACCCTTTGGGGGTCTGGCACACTGAAGTGGGTCCTCCAAGAGACTGTTTAAAAGCTGGGGCGTAGCTACTGTCCTGTTGATCCATGACAGGGTGCATGATAGAGGGCAGACATGAAAAAGGCCCTTGATAAATCTTGACACTGTAGGGTGTGAGTAAATGGAATGTGATCGAGCTGGCACATGATGCACTGATATTGCTGCTCTGCGGACCTTTAGAGAGATAAATGCCAGTCCCGCCTGTTTCTGAAGCAGCATGTAATCCAGGATCTTTGGGATCTGGGCTTCAACTGGATTTACATTGGTTTGGATCACCCATATGGCAAACCTCTTCCATTTCACGGAGCAGATCCTCCGAGTGGAAGCTTTCCTGCTCTGCATAAGAATTTCTTGCACTTGTCTAGAGTGCTCCCATTCAGTGATGTTCATTCAGCCAGCATCCAACCCATCACGTGCAGTGACTGTGGGTCCCAATGCAGTACTTGAATCTGAGACACCGTATCCAGGCAAGAGGGAAGGCAAATGGGAGGTTGGCTGCACAGCTGGAGTAGGTCTGACAGTTAAAACTGCTTTGACCAGTATCAGGCTATCATGAGAACAGTAGCCTCCCTTGTCCCATCTGCTCTTGGATATATCTTGGGGATGAGAGGGATTGATGGGAAGGCACAGAGGAGACCTTGAGACAATTGAAGGAGAAAAACATCCAGTGAGATTCCCTGCACCCCACACACCGAGCAGAAGATTTTAGTATTCTCTGCGGTGGTGAAATCACCAGAATATCAGGTCTAGGATGGATTTCTGCAGTGACCACTCATGGTTGGTTACTACATTTCTGCTCAAGAAATCAGTAAGGTTATTATTGACCCCTGAAAAATACAGGGACAATGGAGTCACTCCATGTTGGTGACACTATTCCCAGACTCAGTGGTTTCCAGGCACAGTGGGACAAGCAAGCACCTCCTTGTTTGTTGATACACTGCCTCGTCAATGTATTTTCCATCAGGATCTGCAATACAGAGTTCCATAGAAGAGGTAGGAATGCTATACAGGCCAACCCGATGGCCCTCAGCTCTAGGTTGTCCATGTGCAACTTCAGATTGTATGGAGACAACACTCCTTGCATTTGGAGGTGAAGCTAGTGGGTGCCCCAAACTGTCTCTAATGGGTCCATAATAAGCACCATTGCTGAGGAGGAGGTTAAGGAGGACACTTCCTTCCCCATATTCAATGGTACTAGCCACCAGATAAGTTCTTGTAGGACTTTGGGTGGTACCATGACCAATTTGTCCATGTAGTGCTTGGCTGAGTACACTGTCCTTAGTCCGTGTTGTAATGTCCAAAGACACTACAATTGCGTCCCCCTCAACGGTGCCATCCGCCACGGGAACCGGGACAAGCGCTGCAGGAAGTGCGGGTACGTCGCCGAAACCCTGCCCCACGTCCTATGCAGTTGCAAGCCCCACGCCAGAGCCTGGCAACTGCGACACAACGCCGTCCAGGACCGCCTGGTGAAGGCCATCGACCCGCGCCTGGGGGAAGTCACCGTTAACCGCACCGTCCCCGGCACCGACAGCCCGCTGCGCCCAGACATCGTCGTCACGGACGAGGTCGGTAAAAAGATCATCCTGGTCGACGTAACGATTCCGTTCGAGAACAGGACCCCGGCCTTCCGTGTAGCCCGAGCCCGCAAGCTTGAAAAATACGCCCCCCTGCCTGACGCCCTGCGGTCAAAGGGCTACGAGGTACACACAGACGCTCTGCTTGTCGGGGCCCTGGGTGCCTGGGACCCGTGCAACGAGCGAGTGCTGAAGTCCTGTGGAGTGGGCCGTCACTACGCACGGCTCATGAGACGCCTAATGGTCTCAGACACTATCCGTTGGTCCCGGGACATCTACACGGAACACATCACCGGCCACCGCCAATACCAGGAGTGAGCCGATCAGACCTCGCCCACCTGCAAGGGAGAAGGGACTCACTAACCCTCCCCCCCCCCACTGGGCCTGAGCCCCGAACCCACCCAACCTCACCGGCCGCCGCCAATTCCGAGAGCGAGCCGGGGAGACCTCACCCACCTACAAGGGGGAAGGGACCTTACCCCCTGAGCCCCAACCCCACCGGCCAGTTCCAATGCCGAGAATGAGCCAGGGAGACTTCACCCACCCGCAAGGGGGAAGGGACCTTTAAACCCCCTCCTACGAGACCTTACCCCCGGAGCCCCGAACCCACCCAACCTCACCGGCCACCGCCAACTCAGTGAGTGAGCCGGGGAGACCTCGCCCACCCGCAAGGGGGAAGGGACCCATATTCCCCCCCCCCCCCCCGAGCCCTGAACCAGCCCAACCCCACCGGCCACCGCCGATAACGAGAGTGAGCCGATGGGACCTCGCCCACCCGCAAGGGGAAAGGGGCCTATATACCCCCCCCGATGGGCCTTATCCCTTGAGCCCTGAACCCACCCAACCTCACTGGCCACCGCCAATGCCAAGAGTGAGCCGGGGAGACCTCGCCCACCCGCAAGGGGGAAGGGACCTATTAACCCCCCCCCCACCCGCTGGGCCTTTTTCCCTGAACCCTGAACCTACCCAACCTAACTGAATCCCACCACGTGAGGGTCGCCCCATCACCATTACCCAGCCCACCTACTTGTACCCATGACTTGTACCCATGACGATCCTTCAGGGATCTCTCCAGCGTGTCCAACACGCTGCTTGATAGACTTAACCCTAACCCTAAGTCTATCAAGCAGCATCACATAGTAATCCCATGCGTCTCCTGACCATATTGGACAGTCTTGCCATTATGTTGTATATGAGCAACTGAAGGGACCTGAATCTGTCTTCCAGCAGATATGTTTGCACTGACCTTGAGTTGAGTTGAGTGCCTATGAATTCTGTAATTTGTGATGGTGAGAGATGATTTTTCATAGTTCACCAGGAGCCCTAGCTGAAAGAACAGGGAGAAGATTCTGTCTAGAACTCTCTTGGTCTCATCCTGGCCTTACCCTGATCAGCCAGTCGTCCAGGTACAGGTACAAGTGAAGTCCCTGTTTCCTTATCTGTCCTACTGCCAAGCACTTAGTGAATACTGTCAGTGTTGTAGAGAGTCCAAAGGGTAGAAGCCTGTATTGGTAATGACTGGACCAACCGTGAATCTGAGGTATTTCTTGTGGGTTTGGTGGATGACAATATGGAAATATGTATCCTGAAAGTCAAGAGCCAGGACCCAGTCTTGAGCTTGGAGCAATGAAATAATGGAAGCAAGCATTACCACCCTGAATCTGAGGTGACACATGTATTTGTTGAGTCTCCGCACTTAAAGTGCAAGTGCGCTCACTGTCTCTCACACTTCCCTAACACACACACACACACACACGTCTCTCTCACAGAGACTGGCTCTCATGCCCACATACACTGTGCCTCTCATGAGTCCCAGTCCCCCAACACAAGAGAGCCCTGGGCTCTGGCAAGATGCAGCCCCCATGTGACAGCGTGAAGCCTGCCTTAAGCCACTGCCGGTGTGTGTCAGCAATGGGGGGAGTTTCTGGGGCCTGTGGGCGGGGGTGGTGGCTGTGCCCCCTCGACACACTGGGGTCAGTGGCACCAACTGGGGACTGCCTTCAGCGGAGCATAGGGGCACCAGTTTAATAATACTGCGTAGGGCCCCTAAATCCTAAGGATGGCCCTGGCCAGCCTTCCCCAAAAAAGTCTATTTTTGAGGACCTAAAAAGGGAAATGATGGATGGAACAGCCCAACATCTTGTCCATGAATTAAGCCTATTTCCACCACACACAATTTGAGTTTATTAATTTCCAGTTCCACTCTCCTTGTTTACCAGGCATAATCTTAATACAATCCTTGAGTTACATCAGTAGGCCTTTTTGTCTGGACTAATTCAGTCCATCTGTCTCACTTTTGCACCTTTTCCCATCACCATTTCTTGTTATCAGTTATTGTGATATTTTATTAACTTTAATTCACTTTTGCAGTTGAGCTCACAATTAGGGTAAATTTGTAGGCCCAATTATTATAACAAAAAGAATCGTGCTCTGTATTTCTCATGGACCTCTTCTATGACTCCTAGACGGAGCAACAAGGCCACTTCCTAAAACTGTACATGTCTTAATATTATAAAAATTACAAATTGAAGGGTTGCTGCCTTAGCCATCTGTTGATGCAGAGCAGGGAGAGAAGTCAGTGCCGCTGCCATTAGAATGTACAACAGTGGCAAGAAGCTTTCGGAGCTGGTGCCAGATAAGATATTACAATTTTAATTTTGTTTTAGATTAAACAAAACATTAAGAAAAACCCTTTTTTAATAAGAAACCAAACCCAGAACATAGAAGAAGAAGAAACTCTGAAAACTGAGCTTCCTGCCTTAGAATATTCAGAGAAGTAAAGCCCAGTACTTACAAGCCAAAACAGAGTTCCAGAGGAAAACAAAAGATGATGTTATGTGAAATAGCCAGTTAGGGTCCTTCCACTTGCAGGGTTAAAGGTTACCTTTTTGTTGGATATTAACATTTATTGTATTTAATGTTTTTAAAATTTTGGGAAACAATTATTTGCTGGACATATTAACTAACCCATTGACTTGAAACGTATTTAAGAATGATACATACTGTTCTGAATCAATAAGAAAGCTATATTATTCTAAAACAACAGTTCTTCTTCGAGTGATTGCTCCTGTCTATTCCACATAGGTGTGCGAGCTCGCCTACTGTGGAATAGACAGGAGCAACACATCTCGAAGAACACCAGTTACGGAAAAGGTAACTGTCCTTTTTTACAACAAGTTCCTTGTACATTCAGAATGGGAGCTACATTCTCTGGCCCTGCCTGTGCAACCAATATTATTTGTTATTGACAGTTTATGTTTTCTGGAACAAATGCTGAACTTGGTGTGTCCTTGGTTACATTTGCAGTTAAACCTGTTCAGTTCTGTTTAGCTACAGTCATTGTCAGCAACCAGAAATTTCTGAAGTGTAGACAAAGTATCTGTCTGCTTTTTCTGCACCATCAGAATTAAACTGCTGTTGTGTTGGGAAGAATCAGTGAAATGGCAGATCAATGCACAGTTCGGGGGACAGTGAGACACGGATCAGGATGTCTAAAAACTTCAAACAAATCCTTTAAAAACATATTATTTCTTAAACACATCTATAGCTACGGTAGGTGCTGTGCCTAGTCACTGCAGCTTTCCTTTCAGATGGGTTGCACTCCTACCTGTTAGTGCACTTTGGACCCAGGCAATTTCCTGTCAGAAAGAAAATGAGCGCAGAGCTGCACTCGACTAGTAAATGACCCTAATCTACCTTTATTACAAATAATTTCCACAAATAGGCTGGAAGCAGAGTGAGAATCAAGCAGTACCTTGGGCTCTTCACTACCTTGACTACCAGCCCCATTCCCAGTTCTTGTCTTCCCACAACTCCCCCCTCAACCCGCCCGCCCCCAGGCCCCAAAAGGCTGTTTCACCCCAGTGACTTTTTACTCTCTCTTTAATCACACTTGGGTGAGCGGTGCTCTCCAGCAGGGCAGACCCATTCTGGGTGTGGGACCCATCACTGCCCGCCTGCACTTCCTTGTCACCAATCTGATGGCAGTGTGGTACTGAGTGAGAGGCAGAACACTGAGTTGCTCTGGGCACAGGTGTTTGGCCTGTTTCCGGTGCCCGTTACTTTGCTGAGGGCAGGGTTTCTCTCTCAGACCCCCTCGCCCATCCAGCGGGCCAGATCTGACACATGCAGCTACACAGACACGGGTAGAAAATCCCAGGCGCAGACACAGCGCCACAGCCAAGGCTGCACACGTGCGGTCACCCGCAGCAGCTGCCTGCGAGACACCCGGCCGGGCTGGAGGCTGGGGAGAGGGCTGGCTGGCCAGTCCGTGGGGAGGGGGCAGAGCCCGCCGCGGCTGGGGGAGGAGGCTGCAGTCAGCGGGGGGAGCGCAGCGCAGCGCAGCAGGAGGCGCCCAGTCCCCGCTCAGCATTCGGACAGCGCAGAGCCGGGAGGCGCCTGCCCAGCGGAGCCGAGCCCCGGCCGAGAGGAGCATGTGAGCGCCCGGAGGGACCTTCCGCGCCTGCCCGGCTCCAGCATGGGGCTCCCTCTGCTGCTGGGGCTGCTCCTCTGCCGAGCCGGTAACTGCCGGGGACTCGCCGGGCTGGGGCTCCGCGGGGGCGGGGACAAGCGGTCGAAGAACTTACCGACTCCCGGCGCGGAGCCAGCGCCGAGCCGCGGGCATCGCTAGCGGCTAGCGGGGCTCGGAGCGTGGCGGGGCCGAGCGGCTCCGGCCGCGATTTGCCTCTCCCCCGCCTCGCTCCTCTGCGCCCGCCCGGCAGGCTGCCCCGCCCGGGCTCCGGGACTCCCGGCACTGGATCCCCGGGTGGGCTCCTGGCCGCCTGGTGCCCGGGGTGTGGGAGGGACTCTCCCCCCCGCCCCGGCCCCTGGCTGTGCTGCGCCCGGCTCCTAGGGGCCCTGGCCGCCCCGCTGCTTTGCAGCCCAGGGGCTCGGCGCAGCCTCGGGCGGCGCAGCGAGCGCGGGTGAGTGCGGACGGCTGCGCGGGAGCGGAGCGCGCGTTGGGGCTGCCGGGTCTGGAAGCTGAGCCGCTTTGTTGTGTACGGATAAGCAAAGGGCGAGGGTGTCCCAGCGCTGCCCGAAGCCAGCATCAGAAACGCTCCCGCGGGGCTCGCGACTTGTTTAGGGATAGTTTTTATACCGGGTTAACTATCCTGGTTTGAACCCGGTGTCGGTAACGTGTCCCAGCGCCGTGGAACAGAACTGCTCTAAGGTTCCCGGTCCATGTAAGCACCGTAACTCGCCGTAACTGTGTTCACACGAGCGGTGGTTTCGGCCAGAGGAGTGAATTCGGTCCCAAACCCGAGAGTGGGGCAGGCTCTGTATCTGTCTGCGGAAGCGACGGTGAGAAGTTTCGGTCGGGATGTGCTGCTCCATGCTGGTCACTTGCAGTTATCGCCAGGACAAAGTTTTCGGTGCCAAAGAGCAGAAAGGCTGGACTGTATTATCAGGCGCTCTGAGCAGGTGTTTCGTGGCCGATTGATAGCAGAGCAACCCAGACATTCATTCCCTTGTTGTAGCGAAGTTGTAGCACTGAGAAGGACGCTGCAGCCAAGCCCTTTATTTGAGGCCATGGTAGCTGAAGTTTGTTCATAGGCTGCTTCACCGAAAGCGAACTTTGCATTAGCAGGGGGTTTATTCTGGCAGCTGAGGCGGCTGGTGGTTTTTTATTTACCGTAGGGCCCACGGAGTAGCTAGCATCTCTCAAGAAGGCACAGGTTCCTTCACAGGCCACCCAAAAGGGGTGCTAAGGCAGGAAAGCGTCAGCAAGCTATCGGCATTTGCTCTGGGAGTTGACCTGCATGTGGGGAGTGCTTGAGTTAGCACCCAGATGTTGCTAATGTGCCCTTTCCTGGTCGGAGGCACCTATCTACATGTTTTGTCTTCTTCTACAGCAGAGGGTCAACCAGTGATCTAAGCAGTTCTAGGTTTTGCCCCCAGTTTAATGAGGTTTTGTAACCATTTAAAGCTCATGGGGAAGACTCAATTGGAGGCAAAGCAGCTGATAAATTCCCCCAAAGCAGCAGGTGCCCCAAAACTGCAAACAGCCCCAAAGTGGCTGCCCAGGCTCATTCTTTGCAGCCAAGACAAACTCACTGGATTTCCTTGGGTCCAATAATTACCATAAGAACCAATTTTACAGAAGGTTGTGTTCCTGGAACCAAAATATAAACCACAAATATATGGGAGTTACTCAAAGTAAAAAGTATCAGAGGGGTAGCCGTGTTAGTCTGGATCTGTAAAAAGCAACAGAGAGTCCTGTGGCACCTTATAGACTAAGTGGGCACTCACTCACGAAAGCTTATGCTCCAATACATTTGTTAGTCTTAAAGGTGCCACAGGATTCTCTGTTGCTTTTTTCAAGGTAAAAAGACTCCTCATGGGTCTGAAAGCTGGCCCCTGAGGAGCCAGGTCTGGGAGAAAGAGACACTTCCTAGTCCCACTACTACCGCCAAGACAAGAGGAAGAGGCAGATCTGAGAGGAGACAACAGAAGGTGGAGGTGGCTGCAGCCTCTTTTCAAGAGTCACTGGGACCTGCAACATCACCACTAGTGCCACATGTTCTCACACAATCTATTTTGCTGGTAGCCAAACCAATAGCTAGCATGTGTTTTGGGTGGGTGAGATAATATCTTTTATTGGACCAACTTCTGCTGATGAGAGCTCTGTAAACTTGAAAGCTTGTCTCTCTGACCAACAGAAGTTGGTCCTATAAAAAGGTATTATCTACCTTGTCTCTCTAATATCCTGGGACCAACACAGCTACAACAACACTGAATGAAAGACAAACTGTCATATGGGGAAGACTTTTTGATGGTGCTTACAATGCAATCCATTTGATTGTTATGTGTTGTTCGTGGATTTCTGTCCCTCTTTGGATAATTCTCAACTGTGTTTGTGTTTACTAAAGAAAGGGTTTCCTGCTCCCAAACCATTGTTTTCTTCAGCATAATCTGGGGGAGAAGACTGAATGCCGCATTTGTGGCACCATAATCACAACAGTCTGTAATTTCATAAACACATAGCAGGAGGTGGAATGAGGGAGAGAATAAAACACCTGTCCTTTTGACCTAATATTTGATTAATTATTGTTTGTGTATCAATTATATATAAAAATCGAGGAATCTCAAAAGTGAAGGTCACCCACATCACTTCACTGGACATTGATATGAATAACAAGAACACCCAGAGTTTAATAAAATATAAAAAAAATTAGAAGGAATATAAAATCTCATGTTGCAGAGTTTATACCAATGTCTAGCTGTTAGGAAATAGGAGTCAGATTATCCCCACATCTGCCTACTGTGGGGTTTCTTGCACCTTCCAGAAGTTATTACAGATATTGGAACACAGTTTGGCTGTTGGGAATTTACATTGTTTTCAGCAGCATCAGATTTTGAACATATTTGTCATTTGTATTATGGTAATACCTAGAGATCCCAACCAAAATCAAAGCCCCATTCTGCTAGGCATGGTGGTACACAGATATATAGTGAGAGACAGTCACTGCACCAAAGAGCTTACAACATCACATTTTCTCTACATCACTGCTAGGCTAATGGCAAAGCAGAATCAGCTGTCGCAATTGCCAAGAAACTACTAAAAAGGCATAGCAGAATGATAGCGACTCATGGGCAGCATGACTAGAAAAATTAGAAGGCATGGGCAGCAGTCCAGCATGGCGTCACATGTCATGCAACCAGACTCTACTGCCTACAGCAAATAAACTTTTGAAGCCAGCAACAGTGGAAAAGGTGACAGAACAAATTAAACAGTGGTGACTGCAAATAGTATGAGAGGTGCCAAAGATCTTCCTGAACTCGAGACAGTACAGCCAGCA
Source organism: Emys orbicularis (assembly GCF_028017835.1). Taxonomy (NCBI): domain Eukaryota; kingdom Metazoa; phylum Chordata; order Testudines; family Emydidae; genus Emys; species Emys orbicularis. Next base: position 113,756,136 of record NC_088690.1, on the reverse strand, counting down.
CCCTAATGACAAAGGTAAGGAGGAGGGCCAGGACAGGTATCCAAAGAGCAGCACCAAGGCTATACATGGTAGAAGTACAAGGACAACTCTACCGCCACAACCATTGTATCCTAAGAACAACCAAGGAACAATTGTCTTCTTGAGATGGCCCACTTAGATTCACACACAGGAGCTACAGTAGAAACTGACAATGACAGTGTAATGAATTCCCACTAGTGACCCTGAGAAGGAGGGAAATACAATGCCAGTTAATCAACCTGCACAAAAATCTCCAGAAGAAAAACACCAACAGATGGAAGGGACTTCAAATAATACCCCTCTAAGTGGAAGAGTCCTAAAGTTGCCAAGTTTCAAAGACTCCTACATTGTTAATTCAATAAGTTCAATTAACATCCATTATAGGAAGACAGATATATTACAAGTGTCCTATACAAAAAATGTATATATACTGATATATCTCTAGTTAATATTAAGGGTACCATTTATTACCATAAGAATATGTAGCATTGTTCATAAGTGTCGTAGGTTCAATATAGTTGTTGTTCTGTACTGCAAATGGCTTTTTAAATGCAGGTCTTAATACCTAGTTCCAGGCTGTGTCAGTAGGGACAGCACAGACTCAGAGGGGATGAGCCCCCTTACACGCCACTCCCAGAAGCACAGCACCCTAAGCACCATGCTGGGGCACTGGGCTCACTGCTGACTCAGAGAGGAGAACTCCTCACACTACTCCCTGCAGCACCTGAGTTTTCCTTGGGGATCTCCTGTCCCATGTAAGTACGGAACAGCCCTGATCCTGATCAGGTTTGGAAGATTGCAAGCCACCCATAGGAGGGTTTTTTTAAAAAGCTGGCAAATGGCTTTGTATATAATCTCTTGCTATCCCTTTGAACCAATGTGAGTTCCTGTTGATGTCCATCCTCGCATTTCTAAAGGGAGGGAGCTCTTGTTCCCCACCTGTCCTACACCAAGGGTAGAGGATTCCATCTCACCCAGATCAAATAAACTTTCCCACGTCTGCCTTTGCAGAGATGTTCTTGCTGAGATAGGACAGAAAGTCTGTAGTGATGGTACTGAAACAATTGTTGTGTGGCTCTCTCCATGAATGAAGCCCTACCATTGTTTTCCTACTTGAACAGGAGGCCTCCTTGCTCTGCCAAGGGACTGCATAGCAGCTGAGAAGATTTGCCTGATGGACCCTGCCTGCAATGCCACCTACCAGGCTCTGGAAAACTGCTCCCTTGATAAGACACGTTTCCTCCTGCTGAGTCCTGATGCCAGAGCAAGGTGCCGGGATGCAAAGCTAGACCTCAGAAGCAGCCCTTTACTGCATTGCAAGTGTCACCGCCGCATGAGGAGACAGAAGCACTGCCTGCGCATCTACTGGACTGTTCACTCCAGCTTCACACACGGTGAGATGGAATCATTATTTATACATTATCTAGTAATTCCACAAACCTATGTACTATGAATACACACCCCAACAAGGGCAGGAGAGGGATTCAGTGGAGAATTCTGCCACAGCTCACTCTCCAATCCTGGAGGTGGTTGCTGGAGAATCACATCACACGGGCTCCCACCTCCTGGGGAAGAGGAGTCACTGGTGCTTTACAATAAATGTTTAAGAAATTAATATAATAAACAAAGTTTGGACACAGATTTCATATTTGGTTTAAAACTTATGACATGAGGTGGTGAGTTTATGTTCACGAAACAATTCTGGGGCTGGACCCTCAGGCTAACCAAGAGGACTACAGAGGGTCAGAGAGAGGGGAGGGGTGAGAAGGGAGGTTACGCTGCAACCTAAAGAAACAGAAAGTTGCTTTTGTCCAGCAGTGAGCAAGGGATTAATTAAAATGAGAAAAACAATGTTATCCTGAAAGCTGCTGTGTCACTGCTTTACTGTCAAAAGCTTCTGCCTAAAATTTTCCCCTGCCCTGCTATCATTGTAAAGAGACAGTGCACATATCCTCATGAATGCTGAGACTGAAAAGGAACAAATGAAAACTAGATCTAATCCTGGACGCAGAGAAGCCAATGAATGACTCCTATGTCAAAGCTGCTTAGTAACACACCAGTATCTCGGATAGGTCTGGGGCCATGGTTTGCTCTTGCTGGCTCTGCCTGGTTCTTGAGTAAAGCAGTATGTTTCTGGATGAACTCCAGTCCTGTGGGTACAACCAGATATGTTTTGTGTGTGCATGAAAGTCTCTCTAAAAGGAGAAACTGGTTCCAGTGTGTTCCCTCCCTCCCCCCCCCCCCACACCTCTCTGAATGTGTGTCTCACCTTGTCTAGGTTATTTCAATTTGGAGACTTCTCCTTATGAGGATCCAGCAAATGAAGAACCCTGGAAGATTGACTACAACAAGCTGGCAGCTTTGGTTTCAGGTAGGGATCATGACAGGTACACATTTCCCCCTTTTTCTTCCTCTCTCAGGGGCCACCTACTGGGCTGAAGATTATTAAGAGGAAAAATATTTTGAGGCAATACCCCCATTAAAACTGGTCAGTGGAATATTGGCTCCAGAGGACCTGAGATGGACAGGTGGAGCTTTTGGTGTCAGCATGCCAGAGAGTGGGGTGGATCCGTAGATCGCACTGCATGTAAGTGAAGCTATCCAAAAGGTAACTGGTTAGGAGAGATTAAAGGGAGAGAGTCAGAAGAGTGGAATGCATCAAGGAAAGCCCAACAAGGAAACAAGTCTAACAATTTCCATTTTGTAACTAATCCAGATTTTTTTTAAACTATTAAGATACAATAAATATTGGCATTTTCTCCATTATTTTTATTTTCCTTTAGCTTGTTTAGAAAAATCAAAAGTTCAGTTAACACACAGGTGAGATTCCCTCTTCATTGGACAATATCCACTTATTCCAAAAAGCATTACCAGACAGAAAAAATCTTCCCTATGCTTTGATATTTTCTGCACCTCCATTTCTCTATAAGACATCCCAACTAACAAGAAAAGATACATTACTAAAAAAGCTGATTTAGTACCTCCTATGGCCTGCCCATATCATGGAGGATAGATCCATCAATGGCTATTAGCCAGGATGGGCAGGAATGGTGTCCCTAGCCTCTGTTAACCAGAAGCTGGGAATGGGCGACAGGGGATGGATCACTTGATGACTCCCTGTTCTGTTCATTCCCTCTGGGGCACCTGGCGTTGGCCACTATTGGAAGACAAGATACTGGGCTAGATGGACCTTTATTCTGACTCAGTATGGCCACTCTTATGTCTAGTGTTCCCTGAGTTGCCTTCTAGTTTGTAAACTTAACTAAGAACAATTAGGAATATTTATGACCAGAGAAAAGCAACAGAGGGTCCTGTGGCACCTTTAAGACTAACAGAAGTATTGGGAGCATAAGCTTTCGTGGGTAAGAACCTCACTTCTTCAGATGCAAGAGAAAGATGACTTGCATCTGAAGAAGTGAGGTTCTTACCCACAAAAGCTTATGCTCCCAATACTTCTGTTAGTCTTAAAGGTGCCACAGGACCCTCTGTTGCTTTTTACAGATTCAGACTAACACGGCTACCCCTCTGATACTATGACCAGAGAGATAATTTTACAATGTATGTTACTTATGGTGGTTCACAATTTTTTCCAGTCAACTGCTAGAGTGTCAGTGGCAGAAACCAACATATGTGCCAATCAGTTTACCGCTCTTTACATCATACATATCTTTCATTGCTGTCCTCAAAAAAAGTGTGTGTCAGGATATGGCTTTATTTCATTGAGCAATTTTTATTTGTTCAAATAATGGAATTGAATCAATCTCATGAAAGATACATCAATAACTTTTTTGTCATTGTTGCCAACAAAGCCCTGAACTCTTTTCATAGACCTTTATGTTCAGGTGGAGTTCACCACCACTTTACATAACCTTAGACATAATCTGTCCTCTTCACTAGCAGGACAAATGTTTGAAAACTGTTCACTGGACCCAGAACCAGGTTTAAATGCTGTTTTCAGATACTGTTCCCCAGCAGTCATAGAGGAAGGGGAGTAACTCCTCCTGCTCCATAAGGCAGCGAGTGAGCCATAACAGACATAGGTGTGAGCCTGTGAAGCACAAACACTCCTGCCCCCCCCCCCCCCCCCGCTCCTGCAAACCACATTCCAAAGAGCAAGGCTTGTTCAGGTGTCCTCAACCCCTGGGACTAGGCCTGAAGCACACTAGCACAGAGCAGAGTCAGCTTGCCTGATGCCCTTCCCGTTTTCCCATGAATCCCTGCTGAGTGATCACTAAATTGCAGTGTAACAGGATGGTAGCCTGCCCTCTCCGAGGGGCTGCAGGAGCCTGCAGCTCCTTCTACTCACACCTGAAATCTCCTCTGGGATTTACTGTCCCTGGGTTTCTGTTGGCTTTTCAGGTTCACATCTAGCAGGGGACAGCGCAAATGCCTGCCTGAAAGCAACTCACTTCTGCAGCCTGAATGAGAAATGTGTCCATCTGCGCACATATTATGCCTCCAGCTGCACCGAGGGTGCAGAGTCTGGAGGCACCTGTGACCAGCGTAAGTGCCACAAAAGGCTACGACAGTTCTTTGAGAAGGTCCCTGAGGATTTCACCAAGAGGCTCCTGTTCTGTCCATGTCAAGATGAGCTCTGTGGGGAGCGACGCCGGAAAACCATTGTCCCTGAGTGCTCCTTCCAGGACAGCATCAAACCCAACTGCCTCCTTCTCTTGGACTCCTGTATGAAAGAGCATATCTGCAAGTAGGTCTGTCAGCAAGGGGCATTAGCCCAGTGAAAAGAGCAGTCCTGACTCTGATGCTCTTCTTCTTCCTACAGATCCCGACTGGCTGATTTCCAACAGAACTGTCAGCCTGCAGGCATGTCCCCAGATGGCTGTTCTCAGCACAACCATGCCGCGTGCCTGAAGGCTTACATGGGGATGATTGGTAAGTGGTGACTAAAGGGGGACATAAGAAGGCTTGATGAGGAGCATGCTCTCAGGCATACATGGGGATGGGGGGAGTGACAAGAGGGTGTGCCTGAAGGTGTATGGAGCTGAGGACTGGCGAGGTCCATGCCCTGATCTTATCTGAGCTTAAGGTCATGGTATTGAAGACACTTGAGCCTGGCCCATGTTGGTGTTTTCCCTTCCCCAGTGTAGACAGGGCCTAAAGAGGAATTCAGTTAGCATCCATAACACCTATGCCACCTACAAGGCCAGAGACTATATATTCTCCAATTCTCCCTCCATTGACGAGATAGCAGCATCACCCCCATGTCTCTTACACGTAATTTACATACCAAATCTATCTTGCTTCTTATAAAGGTGCTTATCCTGCAGTGCCTGAGCAGCAGAGTCCTGCCCACCTGTGTGATATAGCCACTCCTGACACTCCAGCCACTGGCCATTTTACAGCCATTTTATCCTTTTACTAGCCACATGAACATCCATTCTCAGGGTCCCTGGTTGCAGACACCTTAAACCCTGTATTCCCTCATGGTTTGGCTGCCTGAGCCCTGATGAGACATTTGCTGGATTTGTCACCAACAAAGCCTTCATAGAGGCCACAGGGACACTGCCAAATTCATGGGATTTAAGATGTCCCCGGTCACAGCTGGTTGTAGCCAAACTGGCACGGCATCCCAAGGTTCGCTCCCTGTGACAGCTGTAATAGACATGAATCTGCTAACAATGAAGCTGTATAGGCCAGGGATGAGTGGGCACTTTAACTGCATTTCCAGACTATCCTTGTTTGTTTGTAAAGTCTTCATTGTATTAACATGGTCACTGAACTGTATCGCATAGCCAGGCTGCAGCTGCACAATGTGTATCTGGGAACAGGCCGTAGGCCGTCAGTTTGTTGGCAGGGGTAACTGGAAGTTATGGCAGAAGAGCCGATCACTGCCACATGTCAGTGCTCCTGTTTCTGGAGAGGGGCAGAAGTGTCTCTGCACTCGGCTGCACATCTTCTCATTTACAGCTTTCTTCCCATAGGCAGTAATCAGTGTGCTTCATTGTTAGGACCACTTGGGTGGGGTGCAGCAGGCTCCCTGGCCCCTCCTGCACCCGACTCCTCAAGTACCCAAGACTGCATGCACCTCGGCGCAGAGGGCTCTCTGCCCCCCAGACTGCACGCGCCTCGGCGCAGAGGGCTCCCTGCCTCCCAGCTCCTCCCTGGGCAGATGTGCCTCAGCACATTTATGTTTAATGATAATTTGTGATGCATTGAAAGTAATACATGCAAACATCATTTAGCTACAGTACATAGAAACTGCCCAGAGAATGGGCCTCCCTAGCCTGCAGCGTGTCCAGGGGACTCTAGAGGCACAGAGCATGAGTGTGAAGGCCATGGTGTGATGCCCTGGTCAGAGGCAGTGGCTGGTACTCACTGGCTCAGAGGGTCACTGCACCCAGCCCACCTGAACGCTTTCATACAAACAAATCCTGATTCTCATTTCTTGGGGACTGGGGACAGGTACAGCCATGACACCAAACTATGTTGGTAACTCCAGCACGGAGGTTTCGCTATGGTGTACCTGTGAGAACAGTGGCAACCAGCAGGAGGAGTGTGACCAGATACGCAGCATGTTCATTAGCAACAAATGCCTCAGTAAGTGCTATACAACAAGCAACTTGGGACACAGATTCAGCATAATTAAGTTCAAACCTCTTGTTGCTTTCCAGGTCCTACATCACACAGCTCCTGCCTACAGCTCCAACCTGCTCTCCTTTGGCATTTCCCTACCCTCTCTATTCCACCACTAGCGTCAGCCTAGATACTCCCTTTCTCTGCTCTTACAGGCATCTCTGAACTTTCTTCCACATTACACCTTATCCCCAGATCTGTGCACAAAGTCATTTCTCTAGCCACATTCAGCCCCTCCCAGAGACTCACTTCTGCAGTCTCACCTATAATAAGTGAGGGGGTAGGAGAGGTTAAGAGAGAAAACCAGCATCACACTATATCCATGGCTTACTGAATAACCACATGATCTCACTGCCATCATCTTGTCCTTCCTCACCTTCCCTTACCTCTGACCCTCATTTGCTGGACAGAGCCTGGGATTCCAGGTGTCTCTGTGAGACACTTAGTACAGTCCTGGGTGCTCAAAAAATAAATAGTAATTTGACCCATCACAGCTTGGCATGGACCATATCACTGGGCCAGCAGCTCAGCAATAGCTCTCAAATCCTGCTGGCTGAGATTGGGTAAAACCCAGCTGTGAGTGGTAGCTGTGTCCAGAGCCCCTATTCCCTTTATCCATCTCTGGCATCCCAGCAATGGGCTTTATTAAGATTTAAATATTTTATGACTGTAAAAGCTTCCAAAGGGCATCAAATAAAGAAACCAGCATCACTATATAATTGTTTAATATTAATGTATTTTCTATGTATTGAATTCATGGCCTCATACATGCAAAGCATGCGCTCTACCACTGAGCTATAGCTACTATATAGAGAAATCTCACACCAATAGAACAGCTCAGCCCACTCACACTGCCCACCTCAGACACACCCTAACTCTGACACACCCCCATAGGATGACAGAAAGTAGAGGGGGAAAACCCCATTCAGACCAATCCACTGCACCCCAGATACCATGCGAGATTGGTCCCTGCATCTGTTCTGTAGTACTTTATCCAGCCACACATACACCCCACACAGTAATATGCCACTGCATACAGTATTTACACTCCCCAAAGCAAAACCACCCTTACAAGCCCCAACATGTGAGCTTCCCAACATAGCCTGTCGGGGGAGGGCTATATTCCAAGGTGAGCGAATGAGGAAAGCACCTTCTTAGATGTTTGTTTGACTTCTACCTGCAGAAAATACAATTCAGTCTCAGATGCATCTGAGCCAGGCAACTCTGGAGGGGCAGGAAGGATTGTTTTACATGCCTTCCCTGAGCTTCCAGGGGGACAGCACCAACACTTCTCTTGCTTCAGAAATGTGCCAGGTATGAATTCCTTTACTACCTTCACAAAGCAGCCAGTAAAGTGGCATAGAGAAAGTAACTAGCATCAGAGAAACAAGCAGCTCTGGGCACCTGAAGGAGGGAGCTGTGCAGGTATCAGAGCCTCAGAAAAGTATCCTCTCCCCATCACTATTCTAGTTGCTCTGTCCCATAGGTTAGCAGAGGGGCCAGTGTGTAGGGGCGAGAGCCATGTTACTTGGCATGGTAGGTTCCCAAATCCTCAGTGCTAATCTCAGAATGGGAGATCCTGCAGCCAGGGGCCGGAGTGAACTCGATCCAATTTGAATTAATTTCTCCCTTTCCCTTCCCAGGTCACCAAGACAAAGCCATGGCCAGACATCTCTGAGTACAGCAGCATGCCCATGGCCTCCTCTGTGTATGCTGGAGCTGGGGTTTCCTGGCCCCCAATGGCCCTGCTGCTAGTGTTGCTCCTGCTCAGCCCACCTTAACTTGACACAACGGGCATTTGTCCCTTCCACATAATTCTCCTCACTCTGCACCCAGATATTGACCTACTAACTCGCCCTTTGGGAACTGAAGACCTCCAGAGAAGAGGAACTGAACAGTCTCACCCCAGAACAGGAAGGCCTGCATCCTTCTCCTAGGAGTGAGTCATTTCACTCAGCTCCTTCTGCAGCTAGAACTGCAGGGGCTGGTTGTCCAACACTATCTTCTCCCCCCACTCCTAGCACTCAAGAGGAAGAGTAGCCCGCTGGGAGACTTTAGGGCACTATTTTGTTTGTTTGTAAAGACAAAGCTAGTCAAAATTCTGTCCAAACAGCGTTTGCCTTTTGAATGAAGGAGAAGGAGAGGCTCCTGCAGGTACCTGCAGCACTCCTCCACCTGGCCAATTGGTGCTTTTCCTCTAGAGCAGAAAGCACCAGACTGGTGCCCCAGGGGGCAGAGACCTACCTCTATGGTATCCTGAGAGCAGAGCAGGGCAAACTGACCCATAAACTCTGTAAATACCAGCTCTGGGTTCTGTTCAGGATCCTTTTGATCATTTTTCAAATCCATTATTTTAAGCCTGTAAAAGAAAACCGCCCCAAAGCCAAAGCCAAGAAGCTGGGCTCTGGCCTCTGCTCTTGTCCCTTTCAGCCATCCATATCTTCCACTCTTAGTGCTAGCAAGAGATGTAGCCTTGGATTTCAGCTCGATTTCTTCACTCAGTCCCATTAAACCTTGTCCAGCATTCCATGACACTGCCTGGCTAGGCCATGCTTTTCTAGGACTTCTAGGAGAAAGCATGCAGGCTGTTCAGCTGTACCCACCACAGCTCCCTAGGGACATACTGTGCTGATTTGCAGTGCAGAGACCTCACGCAGCTGCAGTGACCTAGTGTCCCTTCACATACCCTTTGCCCCCTCCACAGTCTCCCTCCTCTCTGTCAGGTTCCATTTTATGACCTATTTATTCTGGGTGTAAACACGTGTGTTGTGTAACTGCTATTCTGTTGCGCTGCAGTGGCCTGTAAAAATGTGGTGTTCAAGTGAATATTGATTTCTGAGTGCAGGTTAATAGTCCACAATCAATTGTATGAAAGAGCTGCCTTATCAGAGAAGCTTATGTTTTCAGGAGAGCTGGCAGACCAACTCGGAGCAGCTCCTCTGCACACAGGTGGTGTGTGGTTGGAAGAAACAATGAAGCTGGGCAAATGTTATGCTCCTGGAATGGATGTGCAGCTGTCAGACCTCTCTACTGATCCCTGTGTTCCATTCCTTCCTGTCCCTCAGGAAGGGAATCTTGTGTTGTGTCACTTGCCAGATGCCGGAGTACCATAGCATCCCTCATCTCTGGATGCAGGGCCGCCCAAAGGATTCAGGGGGCCTGAGGCAAAACAATTTTGGGAGCCCCTTCCATAAAAAAAAAGTTGCAATACTATAGAATACTATATTCTCGTGGGGGGCCCTGCGGGGCCAGGGGCAAACTGCCCCACTTGTCCCCCCTCTGGGCGGCCCTGTCTGGATGCACAAATTATGTCTCTCCACTGCACCTCTGAACTGTCCTTCAGTAGTGGTAATATTTCCACTTTGAATCCCAGTCTTCTCTGTGCCCACTCACTGAGGCATTACTTTCTTCCTGCTGCTGCAAGAAGCAGGGACACCACACTGCCCAGCAGAGGGGCTGCACCTAATTTCCATACATTGGAGAAGGTCACAGCCACTGCCATCATTAACAGAGAGGGCTGATCTACAGATGACAAGATGTCCCACTATGCACTGGCACCTGGCTGCTTGGATCAAGAGGGAGCATGGACCCCCATGTGCTTCCTACACCTCCATTATCAAGCTGAGGAAGGCCATGTTATAGGATTCCCTGGGCTCCAATTGGCCATGCACTGGTCAGACACTGACATGCAGGGGCTGGCAGTTCCCTGGACACTTCCTTATTACAGTATAGCAGGAGTTGCCATCTCCAAAGATTGGTGGTGGGAGGAGAAGAGGTTGCTGTCCCAGTGCCCCACAGCATGCATAAAACAGATGCCAGGAGTTCAGAGGAATGTGGGGCTAGCAAGCCCCTATGCAATGTTCCCTGAGTACTCTGTATCCTCTTTTCCAGCCCCTACATGATGTGCTCCCCATAGTAGCCATCCCCCTCTCTCCTCAGCATTATGGACTGGACCCTCAAAGGTATTTAGGTACCTAGGTACCTAAATCCCTTTTTGGATCTAGACCTATATGCTTTCCCAATTCCACTTCCCTGCTATCTCCGATGCACAGTGCTCTCACAAAGGCAGGTGTTTTGTTTGATCTGGGCAGCTTATAGAGCGAACACTATAAACAGAGTTGTCATTTTGTTTGTTATATCCAGTGTGCCACTGGGACTCTAGCCTTCCATTTCCAATGGCTGGCTCACGGATTGAGACTGCAAACTCATGTCCTGGACATCCAGGGCCAATGCTTGGCTCATACTGGGGCAGGTGCTTCAAAGTTAAATAAATCCTGCTTTAATCGAAAACTTAGAGAAATCCCACTGGCGTTTTTTGCTTCAATCTTCTCTCTCCTTGTATTTACCTTCATACACACCCCTGCCTCTCACATCTATTCACCTGCATGTGTGCACACAACCCTACTTCTCGACACACCTGTACATTCACATCCACATGTACACAGAGCTATTTGCATAAGAGGAAATCAGATTTATTTTCAAAGTTGTAGAGTAAATGTTTCTTACTTAACCCAATTTTCAGCGACTAACCCTGATTCAGCTACTGTTTAACCATTTAAGATAGATAAGAATGTCCCATAAGCTTTTCAAGTGTCTTATTTTAGTAGAAGTTGCAGTGACACAGTCATGAGGTTGACTCCTGATTAGTTCTCTGATGTCACTGGCATAATTCCAGATTTACTCAGATGTAACTGATCAGAATCTGGCGCCATCTCTTGACTACATATGGAGTTATCACAACTCTGACTCCTGCTCAAATGAAAAGGGCAGTGCAATAGAGATCATTAAAGATACCATAATGTGTCTTAAATATAATTGCAAGAATAACAATTTAATAGAAACTCTCCATTCTGCCAGTCCTAGCACAGGATTTACATCAAATGCAGAGAAAGGAGGAAGCTTTCTAAGATGTTATAATGTAAATTCTATTAATTTTTTAAAATGTAAGATAAACCCAAAATATCTATAGTAAAGAAAATTTTACCTTCCAACTCTGAAAGGCTGTTGCTTTCCTTTGCATTCATTTCCTATGTCCTGCTCCACTCAAGTACCATGGGGATGATCGAGGTAAAGGAACCTAAAGAACAGAACAGCATCAGACAGGAGCTCCTGCCAGGAAGTCTCAGGGCAATGGCAGCTGTCACCGATAGCCACCCCAGCATCAGTCATGGAGATGAAGCAGTGCCGGAGATTTCTAAAAGCTTTTTAAAAATTCCCTTAATGTGGTTTAATTTAATATTTACTTATAAATACTGTTTATCTCTCTCTTCACATACGGTACGCCTCACAATCACTCTGTGAGTTAGGTAAGTTGTTATTCCAATTTTAAAGGTGAGGAAACAGACAGAGACATAAGCCATACAGTGAGTTGGTGCCAGAGATGGGCCTGCTATTTGGAAGCCCTAGATTATTAAACCTGTGCTCAATCCATTTGATCACACAGGAGTATCAGCGCAAGCTATACGTGACTGCAATTTCTCTTTAAACAGTAGCCAGGATCAGCATCATATGGATATGAAAAAGCAACCGAAGCTAAACTTCAGTTCAGACAATAAATCCCGATTTTTATGTTCTCTCCCCACACTTGAAACATGCTGACAGTGTCAGAGAATTTGAGACAGGTGGGATAACATTGCAGCTTTAAGATTCAGGAAAGAGATGAAGGGCCTCCCCTCACTAGCAAAACCTAAAAACAACAAGCAACTACAAAGCTGCTAGAAAGGAAGGGATCTTTCAGCGTAATCCCTGCAGAATCTATGTATTCTGAGAACAGCCCTTTGAAGACTGCTCTAGGAACAGAGGCTCAGCTCCTCAAAGGTATTTAGGCTCCAAACTTCCAATGAAATCCATGGAAATTAGGAACCTAAATAAATTTAAGAATCTGGGCCAAAGTGGTCACCCCACAGCTGGACTCCCAAGGGACAGTCAAAATTTCTGCAGAGGAACAAATAGGTGTTATCCTGCTCTTACTTCCCATGCAGAAGCAGAGTGGTAAATATAATCAGTAGCTAATTACTTTTGCCTCTGGGACTCAAGGGTGGAACTTTTGTTCAATTGATAGACTCTGTTGAGTCTGAGCTTAGTTTTGTCTCTAATGGAAGCTCTTCTTATAGGTTACTTAGTTCTTCTCCAGGAAGTGATTTGCTGTTTGGGTTTTTTGCAAACCCCAGGGTTAGCAGAGGTCACACTGTACAGTGCTTTGTCCCCAATGCCTGCATGAAAATAGCCCCACATCCTTTCCATTTGCAGCTGATCACTTCCATTACCCACAGACTAGGAGGAGATGATCAGTAATTGTTAAGTGCATGAATCAGACTAATAGCTTGCTGCTAATTCCCCCTGTAATGTGAGTCTGAATTCCTGGTAAACAAACTGACTGCTTTTCACACACAGGGATGGATGCCAAGAGACTAATATTAGAGCTCTGGAGCTAAGGCTTTTAGAGCAATTCTGTCCACTCAAAGATGTTTAATGACATTAAATTGTGTACTAAATAATTACAGGACAAAGGCCCTCTTGGAATCAATGAGTTATTGTCTGAATCAGATGAAAAAGGGGCTCTATCCTACTTTAAAACAGTTACACTAAAATGGTGTACCTGATAAATGCTGACGATAACTAGGTCTTTACCTATGGCCAGAAGAAATAGCTCAAGAACAAGTCATCCATAAAGTCAGTGCAACAGATAATTCCTTGTGTGATTTTGGCTTTGTCTTTTTTCCAATTGGTTTAAAAAAACCACTTTGTTTCTTGCAGGACATGAGACTCATTGTTTTTTTCCTCCCAGTCAGGTCACAAATTTTATTCAATAAACAGGGTTTGGGTAGTTAAATCCATTTAGAGACAACACCGAGATCTGCTTGATGTTTCACCACATGCCCAGGATCACAGGACACTTGAAGAGCTAAGAGATGTAGACTGGAGCCCCTAGAACAGTGGCTCTCAACCAGAGGTCTGGGGCCTACTAAGGGGTCTCGAGTAGATTTCAGGGGGCCTCCAAGCAGGCCAGCATTAGACTCACTGGGGCCCAGGCCAGAAAGCCAAAGCCTCACTGCATGGGGCTGAAGCCCAGGTGCCTGAGCCCTGCCACCCGGGACTGAAGCCTGACCAATGTAGCTTTGTGGGGGGCCCTGTGGCATGGGGCCCCAGGCAATTGCCCTGCTTGCTACCCCCTAACACCAGCCCTAGTTTTTATATGCAGAAAACCGGTTATTGTGGCACAGGTGGGCCGTGGAGTTTTTATAGCATGTTGGGGAGGGGGGCTCAGAAAGAAAAAAGTTGAAAATCTCTGCTCTAGAAAGCATTTTGTAGCAGGGATTACTACTAAGCATGGGAAGGAGGCAACAAAATTCCAGTCACCTCCATCTGGAGTAAAACAGAAACTTGGGATGTACAGAAAACATGAGTCTTGGTTTGGAATTGCCTTGGAATGAATCTGAAAGCAGAGTGTAGCCAATGATTTGCTGTGTGAATTCTGTGGGTAGATGAAGAACTGAGGGATGTTCTATTGATTAGCTGACTGAATTAAAGTTAATTAGTAGTAATTTAACCTTCAAGTGAATATTACATCAGCTACATCTCATCAATATAAACACACAAGTCCTGGAAAGCACTAGGGGCACACTCAGAGCAGAGGGGACTATTTATCTAGGGGTTTTCTATACAGCCCCTCCCTGTAGAACCTATGCACTTCCCCTCTTCTCTTTTGTTCGGTCTTTATGTATATCACCCTTCCTGAAGACAAAGCAAAGGGTAAGACTTACGGTAAAAATAACATCAGTACAAGTCACCAGGTAATCTCTCTGCTGTGAGACCCATCTGGGATGCTACACTGTAAAATGAATGAGATAAATCACATCTACTTGCAGAAGTAAACCAGAAAGATTTCAAGGATGCTCCAGTCCTCCACTCCTTCCACAGCTAAGGAAAATGGAAGCAGATTTTCCGTAAGGCCACTTATCAGTATTAACTGTGCCCTTCTCTATTGCTCAGCCTTGGCTATTGGTTAGGGTGGAACTGCAATTGGAAGTACAAGGCATTGCAACATTTGCAAAGGGACAGGGGCCCAGATCCACAAAGGTATTTAGGCCCCTATGTCCCAGCTTTAGGCACCACTGCAATCCACAAACCTCTGCTTAGCTGCCACCTAACCCTGCTGGCGCCTTAACTCACTCCATCGGAGTCCACAGCCACAGTTCCACTGTAAAAGTTCCTTAGGTGTGAAAGTTTCTGTCTCTGGGCATGCACAGTGCTGCCTCAGTCTAGGTGTCTGGACACCTAATCTCCCACCTAACCCCAGCGTGACCCATGAAGTGGGAAATAGGTACTCTTCTGCCTATCTCACCCATGGGATCTAGTCTGGTAGGTGTGCTCAAAGGCGGCCTCTGGGATCCCATTCAAATCTGACTGGAGGGGGATGTGGTGCCATCACTCACGTTGTAGCTTTTAGCCCAGGAGTGAGATCACTCACATGGGATGTGGGAGATCCAGGTTCACTTTCCCCCTCCACCTGATGGGGAGAAATGTGGGAAAGCCCTGCTCAGATCCTATTTCAGCAGTGTGCTCTACTGAGCTAGAGAATATTCTGATGTGGGGGAGCCTCAATCTCTCCTGCAGAAGCTGTTCTACTGTATATAAATAAAGAGTCATTGGAGCAGGAAGACTGGATGCTGGGTCTCCTACCTGGTACCTTAATCACCAGTTTACACAGTCATAGACTCATAGACTTTAAGGTCAGAAGGGACCATTATGATCATCTAGTCTGACCTCCCGCATGATGCAGGCCACAAAAGCTGACCCACCCACTCTTGGAATAATTCTCTCCCTTGACTCAGCTGTTGAAGTCCCCAAATCATGATTTAAAGACTTCAAGTCGCAGAGAATCCTCCAGCAAGCGACCCCTGCCCCATGCTGCGGAGGAAGGCGAAAAACCTCCAGGGTCTCTGCCAATCTACCCTGGAGGAAAATTCCTTCCCCACCCCAAATATGGCGATCAGCTGAACCCCGAGCATGTGAGCAAGATTCTCCAGCCAGACCCTCCGGAAAAAAGTTCTCTGTAGTAACTTTTAATATCCCATCATTGACCATTGTTACTAATTACCAGCGATGGCACGTTATTGACCTATTGACTAAAATCACGTTATCCCATCAAACCATCCCCTCCATAAACTTATCAAGCTTAATCTTAAAGCCAGAGAGGTCTTTCGCCCCCACTGTTTCCCTCGGAAGGCTGTTCCAGAACTTCACCCCTCTGATGGTTAGAAACCTTCGTCTAATTTCAAGCCTAAACTTCCCGACGGCCAGTTTATATCCATTTGTTCTCGTGTCCACATTCATGCACCCTTGCTCTATCTATCTTAAGTAGTTAACCAAAGTGGAACAGCTTCAACAGGAGAGACTGAGGGGGCCCATATCAGACTATCCATATCTCAGAGATTAGCATACTCTCTTGAAAGGAGTGGAAGTTGCCTACTCAACTCTCTAAGCTGGTCGTGTGCCTTCAAGCCTGCAGCCCAACCTCAAATCCTTAGGATCCATGATCTCTTCAGTCATTCTTTGCAGTACCCGTTTTCAGAATCCTTGAATTATTGGGAGCTCCCATTGCACTCCAGAGGGGGAGGGTAAGGGAGCTCTTCAAATGGCCCCAGGAAGGGCAGCAACAGAGAGAGCTAATTTTAAAGTGTGGAGGGAACTGTGCTGGCAGGGGTGCAGACCGTGTGTTGGAGGTTTGAGGTGAAGGTATAAGGTGCCCAAGAAAGACAGATTTGCTTGACCTTGCTGCAGTTCCTGGAAGGAGAGTACACTTGTCCTTGGAGTCCATGGAGTTAATCCTATTAATTACTGGCATGTAGTTTAGACTGACCCTCTCATTGTGTCATCTCAGAAGTCTTCCCACTTCTATCAATTTCACTGTTGCAGCCTATTTCTAAATCCAGTCATAATGGAGTAGCCATTAGGAAAGGGCTTTTACTTTACTGTGGCTGAGGAAGAATGGTAGAACTGATGCCCCAGAACAAATGCTGCTGGTGCCAAAAATCTGCAATATTAGGGTCAGAGCCCATGACTAATCACTACCCAGGACATGACATATGCTGAAAGACTCTACCCTTTGTGCATCTGTTAGTGCTGGGAGCCTTTCTCATGTGCTTATTTATTCACATTACAACTCCCTCAAGAAGTATTTTAGTCAGGGGGAACTAGAGAGAGGGTCATTTTGTTTGCCACCCTCTTGGTCTTATGGGACCCACCATGATCTGACTTTTTCCCCCAGCTCCAGGTTCTGAATTCAGCACCTAAATCTCTCTCTCTTTCATTTGATGTTACTCTCAGATATCACTGATCCCAGCACCTGCCCAATGTAGGCCCACAGGCCCCATTTTCAGGCCACAGAAATTAACTTTGGGGTATGAATTCCTTTAACCATCCATTCGAAATGATTGTGAACTAAGTTTGTTTTGCAGTGACCCAGACCAGCAGCCAGCAACCAACACAGAACATGGGATTTTTAACAGAATCATTTGATTAACTGAAGTCAATTCTGGTAAGTGCTAGCGGCTCTCAGGCTGATTGTGTCAGGGACCCCTGGGGCTCCATTATGTTGTCAGGGCAATAAAGCAGGAATTGCTTTGTTTCTTTGCAGAAATGTGAGATTAACAACTAATTTTTCCAGCCTAATGCTCTTTGGTTTTAGATCTGAGCATCTTTGGAAAGGGTTTATTCCCAGTCAGAGGCTATTTGTCAGCTGTGCAAAGGCTTTATTGGAGACAGCTGGACAGATCTCTCATCTGTCCCAAGCTTTTCTGTCATTAGTCTCAAACCAGCCCAGAGAAAACCCTACAGTTCAGTAACATATAAGAAGTCTGGGTTACCTTGTATGTAGCATGGGCGCCTCTGTCTCTTCTCACTCTCTACTTCCAACCCTGAGCTGTTCACACATTACACCGAGGGACATATTTTCAGTGCACAACAGAGAGCTGTCACTGAAGACTTTGCACTGATCGTGCATCTTTCTGCCAAGGATCTCAAAGCATGTTACAATGACAGGTTTATATTTCCATTTTACAGAGGGGACACTGACTGATAGAAAGGTTGTGATGTGTCACACAGTGAATCAGTGGCAGAGTCAGGCATAAAACCCTGGTCACGTATTCACAGCACAAGGTCTGCACTCCATCTACAGGACTGAAACGTTCCCACTAAAAGCTAGGAATTGGATTTCTCTTTCAACAACTCACAGATTGGCTCTTGCCAGCAAGACACTCCTGTTACCCATCAACCTGCCAAATGAGGCCTGATGGGATGGCGGGGAAAGGAAAGAGAAGTCTGGGTAGAAATCTGCCAAGTAAATTAGTATTATTTACTTATTTCAGATAAACCTGAACTAAACTAGCTGGTGTCATGCAAAAACCCAGCTAGCCCCCAGGATGAACAGGCTTCCACCAAGACTGATTTAAAAGCCATGACTGGAACCTTTCTGCTTCTTCAGCTGCCTGCTTTAGAGACCCATTCCATTTGTAGGTACTGAGAAAATAGAACTTAAATGTTCCAGGTCCAGACCACAGTCTGGCCCACCCTCAACTGTTGACATTCAGATTTAGGCACCCTCGGCATTTCTGGTCAGACTCCACCGGCTGAAAACAGAGTTCGAGCTGCTTTCATTGCCTAAGTCCCATTCTGAAGTATATGACAAGGATGACACTGAAAATTCTGCCCTGTGTCACTCACTGAACTCATGTAAAATAGAAACCTCCCACCAGCAACATTTTGAATGTGAGCTGAGCTGCCTAATGGAAAACCCATCTCCAAAATGAAGACCCTTAACATACGTATGTAAATTACTGTATTACATTACAGCTGTTGTGCTAAAAGGAAACCATACCTTGCTGCCAATATTTCACCCATCTTGGCAAGCTATAGCGACTAAGAATTTATATATATGCAAAATCCAGAAGTTAGGAACTCCCATAGAGGAGAAGCCGAGTGGCAGTAGCTTGTATCGTAGACAGGATATAGATGGGGTGACCAGAACTGAACACAATATTCCAAGTGAGGGCATCCCATCCACTTGTATAAAAGCATTAGAATATGTTCAGTATTATTTTCTATCCCATTTTATCCATCCTAACAACTTGTTTATTGCCCCACCACCATCACTGCACACTGAGGTTTTCATTGAGTTGAACAAAGTGATACTTGGTTATTTTCTTGACAGGTTACCATTAATTTGGATCCTGGTAAGGCACATGAATAGTTCAGATTATTCCTTCCAATATACAATCCCTTACATTTGGCAACACTGAATTTAATCTGTAATCATATTGCCTACTCACCTAGCTTTATTAGGTCACTCTGCACTTCCTCAGTCTCAATTAACCTAAATAATTTTGTGCAACCTTTGCCAACTCATGAATCACCCCCTTTTCCAGCTCACTGATAAATCTACTAAACACCAGTCCTTGATGGAACCTCCTTGGGGAACCCCACTGTTAATCTTTCGCCATGATGAAAACTGACCATTTACTAATCCTCTGTTTTCTGGTCATGTCTTTTTCCATCAGTCCTTGCTGTTTGCTGCCCATTGCACATTTCTGGAAAGGGCCGCATCATGTGAGAGCCATGCCATGACCTAATGGAATATGTCATTACTGCTAATGAAGCATGCATACAGACTTTGGGTTACTAATAACTCCAGGACTGATTGTGCACCCATGCATCTTAAGGAACCAAGAGTGATGGATCAAAAATTACATCTAGTCTGGTTGCTCTGCTTCAAGAGGAATTATTTCATATATTCTAAGAAGTGTAACTAGGAATTAATGGGATGAAGTTAAACAAAATGAGTAAGCTGATTATTAGAGAAAGCTTTCTGAGCTCTATTCACCTATGAAACGTGTGGAAGCCCCACCATAGTTTGGGACTTTTCACTCCCACCTGCTCCCTCCCTCAAATATACACAAGTTCATATTTAATAATGTGGAGAATCTAAAACCTCTCAACTGAAACCCCTTCTCTAAAAGTATTGAATAGTGATGGCTTGTTTTCATTAGATTATGGGTTTTTGTAAAGCATTGGGAAGAGTGACTTGTTCCACTGATACTTCAAGTGAATAACTCCTCTTCTTGAACTGGGGAATCTTTATCACCTATTCTGTTTGCAGAGTCCCTGGTCTCAGCCAAGACAGTGATCTTTATCAGAGACAGAAGTATTGTATCTAGAAGTTTCAGATACCCAAAGCACAAACCATGCAGAAAATCTCAGCTGAAGCTGCAAGACAGGCACTTCCAACCACGACTGATATTGGAGAATGAGGTTTTCCTTCTTCCAACCAGTCCTCATTAGTAACCTGCTATTAGTCTGTATGAAATGGAACTAGAATAATAAGACTGAAGGGTCATGTGAATGCCTTCATGTTACGTTAGCAGTACATTATGCTGTAATTATTGATTGCATTTTAATTGTATCAGCCTTTGTGAAAGCATCAAGGGCACTGGGTGGAGGTTTAATGTTAGACGCTGAAGTAAACCGCTGTTGGAAAGTGCTCAGAAGCTACAAGAGGTTGAAAGAACAAATCCAACATTGTCTTCAGCATCTTATTATCTGCACCACACCAACACAGTGCTAGATGCTTCAGTACAGTTTTCAATCTCTCAATTCAAAACTCCAAGCGGCTGAAAATAAGAAACATGCCCAGGGAATACCTGGCAAAGCTCCATGGCCTAGGAAAGACACTTATTTGAATTAAATCCTACAACAGAGCAACCCAATCCTGGCAGCAGGCAGAACACAATCTCAGCCAAAGGAAAAAGCTTCCTTTGCAATTAAAGTGGATCAGGACAGTGTGAAGGGGGTCAAAAGCTGAAATGTCCTATTGTTGTGTTCAGCTCTGATGGAGACAATTAATTAGCGCAATAAAAATCTGACACTTTGACCAGATGATTGATAGGACTATCAATCAGCCCCTGTGCACACTGTCTTAGCAATTATTGATGGCATTTACTCTATGGGGCTCTCTAGGAGACAGTTCCTCACGAGGCTGGAGACCACAGAAGGGGATGTGCTGCTCACTGAAAGATAAAGAAACTGAAGATCAAGACAGATGCATAAGAATATAAGAACAGCCATATTGGGTCAGATCAATGGTCCATCTAGCCCAGTATCCGGTCTCTGATAGAGGCCAATTCCAGAGCTCCAGGGGAGTGTACAGAACAGGGCAGTTGGAGTGATCCACTCTGTCTTCCCCTCCTAGCAGTCAGAGTTTTGGGGTCACCCAAAGCCCTGGGTTGTGTCCCTGATCATCTTGGCTAGTTCTTTTCTGAACCCAGTTATACTTTTGCCCTTCAAAACATGCCATGGCAATGAGTTCCTCAGGTTAATTGTGCATTGTGTGAAAAAATATTTCCTCTTGTTTGTATTAAACCTGATGCCTATTAATTTCACAGGATGACCCCTGTTTTTTTGTATTGTGGTAAAGGGTAAATTACACTTCTCGATTCACTTTCCACACCACTCATGATTTTATAGACCTCTATCATATCCCGCCAGTCGTCTCTTTTCTAAGCTGAACAGCCCTAATCGTTTTAGTCTCTCCTCATTTGGAAGTCGTTCCATACCCCTGATCATCTTTGTTGCCCTTCTTTTCCAGTTCCACTATATCCTTTTTGAGATGGGACGACCAGAACTGGACAAAGTATTCAAGGTATGGGGACACCTTGGATTTAGAAATTGACATTATGATATTTTCTCTTATTTTCTATCCCTTTCCTAAGAGTTTCCAACATTTTGTTAGCCTTTTTCACTGCTGCTGCACACTGACCTGAAGTTTTCAGAGAAGTATCCACGATGACTCCAAGATATTTCTTGAACGGTAACAGCTAATTTAGAACCCATCATTATATATGTACACTTGGGATTACTTTTTCCAACATGCATTACTTTGCACTTATCAATGTGGAATTTCATCTGCCATTTTGTTGCCCAGTCACCCAGTTTTGGGAGATTCCTTTGTAACTCTTCACAGTCAGCTTTGGACTTAACTATCTTGAATAATTTTGTATCATCTGCAAACTTTGCCAATTCAGCGTTCACACCCTTTTCCAGATAATTAAATTATACGATGAACAGCAGAGGCCCCAGTACAGATCCTTAGAGGTCCCCGCTGTTTCCCTCTCTCCATGATGAAAAACTGACCATTTATTTCTCTCTTTTGTTTCTTATCTTTTAACCAGTTACTGATCCATGAAAAGACTTCTCTTATCCTATGACTGCTTACTTTGCTTCAGAGCCTTTGGTGAGGGACCGTGTTAAAGATTTTCGAAAATCCAAGTACACTATATCCACTGGATCAATCTTGTGACACCCTCAAAGAATTCTAACAGATTAGTGAGGCATGATTTCTCTTTAAAAAAGCTCTGTTAACTCTTCTCCAAAAAAATCATGTTTATGTATGTGTCTGACAATTCTGTTCTTAACTACAGTTTCAACCAATTTGCCTGGTACTGAAGTTAGGCTCATTGGCCTGTAATTGCCAGGATCATCTCTGGAGCCTTTTTGAAAGCTTGGCATTACATTAGCTATCCTCCAGTCATTTGGTACAGAGCTTTGTTTCAGTGATAGGTTACATACCATAGTTAGTAGTTCTGAAATTTCATATTTGAGTTCTTTCAGAACTCCTGGGTGAATACCATCTGGTCCTGGTGATTTATCACTGTGTAATTTATCAATTTGTTCTAAAACATCATCTTCTACAGGAACAGCAGTATGGGACACTGTTTCAGAATTGTCACCCAAAAAGGATAGCTCTGATGTAGGGAGGGATGGATTAAGGTTATGAGGGACCTAAGGCTAATGGGAAGGAAGAGCCTAAGTATGAATTACATATTGCAAAAAAAATTATGAAGTCATCAAACATTTATCTACATCAGGGGTGGGCAAACTATGGCTCGTGGGCTGGATCCGGACCATCAGGGCTTTGGATCCGGCCCGCGGGATTGCCACCCTGTGGCGCCGCAGGCCCCACGCTGCTCCCGGAAGCGGCCGGCACCACGTCCCTGCGACTCTCACTACACTCAATTCTTCAAACAAACATAGTTCTGAGTAAGAGGTAGCATGAGGGATGCTACGCTGTCCTTCTCTTAGGCCTCCTTCCTCCTAGGTAGTGGAGTGCTCGTCTGTAGGAGGATGAACATTGCAACATTCCCCATCCTGCTCTCCACTTTCAACCTGGTGCTTCTACCCTCAGCTCTCTACATGGCACAGTGCAAAGCCAAGCCCTGCAGGTGTTTTCCCCAAGCTATGGACTCTACACCACACACCCTATCTCACTGACTGCACTCTGGGAGGCAGCCAGCTTTTATTATGTAAAAGAAAACCACTCAGGTGTAAAATCCACTGATGTAGAGGAAGTAGTAGTGGGGAAATTACATTGGGTGGCATTATATTTTAGGCTGTCTTGCTCTGAAAGCTGCCTCCCAGTGTTGCACTGGCTGAGGACAATGAATTACTGTTTTCACACTGAACCCAAATATTATTTGTGGTATGATACCCAGTTTGTGTAGTTAATCTCCAGTGATTCACCATATCAGGCCACTCTGTCACCAAGACCTTCCACAATTAGAATAATAGAATAGAATCATAGGACTGGAAGGGACCTTGCGAGGTCATCTAGTCTGGTCCCCTGCACTCATGGCAGGACTAAGTATTAGGGGAGAGGGATAGCTCAGTGGTTTGAGCATTGGCTTGCTAAACCCAGGATTGTGAGTTCAATCCTTGAGGGGGCCACTTAGGGATCTGGGACAAAATCAGTACTTGGTCCTGCTAGTGAAGGCAGGGGGCTGGACTCGATGACCTTTCAAGGTCCCTTCCAGTTCTAGGAGATGGGATATCTCCATTATATATTTATTATCTATTCTAGAATGTGTGATCAGCAGCTCTGACATGAGTTTTTTTAAGCATAAGTTCTGTGTGCACCAGCCCCGTATAGTTTGCATTTGTTTGTTTTAAGTTTTCTGTAAGAAAAAGGTAACAGCTAAAAATGACACAGAGCTTTAGATGGTTGCCCAGTCATAATATTTAGCACTTCTGCATTATGTTAGCTCTTCAAAATCACTGTACAAACATTAAACAAACTTAAGCTAAAGCCTTTCAGCTTTTGAATGACTAGGAGTTGACAAAACAGAGCTATTCCCTGTTGTGTTCTCTGCCTCCCTGAACAAAAAGACCTCATTGAAAATCAACATCTTAAAAAACCATGAAGGATCTTTCAAAAGAACTGTCCAACCAAGGCTGCTGTAGTGACACCCTTGTTACATCAGGTCTGGTGTTTGTTTAGGGCTGGTGTAGAATGATGGGAGAGCTTCCTGTTTTGTTTGCATATGTAAATCAAGCAGACCTTGCTTACTTTTTTCCCTTAAAGTGCTCAGAGTTTAGGGAAGGAAAGTGAATGAGATTCTGCTTATACCAGGTGTGAAAAAGCAGAAGGGACCAAAATCTATTCATGTGCAAAAATCTGTTCTCCCTGAAGTCAATAAGGCTACACAGGTGTAACTGT
Source organism: Emys orbicularis (assembly GCF_028017835.1). NCBI lineage: Eukaryota > Metazoa > Chordata > Testudines > Emydidae > Emys > Emys orbicularis. Next base: position 113,731,982 of record NC_088690.1, on the reverse strand, counting down.
CAGCAGGAATTGGCCTGTGTTCTCATTCCCGTCTCGAATCACACACATTCCAGGCTTACCCAACATTTTCCACTTGGGAAAGAAGTTAGTTTGAGTTGGGACAGAAAAATGAGGACTAACTTCAGGTTTATTTAGCTTTAAGTTTTTGGAATGAAACTCAAAAGAAATCAAATGTGAGGTACTTTTATGATGGATTGAACTGCTAGAGAACCAGCAAATGGACAGAACCTGCCTTTAGCCTATTACATCAGTCTTTCTATCATAGCCTGCTAAGAAGTGGATTTAAAATCCTTGAGGGAGAAACATACAACATTGTTTGTTGAGCTTCCTCCAGTGCTTTCGTAACCCCTTAAAAGTACAAAGATTTGTTGGCCTGTGGAACTAGGCTGAGCATAAGGAAAGAACTTGATTGCCTGTTGTGACGTTGTCTAATTAAAATATAACCATGCAAATCATTATTGCTACCACTGTTATATAATTGCAACGAATCTTATACAAAGTACAATACGTGGCCAGAAAGGATTAAACAGCTTGCAGGCTGAATGACCCAAAGCCAACCTTTAAGGTCATGTTAGAAAGGTATGTGAATGGTAATTAGGGCCATTCATGGTAAATAGGCTAGAACTTTGAAGTGCAAACCTGTATTGTTAGAGAATTAGAGGCGATACTAATTGTGTGCATCTTAGATACTAGCCACGAAAACAGACAGTTCCTGTCTGTCACTATAACTATTAATTCAGAGATCAAAAGGGAATATTAACATTTAGATGACTCTTGGGTGAAATAATATCATTATCGATATGTCTCTTTGAAGTTTGTGATAGACTGCCTAATGAATAAATTGCCCTATGTTAATTTGTGTAGCTAATTACTGGTGGTGTTAAGGAAGCAGAAGGTTGCATCAAAAACCTATTGTTTATCCAGGACTTCATGGTCAGGTGGATGCTAGAGCACTGTATAAAAATGGCTTGGGGCCTGATCTTGTCATCTCAGATCTGCTTAAGCTTCATCAGGGGAAGTTTGAGTTGCAAGATTGAGGTTCCAGTTCAGCTGGAAAAACCCGAATATGATATTGGACATTGGACTATAACCTATGGACTAAATTCTAAAAGAACTCTTTGAAACTACAAAGCTCACCATCTCTGCTATATATCTGAACCTCAAGAATTGAACTCATGTCTGTATGTATATTGATCTTTTAACCATACTCTCTTTTCTTTTTTAATAAATTTTAGTTTAGTTAATAAGAATTGGCTGTAAGTGTATATTTGGGTAAGATCTGGAATATTCATTATCCTGGGAGGTAATGTGTCCAATCCTTTGGGATTGGTAGAACCTTTGCTTTTATATGATGAAATAGGGTTTTCAGAAATCTTCATCATATTTGACTTGGGTACCTGGATGTAGGCCTGAGGCTGGGTTACTTTAAGGCAGGGCAGGGAGTTAGGGTGTGGGGTGCAGGAGGGGTGAGGGGTGCAGCAGGGGGTCAGGGTGCAGGGTGCGGCAGGGGCTCAGGGTGTGGGGTGCAGGAGGGAGTGCGGGGTATGGCAGAGGGTTGGGGTTCAGGCAGGGGGCTCAGGGCAGGGGGTTGGGGTGCAGCAGGGGTGCAACCAATGGGAGCTGCGGGGAGGCAGTGCCTGGAAACCAGGGCAACACAGGGAGCCCTCTGCTCCCCCCACTCCCTCCGGCCGCAGGAACGTGATGCCAGCCGCTTCAGGGAGCGGCGCGGGGCTCGAGGGGGGCAATCCCGCGGCTGTAGTTTGCCCACCCCTGGCCTGGAGGTAGGCTGGGGGCGGGCTGCTTGGCGGGCTGCAGGAAATAGCCCCGCGGGCCGCATGTTTGAGACCCCTGCTTTAAGGGAACTGTGTTGTTGGTTTCTGGGCAACCAGTGAGGTAATAAAGAAGCTGTTTTGTGCTGGCTTGGTAAATCTAAGTATTGAAATATCCACCAACGTTGGGGATTATCTGCCCCATTCTTTGCAGTTCATCTTAATTGAGTGATCTCAGCTGGCCGCCCCTGGGATCCTGGTCACACCTGTGCATCCCAGCTTTTTTGGGATGTCTTTGATTTTTAGTACAGTTCAATACAGTATTGAACACAGTGCATCATACATCTGAGGCCCCGCGCTGGCAGGGTCTGTAAAAGTTAAAGGACTGGGATCCATAGAAGATGACAGTGATGGACACTAGGACCCAGGAGGCAGCGTCCTGGAGCTGCCTGCCAGCCTCAGCAGAGGAGAGGGACAGAGGGAGCTTCTTCCCTCCCTGACAGCTAAGCAGAGCTCCGGAGAAATCGGGGGGGGGGGCGGCGCACGGGTTCCCGTGGTCACTGGATTTTTAGTGTCCAGTCACCAGTGTTAACCAGATACCTGGCAGCGTGTTCCTGCAGCACGGGGAGACGCAGCAGGCTGCCAGCTGGCTCCTGGCTGAGTTCCTTCCAAGCCACAAGGGGCTGCTTTGCCTTGCCTGCTGGCAGGAGCACTTCAGCAGGGCTGCGTGAGCAAGCTCGCTCTCCCCATCACCACCCCAGCCCCAGCTGCACCCCGCCTGACCAGTAGGGCCTAAAAATAGGAGGGCCTAAGGCTACGTAGCCTTATTAGCCTATGGGTTAATCTGGCCCTGGATGTAGGTATCTCCCCCACATCCTCTGCGGTGAAGACCGTGGAAATAATTTATTTAGCTTCTCTGCAATGGCCTTGTCTTCCCTGAGTGCTCCTTCAGCACTTTGGTCATCTTGTGGTCCCACTGCCTGTTGGGCAGGCATTCTGCTTCTGATGTACTTTAAAAAATTCTTACTGTTAGTTTCTGTGTCTTTAGGAAGTTGCTTCTCAAATTCTTTCTTGGCCTGCCCTATTATACTTAACCTGACTTCCACATTTTAAAGGATGCTTTTTTACCTCTAATGGCCTCCATAACTCTGTTGTTTAGCCATGGGACATTCTTTTTGTCCTCTTATTGTCTTTTCTGATTTGGGGATACATTTAGTCTGAGCCTTGATTATGGTATTTTTAAATAGTCCTCATGCTGCTTATGTGCATTTAATGCTTGTGAACAGCTCTTTTTTCTGTCTAACAAGCATCCTCATTCTTGTGTAGTTCCCTTTTTTTAAAGTTAAATGTTACTGTGGTGATTTTTTTTTAGTATTATCTTCCCTTCAAGGATGTTAAATTTGATTACATTATAGTCACTGTTACCAAGCAGTTCAGCTATATTCACCCCCTTGTGCTCCATTTTGGACTAAATCAAGTATTGTCTCTCCCCTTGTGGGTTCCAGGACTAGCTGCTCCAAGAAGCAGCAATGTATGGTGTCTAGAAGTTTTATCTCTGCATCATGCCCTGATGTGACATGTACCCAGTCAGTATGAGGATTGTTGAAATCACCCATTATTATTGCGCTTTCTGCTTTTGCAGCCTCTCTAACCTCCCTTAACATTTCACAGTCAGTCATCATCCTGGTCAGATGGCCAGTAGTATATTCCTACTGCTACACACCTCTTACTCAAACTTGGAATTTCTATCTATAGAGATTGTATGGTACAATTTGTTTAATGTAAGATTTTTACCTTAATTGACTTTATGCTTTCTTTAAGATATAATGCCACTTCCCTCAGAGCATACCCCACTGTGTCAATCCTATATATTTATAGTGTGGTATTACTGTGTCCCATTGATTATCGTCATTCAACCAAATGTCTGTAATGCCTATTATATCAATATTCTCATTTAATGCCAGATACTGTAATTCACCCACATTAATATTTGGATTTCTAGAATTTGTATATAAGCAATTTTACATTTTGTCAATATTCAGTTGCTTCCCTTCAAGTGTTATATTTAAATGGGACTCTTTCATTTGACTGTTTCTCGCTAGCTCCTACCTGTACTTTACTAACTTCTTTCCTATCTTCTTTACTAGGATATAGAGGTGCAGAGCCTCATGACAGAATTTCATGAGTGTGCCCTGGGCTCACAGTGCCCTGAATGCCAGAGACCCACTTCCCTTTTCAGCAGGGTACCCTAACTGCAAAAGGTCACTCTCCCAGCTTGACTGCTTCTGTACCCCCTTTCTCAGCACAGTTACTACAGGAATACAACCCACGAAAGCTTATGCCCAAATAAATTTGTTAGTCTCTAAGGTGCCACAAGGACTCCTCGTTTTTTAAACTTTAAGGAAGGAAGTTGTCATCTTTTAAGCATGGGGCCTGGCCCTGGCAAAGTGACAATGTTTCTTCCACTCTGCTCTCCGGAGCCAACTCTATGGAGTGAAATGAGAACTCAGACTCCAGAATGTGTCATGGCCCCAGCCCAAAAGTAATGAAGTTATTGGAGTCTGCTGCTGCTCTGGATTTATAGGGCCCCTCAGGAGTCCTTGAAGGGTGTCTGACATCCCTGTTAACCATCCCCTGTTCTATATGTCATGTAGATAGAAAAGGCATTGCATGATGGAAAACTATCAGCCCCAGAGGCTGCTCATTTGGGATTCAGAGCAGTTACTGGAACCATTCCAGGAAGAGCAAAACTGACTCTGTGACCCTGGCTTGGATTAAAGATGCTGAGTGCAGAACACAGTAATTGAACTGAGAGGGTCCACAGAGCCACACACTGAGGGGAGGGGACAGGGGGCTTCCCTCTGTAGCATGCATCAGTGAGAGGGGTGACACAGGAGATTTGTCTCAGGAGATGAAATCATGCAGATGTTGCCCCTCCCTAGGTTGGCCAGTAACACTACTCCCCCACTGAGAAATAGGGACATGGAGAACTTGGCTCCTGGTGTGGGAGCTGCCTCCCTTCATTACAAATGTGAACAGATACAGAAAATCTCTGGAAATCTACACAGCCATCAGCTGGCCACATGCCACAAGGGAGACAGACTGACACAGAAGCACAATCTCACTGAAGGCTTCACTATGAAGGAAAAAAGTGTTTACCAGCAAGTAGAGCAGGGTCCTGGGCTTCAAGAACTCAGTTATATTTCAGGCTCTGCCATCCTGTGGCAAGCATAGAAGAAAAGATGACTCAGTTTCACCCCTTTAAATCTGTCAGGGGTGCCTAGAGCTTTGTATAGGTGCCTTTTTATTATGACTGTTGTAATTATTTTCATTAATACAAAAAGGTGGGGGGAGGGAAATAGTGGGACCTGTTAACTGTTTTGCTTCTTCATGATGTAGAGAGGTCTGCAAGGCTTGTGAAAAGATTGTTCTGCTTTGTTTACATCAGAAATCCAGGGCCTATCTAGAATGGAAGACTCTATGATGACTGAAGCTAGTGAAATAATGGCATCAAAAAGGACAACAGATGGAAAGCTGCTGCAGCTGAAAGTAGAGGGAGTTTTTAGCCAGACTGCTTAAAACTATTTTTTGTTAAGACCCATTTAACTCCAATGTCTACCTCAACAATTTGGAGAAAGGATATTTTTGTTAAAGATTCAGTGCCCTGGCCCTTTCAGTTAAGGTGAACGAGATCACAATACAGTGGTCCAGCAAAACTAGGGGCACCAGAGTTGACATTCTAATATTTCTAGGCTAAAAAATAAACAGGAAAGAAAACATACAAAAAACTACCACATATTTCAGACCCCGTTTATCCATAAAGGGGCAAAAAAGAAGTAAGCATTTTAAAAAAAAATAATCCTTTTGGGGTCACCTCTAAAGATGGACAGTTCCAAGTAGCATTAGTCAAACCAACCCTCTTGCTGAGAAGCTGTATAGAAACCCAGTGCCCAGCCGACAGAGCTGTTCAGAATGGAAGCCTGTTGGCCTCAGGAAAATTCAGAGTGCTAAATATTATCTGTCTCCTGAGCTGCAACCTGAACAGATCGCTAACTACTTTGTCTAAAATTAAACAGTTACATTGGAATCATGTTAATTTCTACTGTAATGGATTCTGCTAAGGTTCCCAGAGTAACATCACCCCCTTGGCAGCTCTATTTCAAGGATACTTTTAGCCCCAGAAGAGTCACCCCAGATTTCAAACAAAACTGTCTCCCAACAGAGCATTTAGGGGTGGGCAGCTCCATACATTAAAACAAACGTCTTTGAATTCTATTCTCCCTACTCCCCATGTATCACCTGAGGAGCTGCTCAGAATCAGGACAGAGAAGAACAGCAGTAGCTGAAAGCAGCTCATTTTGCTTGTGTGTTACACCTCTTCCCCCACGCCATGTCTGTCTTGTCTATTTAGATGTAACCTCTCAGGACATGGATCCTCTACTACTGTGTTGTTTGCGCAGTGGTCAGCACAATATGGCTCCACTCTAGTTTGACATTTTGGCACTATTGTATAAACGTGAATAATAATAATAATAATAATAATAAGAAGAAGAAGAAGAAGAAGAAGAAGAAGAAATTTTGGTCACTATTTGAAAAGTCATAAGTGGTAGGGACAAACTGGAAATAAGTCTTGTTCAAAACAGGTTCAAACAAACCTGACCCTGACTCAAACTTTCCCCAGGAGAAACAATTACCCCAGTTCTCATTTCCCAAAATTCCTGAATGTGTGTGTGGGAGCAACACCCTCCACTCTTCCTATGGAAGAGACACCACCACCAAAAAAACCCTCTAAACCTTTGAGTGAAGGGTGAGGACACTATACAAGGACACTATACAGGAACAAAGGCAATAACCAGCATCTTTGTGAGCAATTTCAGTACACTGTATGGAATGGAAATAGGTTCTTGCCTCATGTGCCCTCGTGCCCTCCATTAAAGTCAATGAGCTTGCACAGGAAAACTGAGAGCAGAATTTGTTCCCAACTTTTGTATACTCACAATGGAACTGCTTGTTTCGGGGTGGGGGGTACACACCCATCATAATAAAGCAGAGAATTAGCTGAAGGTGCTGTACAGATAGTATACATCTGTTTTTCTATTCTAGGCTTTTTTTCAATTAGGAAAAAAATGATAGCAGGTATCAAAGAATGGGATATTTTGCCCACAGTGAGGTAGTTCTGGCACAGCCTCTTTTGGTGCATAAGAAAGGCTAGAAACAATTTCTGGGAACAATATTCATTGCTTGATGTAAGAGGATGGATTAGATAAGACACTTCAAGCCCCTCCTTTCTGCCTCTGACTTTGCTATCAAAGCCCATTACGATGGAGCTAGAGAAATTATTTCACCAGAATGAGTTAGTCATGTTGCTTTTACCAGTTATGCTGTCATAATATTTTAAACATAAAACCATTAATCACAATGCTGATCAGTAGTATGACCTAAAGAGCAGTCAGCCAGCACAGGCAGATCTCAAACACTGAGCATGAACAGGGATTTCATTGTAAAGAGTATCCGCAGCTATCAAGAATATATACACTTGTTCTAAGGTCCAGAAGGAGGTGAAAGGCAGGCCAGTTGAAAGTCTTTGGATAAAGATAAAAAGGGAAAAAATAGAGATGATGCCATGGTAGGGGTCTACTGTAGACCACCCAATCAGGAAGAGGAGGTGCATGAGGCATTTACAGAACAAATAGAAATATCCAAAACACAAATGCTAGTAGCAACGGTGGACTAAAAATCCAGACATCTGTTGCAAAAATAATATGGCAAAACACAAATTTTCCAAAAAATTAGTTGAATTTATTGGGGACACTCTTTGTTTCAGAAAGTGGAGGAAGTAACCAGGGAGATAGCCATTTTAGACTTAATTCTGACCAACAGGAAGGACTGGGCTGTGAATCTGAAGGTGGAAGGCAATTTGGGCGAAAGTGATCATGAAATGATAGATTTAATGAGTCTATGGAAAGGAAGGAGTGAGAACAGCAGAATGAGGACAATGGACTTTTAAAAAAGCCGACTTTAAAAAACTCAGACAACTCAGGTAAAGTCCCATGGGAAAAAAATGTAAGAGATGAAGGAGTTCAGGAGATCTGGCAGCTTCTCAAGGAGACAATATTAAAGGCACAACTGCAAACTATCCTAAAAGACAGGAAGACTAGCAAGAAGCCAATTTGGCTCTATCAGGAGCTCTTTAATTACCTGAAAATCAAAAAGGAATCCTATAAAATGTGGAAACACGGACGAATAGCTGAGGAGGAGCACAAAAGAATAGCACAAGCATGTAGGGACAAAATCAGAAAGGCTGAGGCGCAAAATGAGGTACATCTAGCAAGGGGCATTAAAGAACCTTGTCTTATTTCCTTTTAACACATTAAGAGCAAGAGAAAGACGAAGCAAAGTGTAGGTACTCTACATAGGTGGAAAGGAGAGCTAACAACTGAGGACAACAAGAAGGCTGAGGTATTTAATGCCCATTTTGCTTCAGTCTTCACTAAAAAGGCTAATGGTCACCAGATACTAAACAATTAATATTAACAACAAGGGTGAAAGAACGCAAGCCAAAATAGAGAAAGAATAGGTTAGAAAATATTTAGATAAGTTAAATAGATGCAAGTCAGAAGGGCTTGATGAAATTCATTCTAGCGTACTTTAGGAACTAGCTGAAGCAATCTCAGAACCATTAGAAATTATCTTAAAGAACTCACAGAGGATGGGTGAGGTCACAGACGACTGGAGATAGGCAAACATAGCACCTATCTTCAAAAAGGGGAACAAAGAGGACCTGGGAAATTATGGACCAGTCAGCCTAACTTCTTCTAACAGCACTTTGAAAGATAGTGGAACAAATTATTAAACAATCAATTTCTAAGCACCTAGATAACAGTGCTATATAAAGTAGCCAGCATGGATTTGTCAAGAACAAATCATGCCAAATCAACCAAATTTCTTTCTCTAACAGGGTTACTGGCTTAGTGATTGGGGGGAGCAGTAGATGTGATATATCTTGATTTTAGCAAGCCTTGTGACAGTCATCCATGACATTCTCATAAGCAAATTAGGAAGATGTGGTCTAGTTGAAATTACTATAAGGTGGATGCACAACTGGTTGAAAGACCATATTCAAGGAACAGCCAGGATTTGTATCTAGTGGGGTCCTGTAGGAGTCTGTCCTGGGTCCAATACTATTCAATATTTCCATTAATGACTTGAATAATGGAGGGGAGAGTATGCTCATAAAATTTGCAGATGACACCAAACTGGGAGAGATTACAAGCACTTTGGAGGACAGAATTAGAATTCAAAACAACTTTGACAATTTAGAAAACTAGTCCCAAATCAACAAGATTAAATTCAGTAAAGACAAGTGCAAAGAACTAAATTTAGGATGGAAAAATCAAATGCACAGCTACAAAATGGGGAACAAGTGAAGAGCTAAGTTCCCTGTAAGCTGGGCGGCCACGCAGCAGCCTATTAAAGTGCCGCGCAGGTGCTCAGGGAACCCGACCGGGGCTCTGCGTGCTGCCCCCAACCCGAGCACCAGCTCTGCATTCCCACTGGCTGGACCTTCTGCTGGCCGCTTCCAGGGCACAGCGCAGTCTGTGGTGCTAGGACAGGCAAGAAGCCTGCCTTAGCACCTCCACTGCGCCACTGACCAGGAGCCGCCCGAGGTAAGCCCAGGCCCCAACCCCGTGCAGTTTTTAAGAACAGATTGAAAAACACCTGTTAGGGATGGTCTAGGTTTCTGTAACGGAGTTCACTCACCACTGGGGAGCCTCCTGCTGGCTGTCTTGGGAATTAGCTCAGTGTGTTAGTGCGTCCTCTTTGGGTGGTGCCTCACCGCAGTCACTCCTGCTCTAGGACGCACGTCTCTCCAAGGACTGTGGCGTCCTCTTCAGCGACACAGCCCTCTGGCCATGCCACCCACTGTGCTACCCCCTGCCAGGAGACCCGCATTCCGCTGTTCAGCCACTTTCCTTAGTGGCTACTGCAGCAAATTCTCTGGCCACTTCCTCGTGGCCCCAACATCCTCTTTGCCCTTGCCTCAGGGAATCAGCCTGCAAACCCCAGTAGCCAGCCAGGAACTGTCTCTCGCTCCCCCAGTCCCTGCTAGCAGCAATGCTCTGTCCAGTGTGCTGGCAGTTCTCTCAGCCCTCCAGAGACAGTCCTTCCTCCCTGGGCTCCCAGCAGAGAACTGCCTTCCTCTGCCCTGCAGCTCCCTTTTTATATGGGCCTGCTTGGCCCTGATTGGCTGCCTCCTGCGCAGCTTCCCTAGGGCTCTATTAACTCCTTAGAGGCCAGTGTGAGGCAGGTGCTGCATCACAGTTTCCTTGGTCCTGCCTCAGGGCAGGGGGCTGATGACCTCTCAAGATCCCAGCCAGCCGACTTTTCTATGATTCTATTGTTATTGTCCTTTCAACGTCACAATTTTTACTAAAAAGCAAATTGCACTTCAAGTCTTTGTATTTTACAAACGTAACACATAGACTAGAGACTTCTTTAGTGAGACCTGCCCAGTGCAAGAGAAATGGGGTGGTTATGATTCCCTGATTCTCTGCCCTGTTCAGTCCTAGCCCCATCCCGGATATAGAGAACAAGACTGTTCTAATCTATGCCAGCAGGCAAAGCTTCTCAAGGTACCATTCACCAGCTGAGAATTGAGGGACTACATTGGTATTCTAGCCATGCCCGTAGAATAGTATACGAGTACATAAGAGTCATGGCACCAATTCTCAAATAGCTGATGGTCTCTCACGAATTGTTGCCAACTAGCACAGGTTGGAACAGACCCTAGACTGCTCTAGCCTACTCTAGGGCACACTTCAGTGCATTAACCATAAGACTATCCTTCCTCTCATTAGATAATAACAGGGTTAATCTCTTTTGGGAGAATTTTAATTGTATAAATATTAACTAATCCTCACAATTTCGTGTAGTATCACAAATCCTCCAAATAATGTTCCCATTTTACAGCTAGACACTGAAACAGAAAGGTTAAATGACTTGCCTAAGGCCACAGCATGAGTCTGTCTCAGAGGCGAGATAAGAGCTCAGGCATTCCTGCCTCTTAGGCCTGTGTTCTCACCACCAAGCCATACCTTTCTATAAAAAAGGGAGAGGACTTGTATGGGGTGATACAAAGGGGATAACTATGCGTAATAGGATGAAATTAAGCAAAGGACAATATAGTTTGAATATCAGGAAACATTGCTAATAGTAAATTCTATAAGTGCATTAAAGGATCTGAGAAAGGAAGTGACAAAGCTCCATCACTTGGCACATTTTAAATGTGACTGGACAAAGCCCAGAGAGTATATTGCTGTAACAGTTCTGCACTGGCCCGGGAAAGGATTGGTCTTTTGTATCTTTAACTTCTATGCTAGTAATTTTTGGCATTCAAGAGCATAAGAATGGCCATACTGGGTCAGACCAAAGCTCCATCTAGCCCAGTATCCTGTCTTATGACAGTGGCCAATGCCAGGTGCCCCAGAGGGAATGAACAGAGCAGGTAATCATCAAGTGATCCATCCTCTGTCGCCCATTCCCAGTTTCTGGCAAACAGAGGCTAGGGACACCATCCCTGCCCATCCTGGCTAATAGACATTGATGGTCCTATCCTCCATAAATTTATTTAGTTCTTTTTTGAACCCTGTTATAGACTTGGCCTTCACAACATCCTCTGGCAAAGAGTTCCACAGGTTGACTGTGTTGTCTGAAGAAATACTTCCTTTTGTTTGTTTTAAACCTGCTGCCTATTAATTTCATTTGGTGACCCCTAGTTCTTGTGTTATGACAAGGAGTAAATAACACTTCCTTATTTACTTTCTCCACACCAGTCATAATTTTATAGACCTCTATCATATCCCCCCTTAGTCGTCTCTTTTCCAAGCTGAAAAGTCCTAGTCTTATTAATCTCTGCTCATATGGAAGCTGCTCCATACCCCTAATCATTTTTATTGCCCTTGTCTGAAGCTTTTCCAATTCCAATATATCTTTTTTGAGATGGGGCGACCACATCTGCAGGCAGTATTCAAGATGTGGGCATACCATGAATTTATATAGAGGCAATATGATATTTTCTGTCTTATTATCTATCCCTTTCTTAATGATTCCCAACATTCTGTTCACTTTTTTGACTGCCGCTGTACATTGAGTGAATGTTTTCAGAGAACCATCCACTATGACTCCAAGATCTCTTTCTTGAGTGAAACAGCTAATTTAGATCCCATCGTTTTATATGTAGAATTGGGATTATGTTTTCCAATGTGCATTACTTTGCATTTATCAACATTGAATTTCATCTGCCAATTTGTTGCCCAGTCACAGGATTTTGTGAGATTTTGTGAGATTTTGTGAGGATTTTGTGAGATCTTCACAGTCTGCCTGGGACTTAACTATCTTGAGTAGTTTTGTATCGTCTGCAAATTTTGCCACCTGTTTACCCCCTTTTCCAGATCATTTATTAATATGTTGAATAGGACTGGTCCCAGTACAGACCCCCGGGGGACACCACTATTTACCTCTCTCCATTCTGAAAACTGACCATTTATTCCTACCCTTTGTTTCCTATCTTTTAACCAGTTACCAATCCATGAGAGAACCTTCCCTCTTATCCCATGACAGCTTACTTTGCTTAAGAGCCTTTGGTGAGGGATCTTGTCAAAGGCTTTCTGAAAATCTAAGTACACTATATCCATTGGATCCCCCTTGTCCACATGCTTGTTGACCCGCTCAAAGAATTCTAGTAGATTGCTGAGGCATGATTTCCCTTTACAAACACCATGTTGACTCTTCCCCAACAAATTATGTTAATCTCTGTGTCTGACAATTCTGTTCTTTACTATAGTTTCAACCAGTTTGCCCGGTACTGAAGTCAGACTTACTGGCCTCTAATTGCCGGGATCACCTCTGGAGCCCTTTTAAAAAATTGACGTCACATTAGCTATTCTCCAGTTATTTAGTACAGAAGCTGATTTACATAATAGATTACAAACTACAGTTAGTAGTTCTGTAATTTCACATTTGAGTTCCTTCAGAACTCTTGGTGAATACCATCTGGTCCTGGTGACTTATTATTGTTTAGTTTATCAATTTGTTCCAAAACCTCGTCTAATGACATCTTAATCTGAGACAGGTCCTCAAATTTGTGACCTAAAAAGAATGGCTCAGGTTTGGGAATCTCCCTCATATCCTCAGCCATAAAGACCAATGCAGAGAATTAATTTAGTTTCTCCGCAATGGCCTTATTGTCTTGGAGTGTTCCTTTAGCATCTCGATCGTCCAGTGGCCCCACTGGGTGTTTAGCAGGCTTCCTGCTTCTCATGAACTTAAACATTTTTTTGCTATTACTTTTTGAGTCTTTGGCTAGCTGTTCTTCAGATTCTTTTTTGGCCTTCCTAATTATATTTTTACGCGTCACTTGCTAGAGTTTATGCTCCTTTCTATTTTCCTCACTAGGATTTATTTTCCACATTTTAAAGGATGCCTTTTTGCCTCTCACAGCTTCTTTTACTTACTTCTTCTTGTTTAGCCGTAGTGGCACTTTTTTGGTACGCTTACTATGTTTTTTTAATTTGGGGTATACATTTAAGTTGAGCCTCTATTATGGTGTCTTTAAAAAGTTTCCATGCAGCTTGTAGGGATTTCACTTTTGGCTCTGTATCTTTTAATTTCTGTTTAACTAACCTCCTCATTTTTGTGTAGTTCCCTTTTCTAAAATTAAATGCTACTGTGTTGGTCTGATGTTGTGTTTTCCCTGACACAGGGATGTTAAATTTAATTATATTATGGTCACTATTACCAAGCAGTCCAGCTATACTCACCTCTTGGACCAGATCCTGTGCTCTACTTAGGACCAAATCAAAAATTGTCTCTCCTCTTGTGGGTTCCAGGACTAGCTGCTCCAAGAAGCAGTCATTTAAGGTGTCAAGAAACTTTATCTCTGCATCCCGTCCTGAGGTGACATGTACCCAGTCAATATGGGGATAGTTGAAATTCCCCATTATTATTGAGGGTTTTTTTTATAGCCTCTCTAATCTCCCTGAACATTTCACAGTCACTATCACCATCCTGGTCAGGTGGTCGGTAGTATATCCCCACTGCTATATTCTTATTATTCGAGCAAGGAATTACTATCCATAGAGATTCTATGGAACAGTTTGGTTCACTTAAGATTTTTACTTCATTTGACTCTATGCTCTCTTTCACATATAGTTCCACTCCCCCACCAGCACGACCTGTTCTGTCCTTCCGATATATTTTGTACCCTGATATTACTGTGTCCCATTGATTATCCTCATTCCAACAAGTTTCTGTGATGCTTCTTATATCAATATCCTCATTTAATATGTGGCACTCTAGTTCATCCATCTTATTATTTAGACTTCTAGCATTTGTAAATAAGCACTTTAAAAACTTGTCACTTTTGAGCTGTCTGCCATTACATGATGTACTTGAATGGAGCTCTTTTTCATTTGATTGTTTCTCATCAGATTCTACTGTATTTTATCATCTTCCATCCTCTCCTCCTTACTAGGACATAGAGAATTTCCATTAATAGATCCTCCCCTAAGGGATGTCTCTGTCCAAACCACATGCTCCTCCACATCTCTCGGCTTTCCCCCAACCCTTAGTTTAAAAACTGCTCTATGACCTTTTTAATTTTAAGTGCCAGCAATGTGGTTCCATTTTGGTTTAGGTGGAGCCCATCCTTCCTGTATAGGCTCCCCCTTTCCAAAAATTTCCCCCGTTCCTAATAAATCTAAATCCCTCCTCCCTACACCATCGTCTCATCCACACATTGAGACCCTGCAGTTCTGCCTGTCTAACTGGCCCTGCGCTTTGAACTGGAAGCATTTCAGAGAATGCTACCATGGAGGTCCTGAACTTCAATCTCTTACCTAGCAGCCTAAATTTGGCCTCCAGGACCTCTCTCCTATCCCTCCCTCTTTCACTGGTACCTACATGTACCACAACCACTGGCTCCTCCCCAGCACTACACATAAGTCTATCTAGATGTCTCGAGAGATCCGCAACCTTCGCACCAGGCAGGCAAGTCACCATGCGGTTCTCCTGGTCATTGCAAACCCAGCTATCTATGTTTCTAATGATCGACTCCCCTATAACTATTACCTGTCTCTTTCTAATTACTGGAGTTCCCTCCCCCAGAGAGGTATCCTCAGTGCGAGAGGATACCACAACATCATCTGGAAGGAGGGTCCCAACTATGGACCCTCCAGTTTCCCTCTGCTCCAGTTGGATGTTCTCCTTCCTTGAGACTTTCATCCTCCTCAACAGCACAGAGGCTGTCAGACCGGGGGGGGACCATTCCCGGAAAGTCTCATCTATGTATCTTTCTGTCTCCCTTGGCTCCTCCAGTTCAGCCACTGTGGTCTCCAAAGCCCGTACACGGTCTCTGAGGGCCAGAAGCTCCTTGCACTGAATGCACACATACGCCACCTGCTCATAGGTCAGGTAATCATGTGCATTGGGTGCAATAAACTAGATAGCATACACCCTGTGGCTGACTTCTGCCTGCATTCTCTTTTTATTCCTGCAGTTCGTTCCTTTGTTTCGATCAGGGGCGAGTTTGGCCTTAAGTTTAAAGAAGTTTAAAGAATGTTAAGCATATCTAGTGCCCCCCTCAGACTCCCTCTCTAAACTCCCTCGCAAAACTCCCTTGTTCACTAGCTCCTCTGGTCGCTTAGGAGTGGGATTTTAAAGCCCTGGTCTTCCTGAGTAGTCCCACCTCCTGGTTAAGGGTTGATGGGTGCTAAAGGGCTTAGGGATCAAAGCTTCGTTAAGAAGCTTTCAGCCTTGCCTAGCAGGCTGCTAGGCTCAGCACATGGTCCACCAAACAAACAGATCACACAGTATATTTCAGTCAAGCAGCAAGCACACCACGAACAACAAACTTACCCCAAGGGTCATGTAATCACTCCTCCTTCACCTGGAGAACTCCCTTGCAAAGCTGCTCATGTTCAAACATTTACGTTTTAGTCCTTTCTGGATTAAAGTCTGTGCCTTCCCAAAAGCAACAGGTTGTCAATGATCTAAAGTAAAGAAATAATAGAGCCTGTGTTGCTAATACCAAATAGTGAGGTCATATCTCCACCGCAGCAGGTCAAAGGATTGCAGAATAAACAAAGGCAAAAGACAAGAGAACTTGAAAGTAAAATCACCAATGTGAAGAGGAGAATCAGGGAAAGAGAGGAAGGAAGATGAGGAAGACCGGGGAGACTCTGTAATTTTGTTTTCTTGCTTTACTTGTGCAAACCTGAGCAGCAAGTGAGTTTAGAATATGTAAAGCAAGAATTCACAGGGGGGGCATATTAGTTAATGGGGACCTTAACTCCTTGGAATGCATACTGTTCAGTAACAACCACCCAGAGCTGGGAACAGAACCCAGGAATCCTGACTCCCAGTCCTTGTCATTCATAACTGGGTAATATTTTTCCCAATACAAGCAGGTATGAATTGACACATTAGCAACAGTGAGCAGACAGAATATCCCAGTACTGCAAATTCCTGATGGCTCGAAAAAAGGTCTTTCAATGCACTGGAAACGTCTGCTTTTAATTGCAGATAATAGTTTTGCCAATTTCCAATTCTTAAAAATAAAAGAATCAAATAATAATTAAAATCTGGGGACTGGAGGGCTCAGGGCTCAGTAATAAATAGAGACTTTTACCTCTAAGTTATCCCCTTCTAGCCCGACCGAGATTGGTGCCGACTGAAAATTGTTTCCATGCCTGCCTGGTTGCCTGTGGTATGTGAAAGGAATCTCAACCTGATTCTAATGGACAGATGTTCATATCATAAGAGACGCTGCCCTGCCAGCACTGATTGATCCCCTTCTTGGCAGTCTCAGCAGAGAGTCCAAGGACCAAATGGTCCATGGAGAATGACCACAAAGAGGTCCAATCAGGTCAGGCATGAAGCACAAGGCAGCCTAGCCAGGAATACGAGCCCCCATTCTGTACCTGTCCTGGGCATGAAAAGAGGATGTAAGTGACAGGGAGATAAACTCATTTTGAAAAAAATAAAAGTACATCCCTAACAAGATCCTCCGCCTAAGGAGCAAGCTGGTTTGAACAGAAACACCAACCAAAATGTAGGAAACATTTCACAACACTGAAATTGAGGGAAACAAGTGGGAAGCCTCCAGCAAGGGGCTCTTGTTCAGCCTAATGCAGATGTCAGTTAATTAGAGGAAAAGGTTATATCATTAGTGGCCAAATCAATACAAAAAAGATTAAGAGCCTTGGACAGCAAACTCCTATGCTTTCCAGCAAGCACCCGGGGCTGTATGTAGCTAAAACTCAATACACATTAACGGGCTATCGCTGTAGACTTGAATTGGGATGTCTTCTTGAAATACTTTAATTGGACTCTCTCTAGCATTATCAATGCTAAATAAGATGTCAGATTTAGGCAGAATCTCTCCCAAATGGGACTGGCAGCCCAGAATCTGAAAAAAAAAACACATTAACTTCAGTTACAAACCTTGCTTCCTTTCTGATTATATTAATAGTCTTGTTCCCACAGAGCCACAAGCCTGAGTGACTGAGGAGTGTGCTTGGGTACAGATGTCATGTGCCCTCTTCTGACTTGCTTCCCCCCTCCCCAAATCCCCAGCTGTGCCCCTGCACCTCAGGTCTGACGGGCAGTGCCCCCTACAAGTCCAGTCCTGGGCTTTGTCTGAACCCAGAATCTGCAAGTCATGCTAGATTGCAAACCTTTTACCTTAGATTTAGCCTCCTCTGAAAGGAACACAAATCAGACTGTAGAACCTGCTTGAAATTAGCAGGTCAATAAGTGGAAAATGCCCCAATTGATAACATCCATAACTGGTTTGATATCTGACACTGCAATATTATGTGAGGCAGCACAGGGGTTCTGACAACATACAGCTTTATCTAAAACATTTTCCATCATATATATCAATGTAAAACTGCACTATAGAGACTTCCCCAGGTCAGTCACCTGATCAGGAAGGCATAACTGACATTATACTCGTAATGCACACACCCAAGGGGGCTGAATTAAAGTTGAATGGGCAACATTCATTCTGGTATATCATAACTTGAGAGTGTTTGACTTTGCAACTTTTCATTAATTTTTAATCCTTAACTTTGTATTTTATAATTTTTTATGGTTTAGTTTATTTATGAGAGCAATCTTAACTAACATTAAATGAATTTTTTTGTTTGTGAATTTCCCTATTTTTTAAAAAGAAAGAAAATCTTTTATATATGTGTTATTTAAATAATAAAGCACTTACACATTTGTTGTCTTCTGTGTATATTGTATTGCCATTGTTATCTTTGGGAAGCTCCATATTTTACCAGCTAGTGTGACATTGACCAATATATTGAAAGTAATTAAATTAAACTGTAGCAAAATAAAACATGTTTAATGCAACCATAGGCGCCGACTCCATGGGTGCTCTGGGGCTGGAGCACCCATGGGAAAAAAATGGTGGGTGCTAAGCACCCACCGGTAGCCCCCCTATCAGCTCCCCCTCACCCCCAGCTCCTCCCGCCTGTCGGCGGGCCCTGTGGACCAGGGCCTCCCCCTCCCTCCCCGCGCCTCCTGCCTGCCACAATCAGCTGTTTCGTGGCATGCAGGGAGGCTGGGTGGGAGGGGGGAAGAGCAAGGACGTGGCATGCTTGGGGGGTGTGGAGCAGGGGTGGGAAGAGGCGGGGTGGGGGTGGGGCCTTGGGGGAAGGGGTCAAGCACCCCCAGCAGTTTGAAAAATCGGCACCTGTAAATGCAACTTCAGTTTTAGTTGAACTTCTAAATGCCCTATACATATATTTTAACTGGGTAACAGAAAACTGAGTAGGGCCCCTTATCTATAATTTCCCACATTTTTTTTAAATACTCATAAAGCCATAGCTGCCAATCTGTAACCATATAAACAATATACAAGGAAAAGGTCTGTACAATTGTTTCTTATGTTCATGTAATCCTTTTTCAGGAAAATAACAAAAAAATAGCCTTTGAAAAGAAACAGTGTAATTTACCACAGTACAAACCCAAAAGAGCACAGGAGGAGCTTATCAACACAGCCTGCTTTTATTACAGCTCCTTCTGTGACCCTTCTTTTTCATAATGTTAGTATAGTCTGAGGTAAATCAGTTATCAAAAGCAGCCGTTACCAGGACAATCAGCAACAGGGACTCTCCCCAGATATTCAAATGAACAGGATGGAATGAGTGATGAGTGGGTGATTACATCTGATGTCACGATGTTACTGCTCAGGCAGCACATGAGCACTGTGAGGAAAACAATCAGGCTTTTCCTGTGTTCCAGTTTCCCCAAATTTCCTAAAACACCAGTAACATACAAATTTACACTGAAGATCATTACACACACATAGTAATTAGTGACTGGAATTTGGCTCAAGTCTCCTAAGTCATGTTTACAAAAAAGGGTTCAAAAAAAGGTCAGACATTGAGGTGCACACTTTGTAAAACAGAAAATTCTGATTCAACCCTAGCTCTGGTTTCACTACTGCAAGGATGGGCCTGGGGAAATAGGATGAAGGGTTTAGAGAAAGTATTGAAAATTAAAAGAAACAGACCTCCTAATGGTAAAAACTCAGAGCAGAGGAGATGGCGAGAAAGGTAAGTCCATCATAAGATCAGAGAAGGTAGAAAAGAAGATATGAAGGGTCATCTTAGGTATCTGAGGAAGAAAAATATTAAAAATAATCTCTAGAAATCAGAATATTTTCTTTCCTTTTCAAAATTACAAAATAATTAACGCAATTTAGAGAACAAATCTCTTTAAATAAGCAGAAGATTCCCAACCCTAGTGCTCACCAATGCTTGCTGCACAGCATTATCACAGAAAAAAATAATTAAACTGCAAAAAAAATTACAGCCTGGTTCAGGAATAAACTGACATTTACTCAGCACATAGAAGCATTTTATTACTGTGTAAACTGGAAGATATTACTCAATTAACCCCTAGCTGCTCCCATCTTTAAAAATTATGCCCTTGGAAAATGCAAGGCAAAGATCAGCTTCTCCACATACAATTCCTCTTGAATATCAAGTACAGAGTAGTCCTGCAGTCCAAGCACACAGAAGCACAAGCCTCTATCCACCCATCCAGCAACACCTTTGAGCACTCTCCATCTGGGGAAAGTATGTGACAAACTATAGTTGTGGGTCCCTAGTTACAACTTGGCAGGTAAGGATAACCTTATTACATCTGCACTGTGGCATTACCAGCTACAACATCAAGATAGTGCCATGCTTCTCAGTGCCTATGCTGTCATATACAAGATTGTGGCATGCAGCAAGGGAAGGAACTAGTCCCTACACATGGCTCTGCTGTTGGGAAACATTACAAAACCAAATGCATTCGTTAAAATAAATTGATAAATAAAAACAAACAAAAAACATAAACAAACCTACACATTCCATATGGCTCACCCAAAACTTGCTGCTTTTACTAGTCACACCATACTGGAACATAAACCACATAAATTAGCATAAAATTAACTCAAAAATCTATTCTTCCAATGCAACCAGAGTTTAGCCTGCTTTAAACCAATGTTATATGCCCTTTAATGCTGTATACTTGAGAAACATTAAGCTATTGTTTTTCCCTGCAATAATTCATACAAACTCATATTGTGCTTTCTGAAATAGAAGAGCTACACATTGTATTTTGCATTACCTTCCAGTTTAATTAAATGTTCCTTGGATAAATCTTGTGTTTACATACTTGTGACATGCTGCTAGTGCTGACTGTTCCATTTATAAACTGACTGGATTCAGTCCAATCATCTCTAGTTAATGTACCTGCCACTCACAGAGAGCTCAGACTCTTGGGAGCTTTGCTATTTGGGACCTTATATTTGCTACAGTTATTAATTGGATATGTCTCTAGAATTGAATTATTTAGATTAAGTAAGTATCGGCACAGCCCTTTTGGACCTTAGAACAGCCAAGACGTTAATGGGGTACAGAACATCAAAATCACCTAAATTGAAATAGGAAGGATCTCAAATTATTTATGTAAACAGGCAAAAATAAAATCTTTGGATTTAATTTTGGCACATGATTCTCAGGCAGAAAGGACTGATTTGGATGCAGAGTCTTGTTACATATCTTGCTATGAGATATCCAAAGGCAATAGTAACTATTGTATCTAAGAAGCATAAAGTGTGTCACAAGTTGCAGGGCAATGACAATTTCTAATAAAATATGATGAGGTATTATCAGTAAGCCATGTTCCATGATGGTTATTCTGTATATTCTGTTATATTATTACATTCCAGCATCCAGATTGTTATTACCAGGGAGTGTCTATATTTTTGTTGTGCCTTTTCACCCCTTCAGTGCTTATTTAGTTATTCTGGCACATAGTGATTGAGAAAGTAAAATTATTTATTTCTACGAAAAGTAGGACATTTCCAATTTTGGGGAGTTTAAAGTTTCGTCCATAATGTTGCATTAAAATAACTTTTTACATTGTCTTTTCTTGCTTTTTTAAAAAAGAGAAGGAAAAACATTGGCATGTTTATTTGCATGTATGATTCAACGGAGCCTCAAGCCCTTGGGACTTCTAGAAAGATGAACGGGAATCACTCAGGATCAAACATTAAATTATTAATGCACTAATTTTTAGAAATAATTTCAGCTACATATATATTCAGTGGATGTGTATTTGACACACCACAGCTCTGCACTGGGGCTTTAAGGGATATAAACCTCATGCTTCAGGACTTAAACAAATCTCTAACTATTGAGGATTAGGAGGAAACTTCCCTGGGGCAGTGTCGCAGGGTAACTGGCCCCTGAAGATAGACTAAGCCCAGCTCCCCTGGATCAGAGCAGGTTAGCCCCATCCAGAGAGCGGGGCTACACTTGGGCCTATAAAGGGCTGCTAGGGGACAAGTGGGGGAGAGGAACGGAGAGAGACGGTGCCCTGTGGAGGGGAAGCCACACTGAAGTGGAGCTAGCACCTGTGGTGGGTCCCTGAAACAAGGGGCTGGAGCTCAGGGAAATGGCTGGGGTAGGGTGACCAGATGTCCTGATTTTATAGGGACAGTCCTGATTTTGGGGTCTTTTTTTTAAATAGGCTCCTATTACCCCCCCACCACCTGTCCCGATTTTTCACACTTGCTATCTGGTCACCCTAGGCTGGGGCTGCTGCTCCAAAAAGGGAGCAGAGCTGACTGAAATTGGGAAGCTGCTAGGAGCAGAAGTGCCAGAGACCCCTGGAAGGGGTGGCCCTGAAGCCTGAGGCTAAGGGAGGAGTTAAAAGACTGTTTTTCTGTTTGTTTTCTAACCTCTATAAGACAATAAACCTCCTTATAAAAGACTGGGCGTGGCGGTGCATGCTTTGGAGCCAAGGAGAAGCATGGCCTGGTGATAGGCAGGTTAACCCATAACTGCTACTGTGAGGTTTTTTGCACTTTCTTTTGAAGCATATGGTGATGGCCATTATGACACTGTATAAAAAGAAAGATGATCGTGTTTATTTTGCACTGAAGTATAACCACTGGTGCATCGCCACTGGTGCACAATTGTGATAAATCGTATACAAAGGATGCCTTGCCAGGTATCATTGGAAAAGTTATGATCTGTTGTATCTTATGACTGTATATGAAGTTATGAATTTTTGCTGCGTGTTTGTATCTTAAACATATTGTGTTCCTGGGTAACACCCACAAGACAGATTTACATCAAGACCAGATGTAATAGATGTGATCCCTGACTCCATGTTTGAGACAGTAACTTTCCATGCCCATGGCCTGAGGGTATAAATTGGAGACTGACATCACCTTCTTGCCACTTTCCTGCTCTACATCTCTGAACTATGATTTCTAACAAAAGGAGAGCTTTAAACAATGGACTGAGGACCCGATAGTTAGGATGAGCTAGAGAGACTTGTTACAAACTGGCAGATTTAACATCAGTGCAATTATTCTATCTACAAACTCTGAAATCAACTGTAATGTATATGATTCACTTTAATCATTTAATAAATCTCTTCCTTTTTTTTATATTAATAAACCTTTAGTTTTCCCTCTACTAAAGGACTGGTTACCAGCATGGTTTTGGGGTAAGATCTGAAGTATATTCTGACCTTGGGTGGAAGTCTGGTTCATTCCAACTGGAAGAACCTAATATATGTGATTTCTGATTTTAATAATAATTTATCACAGAAATCTGGTTTGTCTGGGTGGTGCATGAGGGGCTAGAGGGCCTGAAGGAGACTGTCTGTGGCTTCATAATAACTAATATAGTATTTTGGAAGCACACATTTGTTACTGGCTTGGTGAAGTCTCATGATAGAATACACCACCAGTTTGGAGTTTATGCCATGTATTCTGGCAGTCTGATCTAAAATTGGCACGCTTAGCTGTGTCCCATACCAGGTAGTGTGGCAGACATCACCAGAGACAGGATTCTGGACTAGATGGTCCTCAGGTCTGATCCAGAGAGCAATGTCTATGGTCACTGTAATGACAGTAGGTAATGTGCAGTATATGATTTTGTAACATTTATAACTTCATCTTCCTCAGACTGTCTAATACTTTATCCTATTGTATGAAGTGGTGTTGTAGCCATGTTGGTCCCAGGATATTAGAGATAAGGTAGTTGAGGTAATATCTTTTATTGGACCAACTTCTATGGGTGAGTGAGACAAGTTTTTGAGTTTACAGAGAGTTCTTCTTCGGGTCTGGGACACTAACTCAGAGTGTCACTGCTAAATACAAGGTGGAACAAATAAGCAGCTCTGTCTAAGCTTGAAAGCGTGTCTCTCTCACCAACTGAAGTTGTTCCAATAAAAGATATTACCTCAACCACCTTGTCTCTCTAATACTTATTCTATACAGTTTCATCCAGGAAATAAGTTTTACATTTACTGCAGATGTCCTGACAGCAGAAACCTTATTTATTGATTAACTGCTACATGACAGAATAAATGTACATAATTTTATTTCTTATCTGAGTCAATGTGGCCAGTAAAAATAGGAATTCCAACATAGCCAATTTATCATCATCATCATCATGGCAAATCCCAAAGGGATGTAACTTCCTTGCAGCTAGAGCATCACTTAGAGCAATCTCTAGATAGGTCCTTAAGATGGACGGGCTAGATGTTCAGTCTGTGTCTGTCATTGATGATCTTATCACACTACCAAAACTTTCCTTGGAAAATGTGCTTTGTAATTTGTTCGTCTTCCATCCTATATGTCCATACCAGGAAGGCTACTCACAGTGAACAAGTGCTGATAGAAGTCATTGGCGGGTTTGACTACAAATATACTCATTGCTGATCTTGCCCTGACACTTAATATGAAGCAGTTGATGAAGATGACACGATCAAAAACATCAATCCAGTGCTCTTCAGCCTTCCTCAGTGCCCGCATTTCACTACCATACAAGAGTTGGTATAACCATGCTTCTGTAGAACCACAGCTTTATTGTAAGCTTATGTCCCGATGTCTCCACAGAGGCTGCTGAAGGGCTGGAATGTGGCAGTATGACTGCAGCTATATGAGTGTTCAAACATTCTTCAGCACCGTCTATGACGGTTCCCACATATTTTACATTTGCTGTGTGCTCGATAGCCCATCTGAATAGGTTAATACTGAACTGGTTGTTATCTAAAGTGGGAGGGTGCTTGAGAAGATGGCCAGGGACTTAATTTTGTCTGGATTAATAACAGTCAATTAATTAAAGTAAAAGAATCTAAATCCACAGTCACTAGGATTGCTATCCCTCCAGAAATTTCTTGGAATCTCATGATTATAACACAGTGGCCCAAAGTCACACCTGCACAGCTTGCAGGACTTTTGTAGGTTCCAACAGCACTTTTCAGGTCTGACAAGTCATCACATTACGCTGTCATATGCCAAAAGAACATCCTTATGAATCTGAGTACATCTATGATCTCCATCACCACAGCATCTGAGCTGCTCACAAACCTTACTGAATTCATCCTCAGTACAGCCCTATGATGCAGGGAAGCACTGCTATTCTCATTTGACAGATGGGGAACAAAGGCAGAGAGAAACTAAGCAATTCATCCTAGGCCACACAGGGAGCATACAGCAGAGGCAGGAACTGAACGCAGATCTTCTAAGTCTCAGTCCAGTGCCTTAGCCACAGGATCATCCATGTGACAAACTGTTACACCCTACAAAGACCTTGTCTACATTGGGAAAACATTGCTAGCATAGACAAGGCCAAAAAGTGGAAAATATACCCCTAAATATATGACTATTTTGGGCATCTTCGATACCAGTGTTTTTCCACAAACTGAGTTTGGGACAAAGGGTTCCCGCCATATGCTAAGGCTATATAAGGCAGGGAGTGACATCATCAGTTGTTCTTTGCTTCCCACACAGGAGGACTCCTGGAAACACCTGAGGAACAAAGACTGAACGGGGGGAAGTGCTGGACCCAGGCTGAAGGGATTTCTAGCCTGTGTATGGAAACTGGGGATCCCAAGCTGCAAAGCAAGTGCAGCTTGTGCCCTGACAATCTGCAAGCCTGCTTGTATCATCAGACAGGGTGAGAGACTGCTAATTCATATCCAATCTATTTAGTATGTTAATCTTAGTTTGCATTTTTGTTTATTTGCTAAGTAATCTGTTTTGATCTGTTTGCTATCACTTATAATCACTTAAAATCTATCTTTTTGTACTTAATAAACTTATTTTATGTTTTAATCTAAACCAGTAAGTTTGGAGTGAAGTACTTGGGAATCTTAGCTCAAGTGGCTGTTGCATTTCCTCTCCACATTCAGGGAGGGTGAACTCTATGAGCTTACGCTGTACCGTATAATTTGGGGTTTATACTCTAGTGAGGAGGTGCATGTCTGAGGAGCTGCGGATTATCTTGATGTAGCCTCTTCACTGTTGGTTCATGCAGTGGCTGGTCAGAGAGCCTGCATGTAACTGCAGTTGGGTGTGTTCTTACCTGTGTGAATGCTGGTGGAAGTTAGCTTGTTAAGTTAGGTAGTAGCATGCTGAGACTGGAATCCCAGGGGAGCCAGCTGAGGTCACTCAATTAGGATAAACTGCAAAGAATGAGGCACGCAATCCCCAAAGCTGGTGGATATTGTAATACTTAGATTTATCAAGCCAGCACAAAACAGCTTCTATTATATCTCACTGCTTACTCAGAAGTCAACAACACAGTTCCCTT
Source organism: Emys orbicularis (assembly GCF_028017835.1). Taxonomy (NCBI): domain Eukaryota; kingdom Metazoa; phylum Chordata; order Testudines; family Emydidae; genus Emys; species Emys orbicularis. The sequence continues at coordinate 113,706,031 of NC_088690.1, read as the reverse complement.
AAAGTAACCCAGCCTCAGGCCTCTATCCAGGTACCCAAGTCAAAAATGATGAGGGTTACTGAAAATCTTATGAATTGTATAAAAAAGGTTCTACCAATCCCAAAGGATCGGAAACATTACCTCTCAGGTTAATGAATATTCCAGATCTTACCCAAATACATGCTTACAGCGAACTGCGGCCAGTGGGAGCCGCAATCGGCCGAACCTGCGGACGCAGCAGGTAAATAAACCGGCCTGGCCCGCCAGGGGCTTTCCCTGAACAAGCGGCGTCCCAAGTTTGGGAAACACTGCTGCAGGGCATACATGTTCTTTTCTGTTTAGCTACTTCAACCTCTTTTGTTCCTTTTGGTTCAAAAGCGCTAGTAAAAGCCTGTCTACACTTCGTGCTGCAGCGGTGCAGCTGCTCCACTGTAGCGCTTAGTGAAGATGTTACCTATGGCAGAGGGGGAGCTCCCCGAGAGGCAGTAGCTATGTCGGTAGGAGAAGCCCTCCCCTTTTCCACACCCCTGAGTGACCTAGTTATACAGACATAAGTTGTTAGTGTAGACCAAGTTTAAGTGTTGCAGATTTAGAAGGCTCTGTTAAACTGGTCCAAGGAGGATTTTAAGCTGCATCAATTTGCATGAATTCCTGCCTACTATTTAGTTAATTGTGGGAATATTCTAACAGAACCTTTTTAATTCTCATGTGAGATAGATATGCTTTATTTCTTTTTCATTCTGAATCACACTGAAATTACCAGCCTTGTCTGCATTTGTCTCAAAGTAGATTTTCTTTCCGAGGAAATCTGCACATTGTTATCAGTCAGCAATGCATACAGAGAGAACTCAGTAGAGCTAGCAATGGAGATGGCGAAGGGATGCAGTGGAGAGGGATTAGGAGAAAAGAAGTTCAGCTATAGCTTTCAGCAGAAATTTCCTTCTCATATGAACAGAACACAGGAGTATTCACCCTCAGGAAATTCCCTTTTACTCCTTTTTTCTTAATCAATTTAACTTTTGTTAGGATGAACAAAATATTAATCACATGGAGAAGAAAACTCAGATAATCACGCAAGTGGTATTTGACTCCTATGCCAGCTCTGATTTTTACTATCAGGGACAGAAAGACGTAGCTCTTCTGTCATGGTGAAACTGCCAACTGTTCCCTTGCTTCCTCTGGGACCCAGAAGATGTTTGCATGGTATCCTCAATTTGGCTGGATAAAATATTGTCCCTTCCAGAAACAAGAGAGGAGTCTAGGAATCTTAAATTAGAGTCTGTAAGTGACCCAGTAACAGTGCAATACCGCAGACATAGGATCTAAATCTTTTAAGAACATAAATGGCCATACTGGGTCAGACCAATGGTCCATCTAAAGCAGCATCAACACAATCAAGTAAAATTTAGTACTAAATCAGAGTCTTTGTCCTGTTTTGAGTTTAAGGCATCATCTGGTCCCCAGTACGTTGTATGTATGAACTGCTGGTGTGTGTAATTTACATTGTAAGATCCTTAGGGGACAAACTGTTCTCTAGGTTTGGTGCAACACTCAGTAAACTAAAAATAAAATAAATAATAAAGGCATCTGGCCCTTGCTTCGCTCACCAGATTTAAAGGTTTGTGCTCTTATCAGATTCCAGAAGGTCAAGAAGTTTATTTTATTCCAGAGTAGTTCTCACAGGAATCATTTTGCCCAGTGAAATGATAGATTTCCAGGGGGTACTGATAGCAAATGTTTAAGGACAGTCAAATACTAACACGGCTGCTACTCTGAAACCTGTCAAATACCAATGTTGCCAGTACATGTCCTCTGAAATAGACAGATTACAAACTAGCTTCCCTTCTCAGACTATAACCAGTTGTAATCTAGATTGTCCTCAAAACAAAATGCACTATATCAGGCCAGAAAGCCTCAAAGGAGGTGAATGTAATCAAACAAGATGTGTATGGCTCATTACACTGCTGGCCATGAAGATCAGCAGGCTTCTCAATCAACCTAGACAGAGGGAAACCAGAACGCTAATGACTTCAGCATTACAGGAACCATGGATAGCCCCTTAATAGCCCTGAACCTTTATCTTGTTTCTGTTTTTTCTGATATAAACAGTTCTACCTTGTGTTCCTTTCTCCATTCTCTCCAGAGAAGCACTGCTGTGGAGAGGCCCAACACAACAGGTTCTCTTGCTCAAGAGGGGAACTCACAGCCGGTTTCTATTTTCTTTTTTCCTACAGTTCTAACGAATAGCACTAATTTACAGTGTTTATTTTATTCCTGCTGAACTGCACAGAGAATATACACCAATATAGCTGATTATTAGAAGAATACTAGAGATATACTGCTTTTTATTTTGAACAGGTCAAGTTGTCCTCTTTTGCCATTAAAAAGTCCCTTTGGAAGTTCTTGTAACAAAACATCATTCCCATTTTTCCAATAGTGGTATGATTTTCAGAGGTGCTGAGCAACCCCAGCTCCCACTGTAGTTTTGAAAATCAAACCACAAAATTAGTGCTCATAATGATACACAAGTCTGCCATAAAACCTGCTTAATGTCCTGCCAGTCACACAAAGTGATATCCTCCAGCTGTCCCAGATGATAATTTAAATCACTGGGGGTGAAGGGGAGAAATATAATTGCACAGGGTCTGGACACTCCAAATACTAATAGTGACCTTCAAAGGAATTTAAGAAAATTCTTGCTACTTTAGAAATCTGTGTGGACTTGCCCAGTAGCCAGCCTCTGAGGCACAGTCACAATGTTAGCAGCTTCAAGGGCGCTACTCGATCTCCATGTTTAGTTCCTGTGATGTCACGACACATCAGTAACTCCTGCTGCAAGTAAGACACACCTGTATGGAGAGTGCTATGCCATTACACCAGCTGCCAAACCTCATGGTAGCTACTTACAGTGATCAGGTAAATACCCCATATGTTGGCTTCAGCCTAATTTTTTCTGCATTGGCTTCCAGAAGTGTAAAGGGGTGTTCTAGGTATGATCCAACAGAGCTTTTGCCTCTCTAATGTCTATTACCCAGCCCAGCCTTCCCAGCTGATGAAAGTTAGTTTAATTCCCTTAGACAAAGACCAAGACTGTCCAGCTGCACCAACATTCTAGGCAGCCTGGGCATAGAGGGACAAGCACAGGGCATGACAGTACCACTAAGATCCAGCAATGTGAGACCACTATATTGGACTGTTTTAACAGTGATGTTTAGTCTTCAGAAAAGAAGACTGAGGGTGGACCTGAGAGGGCTGATACAAAGAGGATGGTGAGCAACTGTTCTCCATGTTCACACAAGGTAGAACAAGAAGTAATAGCTTAATCCGCAGCAAGGGAGATTTAGGTTAGATATTAGGAAAAACTTTCTAACTACAAGGGTAGTTAAGCTCTGGAAAAGATTCCAAGGCAGGTTGTGGAATCCCCGTCATCTGAAGTTTTTAAGAACAGGTTGGACAAATACCTGCCAGGGATGGTCTAGGTTTACTTGGTCCTGTCTCAGCACAAGGTACTGGACTAGATGGCCTCTTAAGGTCCCTTCCAGACCTCCATTTCTATAATTCTATGGTTTTTGGTGGGCAAAATGCTGAGCAAATAGAGCCCACCGAGGCTGTCCTCAGGAAGCTAATCTGTCTGTTTCTTAGACTGAGCACTCACTATAAATGGTGATGATAGTAACAAAGTCTCTTTCCTGACTAGTTCACTCACCTCAGATATTTAAATGGAATAATTTAGATATGGTAAGTGCCCTTGTATTGCATGACTCATGGGTCCCCAGAGGCAGCTCTTATGTCACTACTGTCTCAGTACATTAACTATATCACTCACCTCACCAGGGAGCAGTTTGGAATCAAACAGAGAAGATTTATAATATTGATGACATGTAAAAAGCCTCCCATGAAGTCATAATGCTGTAATGCTGAAGTCATAGAAGGGCCACTGGCTGCCTGTGGTTAAGTGCTGAAAGTGGAATAGTAGAAACGAACAGGATCCAAGATAGAGACAGAGGAAGAGCCACCTAAGCTGCAGTGAATCAGGACAGTGATGAACTCATGAGCCCCTTGATGAGGTTGTCATTGTTTCTATTGCAAGTAAAATAAATTTTTTAATCAGCATCTTCTTAACACAGGATTTAGCCTTCACATGTTCCCCTTTCCTCTTCTGTATACATTTCTAAAACAACTGTTCTGCCTTCTCTCCTATCTCCGTATGTGCTGGAATGCTTTCTGGTTATCTAAACCTGGAGTCTCTGTTCTAGAACAATGATGAGAAGGCAGAATTAGATGCATTGTCTGAGCTGAGTACAGAGTCTTGAACACTTCTATCCACGCAAAGAAAACTCATTACTTTCAGTCAAGCTACAAACTTCAATGATAATAAAGTTAAATGATAATAATGTCTGAAGACAGCTGCGACTGAATTTAACACTTGAGATGCTGCAGACATTTATACATCCTAGTATTCAGTCTGAAAAATACCAGCCTTTGAAGATTTAAAAGCTCTGTGTGAGAGGGAGACGAGTACAATGTACTGTCCAGGTTTGTGCACAGACCTTTACAAATGGAAAATGCAGGAAGACAACATAGCTAAGGGAACTGAGAATGGGGGAAACAGAGCTTTTCATTTCTAGGTCACAAAGTCAAATTCAGCTACAATTTGTTCCAACCTGATTGCCATTCAGTGCCCCCCATGTGAGATAAGTTTGGCTGCCTCTCAATTCCTACTGCACAGGTACCCTCATTACAAAACCCAGGATCACTATTAGCATTAATTGGCTACCTCACTAGTAGCTTAAGTAGAGAGATCAAGGTGCTGAATAGGCCACAGGAACTTAGGCCAGGTCTACCCTACAAAGTTTGATTGACGGAAGTTTTGTCAGCTTACAGACACTGACTTTGCTATGTTGCCGGAGCATGTGCACCCTTGGCTGCTTTTGCCAGTGCTGTGCATCCTCAACACCAGAGGTTTTGTTGGCGGAAGACGCAGTGCATTGTGGATAGGGAACCTAGAGTCTTCTGCATCACTCTCCAGTGCAATGCCTTCTGAGACATTTTTGCAGTGCTTTGTGGGATATAAACACTGGGCTCAGGGAATGATGGGAGTTCAAGGTCAAGTTCCTACTTGCCTTTCCTCCATCCCATGTTTCTTCCATTCCATAGTTTTTGGGTTATTCTTAAAAATTACCAGTTGGTCATGCCACTTTTTATTTTCCCTGTCATCTTGCCATCAGAAGCGTGAATTAAGCACAGAAAAGCAGAGTTCTCATGTCTGTTTTAGAGACGGGAGTCACAATTCTATATTTGCAGAACATCAATGACTACCACAGGGATCAGCAATGTTTGGCATGCAGCCCGCCAGGGTAAGCACCCTGGCAGGCCGGGCCGGTTTGTTTACCTGCCGCGTCCGCAGGTTCGGCCGATCGCGGCTCCCACTGGCCGTGGTTTGCCGTTCCAGGCCAATGGGGGCGGCGGGAAGCGGTGACCAGCACATCCCTCGGCCCGCGCCACTTCCCGCAGCCCCCACTGGCCTGGAGCAGCAAACTGCCGATCCCTGGACTACCATTACAATAACCACTACAACAGTGGCCAGTGGTGCTGTGATGAAGATGAGATAGGACACACTGAGGAGAAGTGAATGCTGCAGACAGTGCATAAAATTCAGAGTGCTGTACACATTAGATGATCAGCTCCACATTTATGGGCCCAAGAGACAAGTACTAACTGGTGGGATTGCGTTATGATGCAAATCTAGGAAGATCAAGTGTGAGCACAGAACTTTTGGATGTGGAATGCCAAGTTTGCCCCAGCCATCCTATATAGAGACACCACAATGAGAGCTGCTTTGATAGTGGAGAAACAGGTGGCGATCATGCTCTGGAAGCTTGTAACTGCCAGTGGTCAGTGGGCAATCAGTTCAGTGTTGGAAAATCCACAGTGGGGGTGCTTGTCATCCAGGTGTGCAAGGCCACAAAATATCTCCTTGTACACAAGATTGTGGGTCTGGGGCATGTGCAGGAAATACAGGGATTTGAAGCAATGAGATTCCTGAACTGTGATGGGGCAATAGATGGCATATACACCTCTAACCCGATATAACGCTGTCCTCGGGAGCCAAAAAATCTTACCGCGTTATAGGTGAAACCGCGTTATATCGAACTTGCTTTGATCCGCCGGAGTGCGCAGCCCCGCCCCCTGGAGCACTGCTTTACCGCGTTATATTCAAATTCGTTATATCGGGGTAGAGGTGTATATCCCAAATCTGCCCACCCCCAACATTACTTCTGAGTACATAAACAGAAAAGAGGTGCTTTTTTATGGTTATGCAAGTGTTGGTGGATCACCACGAATGTTTCACTGACAATGTTGCCTGGTCAGAGAAGGTGCATGATGTGCATATCTTTAGGAATACTGGGACTTTTCCAAAAGATGCAAACAGGAACATTTTCCCCAGACCAGCACATTCACATTGGTGGGACTGAAATGCCAATAGTGATTCTGGGGAACTTGGCCTATTCTTTGCTTGCTTGGCTCATGAAACCATACACTGGGGGACCTCTGGATGGGAGCAAGGAGATATTTAAATATCATTCAAGCAGATGCAGGATGATGTTGACCATGCATTTAGTAGACTGAAGGATGCTGCTGATGCCTCATGACTAGGCTGGATCTCTGCAAGACAAATAATTCTGTTGTTATCGCTGCATGTTGTATATTACATAATACACCTCTACCTCGATATAACACTGTCCTCGGGAGCCAAAAAATCTTACCGTGTTATAGGTGAAACCGCGTTATATTGAACTTGCTTTGATCCACTGGAGTGAGCAGCCCCGCCCCCCCCGGAGCACTGCTTTACCGCATTATATCCGAATTTGTGTTATATCGAGGTAGAGGTGTATTTGCAAAGCACTGGGAAACATAACTGGTAGGGGGATAAGTGGAAGGGAAAGCTTGTCTGCTGATTTTGAACAGCCAGACACAAAGGCATTAACCCAGAGCCAATCAAGTAGCTGTACAGCTGAGAGAGGCCTTAAAAGGTTACTTTAACAGTATGACAGAACATTGTTGTGTGCTGTGTTTGTGTACTTTGTGTAGATGGCTTAATTATGGGGTTATGACTGTTAAGAATTTGGTGGTTGTGGGGAGAGGTTTGGTTTGCAACATATCTTTTTGGTAACACCCAATAAAGTGAACAATGATTTTCAAAAACATTTACTGAGTGCTAGTTCAAGAGTGCAAATATATTTCATTAACAGCCAACAATCAACAGTTGTAAAACCTTAAAAAGCCTTAAACACAAACTTATTAAAATTTGGACCTTTATTACATATACTGAAGAAGGAAAGCGCTCGATGTTTGCTGTCTGACCCTGCACTATTCACAGATCAGTGTATGCACAGTTGTAGTTCTCTTTATTTTCAACTACAGTGGAGTGGTAGTTATAAGTCTGAAGGACATGTTTGTGCCTTGAGTGCCGGGGCCAGTGTTAATCAAGTTGTCCATCGAGTGCAAAAGTTGCTGGTAGGAGGTTTCTGGATATTTTGCTCCATAAATGTTCTGCAAAAATTGTTTTTGTTGCTTACACAGTCATTATAGTTTATTGTGCCTGTTTGTAATAATAATGACTATTTCTTGTATAGTGCTATTCACTAGTAGATCTCAAAATGCTTCACAATCTTTAACATGTTTATACTCACAACATTCCTGTGAGGTAGGGCATTATTTTACAGATGGGGAACTGAGGCACCGAAGCTAAGTGACTTGACCAAGGTCATACAGGAAGTTCATAGCAGAGTATGGAATTGAACCTAGGTCTCCCCACAGCCTAGGCCAGCACCCTAATCACTGGACTATCCTTCCTGCTCTGTTGTTCATGCATCTCTTAGTCTCTTTGCCTTTCTTCTCTGTCTCTCTGCTTTTCTTCAAGCATGCAGTCCTTCCATTCCCTGCTCTCTCAATCAGCAGCCTCTGAGGACTGGAGAAGCTCTGAAAACATATCCTCCCTTATCCACTTCTTTAATTTCCTAATCAGGGCCAATCTTTCAGTCGTCCCAGGGCTATGCTGGTCGAGGAGGCTGATAAAGTGATAGAGCCATTATTTGAATTACAGTGGTAGCAGAAAGGAAAAGATAAGTCTCAAAACTCCTGAAATTTTTAAGAACATAAGAATGGCCATACTGTGTCAGACCAATGGTCCTGTCGGGATATATAGTAGTATGCGTTGTAATATGTTATAGGCCATTGAGGCCTAGTATGAATGCAGTGTGCTTGACATGAGTACAGTAACTCCTCATTTAATGTTGTCCTGGTTAAAGTGGTTTCATTGTTACGTCGCTGATCTATTAGAGAACATACTAATTTAAAGTTGCGCAATGTTTGCTTATAACGTTGTTTGGCCGTGGGGGCTTGGAATCACGGTGGGCCAGCAACCCCCCATCAGCTCCCCTCAACTCCCCCCCCCCAGCGCCACGGCCCCGTGGATCAGCAGCTCCCCACTCCCTCCCTGCACCTCCCGCCTGCAGCAATCAGTGTTTTGCGGTGTTCAGGAGGCTCGGGGGGGAGGGGGGGAGGAGGAAGGAGCAAGAACGTGGTGCGCAGCCTACCCCCTCCTTCCCCAGAGCTTCCTGAATGCTCCAAAACAGCTGATTGCTGCGGGCGGAAGGTGCACAGCCTCCCCATGCCTCCCACCTGCAGCAATCAGCTGTTTTGTGGCATTCAGGAGGCTCAGGGAGAGGAGCGAGGATGCAGCATGCTCAGGGGAGGGGGTGGAGCAGGGGCAGGAAGAGGCGGGGTGGGGTGCAGCAGGGGCGGGAAGAGGTGGGGCAGGGGTGGGGTCTTGGGGGAAGGGGTGGAGTGGGGGTGGGCCTGCGGCAGAGCCGGGGATTGAGCACCCCCCACCTGGCACTTTGGAAAGAACAGCAAGAGGAGCAGCTGGACTATCCATCCTCTTCCACCCTCTGACTCCACCACCTCAACCAAGCTTCACAATCATCATTGCTGAGTACAGTATTAAACGGTTTGTTTAAAATTGTTTAAAACGTATACTGTATATGTATATGATGTCTTTTGTCTTGCAAAAAAAAATTCCCTGGAACCTAACCCCCCCATTTACATTAATTCTTATGAGGAAATTGGATTCGCTTAACATCGTTTTGCTTAAAGTCGTATTTTTCAAGAACATAACTACAATGTTAAGCGAGGAGTTACTGTACTTGAGTTGCATGTTGGCAACTGAAGCGAGGAATTAAGGTCATGAGTGGTCAAGAACTGTTCTTGCAAAACAACGTTGTTGTGTCCATGGGAAATATGAAGAATTAGCAGATAAGGGAATAACATCCTTGGTGTTGTCATGACAATGTATCCGTTACAGCTGTGGATAAAAATTGGGTGAAATGGAATATCTGGGATTATGGCAGCCTGCCCGGAATGGTTTTCCTGAAGTTATGGGTGAAAGGCCTAGCAAACAGAGACAAAGAGCTGATGACGCGACGGACTGGTTCATAAATAATTGCCTGACATATCTGAAATTTGGAGTCAGAGATCGATCCAGAGCCCTGATTTTGAAGAGGTGTGCAGTGCCGGCTCCCCATGCCTTATGATTAGACCAAACCTCGATTGGCCATCGGGACTTCATTCTAATCTTCGAACTCTGGTGTAGTATGTTTGGGGTGTGAATGTGGAGTGAGTGGGATTTATATTGTAATCAATAAAAGTAGTTAGAGTGTTATATACCAACACTGTGTCCATGTGGCAGGGTGGACTAGGTCCAGAGGCCCCCTGCTGGAGGCCTTGTGGCCCTGCATCACCCTGCTCCAGAATAGAGCAGCGAGAAGTCCTCCAGGCAGCCTAGAGAGGCTGCAGAAGAGCAGCCAATCAGAGGGGCTGATGGAGTGACCAAACCGGGGCCAGAAAGACCCTATATAAGACAAGCAGCAGAGCAGAGAAGTTTAGTTGCTGGGTGGAGCTTGAGGAGTGAGGACTGACTGGCTGACTGAAAGAGCAGCAGTACCATGGACAGCTCACTGCAGACAGAACTGAGCCCAGGGAAGGCTGCCAAAGACCAGGTGCCTGGCTGGCTGGATAGAGTAGCAGCAGCAGGACCATGAAAAGGTCAGTGTGGGTAGGCTGAGCCCAGGGGACTGAGCCCAGGACCTGGCCAGACCAGGTGAGGGTACCAAGATGGGCCCTGCTGGTCTGGTTGAAGACTGAGCCCCGGGAGGCCTGCTGAAACGCCACCAGCTGTAGGTACCATGATAGGCCCCAGATGGGTGGTGGAACAAGGCAGTGCCTCTGGGAGAAGCCTTAGAGCTACGGCCCCATACCAAGGCCTAGATAAGGACTTGGACTGTATACCCCGGAAGGCTTGCCCGGAGTTGCTGAAGACCCACAGAGAGAATCACCCCAATAGAAGAACTAAAACCAAAAGCATACTCACACCAACCAACCAAAGGGGACTGCCCATGAGAGGTGGGTGCTGCCCTGAAAAAAGACTGTGATTGCAGGTATATTGGCCAGAGAGAAATGGGGCGCTTGCGAGAGGCAGGTGCTGACTTGGTTACAGTCTGGTATCTGCCTGCTCCCCCATCCTGTAGAGAGGCCTCTATCAGAGGCTAACGGTCCATCTAGCCAGGCATCCTATCTTCCAACAGTGGCTGGTGCCAGATGCTTCAGAAGGAACGAACAGAACAATACAATTATTGAGTGAGCCGTCCTCTGTCATCCAGTCCCAGGTTGTGGCAGTCAGAAGTTTAGGGATACCCAGAGCATGGGGTTGCATTCCTGCCCATCTTGGCTAAGAGCCACTGATGGACTTAATCTCCAAAAATATATCTCATTCTTTTTTTTTAAACCCCGTTAAACCTTTGGCCTTCACAACATCCCCTGGCAACAAGTTCTACAGGTTGACTAGGTACTGTGTGAAGTACTTCCTTATGTTAGTTTTAAACCTGCTGCCTATTAATTTAATTGGGTGATCCCTGGTTCTTGTGTTATGTGAAGGGGTAAATAACACTTCCTTATTCATTTTTCTCCACACCATCCACGATTTTATAGATTTCTATCATATCCCCCCTTAGTTGTCTCTTTTCTAAGCAGAACAGTCCCAGTCTCTTTAATCTCTCATCATATGGAAGCTGTTCCATACCCCTAATCATTTTTGTTGCCCTTCTCTGTATCTTTTGCAATTCAAATACATATTTTTTTTAAATGGGGTGACCAGAACTGCACACAGTATTCAAAGTGTGGGCAAACCATGGATTTATATAGTATCATTAGGATATTTTCTATCTTATTATCTAACCCTTTCCTAATGGTTCCTAACATTGTTAGCTTTTTAGACTGCTGCTGCACATTGAGCAGACATTTTCAGAGAACTAACTACCCACCAGGACTCCAAGATTTCTTTCTTGAGTGGTAACAGCTAATTTAGACCCCATAATCTTGTACGTATAGTTGGGATTATTTTTTCCAATGTGCATTACTTTCCACTTATCAATGCTGAATTTCATCTGCCAGTTTGTTGCCCAGTCACCCAGTTTTGTCAGAAAACCCTTTGTAACTCTTCAAAGTCAGCTTTGGATTTAACTATCTTGAATAATTTTGTATCATCTGCAAACTTTGCCACCTCACTGTTAAACTCTTTACCAGATAATTTATGAGTATGTTAAACAGCTCTGGTCCTAGTACAGATACTTGGGGACCCGCTATTTACCTCTTTCTGTTGTGAAAACTATTTCTTCCTATCTTTTGTTTTCTATCTTTTAACCAGTTACTGATCCATGAGAGGGCCTTCCCTCTGATCCCATGACTGCTTATTTTGCTTAAGAGCTTATGTTGTGGGATCTTGCCAAAGGCCTTCTGAAAGTCCAAGTACACTAGTGCACATGCTTGTTGACACCCTCAAAGAATTCTAATAGATTGGTGAGTCATGATTTGGCTTTTGTAAAGGGAAATCATGTTAACTCTTCCCCCAACATATTGTGTTCATCCATGCATCTGATAATTCTGTTCTTCACTATACTTTCTACCAATTTGCCTGTGCCAGGCTCACTGCCCTATAACTGCCTGGATTGCCTCTGGATTATTTTTTTTAAATCAGTGTTACATTAGCTATCCTCCAGTCATCTGGTACAGAGGCAATAGGTTACATCTGACAATTAGTAGTTCTGCAATTTCACATTTGAGTTTCTTCAGAACTCTTGGATGAATACCATTTAGTCCTGGTAACTTATTACTGTTTAATTTATCAATTTGTTCCAAAATCTCTTCTACTGATACCTTAATACATAAAGAAAAGTATAAAAATATGCAGAGAGTCAGTGTACCTTTGGGACAGCTTGATTCAGAAGCATTCTACACGTGCTGACATTGTAAGTAACATGGGGATTCTATTATAAACCTGTGGTTCTAAGGGGAGGAGTAGCCTACTGCATATTCCAGAGTATGAATGTAGGAACATTGCAGTAAATATTGCTAAAATTGTTACAGGCAGTGCTAATTATGGGTGATATAGTGTTCATGAGAGTGACAAAGGCCCAGAGAAGGCATCTGCTCCACAAGGCTTGAGGCCATCCTGGCCTGTATGCTGCCAGGCCTTTTGCAGTGATTAGTGCTAATGGAGATCATTACAGAGGGAAAGTCTCCTCTCAGGTGGGTGGGAGAAACAAAGCTGCAATCCTTAGTTATCTCCAGGAAATAGTTGTTGAGATTGTTCCAGAAGACAAAAGGGGCATTTGTGCACAAATCAACACATGCTTCCACCAGGTAGTGGGGCTAATCCTTCTTTCCTAAAACCACATGGCAAGGAAAAGTAAACCCCCTGAGCCAGGAATAACTCTTCTACTTCCATCCAATCACAGCATAAGAGTGATTTATTTTGGATTGGGGAAATTGGACTTTAAATTGAAGCACTGTCTTTTGCAATGTTTACATTACATGTTTACTTTAAAAGTTAATTGTTAAAAATAGGTAGCCTAGACAGCCACTAAAGTGCTTTATTTTTATGGTCGGGTATCAGTGTATCTTTCTGTTTGCTTGTAATGAACTGATTTTCTAACTTGCTAGGATTGTATGCTAGCTGAAATTCTATCTGCATGCCAGAACATGTTGGCCACTAAATGACGGCAATAGTCTCTTCTTTTATTGCCAGTACATGTTTTAAAAATCAACCAGCTGCTTCAAAAGTAAATTCCTTAGTTCTTTGACTATGCAAACAGGTGCCATTTTGAAGGAGGGGAGAAGTGGGATGGAGGCAAGGGCAGGCAACACAAAGGGGGAAAAAATGCTTTTAAAGATTCATCCATCAATATGCCTATCTAAGCCCCCTTCCTCACTGGGCTCATTCTCTTGGCTCATCTGGGTCAGATCCAGCTGTTTCGAAGAGGTCCTGGCTCTTTGCTTCCCACTCCACATCCCATTCCCTCTGTCAGCTTGTCCTCACTGACTGCTGCTGAAATTCTCACCATCATATTGAGGGTGGCGGTCAGGTCCCCACCAAGTAAGACATGGAGCTCACTGTAGAAGCAGCAGCTCTGGGGGCTAAGGGTGGCCCCAGCTTTTTTTTAATATATGGAGATATACCTATCTCATAGAACTGGAAGGGACCCCAAAAGGTCATTGAGTCCAGCCCCCTGCCTTCACTAGCAGGACCAAATACTGATTTTTGCCCCCGATCTCTAAGTGGCCCCCTCAAGGATTGAACTCACAACCCTGGGTTTAGCAGGCCAATGCTCAACCCACTGAGCTATCCATCCCCCAATTTGTTATTGTTTGTTGTCCTCCCTAACCTTCATGTATGCCTACTGAAGATCCTTTGCCTTGCATTGCTTCTTGTCCCTTTCATAGCCCTGGACTTGAATCCCCATTGCAATGTTCACACAGACTTCCTTATTCCTGTGGTTGCCCTGTAGCTGGGCTTGCACAGCCTCTTCTCCTGTCAGGCTGAGAAGATCCAGGACTTCTTTCCTAGTCCAGGCAGCGGCATGAAGTTTAGCTGGAGCTCTTTCTTCATGCTGAGCTATACCTGTGTGCTCACAAAGGTGGGCTAATAGGAAAAGAGGCATTTCTAAAACGTGCTGGGTGTTGTATGGAGGGCTGGGCTTCTGGTAATTGACCTCTGGGCAGGAAAGGTCAGAACTGTGATGAGTGGGAAGAGGCACGCTGTGGGCTATTGCTGGAGGACTGTTTTCACTGATACAGGTAATGCAGTGGCCTCCACACTGGCATCCCTCAGCCAACAATTCTCCATTGGTGGACTTGTGTTGTTCAGAGAGATGGTGTTTTTTGGTGACAGGCTGGAATTAAATTTGTGTATGGAAGTGTGCAAACCTGTGGCAACAAAAGGCAACTTCTGTCAACAAAACTTTGTAGTGTATCCTAGGCCTGACTTCTCTGCTCACACATACAAGTGAACACTCTAAAACATGGCAGACACATATTGGTGGGGTAGGAAAGCTTGCTTTGCTGCTACCCATGGTGCAGTTCTGCAGATGGAGGACTTGGTCCCCAGGGCTGTCAGCCCAGCACCTTTTACCTTGTATAAGAAAAAGATGACAAGAATAAACAAACTGTTGTAATTAATGGTTTGCTCCTGCCATTTCTGTAATAAGGAACGGTCTGTTTTCAATCAGGGCTGTTCTATGCTTTCCCTTAAGTGTATTCTATCATTGATTGTCCCCTAAGGGCTGGAGACTAGATAGCACTGCATCCAATGATTGGAAAATCAAACTCTGTGCTCCATTACTCATGTTAACAGGCTCTCTAGATATTAGATATTTTAGATGGAGAGCCACTGCTGACTGTGCCCTTCAGTCACATGGGACATCTTCCAGGCAACAGCCAATAGCAAGTGAAAGAACCTCTGTTTTGTTATGCAGAGCCCATGATTTACAAGGTAACAATTAACAAGTGTGCATGTGTGTGGTGGGGGTGCAGGAGGGGGCAGATGGAGAAGGGAGAATGAATCACAAATTGGAGCTGGAAATGCCATACTAAATCAGCTGCTCCATTCAGCCTGAGGTGAATGTGGGATTGTTCCCTACAGTCTCTTCTCCAGTCTAGTTTAAAGTGTCCCATATGACAGGATTTCCACTATTCCCATAGAGAGATTATTACGCAAGCTAATGCACCTCACCAGTAGGACTTGTTTTCTTCTATTCTCCTTAATTTTAAACTTTTGTTCAATTTCATGCTACTACTCACCTTAAATTCCTCTCCCTGTCTGGAGTTTACATTCTTCACCATTATGTCCCCACCCCTTTCAATCACAAATAAACTCTCTGAGCCTTAATTACATTTGAGCTGAAGGATTCTCACTGTTTACCTCACTATTTGGAAGCTCCACATTAACACCAGACACTCAGATTCTCAACTTTCATTGCTCAGTGAGGACTGGGCCACAAGCAGGAGGGAAACAAATTACAGGTGAGAAAATAGTGTGCAGATATCATGATGTAAAGGACTTTCTGGAACACAAGAATTGCCATACTGGTCAGTGGTCCATCTAGTCCAGTATCCTGCCTCTGAGAATAGCCAGGACCAGCTGCCACAAGGAAGGTGAAATAAATCCTGCAATAGGCAGTTATGGGATGACCTGCCCAGAGGAAACATTTCTTTCTAACCCTAAACCCTCATTAGTTAGCGCTTGGTTTGTGCTCTGAAACATGATGATTTAGATCCCACCCAAAACTATTTTCTTAATCTTTCTATAGCAACTCTGCATATCCCTGTCATCCATAGAAATGCCCAGTTCTTTTGGAATCCTGCTAAGCTCTTGGCCTCAACTATATCTTGAGGAAATGAGCTCCACTGGCTAATTATGCCTTGTGTGAAAAGGTATTTCTGTTGATCAGTTTAAAATTTTCTCCCCTTCAGTTTACTTGAACATCCCCAACATACACAATTCTTGTGTATCATAAGAGAGGGTGATTAGCAGTGCCCGATCCACTTTCTATATGCCACTCATAATTTTGTATACCTTAATCATGCACCTTCTTATTTGTCTCCTAAGGCAAATAATCCTAATATTTTAATTTTCTTAAGATTTGAAGTATTCCCCCACCCCATTCACCTGTTAATGTCAAAGCCTTGTTGGGATTTATTCGTAGATTTTAAGCGCAGAAGGGACCATTAGATCATCTAGTCTAACCTCCTGTATATCACAGTCGATTAAATTTCACCCAAGTACCCCTGTATTGAGACTAATAACTTGTGCTTGCTTGACTAAGCATTATGTATTTTGGCTAAAGCATATCTTTCAGAAAGGTATCCAGTCTTCCTGTGAAGAAATCAGAGATGGAGAGAATCCATCACTTTTCTTTGTAGTTTGTTCCAGTGATTAATCATCCTCATTGTTAAAAATGTATGTCTTATTTCAAATCTGAATTTGTCTAGTTTCAGCTTCCAGCTCCTGGTTATACATTAAATAACTATTTCATAGCCAGTATATTCTGCCCATGAAGGTACTTAGACACTGTAATCAAGTCACATCTTAATTTTTTTGATAAGCTGTACAGCTTGAGCTCGAAGTGTCTCACTGTGAGGCATTTTTTCCAGCCCTCAAATAATTTTGTGGTTCTTTTTTACACTATCTCCAGTGTTTCCATATTCTTTTTTAAAATATGGACACCAGGACCAGATGCAGTATTCCAGTATCAACAAAACCAACAAGGAGTCTGGTGGCACCTTAAAGACTAACAGATTTATTTGGGCATAAGCTTTCGTGGGTAAAAACCTCACTTCTTCGGATGCAAATAAATCTGTTAGTCTTTAAGGTGCCACCAGACTCCTTGTTGTTTTTGTAGATACAGACTAACACGGCTACCCCCTGATACTATTCCAGTATCAGTCTCACCAAAGCCATATACAGAAGTAAAATCACTTTTGTTACTCCTGCTCATTACTCCCCTGTTTATACATCCCAGGATCACATGAACTCTTTTTCTCCACAACATTACACTGGGAGCTCATGTACAGTTGCTGGTGGATTATGACCCCAAAACCTTTTCAGAAGCATTGCTTTCCAGGGTACAGTCCCCCGTTGTGCACTTGTTCCTAGATACATAACTCTGCATTTGGCTGTAATAAAACATATTTTATTTGACTGGGTCCGGCTTACAAAGTGATCCAGATCGCTATTACATCCCTATCCTCATCATTATTCACCACTCTGTCAATCTGTGTCATCCAAAATTTTATCCTCAGCAATTTTATATTTACTTCCAGATAATTGATGAAACAGTGGAATATTGTCAGGCTTAATGCCAATCCCTGCAGGACCCCATTAGAAACCTCTCATTCAGTGATGATTCCTCAGTAACAGCAGGAGCCCCTGCTCGCAGCCCCAGATGGCCGACAACAGAAAATCACGGGAAAGTAATAATGGAATTTATTACCACCAATAGTAAGGTCCATTATTACTTTTCCACAATCTTCCATGGCTTGTCCGCAATTCAGCTGCAATTTTTTGACAATCATCCTGCAATTCTTGTAGGGCTTTAATAATAAGTAAAAGTCAACATGGATTTGTCAAGAACAAATCATGTCAAACCAAACTAATATCCTTCTTTGATAGGGTAGCAAGCCTTGTGGAGGGGGGGAAACGGTAGATGTGGTATCTCGACTTTATTTAGGCTTTTGATACTGTATCACATGACCTCATAAACAAACTAGAGAATATAGTCTAGACGAACCTACAAAAAGGTGGGTGCACAACTGGCTGGAAAACCATACTCAGAGTAGTTATCAATGGTTCACAATCAAGCTGGAAAGGCATATTGAGTGGGGTCCTGCCAGGATCTGTCCTACGTCTGGTTCTATTCAATATCTTCATAAATGATTAGGATAAGGGCACAGAGTACACTTATAAAGTTTGCAGATAGGGTTGCAAGCACTTTGGAGGACAGGATTACAATTCAAAATGATCTTGACAAACTGAAGAAATGGTCTGAATTAAACAGGATGAAATTCAATAGGGACAAATGCAAAGTACTGTACTTCGAAAGGAATAATCAATTGCACAAATACAAAATAGGAAATGATTGCCTAAGAAGCAAAATCACAAACTAAATGAGTCAACAATGTAATATTATTGCAAAAAACATGAACATCATTCTAGGATGTATCCGCCGAAGTGCTGTAAGTAAGACACAAGAAATAATTATTCCATTCTACTCAGCACTGACAAGGCCTCAATTGGAGTACTGTGTCCAGTTCTGGGCACCACACTTTAGGAAAGATGTGGACAAATTGGATAAAGTCCAGAGGAAATCAACAAAAATGATTAAAAGTCTAGAAAACATGACCTAAGAGGAAAGATTGGGGGGGGGGGAAGGGTTTATTTAGTCTGGAGAAGAGAAGTGTGAGGGGGGACATAAGTCTTCAAGTACATAAATGGTTCTTGTGAAGAGGAGTGTGATAACTTGTTCTCCTTAACCACTGAGGACAGGACAAGCTGTAATGGGCTTAAATTACAGCAAGGAAGATGTAGGTTAGACATTAGGAAAAATTCCTAACTGTAAGGGTAGTTAAATATTCATCATTAGAGGTCTTTAAGAACAGGTTAGACAAAGACATGTCAGGGATGGTGTTGTGGGGTAGGTACACTCCATCCCATGTGCCAGGTCAAGTATGGTGATAAGAAGAGAAAAAACTGTATAGCAGCCAGTTAGGTCCTGTGTTCATGACCCTGACTATAAAACGTGGCCAGAGTCCATAAAGCAGCCCTTCTACTTGGGTTGTATGGCCTAATGGCTGGAGTCAGTAAAGATTGTGTGGTCGATTGGGGAAGTGGGGCGTCACTCAGAGATGTGTGGCACGCAGGGTAGGGGGACTCAGGCCCTCCCTGCTCCTCCGAATCCCAGCCCAGGTCCTTGGCAGTGGTGGGGGTGCTCACCACCAAGTCAGCGGGGATCCTCCTGAAACATGCTGACTGGTTCACTCACCAGAGAAAAGTCTAAGTCCTCTGGGCTGCTTGCTACCTTTTCTCCCTCGGCGAGGCTCCATGATTCCCCCGGGTCTCTGGAGTCCTCAAGTGGCATAGCTCCTGCCAGCGCAGTCCCTTCTCTGGGCTTGTCAGGCAGCCTGGAGTCCATCTGGAACTCTGCGTGCCATGGCCCTGTAGTCAGAGCCTGTAGCAGCTTCCTGGAGAGAGCATGTAGTCTGTGTCCTCCCCTTTCAGCAGGCTGCCCAGACTGAGTTGGGCTGCTTCCTTTTATACTCTGCCTGCCGGCTGACCATGTGCAGCAGAGTCGGAGTGGTGGGGCTTCCTCAACCTGCAAAGCACAGTTAACCCTTTTGGGGCTGGTGTGGGGTAGGTGCACCGTGTCACAGATGGTCTAGATCAGGGGTTCTCAAATGTCATTGCACCGCGACCCCTTTCTGACTACAAAAATTACTACATGACCCCAGGAGGGGAGACCGAAGCCTGAGCCCATCAGAGCCCCACCACCCCATTCAGGAGGGGGCCAAAACCCGAGCCCCACCGTTCCAGGCGGGAGGAGGGCCAGAAGTCCAAGTGCTTCAGCCCCAAGCTGGGGGCCTGTAACCTGAGCCCCACCACCCAGGACTGAGGCCCTCACGCTTCGGCTTTGGCCCTGAGAGGTGGGGCTCAGGCTTCAGCACTGGGCCCAGCAAGTCTAATGCCAGCCCTGGCAACCCCATTAGAAGAGGGTCGCAACCCACTTTGGGGTCCTGACCCACAGTTTGAGAACCGCTTGTCTAGATAATATTTAGTCCTGCCTCAGTGCAGGGGATTGGACTAGATGACCTAACAAGGTCCCTTCCAGTTCTACATTTCTATGATTCTTTGTCAATTTGCTAAAGGCACAGAAGGATTGAGAAGGGCTCCTGGTAAAACTGTTTTTCCCAGGAACTAGGGCCACAGGCCACCACATCCCCCAACCTCTAACCAAGTGCCAGTGGGAGAGGACCTGCGGAAAGAACAAGAATGTCTGATCCGAAAGCTTGCACAGTCCTTTTCTGTGCCAGGACAGATGCACTTGATATTTCACTAAATAGAGACTGAGCCAGAAAAAAAGGTGTGAGAGAATTTTAAGCCACCGCTGAAAGATGTGGGACACAATGTGAAACAGCTGCATGCCATGTTGGACCACAGGGTAGAAGAGAACAAGGAGTAATTGTGGCACCTTAGAGACTAACAAATTTATTTGAGCATAAGCTTTGGAGGGCTAAACCCCACTTCATCAGATGCATTATTAATTATTATTATTATTATTATTGCATGGAGTGGAAAATACAGTAGGAAGATATATACATATACAGAGAACATGAAAAGATGGGGGTTGCCTTACCAACTCTGAGACAAATCAATTAAAGTGGGCTATTATCAGCAGGAGGGAAGATCACTTTTGTAGTGGTAATCAGGATGACCCATTTCAAACAGTTGACAAGAAGGTGTGAGTAACAGTAGGGGGAAAAATTAGCATGGGGAAATAGTTTTTTAGTTTGTGTAATGACCCATCCACTCCCAGTCTTTATTCAGGCCTAATTTGATGGTGTCCAGTTTGCAAATTAATTCCAGTTCTGCAGTTTCTCGTTGGAGTCTGTTTTTGAAGTTTTGTTGTTGAAGAATTACCACTTTTAGGTCTGTAATTGAGTGTCCAGGGAGGTTGAAATGTTCTCTGACTGGTTTTTGAATGTTATAATTCTTGACGTCTGATTTGTGTCCATTTATTCTTTTGCGTAGAGACTGTCCGGTTTGGCCAATGTACATGGCAGAGGGGCATTGCTGGCACATGATGCCATATATCACATTGGTCGATGTGCAGATGAACAAGCCCCTGATGGTGTGGCTGATGTGATTGGGTCCTATGATGGTGTCCCTTGAATAGCTATGTGGACAGAGTTGGCAACGGGCTTTGTTGCAAGGATAGGTTCCTGGGTTAATGTTTTTGTTGTGTGGTGTGTGGTTGCTTATGAGTATTTGTTTCAGGTTGGGGGGCTGTCTGTAAGCAAGGACTGGCCTGTCTCCTGAGGTCTGTGAGTGTGAGGGATCGTCCTTCTGGATAGGTTGTAGATCCTTGATGATGCGCTGGAGAGGTTTTAGTTGGGGGCTGAAGGAGATGGCTAGTGGCGTTCTGTTACTTTCTTTGTTGGGCCTATCCTGTAGTAGGTGACTTCTGGGTACTCTTCCGGCTCTGTCAATCTGTTTCTTCACTTCAGCAGGTGGGTATTGTAGTTTTAAGAACGCTTGATAGAGATCCTGTAGGTGTTTGTCTCTGTCTGAGGGATTGGAGCAAATGCAGTTGTATGTTAGCGTTTGGCTGTAGACAATGGATCGTGTGATGTGGTCTGGATGAAAGCTGGAGGCATGTAGGTAAGTATAGCGGTCAGTAGGTTTCCGGTATAGGGTGGTGTTTATGTGACCATCGCTTATTAGCACTGGAGTGTCCAGGAAGTGGATCTCTTGTGTGGACAGGTCCAGGCTGAGGTTGATGGTGGGATGGAAAACGTTGAAATCCTGGTGGAATTCCTCAAGGGCTTCTTTCCCATGATGAAGATGTCATCAATGTAGCACAAATAGAGTAGGGGCGTTAGAACAACGCTTCCTCAGCTCTCGTCCCCTAAGTCAGCCATAAAAATGTTGGCATACTGTGGGGCCATGCGGGTACCCATAGCAGTGCCGCTGACTTGAAGGTATACATTGTCCCCAAATGTGAAATAGTTGTGGGTGAGGACAAAGTCACAAAGTTCAGCCACCAGGTTTGCCATGACAATATCAGGGATACTGTTCCTGACGGCTTGTAGTCCATCTTTGTGTGGAATGTTGGTGTAGAGAGCTTCTACATCCATAGTGGCCAGGATGGTGTTTTCTGGAAGATCACCAATGGATTGTAGTTTCCTCAGGAAGTCAGTGGTGTCTCAAAGATAGCTGGGAGTGCTGGAGGCGTAGAGCTTGAGGAGAGTCTACATAGCCAGACAATCCTGCTGTCAGGGTGCCAATGTCTGAGATGATGGGGCGTACAGGATTTCCAGGTTTATGGATCTTGGGTAGCAGATAGAATACCCCTGGTCGGAGTTCTAGGGGTGTGTCTGTGCAGATTTGTTCCTGTGCTTTTTCAGGGAGTTGCTTGAACAGATGGTGTAGTTTCTTTCGGTAACCCTCAGTGGAATCAGAGGGTAATGGCCTGTAGAATGTGGTGTTTAGAGAGCTGCCTGGCAGCCTCTTTCCTATTCCGACCTATTTATGATGACGACAGCACCTCCTTTGTCAGCATTTTTGATTATGATGTCAGAGTAGTTCCTGAGGCTGTGGATGGTGTTGTGTTCTGCACGGCTGAGGTTATGGGGCAAGTGATGCTGCTTTTCCACAATTTCAGCCCGTGCACTTCGGCGGAAGCACTCTATGTAGAAGTCCAGTCTGTTGTTTCATCCTTCAGGAGGAGTCCACACACAATCCTTCTTTTTGAAGTTTTGGTAGGAAGGTTTCTGTGGGTTAGTGTGCTGTTCAGTGGTGTGTTGGAAATATTCCTTGAGTCGGAGACGTCAAAAGTAGGAATCACGCAATGAATGGCGGAACCCCACTGTGCTTAAGCCTGACAAGCTATGACCTGCTTCGGCCTTGAACAATGGGTGGTGCAAAAAACACTCTGTCATGAGGGTGATATGGGAGTGAACACAATATTTTATATTGGTTAAAACATTTTGTAGTTTGATGAAATTACAAACCAGGATATTTCACACATCCCAAAGGAAGATTCCAGGACATCATATGAAAAAATCAGGACTACCCTGGTAAAACCAGCACAACTCCCAACTCTAACATCTCCCAACTTGGGGAAGGGCTAGTACAAATGTACTATGTATATATAGCTACATATCCCACAGCCTCCTCTTGGGAAAAAAAGCAGCCCCACCACATGGGGGCAGATTAGAGTGGTGGCAGTGGGAAAGGAAAGACCTGTCCCCATGGATTCAAAAACCTGAAAAATCTCACCCCTTTAAAAACAAATAACCCTCCATAAAATAGCAATTTTCAAAGTGCTGACATAGATTCCCAAATGACCTGTTTCAGCTCTGGCTCACAAGAGACAGTAAATTGTAGCTACCATCCTTGATCTATGAGGGTTTGCTCCTCAGTCAGGGTGTAAATCAAATACAAATGGTTTCCCTTACATTTTAGGGTCATGTGGTTTCCAAGATCTAATCTGAATCGTATCCTGGCAGACACTGTATTATAAGTACCGATAACCGTCACATGACTGTACCAAACAGGGAATGCAAACTATCAGGCAAAAAATTATGTGTAATTTCACACTGAGAAATCTGGTATGATGAAGCAAGAAATAGCATTCACTGTAGTTTTTCTGTACAGGTTAGAAAACCCTTTACAATGTAAGCCACCTAACTACAAAACAATCCTAATGTAGATAAATGTGAATTATTAGCTGCAGTAAAAACACAATTTTCCAATTCTCTAAGAAGGCTAGGAATCATGTTTATAACTGTATGATGCTCCCCATGTCTGCAAAATGCTCTTTACCACTTATAAAGCTCACTCAGTTGCATTTCTTTTAGCTAACGCTGTGGGTTTGAAGACTTTAACCTTAAAAATGAACCCTTGTAACATGACAATTACTGTGTTCTTAGCAATATATTTCTCTAACAGACACATTAGCCTTCATTTTCCCATTGATCTCCAGTAGATTTTTGTTACCAGATTTTCTAAGGGAGACTAGATTATTAGTCTAAACCATGCAATTGTGCAATGATGTGATGAACGAAACTTCTGCTTTTCCAACAGTCCCTCAGTTAGTGTCAGCTAAGTTAATCTGCAGCTCTCTGAGATGTTATCATCTTCATGCAGAGTATTTAATTAGCCTCCCGCTTTAAAAGCCAGCCCTGGGTGTCACTTAAAAGATGCATCTATTACACAATGGAGTGACAGAATGAATTATGATTTCTCATTATGAAGCCAGTCTTGAGAAATTGAATTACTGAACTCTTAGCAATCAGTACCCTTTCACCCTCTTACTGCAGCTCCAAATAAAAGACCAGAGCACCACCTTCTGCTCAATAACTGGAACCAAACCTAATGATGCAGGCAATGGACTCTGCCTGAGGAGAATTGCTGACATAATTGATCTATCTGGTTGTCAACTGAAAAAAAGTTTTTTCTATTAAATTCATCTATACATGCCATACTAGTCAAAATTCATGCTCCTTCAAATCAGCCATTTGTAAGCCATCTATTCTAGAACTATAACTCTCAAGTTGGATAATTTCAAACTTCTGAGCATGGGAGCTGCCCTAGCACGTGGTCCATAACTTTGGAATGCACTGTGAAGAGACAGCAGAAAGCAGAATGACAACAACATTAATTACCTACAGAACAAAATATAACACCAACTTCTTAAACTTCACATTCCCAAATAAATATATTATTAAAAAAACTCTGTGGGGGGACTGAGACAGATCTTTTGGTACTCTGTACTAGAGTTATATGTGCCAGTCCACGAGCACTTAAGATTCCATTTACATTTCCAATGTATAGGCTGAAAGAGTCTGGAAAGCAATACAAATATTTATGTTGCAAGTTCTGTTAAATCTTTAACAGCAATCAGACATGGGAACTAATCTGAAATAGAAACAAAAATGTAGTATTAAAACAGACCCCATCATCCACCAGACTGATTTGTTTGGTCTATTTGAAAGAACAAGAGAGACTAAAAATACCTCATAATTTTCCATTTTAAAGACAAATTAACTATCCATTTCTGTCAATCTGCTGAAATGAGGGTTGTCTTGTCTTTTACAATCAGCTCCACATGACATGGGCCTGAATCACTGTACAATTACAACTGCGATATCTCTGTACAGTTCTCATCAACAGACAATTGAATAACTGGTGGTGGCGGTCATAGAAGTTAATTTGGATTCACAGCAATAAGAAACAGATGACATTCAGCAATAGCAGCTTTACAAAGGATCACAGAAAAATTCCCCCATTATGATAATTATGAATAAAGTATGGTGACATCATGCTAATCAATTATTCTCCTTTTATCACCAATTCATGTTCTGTGACCTCTGACTGAAGTCACTTTCCTTATGATAGAAAGGATACGTGAGCAGAGTCAAGGAACCGATGCTTCCCCTGATACAGATAACATGGAGCCTTCATGGTCATGAAAAGAGATGGCAGCAACCACATTAGGATGCGACACTGCAGCCAAACAGGAAAAAGTATTTCCATAATACTCTTTTTTATCACGTCTCTTTAGAGAATAAGCAAAGCTGCTGTTCTATGAAGCTAGGCCAGCCTGTGCACATTAACATACTGACTACCCTTCTTAGAGAAAGTGCTAACAAGATGCTGGTGCAGTGGAAGGCTTGTTAGAATGGTTTAGAAACATCTGCTTTACACAGCTCACATTTCTGTAATGGTATAACCAACGTAAAAAACATGCTAGGCCAAATTAACCTCTAGTGCAGGGATCTCAAACTCAAATCACCACGAGGGCCACATGAGGACTGACAGTACATTGGCCTGAGCGCCGCATCACTGAAACATTTTCATACAACGATACAAAAGTATAGTCAAAAATGAAAAAAACGAAGAGTAATATAGGACGCTATTAAAACTCAATGTATTAACTTTTTTAAAACTGTAATGCGAAGAGGGGTTTTAATAAAATATAAACACCTGTAACTATTCCTTATGTGGTCAGTAACACTGATGATGATCTACACTAACAGTCTATCAACACAGCTGTAATGGCAGGAACTTTTAAAAGTAACTATTCATACAAAATACGTTGCCACTTTTAACAAACATTCTTCCCAACTACTCACAGCAAAGAATCATACATTCTGAACTTCATACTTCAGACTGCTTGTCTAGTCCATGAGGCCCCACCCCTGCCCCGCCTCTTCCAACTCCACCCCCTCCCTGCCCCTATTCCAACCACTTCCCCAAATCCCTGCCCCAGCCCGGCCTCTTCTCCACCTCCTCCCCTGAGCGTGCCACATCCCCGCTCCTCCCCCCTCCCTCCTGGAAAGTCCTAAGCACCAGCAAACAGCTGCTTGGCGGCGGGAAGCACTGGAAGGTAGGCGGAGGAGCGGGGACGTGGCACGCTTGGGGGGGGGGGGGTGAGGGGAGCTTGGCTGCCGATGGAGTTGGCGCCTATGGCGGGCCGCAGGAAATAACTCTGCGGGCCGCATGCAGCCCGTGGGCCACG
Organism: Emys orbicularis; assembly: GCF_028017835.1. NCBI lineage: Eukaryota > Metazoa > Chordata > Testudines > Emydidae > Emys > Emys orbicularis. Next base: position 113,679,860 of record NC_088690.1, on the reverse strand, counting down.
TCTTTGAGACCCCTACTCTAGTGTAACACCAATGAAGTCTATGGAGTGTATCTAAGCTAAGACCAAACGTGGAAAACTTCAACCCAAAATAAATTTGTCTGGGAATGCTATGAATGGCCAAGGGCAGTATAATGGAGGCTGCATTTCATCCTAAACTATGGCAGTTGCTACTGGTCCTCCTACAACAGAGTTGAGACTCCGCATGTTCTACTGGTCTGTATTCACAGCAGGGCAACAAGAGCTCCCAAATTCTAATCCCAGCTCTCCCAGTGACTTGTTCTGTGCCCTCAGTTAAGTTTAATCTCTGTGCCTTGGTTTCCTCATAGGTAAATATCTTCCTTTTACAGATCTCACAGAAGGGCAAGAATTAATTTATTAACGTTTGTCAGGTACTACATAAGTGCTGGGTATTACATCATAATCAAGAACGTACAAAAATAATTCTGTTCTCCTTTTATCCAAACTAATTTTAACAGGAAAGTCCGTTTGACCTGCTTTTCTGTATTTATATACATCTGCCTCTCCCAATCACCATAGTATTGAAATGCCTATCAAGTACCTTAAAAAAGAGACAACCTCTCTCATGTCTATGTGTATGAATTTAGGGTTCAAAATTAGTTTTGTATTTATTTCTGAACATAGTAAGCTCTATGGTCATTCTTATTCCTTACAGGAATGAGTTCCATAGTTTAGATCCAGTTTTCATTAAAGTTCTGTCTCCAAAACTCAGAAGTCTCCCTCTATATTCAACAGTTTAATTGTTCCAGTGGAACATAGCTGCCAGGGGAGATCATGCTCATGGAAGGAGAAGAGATTTCAGGTAGCTAGGGCCAATTCAACAGAGGGCTTTGAATCCTAGGAGGCAGGCATCTTGATTCTGACTCTGTATTCATTATGGAGCCAGTCCAGAGAACGGAGCACCAGGGTGCTGCATTCACAGCAATGCATATTGCTAAACAGAGAAACTACTGTAGTTTGTATTATTTGGAGCTTTTTCAGACTGTGGCTGTATTATTGCTATAACAAACTGCAATAATTAAGCCTGAAGGTGGCAAAAGCTGGTTTGTTGAAGATAGGTTTGTGTCCAACAGGTTTAGGTACAATAAGCAGACCAGTCACAATGGAAGTGGATGCTTTTTTGTCATCATGGTTATTTAGGCATCCAGAAGTACTGAGGAATCCAAAAATTTCCCTAGGCTGTGAACCTACTTACTCTGCCTTTGATAGCGGGGAATGCTATAGAGGCATGTTCTTCAAAGCAGTTGCTCTCTCCTTAGCAACATCACCTCTGTTGTGCCCAGATGCATCTTTAGCCAATTGCTAATATTAACTAGGCATTGAGAACACTGGGATAGAATGCTATTTGTGTTTTGTGTATAGGAAATGTAGAGTTGGGCATTGTTTGCATTCTCATAATGCTGGCACTTCAGCCCATGTCTCACCAGCTCTCCCAATGGCTTTATATATATGTTGAATAATATGGGGAAAGTAAGATTATACACAAGATGTCTACACAAGAAAGTTGCATCTGTTAAATTTAAGGAGCAATTTCAAATTATTATAGTTAAATTGGTGCAAATCACCATGTGGACACTTATCTCAGTTTAAGCGTGCCTTATTTTGGTTTAACTTAATTTTGGAATAGATTTAAGATAAATTGAAATAAGTAACCCTTAAACCAACAGAAAAGTGTTCATGCAGGTGGTTTCTACAGTTTAACTAAACTGCTTTAAAAACTGACATAAGTTGAAAGGGTGCAATTTTCCTGAGTAGACAAGGCCAGAGTTGCAGGTGTTGGTCCTGACTGCTATCAGTGCTTCCATAACTACTACTAGTTTCCAAGGATACCAGCAGGGCAAACGAGGAATGCAGGAGTTACCATACTAAAGCAAAACAGTGGTCCATTCAGTCTAGTATCCTGTCTCCAGGGGACATGAGTGACTGAGGGGAGCAGGATGGCAAAGGGGTGCATAGAGTGACCAAGCAGGCCTGGCAAAAGGAGAGAGAAGTGATTTGGTAGGTAGGGTGAGAGAAAGGGGGAGAAATAGAGGTGATGGAGGAAGGGGAGATAGAGAAGACAAAAGTGCAAGAAACCCTGCCGCAGACAATTTTGGAATAACCTGCCCAGAGGGGAAGTTTCTTCCTGACTGCAGCCAGCTAATGATTGTTTATGCCCTGAAAAATGAGGATTTACATCTCTTATATTCACTAGTCTAATGTAACTGTAGATGTTCTCATTATCCATAAAATGTTGTTTTGAGGACTACTAACATCCTTGCCCCAATGATATCTTGTGGGAGTGAGTCCCAGCACTTATGTGTTGTGTAAAAAAAATATTTATCGGTTTTAAGTATTTTCGTGTTCTTTTGCACATCTGTACCCTACCATTACAACACTGAGACAAGTTAAATACGAAAAATTAGGACTAAAGCTTACCCTGAAAAGATCATCTCAGTGCTAAGCCTGGTGGTGAGATGATGACCGTAGCATGAGATGACACAAGCAACCATCAACAGCAAAGCACCAGGGGAACTCAGTGACTGAGGGGCACAGGATGGCAGAGGGGTGGACGGAATGACTGAGTGGGCCAGGCAGACGGAGGGGTGAATGATTTGGCAGGTAGCATGAGAGGACAGGTGAGAAACAGAGGTAATCAGGGAAGGGAGGATGGCAAAGAGACAGATATGAACACACAGGACAGATGGAGCAGTCAGAGACAGCAGGAGAAAAATGCTTGGAGAGGGGCCCTGTGCTGGGTTCCTCAAGCCCCCATACAGATCCCTGGGTGGGCTGTTCCATAGGAGTTGTGGGGATACAGGAGTCATCTTGTGAGGGAGGCACCTGGGGGTTCACAGTCACCCTCTGAGGGAGGGAACTGATGGATGCAGGGTCACCCTGTGAAAGGGACACTGAGGGATGCAGAGGGTTCCAGGATCACCCTGTGGGGGAGCAATGAAAGCTGCAGGGTCCCCCCACAGGAAGGGCAGGGGGTCACACTGTGGGCAGGCACTCAGGGGTGCAAGGTCACCCCTGTGGGGGATGTCCAGGGTCACGCTGTGGGGAGGCTCTGAGGGGTGCAGGGTCACCCTGTGGGGGAAGCAATGAAAGGTGCAGGGTCCCCCCTGTAGGAAGGCCGTGGGGTCACAGGGGGGGGGCTCTGAGGGGTGCAGGGTCACCCTGTGGGGGAAGCAATGAAAGGTGCAGGGTCCCCCCTGTAGGAAGGCTGTGGGGTCACGGGGGAGGGCTCTGAGGGGTGCAGGGTCACCCTGTGGGGGAAGCAATGAAAGGTGCAGGGTCCCCCACGTAGGAAGGGCGTGGGGTCACGGGGGGGGGCTCTGAGGGGTGCAGGGTCACCCTGTGGAGGAAGCAATGAAAGGTGCAGGGTCACCCCGCAGGAAGGGCGTGGCTTCACCGGGGGGGCCTCTGAGAGGGGCAGGGTCACGCTGTAGAGGGAAAGGGGGGGGGCAATGACTCGCCAGACAAGCCCTAGTCCAGCCATAACTCCGACTCCCCAGCGAGGGAGGGAGGCGCCCAAGGGCGGCAAATTATCCCCTTCAGATCTCTCGCACAATCCATTCCATTTCTCAGCCAATCAGCAGTCAGGAATCTGTGTCTCCCGCTTTGATTGGATGAGATACGCGGGCTGCTGCCCAATAGGAATAATAGTTGTTAGTGCCGCTAAGCGCGTTGTGGCTGTCGGGCTGTGATTGGTCGGAGAGGGTATGGGCAAGATGGCGGCTACTGCGGTTGTGCCCGGTTTGCGAAGCTGCGATTTCTCTGACTTGCGCGAGATCAAGAAGCAGCTTCTGAGTGTGGCGGAGCGGAGCCGCGAGCGGGGCCTGCAGCACAGCGGGAAATGGTGAGGGGGGCCCGGGGAGCGGGGCCCGCGGCACGGCGGGAAAGGGTGAGGGGAGCCGCGGGGCGCAATGGGGATGGTGTTGGTGTGCGTCTGCCCTGCTGCCAATACCTCCCCCCCGGTTCTTGGGCGTGCCAGGTGCCTGGGTCCTTGCTGAGCGTTGCAGCTGCTTCTGGGGTGGGGGGCACTATCCCAGCTGAGGTGGGGCCTGGTGCCTGCGTGAGGGCTGGGGATGTGTGCGCGGTGTGGTCTGTGGGGTGCTAATGTGTTTGAGGTCTCTTGGTTTCAGGGCCTCTGAGCTGGCATTTGCCCTGGATCCTCTGCCCCTGAGCGAGCTGCCTGCTGCTCCTGTGCTTACAGAGGTATGGATGGCAAAGACAATGACACCAGCCAACAATGAGCAGAAGGGGCTGTCTCTCTTGGGTGACCTCCCCTTACACCCAAAATGTTTTGCCTTTAATATGTGAATGGTCCTGTGCGAGGAGACCTCAGGCCTAGCAGTGCATCCTGCTATGCTCCATTTGACAGAGGCAACTCCATTTTTATTACGGGTGCATTAGGACTGCTGTGGTGTTTCCCTTGCTGTATTACGACCAAAGCAGGGGACCATCTTATCACACTGTTGTTCCTTGAGCTGGTCGCAATCCCATCCAAGTTTGTAGCATAGATAGTACCTCAACTATGTTCTGGACTACAATAAAACTCCGGACACAAGTTTAAAAGTGTTGGTCTAGGGAATACAATTGAGGTCTTATCTGTGCTGCGGAATAGAATAATGTTATAACTAATTGAGGACCGCTCCCTGTAGTGTAGAGGGCTTTGCATTGAGAGCCCGTTCTCAGATGGGTGTTAAACTTCCCAAAACAATTACTCTTTGAGCTCAAATTTGGAGAAGTTTGTTCTCTGCCCAAAGGTGAATTTCTATTGGAAAGTTGTTAGCTTTCTCTTCAACTCTTTACTCATCTGTAAGTATATATGAAAGATGATGGAGTCTTTCACTTTAAGAACATTTCAGGTGTTTTTATTTGTATTTGGCTACCCAAAAACTCTTCAACGTCAAGTTCAACCTGAACCTTTTCCTAGTCCTTACTGAGGAATATACTTTGCTAGGGCTGTAAAATAAAATATAAATGGTTGAAACTAGCATTGTTAGTTGATATCCTTGATGATCTAAAGTCACACTAAGGACAGTATCCAGATACATGTGGGAGATTTAATCTAATATGCAATTGTTTGTGCTTTTTTCTTAGTTATTTTTAAATAGGGAAACTGCAAAAATCTGTATTAAAACAACATTATAGAAGTGCATTCCACAAAAATCAGAAATTTCAAACTTGAGTCCCATAACAACCATAACTTGGCCTCCATGTATGTGTACTTAATTTCAATGTATACTGTTGCCTTAAGAGTATGCTTTAGTACAGTGGTGCTCAAACTGTGGGTTGGCGTTAGACTTGCTGGGACCCAGGACTGAAGCCCAAGCCCCACCGCCGGGGCCGAAGCTGAAGCCTGAGATCATTTTTGTTGTCAGAAGGGAGTCATGGTGCAATAAAGGTTGAGGACCACTGCTTTAATATGTATATGCACAGTGGCTGAAAGTTGTTCTGGGAACCATAGCGTGATTTCCCAGAATTTTATGTCTTTCTTTTGTAACAATATATTAAGCCATACATCTAACAGTAGATACATAGACTTCAAGGCCAGACGGGACCATCATGATCATCTAGTCTGACCTCCTGCATGTTGCAGGCCATAGAGCCTCGCCCACCCACTTTTGTAATAGACCAATAACCTCTGGTTGACTTAAACACGTAAAGTTACAGAGAATCCACCATTTACTCTAATTCAAACCTCTGAGTGACCCATGCCCCATGCTGCAGAGGAAGGTGAAAACCCCCCAGGGTATCTGCCAATCTGGCCTGGGGGGAAATTCCTTCCCATCTCTAAATATGGCAGTCAATTGGACCCTGAGCATTTTGGCAAGACCCAACAGCTGGGAAAGAATTCTCTAGTAGTAACAGAGAGCCCTCCCCATCTAGTGTCCCATTACTGTCCGTTGAAGATATTTGCTGCTATTAGTCGCAGATCGGTTACATGCCATTATAGGTAGTCTCACTATACCATCCCCTCCACAAACTTATCAAGCTCAGTCTTGAAGTCAGTTTTTTTTTTTTTTTTTTGCCCCACTGCTCTCCTTGGAAGGCTGTTTCAGAATTTCACTCCTCTGATAGTTAACTTCATCTAATTTCAAGCCTAAACTTGTTGGTAGCCAGTTTATATCCATTTGTTCTTCTGTCAACATTGATGCTTAATGTAACTTGTCTCCCTCCCTAGTATTTATCCCTCATGTATTTACAGACAGCAATCATATCTCCCCTCAGCCTTCTTTTGGTTAGGCTAATCAAGCCAAGCTCTCTTGAGTCTCCTCTCATAAAATAGGTTTTCTATTCCTCTGATCATCCTAGTAGCCCTTTGCTGTACCTGTTCCAGTTTGAATTCATCTTTCTTAAATGTGGGAGACCAGAATTGCACACAGTATTCCAGATGAGATCTCACCAGTGCCTTGTATAATGGTACTAACACTTCCCTGTCTCTACTGGAAATACCTCACCTGATGCATTCTAAGATTGTATTAGCCGTTTTCACGACCGCATCACGTTGACTCATAGTTATCCTGTGATCCACCAATACACCCAAGTCTCTCTGCTCCTCTGTCGCTTCCAACTGATAAGTCCCCAGTTTACAGCAAAAATTCTTGTTGTTAGTCCCTAAGTGCATGATTTTGCACTATTAAATTTCATCTCATATATATTACTTCAGTTTTCAAGGTCGTCCAAATGCAAAAATAAAAAAACTGTTAACACAGCATTAAGGCAGCAAAGTTAAAATCATAAAAACAAGAATGTAGTAATTGCTGTAACCAATCAGGGATGCATCTAGTACAGTATCCTGTTTTTTACAGGGATCAATACCAGATGCTTCAAAGGAAGCTATAATCTCTGTAACGGACAGCTGTGGAATACCTGACTACAGAGCAAGTTTCTTCCTAATCCTACATATCCCTGTCATATCTCTTCTCTGAGCTGTTCTAATCTTAATTTCTGACATGGAAGCCTTCTGGTCTCTGATAACTTTCCTGGCTTGTCTCTAGAGCCCTTCTGTTTCTTTTGTATCTTTTTTTTTATATGGAGTGTTCAGAACTGAGCAGTTTTCCAAGTGAGGGCATACCACTGATTTATAAAATGACATAGTAAATCACATGCAGACTGAACTTGGAAATCATGGTTATTAATATTATTCACAACTTTTCCCACTCTTTTAAAAGCCCAAATCAGTGTAATCCAAGAAGAACAAATTCCTAATGTGAAACTTGTAGACTAATGTTACTAACCAGCATTTTCAGTAGCTCAAGACCATTCTGCAAGAAACAAATTGTGTACAGGCCTCCACCATTTTGTAGGGAGAGTGAGGCAATAATTGGGCAATGATTAAAGATGTGCTTCTGCAAAAGATAATCTGGTTTCTGACTACACCAATTTAGTTTGTAATTGATGCATTATAAAGCATGGCTAAATATAAGTCTTACAGTGAGGCTGTATGGAGGCAGTATAATGAAGGAGATTTTAGAGTTCTCTGGCTTTAAGTTTAAATTTTCAGTTAAATTACTTGCGTTCCCCTGTCTCTCCCTTCCCCCACCTAAATGTATACTCTGCATTCATTTCTGCTCGGCATTCAGCTAACTCATCTATTCTAGTGGTTGATCACTTAATATTTTATTTTCTGGAATTTCACTGTTTTCATACATTGTTTCAAACTAAGATTTAAATCTTCTTTACATAAAAGGACTGGGTGGTTGGGATGAAATGAAGAGTGGGGGACAATGTCTGAAAGTATTCAATTTTTATTTGGTGTGGCAGAGAATATTAAATCTGAGCTTCCAGAGCAGTATTTTTCTTTTTTCCTTCCTAACCATTTGTCACCATGAGAAGACTTCCAAGGAACTCAAAACTGTTGATTTCATGAACTCTCTCCTCTTTAGGAGGATGCTCGTGATTTGGATGCTTACACATTAGCTAAGTCTTATTTCGATCTGAAGGAGTATGACAGGGCTGCATACTTTCTGCGGGGATGCAAGAGCCAGAAGGCCTACTTCTTGTACATGTACTCCAGATACCTGGTAAGACAACGAGGAAAGCCATCCTTTAATACTGAATTTGCCCCTTCTGTCTCCCACAGAGCCTTGCGGGTTATAGTCTTCCACTTATTCTCTTCCCAGCAACAATCTAGAAAGCCAGGTTAATCCCTTGTTTCCTTGCTAAACCTAACAGAATTTTTTGTTGGTGCTGTTGGGAGCTAGACTCAGGTGCTGTTAACAGAATTATACTGCAACCTGTGGAATAATGTATTGTAAAACTAGTTTTTTTTTCTTTTTCTTTTTTTACAGTCAGGAGAAAAGAAGAAAGATGATGAAACAGTGGATAGTCTGGGTAAGGATCCGCTTTTCTCAGCGGGAATAGAGAACCCAAGCTAATGAAAACAGAACTGCCAACATCATCTCTTTATGCAAACCATAATGGCTTTGCGGCCTGAGAGACTGTGGTTGGGCAGTGTAGCTCTGTCTGCTGGGCCTATGCATGGTCGTATATTCCTAAAGGCATTTGCCACAGATTCTCAATGGCTGACCCATTCCTAAAAAATGTAGGTCACACTTAAAGGAAGGGGGGTGGATTGGGTGTCTTTCTAAAAGATATGGTCTAGGAATTATTTTGGGGAAGTTCTATGGCCTGTGCTGTACAGGAGATCTGGCCTTAGAAGCTATCAGGTCTACACACCTGTGACTGAAAAGGATTAGAGGTCATAATAAACAAGCAACTGTGATACTGTAGCAAAAAGAGCTAATGTGATCCTTGGATGTATAAACGGGAGTAGGGAGATGACTTTTACCTCCTGTATACAGTACTGGTCAGATCAGTACTGGAATACTATGTTCAATACTGGTGTCAACATTTTAAAATGTGTTTAGTTTACCAAAAACATTGAGAAGTGACTTGATTAGTATATACCATTATTTTTAACAGTGAAGGTGATTAACCATAGGAACAAACTACTAAAGGATGTGTAAAAAGCAAGAGAGAGTCCTGTGGCACCTTTAAGACTAACAGGTGTATTGGAGCATAAGCTTTTGTGGGTGAATACCCACTTCGTCAGACGCAAGGATGTGGTGGATTCTCTATTACTTGGATGTCTTTAAATCAAGACTGCATGTCTTTCTAAAAGATGCTTCAGTTCCACCAGAAGTTATGGACTTGATACAGGAATTACTAGGTGAAATTCTGTGGCCTGTTATGCATGAGATTAGACTAGGTGATTGCAATGGTACTTTTCTGGTCTTCAAAAATCTGACTCTCTAAACTGGTGAAGCCACAAGCCAGGCAATCACTGAAAGCCAGTTGTGTGCTTCTTTTTGCAGGTCCCTTGGAGAAAGGACAGGTGAAGAATGAAGCACTAAGAGAGCTAAGGGTGGAGCTTAGCAAGAAACACAAAGCACAGGAGCTGGATGGTTTTGGCCTTTATCTGTAAGTGTCTGGGAGTTTTCATATGAACCCTTGCCTGGGGAGGTGGGATGGGGATGCAGTAACCTCTGGAGCACTCTGTTCTTCCTCTGCCATTTTCCTAAGGGAGAAATAGTATCTTTTTGGAGAATTAGCAAACATCCTGTTTAGTGACTGGTAAGACTGCAGCAGGACATGCCCTATCCACATTAAAGGGAAAGACTAATTTGGAGATGGAAGGGAATGTCTTACTATGTGTGTGGATGTGTTATTGACAGCACTGTGTATTCCTTTCCATCTTCATATTGATAAGTCTTTCCCCTTAACTTATTTCCACACTCTTAAGGTTTGGGGTCAATAGTATGTCCTGCTGCAATAGTAAATGCCACTGAATTTAGTTTTTTTTTGTCTGATAATTTCCTAGGGGGTGGTGTGTGTGTGTGTTTGTTTTTTTTCCAGGCAGCTTGCAGGCATTTCACATTTGTGACTGTTCCATTTAATTTCCATTAACTAGCTTTCTCACTTTTGTGTAGCTCCCCTTTCTGAAGTTAAATGTTACTGTGGTGGGCTTTATTGGTATTTTCCTCCCCTAAGGATCTTAAATTTAATTATATTATGGTCATGATTACTGAGCAGTTTAGCTATATTTACCTCTTGGACCAGATCCTGTGCCCCACTTAGGACTAAATCAAGAACTGCCTCTACCCTTGTGGGTTCCAGGACTAGGTGTTCCAAAAAGTAGTAATTATTGACGTCTAGAAACTTTCTCTGTATCCTGTCTTGAGGTGAAAGGTACCAATTAATATGGGGATAGTTGAAATCCCCCATTATTATTGGGTTTGTTTTTGTAGCATCACTAATCTCCCTGAGCATTTCACAGTCACCGTGACCATCCTGGTCAGGTGGTTGGTAGTATATTTCTACTGCTATACTCCTATTATTCAAGCATGGAATTTCTATCCATAGAGGTTCTATGGTACCGTTAGATTCATTTAAGATTTTTAGTATATTTGTCTCTATGCTCTCTTCCACATATAGTGCCATTCTCCCACCAGCACAACCTACTGTCATTCCTGCCTATTTTGTACCCCGGTATTACCGTGTCCCATTGACTGTCCTCATTCCACCAAGTTTATGATCTCAATATCCTTATTTAATACCAGGCATTCAAATTCACTCATCTTAGTATTTTAGACTTCTAGCATTTGTATATGAGCACTTATAAAATTTGTCATGTTTTAGTTATCTGCCTTCATGTGATGAAAAAGAATCCCATTCAATTACATTTGAGTTTTTCTCTTCAGTTCCTACCTGTGCTTAATCAACTTCAATCCTCTCCTCTTTACTAGGATATAGAGAATCCCCTAGGATATAGAGAAGCCTGCTAAACAACCAGTGGGACTATTGGATGACAAAGATGCTAAAGGAGCACTCAAGGATGATAAGGCCATTGTGGAGAAACTAAATGAATTCTTTGCATTGGTCTTCATGGCTGAGGATGTGAGGGAGATTCCCAAACCTGAGCCATTCTTTTTAGGTGACAAATGTGAGGAACTGTCCCAGATTGAGGAGTCATTAGAGAAGGGTATGGAACAAATTGATAAACTAAACAGTAATAAGTCACCAGGACCAGATGGTATTCACCAAGAGTTCTGAAGGAACTCAAATGTGAAATTGCAGAACTACTAACTGTAGTTTGTAATTTACCATTTAAATCAGCTTCTGTACCAAATGACTGGAAGATAGCTAATGTGACGCCAATTTTTAAAAAGGGCTCCAGAGGTGATCCCAGCAATTACAGGCCTGTAAGCCTGATTTCAGTACCGGGCAAACTGGTTGAAACGATAGTAAAGAACAGAATTGTCAGACATATAGATGAACATAATTTGTTGAGAAAGAGTCAACATGGTTTTAGTAAAGGGAAATCATGTCTCAGCAATCTACTAGAATTCTTTGAGGGGGTCGACAAGCATATAGTGTACTTAGATACATACGGGATAAGAGGGAAGGTGCTCTCATGGACTGGTAACTAGTTAAAAGATAGGAAATAAAGGGTAGGTATAAATGGTCAGTTTTCAGAATGGAGAGAGGTAAATAGTGGTGTCCCCCAGGGGTCTGTTCTGGGACCAGTCCTATTCAACATATTTATAAATGATTTGGAAAAAGGGTTAAACAGTGAGGTCACAAAATTTGCAGATGATACAAAATTACTAAAGATAGTTAAGACCCAGGCAGACTGTGAAAAGCTACAAAAGGATCTCTCAAAACTGGGGGACTGGGCAACAAAATGGCAGATGAAATTTAATGTTGATAAATGCAAAGTAATGCACTTTGGAAAACATAATCCCAACTATACATATAAAATGATGGGGTATAAATTAGCTGTTACCACTCAAGAAAGAGATCTTGGAGTCAACGTGGATAGTTCTCTGAAAACATGCACTCAATGTGCAGCGGTAGTCAAAAAAGCAAACAGAATGCTGGGAATATTTAAGAAAGAGATAGATAATAGGACAGAAAATATCATGTTGCCTCTATATAAATCCATGGTATGCCCACATCTTGAATACTGCATGCAGATGTGGTTGTCCCATCTCAAAAAAATATATACTGGAATTGGAAAAGCTTCAGACAATAGCAGCAAAAATTATTAGGGTTATGGAACGGCGTCTGTATGAGGAGAGATTAATAAGACTGGGACTTTTCAGCTTGGAAAAGAGACGGCTAAGGGGAGATATGATTGAGGTCTATAAAATCATGACTGGTGTAGAGAAAGTAGATAAGGAAGTGTTGTTTACTACTTCTCATAACACAAGAACTAGGGGTCACCAAATGAAATTAATAGGCAGCAGGTTTAAAACAAATAAAAGGAAGTATTTCTTCACACAACGCACAGTCAACCTGTGGAACTCCTTGCCAGAGGATATTGTGAAGGCCAAGACCATAACAGGGTTCAAAAAAATAACTAGATAAGTTCATGGAGGATAGGTCCATCAATGGCTATTAGCCAAGATTGGTAGGGATGGTGTCCCTAACTTCTGTTTGCCAGAAGCTGGGAATGGGTGACAGGGAATGGATCACTTGATGATTACCCGTTCTGTTCATTCCCCCTGGGACACCTGGCATTGGCCACTGTCGGTAGACAGGATACTGGGCTAGATGGACCTTTGGTCTGACCCAGTATGACCATTCTTATGTTCTTACTGTTTGAATTAGATGCAACCATACTGTTGCCCCTATCCCCACAGAACTGCAGCAGGATTTGAACCCCCTTGACCTTTAGATCCATGGCTTAGTCTCTTACTACTTGCTGAAGTGCAGGCCCCTTTTAAACCAGTCATTGGAGGAGGGCTTGATGCAAACTTTCTCTGTGGGTTACTTAAGCACTTATTAGTCAGCTGTAAAACACTGATGTTCAGGAATTCTAGATTATATCCCTGGCTCTGGTACAGGAGTGTGGTTTACAGTGGTTAAAGACAGGATAACCAAAACTGGTTAAGTTACACTGAAATGCTCTGTGGTGCAGTGGATAAAATTGGGGTTAATCTTGTTAAGAGACCTGAGTTGTGGGCCTGCAATGACCTTGCATAAGCTCTCTTCTAACTTATGTTAAAAAATGGGGTGTGTTCAGAAACTCTTCCCTGGGTTTTAGGTTGGGGTTTATGGCCTTAGTCAATAACAAGGTTAGTTAATTGCATGAGAATTCAACCAGTTAGGTGTGGGATTTGAACTCCTGGCCTCTTATTTCACAGCTATCTGCTAAAATTTTATGAACGTTTCTATAGACAAACATTACCTATGTATAACTGGTATTAAAGGAATCAACATGGGAGAAGCAACCATGTGGCCAAAAGACAGGTCCCGGCATAAAATAGGTATTTTGCAAAATGGGGGACAAAGAAAAGTGAGACTGATGAAAAATTGCTAGAAGGGTGACTTTTTAATGCTTCTCTCTGTACCATTTTTCAAACCACTCTGAAAAATTCAAATAGGGCTCAAAGTTTATATTCTGTGGCTTGGTTTTTGCTATTTCAATTTGATTTTTACAGAATAAAGTTGTAAGGCTCCTGTTAAACTGAACTCTAGTGCTGTTGCTGCACCATAATAGGGAATTTGTCACTGGGGAATTTGATTTTTCCCTTCTTGTAGCCCTGTCACTTGTTTGAGGTTATGACTAGATGGGTACAGCTAGTAGAGGTGGGTGATGCAAAGAGTTATACTGGTATCTTTCTCTACTCAGGTATGGCGTTGTGCTGCGGAAGCTGGACCTGGTGAAAGAGGCCATTGATGTGTTTGTTGAAGCTGCCCATGTTTTGCCTTTGCACTGGGGAGCCTGGCTGGAGCTCTGTAATCTGATCACAGATAAAGAGATGGTAAAACTTAGTGTTAATTTTGTGGTACAAGACAACGGTTGATGGAATAATGTCCTGGGATTGGCATTACCCTTTGTTTTATTCTTAGTTCAGAAGCTCATCAGATAGGCAAGGGAATCTTTACATTGTTTATCTTGTTGAAACCGCTGCTATGCTGCACCTATTTACTGCCATGTAGTCTGGGATGCTTTACTGCGGGCAGGATCTGGTAACCGATTTTTCTTATCTCTGACTTTTCCATCTGAGTCCAACCCCCTATGTAAGTGAAGGCAGCACTTAGAAACAAAAGATAATAACAAATCGAAAGGCAGACAGCAGTCAATATGAATTAGAAGTTATTGAAGTATAGAAAGTTGATAAGGGAAGCTAATAACTTCAAGGCAAAATCTCTGGCTGTCAAGAGCAAGAACATCAAGAAGTTTTTTAAAGTATATCAGGAATGAAATAAATCCTAACACCTGGGCCCATTACTAGATGGCAATGGTAAAATTGTTAGTGAAAAGGCAGAAGTGCTCAGTACGTTTTCTGTTCCGTTGGAAAGAAGCAGAATTATTTCATATTGAATGAGGATGAACTACCGTACTTTCCAATGCATTAATGACTAAGGATGATACTAAACAGCATCTGCCAGGGGTGAATATTTTTAAATCAGCAGGCCTGGATAACTTAGACTCAGGAGTCCTACAAAAATTGTCTGAGGTGATCTCTGGCCTGTTAATGTTAATTTTTGATAAATCTTGGCATAGTGGGGAAGTTCCTGAAGCCTGGAAGAGTGCTAATGTTGTGCCAATATTCAAAAAGTATCTGCCTGTTGACTTGGATACTAATAGGCCAGTTGGTCTGACAAAATAATGGAAAATCTGATTCAGTAATTAAACTAATCAACATAGTATTATGGAAAATGTCTTGTCAAACAAACCTGATTTCATTTTTTTGAAGTGATAATAAATTTGGTTGATGAAGGTAACGGCATAGATGTAACTTATTGTTCACTGTTTGTATTGCTGTAGTGCCTTGGAGCCCGTGCTTAATTTGTAATGAAACAGGTTCCGGGGCTCAAGAAATGATTTACTTCATAACTGATGTGGCAAGCCCAGAGGTGCCAGGGCTATGAACTGCCGGGGCTCAGCCCTGGCACAAATTAAGCACTGCTCAGAGCCCTAGCCATGGACCAGAACCCCATTGTGCTACGTGCTCTACAAACAGAACGAAAAGGTGGCACTATACTTAGAATTCTATAAGGTGTCTGATATTAGATCACATTCTGATGTTAAAAAAAGAGCACTGTACAATTTCAGTAAAGCCCATCTCAACTGGATTAAGAACTGGCTAACTGACAGATCTCAAAATGTAGCTGTCAAAGGGGAGTCTTCATCAAATAGAGGTGTTTCTGATGCGGTTTCACAGGGATTGGTATGAGGCTTGATACTATTCAATGTTTTCATCAGTAATCTGGAAATAAATATAAAATCTGCAGATGACACGGATTGATGGAATGGTAAATAAGGAAAGGGCAGTCTTGTTTGTAGAGCAATCTGGATCTCTTGGTAAGCTGGACCCATTCAAACAAAATGCATTTTAATAAAGTCAAATATAAGGTCATATCTAGCAACAATGAATGCAGGTCATTCCTACAGAATAGGGGACTGTATCCTGGACGCCTGACTCTAAAAAGGTTTTAAGTGTCATAGTGGACTGTGACGGGGGACCCTGTTGTTGGGCCGGGGATGAGTGGAGTAACAGGATGCAATCACTGGGTTCGAAGGTCCAGAGACAGGTTCCCTGATTGTATCTCTGCTTCTGGGTCCGTTGCGTTTTCATTAAATTTTCATGAGCAAATCCTCCGAGCTTCCTAAGGCGCTCCCACAGTTCCAATAAATATGGAACTGACCCCATAACCTGAGACTCTTGTTCCTCCCAGGTCTGTTGGAGGAGGTCCAAGATCCCCCTGGGTTGCCTACCATACAACATTTCAAACGGGAAGAACTCCGTAGATGCTTGGGGTACCTCTTGCACTGCAAACAGCAAGGCGGGTATCAGTTCATCCCAATGTCTCGGGTCATCCTCAACAAACTTGCAGAGCATTGATTTCAGGGTCCTGTTAAACCTCTCAATGAGGCCATCCATTTGGGAGTGGTAGACAGAAGTCTTCAGGACCTGGATGTTTAGTAGTTTGCACAGCTCCTCCATTAGTCGGGACGAAAAGTTGGCTCCCCGGTTGGTCACTGTCTCTTTTGGTATCCCGACCTGGCCAAACATTTCCAAGTTCTTTTGCTATGGCGGTTGCGGTTGTTGGACGTAAGGGGACAGCCTCAGGACATCGAGATGCATAGTCTACCACCACCAGTATGTAGCGGAACCCCAAGCTGCTTTTCTCTAAGGGTCCCACCAGGTCCATACCTATCCTTTCAAATGGTACTCCTACCACTGGAAGGGGGTTCGGGGCGCCTTGCATATCCCTTTGGTGCTAGCACGTTGGCATTCTGGACAGGAGGCACAGAAGTTGTTTACTTCCTTATGGATGCCTGGCCAGAAAAAACTAAGGGCCACTCGGTGTAGTCTTCTCCTGCCTGAGGTGTCTGGCCCAGGGCACTGAGTGAGCCAGCCGCAGCAAGTCACTTTGGAACTTCTTGTTGGATCCTTCCTGGGTTTGGCGATCTTTGGCCATCTGGTGTAGGCATTCATTGTGAACCTCGAACTGGAGTTCTTGGGGTGTTTGTAGGTTGATGCCCCTTTCCTCCTCCGCATTGGGCACTTGCTCCCAAGCATGACTCAGGGTGGGGTCCTCCCTTTGCTCCCTCAGGAAGTCCCTGTCAATCATCAGCCATTCACGCTCCACCTCCTCCAGCGTCTCTCCTCCCATGGGACATGGTCCAGGACCTTGTAAAGGATCAGGGAGTTCCTCCTCTCGTCCTTCCTCTTCTCTTTGGTTCAGGAGCCTCCTCGCTCGTGATCTTGGGTTTGTTTCCACTGGCAGCCGGTGCCCCCATTCTTGTATAACCTCCCCGAACCACTTGAGGCCCAATCCACTTCTCAGATTCCAACCACCTCCAGCAATAATCCCGGAGCCGCTGAGCCACTGCCTGGGGTCATGCTCCAGGGGGATACCTCTCCCATCTAAATCACTGACTGAACATTTCAGGGCTCACTCCTGTGTGGTCTAAGATGACGGTCTTTACTTTGGCATAATCGAGAGCTTCCGTAGGGTCTAGGCTCCGATAGGCAGTCTGTGCAGGTCCAGTTAACTATGGAGCCACTAGGGTAGCCCAGTGCTCTGGAGGCCAACGGGCTGCAGTGGCGACCCGCTCAAATGTGACCAAGAAGGCCTCCAGGTCGTATCCGAGCCCCATCTTGGCCAGCCTCACTGGTAACCCAGTCAGAGTGCTCTCCAAACCCTGGCTCACCCCGGCAGGTCCGGATGGTCCCCTCAGTTACAGGAGCGCCTCCATCTGCTGAACTAGCTGCCCTTGCTGAGATTGGTGCTGTGCTGCCAGCTCCCTAATCCACTGCTGCTGTTGCTCTTGGTGCTGGGCCATCTGTTGTTCTTGGGCGGCCATTTGGTGTAGCAACTGGGCTTGTTGTTGCTGGGTAGCCTGCTGCTGCTGGCTTTCCAGCATCCATTTCAATATCTTGTTGGTATCCATAGTGGCTGTGGGGTTTTCTCACTCAGCTCTCTTCGTATTAGTCTTCTTAACAGGACCTGACTGATCCCGCATTCTCCAGCACGTGTGACAACAACAGTTGGAGTTCTGGCCGTCTGGGTAGGATGGAACAATGGTCAGCCTGTAGCCCCCAGGCAGGGCTGGGCAAACAAATAGTCTATGGTCCCCAAGCCTCCTGGCTGGGGCAGGTAGTAATAATTGGGGTTCTGGTCATCTGGGTAAGACAGAACAGCAATCTGTCTATAGCCCCCAGGTGGGGCAGAGCAAACAACTAGTCTATAGCCTGTAAGCTTCCTGGATGGGGCAGACAGTAGCAATTGGGGAATCAGCCTCTGGGGCAGGGCAGAACAGCAATCAGTCTATAGCCCCTGGGTGGGTCAGAACAAACAGTCTATGGTCCCTGAGTTCCCGGGCTGGGACCGAGAGCAAACAGCAGCCACACCTAGTGATCTGTGGGGTGTGATGGGGAACCCGGCCCCTCCCTCTCCACCGGGTTCTGACCCAAGGCCCTATAAAGCCAGGGACTTCCCCGCTGAGGGTTTAGGCATCTGCTTCCACTACAGCCCCTGGGTCACTTCCTACCACAATTTGCATCCCAGGCATCTCCTTGGCTGGCGGCAGTTTGGCGTCCTTGTCAGTCTCCGCAGTCGGTGAGTAGCCCATAGCATAGTCCAGGTCCATGGGCTCCGCTGCTTGGAGAGTCACCGGACCCTCTGGAGAAACCTGCAGTACACATCCTTCCTCCTCTGCAGCCAGCCCTGACTGAGCTGGGCTGCCTCCTTTTATCTGGCTCTTCCACCTCGAGCATGCGCAGCAGGGTGCGGCCTCCTGGCCCCACAGTGATTGGTCCATCCCCATTAGCCCAGGGCGGGGTTGGTACACCCCATCACATGGACCAGTAACTGAACATCAGCTCCCAGGACAATGGTATGGCAAAAAGGGCTAATGTGATACTTGGCTGTGTAAACAAGGGAGTAGTGAGATGATTTTACCTCTGTATATGGCATTGCTGAGACTGATCTGGGAATACTGTGTATGTTTTTGTTTTTTGTAGTGGCCATATTTTAAAAAGAGTATTGAAAAAATTGAGAGGTCCAGAGAGGAGCCACAAAAATGACATGAGGGTTGGAGAAAATGCCTAAGAGCGAGAGACTTAAAGAGCTCAATCTGGTTAGTTTATCAAAAAGATCAAGTGGTGACTTGATTATCGTGTACAAATATCTTACTGGGGAGAGAATGCCGGGTGCTAAAAGGCTTTTTAATCTAGTGGAGAGGTTCAAAACAAGAAACAATCAGTGGAAGTTAGATAAATTCAAATTAGAAATAAGGTATACGTTTTTAGCAGTGAGGATGATTTAACAATAGGAACAAACTACCAAGGAAGCTGTGGATTCTCCATCTCTTGAAATCTTCGGATCAATGCTGGATGTCTTTCTGGAAGATATATTTTAGCCAAATAAGTTATTGGGCTCAGTGCAGGAATAACTGGATGACATTTTATGGCTTGTTTTTTATATAGGACGTTGGACTAGATGATCTAAGAGTCCCTTCTGGCCTTAAAAAAAATCTACTAATCTGTGGTCAGGATTGAATTCCTTCTATAGAATGTCTGATATTAAGTTGATAGAATCCTTTAGTTCACACTTTTGTTTCTTGGTCTTTGCACCACTGGGTGGAGTTAGCTTATGCTCAAATAAATTTGTTAGTCACAAGTACTCCTGTTCTTTTTGTCTAAGGAGAAGGCTTTGTTGGGGGAGGAGGGAAGTGTCGCCCTTTGTCCTCTAAAGATCCAGCCACTAGGTGAAGAGAGAGCTGATGTTTTCCCTTTTCTGCAGGAGGCATTGAGGTGATGTGGATTGTCCTCTTAGTGTGTTTTTTGTTTGGTTATTGGTCTATTACAGCTGAAGTGCCTGTCCTTGCCAGATACCTGGATGAAGGAGTTTTTCCTGGCGCACATTTACACAGAGCTGCAGCTGATAGAAGAGGCTCTGCAGAAGTACCAGAGTCTCATTGATGCAGGATTCTCCAAGAGCACCTACATCATTTCCCAGATCGCAGTTGCCTACCACAATATCCGA
The DNA here is from genome assembly GCF_028017835.1 of Emys orbicularis. Taxonomy (NCBI): domain Eukaryota; kingdom Metazoa; phylum Chordata; order Testudines; family Emydidae; genus Emys; species Emys orbicularis. The sequence goes on along the minus strand of NC_088690.1, from coordinate 113,660,339 downwards.
GGTCAGTGAACTCAGCTAAGGGGGGTGCCTCCTGCTACAAACTCTGCATCAATCAGTAGCACTCACTGATGTTTGCCTTCCTCTGTCTGTAGATATAGACAAAGCTCTCTCTATCTTCAATGAACTAAGGAAACAAGACCCATACAGGATAGAAAACATGGACACCTTCTCCAACCTGCTGTATGTCCGGGTGAGCACCCTTTCTTTCACCCACACTCCTCTGCAATAAATTACACCAGCTCACACAGCAAGCATTTTATAGCTTCTTAGCAGAATACCTGAGTTAAGTCTATCCAATCATATGAATGCTAACGAGTCTCTCTGGCCATAAACTTGCAGCTGTCTTCTTTCCCTTTTCTCCCCGTGGACTGGTATCCTTGGTGTGCATTTCTGATCTCCCTACCCCTCTTCCCTCTGAAGTGGTGTCACACTTGTCCCCCCAACAATCTCTCTCTTCTTTTCTACCAGAGCATGAAGCCTGAGCTGAGCTACCTGGCTCACAATCTGTGTGAGATTGACAAGTATCGTGTGGAGACCTGCTGTGTGATAGGTGAGAGGCAGCTCTTCTACTAGTTTATCACCCAGGCTACAGGGAGTGGGAAGGCAGCTTACTGATCCCTCTCCACAGGAATTGTTAGCAGGTCTGTTGAGGCTAGGCTGGCTGAAGCAGCTCTCACTCATGGTAAAACAGCGGATGAAATGATATAGCAGCAAAAGAAGTCAATGCAGTGTTGGCAGTGCACAGAGGTGATGATGCAGGCCTTTGGTAGGGTGGATTGGTGGTGGGTTCTCTATGCAGCTTTGAGATACTGGAATACTGTCGTTTGGTTCTGGGCACTTAGTACCCAAATAAATAAGTGGAATTTATTAGTTTGTGGGATAGTTTTCCAAGGTAAGGGGTGGGAGTTTCATTGGTTTGCACAAATGAAATGGATTGGACAAGAGCACTGGAGACCAAACTGAGGTCAGACTGGGGCTTGGAGTTATGCAGTGAACTGGATCTGACTTAATAGGTTTCTCCCTTCTCTAATTTATATGGGAAAAAAATAGATGCCGCAGCTTGTATCTGTTTCCTAATCTCCTGCTTCTTTTTCCTGTTCACTTTATTCCTCTGACCATCCTCTAGGGAATTACTATAGTCTACGCTCTCAGCATGAAAAAGCAGCACTCTATTTCCAGAGAGCCTTGAAACTGAATCCTCGGTATCTTGGAGCCTGGACCCTCATGGGACATGAGTACATGGAAATGAAGAACACATCTGCAGCTATCCAGGCTTATAGGTGTGTGTGGAGGAGCTATGCAAGGCAGAGAATGGCCTCTGGGAGTGCATGAAGTAGTGACAGGTTTGGGCGGAAGGGGAGGAGTATCTTGTGTGGCCTTGTTAGGAGCTCTCTTTTGTTGGTCCATATTCCAGCATATTCCAACCCCTCTGGGGGGGGGCGGGGGCGGTTCCATAGAGGATGGAGCTAGGCTGTTCTCAGTGGTGGCAGATGACAGAACAAGGAGCAATGGTCTCAAGTTGCAGTGGGGGAGGTCTAGGTTGGATATTAGGAAACAGTTTCACTAAGAGGCTGGTGAAGCACTGGAATGGGTTACCTAGGGAGGTGGTGGAATCGCCTTCCTTAGAGGTTTTTATGGCCTGGCTTGACAAAGCCTTGGCTGGTATGATTTAGTTGGTGTTGGTCCTGCTTTGAGCAGGGGATTGGACTAGATTACCTCATGAGGTCTCTTCCAACCCTAATATTCTATGATTCGTAACCCCGTGAACTCTGACTGACTTTGGATCCTGCCTGTTTCCGAACACTTACACCACTTTCTCTTTTCTTTGGCAGACATGCAATAGAGGTGAACAAGAGGGACTACAGAGCCTGGTATGGACTGGGACAAACCTATGAGATCCTCAAGATGCCATTTTACTGTCTGTATTACTACCGACGGGCCCACCAGCTCAGGTAAAGCTGGGAACGTAGCCATAACTGTTGGCAGTTCAGAGTGAACACTATAAGCTGAGTTGCAGGAGGTATCAATGACTTAGTGTATGCAGTCTCGTTGAAGAGATTACATTCTGTAGAGATTCTATTCAGTCTCTTTAGAGGCATCAATAAAGGTTATCCATGTATCAGCAGGGTATAGAAGAGTGTGGTTAGGTAGTGTATGTAGGGCTGGATTTCAGTGGTAGGGTCCATCCTTCAGTTAGCTTGAGACAATACCATGTTCTGAGGTAGCTTGACTGGCTGTTGTTTCTCACAGACCCAATGATTCCCGTATGCTGGTTGCTCTGGGAGAGTGTTATGAGAAACTCAATCAGCTGGTGGAAGCCAAAAAGGTAAGTGAGGGCTCAGATGTGCTGTGGGGCAGGCTGGGCATCCAGGTGGCTGCCAGGGAAGCAGGCAGAGGCACAAGTCTCGTTAGTACTTCTGGTCCTCCTGAGCTGTCTTCCTCTGCATACCTAAAAAGTAATGGATGCGGGATAGTGCTCAGAATGGCTGTTCTGTCCTCTTCAGTCGTGACCTTGATCCCAGGGTGGGAGTGGGGAGCTGTGTGCAGTCTGGGCCTAATCTTAGCAGGTTCCTGTTATAATTGTGACTTCAGGGGAAGTTCTGCACTAACCATCTGCCCTGAGCAGTTGGTGAATTTGTCTGCTGCGGCCTTCCAGAAAACCAGCTCTCTCCATGCATCTCTGCTTGAGGGCATTGCAGTGACTGGGTCTGTATGTGACTGGCGTGAAACCATTGCATGCTAGAGAAGACATTTTGCTGAGGTGCTTGTGTGACTTTTTCCCTCCTTGGCAGTGTTATTGGAGAGCTTATGCTGTGGGAGATGTGGAGAAAATGGCATTGGTGAAACTAGCCAAGTGAGTATGGCTCAGCATTTATTCTCAGTGTTCTGTGAAAAGCACTTTGAGATCTGAAGGGCTAGGTATTATTTAGATGTGCTATTAGTGGTATCCCTAGGTCTATGGAAACTGCAACTCCTATCCTAATGTCCTGCCTCAGCTCTGAAAAAGAGCCTCTGTTTGCATGTGATGTCAGCTAAGGAACATAGAAACCCATAGTAACGCAGGCAGGCAATGTTAGTAACTAGTTGCTATCCTGGTGGGTGGTCTGTTACGCTGTCCCTCAGGCATGGGGTGTTGTCTGTCTGCTTCTAGGGGCCTGGGCCTGGCTGCAGCTAGTAAAGCACGGTCCAGAACTTGCTCGTGTTTGGGAGAGGCCCTTTCTAAAGGCCTGTCCAGGACAGACAGAAATTCTTGCTTTTGGGTCTCTTCCATGCTATGTTTTTGACCCAATTTCTCTCCTTTCCCAGGCTGCATGAACAGCTGAATGAATCAGAACAGGCTGCTCAGTGCTACATCAAATACATCCAGGATATCTATTCCTGTGGGGTGAGTCAATGGTATGGGGACTGGAGGGAGAAGTGAGGGAGAATGATGTAGAACTATCTTCCAAATCAGCTCTTGCTGTTTCTTTACTGTGCTGTAGGAGATAGTGGAGCACCTGGAGGTGAGCACTGCCTTCCGCTACCTAGCCCAATATTACTTCAAGTGTAAACTCTGGGATGAAGCCTCTGCCTGTGCTCAGAAATGCTGTGCATTCAATGATGTGAGTAGCCAATCTCCCTTTCTTAGGGGGATTCTTACCTTGATCTCTGTTTCTTCTGGGAGTCAGAGCAGTCCTTCTGTTGAAGGAGCATGGGCTGCATCCACCTGGAGTGGACGATCCTCATCTATGTGAGAAGACCCCCAGTGCTGCTGCTCACCTATTTCCTGCTGTTGCTTAGTAACTAGTTGAAGTTCTGGGGCTAAGGGTTGCACTGGTTTGGCATTCAATAGTACAAAAATAACTTAGGACTTGTAGTGGTCTGCAGATCTCTAGCAGAAAACCCCACCATCTTTCTGCAGGAACTAATGGACTTACTGTACAATGTGCTCCTGGAATCCCCCATGTTTCTTGTTATCTGTGATCTTTCCCATTGACAGTGCAAAGAATACAGAAGTACTTGGTATCCTGGCGTGTGTGGAATCTGAGATTCTCTCAGGCCATAGTTGGGCACTCTGGATTTCCATGTCAGCCCAGGAGGGGATGTTGTGGACGACATCAGCCTAAAACTTGCCCCCTCTCTCAAGCAAAGCTGTCTAGAATTTGAAAAGAGAAGACCAGAGCCTGAGTCTCTTAAAGTCTTTGCTATTGCCAGTCTATTTTGTGGAAGGTGCCTAGATGTTATGGTGAGGTGGCAGTATAGACATGTAAGATAATCAGGTGTGCAAAGCAAGTAACCTACACGCCAAAGGGCTGGGAAGAGGATATTAAAGAGGGTCTGTTTTACCTTAAACCTTGCTGTTAATAGCTGGAAAACTAACATCCTTTACTATGTGATATTGTGTCTTGCAACCCCAGTGAAAGCCAAACTAGTGTTATTGCATGGATTGTTCACATTGCTGCTGAATTTGACTCTGAAGCTTCTTTGCCCCAACCTACATGAAGTATGGAATTGACCTACTAATGCAGTTATTCTGACTCTTTTCAGACAAGAGAAGAAGGGAAGGCCCTGCTGAGACAGATTTTACAACTACGCAACCAAGGGGAAACCTCCTCCACAGAGATGTCTGCTCCCTTCTTCCTCCCTGCATCTCTGTCGTCCAACAACACTCCCACACGGAGAGTATCCCCACTCAACCTGTCTTCAGTTACACCATGAATTGTGCTGGTACTTCTCTGGGCCAGCCTAGGGCAAGTGGGGACTTGAACCCATCCTCCAGAAACAACCACCTCATTCCCGCGAAGCTTCGGTCTGGTACTGCCTTCCGTTGGAGGTAGACATCCTGAGAACCCATAGCTGAAGCTAGCTGTTGTCAATGCAGGCAAAGATCATTGTGGAACTAATGTGAAGTGCCTCTGCTGAGATGTCAGAAACCACTATGCTTCTCACGGCCGCGCTCCAAGTGTGTGAGAAGCAACTGCTCCCTAGATGAGGGGGTTTTGTCTGCCTGAGTTGAAACATGTTTGAAAGTGTTGTCTCTGCTCTGTTAACGCTGAACTCCTTTCAAGGGCCTCAGTGGAACTGCTGCTGCCTACTGCAAGAATTGTCCCCTGCTGGCTTCTCTGTGGACTTTTTTCTGCAGCTGCACCCAAGCAAGCACAGTAAGAGGGACGTTTCATCTTCACTGCTGCCGTGAAAGGAAACCGCATTTGGGGATTGAGAGGTGGTGTCAGTCTTAAGTGGCCTCACCCAGTAACTGGTTGCTGTTAGGTCTGTGGCTCAGATAGATGTCTTGGCTTTGCTGGTGAGTGGCAAACCAGCTAGTGGGAATTACATCATTAAATGTTGGTAGGCATGTTACTGTCCCTGGGTATTGTCTTGGCACAAATTTCCTTCCCATTATAACAAACACAATTGAACTAAATATAGAAAAGATCCAATTTTCCATAAAAAGCAACAGAGGGTCCTGTGGCACCTTTGCCACAGGACCCTCTGTTGCTTTTTACAGATTCAGACTAACACGACTACCCCTCTGATAAATTTTCCATAAGTTCATTGTGGGGGGAAAGGGTTAGGGTAGCTACTAGCCACCTTTCCTGGGGGGAAAGGTGGCTAGTAGCTACCTCGCTCCGATTTGAGAAGCCCTGTTCAATGTGCTGTGTGGCAGTTAGTCCTTCAAACTAGTGCAGCAACTTGTTTAGACTTCAACTGCCTGGGACAAAAGTGGTGGTTAGATGGGCCTGGAACAGTGTCAATTTGACCATTGACCTGCAGTCTGACTTCAGCCAAGTCACTCAATTGCTATTCAGTTTCATTCTCTAAACTGAGTCTATGGAGCTATTTCTACAGGTGCTTGGTTGGTCTGAATGGTTGGAATTTCTATGCACATTCCAGAAGATAAAGGTTTGAGAAGGGTAGAGTATCTTCACTTACATCTTATCTTGGCATTCTGTTGGACAGAGCCTGGGGAAGATTGTTGGAACAGAAACAAACCTGTTTTTGCGGTCTGGAGCTGTAAAGAACAGTTGCCCTACAGTAACTGTGGTTCTTCTGGAGATTGTCCATGCAGATCCCACTCTTGGTGCATGTGTGCCCCATGCTCATGAGAACAGTTTTTTTTGGCTAGCAGTGTCTATTGGGGCTGCTCTCTGGGTGAGCTTGTGCCCTTCCAATCTAAGGGCATTAAGGGTGGAACTACTCCAACTGTCTCAGTTCCTTCATCATTATGGAATCTCATAGGAATAGGACTTTGAAATAGTGGGGAAGGAGGGTAGGCTCTAGAAGCTGAGTGGACAACACATCATGAACCACAGTTACTGTAGGGTAAGGAATTGTTCTTCTTTGAGTGATTATCCACACAGATTCCTCACTTGGTGACTAACAAGCAGGTGTCTGTTCTTAGGGGTGGGTCTGAGGACTCGGAGTCCTACTTGAATAGAGATTGCAGGATAGCCCTTCTAAAATGAGCATCCAAGCTGTAGGCCTGTAGGAAGGAACAGTCATTGGTAAATATGTAGCTCATCTCCACATTGCTGCTGTGTATATGTCAGTTAGGGAAGTATTCCCCAAGCAGCTGGGGCGCAGGGTCGGGAGCCACACCAGCAGCTCAGTCCTGCTCTGGCTGGGGCGGGGGATGTAAAACATGGCTCTCGGAAGCCGTGGCATGGTCCCCCTCCGGCTCCTACGCACTCCAATGGGAGCTGCAGGGGCGGTGCCTGCAGATGGGGCAGCGTGCAGAGCCGCCGCGTAGGAGCTGGAGAAGGGACATGGCTCTGCTTCCGGGAGCCGCTTGAGGTAAGCGCCGCTCAGAACCTGCACCCCCTGAGCCTCTCCCCATGCCCCAACTCCCTGCCCCAGCCCTGATCCCCCTCCTGCTCTCCATACCCCTCGATCCCAGCCCGGAGCACCCTCCTGCACCCCAAACCTCTCATCCCCCAGCCCCACCCTAAAGCCTGCACCCCCAGCCGGATCCTGCACCCCTTCCTGCCCCAGCCCTGATCCCCCTCCTGCCCTGCAAACCCCTCAGTCCCAGCACAGAGCACCCTCCTACACCCCAAACTCCTCATCTCCAGCCCCACCCCAGAGCCTGCACCCAACCCCAATTTTGTGAGCATTCATGGCCCACCATACAATTTCTATTCCCTGCTGTGGCCCTCAGGCCAAAAAGTTTGCCCACCCCTGCCCTAGAGGAATGTGTTCTAAAATGGTTGGGGTGCCTGTCGTAGCTAAGTCATAACGTGTTCTTATGAACCAGACACTCTTTTTGGATAACCTGTGACAACATAGAATGATGGTATAGGTTGCCCTGGGCATGTTATGAATGATCTTCTGTCTAGACAGAATGCTTTCACTGTATCAAATGTGTGAAACTTCACTTCACCTGGGATAGAGTGAGGTTTAGGAAATCAAACAGGTGGTGAGTGGGCTGGCTAACTGGAACTCTGAAATAACCTTCAACAGGAACTTTGGATGAGGTCGAAGAGTAACTCTGTCCTTTTGAAACACCATATCAGGGGGATCTGGCATAAGGGCCTGAATCTCCCCTAACCTCCTAACTGATGCAATGGCAGTGCATCACCATGGAACCTAAAACTGGTGCTTAGGCACCTACCTTCTTTTGTGCATCCAGGCCTAAGAGTTTGCGTTGACACATAGTAAAGGGAGTAAGCTCAGAAGCGAGGACCCTTCTCTTGGTACTAAGATCCCAGAAAGGACCACAGGGCCTCTCAAACTGGGAGGAAAACATGTGAGAGTCAGGAATTTTGTCATTGTAGGGAGGGAAAAATGCAGTGTGGCCCTGGGTAGGAGGGTGACTTGCCTAATATTGCTGCTTAATGGACTCTTATTAAAGCTAATGGAAATTCCCAGTTGCTTCAGGACTACCAACTAGTGCAATAGTGATTAATGTGTTGCTGTCAAGGGAGAAAGCTGGTGCTGAAATGCCAGATAGCAAACACGTTTCATGTAGTTCTGCCAGTCCTTCTGGTTGAGGGTTTCCTGCTCTGGAGTAGAATGTTCTGAACATCAGCCGAATAGCATCATGTGGTGAACACCATCTCGCTCTGGATGCTGCCACATATAAAGATTCTTCTTCAAGTGCTTCCTCATGTTGATTCCATTCTAGGTATATGCGCGCCCATGTGCCCAGTTGTCGGAGACTTTTGCCTTAGCGGTATCCAGTGAAAACTGTAGGAGGTATAAAGCAGGCAAAAGGCAAAACTCTGTCTAAGTATGGAGGGCTTTCTGTCCCACTGCTAAAGAGGTTTTCCTTCTAATGCAGGGGAGGGAAAACTATGGCCCGCGGGCTGGATCCGGCCTGTCAGGGCTTTCAATCTGGCCCGCGGGATTGCCAGCCCCGTGGCACAGTGGGGCTAAGGCAGGCTCCCGGCCTGGCCCCATACCACTCCTGGAAACGGCGGGAACCATGTCCCTGTGGCTCCGGGGTGGGGGGGGGAGAGGGAGGCAGGCAGGCACTTCCCCTTCCCTCGTCCCCCCCGCAGCTCCCATTGGCTGGGAACAGGGAACCACGGCCAATAGGAGCTTCAGGAGTGGTGCCCGTAGGCAAGGGCAGCATGTGGTGGGGCCACCTGCCCAACGCCACCCCCAGGAGCCACTGCTTCACAGGTTGGCCACTTCTGGGAGCGGCGCAGGGTCAGGGCAGACAGGTATCTTGCCTTAGCCCTGCTGCACGCCACTGCCACCCCGGAGCTGCTCGAGGTAAGCAGCACCAGGCCGAAGCCCGCCCCCAACCTCCTGCCCTGAGCCCCTTCCTGCACTCTTGCAACCCCTGCTGCACCCCAATTCCCTGCCTTGAGCCCCTTCCTGCACCCTGCACTCCCTCCTGCACCCAAACCCCCTGCCCCAGCCTTACATTCATGGCCCTGCTTACAATTTCGCCACCCAGATGTGGCCCTTGGGCAAAAAAGTTTGCCTACCCCTTGATTGTACTTCTGTAAGCAAGCCAAAGGACTGAAGCCATGACAGCCTCCTCCTTCCCATTGCAGTAGCCCTGGTATGCCCTGCTGTCTCATGTGACCAGTGCAGCCTGCAGAGATGTTTGAGCAATCAGCTGGCCTTAAGCTGTTTCAGCTCCTTAGGTAACTGATCAACAAAATTAGACAATGTCTCAATATGTAGAGTAGGATGTGATTGCTTGCTGAAAAGATCCAGTTCTTGGGCATTTTTCCCCTTGGGGTGACTTTGCTGTTTTGTTCTCTCATGTACTCCTTGTACAAGAGAGCCAGCTGCAGGATGAGAATAACTGTTCAAATCCCTTTATGGGGACTTTACCTTCTGTCTGCTGTATTAGAAGTAGTTGAGATGAAAGCAGGCCTATAGCAGAGGGATTTGGTGGGTTCCAGTAGACCATTGTTTGTTGGGATGCCTAATCTCCCTGCTGGTTAGTAATTGCAATATGTTTAAGAGCTTGTGGAGTTCTTCTTGAAGAGCTTTCAGGGGAATGTTTAAGATTTCCACCATGTACTTCAAGTCCTGGAAAACCTTATGCAGTTGCAGTGACAGACAGGTGCATTTGCTGCTTCATCAAGAGAAGATGAGGATACTGTAGCTGGGGACTGGATACTCTCTTATAAAATATTCCAGTTTGCCTTTTTCTAAAAGATGCTCTGGGAATTATTTGGGGAAGTTTTATGGGCTGTGTTATGCAGGTCAGACTACACGATCACAATGGTCCCTGGTAATCTGATTTTTTTTTCTCTCTAGTAGTTGGAGCAGCTGCATTGACTGAGGGTGAATCCCTCCCTCATGGGTGAGGGAGACCTAAGCCTGGCTACAGTCGATGAAGCTGGCTTCCTGCAGTAAGGCTGAATACCCCAGGGGGTAGGACCAGAGCAGATACAGCTAGAAATAGTGCAGGGGGGGGAAATGATCTCTGTGAGGTCCTGATCTTTTCCTCGCTCCCCTCAGATTCTTCCTGGAATCTCCTCCTGACTCATACGGAGTTGCCCTATAGGCAGATTGGGGACATCTGTGTTAGTCATTATTTCATTTTGAGAGCCTAAAGCTATTCATGAGGGTTAGAGCCCAGTCTGGCATCATCAAAAATACTTAAAGGAGGGCCCACGTTTATTCCAAGTGAAAATAAAGAACTGGTAATGCATCTGAGAACTAAGTACTCATTGGATGTGAAGCAAGGTATTTCAATTACACATGTAAGACTGATAGGGTATATCTATGCTGCACTTAAAAGCCCACAGGTGGCTCTGGCTAAGGGGCTGTTTAAGCCTAGGTTCTAGGATCCTGTAGGTGGGAGAGTCCCCAAGTTTGAAAATCCACACTGCAATTAACTAGCCCCTAAACTCTCAGCCAGTCAGGTGGCATAGACACCTCATGCCAGTGTAGATATAGATGAAGGGTTTATGTCCTGGCCCTGTCTCTACAGGGTGACAGCAGCAGCTCAAATCTACTTTAGGTACATTAGGCTGACATGGCTGTAGAAAGGCTAAAACAGGTGATGTTCCTGGAGGATCCTAGGGTTGGGTTTAGTGCAGGCAGATTTTTGCACAAGTAAAACACAATAAGTTTGTATATTTATTGTCATGCATAGCCTATGTTACAGAATACACAAGTTGAGAGGCAAGATAATGTTACAGGTTGGATCTGAGGCCCTGTTCCATATAGACTGGAGTAGCAGCTGGCCTGACTACCTGAAGCCATCTTTGGGAGTCACATGCAGTGTTTGCACAAGCCCGTGAAGAATTACTAAATAGGGTAGTTTATACACACAGACAGGGACAGTAACTCCTCGCTGGTGGGTCAACTCACCCACTTAATATTTTTTACTAGAGGGCAGGGCCTTGAGTGCTGGTGATCGCCGGCCACGCAGGATGCGGCTATAGGGGCTGCTCTCTGCCATACGAGGATGTGCGGGTGAGCGGGACAGAAAGCCATGCAGGAAGGGTTTCTTGCCAGGAGGCTGACTTGGCTGCAGGTTTTCCCTATTCGCACAGAAGCGTTTCTTTAAAGTAGATGTTGAAGGGGCCTGGAGCTTCTGCACAGTATGGTACTGTTCAGCAATACAGGTTGCCTTCTTCCGTAGATCTAGCTTCACCAACATCATGTTGTTTTGCAACTCCGCCAATGTTTGGTCCTGAGAGGGGGAAGCCAGCAATGTTTACTCCTACACCAATGGTCCCATCACAGTTGATGGGAACTCCCTGTTAAGCACCCAGAAGTTGAACAGTCCACTCACAGTTATAGAGGAGTATATAGTGCCAAGCAGCTCCTGCTGGCCCTGATGCAGCAGTTAGTTTGGCACGCTGACAATCTCTGGGTTGGACCAAGAGGGCAGTGCAGCTGGGGAAAGCTGAATCCACCCCACTGCCAACATTCTGCTGTAGTTAAATTGCCCTCTGACTTTCCCTCCCTGCCCTCAGGTTGACCTCTACCATAGCTAGCTATTGCCAGGGCCTCCAGTAAATAAAAAGGACTAGGAACAGTTGCTATCCATTACTGTGCTGAGGCCCAGATAGAGGTGCAAGGGGGAAATTGTATGGTTAGGGAACAAAGTTTTTTTCCAGCAGATTGTGTATGTAGCAGCTCAAACACAGATCCCATGAAAAAAATAAGTTAGTAGAGCAACCGGTTAATAAGGGACAGTACTAACTGATGGCTTTCTTGATCCTGATCTGCCCTCCAGCAACTGAGAAAAGAAGGGGAAAATGGACATGGAATTCCTTTCTATTCTCCATCCTGCCCCCAATAAACGTATATTTCCGTAGATTTAAGCAGCCACGTTTTTGGTGACATTCAAGTGCCTAGGCTGAATCCCATGCAGTCCCCACAAAGAGCAATTGTCACATTACCTGTCTAGCCAGGATGTCATCACAGGTGCAGAGGGCTTCTCGAAGTTTTCCTGCACTTGTGGTGTGACAACATGCTCTCTCTGCAGACTGGAGGGACTCTCCAAGTCTTTGCAGCTCTGACCGCAGCAGCTTCACATTCTGCAGGAGGGTGGGAAATTCAGTCCAAGCAAGAGACTTAGCAAGGCAGGACACAAACACCCAGTCCTCGAGGCAAAGCCATACCACAGCAGCCCTGACCTACATCTCACCCCTCAAAGATCCCACTGGAGCAGGGGTTAGTACAGCAGCTCCCTGAACAATTGGGGAGGCAATACATCCCACACTCCAGAGGAGAATGTTACCAGCAGAACACTGGCTTCTATAAGGATGTGGCTGAAACTAAACAGGTGATAGTGAAATACACAGTGCTCATTGTGAACTGGTAAGAGCCCTCCAAAGGAATTCCTATATCCTCACAGGGGTGCAGTTACCTTTTGTCCATCCTCCAGCTTCCTGTCCACATCCACAGTGAGGGGTCTGGCAGAAGGAGGTGGCTCCAGCAGCTTCTGGTACCTGTGCAACTCTGAAAACAACCAGGAGCAGAGTGGAAAAAAACATCTCATGCACATATCCCAGCACAGAGATCTAGGTTGTGTATAATCCAGGGCCCTGTGAAACAACTGAAAGCAGCCACAGGTACACTGAACCAAAACTTTAGAAGTGCACAGGTCAGGCAGTTCAGATCTAGAACTGCTCCATTTGAGACTCCTCATACTCATGGCTTCTCCTTTTAGTTGGGTGAGGGAAATTTCTTCTCTTAACTCTACCCCCTCCCCCCTCCTCTTATTTGCAGTGTCTAGAGGCCCCAAATATGCTAGGCACTATATGTACATATAGGGAGAGTCTCTGCCCCAAACACCAACTTTATCTAAATCAATAAAGGGTGGTGGAGAAGTAGCAGCACAGAGAAGTGAAGTGGCTGGTCACATGGTAGAGCTGGGACTAGAACTCTGGTCTCAAGACTCCCAGTCCCACTGCCCTGAGCACATTTCTAATCCGAGCTCTGAGGAGAGCCCAGGCCCAATTCAGAGCCACCCATGCCACACCTGCAGTAGTAGTGGTCAGCTCTGATTGACACTGCTCCAGCGTGGCTTTAACTTCCAGCAGCTCCTGCTGCAGAGTGGATGAAGCTACCACTCGTTTTGATCTGCGCAGGGGCTGCTCCTGCTGCTTCCTCTCCAGGGCCTCGGACTGCAGCTTTGCCTCCTGCAGAGCAGACTCCAGCTCTTCAATCTTTTCATCGCGCTCCTGCGGAGGAAGGGCAGAGTTGCTCAGAGCCAAGCCCCTTTGCTGGGAAGAGTGCCAAACTTTCCCACCAGGAAGCCTAAGTGGCATGTGGGCTGTAGTTCACTACATTGTAATCAACACTCCCAGCTGGGCATTTTAAAGGTCTGCACCTTCGAGAGGGGTCTGCAGCATATCCCCAAACACCTGCCTGCTCCATGGAATGAAGCCAAACAGTTCTGTAGCTACCCACCATCGCCGCCAATAAGAATAGGTGGGGGGGAAAATCTACCACTCCTCAACAATCTGTCAATTTTACTATTTTCTCCAGAATTTACACTAAGAATGGAGGGTGTGTTTGCAACATACTCAACACAGGAAGCAAAGATGCTGTTTTTCATCAACTGGCCGCCTGTTAGCCCTTGCCCAGCAGTGGCTGTGCTAGAGCCCTGCAACCAAATGGGACCTGACGACAAGTGTCGAGTCTGGTTCAGGTGGGTAAACAACTAGACCCTCTCAAGTGTGGGTCAGTGACAGCTGTGTGCTCTGCTCCTGCCCGCCGCCACCCCCTTGCTGCACTGCGTGTGCTATGGAGCGAGTGTACCAAGGAGTCTCAGCGCCTCTCACTTCACAGAGCACGCACAGCAGCTCCTAGCATGCTGACTCCAGGGCAGGAGATAGTGGTGAATGCAACTCCAGTTCAGGGTCAGGTCCAGTGATAACTCAACTTGCTTAAGTTTCGGTCCAGTTTGGGCCCAAAAATTAGGCCCAAGCAGACCTTGACGCTGTGCTACATAAACCAGCAGCCAAGAAGTTGGAACTGGGGACTAGAGGGCTCTAGCCAGAGCCCAAGGCCTTTAGGGAGGAGCAGAAGATACAATTGGAGCGGTCACATAAAAGCACCAAATGGGAGGCTGGAAAGCCTTGCTAGTGTGAGAGTCACAGCAGAAGATTCCTGGGCTCAGACAAGCTCTTCTCACGTCTCTGGCTCTGCTCCCAAGCCTGGTTTCCTCATGCCCCTTCTCTACAGTGGGTCCATTTCCCCCCACATACACACACATACCTGAATCCTCTCCTGGTAATAATCAGTCATTGACTCCTTCAGATTGTTCAGCTTATCCTCATATAGTTCCTCCAGTAGCTCCTTCTGCGTGTCCAAGTGTTGGCTGCAGAGAGAAGGCACAATGTGACATTGATGCCATGTGTACCAGATCAGAGATGTATAGGGGAGGCTCAGAGTTGAGGGGTGATTAGCAGGGAGGAGTTCCCATTTCCCTTGCAGTATGACAGTACCTGCACCACTGCTCCTTCTGTTGCAGCTGCTCTAGCATCTCATTGCAGAGCTCCTCACGGAGGCGCATTTCCAGGTGCAGCCTGTCCTGCCGCTCCTGCACCAGCAGATCCCACAGGACCTCCACTGCTCGCGGAAGGTCCTGCAAGGAGGGCACAAAACAACGTGAGCCTTCTACTTATGCTTGTGCATCAGGGAATCCAAGCATAGAAAAGGTTTCCCTGGCACAGTAGAGGTTTCACTGGGCTGGCCCTTGATCTCGGTTCTGCCACTGAATTACTGTTCACTCCCCGCTTTGTGAAGGGCCGAGTATCATTCTTACTGTGCATTATTTGTCCTCACTAGGATTTGCAATTCCTCCCAATTTCACGTCACTTGGAGTCAGTGGATCTGCTGCTTAGTACCCTTTTCCCAATGGTCAGATTTTTAAATGAAGCCAACTCCACAAGTTCCAGTAGCCCTTCGCTGTCAGCTGTTGCCCTTTCCCCTTCAGCAGATACTCCACTTATGGGACAGTGTCATGTCCAAGCTGATTTGAGACACAGATGCAAGTGTCCTTTGTGCATTGAGAGAGCCTGAGGCTTAGTACGAATGGTTCTCTGACCCTCCCCGTATTCACTGATTCAATAGTTGTGCTAGCAACCATGTTGAGCTGGGGGGAGGGATAGCTCAGTGGTTTGAGCATTGGCCTGCTAAACCCAGGGTTGTGAGTTCAATCCTTGAGGGGGCCATTTAGGGATCTGGGGCAAATAAAATCTGTCAGGGATGGTACTTGGCCCTGCTGTGAAGGCAGGGGACTGGACTCAATGACCTTTCAAGGTCCCTTCCAGCTCTATGAGATAGGTATATTAAAGTTCCCGTTCCCAATTTACAGTGCCTGAGCCCCAGTCCCACCTCCCTGCTCCCACAGGCTTAGACAGACTCATCCCTGCAGGTCAGGGTGGCTTCACAGGGTAGGAGATAAACCATCACCCACCTCCCTATCATACATGGACACTTCTGCATCGTCCTCACTCTCTTCATCAGGCTCCACTTCTTGCTTTGAGCCTGCCCCTAAACTCCTACTGTCTCGCCTGCTGTGTTCCTTGATTAATGATTGCATAGACGGCAGTGCCAGCTTTGTGGGAGGAGCTTGAACAAGCTGAAGAGAAAACAAAAGTCCACAGTTATGACCTCACAAGGACTGTGGACCAGAGTGGCCTGTAGGCGACTGTTTTCCCCAGCCATTGTCTTGTTCTTCAGGTTAGCAGGGTCTAGGAATGCTCTAGAGGCAGTGTACTCCACCAGGTACACTGCTTCCTTCCCCACGCCCCCAAAGGTGAAAGGAAGCAACCTGTTCCCATAGGACCTTAACCCTAACCCTAGGGAGTCCTGAGATGCAGGCTCTTGGAAGATCCAGAGCGACTTCTGCACTACTGGGCACCGTGGCCCCTAGGCACTGACCTGGCTGGCTATGGCCGAGAACTTGGCCACATGCAGGGTCTCGTCATATGTGGATGCGCACTGGTTAATGTTGACGATCATGCAGGAACGCCCACGCCCCGTGAAGAAGCCTTGAAACACACGGGTCAGCTTGCTGTCCCGGAAGGGAACAACACTCTGCTTCAGCCTGCAGGGAGAGAGGAGAACCTGCTAAGCCCAACAGTCAAGCACCTGGGGAATCCCCTTCTTCCCCCGGTCTCCTGTGCACACTCACTTGGACTGCTGGTTCTGGCGGAGGGCAGCGATGCAGCGGCCGAGTGTGTGCAGGGAGGTGTTGATGTTATTTGCCTCCTTCATGCGGTCCCCGCTTTTCTGGTTCTTGCAGCGCTCTGAGCCAGCGAGGTCACACAGGGACAACCTGAGGGAAGCCCAGGGAGATATCTGTGATCTGGTCCCATTGGCCCTGCCCCAACCCCACACTCCAAACATTCCCTGCTCTAAGCTAACCCTCCCCTTAAAAGCCCGTCTTCCAATTTCCTTGAGTAGGTGCAGAAGCTGCTTGGGCAGCTGTCATCACAAACCTAGAGGCTATTAAACTGGGCCAGTCAACACTGCCACCAAAATCAGGATGCGGGGCCAAGACAGCCAGAAATCCCTGATCCCCAGCTGGCAGCTGCTTTCCAAGCACAGAACCAATCACATTTGTAGTTAATTACATCGCTGGTAGGCAAATCCATTAACAGCAGCTCAACCACAGGGAACCCCACACCCCTGAGATGGGAGCAAGACACCCATATTCACACCAATTCAGTGGGGTCCCGGTGACTCAGATGGTGCTTTCCAACACCTCTCATAGCAGTTCCCCTGTGTCCCCCCCACCCCGCATTGTCAACCTCAAGCTGCGCAATGGGAACAAGAGCTCCTTCCCAGTAACCCCACCGAGTGACCTTCAGAAGACCCCAGATATCCTTAACAGCAGCAAAGATGTGAGAACTCTGAGCCTACAGGAGCCCAGGAGCCCCCAACCTCCGTGCCCCATACAAAGAAGTGCAGGACTCACTCGCTGATTTTGGGGAGCATCTCACTGCTGCTTCCCTGTAAGTGCAGAATACGAATGGAGAAGATGCTGTGACTGCAGGGAGCAAGGACAAAAGAAGTTTGAAAGGAACATGCATCAAATGCTCCTGGAAAACACCCCAGTCCCATAGCTCCCAGCCTCAGAATAAGACCACCACCACACCAGACCAATCCTCTTCCCTGTCGCAGACCTGCGGCTGGAGTTCTCATTCAAGTGGGTGCAGGCAAAGCTCTGGTTTTTCCGACCCAGTTTCAGGAGCTTCCAGGCCTCATCAGCATCTTGGACATTGATCCAGTTCAGATCTGAAAGAGCAGACACAGGTCACGCCAGGCAAGTGGGACAGTGACAGAGAGCAGGGTTGCCCTCCCAGGGAGGGACTCCTTACCTCAGCCCAGGCTCCATTACCAGGAGCCAGTCCGAGCTCCAACATTCTCCATTGAGGGGACGAAACATTAACTCGACAGCCCAACCGAGAGGAGCAGCTGACTGGGTATAAGATACCACAGAGCACGCTCCCTTCCCCATTAGTGCCCCTCTCCACATACATCACACCCTCCACACCCAAGTTACTGCTTTGTCACCCCCTCAGGCTATAGCTCCTTCAGTCCAAACTTGAGCTGGCAGGACCCTTCCCTAGATGTCCCCAGAGCCCAACCCAGGGCGAGACTGGGTAGATCTACCTTTCACATAGGGGCTGCCAGTCTGGTCTTCACACAGCCGCAGCGTCTGCCTTTTGCGGTTCTGGCCAGGCAAAGGCATCTCCAGCAAGTCATAGATCTGCTCATTGTAAATCTCAAAGAAGGAGACCCAGATGGAGACCTGCACATCCCCCGGGGTGAGGAGCGAGATGCGGTCTGGGTCAGCCCAGCGAGGACCCAGCTCTGGGAGGGAGAGGTAAAAAGGATGGTAGTGATTGCAGCAGGGCCCGGCATATCCCAGCTGAATAGCTTGGGACTGGGAGAGGCTGCAGACACCCCCTCGCCCAACAAACTCTTTACCCCAGCCCCAAATGCACTCCATATGCCCTGCCTGGGACTCCCCACCCTCAACATGGACTTCAAGCCAGGATATGCTAGGTATCCACTTAGCTCTCGCATCTTTCTCTTGTCAAGAACTTCCTACATGCCTGTCTCTGATCTGGAGAAACGGGGGAGCACACAACCTTCTATACTGGATCCCTCTATGGCTTTGGTCCTGGCTACCTAAGACTCCCTACTCTCCTTGTGTTCAAGTCTATCAGATGAGATCAGCTGACTGTCCCTAGGTTTCCCAGTCTAGGGGACAAATGCTTTCAGTGGGGCCCCTCAGCTCTAGAGCCTGCTTCCTTGGTAGCCTGACAGAGCCCAAGCCATTGGCCAGCCGGGTGTGGTGGAACACTCAGCTGCTCAGGTGGGTACCCCCTTGTGAGAGGGGCGTGTCTATTTCTTTCATGTTGATTGTTGCCCCAGGATGACACAGGTGGGCAACGTACAGAACAGAGAAGAGAGGCATTCACAGCCCAAAATTCCCCAAACACAGAGCTTCCCCCCAAAGAAACAGGGAGCCCCAGAGAATGCAGAATTCGTACTGCCCCTCCCACAGTGCAACTATCCAATAACAAGGGTGCAAAATCCACTCCTCCCCAATCCAGGAATGGGTGGCACAGGACAGCAGGGCGCTAGACATACCTTCCAGCTGGCTGCTGCTCGACTGGTTGGCAAACTGGCTGGTAGAAGAGAGGCCACCAACCCCACTGTCAAAACTGACACTCGTGGCAGCCTGGAGCTGGGACTCGGCACTGTGGCTCCTCTTCAGTGGAGTCAGCACTTCCTCCTGGAAAACCATGGACAGTGTGAGTCAGACACAACCAGGATGCTCTCGTACCTGCCCTGAGACCCAGACGGGATGCTCACCTCCCGCAGCCCCCCGCACAGCAGGGCCAGCTTCTTGGTCTCCTCCTGATGCACCTGTTTGCTGTCCAGCCAGGTCACCTCACTGGAAAGCGAGGGCTTCAGATCCATAGCCTGGTAGAGCCGATCCGCTACACTATTAAAGATGACAGCTAGGGAGCGAGGCAGGATCCCACCATCTTTGCTGCTCCCTGGAGAAGAGAGCAGCAGCAAGCTGAGCACACATACAGGCAGATATCATCAACCCGTCACTGCATAGCAAGGGCTCCTCTTACCCTGGATGGTGTGTGTCTTCCCAGAGTTGGTGATGCCATAGGTGTAAACCAGCCAGTTCTGCCCATGGAGTACATCCTTCAGCACTTCGCCCATCGTTTCATCAAAGAATGCCTTCTGCCCCACCTCCGCCCCAAAGATCTGCAACCACAAATGCCACAGGGGAGCAAGAATGACACCACATAGTGGCTTCCCTCCCTTGGCTGCAGCACCCACTGCTATTCCAGGGCTGCCCTTCCCTCCCTTCCTCTTTGCCAATACCCTTCAAGACTGACACACAGCCCTGTCAGCTATTCCAGTCCCAGCCTTTTCTGAGCACAGGCTGCCAGTTATGCTTGATCCAGTACATTTATAGTTACATGGTTCTTTAAAGAAAGAGAAACAAACCCCTCCAAGGCGGGTTGCATGATCTGGGCCTGAGCACCTACCTGGGTGAAGGTGAATTTATGCACTGCCTGGCCTACCCCCCGTGCAGTGCTCCGCATGGTGAAAGATTCCTGGGGCGCTCTCAGAAGGAGTGTCTCTGAATTCTCAATACAGACGCAGCCCTGAGGGGTACAAATAAAACTCCATCATCACAGTGGCTCAGAAGAGAAATCTCCCCCCAATCCGTGACTCCACCACACAGACACAGCATGAGGTTATGGAATCCTCCACTTGCAGAACCACCACCCTGTTCCCGGTAGGTTGGAGAAATGGATTCATGTATTTGCCACATGCAGCTCCTGCTTGGCCCCAGGCTCTCACCTGATCTTCCTGTTTCTCCAGCTCAGATGGCTTCAGGGGCCGAACTCTCAGATACACCTTCACTTTCCCATTATTGTCCTCAGATGCAGCCTGCAGAACCCCACACAGATTAGATACATCAACCACAGTGGACGTACCAGAAAGTTCTGTCAAATTCAGTGCACCAATGGGAACCACAGCATGTAGCACAGGTAGCTCATAGGTCCCAGGCCTCAGAAGCTTCTGGGCACTTTACTGGTACCTGCTCCAGCATCAGCCTCAAGTGCTCCAGAAGCTCAAAAAAATCAGCTTGCTCAGGCATATCCACTGGGTTCCCAGGCAGCCACTTGGCAGCTCATCCAGCAGTACTGGAAGTGAGGGACTAGCACAACTCTCACCCCACCAGAGGCACCACCCACATGGATCCTGATTGGGGACAATGATGGCCCCTGTGGCCAGACCATACTATTTAAGCCAGAAGGAGGCACAGGAAGTTGACTGAGCAACTGAATGACTTCCTGACTGGTGGGTGTATCAGATCTGACTCTTGTTTGATCCCTGGACTCTTATTCTGGCTCTGGCCTGTAGGATGGTTTAGATGAAGAAATAAGTAGAAGTTAGGTTTTTGGCATAAGTGTAGAGGAGTATGAGAAACTGAAGTTGCTACTGTGAGAAAGCTAGAGGTAAATTGGGAGACAAACTGTTATGGGAAAATAAAAGTTAGCAAGTGTATGACCCAGGGTTATGTTTTGGTTATAAGGTTTTTGAGAATTATGAATTTATTAAAATGCTATCTAATTGATAGTATGGGAAGGACATTGGTGCAGATGTTAATTTAAATAATGTGTAATAAAAAAAAAACCAATAAGATAATAGAAATAGAATTATGGTAAAGAGCAGTTTAATGTTAATTAGTATTACAGTATAAAAGGAGTAGCCTTGCTAAATTGCAAGGAGCCCCAGTTATCAAAATGGTACTGTTAGGTTCCAGGTTTATAAGGCTGTACTTCACTGTTAGTGGACTGATCACGCATTGGTTCACCATTCTATCTTTAAGTGAGAGTAGAACAGTATCATTAGTTTAAGTGGTAATTGCATGCCTGTTTGTTAAAAAGAAAAATTAATTAAGCAAACTTTGGCTGCATAATTCGAAGTGTCACTTAGTGGTCCTCCATTAAATAAGTTTTTGGTAACCAACTGAGAGGCTTGAACCTGAAAACTGAGTTGGGTTTGATTACACCCTTATCTTAGTCATTTAATATTAATTGGGAACACTTTCAGCATAAAGGTTAAAAACCCCTGGCTTGGTTCCTGGACTACGACTCCAGCTGTGACCCCTGGATTGGTTCCCCCTCTGTAGGGCTGGTATTTTAACCTGTTGGTGCAGAAAGCAAGCCAAAGCTCAATGTGTAGCCCCATCCACAAGTGAGTCATCAGTAGGTCAGATCTCTGACCCATGAACTAGAGAAAGAGAGCCCAGAGCACTAGGCCCGCTGAGGCCGGAACCAAAGGCTGTAAACCAAAGTTAGGCCATTCAAGCAGTGTTAAAGCAATTGCTTACAAGTTTACTGCCCAATACATAAACTTGGCAAAGTTGCTGCTAGTGTTGCTAAAACAGACATTTTTAAGAAGTACTAGGCACTAAATATTTATGTAAATTTCAAAAAGCTAGTACATGTACATCCTAATCTAGTACTAAAAAGATGGTTTGACAAAACAATATATAAGAAAGTTTTTTAAAAACTATCAGGAACAAGGGGAGATAATAAACATCATAAAGCACGCAAGGTGGTACATAAGTTGTTTGTCTCAGTCTATAAATGTCAGGGTAGCTTGCCTTAATTCTTTGTGTGGCCAAGGGAGAAGCAAAAAATTCCCACTGCTAACTAAGTCACCCTGTGCCACGGGGCACTTGTGTTAATGTACTTGTGCAAGTCATTAGAACTGTGCACTAAGGGCAATAAACCTGGAAAAGTGCCTTTATCACAGAACTGCGCTTGTGGTCTCTCTCTACAAGAGCCATGGAGGTCTGCTAAATTAGCAGGCTATGCTCGCTGCTAGTGGTGAGAACATCAAAGCTCCAAAAACAAAAGCATTAAGTAGTTGTAATAGTTTAGCAGCCTTAACAACACTCCACCTTTCTACAACCCACTCACCTGCTGGGATCCCCCCAGGCTTGGGGAAATAGCAGAGAAATCAGATAGCAAATCTTTGCGCAGGCCGGACCCAAACTCCGCCGCTGTGGATTCGAGCAGGGGCGAGGCTGTGACTTCCTCATCAGAGAACAGCCCCTGTGGGGAGAGGAGTCCCTGGGCCATGGTCCCCACAGGTGGCTCCTACCAGGAAGGGGCACAGATAAGATCAGCTTCACTTCAATTCCCTGACCCTCCCGCCCAGGCCCCACCCCAAGACTCTGACCCGCCCACACCGGCCCAGCCCCCCCCCCAGCCGCTGACCACCCCCCCCACGCTCCCTCCAGCCCCTGACACCCCCCCCCCACACACGCTCCCTCCAGCCCCCCCCCATCGCCACCTCCGGCCCAGCCCCTAACCCCCCCCACGCTCCCTCCAGCCCCCCCCCCCCCGCCACCTCCGGCCCAGGCCCTGACACCCCCCCCCCACACACGCTCCCTCCAGCCCCCCCATCGCCACCTCCGGCCCAGCCCCTAACCCCCCCCCGCCACCTCCGGCCCAGCCCCTAACCCCCCCCACGCTCCCTCCAGCCCCCCCTCCGCCACCTCCGGCCCAGGCCCTGACACCCCCCACACACACGCTCCCTCCAGCCCCCCCATCGCCACCTCCGGCCCAGCCCCTAACCTCCCCCCCGCTCCCTCCAGCCCCCCCCCGCCACCTCCGGACCAGCCCCTAACCCCCCCCCCGCTTCCTCCAGCCCCCCGCCACCTCCGGCCCAGCCCCTAACCCCCCCCCGCTCCCTCCAGCCCCCCCCCGCCACCTCCGGCCCAGCCCCTGACCCCCCCAGGCTCCCTCCAGCCCCTAACCCCCCCACACACAGGCTCCCTCCAGCCCCCCCTCCGCCACCTCCGGCCGCACGCCAGCCCCTGACCCCCCCCCCCCACGCTCCCTCCAGCCCCCCGCCCACACCGGCCCAGCCCGACACTCCCCTCCTCCCCCCACACACACACGTTCCCTCCAGTTCCCTGCTCCCTCCGGCCCAGACCCTGACACCCCCGCGCGCGCCCCTCACTCACTTTAGATTCGGTGGTGACTCTGTCCTGCTGCTTGTTCAAACCTCGCGGTCTGCCCGCTTAACCAATCAGAGCGCGAGCAGCCCTACCTCCAATCACAGACTGGGACGGGGCTGAGGGAGTCAGAGCGAGGCTGGGGGCGGGGCTAGGTGAGCGCGTTTATTTCCCAGACACCCACGGGGGCCTGGAGGCCGGTGGGCGAGTGTTTCCCGGCGAGCTTTGCGCTTGGCTCCACGCCCAGGCCCCTTCTCGTTGTGGGTCTAGCGGGGAAAATGGCGGCCGGGACAGGGAGTGAGTGAGGGGCGCGCGGGGAGGTGCCGCCTGCCAGGAGGGGGTCGGGGGGGGGCTTCTCCGCAGGCGGGGCCTGGGTCCGGGTGGAATGGGGCGGGGGCTCTGGAGGAGGGAGGGGAGTCCCTCTGGGGGGCACCCCACTGTCCCTCTGGATCCTGAGCCTTTCCTCTCTGCCTGGCAGAGCACAAGCTGCTGGGCGCCGGCCCCACGGAGCCATGGTCCATCCGAGAGAAGCTCTGCCTCGCCTCCTCCGTCATGCGGAGTGGGGACCAGAACTGGTAAGTGGCGAGTCACTAAACAGCTAAAAGCCGCCTCGCGGGTGCGGGTGCTGCTCCCACACGCCGGGCACTGGCCGTGCCGTAGCCTCGCTCGCTCCGGAACCCGACCCGCGGCAGGGTTGGTAGAGTTTACGCTGACCAAAGCACCAATTTACATGGTCCAGTGCTCCGTTAGGAGGGCCCAACGGGTCACTTGAGCTATTGCTGTTCATAAAAAGAACAGGAGTAGTTGTGGCACCTTAGAGACTAACAAATTTATTAGAGCATAAGCTTTCGTGGGCTACAGCCCACTTCTTTGGATGCATATAGACTGGAACATATATTGAGGAGATATATATACACACATACAGAGAGCATGAACAGGTGGGAGTTGTCTGACCAACTCTGAGAGGCCAATTAAGTAAGTGGGGGCGGGGGGAAAACTTTTGAAGTGATAATCAAGATAGCCCACTACAGACAGTTTGATAAGAAGTGTGAGAATACTTACAAGGGGAGATAGATTCAATGTTTGTAATGGCTCAGCCATTCCCAGTCCTTATTCAATCCTAAATTGACTGTATCTAGTTTGCATATCAATTCCAGCTCAGCAGTCTCTCGTTGGAGTCTGTTTTTGAAGTTTTTCTGTTGTAAGATAGCCACCCGCAGGTCTGTCATTGAATGACCAGACAGGTTAAAGTGTTCTCCCACTGGTTTTTGAGTATTATGACAACTATTTCACATTTGGGGACAATATATACCTTCAAGTCAGCAGCACTGCTGTGGTTACCTGCATGGCCCCACAGTATGCCAACATTTTTATGGCTGACTTAGAACAACGCTTCCTTAGCTCTCATCCCCTAACGCCCCTACTCTACTTGCGCTACATTGATGACACTTCATCATCTGGACCCATGGAAAAGAAGCCCTTGAGGAATTCCACCATGATTTCAATAATTTCCATCCCACCATCAACCTCAGCCTAGATCAATCCACACAAGCGGTCCATTTCCTGGACACTACTGTGCTAATAAGCGATGGTCAAATAAATACCACCCTATAACGGAAACCTACTGACCGCTACACTTACCTACATGCCTCCAGCTTCCATCCAGGACACACCACACGATCCATTGTCTACAGCCAAGCTCTAAGATATAACCGCATTTGCTCCAATCCCTCAGACAGAGACAAGCACCTACAAGATCTCTATCAAGCATTCTTAAAACTACAATACCCACCTGCTGAAGTGAAAAAACAGATTGACAGAGCCAGACAAGTACCCAGAAGTCACCTCCTACAAGACAGGCCCAACAAAGAAAATAACAGAACACCACTAGCTGTCACCTTCAGCCCCCAACTAAAACCTCTCCAGCGCATCATCAAAGATCTACAACCTATCCTGAAAGATGATCCCTCACTCTCACAGATCTTGGGAGACAGGCCTGTCCTCGCTTACAGACAACCCCCCCCCAACCTAAAGCAAATACTCACCAGCAACCACACATCACTGAACAAAAACACTGACCCACATCTGAAGAAGTGAGGTTTTTACCCAAGAAAGCTTATGCCCAAATAAATCTGTTAGTCTTTAAGGTGCCACCAGACTCCTTGTTGTTTTTGTAGATACAGACTAAGACGGCTACCCCCTGATACTTGACCCAGGAACCTAACCTTGTAACAAAGCCCGATGCCAACTCTGTCCACATATCTATTCAAGTGACAGCATCATAGGACCTAATCACATCAGCCATACCATCAGGGGCTCGTTCACCTGCACATCTACCAATGTGATATATGCCATCATGTGCCAGCAATGCCCCTCTGCCATGTACATTGGCCAAACCGGACAGTCTCTACACAAAAGAATTAATGGACACAAATCTGACATCAGGAATCATAATACTCAAAAACCAGTGGGAGAACACTTTAACCTGTCTGGTCATTCAATGACAGACCTGCGGGTGGCTATCTTACAACAGAAAAACTTCAAAAACAGACTCCAACGAGTGACTGCTGAGCTGGAATTGATATGCAAACTAGATACAGTCAATTTAGGATTGAATAAGGACTGGGAATGGCTGAGCCATTACAAACATTGAATCTATCTCCCCTTGTAAGTATTCTCACACTTCTTATCAAACTGTCTGTAGTGGGCTATCTTGATTATCACTTCAAAAGTTCCCCCCCCCCCCCCCACTTACTTAATTGGCCTCTCAGAGTTGGTCAGACAACTCCCACCTGTTGATGCTCTCTGTATGTGTGTATATATATCTCCTCAATATATGTTCCAGTCTATATGCATCCGAAGAAGTGGGCTGTAGCCCACGAAAGCTTATGCTCTAATAAATTTGTTAGTCTCTAAGGTGCCACAAGTACTCCTGTTCCTTTTGCGGATACAGACTAACACGGCTGCTACTCTGAAACCTGTCATAAAAACAACCTGCTCTAGCCATATCTCCTGCTGTGAGCAAGCACCGAGAGTGTCTCCTGGAAATCTTCGCTACAGGCATAAGGACCAGCAGTGACTGAGCAGCTGGGCTATGTCTGGGAAGGAGTGAAAGCAGAGTAGAGTGGTGTTGGGAATTGAACGACTATCCATAATGGCAATTGGCTGGATCACTTAACTGTTTCTTTCAAGACTTATAACTAGGGCTGTCAAGAGATTAAAAAAATTAACCATGTGATTAACCTCATTATTAAACAATAATAGAATACCATTTACTTAAATATTTTTGGATGTTTATTTTATTGTCAAATATATTGATTTCAATTACCACACAATACAAAGTGTACAGTGTTCACTTTCTATTTATTTTTCATCACAAGTATTTGCACTATAAAAAATAAAAGAAATAGTATTTTTCAATTCACCCAATACAAGTACTGTAGTGCAATCTCTTTATAATGGAAATTAATTCTACATTTGTAAGTTCATGTACAAAAAAACCTGCATTCAGAAATAAAAAAATGTAAAATTTTAAGCCTGCAAGTCCACTCAGTCCTACTTCTTGTTCAGCCAATCGCTCAGACAAACAAGTTTGTTTACATTTGTAGGAGATAATGCTGTCCACTTCTTGTTTACAGTGTCACCTGAAAATGAGAACAGGTGTTCTCATGGCACTGTTGTAACTGGCGTTGCAAGATATTTACGTGCCAGATGTGCTAAAGATTCATATGTCCCTTCATGCTTGAACCACCATTCCAGGGGACATGTGTCCATGTCTAAATAAGAAGGGGGCAGCATTATCTCCTGTAAATATAAACAAACTTGTTTGTGTTAGCGATTGCTAGGTCTTGTACAAACACAGTACCTTTCCCAAAGAGCTTATGCTCTTAAGTAGCTAGGAAAGTTCTATGTCCAAGCGAGCAGTGAGACAGGCTAGCACCCTTCCCCCATGTGTTGGTGAGGACAGGAAGGCAAGTTTCCAGTCATTTACCTGCTCTTTCTTGCAGGGTATCAGTCAGCAGAGCTATCAAACCCTTTGCAGAGCCAGGCCGCCCACCTGACTGGTTCTCTCAGAAGGTAAGATGTTGGCTTTTGAGTTTTGGAAAGGGGCTACAACTCTTGCCAAGACAGGCTTCTGGGGGGTATGGCTGCTTGAAGGTCAGTAACTTGAGATATCAGGGGAGGAGGCGTTATCTGGAGGAGAAGGGGAGTCACTTTTTTAATATTGTAATTTTTCTAGTCCCAATTATGTCCTATGAAGAACTGGTCTTGGTACAATTCTAGCCAACCCACTACCTTGAGATATTCTTGGCTGCACCAACTCTGAGAACATCCTGCAGCTGCTGCTCATAACTGTAGTATTTCCCTTCTTAGACGCATATGTTATTAGGCTGGGGAATCTGCTTTTCTTTTCTCTGACAGATCAGTATGGACAGC
Organism: Emys orbicularis; assembly: GCF_028017835.1. NCBI lineage: Eukaryota > Metazoa > Chordata > Testudines > Emydidae > Emys > Emys orbicularis. The sequence goes on along the minus strand of NC_088690.1, from coordinate 113,632,957 downwards.
AGAGAGTGGAGTGGGATTAAACCGTGGTACATTGAACTCACTTGCAGTTATAAATGTGACTCCAATGCGTGCAGTTGTGTCCCCATCCATACCTCTGAGAGAACACTCAATAGGTGATAGATCTTTGAAGAGTGGAGCCCAGTGCCCACATGAGCTTTGCTGATAGAGTTGCATGTGATGACTGTTCTGTGTGTGCTCTAACTCCCTCTGTTTTTTCCCTAGCACTGTGCATCTCAGTATTCGGAGCTTCTGGAGACCACAGAGACCCCCAAGTGAGTGCAAAGGATGAGGCATGTGGTTTCTGCAACAGCTCTTGGAGGGCTCAACAGTTTATCTGGCAGTGCATTTGCCAGAACTCTTAAAGGAAGAGCAGGCAGGGACAGGGAAATCTGGATGTGATATCTGGGCAGGGAGGGTGACTGCTGCCAAGGGAGGAGCAGCTGGGAAGTAAGCATAGGAATGTTCACCTAGAATGCTCTTTCTGTTCATCCAGTTTCCTACTTTAGAGGACTAGACCCTTTCAGATCTAAAAGTTTCTGTAACTGGTTACTGTAACATTTATTCCTGAAATGGTTCCGTTCATTCCTATACATCACTCCCTGCAACCTTTATAATATAGTGCATTGTGGGGCTCCTGAATTATCTTGCCCACAATTCCCAGCAGAGCTCCCCAAAGTAGTATTTTATGGTAATTGCGGTCCACAGTTAGAAAGATGATGTAACATAATGTCACTCCAGTAAGACAGCAATATTCAATAGTAATATTAAACAAGGATGTATTTCATAAAATATATGGCACTGGTGTTGCACCAAAATAGTTTTTTTTAATACAAAAAAGCCTTGATCACATGCATTGCACCTTGTAATCCAAAAGCTTTATGCATAAAACTACAGCTCAGAATAAGAGAGGAATCTGGGAGTATAAAAGTCAGTGCATGTTATCCAGCAAGTTCAAGCTTTTTCCACTCCTCATTATATGCTGCTCTTTATATACCCATAGCATTTTGGGATTGTGCAGGGAGGAGCAACTGAGCCTCCTGTTCTTTCCCTCTATACTAACACTGCAACAGTTCAGGCTGAAATGTTTGTCTGTGCTTGTCATAGGCCCAAGTTCTGAGCTAGGGTGCTTATGCTGGCCCTTGACACCCAATGAAATTAGAGCAAAAACATTTCATAGTAGTAGGTTTTTTTTCATGCTATGCATAATTAGCATGTGGAACTCACTGCACAGGTTACTGAAGCAAAGAGTAGAATTCAAGAGGAGGATTGAGCATTTGTGGATCGGAAGAATCTTATCTGAAGTTATACTAGCTAGGGTAAAAATTTGACAGGAAGGCAAACCCTCCTGCTTCGGGGTATGGGTCATCCACTTTTTGTTTGAAGATAGGAAGAAACTTGCCCCGTGATGGGGTTTTCTGCACCTTCTGAAGCATTTGGTGCTGGCCACTGTCAGAGACAGGAGACATGGCTAGGTCAGAAGGAGGGTGTTTGAGCAGTGTGAGTTCCAGTATTTTCTCTGGGAAAAGAAGGGGAAGAGGTGAGCTGGGGACTAGGTTAGTTGGTAAGGAAGAAGCTGTTGGGGCATGGCTGGACTGGTGGGGCTGTGTGGGCAGCAGATGGTGTTTATAGGAGGATGGGGTGTTCCTGTGGTTGGTGATTATATCATTTTCCTGTCCTTGTTCTGTAGGAGAAAACGTGGTGAGAAAGGGGAGGTTGTGGAAACTGTGGAAGATGTCATTGTGCGCAAACTGACAGCAGAACGAGTTGAGGAGTTGAAGAAAGTGATCAAGGAGACACAGGAGAAGTATAGGTACATATTAGAGGGGTCAGGCTCTGGTCTGACTGAAGGCTGTGGTCAGCAAAGCTGCCCTAAGCGAGAGAGAGTGCAGCAGGGGAAAGTAGAGGAAACGAAAGGATGTATGTTGCAGGCTTGGTGTGGAGCTGAGTTGGTGCTGTCTGTTTGCAGGCAGCTGAAGAAGGATGCAGAGCTGATCCAGGCTGGACACATGGATAGCAGACTGGAGGAGCTGTGCAATGACATTGTGGTGTGGGTTATCTTATTATTTCCCTGTTCCAATTCCCCCTGAGATTGTACTTCTCAGAGCCCTTGGGCTTGGGGATATTCCCCCTTCTCGCTGTGTCACTCTCAATCATTGCACTCCCAGGCTTGGGAGGAACAGCTAAGCTGGACAGATGCTCTGGCTTTTAAGGGTTACAGTTGGAATGGGAGCGCCATCCATTATGAAGTGTCTCTTGGCGCTCTCCAGCATTGGCATTAGGAGCCTGGTGCAGGCTTGCAGTGTCCTGTTGGCATCATCTTGGGTGTAGAGCTGAGAGTGAGATTCCCTGGAATGTCTCATTCCCTGACTGGAACCTGACTACCCATTTGCTCAGGGCAATTGGGCCTTAGCTAGCAGGGATGTCTCATTGACATATGAAGGCTATGGGTCAGGTGTCTGTGACCTGATGGCCCTGGGGGAGGCACCAAGTGGTTTTTGGGTTCCAGGGGCATTGTAATAATAAATAATTAATGGAGATATCCCATCTCCTAGAACTGGAAGGGACCTTGAAAGGTCATCGAGTCCAGCCCCCTGCCTTCACTAGCAGGACCAAGTACTGATTTTGCCCCAGATCCCTAAGTGGCCCCCTCAAGGATTGAACTCACAACCCTGGGTTTAGCAGGCCAATGCTCAAACCACTGAGCTATCCCTCCCCCCAAAGTGCCACCAAGTACTCTGTTTACTTTTGTTCAGGAAGAAAAAAATGGAAGAGGAGGAGGCAGAGATGAAGAGGAAGGCTACAGATGCTGCTTATCAGGGTAAGATGGGACTATGTTTGCTTCCCCACCACCACCCCTCTCCACCCACACAGACACCCACACACACAAGCTCTTGCTTATTTAAAATAAAAATAAAAAAAATCTGGGCTGAATTTAAGGCTGGAGCCCTGAGAAAGGAAGGAACCTGCAGAGACCCAGGTAGGAAGGACCTGGGTACTCTGCTCTCTTTGGCTCAGGGTTAGGAGGAGAGGGTTGCACACAATTTTCAACACCGTCTTGTAAAAAGGCAAAACTAGGAGAGTTCAAAGAGGAACCCATAGAGTAAAAATGCCCCATTAGGCAAGGGGGAGACCTGGACGCACTCCTTTGCGGGAAAGGCCCCTGAGGGAAAGCAGGAGAATGGCCTGATAAGGAATATTAGAAATACTCGGAATAAGAGACTCTCAGTAGTCCTGGAAGATAAAACTTGCATTCATGCCTGAAGGTGCAGCAGCGGAAAGGTGGGTAAAATTTTCAGAACAACTTAGTAGCTTTCGAGACAGTTCAGCCATGGAACCAGTGCTAGGGGAGCTTGTGCAGACCCTGCCACTGGACAGGTTCAAAGCAGGGATCCATCAGCCATTCATTAGGGATGGTCAGCCTTGCCGTGGTGCAGGAGTTGAATTAGATGATTCTGTGGCAGTCACTGTAACTGAAGTGGTTAATTTGGTGGTGTCTGCTAGGCCAGAAGCAGAACTGATTCCAAAGAAGTTTCCCAGCTGGAACTTTGGGGGTCTCACTTCCTTTCCATTCTCTTCCAGCTCGTCAGGCAGTTAAGAACCCCCCTCGGAGGTTGACCGGTGTGATGGTCCGCTCTCCTGCAGGTTCAACCTCCCCTGGAAGGGACTATGCTCTGGGGGACTTGTCTCAGCAAGCTGTGGAGGAGACCAGCCCAGGGGTAAGGATGCTTCCAATGGTAAGAGAGAAAGGAGCAGGGACTGGGGGGCTCTGTGCATCTCGGGAGGGCCCCTTGCCTTGCTGGTGCTTTCCCTATCTTAGTGCTGTAGTATGGCCTGTGTACATCCAGGATACAAATTCCCTTCAGTTTCTGTGATGAGGTAGTGGAGCAGGTATCTGGGGCAAAGGCAGGGAGTGAAAAGGTAAAGGCACATGCCTGGAGCGGGTGCAGTGAATGAATGGAGCAGGTCCCTGGGGTGTGCTGGGTCAGTGGCCTTGGGGGAAGAAATAAGTGGGTCTAGTCAGTATGGTGAAGGTGTGGCTTTGAACAGTGTGGTTTTTCTCTTTCTCAGGTAACTCCAGGGACATTGCCCAGCACCCCAGTTGCCTCCTTCATTGGGATCCCTGACACCCCTCCAGGCTCAGCTCCCCTGGATGCCCCCATAACCCCAGTCACTGATGAGTCACCCCAGAAAAAGATGCTAGGACAGAAAGCAACTCCGCCTCCTTCCCCTCTGCTCTCGGAGCTACTGAAGAAGGGCAGCCTCCTCCCCACAAGCCCCAGGCTGGTATGGAGCGCTCTGCTCGCATATACAAGCATACTGATGAATTTATGCTTCAGACTCTCGTATTGAATAGGGGAGCTGTAAAGGGCTTCAAAAACCATCCAGATCTTGCAAGATTCCAGCACAGGGAAAATTCTAAAGCTGTAATTAAGCCCTGTGAGCCACAAAGGTGGAACTCTTTCCTTGTGGTACTGTGAATTCAGGACTGAAGAGATTAGGTAACTCTGGGCTTGTCTTCACTACCAGCAGTTGCAATCAATGCAGCGGTTGTCGATTTTAGTGGGTCTAGTGAAGACCCACTAAATCGATGGCAGAGCGCGCTCTGGTCAACCCGGGTACTCCACCTCTCAGAGATAAGTGATGCAGCGCAGTGTAGACACTGCAATAAGTCGACCTAAGCTACTTCGACTTCAGCTACATTATTCACGTAGCTGGAGTAGCGTAACTTAGGCCAACTTACCCTGATAGTGAAGACAAGCCTCTGAAAGTTAACTATCCCCTTTGGGACCTGAAGAGTTGGAGTAGCAGACTGTGCCATTGAGTGACACTGCACTCAGAACGGAGATCAGAGCAGAACCCCTAGTTAGTCTACTTGGAGGTTTGATTTTTACAGCCTTGTATCTGTTTCCCTTTGGGGTGATATTGCTTGTCCGCATCTCAGCCCAAAGTTGAATTTTAATTTTCAACAAAATCAGGTTAACTTATAAGTAGGGAGGTCAAATAAATGCCCTTTATGCAATTAAAAACTGAGAGACTAGGATTCAGACTGGTTTGTTCTGTCCTGGACTTATCCCTCAATGGCTCATGTCCATAGCCTAAATAGTTGTTAAAATCACCACTGTTGCCAACACCAGTTCAACCTTACTGGTGTTAGTGATGTTGGGAGCCCTAGTGTTTAGAGGGACAACCAGTTGTTGACACTCCTCAGTAACTTGTCTCTTAGATCTGTTCTGAAAATGGAGTCAGCAGCCATCAGCCTGTCTGCGCTGTGGTTCCTAATGTTAACCCTGGTGGAGCAAAATAGGTGTTAATATGGGAAACTTCTAAAAACTGTCCCTCATGGAGATGGGGGCCAGTGAGACTGAGGACTTCTGACAGGTCGGGAGAAGTTGGGCTTACAAAGAAGTGAGAGGCTTTGAGGTTGTCTTACCCCTTTCTCTATCAGAGAGGCAGGTGTTGCTGCTGCCTCACTGCCAGCCCTCTCCACTTGCAGAAATGCAGTTGGCTTGGGTAACTATTCCGTGCTGTTCTCTGGAGTTCTCAACCAGCAGTATGCCAACTTAAGGTATGGGGAAAACAGAGTTAGGCGTGTGGCAGTTTAAGTATTACAGGAGGTTTCTTGCGTTAACAATGCCATTTGGCATTTATTCTCAGCTCTGTCATTGGCTCATCGTGTAACCTCGAGCAAGTTACTTCCCCTCTCAGTGCCTCAGTTTCCCCACATGCAAAGAGAGGCTATTTCCCTGCCACTTAAGGGGTTGTGAGACTAAATACACTGACACTTGTAAAGCAGTTTGGGATCCTTGGGTAGAGGGACTAGAGCAGAGCAAATCATGCACTCGGTCTGACTTCCCAGGCAACAGCCACATGGCATCGGTTTCAGATGATTGTAATCAAATAGTTGAACCAGCCATGTTTGTGTGAAAGCATGATGCACCTCAGTCAGGGGCTGGACTGGGTTGAAATGTGTAGAAGAGGCTCTGATTCACAGATTGATGGATATATTAACTGGGTGCATATCTAGGGGAGAATCAGTGATGTGAACATGTCTCCAGCCCAGGAGCTTCATCTGTGTCCTCCTTTGGCAGGTTGGTGAAAGCGAGATGGCAGTGGCTTCTGGTCACATGAATAGCTCAGGAGTCCTCCTGGAGGTAGGAGGGGTCCTTCCAGTGCTGCATGGTGGGGAAATGCAGTTGGCATCTGCTGCTGTCCCTGCATCACCTGCTGCTTCAGGTAACCCACGCAGACTCTCTTCTGGGCCATCTGAGGCTTTTGTCTGCAAAATATAGTTTCATAGACTGTTCTATAATAAGCCCTTTTCAGAATGGGACCAAAGACACCCAGGCTGTTTGCTCATCACATTCCATTAAGAGATCCATTGACACTTCTTTGCTTTCTTTAAAATGAGACTAATCCTGGCAGAGAAAGAAGCTGCAAAAACATGGGATGATAGGAATTGCCAGGGTGGATCAGATCATTGTCCGTATAGTCTGGTCTCTTGTCTCGAACAATGGCCAACACCAGAAGCTCCAGGATAGGGAGGATGGTCTAGTAGATAGGAAACCTGGATCAGTACCTGGTTCAGCTACGGACTTCTTGTAAACTTGGGCAAGTCATTTAATCTGCCCTTTGCCTCAGTTCCAAGGTATTGTGATGGGGGAAAAAAACACTAATTATTGTGAGGCACTTGGATATTATGGTGCTGTGAGGGCTGGGTGAGCAGGTAGATCAAAAAGGTGCAAAAATATCTGCAGTGAACAGTTACAGAGCAACCTGCCCATGGGAAGCTTTCCTCTTGCAAACCAGTAACTGGCAGAGGGCTCCTGCTTTCTGAAGCAGGAGCGTTTGTGCCTTTTATACATGTTTTATCCTATCCAATGTGAATGTTCTCATTCTGCTTTCTGAATGTCTGATCTTCTGAATCCTGCTATCGGAGCTGAAGTGGTTCAGTAAATCCGTGTTGGAAGTAGGACTTAAGATGCATAGCAGCCCTTGAACAAGGAGGCAGCCGTCAGGGATACCCTGCAAAGAGAATCTCCCTCTTTTATTCTTCCCCTGCTCTGATCACTAGGAACTGCATTCTTCCTAGTTCACATTGTGTGGTTCTCTGTTTGCAGCAAGTTTTTTAAAGAGGGCCCTTAACATCTTTTGCATGTGTGGTGTAGCCTCTACAGTCTTTACACTAAACACATGGTGTTCCCATAGTCTCTGCATGGTTCTGGCTCAGACTGTATACCTTAGAGAGCCGTGGATTTCTGACAGAGGCTACCAGCATGGCTCTCTCAGTTCATAGGTCATTTACAGTACCTTGGCCTCAGGAGGGAGCAGTCAGCCAGTCAAGAGTCTGGTGATTGCATTGGAGAGCTCAATGGCTGTTGCTTCTTGCTCATGTGCTTTTTCCCTCTTGTACTCTCTGTTAGGTGCTCCTACTCTTTCTCGGCTTCTAGAAGCTGGTCCTGCACAGTTCACCACACCTCTTGCTTCCTTCTCCGCTGTTGCCAGCGAACCTCCAGCTAAACTCCTGCCACCCCCTGTAGAGTCTGTGTCCCAGGCAACCATTGTCATGATGCCCACGCTGTCAGCACCATCCGTTGTGCCACCCGCTGCAACTCCAGAGAGCGTAGTGACAGGTGCGTTCCTGAACTACGCACTCATGGGTGGCTTAGTGCTTGAAAGCAGCGCTTCCCTCAGGCTCTACAGATAGGAAGATGTGAGCTGGGGCTTCTACTTCACCTCAGAAGCTGGTTCCCAGAAGGGGGTGAGGGAGCATGGGCATGTAAAGCTGACTCCTAGATGGGTGGCGGAGCTGGGGTTCCTGAGGAGAGGTGCTGGATGGGGTGACGGATGGGGTTTACAAGGGAATATGCTGGGTGGGCTGGCTGCTGGCATAGTGTGCTGGATCATGATGCAAGAGCTAGGTTTCTGGTTTGCATCCCTTATTGGGTAGGAAGCAAATTGCCCTGTGTGTCTCTTTATCCTTTTTGGCCAAACTGCTGTGGGTGGGTTTGGGCTATGTGAGAGAGGCTGATGATCTTTTCCACCTTAATGGTCACTGATGCTGGTAGGCTTTCACCTGATTGGTCTCTGAGTTGTCACTCTTATCCTTATCCAGTGAGCCAGTCAGACACTTGTGTTTCCATGGAGGCAGTGTCTGATCCCCACACAGTGACGGTGTCTATGGACAGCAGTGAAATCTCCATGATCATTGATTCCATCAAGAAAGAGTGTCTGGGTACTGGTACTGGCAGTGCTGCTGGGCCTTCCAAAGATCACAGCATGGATGGGAAAGAAGATCTGGATCTGGCTGAGAAGATGGACATTGCAGTCTCCTATACTGGGGAAGAGCTGGACTTTGAAACTGTTGGAGATATTATAGCCATCATTGAGGACAAGGTAAATGTCAAAGCAGGCTGGGAAGCCAACTGCATTTCTCTCCAGGGCCTGGATGTATTTATCTCAGTTGTTACACGGATGCAGGATTAGGAAGTATTTCTTGCTCATTCGACAATCTTCACCTGCCTATTTTCTCCCTCTCTGTCCAAGTTATTACGTTCCAGTCCCCTGGCAATCCCCTAGTACGCTGGCAACAGCTGTGTGGTGGTCCACTCAGAGGAAACCCTTGGGTTTCAGTTGGCACCAACATTGAATGGGGGACAGATCCCAGACAGGCAAATAGATGAGTGCTACTAGCACTGTGTATTCCAGAAGCCCCATTTTTCTGATCATGAAGGCCCCAAGCTCTGCCAAGGAGTCTCCTACGCCACAAGTACAGACAGGTGAGTCCTATTTCTCCATATCATTCAGTACTTGACAAGACCGAGGAACCCGGTACTGAGTGGTTAGTAGGGAACCTTTAATCCTTGCTAGCAATCTGTGATGCACTTGGTCCAAAGTGGGAACGACCCATCTGAAGACAGAATATATATGGCCCCTCCATGGGTGTAAGGACCTGTTTAATGTCTTCTCCATAATGGAGAATTGGTAAGACAACTCCCACCTTTTCATGCTCTCTGTATGTGTATATATATCTCCTCAATATATGTTCCATTCTGTGCATCCGAAGAAGTGGGCTGTAGCCCACGAAAGCTTATGCTCAAATAAATTTGTTAGTCTCTAAGGTGCCACAAGTACTCCTGTTCTTTTTGCGGATACAGACTAACACGGCTGCTACTCTGAAATCTCCATAATGGCTCTTCCCAGCTCCTTAATTACCCCCGTTTAACAGCCAGCTCATATGGCTTTGGGAAGCCATGTTAGCATGGGCGGCTGGTGACCCAGCCATTGGGGGAGGCTAGCCCCTCCCCTTCTGCCCCCCTTCCCCTGCAGGAGCCAAGAGCACCCCCACGTGGCCCCCAGCGCTGGGCGGCCAGGGGCAAGGCCCCAGCCCCGGAGCGCTGGGCCAGGCGCGGCCCCAGCCATCCTGAGTCCCTGCGGGAGGCAGGCCAGCCAGCCTGGGCCAGCCAGGGCAGAGCATTGGGAACCGCAGGAAGGGGCCTTGGCCTCCGGGCAGAGCGTGGGGGGGGCCACGTTAGGCTGTTTGGGGAGGCACAGCCTACCCCTGCCTATGGTACCCGCCGCTCATGCATGTTGGTTTATTGTTTAGGAATTAAACTGGTGCAGCCATTGCAGCTTTCTCAGTGCTGGGACACTGGCCCTGGCCTGTTGGGTAGAGATGTATTTGGGGTGGGAAGGGCTCTCTGGCTGAACCAGTGCAGGGGCTCTGCTCTCCTTGCTGACCTTTGCTTGTGCTGCTATGTCTTTGCTTTGGTAAAGGTAGATGACCATCCTGAAGTCCTGGATGTAGCAGCAGTTGAAGCTGCTTTGTCTTTCTGTGAAGAGACTGATGACCCTCAGGCCTTGACTGGCCCATGGGAGCATCCGATTCAGCAGGACCATGAGAAACAGGCACAGATCCCCCATGTGGCAGTGACTGTGAAGCAGGAGAGGCGAGACTGTGATGAACCAGAGGCAAAGGAAATCCAAGACCTAATGAGCATTGGGGAGCTGGGGTCAGAAATAAAGACAGAATCTGCAGAGCTGGAGCAGAATGAATTGGACTCTGGGGAAGCCACGGCAGGAGCTGTGCAAATAGCAGAAACACCTGAGCTCAGGAGTCGAGAGACGGAGGAGCAGCAGAAAGCGGCTGCTATCATGAGAGAGAACTCTGAAACGGAGACAGAATCAGCCAAGGGAGAAGCAGCAACACACAGTACGGTGAAGATAGAGGTATGTAGGTGGGGAGGCTGTCTTGGACTGGTGTGGTTGAAAGCAGGTAACAGTTGGCAGGCAAGGAAAAACAGTTCAGAGAAGGGATGGACCCCTGGGTTTGGAGATATCTCTTCAGTGAGTACACTTGGAGCAGAGCAGTGACTCTTTCCTTGTGGGTTATGACTATTGCTGTGCTAGATCTTTGAAGCCCTCAACATATAATAGATAGTTCTTTGCTCGGTCTGCTGCCAGTCCGTGTGCAGAATTGCTGTTGTGAAAACCTACTGTCTGGGATTGGGTTTGGGGTAGTGAGATACTCACCTATACATCATGCTCTGAAGGAAGCTGACACAAACACTTAAATTTGTGCATTTCTGTTCCCTCCAGACGCCACCTGATGATGATTCATCCCCTCCAAATGTCCTAAATGCAAGTGACGACTCCTCACAGGCTGATGTTCAGCACAAATTTGAGCTGTCAGGTAACTTAACCGGGCTAGGATATCTTTTACCTGCAGCTTACTAGCTGAATGGACTTTAGTGGTCTGGTTCAGCATGGGGGTGAAGATAATCTATGCAGAAATAGGGAATAATTCATTTGGAAGGGGAGGGTATTGGTGCAAGAGGGGATGTTCTAAAAACTGCTCCTAGGAATGAAAATTTTGCTCTTTGTCTTTTCCTCCCAGAGTCAATGAAGGAAGAGACCCGCGCTGTCTTTGGGAAGGTAATTGGCCTTGAACTTCTTGAGTCCAGTGGTTAAAATGAGTTTGATGCCATTATGTTGCTGCTGCTTCTCCGCTCCCACACAGTGGCTAGGAAAGCCGGTGGCCCACCCTTGTGCTGAGTAGGAGGGGGCGCCAGTATGTATCTGCATCTGATATCTATAGCTTAGAGGAACTCACTCCAGGCCCTTGTAATGCTTTGTGGCAGGGATTTAAGTGTTTGTTCAAATGCCCCTAGAACTGGCTAGCAGCTGTGATAAAGGGCTCCACTCTGCTTACTGAAACAGTCATTTTTGGAGGCTGTGATGCAGGCATTGTTACTGATAGCTGCATTTTGATTAGGTAAATTGATGGACTTTGATCCTATATCTCAGGATGCTCAGGGTGAAGATGATGATGAGGATGGTGCCAGTGAGGCTGCCAGTCTGGAGGAACCCAAGGAGGAAGACCAGGGTGAGGGGTACCTATCGGAAATGGATAATGAGCCCCCCGTGAGTGAGAGTGATGATGGCTTCAGTATCCATAATGCACCTTTGCAGTCTCACACTCTAGCTGATTCCATCCCCAGCAGCCCTGCCTCCTCGCAGTTGTGAGTATCAGTGAAACCTTCAGCCACCCACAATCCAAATCTCAGTCCATGCTGGGGAAAGAGTATGGGATATCTCATTTCTATGTGTTGCTGGCTGAATGGGCCTGTGGTGGAGATTGGCTGCTGAGCTGTCTGGCGTCTGTGGTCTCCTTACTCCCAGGAGCATTGTGTAGACAACTCCATCGAGCCAGCTCCCAGGAGACAGGTGCGGCTTCCTTTCCTTTGGCTTGCACAGAGCAATGTGGGTAGATCCAGGGCTGACTGAACTTAGGCGGCTGTTGCAAGGCAGCATTGGAGCTTGTTGAAGGAAGTCTTACACTGGGCACTGACCCTGTGCATTTGGCTAGGGGCTTCAGTGCATCCCACTCTGACAGGCATCCTTATCTCCTTAGCTCTGTTTGCAGTGAGGACCAGGAAGCAATTCAAGCCCAGAAGATCTGGAAAAAAGCTATTATGCTAGTTTGGAGAGCAGCAGCTAATCACAGGTAAGTGAACTTGATCCCATGTGGACTGGCAGGAAGAGGTGGCTTGTGCTCAACAAGCTGAAGAGGGGAATTATCTGTTCTCCTGTGCCCCAGGCTGGTCTCTACTAGTGCTTGGGTGAGGGACTCTCCACTCCCCACATCTGTCTGGTGGTGGTTGACCAGAAGTGCATGTGTGTGTGAAACAAGTGCTTAGTGGTTCTGTCTGTGCAGAGCATGCTCCGGCCTCTGACCAGGTGTTCACTCTGTTACCAGTGAGGAGACTGACTGCTCACAGTTGCCTCCTTTTCTCTGCAGATATGCCAATGTCTTCCTACAGCCTGTGACCGATGATATAGCACCAGGCTACCACAGTATCGTGCAGAGGTAAGTGGGCCATCAGATTCTGTCTGATGTTTCTGTACTGGAGTCTCTGGCAGGGGAATACTCAGCCTCAGCACACAGTCAGATTGCAAGGTGGGAAAAGAAGCTCATTTCCATTGTCAGTCAGTGAGAAAAAGGCTTCCCCAGGACAGGTACATCTTCATTTACAGAAGTGTCTATGTTCTCAGACTGGATGGGGTGTTCAGAACAGTGTGTCAGTGGTACAGTAAATGGCTACTGCCCTCCTGTCCCAACTTAGGGTATGTCTACACTACCTGCTGAATCGGTGGGCAGCGATCGATCCAGCAGGGGTCAATTTATCGCGTCTAGTCTAGACACGATAAATCGGTCCCCAAGTGCTCTCCCGTCGACTCCTGTACTCCACCGCCGCGAGAGGCGCAGGCGGAGTCGACGGGGGAGCGGCAGCAGTCGACTCACTGCGGTGAAGACACCACGGTAAGTCTATCTAAGTATGTCGACTTCAGCTACATTATTCATGTAGCTGAAGTTGCGTAACTTAGATCGATTTCTTCCCCCCACCCAGTGTAGACCAGGCCTTAGTCCCTTCTGGTTTAAAATCTATGAATCTATCTTCATCATCTAGTGTCACCTGCACATCGGAGGCCACAGAAGCTCATCTACCCACTCCTGTAATGGGCCCATAAATTCTGGCTGAGCTATTTGAGTCCTCAAGTCTTGATTTAAAGACTCCAAGTTACAGAGAATCCACCATTTACTCTAGTTCAAACCTGCAAGTGACCCATGCCCAACCCTGCAGAGGACGGTGACAACTGCTCAGGGTCTCGGCTAATCTGACCTGGGGAAAAATTCCTTCCTACCCCAAATATGGCCATCAGTTAGACCCTGAGCATGTGGCAAGACCCACCAGCCAGACACCTAGGAAAGAATTATTTGTAGTAATTCAGAGCCCTCCCCCTCTAGTATGTTGTCTCCAGCCACTAGAGATACTTGCAGTTAGGAGTTGTGGATGAGCCATATGCCATTCTAGGCAACCTCATCATACCATTCCCGTGACGGGTTTTTCTCTCCCCCCCCACCGCCACCTGATATACAGCGATACCACTGAGCCTACCTGTTCCAGCAGCCTGGGCTCCCTCACCCTTCTCCAGCACACACACTGGTAGGGACACGCTCAGCTGCAGAAAGACAGCCACTGAAGTCAGCTGTGTGTGGGAATTGCCCAGCACTCAAGTGCACTCCCCCTCTGGAGTGTAAACTCAAAATCGTATTGTCTTGTGCTGCATGGAAATCTGTACAGCACAAGCTCCTGAAAATCGCCTCCTCCCTCAATGTGGAGGAAGATATGCACAGCTTCCCCCCCACCCACCCATTATGAATTGCACAAACTGGTTTAAAGAAAACAAAAACAAGTTTATTAACTACAAAGGATAGATTATTTTTTAAGTGATTATAAGGGATAGCAAACTGATCAAGGCAGATTACTGAGCAAACAAACACGCAAACAAAGCTCAATACACTAAACAAACTGGTTACAAGTAGTAATTTTTCACCCTAAATGTTGTCTTAGGGTTCACAGGCCAGACACCTTTTTCCCGGCCCGGGCTCAGCTCCCTCTCCTCTCCCTCCCCCCCAGTCGTTGTTTCTTAGATCTTCTCAACAGTCATCCTAAGTGGGGATTCAGTGAAGAAGGAGCCTTGATTAACTCACATCCCTGCCTTAAATAGGATTTACATATGGCAGGAATCCGTTGTTCCCCAGTTTGGTATCTACCCCTTTTGTGGGAAAAATACTAGCAGGCCAAGATGGCGTCCAGTATCAGATGACATGATCACATGACCCTGCAGTGTTAAAGCAGCATCCCAAGAAGCTTCTCAGGAAGGTGGGAGATTAGCATCTTCAAAGTCCTATTGTCCTCCCTAATGGCCCATTGACTAACCAGCCAGACTGATTGCATTCTGTCTGGTGGGCGTTCCCCAGGTGCAAACACTTTTGTAATTGATACATAGTTAATATTTCTAACTTCAGATACAAAAATGATACATGCATGTAATAGGATAATCTTATTCAGTACATCATAATCTTTCCAATGATACCTCACATAGAATCATAGAATATCAGGGTTGGACGGGACCTCTAGTCCAACCCCCTGCTCAAAGCAGGACCAATCCCCAACTAAATCATCCCAGCCAGGGCTTTGTCAAGCCTGACCTTAAAAATCTCTAAGGAAGGAGATTCCACCACCTCCCTAGGTAACCCATTCCAGTGCTTCACCACCCTCCTAGTGACAGTTTTTCCTACTATCCAACCTAGACCTCCCACACTGCAACTTGAGACCATTACTCTTTGTTCTGTCATCTGCTACCACTAAGAACAGTCTAGATCCATCCTCTTTGGAACCCCCTTGCAGGTAGTTGAAAGCAGCTATCAAATCCCCCCCTCATTCTTCTCTTCTGCAGACTAAACAATCCCAGTTCCCTCAGCCTCTCCTCATAAGTCATGTGCTCCAGCCCCCTAATCATTTTTGTTGCCCTCTGCTGGACTCTTTCCAATTTTTCCACATCCTTCTTGTAGTGTGGGGCCCAAAACTGGACACAGTACTCCAGATGAGGCCTCACCAATGTCGAATAGAGGGGAATGATCGCGTCCCTCGATATGCTGGCAATGCCCCTTCTTATACAGCCCAAAATGCCATTAGCCTTAATAAGTCATTTCCCAGAAGCTTAACCAGTTTAATATGTCTGGCATGTTCCTTTCACCACATTGGTGGTTACACAGCAGTAATAATAATATTCAGTAATGTTTAGAAAAAAAAGTAGCCCTATTTTTCATCAGACAGTTTCAAAATTTGAATGTTTGCACCCAGTGGTAATCAATAGCAATACTACCCAGCAGATCGAGGGACGTGATCATTCCCCTCTATTCAACATTGGTGAGGCCTCATCTGGAGTACTGTGTCCAGTTTTGGGCCCCACACTGCAAGAAGAATGTGGAAAAATTGGAAAGACTCCAGC
Source organism: Emys orbicularis (assembly GCF_028017835.1). Classification (NCBI taxonomy): domain Eukaryota; kingdom Metazoa; phylum Chordata; order Testudines; family Emydidae; genus Emys; species Emys orbicularis. The sequence continues at coordinate 113,617,600 of NC_088690.1, read as the reverse complement.
GGAGGGCAACAAAAATGATTAGGGATCTGGAGCACATGACTTATGAGGAGAGGCTGAGGGAACTGGGATTGTTTAGTCTGCTGAAGAGAAGAACGAGGGGGGATTTGATAGCTGCTTTCAACTACCTGAAAGGGGGTTCCAAAGAGGATGGATCTAGACTGTTCTCAGTGGTACCAGATGACAGAACAAGGAGTAATGGTCTCAAGTTGCAGTGGGGGAGGTTTAGGTTGGATATTAGGAAAAACTTTTTCACTAGGAGGGTGGTGAAGCACTGGAATGGGTTACCTAGGGCTGTGGTGGAATCTCCTTCCATAGAGGTTTTTAAGGTTAGGCTTGACAAAGCCCTGGCTGGGATGATTTAGTTGGGGATTGGTCCTGCTTTGAGCAGGGGGTTGGACTAGATGACCTCCTGAGGTCCCTTCCAACCCTGATAGTCTATGATTCTATGATTCTTGGCAACAAGGGTATGCTGTCGACTCATATCCAGCTTCTCGTCCACTGTAACCCCTAGGTCCTTTTCTGCAGAACTGCTGCTGCCTAGCCATTCGGTCCCTAGTCTGTAGCAGTGCATGGGATTCTTCCGTCCTAAGTGCAGGACTCTGCACTTGTCCTTGTTGAACCTCATCAGATTTCTTTTGGCCCAATCCTCTAATTTGTCTAGGTCCCTCTGTATGCTATCCCTACCCTCCAGCGTATCTACCACTCCTCCCAGTTTAGTGTCATCTGAAAACTTGCTGAGGGTGCAGTCCACGCCATCCTCCAGATCATTAATGAAGATATTGAACAAAACCGGCCCCAGGACCGACCCTTGGGGGACTCCGCTTGATACCATCTGCCAACTAGACATGGAGCCATTGATCACTACCCGTTGAGCCCGACGATCTAGCCAGCTTTCTATCCACCTTATAGTCCATTCATCCAGCCAATACTTCCACAGTATTCTTGCCAGCAAGTTAAAGGAGACCGTATCAAAAGCTTTGCTAAAGTCAAGGAATAACACATTCACTGCTTTCCCCTCATCCACAGAGCCAATTATCTCGTCCTAGAAGGCAATTAGGTTAGTCAGGCATGACTTGCCCTTGGTGAATCCATGCTGACTGTTCCTGTTCACTTTCCTCTCCTCTAAGTGCTTCAGAATTGATTCCTTGAGGACCTGCTCCATGATTTTTCCAGGGACTGAAGTGAGGCTGACTGGCCTGTAGTTCCCCAGATCCTCCTCCTTCCCTTTTTTAAAGATGGGCACTACGTTAGCCTTTTTCCAGTCATCCTGGACCTCCCCGGATCGCCATGAGTTTTCAAAGATAATGGCCAATGGCTCTGCAGTCACATCCGCCAACTCCTTTAGCACCCTCGGATGCAGCGCATCCAGCCCCATGGACTTGTGCTCATCCAGCTTTTCTAAATAGTCCTGAACCACTTCTTTCTCCACAGAGGACTGGTCACCTCCTCCCCATGCTGTGCTGCCCAGTGCAGCAGTCTGGAAGCTGACCTTGTTCGTGAAGACAGAGGCAAAAAAAGCATTGAGTACATTAGCTTTTTCCACATCCTCTGTCACTAGGTTGCCTCCCTCATTCAGTAAGGGGCCCACACTTTCCTTGACTTCCTTCTTGTTGCTAACATACCTGAAGAAACCCTTCTTGTTACTCTTTAACATCCCTTGCTAGCTGCAACTCCCAAGTGTGATTTGGCCTTCCTGATTTCACTCCTGCATGCCTGAGCAGTATTTTTATACTCCTCCCTGTCATTTGTCCAGTCTTCCACTTCTTGTAAGCTTCTTGTTTGTGTTTAAAATCGGCAAGGATTTCACTGTTAAGCCAAGCTGGTCGCCTCCCATATTTACTATTCTTTCTACACATCGGGATGGTTTGTTCCTGCAACCTCAATTAGGATTCTACAACCTATCCTGGAAAATGATCCCTCACTCTCACAGACCTTGGGAGGCAGGCCAGTCCTCGCTTACAGACAACCCCCCAACCTGAAGCAAATACTCACCAGCAACTACACACCACACCACAGAAACACCAACCCAGGAACCAATCCCTGTAGCAAACCTCGTTGCCTACTCTGTCCCCATATCTACTCTGGCGACACCATCAGAGGACCCAACCACATCAGCCACGCCATCAAGGGCTCATTCACCTGCACATCTACTAATGTTATATATGCCATCATGTGCCAGCAATGCCCCTCTGCCATGTACATTGGCCAAACCGGACGGTCCCTCCGCAAAAGAATAAATGGACACAAATCGGACATCAGGAATGGTAACATACAAAAGCCAGTAAGTGAACACTTCAGTCTCCCTGGTCATTCTATTACAGATTTAAAAGTCACTATCATTGAACAAAAAAACTTCAGAAACAGACTTCAAAGAGAAACAGCAGAACTAAAATTCATTTGCAGATTTAACACCATTAATCTGGGCTTGAATAGGGACTGGGAGTGGCTGGCTCATTACAGAAGCAGCTTTTCCTCTCCTGGAATTGACACCTCCTCATCTATTATTGGGAGTGGACTACATCCACCCTGATTGAATTGGCCCTGTCAACACTGGTTCTCCACTTGCGAAGTAACTTCCTGCTCTCCATGTGTCAGTATATAATGCCTGCATCTGTAATTTTCACTCTATGCATCCGAAGAAGTGAGGTTTTTACCCACGAAAGCTTATGCCCAAATAAATCTGTTAGTCTTTAAGGTGCCACCACACTCCTTGTTGTTTTTTAAAATGCAGCCAACTCTCCTGGACTCCTTTCCCCCTCATGTTATTCTCCCAGGGGATCCTGCCCATCAGTTCCCTGAGGGAGTCAAAGTCTGCTTTTCTGAAGTCCAGGGTCTGTATTCTGCTGCTCTCCTTTCTTCCTTGTGTCAGGATCCTGAACTCGACCATCTCATGGTCACTGCCTCCCAGGTTCCCATCCACTTTTGCTTCCCCTACTAATTCTTCCCGGTTTGTAAGCAGCAGGTCAAGAAGAGCTCTGCCCCTAGTTGGTTCCTCCAGCACATGACCTATCTTGCATAAAACACATCTTAGTTATGCCGTATTCATATCATAAGCATATCTCTCTGAAGAATATGGACCATAGTGCCACAATCCCCTCCATAAACTTATCAAGCTCAGTCTTGAAACAAGTTAGGTTTTTTGTGGCCACTGTTCTTCTTGAAAGGCTGTTCCAGAATTTCACTTCTCTGATGGTTAGAAACCTTCCTCCAATTTCAAGCCTAATCTTGTTGATAGCCGGTTTATATCCATTAGTTCTCGTGCCAACACTGGCCCTTCTCCTCCCATGTTTATCCCTGTGATATATTTATGGATGGCAATGACATCTCCTCTCAGCCTTTGTTTTGTTAGACTTAACAAGCCAAGCTCCTTAAGTTTCCTCTTGTAAGGCAAGTTCTCCATTCCTCTGATCATCCTAGTAGCTCTTCTCTTCACCTATTCCAGTCGGGAGTTCATCTTTCTTAAAAATGGGACACCAGAATTTCACACAGTATTCCGGGGTAGTCTTACCAGTGCCTTGTACAGTGGTAATGCTTCCCAGTCTCTATTAGAAATAATTCATCTGAAGCATCCGCCTGGATTTGCATTAACCTTTTTCACGGCCGCATCACATTGGTGGCTCGTGGTCATCCTATGATCAACCCACACACCCAGGACTCTTTCCTCCTATGTTGCTTCAAACTGATAAATTACCAGCTTATAGCAAAAATTCTTGTTGTTAGTCCCTAAGTGCCTGACTTTGCACTATTAAATTTCATTCCATTTGTAGTGCTCCAGTTTTCAAGGTCATCTGAATCTTCTTGTATGATATGATATTCCAGTCCTCCATATTGGCAAAATTTCCTAACACTGTCATCTGCAGATTTTATTGGCACACTCCCACTTCCTATCCAGTGATATGACTTAATCTGAATGAACCCAATAGTCAGTGGAGGGGCAGACTGAACTCTCTTCGCAGGAAACCTAGCTCCTTTAAAGAGTTGATCTGCTGTCATCCACATACTGCCAGGCAACTGTCTCTTCAAATATATTACTAGAACCACCTGCCAGCTCAAGCAGTGTCTCCTACACCATATGTGGGCTCTGCATTAGCTCCCCTCCTCCCCTTTCATTAATGCCAGAAGCAAACACCTCTGTTGAACACCCCACAGTTCAGCTCCAGAGTTGCTATGGATTAATGCTCTGTTCAAACCCATTCAGAAGATGGCATCTCATCTCATTTCCTGTCTTGCGTCTAGAACCATTGACATCAGAGAAGGCCTGTTTGACCATGATGGTGCTAGACAGGTTAGCTGGAGTGATTGGATTCCTGACATAGAATCATAAAACTGGAAGGGACCTTGAGAGGTCACCTATTCCAGTTCCCTGCACTCGTGGCAGGACTAATTATCTAGACCAAGCTTGTCTGGAAGAGAAGAGTTGTAGAGGATAAACAATGTTAGTTTCTCTTACTGCTGCTTCTAACTGCATTTCATTCACAGGCCAATGGATTTATCTACCATTAAGAAAAATATTGAGAATGGGCTGATCCGAACCACAGCTGAGTTCCAGCGTGACATCATGCTGATGTTCCAGAATGCAGTCATGTACAACAGCTCTGACCATGACGTATACCACATGGCTGTGGAGATGCAGCGAGATGTCTTGGAGCAGATCCAGGTAAAGGCTTGAGCTGAGGCGCAGTGTTGGACAGAACTCATGCACTGGTTGGTATGGGAGGTACTGAGCAGATCTGTAGGAAGAGGCTACTCGGCTCTGTGTGCCTGCTGCTTTTTTGTGCCATCTAGAATTTCCCACTGGGTTGGCAAGTCCCAGCTGATAGGAATCAAAGTTAATGTGATGAGTTTGTGTGGCTTTTTTACTCTCCCTCAGAATTATTTGTGGCTCTTTAGGGCAAGCGGGGGAGCTTATGCTGAGAAGCAAACTAGAAATTCAAGCCACCTCCAAACTGGTCATTCTCAACCTTATGGTTTGTGGGAGTAATGCCACTAACTGAGCTTGTTTCACTTGATGCCGTAATAACTGAATGTGTGGTTTCATGCAGCAATTTCTGGCCACACAGCTGATCATGCAGACATCAGAGTCCGGGATCAGTGCAAAGAGCCTGCGTGGGCGAGATTCCACTCGGAAACAAGATGCTTCAGAGAAGGTGAGGGGAAAAGGAGGCTGGGGCTCATGCTTTTGTGTGAGAGAGTGATTCCTTCAGGAGGATCCTACAGAGCTGCAGAAGAGGGTCACCTAATCACAGACACTGGGTGCATGAATGCACTTGGGGTTAGACTAGCTCTGAGATCCTTATGTGAACAAACCTCTCTGGAAATGTGACCTTCAGTTAGAGTTTAGAAATGGCAGCTGTAGGTTACCACAGACACAACTTTTGTGAATCACCCCAGCAGTTGTGATAGTTCTGTCCTTTGTATGTATTAAAGTAATAATCAGAACCTTAAAGAAGCAGGGGGTTGTTTGGAGGAGTCCCTGCCTGGCAGGGAGATTGGGGTGGAGAATCGCTCCAGTGTCCCTCCCTTGGATGGTCTGGTTTGCAGATTTTAGGGCCAGAAGAGACTGTGATCTAGTCTGATCTCGTGTGTGATGCAGGCCAGAGAACCTCACCCAGTGATTCTTGCATCAAGCTTAACTTGTGGCTGAAGTAATGTGTATCTTAGCTAGGCATCCAGTCTTGATTAAATCATCTCAAATGGTAGCAACTGATGTATCCTGTCATCTGGGAGCTACAAAGCTGCTGTGGGAAACAGAGGCTGAGTGCACAGAGCACCGAAGTGGTGTTGGGACACAGCAGACCTTGATTGGAAACGACATGGTGGAGTGAAGGGAAACTCCTGTCCTAGCGTTCTTGCTGTCACAGAATCCTCACTTGCTGGTCCTTCCTTTTCCCCTAGTTATTTGTGTGATATACCTTGCGGGAGGGGAACTTGGGGTTGCCTGCTTCTCTGCCTTTATGAGTATGCAGGTTGTATGGTTTCTGAAGAGTGTGTTCATGTTCATATCTGTACAATCTGATCAGTAAATCTCTTTGGCCTTTTGACAGGACAGCGTCCCCATGGGCTCTCCTGCCTTCCTTCTCTCTCTCTTTGTAAGTATTGAGTGACTGCGGTAGGTAACTGTGAATTGGAAGGTACTGCTGCTCCTTGTCTGGGGGATTGTGGCACTGTCACAGAATCTGTGGCATTGTAGCAATGTGTTAAACTAGTGGATGTACATCTAGGGTCATCAAATAAGAGACTTCTCAATCCCATTGTCCTCAGGGTTGGGAGGTGCTTTTGCCTTTCCTTCTGGTTTGTGGGGTTGCAGCACTGTCATCTCCTTCCCTTTTCTCCCATAATTTTTGTCCTAGTTTCTCCCCACATAAATGGGAAGACAGATCTGTTGTGCTGATTTCTGTGGAATACATGGGCCTAGAGAGTCAAAGGTGTTAGAGACCCTGTAATAATATGACATTAAACAGTTAAACAAGGCTTGGGGTGTAACAGAGACCGTGGCCACCTTAGTTCATTAAAAATCTTTTTAACATTTTATTAAAGATGCAATAAAGAAGGAAAAACATGTAAAGTATTAGGTAGGGATGTCAGTTTAACAATATCCCCAATTCCCTTTCCCTTTAGCAGTAGAGAGTTTAAGGAAAACTGCCAGTCTTTTATATGGTATTAAAGAATGGTAATAACTGTCCTTTTGGGGGGGGGAAGAGAAAATTAGTTGAGATGGGCTGGAGTTATTGTTAAAGTCTGATCCTGCTTCCTTTAGAACCACAGACACAGACTCAGAAGAGGGTCAAATACTCTGAGATGCTGGGGTGCATGGAGGAGACACTGGTTAGAATAGCTCTGAGATCGTTATGTGAACCAACCTCTCTGGAAATGCAGCTTCTGGTGCTGACTGACTTGCAGCCTTAGTGCTAGAGAAACACAGGCCCTGCACGTGGTCTTATCACCCATTCCAAAACCTGGCAAACTTGTACCTCTGGGCTGTTTAGGGCATTGCTTTTAGCTATCTTTGATCGCAGTGTTACAAAACATGCACTCTCGGCCAGCGAAGCCAGTCTGTTAAACAGAAGACCAAAGGAAATGGACAGGAAAGAGAAGAAATGAGGTGGGGAAGGATAAGGACACCTGAGGAGAATTGACAAAAGGAACCAAAGTCACCCATAGCAGGTGGGGTTTAGGATTTAGCTGGAGCTGGTGGAGGTCAGTGTCATCTGGGTTGTTCTCCCTGGCCAGGTCTGACAGAACACCCCTCAGGATCAAGATGACACAGGTGTAACAGTGGATCCCAGGGTTCCAGGAGACGGTGGTGGTGGCAGCCAGCCAGCTTGATTCTCCCCATTGTTGGTCTTTTTTTAAGGACCCAAGAGGGAGTGATGGGCGGAATAGCTGGTCCCCGGTGGTCTTTTACACCACTTAGGCCTAATTTCCCACACATCGGTTTTGGTCCATTGATTTCTAGTCCCAAACTCTTGTTTACCAAACATGATGTTAATACAGTAGGCCTTTTTGTTTAGACTTTCGTATCTTTTCCTATACACATTTTTTATGGGTGACTGGAACATTTAATAAAGTTTATGCACTCTTCCCCAGTTGAGCTCCCCATTGGGATGGGCCTGCTAGACCCCAATTATTACAATGGGTCAAATGCAGCATTGCAGATTCTTATACACTTCACACCTGTTCATGCACATATAGGAGCCCCCCTCCTCCCGTCCAGGACAGTGTGCACTGTGAGCAGCCTACAGGACGGGGGGGATCTGGTCTGATATTTCTGTTTGTTGCATGGATCAGGAAGCAACCACAGTCCTCTGTAGGCACCTCTGCTGTGCCACTCTGGTTATCTGGGAGAGCCTGGAAAAGCACTTCCTTTCTTGGGAGCTCAAGCCCTTGAGCTGGGTACAAAAGTTTTGAGGGTTTGTTTTCTCACACATCTGTTAGATAGAGAAGCATTTCAGCAGAGGCAGCATGTCAGCCAGAGAGAGAGGGATCCGATGAGAAGAAGCCCTACAGTTGCCCTGCATTCATGGAGAGTAGCTGTGCGGAGAAGCTAGGGAGCTAGAGCCAGGGTCACCCAGCTGGAGGAACACTTCCTGTAGGGATGAGCAGCTGGTCAGGTATGTTAGCCCACAGTCCCCTCTTCCCACTTGAACAGATCTGGAATGTTTCACATAATAAAAAGCAGCACTGTGTATTGGCCCCCAAAAGCCCCTCTCCAGGTGAGAAGCAGCCGAACTTGTCTCTTCCTGCTGTCAGTAGACCATAGAGGCATAGGGATTCTGAATCCCCAGTGGGACTTCATATATTTAGACCCACATTGACTCTTGTAGGAAGGTCTTCAGGGAAGTCTCCCCTGCCTATCTTACAGCAGACAGCAGTGGACTTTCCCTCCCCTAGCTTTCAGTAAGCAGAGAGAGCTGTGTCTTCCATCTGTGAAGTTTCCCAGTTCCTTGAGTAGGGAAGGAAGCTTTTTCCATCCTTGCTAATACTGGACCTTTTTCCTTTTGTTTGCATCTTGATTAGGATGGGGGAACCAGAGGGCGTCGCTGTGCCATTGAGGCCGACATGAAGATGAAGAAATGAGGATGTAGGCAGGAGGCAAGACACTACCTGGCATCCTGAGCCAAGGCGGGAGCACCATGCTTGCCCATCTCACAGAACAGGGGAAGAGCTGAATGCAGGCAGGATTCTTGCTGAGGCCTGTTCCACTGTCCTGGCTCATCTACATGGAAAACAATGTCCTCTCTGATAAGTGTAAGCTGAAGAAACTTCTCTGGAAAGGAAGAGCAGCCCCCACTGCCTGTTCTAGGGCAGCAGTCTCCGGCCACGTCTGTGTCCCAGTGTTAGCTAGCTAGCTGGTGGCTAGGACATACTGTAATGTGAAGTGTACAGATTTTTATTAGTGAAGTGTAAATGTGTATAATAAAGTATGGATGAGAATCCAGGGTTTGTGTGTGTGTAATGTATTTGTATTGACTCATGTCTGTGTGCATCACTGACCTCTGCTGAAGGAAATCAAACTGATTTAGAATCACGTGCACAGCACTTCTCGTATTCATGGACCCTGAAGTACTTTCCAGTTATTTGCATATAGCACCAGCGGCTGAAATGTGGCCATCTCTGGATTGGAGAACAGCATCTAATGCGTGAAATGTTGCACCATAGTGGGGAAGGGAGGAGAGGAAATTTGGACAAGTGCATCAGGATATGACCTTGCTCTTATGAAGAGGACCAGAGGCTCTTTAATCTGCAAGAAATTGTCAGAACCTCAGCATTTAAAGTCTAATTTGAGACTTAGGCATTGTAAATGTACATTCCTCATGTGACCCCCATAGGCCGTAACTTCTGCAGGTTTTCTTTTGACTGTACTTGCTCTTTCCTCAGTTTGCAGTAGGCAGGGGAATGGGCTACTTTACACACTTACCCACCCTGTAGCCTGCACTGTAATTAGTCCTCACCCAGGGATGCAGGAGCCAGAGGGCTTGTCTACACTACTGGCTGGATCGATGGGCAGCGATCAATCCAGTAGGGGTTGATTATTATGTCTAGTATAGGTAGACACGATAAATCGACCGCCGATCATTCTAGTATCAACTCTGGTAATCCACCTGAACGAGAAGCGCAAGGGGACTCAACGGGAGAGCGTCTCCTGTGAACACACCCCATGGTAAGTAGATCTAAGTATGTCGACTTCAGCTACGTTATTCACATAGCTGAAGTTGCATAACTTAGATTGATTTTCCCCTCCCTCCTCCTCCTCCTCTCCCCCGGCCCTGGTAGTGTAGACCAGCCCAGAGTGTCAAGAATTTAAAGCCAGAAGAGGCCACTAGATCATCTAGTCTGGCCACCTATATTTCACTGGTTACCCCTATATTGAATCAAATAATTTGTTTCACTAAAGCATAACTTCCAGAAAGGCATCCAAGCTTAATTTGAAGGCATGAAGAGAGGGCAGATCTACAACTGCTGTTGGTAGTTTGTTCTAATCATTAATCAACCTCACTGTTAAAATTTGTCTCATCTGAATTTGTCTTGCTTCGGTTTCCAACTACTGGTTCTTTTTATGCCCATCTCTGTTACATGATTCTAAAAGACTCTCTAATTTATTTTCTCCCTTTGAAGGTACTTTATAGACTGTAATTGTCACCTCTCAATCTTTTTGATAAACTAGACAGATTTACAGTGAGACGCAAAGAGCTCAGGCATTTTTCCAGTCCTGAAATAACTTTCGTAGCTCTCCTGTGCATCCTCTACATTTTTTCAACATCCTTTTTGCAGCGATGGGCACCAGAATTGGCACAGTGTTCCAGTATGGGTGCCAAAGCCATACACGGAGGCAAGATCTCTCAACTACTACTCCCCTGTTGATACATCAGGGATCACATTAGCCCTTTTTGCCACAGCAGTGCAGTGGAAGCTCATGTTCAGTTGCTTGTCCTTTGCAGAGTGACTACCTTCCAGCGTGGTTCCCAATTTTATAGGTATGGCCTGTATTCCCTGTTCACAGATGTATGACATTGTACTTGACTGTATTAAAATGCATTTTGTTTGAATAGGTCCAGCTTACTGAGGTATCTGGATAGCTCTGTTTCACTACCCTGTCATTATTGTTTATTGCTCTGCCAATCTTTGTCGTCATCTACAAAATTGTGATTTTTATATTTGCTTCCAGATCACTGATGAAATGTTGAATAGCATCAGACTTAGTACCAATCCCTGTGGAACCCCACTAGAAACACCTCCAGTCGATGATTCCCTATTGACGACTACTTCTTGAGCTCTATTAGAACATAAGAATGGCCATACTGGGTCAAACCAAAGGTCCCTCTAGCCCAGTATCCTGTCTCCTGACAGTGGCAGTGCCACGTGCCCCAGAGGGAATTAACAGAACAGGTAATCATCAAGTGATCCATCCCCTGTTGCCCATTCCCAGCTTCTGGCAAACAGGTGAGCGACACCATCCCTGCCCATCCTGGCTAATAGCCATTGATGGACCTATCCTTCATGAACTTATCTAGTTCTTTTTTGCACTCTGTTATAGTCTTGGCCTTCACAATATCCTCTGGCAAGGAGTTCCACAGGTTGACTGTGCATTGTGTGAAGAAATACTTCCTTTTGTTTTAAACCTGCTGCCTATTTCATTTGGTGACCCCTAGTTCTTGTGTTATGAGATGGAGTAAATAACACTTATTTACTTTCTCCACACCAATCATTTTATAGACCTCTATCATATCCACCCTTAATCATCTCTTTTCCAAGGTGAAAAGTCCCAGTCTTATTAATCTCTCCTCATATGGCAGCCATTCTATACCCCTAATAATTTTTGTTGCCCTTGTCTGAAGCTTTTCCAATATCTTTTTTTTGAGCTGGGGCGACCACATCTGTATGCAGTATTCAAGATGTGGGCATACCATGGATTTATATAGAGGCAGTATGATATTTTCTGTATTATTATCTATGCCTTTCTTAATGATTCCCAACATTGTTTGCTTTTTTGACTGCCACTGCACATTAAGTGGATGTTTTCAGAGAACTACCCACAGTGACTCCACGATCTCTGTCTTGAGTGGTTACAGCCAATTTAAACCCCATCATTTTATATGTAGAGTTGGGATTATGCGTTCCAATGTGCATTACTTTGCTTTTATCAACAGTGAATTTCATCTGCCATTTTGTTTCCCCGTCACCCAGTTTTGTGAGATCCTTCTGTAGCTCTTCACAGTCTGCCTGGGACGTAACTATCTTGAGTAGTTTTGTATCATCTGCAAATTTTGCCACCTCACTGTTTACCCCTTTTCCAGATCATTTATGAATATGTTGACTAGGACTGGTCCCAGAACAGACCCCTGGGGGGCATCATTATTTACCCCTCTCCATTCTGAAAACTGACCATTTATACCTACCCTTTGTTTCCTATCTTTTAACCAGTTACCATGACAGCTTACTTTGCGTAAGAACATTTGGTGAGGGACCTTGTGAAAGGCTTTCTGAAAATCTAAGTGTACTATATCCACTGGATCCCCCTTGTCCACATGCTTGTTGACCCACTAAAAGAATTCTAGTAGATTGGTGAGGCATGATTTCCCTTTAAAAAAACATGTTGACTCTTCCCCAACAAATTATGTTCATCTATGTGTCTGACAATTTTGTTCTTTACTAGAGTTTCAACCAGTTTGCCCGGTACTGAAGTCAGGCTTACTGTCCTGTAATTGCCGGGATCACCTCTGGAGCCCTTTTTAAAAATTGGCGTCGCATTAGCTCTTCTCCAGTCATTTGGTACAGAAGCTGATTTAAATGGTAGGTTACAAACTACAATTAGTTTGCAATTTCACATTTGAGTTCCTTCAGAACTCTTGGGTGATACCATCTGGTCCTGGTGACTTATTACTGTTTAGTTTATCAGTTTGTTCCAAAACCTTCTCTAATGACTCCTCAATCTGGGACAGTTCCTCAGATTTGTCACCTAAAAAGAATGGCTGTTTTGGGAATCTCCATCACATCCTCAGCCATGAAGTCTGATGCAAATAATTAATTTCGTTTCTCCGCAACTGCCTTATCCTTGAGAGCTCCTTTAGCATCTCAATCATCCAGTGGCCCCACTGGTTGTTTAGCAGGCTTTCTGCTTTTGAGGTACTTAGATTCAAAAAGTAGTAGCAATTTTTTTTTTCGTTAGTTGTTCTTCAAATTCTTTTTTGACCTTCCTACTTCTATTTTTTACACTGCATTTTGCCAGAGTTTATGCTCTTTTCTATTTTCCTCACTAGACTTTAACTTCCACTTTCTAAAGGATACCTTTTTGCCTCTCACTGCTTCTTTTACTTTGTTTAGCCACAGTGGCAATTTTTTGGTCCTCTTACTATGTTTTTTTAATTTGGGGTATACATTTAAATTGAGCTTCTATTATGGTGTCTTTAAAAAGTTTCCATGCAGCTTGCTGTTGTTTCACTTTTGGTGCTGTACCTTTTAATTTCTGTTTAACTAACTTCCTCATTTTTGTGTAGCTCCCCTTTCTGAAATTAAATGCTACCATGTTGGGCTGATGTGGTGTTTTCCCCGACACAGGGATGTTAAATTTCATTATATTATGCTCACTATTATCAAGCAGTCCAGCTATATTCACCTCTTGGACCAGAACCTGTACTCCACCTAGGACTAAATCAAGAATTGCCTCTCCTCTTGTGGGTTCCAGGGCTGGCTGCTCCAAGAAACAGTCATTTAAGTTGTCAAGAAACTTTATCTCTGCATCCTGTCTTGAGATGACATGTACCTAGTCAATGTGGGTACAATTGAAATCCCCCATTATTAATGAGGTTTTTTTATTTTTTATTAGCCAGTTCTTACTCCTTTTACCATGGGTTCTATTGATATGCAATAGAGCTAATTTTTAATCAGTTTTGTACAGTACTAAGGACTTGTCTACATGGGGGAAATTGACTGGCGTACGTGTAGTGAAATAATTATACTGTTATAACTCCTTGTGTGGATGAGGTATTCCAGAATAAGAGTGACGCCAGAAAAGAATAATTACTCTGCCTAAGTCAAAGACCTAATTTAAATGCCTTACAAAAGTCTAAGGTTATTACATTGACACAGTTAGCTCCTTTATCAGTGGAAATTGTAATCTCCTCAAAGAATGGAATTTGGTGTGACAGGACCTTTTTTCTATAGAACTACTGGTATTCGTTATGAATATATTTTTTCCCAATTATTTTAGCTGCGATTGATATTGGGCAAACTGTCCTATAGGTACCTGCATCATCCTACTTGTCCTTTTTGAATAGTGGTACAACAGTAGCTATCTTCCAGTCTCCTCGAACTTCCCTCTATGCCAATATTTATTGAAAATTAACAGTAATAGACCAGAGATCTAAGCCAACTCCTTGAGGGTGCAAGTCACCCAGACCTGTTTTAACACTGTTTATTTCTTGTAGATAATTGTTTAACATCCTCCTTAATTACTAGTGGACTGGAACTTATTTCAATATCCTTGTCTAATATTAGTATAATCTGGCTTCTTTCCAAATAAAGAACAGAAATATTTATTGACACTTCTGCTTTTTCTACATGTAGCCTGCTCTGTGTATGAAATGGGAAAAGTACACTATTTTACTACCCCATGATTTTCCCAAGCAGTTATATGTTAGATATAGGTAAATGCTTTACATAACATCCCAATAAGTCCACTTGTTAATATAACCAAACAACATCAAGCTACAACCAAAAAGGTAGCTCTTAAGGTTATGAACATACTCCTAAGATTCATGGAAAACACCAATAGACAAAATCATTCAGTAGAGCACATCAGTGAGCGAGTCCTGATTCAGATGATGCCAGTTGGCAAAGTCAATGCACCCAAGAATTTAAGCAAATATTTCAATTTCCTGTACCTTTAGGGTATATAACCCATATGGATGAATGGCCAGATTTGACCGTAATAAGCATGGGGCCTGCCCTTTGTTCATGTGTGGTGTTCCACGTGACCACACTTAGGTTTCTGACTACTGACTCAAATAACATGTCAGTAAAGTCTTTAATAAATCATTTGCATCAATACAATTATTTCCATTATTAGTTGCAAAAACACCTAAACATCTATTTTAAATTTATTTAAGCAATTATGTTGTGTACTATATTTCTGCAGTGAACTTGTTTGTGATAGTATGAGAGTGCACAATTATATGACTTCAGGATCAAACCCTCAGGCCTACTTTGGCTAACTGAAAATTAAACCTGCTGCACTAGCTCTCACTAAATAAATGTTACCTTTATACTATAGCAAAGCCTTATATTTTTACTAGTTTAGTTCTCCCATTTACTTTGTGGAATATTTCACTCTAATAAGCATTATAACCCAGTCAGTATTCTACCCCTTACTTGCATTATACTATGTCAGCCAATATCCTGTAATGTAACTCAAAGATAGACTAGATCATAGGTCAGCATGCATCATTATTAACAATTTCACCATCTAGTAAAGGGTCTATACCATTGTTAAGATTCCTTTAGTTCCTTATAAACTTTTTTTAAAACCTTCTTTTTGTTCTTCGTTCTTCCAGTCATAGATTTTTTTTTCCTGATGTCTTGAGCTTCCCTTATCAATTTTCTGCAGCTCATAACTTCTAGTTTGTTTGCTATGTATTTCCCCTTTTACCATTTATATATAGTTTTTGTATTGTAATTTCTGCCTTCATTTCACCACTGAACCAGGATGGGCTTTTAGCCAACATTTCTTCTCTCTGGATCGTGCAAATGTGGCTTTTTTGCCATTTAATAAACACTTCCAAAAACTTCCGATTTTCATTCATATTTTTCTGTCTGAGTTTTTTTTTCCTGCCCTATCAATTTTGCTCATAATTTTCCTCAGCTTTGGGAAATGAGCTTTTGTAGCACCAAATATAGATAGATAGTTGGGATTGTCCTCTATTTGCTAACACTGAATGTAATCTGCTTGTGATCATTGGTCCCGAGACAACCACCAACTTCCTGTCCAGTAATTAATTATCTTTATCCATCATAATGAGGCCCAAAAGTTACTTTTTTGGGTGCAATACCTTTTGTGCTAGAAAATTGTCATCTACCATTTTTAGAAACTCAAATGATGTTTTATTACTGGCAGCATGAGACTTCCAGCATACATCTTCCAACTTGAAGGTCCCCATAATACCATATTTCTTTCCACACATCACTGTCAGTGCTTAAGAAGTGATTCATCCTGTTTTCTGGTTTGATTTGATGGTCTGTAACAGCCCCTCATGGGCTTTGTTAGTTAGCACACTGGTCTATATGTATCCAAGATCCTGCGCCTGAATGATCAATAATGCTAAACATGTAATGTCTTTAGTGTAGCATGTCACACACCCTTTACCCTCTCTGTCCTTCCGAAGCAGGTTATAACCAGGGATTTTAACATTCCGGCCATGAATTGTCCCACCAGGTTTCAGTAATGCCAATTATATCTCATTTCTTCTTATCTATGAGAGTTTCCAGTTCTTATTGCTTGTTACCCAGACTTCTGGCATTGGGTATGTAAGCAACTGAAAGATTTCTTCATTCTTTGTCACATTGGTTCAATTTGTGACACACTGAATTTATATCACCTGTGACTTCTTAGCACCTTCCCCTTATGTTAAGTATCAGAGAGGTAGCCGTGTTTGTTGCTTTTTACAGATCCAGACTGAGTCCTGTGGCACCTTATAGACTAACAGACGTATTGGAGCATAAGCTTTCGTGGGTCTGACGAAGTGGGTGTTCACCCACGAAAGCTTATGCTCCAATATGTCTGTTAGTCTATAAGGTGCCACAGGACTCTTTGTCACTTTCCCCTTATGTTGTTGTTTTAATGTCACCTAGCTGCTCTAGCTAGTCTTCAGGCAAGCAAGTTTATGGAAAAATAGATCCTGTCATACTAACAGGATATCTTTTTTGATGAAATTACCAGTTTGGTTGATAAAGGTAATAGTGTTGATGTAATATGCTTAGGCTTCCGTATAGCATTTGACTTGGTACCACACAATATTTTGATTAAAAAACTAAAACATAAAATTAATGTTTTGCATATTACATGGATTAAAAACTTGGCTAACTGCCAGTTCTCAAAATACAATTGTAAATGGAGAATTGTCATCAAGCAGCTGGGTTTCATGGGGGATCCTGCACAGGTTGGTTCTAGGCCCTATGCTATTTAACATTTTTATCAATAATCTGGTGTCATGGATCCATAGGATTGGTGCTTTGAAACTGTCTTTAGGAGGACCCCCTTCAGTGTGCCAGACCCCTTAAGCATCTCATTCTTCTTCCAGGGTAAGCCATGTGGCTTCACTGCCTCCTTAGATTGGACCTTTGGGCCTTCAGCCCCACTGCTTCACAATGTGAGCTCCGTTCAGTGAGTCCAGCTGAGACAGACCCTGCTGGAGACTTATACACTCCTCTGGGATTAATACACCTCACCAAGCATTTGCAGCGAGGCTCACACAGCATTGTCAAAACAGTAGGGTTTTTTCATTAACTGGAACACAGCACAGGAAGTCCTTAGGGTAGCACAGAGGAATGAAGGTAAAGAATAGTCCATTCTGGTCAACCCAGAACCCAGCCAAGCTGTAGTGAACCCTTTCAATCTAACCTCCTTCCTCAGACTCCAGGGAGACCCCTATCTCCTTCAAGCCCCCAACTCTGATCCCCCACCTCACACCTTCCCAGTCTTTTGTTCTCCAGAGGGGGAGTGTTGCTCAGCCTCCCTGCTGAGAAGTGGGGAGATCCAAATCCCTTCGGGTCCTTGGTTGCTAGGTGTCAGTGTCTGGTCAATTAGCTTTGCCTTTGTCTTTTCAAATGTTCCATTGATATGGGGACCTATCCCCGGACAGCCGACGCCCACAAAAGCTTATGCTCAAATAAATTTGTTAGTCTCCAAGGTGCCACAAGGACTCCTGTTCTTTTTGCAGATACAGACTAACACGGCTGCTACTCTGAAACCTGTTAAATATGTCTCAAATGATAGCAAATAGGAAAGTGTTGCTGCAAATACATTAGGGCACAGGAAACACTGCACTGAAGTTTGTCTAGTTTAACCAAACCTAGGAAAAATAGAACTTATCTGACACCAGCTGTGTCTCCTTCTAATGGGAGTTGTACATTGTGTGACCTGGATGTTAAGCAGATTGCAAGACAGGAACAATGTATTAGAATGTTAGGTCCCCCAGAGAAGCAACAGATAGCTCAGTGGTTTGAGCATTGGCTTGCTAAACCCAGGGTTGGGTGTTCAATCCTTGATGGGGCCATTTAGGGAGTTGGGGCAAAAATCTGTCTGGGGATTGGTCCTGCTTTGAGCAGGGGGTTGGACTAGATGACCCCCTGAGGTCCCTTCTAACCCTGATATTCTACGAAGGAAGCAGCAGGGACATAAGAATGGCCAAAGGTCCATCCAGCCCAGTATCCTGTCTACCGACAGTGGCCAATGCCAGGTGCCCCAGAGGGAGTGAACCTAAGATGTAATGATCAAGTGATCTCTCTCCTGCCATCTATCACCACCCTCTGCAAACAGAGGCTAGGGACACCATTCCTTACCCATCCTGGCTAATAGCCATTCATGGACTTAAATTCACAGAGGTTATCCAGTTTTAAACCCTGTTATAGTCCTAGCCTTCACAACCTCCTCAGGCAAGGAGTTCCTCAAGTTGACTATGCGCTGTGTGAAGAACTTCCTTTTATTTGTTTTAAACTTGCTAACCATTAATTTCATTTGGTGGCCCCTAGTTCTTATATTATGGGAACAAGTAAATAACTTTTCCTTATTCACTTTCTCCACACCACTCATGATTTTATATACCTCTATCATATCCCCCCCTTAGTCTCCTCTTTTCCAAGCATATCATAGACTCATAGACTTTAAGGTCAGAAGGGACCAATATGGTCATCTAGTCTGACCTCCCGCATGATGCAGGCCACAAAAACTGACCCACCCACAACAGAATCTTCCAGCCTGCGACTCCTGCCCTATGCTGCGGAGGAAGGCGAAAAACCTCCAGGGCCTTTGCCAATCAACCCTGGAGGAAAATTCCTTCCCGACCCCAAATATGGCGATCAGCAGAACCCCGCATACAGGCAAGATTCTACAGCCGGACCCTCATTTTACCCGCGATGGCATGTTAATGCCTAATTGACTAAAATCACGTTATCCCATCAAACCATTCCCTCCATAAACTTATCAAGCCTAATCTTGAAGCCAGAGAGGTCTTTCGCCCCCACCGTTTCCCTCGGAAGGCTGTTCCAAAATTTCACCCCTCTGACGGTTAGAAACCTTCGTCTAATTTCAAGCCTAAACTTCCCCACGGCCAGTTTATATCCATTCGTTCTCGTGTCCACATTACTACTGAGCTTAAATAATTCCTCTCCCTCCTTGGTATTAATCCCTTTGATATATTTAAAGAGAGCAATCATATCCCCCCTCAGCCTTCTTTTGGTTAGGCTAAACAAACCGAGCTCCTCGAGTCTCCTTTCATAGGAAAGGTTTTCCATTCCTCGGATCATCCTAGTGGCCCTTCTCTGTACCCGTTCCAGTTTGAGTTCATCCTTTTTAAACATAGGAGACCAGAACTGCACACAGTACTCCAAATGAGGTCTCACCAGCGCCTTGTATAACGGAAGCAGCACCTCCCTGTCCCTACTAGAAATACCTCGCCTAACGCATCCCAAGATCGCATTAGCTTTTTTCACAGCCACGTCACATTGCCGACTCATAGTCATCCTGCGATCAACCAGGACTCCGAGGTCCTTCTCCTCCTCCGTCACTTCCAACCTGTCTAACAGGCCTTTTTCCTGGGCATGTATTATACATGTACATAAACTTTATTAAATTAGTTCAGGAGCAGATTTGTGCAATACTATATTTTTAAATGCACAAGTCAGACAACGCTAAAGTGAAAGTTCTTGCAGTAGCAGTAACCTAGCCACATTGCAGAAATGTAGATCTAGCTCAGCCTTCCTGTACATTCAGAGTCCAGACTGCTAATAAGAAATAAGTAGTTTGTGTGTTGTGCCTTTCCACTTACTTAGCACCAATTTGAGTCATCATGTTGTCTCATTGTCATTTCAAGAATCAAATTCCATCTGTTTCCTCCAACAGTAAAATTGAAGGAGGGTCTCACTAGCAAACTCCTCCTGCTGCCGTCTCCAGAAAGTAAACAAACAGCTTTCCTGGTGCCAAGGCCACATGGCCTGATGGGTGCATGGGCCTGACCTGCAGAATGCGGAGCACTGCCAGTGCCAAGAGCAGCGAGTGGGAGCAGTGGCTGCTCAGCAGCTCTGCTTTGCACTGGTAGAGGTCCCTCCAGAAGAGCTTAGAAGGGAGTGTTTTTCTGATGGACGGTCAGGTCAAAATTACATGGCAAGGATTCAGGATTTGAGGATAGGCCAGTCCTGTTTGTTACTCTAATGTGAATCTGGAGCAACTCCATAGACTTCTTTGGCATGATACAGGATTTACACCATGTAAGTGAGCAGGGTCTGTGCTGTTGAGGAGAATCTGAAGAAATGGTTTTTCACTTTTTCAAAATAGCTCTAATATTTTCATCTTCTTAAAGTGCCCATAAGATTCTCCCCCAGTGGAGTACAAATGGGTGGTTCTGTTTTCTCTGTTCTAACTCCTGTAGGGCTGGTACACATGACCCCACCTTCTCCATCTAATAAGAGACTCCAAAGTGCACCCCTTCTGTACAAGGCAGACAAAGGTGCAAGCTGCATTCCTGCCCAGTCCTCTCTGAGCGCAGTAGGATGAGTGCCCTCATGGGTTGGGTGCTGAGATGCCAGAGAGGAGTGTAGTATAAAAACCTAGGTTCAGTCACTCAGAGATCACAGTTTCTGTGGTGCAGTGGGGGCCTTTGATTGCAGCAGAAAATAGGCTGTGACATCTGGGCTCAGGAGTAGATTCTGCTCTGAATGTGACTTTTCCAGTGTTTGGCTTTCTGAGCATGCCAGGGAATGAGCTGGAGTCTGTGCAGTTTGGGATTAGTTTGTAAACTAATGGCTTTACCTGTCCCCTTGTGTGTGTTTGCAGATGGGTCGTGCATGGCTGTGGTTGGAGTCCAATAGAGAGTCTCCCATTGAGTCTGTGAAGAGCAGTGGCTGCCTGTCTCTCAGCAGCTCCTGGGACTCCAGCCTGGAGCTGGAGGTGGGGAGCTGGAGGATGACTGAAGAGGCTGCTGTGGAGGAACAAGAGGAAAGCAGTCAAGAAGAAGAGGATTGCAGACTGGAATCCAGGGAACCTCTGGTATGGGAGGATGGCAGTGAAGAGCTCCAGGAAGAGGCAGGGCAGTGTGAACAAGACCGTCTTCTGCAGTTCCTCTTGGAGGTAGGGCTGCTGCAGTGGGTAGCAGGAGAAGAGTCTGCTTGACCCATCCCTCTAGAACAATGCCTTGGAAACACTGATGCTCTGAGCATCTCTGCCATGTATAACTGTTAGTGTGGAGCAACAGAGACCCCTAGAGCCCTGTTAGATGAAGGATTGTATTCTCAAAAGGAAAGTCCAAGTCTTTGCCATATGTAAAGAGGGCACGGTGGCTGGCTGGTTGTCTTGACTATGGGTCTCCTGACCCTGATGTAGAGCTGACCATTTAAAAGGCGATGGGCTGACGCTCTTTTAATAAGGCTCTTGACTTAGACACTATGCTTTATTAGAAGTCCCTGAAGGTGAAAAGGCGGCTGAAATGGAGGAGCCCTATGGGGTTCGTGCTGCTGATCCCTCCCTCCTCCTAATCACTCGTGCTCTCGTAGTTTGAAGTTGGTAATAAATTGCTCTGTGTTACAGGTGACCCACCTCATGGAACCCCTCTGCATTAGTGGCACAGACTCAGAACAGAATCACTGGGCTTTCTGTGGCTCTGGGCAGCAAGAGGAAAGGGAAGTCCTAAGCTTCAAGGAAGAAGTGGCGGGACCACTAGTCCCAAGAGAGGAGGAAAAGGAGCTGCAGCTCCTGATAGAAGAGGCTGGGGAACTGCACGTCCCAGGAAGAGAGGTGGGGGAGGAGTGGGTACCACAGGTCTCAGGAGAGCTGCATGTCCTGGGCTGGGAGGCTGGAGAAGCTGAGGAAGAGCAGATTCTAGGAGAGGAGACAGGAAAGCCCCAGGTCCCAGGAGGGAAGGAAGGGGATTCAAGAGAGCAGAGGGAGCTGCAGTTTCCAGTGGAGAATGCAGGAGAACTGGAGGAGGAAGAGAAGAACAGGAAGCTGCTTCTGGATGAGACTTCCTCAGACATGAGTGGATTGGAGGGGGCGCTCCCAGGCAGTGTGAAGGTAAATGCATGAAAGCACCTACTCTTGTTATTAAGGCTTTGGACTGGGATTCTAGAGACCTGGGTTCCTTTCAGACTGCCTGTGTGATCTCAGGCAAGTCACTGAATCTCTCTGGGTCTCAGTTCAACATCTGTAAAATGGGGATATGATCCTTACTTTGTCTTCTGTATTCGATTCTTTGTCTCCTGTGTGTCCATGCAGGGCTCAGGCCAGACCATCTCAGTTTCACACCTCTAGGTGTTACTGTAATAAAAGCGATGATAATGCTGGGTAGGACAGTGCCCTTGCTATCTGTGGCCAAACTCTTTGCTTTGCCATGTCACAGAGTCAGATACGAGAGATGAAAAATGCCTTTGCGGGTCCACCTGCTTCTCCTGTACAGCCAGGTCAAGGGTTCCTGGCGATGTAACTCTAGGGCTCGCTCCAGTTTCCAAAATTCCATATGATGGAGCAGCCCTCCATCTCCCTGGGGAGCCTGTTCCACAGCCTCAAATCTCACCCTCTGGCACTTTCCAAGGTGCCCTGTTCTAAGTCAGTCCACCACTCCTAGTTATGCCCCCTGTAGCACCCTAAGTAACACTTCTCTCTGATCCATATGGACAGTGGACTAGATGGATCTTGGGTTTGATCCAATATGGCGATTCCTGTGATCCTAGGTGAACTTGTAGTTGGCCTTTGGATAGCTTCTCTGTGAGCTTGCTCAGGAACCGAAGGTTTGGTGTGGATCCTGATCCTGGTAGTTGGCTAGAACTGATGTATCCAGGATGAGATTCTTCAGTGTTGGTTGGACTATTGCAAGTTTGAAAGAGGAAGGGAAGATTCCTTCCCTGAATTTGGTATTGGCTCTTTTGGTCAGGAGTGGCCCATGACTCTCTTCCAACAGCCAGGAAAGTTTTGGCTCAGATTCACACATCTTGAGTCGAGATTCTTTTATGGTGTTCAGAACTTCCTGAGGTGTGACCGTCCTGACTCTGGGAGTGCAAGCGGCTCTGTAGAGGAGAGGGCCCATGCATTTTGAGAAGCCTTCCTGTCTGTGCACGATCAGGTCAGCAAAGTTCAGGCTTCCGTTGTGGGCTGCAGGCCAGTGACCTCACTGTTCTCTGACTAATCAGGATCAGATCTGTTTCCTGGTGGGCTCTTTTAGTAGCTTCTTGATCACTAGTTATGCTACAACCCCCTTGGCCTGCTGTCCCTCCTTGCCAAGGTACCGATACCTGTTTCCTTGTTGACCACGTGCCTTAGATACCACATCCTCCCATCTTCCTTTTCCTCAACTAGTACATCATCATCTCCCCCTGCCATGTGTCTGCTGCCTCCCTTTCAGTACCAGCATGGCCTTTCTTGGTGACTGAAGCGGTTATCTAAGCCGCCAACCTTTTCCTCCAGAGCAGGAACCAGCTCAAACCTGGGTCAAGAGACCACACAAACACCCTATGGCACAGCTTTCCCTCCATAGCTGTTTTCTTTTTGCTACTGGTCAGGCCCCTTCCCTTGCTAAACTCTGTTAGCAACCAGTCATTCTGCTTCTTTTCTATCCCTGGACCTCCCCTGTACGCCACTCCTAGTTTCTGGACTGACCAGCGGAAGGTAACATCCATCTGGGCTGTTCTTTGGGGACTGCCTCATTGATGGACAGAGTGTGATCACTCTCTGAGTTCTGGTAACACGAGGAAGGTGTGGTGAGGGGATATTGGCCACCAGTCTTCACTGGACTGAAAGGCTGAAAGTGAGTGTCAGATGCACAGGGGGAGACTCACAGCTCAGCACAGCTCCTACAGGGTGGAGGCTCCCTTTCTGCCCACCCGCTAGAACAGCTTCCAGGAGACCATGAAGGCCCTGCCTTGAAGCTTGGCTGTAGTAAGGGCACATGCAACAAGCCTGGCCCCTGACTGGGGGATTTCCGCTGATCTGTCACTGAGGTACCCAGCCCTGCAGGCATTATTCCTCCTTTCTGTTTGTTCCCAGGCTGATGTTCTGGAGCAGCCTAAAGAACATGCTCAGGGTGAGAGCCACTTGTTGGAGGAAGACAACGATCTCTTCCCACATTATGACAGCGATAGCTTCAGTCCTTCTAGAGCATCCCTGGTGGACTCCAGTCTCATGAGCCCAGCCTCCTCACAGTTGTGAGTAGTGCAGCCCTGGGTCTGGTAGGTGCTGCTGATGCTGTGGCCCCTTCGCTCCACCTGCATGTCTCCATGGGCCCAAGACGGAGAGCATGTACATGGAGGGGGTCATCTCAGGGAAGGTGAGCGAACACCAGGGAAAGGGGAAGGAGAGGGCCCTGGCTGGCGATAAAGCTTCTAACCTTTGGATGCTAGTCCTAATGCAGGTAAAGTGAAATTGGGGGGGGGGAAACCAAATGTACAGGATACCCCAGTATTTCTTTCAGGGTTACCTGGCATGCTCTGCCAGGCACAAGAGTCCAGTCCCACTTCCAGGTGGAGATGTGCTGAGGCAGCCAAGCCAGCCCTGCCATGGGGAGGGTGGGAGAGTGTGTGTGTCAGAGAGACTCTGTTACACACCGGAGAAGCTAGTTTGGCTTTCCAAAGAAAAGGATGCAGCAGAACATAAAATAAAATCTATCCCTCCAGGACAGGAACGAGAACAAAAGTCACCACAATAAAGCCCTTTGCCCCATTGTGGTTTGCGGCTTCTTGCCCAGTCCTGGCCCCAGCTTCCTGGCCTCTCCTCAGAGCTGCTCTGATTCAGCTCACCTCACCTTCTAGGATGCTACCTATAACCCTGTGTCTTCTTGTGCCTCAAGTCCTGGCTGATCACCAGTTTGCTACACTGTGACTTAGTAGTGGTCTAACTGTACTAACACTGCATACCGGACACCCACCAGTCAGAGCCATCACTGCCTCCTCCTATGGGGATATTCACACTGATTAGAGCATCTCATTCTGCAGAGAGAAAGACAAAAGACTGGACTCCTTGTCCTGCTTCATTCATTTCACAGCCATTCCCACACTTGTAGCACAAGGACCCAGACATCCTTAAAGTGACAGGCCGCCATCTCATAGACTCCCACGTGAGTTCTGTGCACTTGGGGAGCAGGAGGCTAGGTATGATGTAGGGCCGTGGGATGGAACATGGGAACTGGAGGGCTGCAGCAGGGACAAGGCCTAGATCCACAAAGGGACTTAGGCATTGCAACAACTAATGTTTAGGTGCCTAGAATATCATTGGAACCCACAAAGCCTGGATTGGGTGCCGAGGGTCCCTATACGATGAGGAGCCTAAGAATGGGATTGTAGCAATGCGGGACTCACCCCTGCGGCACCTCCTGCTGGTTGTCTTTGGGAATTAGCTCGTCCAGCCTGCGGAGCGCCCTCTGCAGGCCGGTGTCCTGCTGCCGCTTGGCCCCCCATGTCCCTCCCAGACCCGGTGCCCTGTTATCTGGGGTGCTGCCCCTTGGCAGTAACCCCTTTGTCTCAGGGTCTCCCCTCCCAGGGGAACCCCCACCCCCTATCCCCACCTCACCTCAGTATAAGGCTACTGCCAGTCACGTCTAGCCCCCGTGCCCTGGGGCAGACTGCAGTATCAGCCACTCATCACTGGCAAGGTTGGATTTAGACCTGCTGCCTTTGCCTACCCCTGGGCTGCCCTCTGCAACCCCCAGGCTGGAGCCTCCCCAGCTCGTCCCCAGCCCTGCTCCACTTAGGTTCTCTGCTCAGGTCCATCTCCCTCTACAGCTAGAGAGAGACTCTTGAGCTCTTGGCTCCCAGCCTCTTATATAGGGCCAGCTGAGGTCTGATTGGGGCGTGGCCCAGCTGCGGCTGCTTCCCCAATCAGCCTATTAGCTGTTTTCCCTACCACAGTCCTCCACAGGGCTACTTTTAACTCCTCCCGGGCAGGAGCGGGTGATTACCCCGCTACAGGATCCACAGAACATCAGCACACTATGCAGGCACCACCTAAACTGGCCAATGGTAGAGGCTGAGGAGAGGGAAGTATCCTAAGCCCCGCCCCTCTCACAGCATTCAGTTCCTAAATCCAGGGTGTTGGGAGGCACTTGTCTCTGCTTGCGATCCACGTCCAGGAGCCCTCTCCTGGAGTCAGGTGGCTTAGACCTGCCTTATAGGGTCATAGATTCCAAGGCCAGAAGGCCCCACTGTGATAATCTAGTCTGACCTGCTGCATAGCGCCATGACACATTAACGAGAGAACTTCCTAAAATACTTCCTAGAGCAGATCTAACAAAACCTCTAATCTCAGGGTACTCCCTGGGATGTGGGAAACCCCTGTTCTGTCCCCACTCTAAAGAATGAAGAGGGATTCCCTCATCAGATAGGGGCCCTTACCCCTGGACTATAGAGTCATGCTCACTTGTGCTCTGACCTCATTCATATTTAATTCATGAATAAAAAGTGTAATGGCCTCAACAAGAGAGATGGAGAGACCCCTACCTTGGGCTCTTCGACAGGCCAGTGGTGAGGGGCTATACCTGAAAGCAAAGCCCTTTGCTTCACCAAGTAGAAAGGGGCACTGAAACTGGGTCTCCCACCTCCAAGGTGCGTACCTTAGCCACTAAGCTAAAGGCCATAAGAGAGGCTATTACCCTCTCCCTCCTGGCCATGATGTGCAGGGCAGCCATGCTCTGAGCATGCCTGCCAGCCTGGGCCCTGCAGGCAAGCTAAACAGAGGAGTGCCTGTTTCCATCCATTTGAGGATTTCATTGAGGCTTAAACATGAGATGGGCCTCCAGTCACCTGCCTGAGGCAGCAGAGCTCATCCCCAGAGGCAGAAACTTCGGTGCTGAGGGAACTTTTACAACCTGGTGAGTTTAGGCGCATAGAGGGTTAGATAGCAGCTGAGCAGGAGTTGTGTGGATCACAGCAGTGCCGAAAGTCCCTTTGTGGATCTGAGTAAAAGAGACTTTCCACCACCAGACCGAGAGAGAGACCTGGTCCCACGGCTCCAGCAGGAGCTCAGTGACTTCTCCCCAGGTTTTGTGCCTTTAGTAAACTCCGCACATGGCATCACATGGTGCCTTGGTGGCTCTGCCATCACTGAGCCATTGCCAAAGACCTGTTCTAGCCTGAGAGTTGTGGGTCCAATGGCAGCTATTGCAACTGAGCTGAACCCCAAAATGAGAGTCTCTGGAGGGACCCAAACAAAGTGGCTTGGGAAATACTTCCCCATAGATCCGTGATGGGGAGACTTGCCCTGTAGCTACCTGGAAGGTGTTTTGTTTAGACCACAAGCTAAAGGGCAGTGACCTTCCCTCCTCCTGAGTGTCCTGGAGGCCAGCAGTGGCAGTACATCCCCCTGCTCCTTATCTGGCATGATGAGTTGATAACCTCTCCTCTGTGCAGGGTGCCACTCAGCTGTGCTAACCCACTGCGACATTTGCTTTTCAAAAAGACACTGCTGTCCATCTGGAAGATGATAGCCAGCCACAGGTGTGTATCTCTGGGGGACAGCTCGTAATTATCTGGGGGAAGTTCTCTGGGCTGTGTTATACAGGGGGTCAGACTAGAAGGTCACAATGGTCCCTTCTGGCCTTGGACTTTTTGAATCTGTGAACTGAGGGGAATCACCAGAGCTGAGGTGTGGGCAGCAGGACTGAAGGGTCAGGGGGCTGGGGGCTGAGGGCAGTGGCAGAGCTGGGGGGAGTGGGAGAGAAGTCCAGGGCTAGAATAGCAGAGGGGCTGCAGATTGGGATTGAGGGGCAGCAGCAGAGCTGGGAGTGAAACTTGCATGGCCCCTGTCCACACTGTCCCTAACTCTAGCCCCAGGGCCCTTCCATGAGGGCAAGAGTAAAATGGATCATTTCTCACTGGGTTCACCCACACCAGTCTCTGTAGCAGGAATGCCTCCTGCTGCAGGGATGGGGCTAACGCGAGGCGCTGGCTCTGCTGCATGTTCCATCTGATTAACTTGGCAGCCACTGGTTCGAGCAGGAAACTGAGTTCAGATTCCTGGCTTAGCGACCACCAACAGTGGACTCCGAGGTTTCCTGCCATCCTTCCCGTATTTCCCTGGGGGATTGCTAGTCACTGGCCCCACATCAGCCTTCATGGGCGCCAGGGAAGAGGAATAGTGGGCCTGCTGCCCCCTCTTCAAGAGTCACGTGAACAGTGGGGGACAAACCTGATTCTCTCCTGTCTCTTTGGGCTTGTCCCTCTAGGTACTGTGGCCCATTCCTGAAGCCAGTGTCAGACAAGCAGGCTCCTGGGTACAAGGATGTGGTGAGAAGGTAGGAAGGCTGCTCTAAAGCATTTTCATCTGCTTCCTCCACCTTCCGAGAGCCCCAGCATGTAGAGAGGAAAAAGCTATGGGGCAACTTTGTGTCATCTATCCCATGCTCGTCACCATGGTATCTGCCTCCCATCAGAGACCAGGGTGGGAAGGTTCCCTACAGTGTCTTCTCCAAGGCTTAGTCCAAAGCGGCAGGGCTCCCATCCTGCCCCAGCTCTCCCAAGGAGACTCTCCCTAAATAGGCCTCACTCTCCAGAAACTTTTTCTTATATACAGCCTCCATTTTGCCTTTCAGCATCCATGTTCCTTTTTGAAATGTCGCACCTTTGGCCCACCTAAAATACTCCCACTTCCTCCTGCGGGTTTACACCCTTCAAATACTTTGAAGCTGTTATCATGTTCTTAGCCCCATCCTCCGCTGCGAACCAGCAGGAAAAGGAACCAGCAGGCAAGGTGGCAGGTGGGGGAAGATAAAGGGAAACACACACACACCTTGTAGCCAACAGGCCAGTAGTGATAGCTCTCACCTGCGCTATAGGGTCCAGGATTCAAGTCACAGCTCCAAATCAGGCAGCATGAGGATTCAAGCCTGGATCTCCCACATCCCAGGGGAGCACCCTAACTGCTGGGCTACTCACTGTTTGGGGGTGGGTCTCCCAATCTCTCCTGCTTGCAATGTTCTAATTTGTATGGCTAATTTCTTGGCGCACGGATTTGAACCTACCTCTCCCACATTCCAGGTGAGGGCCTAACCTCTGAGCTCTTGGGATACCTGTACCAGCCAACCTGCCCAAAAAACTCTTACCCCAGCAGTCTTTTGTGTAGGGTAGGCATATTCAAAGCACACCTACCACATTGAGATAGGCAGGGGCGTGCCTTGCTGGAGAATCCTGCTGGGGCTTAGATGTGTGCTAGAGGGCCAAGGAGCTTGGTAGTGTCAGGACCTACATCCCCACCAGCAGAAACTTAGGTGCCTACAGGGTTAGTCAGCAGCAGAGCAGTAGTTCTTTGAGTAGTGTCCTAATGAGTGCTCCACTTCAGGCGCGCATGTGCCTCTCGAGCCCTTGATGGATTTTGGGTAGCAGGTAGAATACCCCTGTTCGGGGCTCTAGGGCTGTGTCAGTGCAGATTTGTTCCTGTGCTTCTTTAGGGAGTTTCTTGAGCAGATGGTGTAGTTTCTTTTGGTAATCCTCAGTGGGGCCAGAGGGTAATGGCTAAGGTTATGGGCAAGTGATGCTGCTTTTCCACAACAGACTGGACTTCTACATAGAGTATTTCCATCGACGTGCACGACGTGCTTTTCCACAATTTCAGCTTGTGCACGTCGACGGACGCACTCTATGTAGAAGTCCAGTCTGTTGTGCAGAACACAACGCCATCCACAGCCTCAGAAACAACTCTGACATCATAATAAAAAAGGCTGACAAAGGAGGTGCTGTCGTCATCATGAATAGGTCGGAATACGAACAAGAGGCTGCTAGACAACTCTCTGGCACCACATTCTATAGGCCATTACCCTCTGACCCTCCTGCTACCCAAAATCCATGAACCTGGGAATCCTGGACACCCCATCATCTCAGGTATTGGCACCCTGACAGCAGGATTATCTGGCTATGTGGACTCTCTCCTCATGCCCTACGTTACCAGCTATCTTTGAGACACTACTGACTTCCTGAGGAAACTACAATCCTTTGGTGATCTTCCAGAAAACACCATCCTGGCCACTATGGATGTAGAAGCCCTCTACACCAACATTCCACACAAAGATAGACTACAAGCCGCCAGGAACAGTATCCCCGATATTGTCATGGCAAACCTGGTGGCTGAACTTTGTGACTTTGTCCTCACCTACAACTGTTTCACATTTGGGGAAGGGGGCCCTTGAGGAATTCCACCAAGATTTCAACGATTTCCACCCTACCATCAACCTGAGTCTGGACCAGTCCACACAAGAGGTCCACTTCCTAGACACTACAATGCTAATAAGCGATGGTCACATAAACACCACCCTATACCGGAAACCTACTGACCGCTATACTTACCTACATGCCTCCAGCTTTCATCCAGACCACATCACACGATCCATTGTCTACAGCCAAGCGCTAAGATACAACCGCATTTGCTCCGATCCCTCAGACAGAGACAAACACATACAGAATCTCTATCAAGCGTTTTTAAAACTGCAATACCCACCTGGTGAAGTGAAGAAACAGATTGACAGAGCCAGAAGGGTACTGAGAAGTCACCTACTACAAGACAGGCCCAACAAAGAAAGTAACAGAATGCCACTAGCCGTCACCTACAGCCCCCAACTAAAACCTCTCCAGCACATCATCAAGGATCTACAAGCTATCCTGAAAGATGATCCCTCACTCTCGCAGACCTTGGGAGACAGGCCAGTCCTCGCCTACAGACAGCCCCCCAACCTGAAGCAAATACTCACCAGCAACTACACACCACACAACAAAAACACCAACCCTGGAACCAAACCCTGCAACAAAGCCCGTTGCCAACTCTGTCCACATATCTATTCAAGGGACACCATCATAGGACCATCAGCCACACCATCCGGGGCTCGTTCACCTGCACATCTACCAATGTGATATATGCCATCATGTGCCAGCAATGCCCCTCTGCCATGTACATTGGCCAAACCGGACAGTCCCTACGTAAAAGAATAAATGGACACAAATCTGACATCAGGAATTATAACATTAAAAAAACAGTAGGAGAACACTTCAATCTCTCTGGTCACTCAATAACAGACCTAAAAGTGGCAATTCTTCAACAACAAAAATTAAAAAACAGACTCCAATGTGAAACTGCAGAACTGGAATTAATTTGCAAACTGGATACCATCAGATTAGGCCTGAATAAAGACTGGGAGTGTTGGGTCATTACAAAACCTAAACTTAATTTCCCCATTACTAATTTCTCCCTATTGTTAGTCACACCTTCTTGTCAACTGTCTGTAATGGGCCACTCTCTTATCACTTCAAAAGTTATTTTTCCTCCCTTGGTATCCTGCTGTTAATTGATTTATCTCGTTAGACTGACCTCACACTTGATAAAGCAACCCCCATCCTTTTGTTGCCGGCACAGAGGACCTGAGGGGGGGGCAACAGCGGGGTTCGTTGCCCGGTGTGCTTCGCGCCAATGAACACACCAGGGTGGAGAAGCAGACAAAGTTTATTCAAGAGCTCTGAATAGGCACTAGGAGACCAGCATGTTTCAAATCAAGCGCCCTGATACAAGCAGTTTTTCCCTTTTTATTCTTTTCTTCCTCCCCCCCTCCTTCCCTACCTCCCCCCCTTCCTCCCTCTGTAGCAGTTACATTAAACGACCTTGGCTGCGTAGCTTGTTCGCAATGTTCCCTTCTGCAAGTTATTTTGTTCTTCAGCTAGAAGCATGTAGGTTTCCCTTATTACTACCGTTTTCCAGCTGCTGGCCTGTGAGGTTAGTAAAGTTTAACATGGAGGGGCTTTCAGGTATCAGGGGGTAGCCGTGTTAGTCTGTATCTACAAAAACAACAAGGAGTCTGGTGGCACCTTAAAGACTAACAGATTTATTTGGGCATAAGCTTTCGTGGGTAAAAACCTCACTTCTTCGGATGCATAGAGTGAAAGTTACAGATGCAGGCATTATATACTGACACATGGAGAGCAGGGAGTTACTTCGCAAGTGGAGAACCACTGTTGACAGGGCCAATTCAATCAGGGTGGATGTAGTCCACTCCCAATAATAGATGAGGAGGTGTCAATTCCAGGAGAGGAAAAGCTGCTTCTGTAATGAGCCAGCCACTCCCAGTCCCTATTCAAGCCCAGATTAATGGTGTTAAATTTGCAAATGAATTTTAGTTCTGCTGTTTCTCTTTGAAGTCTGTTTCTGAAGTTTTTTTGTTCAATGATAGTGACTTTTAAATCTGTAATAGAATGACCAGGGAGATTGAAGTGTTCACTTACTGGCTTATGTATGTTACCATTCCTGGTGTCCGATTTGTGTCCATTTATTCTTTTGCGGAGGGACTGTCCGGTTTGGCCAATGCACATGGCAGAGGGGCATTGCTGGCACATGATGGCATATATAACATTAGTGGATGTGCAGGTGAATGAGCCCTTGATGGTGTGGCTGATGTGGTTGGGTCCTCTGTCCCCATATCTACTCTGGCGACACCATCAGAGAACCCAGAGTGCATGTGTGGGCCGACCATACACTGCTAATGGAAAAGCTCTGATCAAGGGTTTGCGAGGCTCCTGCACGCCTGAAGAGGCGCACCCATAGTGGGACACATCTCGAAGAACAACAATTACTGCACAGAGTGAGTGACCTCTTCTGTTGTGACACTCAGTGGTGCCTAGGTGTTGGACTTAGGCACCCAAAGTCGCTTTGTGAATCTAGCCTTTTGTCCATGACTTGTTTTGCACTCTCACCGCCTCACTGCTTCAGTGTATGGTTGCTCTTCTCTGTGCTCCCTCCAGTTTGTCTGGAGTTCTAGTAATGTGTGCCGAGCACTGACAGCAGTACGCCAAGTGCAGGCTCCAGGGCTGTATGGGGAGGGCCAGTTACAGGCTGATGCCGCCTAGAATCACACTGATGTTCTTGTATCGTCATACTGTGTTGTAAACCTTGTCTCATTTGCGGTTCCCCTCTCCTTAGTCTCCCAATCACTCCCGTTTTGCAAGGTTCCCCTTGCCAGTGAGGAGCTGAGTTTCAGATCCTTTTTCCCCCAGATGGATTAAGTACATTTTTTAAAGATGCCGCTCATTCTATTTCTGGCCTGCGTTTCTAATCATGGTCATCCTCTTCCACCTCCCGCTTCACCCATCAATTCTGTAATGATTTCAAAAGAAAGTAAATAAGATTTAGTCCTTATAACACGCCCCCTCACCACCACGGCTTTTTCCCCTGGCACCATTAGATTCTTGTTCTTTATAGATATTTTTCTTAACATGTGCCATTTTTAATCACAAGAGAATTGGGGTTGATTTGACAGGTGCTAATTACCAGGATCACGCCTCTTTCCTTTTCTGCTCAGTGTCACATTTGTTTTTTCAGAAATAATTGCTAGTGGCTTGGCAAGTTAATTAGCCATGTGATACATATCACCCAAATCCACAGTTTCTTTCCAGCTTTCTTAAGCTCTTGACATTTTCCTCTTGAGAATTGGGCCCAAGAATTCCAGTGTTTGGGGTTGCAGGGAGACCTCCATTTCAGGGAGAGAGTGCCCACCCCCATCCAGGCAAGGTTAGGGGAGTCCTTAGGTATGTACAGTTGAGTTTCATGCCTCCTTCCAGACCCATGGATTTAACCAACATAAAGAGGCACCTGTCCAAGGGCCAGATCTGGACCACGGCCCAATTCCAGCGCGACCTCATGCTGATGTTCCAGAATGCAGTGATGTATAACAGCTCTGACCATCACGTGCACCGCATGGCTGTGGAGATGCAGCGAGACGTCCTGGAGCAGCTTCAGCTGCTGGGTGAGGCCCTCCTGTGCTCAGAGGAGAGGCTGGGCTTTGGGAGGAGGTAGGGAGATGGTCAGATGAGGGGCCTGTTTTGGGGGGTAGTACCCTCCCCCAGCTCTGTTCCAAACCCTGTTCCCCTGCCCTGCACTAGCAACCATTTCTCACAGCCCATGAGAATGGCAGCTATTGCGCCTTGGTGCCAGGAAGCTGGATTAAAAAAACTAAATGTAATTTCTAGATTCCTGGGGCCTCCTCTGCCCTGGAAAGGACATCCCCTTCCTTGGCTTGGGGTGGGGCCGGGCACACTCCCTGAGCTGGATGCCCCCTTCCTTGGCTGGGGTGGTGGTGATGTTCCCAGGTTTGGGGACCTTTCTCAGGGCAGTAAAGAAAGATGCTGTCCCCAAAGAAAGGAGCTGTATAGCCCTTGGTCCCTTTAAGACCTGTGATGGGGTCTGTACCTCTGTCCCTAATTCATCGTTTAGCACGGTGGAGAAAGGGAGGGTGTATTGAAGATGATGTCAGTCTGCATAGTTGAAAGGACAATACTGAAATTGGCTGAGGCAGAGCTGTGCAGACTGTTCGTGAAATGCAGGCTCTGAGTAAGGTCATTTAAGCCTTTGAAAGGTGTCTGTTACAGCTCTTTGCTTCTACAATGTAATCCCTGTAATGAGGACATGAGGGGAAACAGCTACAAGGCCTTTAACAATCTGTTTAATCTGAGGTCTCACACACTAAACTGCCTTAATCATAATCATATGGCTACTGCACGATGTCACCACAGGGCAGAGTTAAGGTTGTTTAATGGTGCATTTCCATCCCTTAACACATTTGGATTTAAGTGTAATCTAAACTTGAATTTCCTGGGTTTGTAATGTTTGGATTGGGGATCGTTACAACAGCTCTGTAAATGTTTTTACCCTTCCATCGCTGATATGTATGCTTGCTTTTAACTGCATTTTTGGCTTGGACTCTAGGTCAGCTTGTAAACAGGGCAAAGCCACCCTTTTTTCTGCTTTTATTTCCATGTTCTCTGCTTTTAATAAATCTCGTGTGTGAAGTTGTGGTAATCTCACACAGTTGTCCCCAGAAAGAACTCCTTAACTGCTACGGGGGGAAGTTTCTGGAACCCGCCCCCCAGGCTCAGCCCCGAGGTCCTATCCCAGCCAGCTACTGCCATGAAACGTCCCGGGAAGGGGGATCGGCTTTGCAGCGCCTCAGGGCTTGTTCCTTGCCTTATTCTGTCCTCCCTGCAGGGGCTGAGGAGCCAGAGAGACTGGGCTGGGGTGACAAGCTGGAGTCCAAACTTGATGCCTGAATTCTGGTGAAAAGCCTCGTCGGTGTCCAGAAGTTAGGGAATCTGGTCCCGGTCTAGATTCCCTCTCGGCCTGGGACCGCGCCCTGCCCCCATCCCACCGGGCCTGGGGCCGCTCCCTGCCCCCATCCCACCGGGCCCGCCTGGAGCCGCTCCCTGCCCCCATCCCACCGGGCCTGGGGCCGCTCCCTGCCCCCATCCCACCGGGCCCGCCTGGAGCCGCTCCCTGCCCTCCGCCCCCATCGGGGCCACTTCCCTCTCGGCCTGGGGCCGCTCCCACCGGGCCCGCCTGGAGCCGCTCCCTGCCCTCCGCCCCCACCGGGGCCACTTCCCTCTCGGCCTGGGGCCGCTCCCTGCCCCCATCCCACCGGGCCTGGGACCGCGCCCTGCCCCCATCCCACCGGGCCTGGGGCCGCTCCCTGCCCCCCACCGCCCGCCTGGGGCCACTCCCTGCCCCCATCCCACCGGGCCTGGGGCCGCTCCCTGCCCCCATCCCACCGGGCCCGCCTGGAGCCGCTCCCTGCCCTCCGCCCCCACCGGGGCCACTTCCCTCTCGGCCTGGGGCCGCTCCCTGCCCCCATCCCACCGGGCCTGGGACCGCGCCCTGCCCCCATCCCACCGGGCCTGGGGCCGCTCCCTGCCCCCCACCGCCCGCCTGGGGCCACTTCCCTCTCGGTCTGGGGCCCTTCCCTGCCCCCGGCCGGGTGCGGCGGGCGCCGGTGGCCCGGGCTGCAGCTGGGGGGTTGTAGGCGGAGCCTGGGCCGGGCTGGGCGTGGCGAAGAGACCCGGGACACGCGCGCACACGCGGCTCCAGCAGGCGCGTGTCTCTGAGAATGGTGGGACGGTCACGCGCGTCCCTTCCCTTCGGGCACGTGGGGCCCGCGCGGCCAGGCCGCCTCCGCGGGGGGCGGGGCAAACAAGGGGAGGGTTGTTATTGGCTGGGATGGAGTCTGTAACCAGGTCCTTCCCAGGGTGCTCTGCGCGCACGCGGAAGTGGGGCAGGGGTGCGGGCCACGTGTCTGTCGATCATGGCTCGGGAGAAGCTGCCGGAGGCGGCGCCGGAGCCCGAAGCGGCGCCGGAGCGATCGTACCAGGAGCTGCTGGGGAACCTGAACCCGATCGCGCGGCCGCTGGCCTCCCGGAAGCTCACCCGCAAGCTCTACAAGTGCGTCAAGAAAGGTGGGGCCGGGACTGGGGCAGGGCAGGCCGCCGGGGTGGGACAAAGGCCAGTGGACGGGCCCGGGGAGCGGGGGAAAGGGGCCGGGAGCCCCGCTGAGCCCGGGCTGAATTCTGAGGGCCTCGTATTTCTCTTCCAGCGGCGAAACACAAGCAGATCCGGCGGGGAGTGAAGGAAGTTCAGAAATTCATCAACAAGGGCGAGAAAGGGTAAGAACCCACCAGCCCTGGCGCCCCGGGAGCTGGGCACTGAGCTGCTGCAGCATCTGCCCAGACAGGCGCTGTCCGGGCACTCGGCTCTGACCGTATCGGCCTTTAGCACTTCGTCCTGTGCCCCATGGCCAGATACGAGACAGCAGCAGCGCCGGGCCCCCTTTGTGACCAATCACCTCCTCAGCGCTCCGTGACTTTAACGTGCCGGTTCCCATCTCCCTCTACAGCTACTGATAGGTCTTCTCGCTCTGCTGTTTCAGGATCATAGTCCTTGCTGGAGACACGCTGCCCATTGAAGTTTATTGCCACATCCCTGTCATGTGTGAAGACAGGTCCCTCCCCTATGCTTACATCCCCTCCAAGTCGGTAAGGTCGGGGGGGCTCTCAGGGGTTGGGGGAATCAACCCTTCTTGGGCACCAAGAGGGCATGAAACATTCTAGCAGGATAACAAGCGATGGCTTAGGTGGTGCCTCCTTTGCCCCCCTTTCTCTTTTTGGTGCTAAGAAGCTCTTGCCCAGGGCATAAAACCCAGGTCTTTGCTGCTGCTCCCCCACAACTCCGTAAAATCACCCATTTGAGCTAAGGGATCCCTAGCAGTGACACTCTACGGCAGAGGTGGGCAAACTTTTTGGCCTGAGGGCCACATTGGGGTTGCAAAACTGTATGGCAGGCCAGGTAGACAAGGCTGTGCCTCCCCAAACAGCCTGGCCCCCGCCTCCTATCCGCCACTTCCCACCCCCTGACTACCCTCCTCAGAACTCCCGACCCATCCAACCCCTGCTCCTTGTCTCCTGACTGAGCCCCCCCATTCAACCCCCCTGTTCCCTTTCCCCTGACTGCCCCAACCCCTACCCACACCCTGACAGGCCCCCCGGGACTCCCACGCCTATCCAATGGCCCTCTGTTCCCCGTCCCCTGACAGCCCCTCCCCCCAGAACCTCTGCCGCCATCCAACCTCTCTGCCCCCTTACCATGCGGCTCAGAGCAGCAGAAGCTCACAGCCCAGCCAGAGCCAGCCGCGCTGCCTGCACGGGACAGCAGGGGAGGGGCCGGGGGCTAGCCTCCCTTGATGGGAGTTCAGGGGCTGTAGTTTGCCCACCTCTGCTCTACGGGCTGTTTGTCATCCTGCTTCAAGGGTGGGGTTGAAGAGGGGACACTGCCTACCACTGAAGCCTTTATTTTGCCAGAAGTAACACAGCCAGGCAAATGTTTTAAGCTGCCTGGGGTAATACTGTGAAGTGTGCTCTAGTCTATGGGCCAAAGGAGACTTTCACCTTTGTTCCTAAAACATTATTTGCCCAGCTGCAGCCAGGAGATAGCGATGTTCTGTTCTCATCTGGCAGCTCCTTTAAATTGTCCAAATAACAAAACAAAAAACCCAAGGGGAGCCCTACACAATCGTCTCTAAGGGGGTGTCTCCAGCTGGCATCCTTAGGGCTTTAACCTGCCTTCGACCCAGCAAGACATTGGCCCTGCTGACTTCGTGCCATCCTTGCAGAGTACAGCTGGGCCCCGTGAGGCCAGACATTCCTGGATCAGCAAGGACAGGCTGGGGGAGGAGTTGGGGAAGAGAAGTCCCTCTAACACAGCAGACCCCCAAATGGGGTCATGCCCTGGCAATCCCTCCTATGCAACGGGTGCTGTCTTGCTCTGCACAGCGTGACCTCGCCTCTGTGGTGTGTGCACGGTCACGGTGCATTGATGATGCCATTTTGTTCTATGAAATGGCTTCCTCGACACAGCATGACCTCACACGCCGCACAGCTACGCAGTCACGCTGTGTGGAGGAGAACATTTTGCTCTTCAGAATGATGTACTCCGTACCCTCTGGGGTCCCGGGAGGAAATAATTCAAATGGGGTTGTCCCACAAAAAGTTTGGGAACCCTTGCTCTAACCTGGGGGGGGTGGGAGGGAGAGAGACTGCTCAGCTGTGGGAAGGTTGCTTTACAACTTGGTTCAGTCACTTGGGGGTGATTGTAGGGTCAGGGGAGCCATATTCTCCCCTGTGGGGTGGAGTGCAGGGGTCTGCTCTCCTCCAGAGGAGTGGTAGGGGTCCCACTCCCCCCCCAGTGGATGGGGCTGTCTGCTGATGGAGGTCACCAGCAGCTTTCCTGGACATGCCTGATATCCTCTTCCTCTTGTTCAGGATCTGGGAGCAGCTGGAGGCTCAAAGCGCCCAACCTGTGTGATAATGATCAAGCCACATGAGGAGTACCAGGAGG
The DNA here is from genome assembly GCF_028017835.1 of Emys orbicularis. NCBI lineage: Eukaryota > Metazoa > Chordata > Testudines > Emydidae > Emys > Emys orbicularis. The sequence continues at coordinate 113,579,232 of NC_088690.1, read as the reverse complement.
CATATGAGGAGTGTTGGGAGGAGGTTGTGTCTCTTCCTGTCCCCCTGTGAAGTGCCTGCTCTGGAGCTTCTGGCTGGCTGGGCCTGCGCTGCCCCAGCAACATTCGCTGGCCTCCGAGGACTTTACAAAATGAAACGTGCGCTGGTCCTGCAGCGACTTGCTGGGTGCTCAGTGTGGGGGAGAGGGGGCTGCATGGACCCTGGGCTTTTTACATTTAACCAAAAAAAATTGTTCTGAAATAATTGAGTAGCAGCTGCTGAGGGTGGGGGCAGATGGTGATGAACCTCCCCCTTGAAGGGCCAGGGAGAGCAGGCTTCCTGGACGGGCTAGCAATCCTGTGGGGGACGAGCCCAAGCCATGAGCAGCGAGTCAGACCTGTTCTGTGGTGGATGAAATAAATGTATTTGTACAGCTGTTTGCTGGGGTTGTTAGTAAAGTCGCTGTTGGAGGCACCCTGGCTTTAAGGCTACATTCTGAGCCGGTGGCTGATGTGCCATCACCAGCAGGGCTGGGCCTGAAGGCTGAATAATGGAAAGTGGGGGAGGAACAAGGATGATTGGGTAGAAATGACATTAGCACAGAAACCGCTTTCTTTCTGGCCCACCAGCATTTGCCCTGAACTAAATAGAGGCCATTGCGCTGGGTGCAGAAGGGCTAGAGAGGGTTGGTGTCCCTTTCAGTCAAGCCCAGCCATGGCTAGGTGGGAACCATTGTGTTGGGGGCTTGGACCCCATGTTAGGAGGCAAAGTGGAGCCTGGGCTAAATGACCAAAAGACTACAGTGAATTTGGCTAAATGAATGTAAGGCAGGACCCATGCCTACCTACTGCAACATGCACTCCCCAGCCATGGCGCATGCCTGACTGATGGCCTCTCTCTGCATCAAAAATATCAGCCTCCTGTGTGCTTCCTTGTGGGATCGCGGGGCGAGAGGAATTTGGACTCCTCTCTCCAGCCCTTGGGGGGCAGCTGCTTGTGACCAGTCCCCACAACCCTCGGTTATGCCCAGCCTGCTGAGGGGGGGGTGGAGAGGTATTGAGGACTAGTATGCATTTCTTCTCCCCCCTTCCCCCTGGTGGGGAGATGACTCCAGCATGTGGGATGTCTGACAGGCAGTGAGGCTGGGGTCTCAGAGCTGCAGTCAGCCACGCATGGGGTGATTGTGCAGTATTGTCGCATGCGTTGATTCTATCCTAGTTGGTGCAAAAAACCCTCCACCCTTTCCTTCCACCACCCGGCTGTGCCCCACTGCTGTGCTGGCTGGGGGCAGCCTGGAATGACAACGAGTTATGACCCACCCCAGCCTCTCATTCAGCTAGGCCCAAAGGGCAACAGATTCCCTCCCTGAGGGCTGCTGAGCCCAGGGGTGAGGTACTGACCAGCTATCGGGCACCTCGTACCCTAGAGCAGCAGGGAGCTGCTCCGTGGGCCTGGAAGCGCTTCAGACAGCGCTCTGATCCGGATCTGAAAGCCACGGGGGCAAACAAACAAGGATGAGCAACCAATTGCTCTGCTCTTAGCAGCAGGTACTGGCAGCTATCCTGGATGTACAGGCTGGACCCCCACCACTACTGGACTCCAGCCATCACTGCCAGCTCTGGGGGATGGGAGACAGGGCTGCAAAGCTACTGCAGAGTCCACCCCAGGCTCACAGCCCAGTCGCTGCTGGCCAGGCCAGCCTTGCCCTGAGAGCAGCCCCAGCACCCTGAGCTCTAGACTAAATCCGCCACGTGTAGCCATCGTGCCCTACTTCTGTACACTCTGCAGCCTGGGAGACTGCCTCTGGAGCAGGATCAAAGGAGCCCAAGCGAGGGCACACTCAGGCTGCAGCTACACCGGGCACTAGAACATTTCGGCATGGTTAAAACTGACACGGCCTCCTGAGCCAGGAGGCCCCTCCCTGCTGCCCAAGGAGCTCCGAGAGCACGGCGGAAAGGCTAACAGGCTTTATTTTCTGGAATTTATAAAATGGCTCCAGGCAGCTCCCGCTTTAATATTTACAATGCAAAAAATATCAGTAAATGCACAAGGGACTGTACAGCATGGCCACTGCCCTGGCAGAGGGCTAGGAACGCTCCAGTAGCCACGCTCGAGGCCAGGAGGGGCTCCGCCTATTAGTGAGCAGACAGCTACCCGGCACTCCGGACAGAGTGGGAGCGCAGAGTGAGCAGGGCAGCATAAGCCAGATCACTAGGAGAGCACACACTGAGGCAGCACGGCCTCCCGGAGCTCGCAGCAGCAAGCACATCACACTGCTGCTCTGTCCATTCTCAGAGGGTGGTCAGGCTCAGGTCCCACTGCTCTGGACCTTGCACTAGGTTCAGCAGAAGGAAGGGACCCCAATGGGGCTGCAGTGGACAGAGCTGCTCTCAGACCCTCAGCCTAACAGACAGCCCACGCCCTGCCGTGGGCAGCACCACCGCCTCTCGCACTGCGAGGGTGGGACAGGCCATCTAAGGGGAAGAGCAGTGACCTATTGCCACAGCCCTTCCAACCCCACCAGCGTCAGAAGATGATGCGCTTCCCATCAGCCGGGTTCTGCTCCATGGGGCAGTAGGGACACTTCAGCCTGAGGAGAGGTCCAGAGACAAAGGCATCAGGCACGAAGGCCAGGGAACACAGAGAAAACGGCAGAGCTCTGGGGCACTGCAGGGAGCACAGCCACAGGGGGCCGACAGCAGCAGAAGTCTGCCCCTCCCGGCACAGTCCAGCCCTCAAGGCTCAGTCTAAGGAAGGCCTGGGGCTAGCCGTAGGCAGGCAGCAGCACTGCTTGTGCACCCTACTTCCCAGCACCAGAGATAACAAGCCCTGCTTATCAGCATACACGGCACCCAGCCCGTTCAGGCTCACTGCTACCCGCAGCACCCAGCTGCAGGAGAGCAGGGGAGCTCGGGAAGGCGATCTGGCCCAGACTAGCACAAGGCCAGCCAGGAACCCTGGCGGTAAAGGGCACAGGCCAAGGGATCTTCAGAGCACTCACGCTCCCATGGCACCGGGCTGCATCACACAAAGTGATGCCAGGCGAGGGCCAAGCCTGCAGGACAGGGGCTGCAGGGCGGAGGTGGGGCAGGGTCCACGGCCTGAGCATGTCAAGAAACCAAACTTACTTCCCCCCATTGATGAGCTTGTTGAGCGCGTCCCGGGAGATGACGTGCCCGCAGATGAGTTTGATAGGCGGATTGGAGTCAGTCGTCTGCTGGCGAAGGATGGGGCAGGCGAACACTGAGTGGTACCAGCACTTCATGCCCAGCTCAATTTCAATCTGCCAAGAGAGCGCAGGGAGGTCAGCCCCACTGCCTCGCCCCGCCCCCCCGCCGCCCCTCGAGATGGCACTTACAGGCAGCTCATCCTTGTGGCTCCAGACACCCGTGCACTGTCTCTGCTCAATCACCGCCTTGATGTTCATCAGCACGGGCAGCGCCACACATCCAGACGCGAAGCTGCGTGAGAGGGAGAGGCCTTAGCACTTGGTGGTGCTGCTAAGGGGGGACCCCGCAGGCCCTGGCCTGGGGCTTACCTGACACTGAGAGGGGATTCCACCGAGAGCCCCAGCAGGGCACAAGCGTCGCGGGTGAAGGTCTCGCAGATCTCTGTCCAGTGCCGGGCATCCAGCAGGTGGCAGTACGGGGAGTTCTCAATGCCCAGGGGCAGGTACACCAGGCTGCCCATCATGACCTGGATCTCTGAACAACACAACACCCTGGTTGGCCTCAAGAAGCAGCATGGCCACAGCCCCCCACCCTGTCCTGCCAACCAGCCAATGCCTCCAGTACGGGGCTAGTGATGGGGCCCCCTGTAGCCTGGGAATGGGGCTACCCAGCCTGGCAGTCCCGTGCCCCACTAGGGAGGCCAGTGGCAGGGCCCCACGTGGCATAGTCTCACCTCGCTGGTGCAGGCGGGCAAAGGGCTGGAAGTGGCGAGCGTAGCTCAGGGCCTCCAGCTGCTTGTCAGGGCCGCCAGCCAGGAGCCGGATGAAGTGGAGACGATGCAGCTTGAATTCCAGGGAGCTGTTCAGCTCCAGCAGACGCTGCCTGTTTGAGATTGCCCAGCTGGATAGGAAAGAACAGGGGGCAGCTAAGTCCTGGCTGTCCTGGGGAGGTGGGCAGGACAGCCAGGAAGCTCTCACTGATGCCCAACCTGACAAGACGAGGATGGGGTTATTCCCGTTCCTGGAGACTGTTTTGTGTGAAATGCCCCTGGCCGGGCTGGCCTAGAGGGCTCCTTTCCCTCCAGTGTCTATAATTCCAGGGACTGCCCAGGTAGCACCAGAGTCAGTTGGGGTGAAAAAAGGAACATAAGTGGCTCATGGGCAAGAGGGTGTGTCAGGCCCTGCAGATGGCGCTGCCCCAGGAGGGCTGGTCAGGGGGTGTTAAGGAGCATTGTGCTTGTAGGCCTCATTCCGACAGGGGTGCAAGGAGCATGCTCTAGCAGGCAGGGTGAGTGAGATCATCACACGTTAGCTGGGGTGCACCGGGCTCTCCCTTGACCAGCCAAAGCACCCCATACCCCAACCCAGACTCGGTGCATGAGTCAAGCAGAAGGGGAGGGGCCACTTTCAGTAAGGATGGGGAGGCTGTGGGCGAGGAGGGGCACTGGATGCTCGGCACTCCCAGATGATTGGTTCTTACTCCAGAGCAGGACGCAGGTCCTGCTCGTGCAGCGCTTCCAGGATCCGGTTCAGCTCCAAGAACGGCTGCTTGAAGTCCAAGTCCACATTCAGGGTGGACTCCTGTGGAGAATGAGAGCCAGTGGTCACATCCCACCATCCTCTTGGGGAGGGCGGCATGCACCGGGGCGGAGGGGTGGTGCCACGAGAGGCTCCCCAGCCAGAGATGGGCAAGGTTTCCTACCCTGCGTGATGGAGAGAGGCCCCCCACCTTGGAGCACAGAGCACATGCAGGAGAGCAGCAGACTTGGCAGCTGCAATTTGGTCCCTGCAGAGCTGGGCAGGGCCTCATACCAACTGGCCTGGGTCAGCTAGAGGCGCTGGCCTGGAGCAAACCTTGCCAGTGGCTAATGCTGAGTAAGGCCCACTCACCAGAGAGCAGGCCACAGCACTCCTGGTTCCCTCTGCCCCAGGGAGGCCACAACCCTCCCTCACACAATGCTGCTGTGTGGCAAGCTAGCACCAGTCTCATGACCGGCAGCCCTGGTACCTGGGACAGCTCCTCCGCCACACTCAGCATGCCCTGCTGGTACAAGTGCTCCACAATCGCCATCTGCAGAATCTGCTGCTGCTTCTCCCGCGACTCCCAGACCGAATCCGAGACCACGCTGCAGAGCTCGGCATCGAAGTTCTGGGAGATGAATGAGAGGAGTCAGTGGTGCCCCTGAGAATGAGGGGACGGCCCCCCATCTATCACCTCCCGGCCTGATCACATGCTCACAAACAAACCCCCTGCAGCTGCCTGCAAAGCCACCCCACAACAGCACCCTCCCACCCAAACCATTGCGGCCCCTGCATGGAGCTGCATTCAATTGGCTGGCTGGATCACAGCCTCAGCGCCACAACAGCGCATTTCTGGGTGGGTGGCGGCACAGTAGTAGGAGGTCATGACACTCTGTACCTCAAAGCAGCACCCTGGACCCCCCCATATTCACCCCATCATATAATTATGATCTATTTCATACAAAGCATGCCATGTAAGGAATCATATGAAAGGTCATGATCTGCAGAAACCCATTGTTCTGTCCAAATATGTATGCCATTTGTGTGTATGAAGTTGTGAGATTTTGCTGTATGGTTGTTACTAGTTCTCTAGTGACAACAGAGGAGGTGATCCCCACCCAGGAGGGTGTTAAGTGACCATTAAACAGCAGGGGAGTTGTAAACAAGGGATTTACAATACGAATACAGTAAGAGGGCTGCACAAGAATCACACAATGGGGGATTGCTCAACTCCATGACTCAGCAAAGCCCACCTGGGCTAATGTTTTCCAGGCACAGGGACTGAGGATATAAAATAGGGGACAGCGGCATCATGCCTTGGCCTTTCGCCTCCCCCACCTACGCTGGAAGCAACAAGAACACTGGGAAGACAAAGACTTGAACTGAGGAGACTGGTCCCAGGCTTAAAGGGGAAGCCTGTGTGTTAAGGACTATAACCTATTTGCAACATCCAGTGGGGTGAGAAAAACTGCTTCATCCCAATACTGCCTAATGTAATAAGGTTTAAGATTTAGACTGCACACTTATCTTTTATTTCCTTTGGTAACTCTCTCTGATCTTTTGTGGCTACCACTTCTAATCACTTAAAATCTCTCTGTAGTTAATAAATCTGTTTTATATTTTACCTAAAACAGTGTGTTTCAATTGAAGTGCTTGGTAAATCTCAGCTCATTTTACAAAGGCTAGTGTCTGTCCTCTCCACATCGAGGGAGGGTGGACTGGGTAATAAACGTACACTGGTCAGGCTTCTGACCAGGGCAAGACGGAACAGCTCTGGGGTGCAAGGTTGGGGTCTTGGAAGATTTGCTGGTGCCTTTCTCCATGTGATTCATGAGTGTCTCTGGGAGCATTTAGCTGGGGGTGGGCTCCACGTGCTGCTGTACTGAGTGATAACAGCGCCTGGAGGGGTTTGCTGCTTTTCACTAGCAGAGCATTGTGAGAGACAGCCCAGTTTGGAGAGTTAAGGGGGCACAGCAGTACTCCAGTTCCAAGCTGTACCCCAGGGAGCCCGTCACAGAGGTGGAATGTGAGCTCCTTAGGGCCAAGAACACATCAGCACAGGAGGGCCCCGATCCTGACTGCAGCACATATAACAGGCATGAACGCACAGGAGCAGGAGACGCTCAGGACCATAGAAAGCCCAACACCATGAAAACTGGCTCCCACCATGATGCCACTGGGCACCAGCAGATGAGGGAGACCTTGGGGGAAATCTTCTCTCCATGCTCCAGCCTGCCAAGGGCCAAAGAACCAATGGGAGCAAAAGCCATCACTAAGGCAGGGATTCCCATCTGGGGCCCGGGTCCAGCCCCTGGACTCTAGATGAAAGGGAGTACTCACCCTATCGATGGCTTTGCCCACCCTGGAGACACTGCTGTGAATATCTTTATGGTCCGAGGCCAGTTTCTGCACCGTGTCTTTGATCTTCCGACAGCACTGGGCCATCACCAGGGAGAGCGTGGCAGAGAGTGGTGCCCCCTGCAGGGCTGCAGCAGAAAGGCTCTTCAGACCTGGCTGCGTGGACTAGCCAGGAGCCTATTCCAGGAAGTTCAATGCCCTTACTGCCAAGGCTTTGCACCAGAAAAGCAGTAGCTTTGAGCTACATCTGCCAAACTCTGCACCATGCACCAGAACTCCCCCTCCCCCGCCAGAACAACGAGCCCTGTGCTAGGCTGCGGTGTGACTTCCGTTTAACTAAACCGCCTCTAATCCACCGGAGTTTGGGAACTGCTCCCTGCTGCAGGGCTGGGATCTGGAGCAGCCTGAGCACCCAGGGGCCAGATAATGCAGAACTGAATGGGAGCAGCTGGAAATGGTTGGTGCAGCCGAGGGCTTTGACTAGTGCGGGTCTAAAGCAGGGGTGAGCAAACTTTTTTGCCTGAGGGCCACATCAGGGTTGTGCAACTGTATGGAGGGCTGGGTAGGGAAGGATGTGCCTCCCCAAACAGCCTGGCCCCCACCTCCTGACTGCCCCCCTCAGAGCCCCCGACCCATCCAAACCCCCCTTCTCCTTGTCCCCTGACCGCCCCCTCCCGGGACCCCCGCCCCCTATCCAACCCCCCTGCTCCCTGTCCCCTGACTGCCCCGACCTCTGTCCACACCCCCGCCCCCTGAGAGCCCCCCCTGGGACTCCCACTCCCAACCCTCCCTGTTCCCCATCCCCTGACTGCCCCCCCCCCGAACCTCTGCCCCATCCAACCACCCCCTGCTCCCTGACTGCCCCCCAGGACTCCCCGCTCCCTTACCCAACCCCCCTGCTCCCCGCCCCCTTACCAGCAGCAGGAGCTCACATCCACGACACCCGGCCAGAGCCAGCTGCGCTCCCCACGCTGCCCAGTGGGAGCAGCGGGCCAGAGCGCGGCCCGCACGGCAGCGTGGCTGCGGGGGAGGGGGGACAGGCTCCCCGGCCGGGATCTCAGGGGCCGGGCAGGACGGTCCCGTGGGCCGTAATTTGCCCACGTCTGGTCTAGAGCAACAGCCTCAGATACTCAATAGCACCCTCTGCAGGCAGACGCCTCACAGCGCACGCCCGGACAGAAAGCTCTGCCAGGATTCCGCCCCCCAAGAGTAGGCGTGTCCCCGCACTGGCCTACAGCCTCCCTACTCAGAACGAGGGCTGAGCCACAGGGCTGTCTGCTCAGCAGATGGAAGCGGAGGTCAGTCTCCATCCATAGCTCTGCCGTCAGTGACCACCCCGCCCGGACACGGCGCTCTGCCCCTAAGCAGCAAGCTGCGGTTTGGGAACAGGCCCGGCTCCAGAAGCAGCACTGTGCTGCGTCACTACATCACGCTGGCGAGCTGTGGTACCTGCGCTGCCGAGATCCTGGCGCAGTTGGCTCACGTAACAGAGCAGCTCCTCCAGGCTCTGCTCACAGTGCTGCCCGTAGCTCAGGAACTTGTGCAGCACTTTGTCCAGCTCTCGCTCCACACAGGCGCACAGCTCCATCACCCGACGGACCCTATGGGGAGAAGCACACAACACAGGCGCACAGCTCCATCATCCGACAGACCCTATGGGGGGAAGCACACAACACAGGCACGCGGCTCCATCACCCGACGGACCCTGCAGGGGGAGCGCACCACACAGGCGCGCGGCTCCATCACCCGACAGATCCTACGGGGGGAGCGCACCGCACAGGCGCGCGGCTCCATCACCCGACGGACCCTGCGGGGGGAGCGCACCACACAGCTCCATCACCCGACGGACCCTGCGGGGGGAGCGCACCGCAGAGGCGCGCGGCTCCATCACCCAACGGACCCTACGGGGGGAGCGCACCGCACAGGCGCGCGGCTCCATCACCCGACGGACCCTGCGGGGGGGAGCGCACCGCACAGCTCCATCACCCGACGGACCCTGCGGGGGGAGCGCACCGCACAGGCGCGCGGCTCCATCGCCCGACGGACCCTGCGGGGGGAGCGCACCGCACAGGCGCGCGGCTCCATCGCCCGACGGACCCTGCGGGGGGAGCGCACCGCACAGGCGCGCGGCTCCATCGCCCGACGGACCCTGCGGGGGGGAGCGCACCGCACAGGCGCGCGGCTCCATCGCCCGACGGACCCTGCTTGGGGAGCGCACCGCACAGGCGCGCGGCTCCATCGCCCGACGGACCCTGCGGGGGGAGCGCACCGCACAGGCGCGCGGCTCCATCGCCTGACGGACCCTGCGGGGGGGAGCGCACCGCACAGGCGCGCGGCCCCATCGCCCGACGGACCCTGCTTGGGGAGCGCACCGCACAGGCGCGCGGCTCCATCGCCCGACGGACCCTGCGGGGGGGAGCGCACCGCACAGGCGCGCGGCTCCATCGCCCGACGGACCCTGCGGGGGGAGCGCACCGCACAGGCGCGCAGCTCCATCGCCCGACGGACCCTGCTTGGGGAGCGCACCGCACAGGCGCGCGGCTCCATCGCCCGACGGACCCTGCGGGGGGAGCGCACCGCACAGGCGCGCGGCTCCATCACCCGACGGACCCTGCGGGGGGAGCGCACCGCACAGCTCCATCACCCGACGGACCCTGCGGGGGGGAGCGCACCGCACAGGCGCGCGGCTCCATCGCCCGACGGACCCTGCTTGGGGAGCGCACCGCACAGGCGCGCGGCTCCATCGCCCGACGGACCCTGCGGGGGGAGCGCACCGCACAGGCGCGCGGCTCCATCGCCCGACGGACCCTGCGGGGGGAGCGCACCGCACAGGCGCGCGGCCCCATCGCCCGACGGACCCTGCTTGGGGAGCGCACCGCACAGGCGCGCGGCTCCATCGCCCGACGGACCCTGCGGGGGGAGCGCACCGCACAGGCGCGCGGCTCCATCGCCCGACGGACCCTGCGGGGGGAGCGCACCGCACAGGCGCGCGGCTCCATCGCCCGACGGACCCTGCGGGGGGGAGCGCACCGCACAGCTCCATCACCCGACGGACCCTGCGGGGGGAGCGCACCGCACAGGCGCGCGGCTCCATCGCCCGACGGGTCCTGCGGGGGGAGCGCACCGCACAGGCGCGCGGCTCCATCACCCGACGGACCCTGCGGGGGGAGCGCACCGCACAGCTCCATCACCCGACGGACCCTGCGGGGGGAGCGCACCGCACAGGCGCGCGGCTCCATCGCCCGACGGGCCCTGCGGGGGGAGCGCACCGCACAGGCGCGCGGCTCCATCGCCCGACGGGTCCTGCGGGGGGAGCGCACCGCACAGGCGCGCGGCTCCATCGCCCCCCCGCCGAGCCCCCCGTCCGCACGCGCTGCCCCCCCGGACCATGCCGAGCTGGGGCTCCAGCCCCCGAGGCCGCCGGGCTCGGCCCGCTCCGCTCACCCGGCGCCGGGGCGGCTTCAGCCCAGCGCTTCCGGCAGCTGCCGCGTCCGGGGCCCGGACTGTCCCGGATCCCCCTCCCCGGGAGACGCGCAGTGGTAGGTTCCTACGGCAGCCGGCGTGGGAGGGGGCTGGACTGGCCCATTACTGCGGGAGGGGCTTACCTAGGGACTCGCCGCCCCCTGGTCTCCCGAACTTGGTACCGCCCGTCCACAGTGCGGGGAAACCATCCTCGCCGGGCGGGGGGAAGGGGAGGGCGCTGGAATGTACCATTTCCTGGGTGTTTAGCCCGAGATTCCTGGCCGTCCGGGCGCCCAAACTGCCGTGCAGCGCGCGGCTCCTAGCGGGGGGGTCGGTGCTGGGGGGAGGGAACCGTGCAGGGGGTTCAGTAATGGGGGGGGTCAGTGCGGGAGGGTGGGAACGGTGCGGGGGGGGGTCAGTGTTGGGGGGAGGGAACCGTGCGGGAGGGGTCAATGATGGGGGGAGGGAACCGTGCGAAGGGGGTCGGTGCTGTGGGAGGGTCAGTACTGGGGGGAGGGAACGGTTTGGGGGGGGGTCAGTGCTAGGGGGAGGGAATGGTGCGGGGGGGTCAGTGCTGGGGGGGTCAGTGCGGGAGGGTGGGAACCGTGCAGGGGGGGGTCAGTGATGGGGGGAGGGAATGGTGCGGGGGGGTCAGTGCTGGGGGGGTCAGTGCGGGAGGGTGGGAACCGTGCAGGGGGGGGTCAGTGATGGGGGGAGGGAATGGTGCGGGGGGGTCAGTGCGGGAGGGTGGGAACCGTGCAGGGGGGGGGTCAGTGATGGGGGGGGTCAGTGCGGGAGGGTGGGAACCGTGCAGGGGGGGGTCAGTGATGGGGGGAGGGAATGGTGCGGGGGGGTCAGTGCAGGAGGGTGGGAACCGTGCAGGGGGGGGGTCAGTGATGGGGGGAGGGAATGGTGCGGGGGGGGTCAGTGTTGGGGGGAGGGAACCATGTGGGGGGGCGGTCAATGATGGGGGGAGGGAACCGTGTGAAGGGGGTCGGTGCTGGGGGGAGGGAACGGTTCAGGGGGGGTCAGTGCTGGGGGGAGGGAATGGTGCGGGGGGGTCAGTGCTGGGGGGGGCAGTCAAGGCCCAGGCGGGCTCTGCTCCTGGGGAGGGAAGAAAGACTGTTGGGTCAGCACCTAGCAGGGAACCCACAATACCATTTGTGATCTCGTGCCCTTCGTACTGGCCCCACGTGCCTGGAGTCGGGGTGTCCCTGGCTCCCCCCGCCCCTGCTCCCTGCCTCAGCCCACAGCACAGGGGCTGCAGCTGCACTCAGGGGCTCCAGCCTCATGCCAGGCCCTGGGGAAGGGTGAGACAGTGACCAGGGTTCCCTGGGCCCAGGTGAACACAGGAGCTGGTAGGGGCCCAGGATTCTCCAGTGGGCCCACCTCTCAGCTCAGAGCTTTGGGCTGCCAGGCCAACCCCAGGAAGCACTAGTGGCTTCTCTGGGGGCATGCAGAGCTGCAGCTGCCAGTTTGCCTCACGGTGCTGCACATGCCGCTGTCTGAGCACCAGCCCAACGAGGGGCCCGGATGCCTGCACTGACCCTCCTGGCCAGGAGCAGGCATGGAGTGGCATATGCAGGTCTGGGTGTGTTTTCAGAGAGGAGACATGCAGCACCCAGGCTGGAGGGAGCATGTTAGCAGCTTGGTTCAGTGACAGAAATAGGACTTCACATCTCACCAGCCATAACCTTACCTGAGGGGGGAGGGGAGTTGTACAGGAGCTAGACAGGGGTGTAACTAGGAGCGAGGGGCTGGAATCAGGCGATGGAGTTGTCAGGCTGAACAATGCTGTAGAAGTCACTGCTGCCCTGGCCACACCAGCTGCATTCATGCCTTAGTGCCCTAAGAAGAGAGCATTTTGCTGGGGTGGGTTGGAAAGGGTTCCACAGGGTCCCTTTGGTTCAGTGATGGTGCATGGGTCAAAGAGAGACAGTGGCAGTATGAGGGTGTCTGCACAGGCTAGAAGCATGGGGAGGAAGGGCTGTCGTAGTCTCAGGATCCCAAGTCAGGGCGAGCTGCTCGGCAGTGCTTTTGGAGAAGGGCCCCTGCAGCATAGCAATGACAGTTACACCCGGCCGGGCCTCCATCTCTCTGAGTGTGAATCAATGTTGTGGAATTCAGGAAACCGGTTTCACCACCAACCCAATAATCTAAACACTCGGTTCTTCCTGAGACGCCACGACTCTGCCCTGTGGCATCTGCGGCAGGAGCTTGGTTTCTGGCTTCCCTGCCAAGTTTTGGTGCCGCCCTCTCCTGGGTCCCACCTCACCTCCCCATGGCTCTAATTGTTGGGTGTAAACCTGCTGCAAGAGCCCTGGCCTGATGTGGGCACCAGCAAACAAATGAGATTTCAACAGCCAGCTGGCCCAGAATAACAAACCTGCAGCAGATCCCGGGCTCGGGCTCCAGCTCCTCAGAGCCAAGCCCCACTGGGCTAGCAGCCAGGAGCACTGCTGTGTGTGCACAGCCTGTCACTGCAGGGCCAAGCCAGATCAATGGCGTGGACAGGTGCCAGGCACCACCATGACAAGAGGGGATTTAAAAGGAGACACTGGCCAGTGGTTGAGGGTACTACAACTGTTGGCATCTTGTGTATTTCAGTTCCAAGCAGAGTCGAGAGGGTGCTGCCAGGACGAGGCCAGAGAGATTGACCCTGCCAGCCCCCAGCACCTGTGTCCAGCAGGACTGAGTAGATGGGTGGAGAGGAACCAATCAGATAACCTGCAGCTGGGAGAGGCAAGTGGTGCTGCACCAGGACTGCTCGGGGGGGCTTGTGTCTGACCTTAAAGAGCAGCATGTCGCTGCCAGCCCATTAGAGACAAACCAGAGCCCCCACTCCAGCAGGAACACACACAATGGAGCAGGCAGCTCCTGTAGGTGGGGCCCAGCCCTGCTGCTAGCACTGGGCAGCCAGGGGCCAGGCCACGTGGAGCCCTGTCTGCATCATCCTCAGAAACTGGGCCCATGGTCCCCACGCTGGGAGCACTGCTCCCCTTCCCAGACTCGCCTGCCTTTAGCTCAACATCCCTGGTCAGCAGCAAATGGAGTTTTGGCTGCAGCAACCTCCTGGGGTGCAGAGTAAATACCAGCTTCACTGCTGCCCTATACTGTCAGCTGGGAGGCCTGTAGCTCACCCACGTGAGCACCCAGGGACGGCTGCTGGGGTCACCCCCATGGAGGGAGAGAAAAGCAGCCACAGGAGCCAGAAGTACCAAATTCAGATTTATTCCAGGAGAGGCTGAGCAGAGCCGTGCCAGGCCTGGACCTTCATATCCAGAGCACCCAGCAGCCAGCCCCGTGCCTCACCCCATGGTGCTAGCCTGCCCCTGCCCACCCCTCAGCACCAAGCCACAGCCTACGTTCTGCTTCCCTGGGTGCTCTGCAGCTGAATGGGGGGAAAGCTGACCACACCTTCCCCCTGATTGCACTTGTGCCTGTGACCCCACCAGGTGCTCTCCTGTGGGCTCTCGCTCTACACAGGCAGGTCCCATCCCTCCCCTCACCCTGGGCTGGGCTGGGCCGGGCCGGGCCGGTGGGGGAAAAGGTTCTTCATTTATCTCATCTCACTAGGCATGTGCTACTGCCTCACGGGAAAGCTTCATACCCAGACGTCGGCTGGGCCAGAACGGGGGAGGGTGGGCAAGGATAGGTCTGAGCGATGGTGCATGCTCTCTGGCAGGAGCTGCTTTCCATCTCCCCTTCTCTAGGTCAGGATACCGACCCAGCTCCGAAGCAGCACGAGAAGCCCCAGCACAGAGGCCACAGCCCTGGGTGGTCTGCAAAGCCCCTGCACCTGTCCCCCATGGCATGAGCCCTCTAGGCTCTCCTTTCCTCCTGCTGCAGAGACTCCAGCAGAGCCAGGTGCCAGGGCGGCTCTAGCCCCGGCAGGAAGTGCTCCGCAGCATCCGTGTTTCACATTTCCCAGGCCTCAAGCCCCAAGGCCAGGCTACCTGCATGGGCACAGCAGGGCAGGTTTACTCTGCCTGCAGCTCTCTGCTGGGGCCAGTGAGCAGTGCAGCCTCAGTGTGAAGGCCATGCAGCAAGACTGGCAGGCATGCAGCTTGGACAGTGTAAGGAGAGGAAGTTGGGCATCTCCCCAGCAGGGCCAGAGCCCTTGCTGGGGTAGGAAGCAGCAGGGGATGGGGGAGGAGGAACAGGAAATCCCACTTGATGCTGGGCTTCTGTTTGCCAGACAGTAAAAATCATGGTGCAAACTTGCCCTCCCAAGGCAGCTGTTGGAACACAGGCCCCTGCTGCAGAGGCAGAAGTAACACTTGCTCCTGAGACTCTCCCTGGGATAGACCTGCAGTGCTCACAGCATCATCAGTCTGAATGGAGAAGCCCCCTTGGCTAGCCCAGTCAATCCATGCTGCAGCCTGGGTACCATCCCAAGAGCTCTTGCTCCTTCCCAGTCCAGGCTGCTGGCTTCCCATTCAGATTTTTGAAGACTCGACTCTCTCGATCCAGGGTGAGTCTGCGTCAGCATCTCTGGACTCAGCCCGCAGCTGCCGCAGCTCCCTTTCCAAAGCCTGGCTGCGGTGGTACATCTCCATGTAGCTTGCCTGGATCTCCCTCTGGTAGCGCAGCACTTTCTCCTTCTCCTCCTGCCAGGTTTTCCGCTCCAGCTCAAAGTTCACAGCCTTCAGCTGGCCCTGGCGCCGCTCACGCAGCAGCTCTGCCCACAGCCACTCCACCTGCCTCTCCGGGGGCTCACCACTCTCGCTGTGAAGACCCCAACACTTGGAGTCGTCAGTTTCACAGCCAGAGAAGTCCTGGCAGACTGGCATGGGAGCATCCCCCAAAGGGAGGGAGGAGCTGGGCTCTGGTGGGGCCTGGAAGGAGTCCCCTAGCTGGGCCAGCTGAGAGTCCTTGGCTTGCACCTCTGCCCGGGCCTCCCGCAGCTGGGTCTTCAAGCTGAAGATCTCACTGACTTTCTGGGCCATCT
Organism: Emys orbicularis; assembly: GCF_028017835.1. Classification (NCBI taxonomy): domain Eukaryota; kingdom Metazoa; phylum Chordata; order Testudines; family Emydidae; genus Emys; species Emys orbicularis. Next base: position 113,563,793 of record NC_088690.1, on the reverse strand, counting down.
CCTCCTGGGAGTCTCGAAGCTGCTGCTTGAGCAGTGAGATCTCAGCTGCCTTCTGACAAACCTGCAGGAGAGGCAGAGAAAGGGTGGGGAGGGACAGAGCAAGATATGAGATGCACAGGCAAAGGGGGGGGGGGGGGGTTTAGAATCATTGGGTGCATCTGGATAGGAAACCCCCATTCAATCCCAACTCTGCCAGGCAGGGGCATAGAGCATTAAACCTGCCATGGGGCAGCCATACCAGGCAGCACTCTCGGGATTCCCACAGGCAGGAAATGGAGGCTTTGTAGGGCTGTGAGGGATGGGGGCACTAGGCTTTTGGCTCTAGTGCCGGGTCCACAGCTGCATTAAGTCACAGATGACAGTGACTCAGCTTCTCTCTGCCTCGTCCTGAGCCAAAAGTTCCTCCCCAAAAACCCCAGAGCATGGTACAATTGGCGCCTGTGCCAAGGGCTGAGGCTGTGGGTTGGGACTGAGGGGCACTAGGACAGCTGTTGGGGCAGAAGGGTGAAGGAGAGCTGCAGGGCTCTCCTTTACTCACCTCCCACCTGGTCTCTTCTAGTTTGGGGCTGACACGTTCACACTGCTGCTGCCACTGCCTCAGCTCCTCGCACTGGCCCTGGTGCAGGCTCAGCTCCTCCTGCAGCCGCTTCTTCTCCTGCTGCGCTTTGTAGAGCTGCAGCTGCAGTGCCCGCTGGCTGCGCTGGGCCTGCTGGGTCACCTGCTGCAGCTTGGCGACATACATCTGCTTCAGCTCGTCCAGTGCATCCATCCACAGATGCTGTTTGTCCTCGAAAACCTGCTGGCACAAGCAGAGGTCTGTGCCCAGCTCCTGGGGCGAAGTGCCAGGCAGCCCAGCCCCCTCCAGCAGCTTGTTAGTGTCTGAGGCTGCTCCGGATCCCAGCCCTGCAGCGGGGAGCAGTTGCCCCAACTCCATGGTGGATTAGAGGTGGCTTAGTTAAACGGAAGTCACACCGAACCTAGCACAGGGAGCAGCCTGGCCCCATGACACTGGAATGGGAAGCACCAGCTCTAAGAGCCACCCCGCAGCAACACACAATCCATCTCCAAGCAGGATTCAGCCAGGACAGCAGGGCTCACCTCCCGGCACTGGACCATTCCCACCCTAGTACGAGCTTCTGAAACATAAATGTCTCCATTGTCTCAAGAGAGCACATACAGGCTGGGCAGCTGCTCCTATGGGCCACCCACCGCCACCTTCCCTTGGTGCAAGGGGGAAAAGGCTCCTCGTGCACTGAGATTTTCCAGCCCAATCTCTCTGGAGCAAGCCCGATGCTCTGGCACTGGGAGCAGCAGAGCCCAAGCTCCCCATTGCTCAACAGGTCACTGGATTCTGGAGGTGAACATGCCCTTCCCCCGCTCTGCTTGCACCAGACATAACACACCGGCACACTACTGCCAGCACAGCACTCCAGGGAATCATGGACCACGCACAGACCCCAACACGCAGTGAGCTCCAAGACAACAGCATGGGGGCAACACATGAGACACTAGCATCCCTGCTTGGGGGGGGGAGAGGGGTTAGGATGGGGGGGAAGCAGGCCCAGGGCCCTGCACCCTCAGGCCAGCCCCACTGCACTCACCTGCGTGAAGGGGTCTTCAGTCTCGCTAAGGCTCCTCTTCAACTGCCACAGCTCCCCACTCTTCTCCTGCAGCCGGTCCTCCAGCTGCTTCACCACATCCTCCAGGGAGTAGGTGAACTCGTAGGGGGGTGGGGGCTCCCCAGAGCTTTGCAGACGGCTTAGCGTGGCCATGCTCTTGCAGGACAGAGGTGCTTTCTCCACTGCCAGGGGGTCTCTGGGGCCCCAGGAGGCCCTGTCAAGGGAGCCCCCAATGTGGTTGATGTGGCCCATGGAGGCGCTGAACTGGCCCTGGGCAGGTTTGAAGTGGGGAGGGTAGATGGGGAAGCTCTGGATGGAGTTGTGGCTGGAATCGGAGGCCTCGTCTAAGCTGATGGTGTGCAGCAGGTGGGTGCGCGTGTGGCCATGCTGGGAGGAGGCACCGGTGCTGGTGCTGCTCTGGGACAGGAGGGTGTGCAGGCTCCCGTTGCTCTTCGACAGCTTCTGCCCTTTAGATGAGGCCAGACCCTGCATGGAGACCAGGCCTTTCCCAGCCACTGCCTTGAAGGCCGATGGCCTGATCCGACACTGAAAGACAAGGGAGCCAAGGATCAACCTGGTCTCAGCAGAGCCACCCAGCCCTGCTGCCCCTCCACTCAGCAGGGAGAAGAGCTGAGGCACCCCCGTCTGTGTCCCCAGCTGCAGGATGGCTCAGGGCTGCCCCACCCCTTTGCCCTGGACACAGAGATGAGGTTTATGTACGAGGACCTTGCAGCAGCTCCCAGCTTCCATCTGTCACAGCAGTTACACGGGCCCATCACCACCTGGCCTGCCAAGAATATGGGGACTGTCCGTAAGGGCCCCCTCCTCACATGTTCTGCGCCAGCCAGCTCCCATTTGGTGGCTGCACTCCACTCTAGAGACAGCTGCATTTCAGGGGCGGTTGGTGCAACGCACTTGTGGGAAACATCCTTACAACTAGTCCCGTGGATCCCTAGCCACATGGGCTGCTCCAGCCCAGCCCATCACCCAGGGCCTCACCTTGTCAAAGCGGCCCCGCTCCGGCAGCGAGCTCTTGGAGAAGTCTGCCCCCCGGTGGTGCTCGCGGGAGTAGCGGTCAGGGGACCGGTTCTCACGGTCGCTCTCGTAGTCCCGGTTGCAGGACACCCCCAGCGCCTGGTGCTTCCTCTCGGCCCGGGGCTCCTTCCTGGCACTGTGCAGGTAGCTGAAGAGCTCCCGCTGGCTCGGGCCCTTCCGGAGCAGGCCGTCCGGCTGCCGGAGCCCCCGCGAGCCCCCCAGCACCGCCCGCAGCTCCACAGGCGTCAAGTCCTGCTTCTCCACCAGGCTGCCCACGCTGCCCATGCCGCAGCCGTAGCTCCCAGGCGCAGAGGCTAGGGAAGAGTCAAGGAGGCAGTTGCCAGGGTCACAGGTCACATGAGGGGCCTGTGCTGTTGCCATGGAGAATTAGACCAACGTGTGGTACCAGCACTGCCAAAGGAGGGAACAGACAATCAGCAAAGGGGCGTGAGTGGCTGGGGCCACTCTATGTCCACCAGCCCCACCCAGAGGGGGAGAGCAGGGCTCCCTCCCCCATCCCCATGGATGCCCAGCCAGCCAGAGGGGAGACAGAGAGGCCACATCTCCCTGTGTCATGCAGAGCCCACTACTACTCCCAGCATTCACAGCAGGGCCCCAAAGACTCATCCAGGGTCCCCATGCAGGGACCCCCACCCCACCCCCGCCTACAAGCAGCCTCTGGTGGGAGTGGGTCTGTACGGAGCCAGCTGCTCCCTTCAGGCCTGTAAGCTGAGGATGCCGGTGCCTTCTTTCAGCCTCTGGAGCTGGGAACCCCAACAGGAGCCAGCCAGACACTAGCATGTTCCCCAGAGATAAAGCAGGGTCCTCTGCCACTGACCTGCTCCCCCCAGGCAGCCAGAGCCGAGCCCCAGGGAGCAGCACGCTGGGAGGATCCGGCTGGAAGTCGGTCTGCCTTGCCACCCAGCCAAGGCTGAACTGCTCCCTCCTGTCTGACGTGGTGGTTCCCACACCCAGCTCCTCCTCCCGCCTGGGGGGCTGGGGAGGGAAACCAAAACAAGCATATGCCACCCAGCCAGGCAGGCAAGCTCCAGAGCTCCTGTCGCCCGCCTGGGCTCTGTCCCCCGGCTGATTCCTGGACAATTGGTCCACACACGGCTGTGGCTGCCTCCTCCCAGCTCAGACGGGACCCTGGGCCAGCAGCATGGTCTTTACACCCACCCACCCACTCTTCCAGGAGCCTTTGCAGACCCTGGCCACAGCACTGCGTTGGGGGGGGGCTCCTCAGGCCGGCTCAGGGGAGAGCAGTCAAGAGGGGTGTGGGGGATCCAGCCCAGGCAGGCAGACGACACCCCTCCATGGCTGTTCTGAGGCCTGGGGCCGGCAAACTGGGGTCTCAGTAGCACAAAATCCAGCATCCAGCTTAGCTCCCTGTTGGCAGCCACAGCAGAGGGGCTAAGGGCTGGCTGGGCTACAGAGGCTGCTACCCCCTGGCTCCCAAGGAGGGGGCAGTGTCCCTTGTCTGAGCTGCACCCACTGTGGGCATGACTGGCTCCCCCAGGGCTGCCAGGCCAGTGCCTCCCCTCCCCTTTAGTGCAGCTCCTTTCCCTTCAGAGGAAGGCCCAGAGCCCAGCTCAGGAGCTGGGGGAAAGAAGCCCAGCAGCTTTCAGCCTTGAGGTGCGAGTGCAAGATACCAGGGGAATCCCTGCGGGGGAGACATGGCCCTTTGCTGGAGGCTGGGCCACTGAACGTGCCAAGTGCTGCCCTAGCGACGGCGCAATGCCAGAGTCCCCAGGCGGCGGAGGCAAGGTGCCCCCAGACAGTCCCTCAGGCGGCAGGGCACTGCTGCAGCTGGGATGGAAAGTCTGGCTGGGCAGAAGCTCCCCGCATGAGCCAGAAACTTTTTCCATTGGGACCTGGTCCTGACCCCACTGCACTCAATGGACAAACTCTTGCCAAGTCCCGTGGGCTCAGAACAGGGTTCCTGCCCCTCCTCGACCAGCTGCACCAAGAGGAGCAAGGCAAATGGCAGCCCAGGCCTACACGTACCCAAGGCCCCCTGGCCTGCGCTCCCTGTCCCCCCCGCCACTCCATCCCCTCGAGGAGGGGCACAGGGGCGAGGCGTCCAGCTCCTCCAGACAGCAGCAGAGGTTGAAGCCAGTGTCCCGGCCCCAGCCCTGAGGAGGGGCAGGGCTGAGATGCTCCATTCCAGGCAGCCAACGGAAGCCGATGCTGTGGCATGGGGGCTGCGGGGCACAGGCCAGATGGCACCAGCGGGGGAGGCAGGAAGTGGCAGTTTCCTTAGCAGGTTCCAGGCTGCACACTCCGGGCCCTGCTGGGAGGAAGCCCAGGAGGAAACTGACAATGCTGCTTAGCAACTAACAAGCCCCTCACCCTTCCCATGAGGCACAGGGGACAGGAACAGCCCCTCCCTCCCCAGTGCTACCCAGGGCAGTGGTCAGGCCTCCCCCTCAGTGCATAGGGCTACCGACCCGGCATCATCCCCAACATGGTCGTCTCCCCAGGCTGGCTCCAGCGCCGAGGGAGCAGCTGCTTGTTCCCCTCACAGTGCCCTGCTCCCTGCCCTTCAACCCTGGGCAGCAGCGGGTACAGCAAGACCAGCCAGCTCTAGGGCTGCTGCCGCACCAGGAGGGAGCACAGAGAACCCAGCCCAGCCTGAGAACCAGCATGATGCCCACGAGGTCCCGGCTGGGAGAGCTCCTTGCTCTGGGCAGCATTTCCACCTGCCCTGGACTGCGGACCTCACCCCAATGCCCCCGAAGGCCGCTGCCCACTTACTGCAGGCTCACGCTTTGCCTCGGGCACCCAAATCGGCAGTGGCATTTCCACTGGCAAAGGCAGTCTCCAGGGGCTTGCTCTCTGTGCCCTGCCTCCAACACCTTCCCTCTGCTCTTCGCCGGGACAGGCAGCCAAAGACTGCAGAGCCAGCGGGGGCAGAGTTCGCTAGAGGCCCCATTTTACAGATGGGGAAAGTGAGACAAAGCGGTTAAATGACTTGCCCAGCAAAGACCAACCAGCCCTGGAATAACGTCTCGACAGCCAAAAATGAACAGGCTAAGCACAGGAACAGCACGGCTGCCAGTCTGCCCATGCGGCAGTACTGCCTGTGTCAGGAAAGCACAGCCTGTGCCATGACTCTCACCCACTTGTCCTCGAACACTCAGCCCTGGATACCCGAGCGTGGGGGGGGGGGGAGGGGGCGGGAACTTCCCTTCAGAGCCCCAGTGAGAACAGGACAGCCAAGTATGGGGGTGGGGAGGTGAAGCTGTCCAAGGCCCATAGCTGGGAATCTGTTACAAGTCTCAGCACCACTGCAGCTTGGGGGACAGGAGGAGGGGGTCTCAGCCTGCTCCAAGCCCAGCACTGCCAGTGCCCGACAGATCCCTGCTGGGGGCCCTGGGTCAGGCACTGCCCTGGCCCAAGGGAGCTCCCAGCTCAGGTGTAACGCCCCAGCTCTCTGCACCAGGCACTGTGTAAACAAACAACTCCCCTTTAATCACTGTCACACACAAACCTGTCTGACAGCTCCTGCCCTGCAAGGTCATCTCCCTCCTAGGGAACCCAGCATCTGCTCCCACGAGCCACCTGCATACGGCTTCCAACCTGGGGAGGAGGGATCCACGCTCCTCAGGGGAGCTGGGCCACCCTGGATGCTGCTGGGAGCTCAGAGGGGTCTGCAAGGGCTCTTGCTCCTCAGAGGCTGGGCAGGGCTCCCTGCACCTCAAGCACCAGAGTCTCCAGCAGCAGGCCCCACACCCTGAAAAAGCTGCTGGGACCAGACCCCACAGCCGACTCCCCCTCAAGACCCACACAAGCACCCCAAGAAGGAGTGGACTGCCTCTGTGGAGCAGGGATGGTCCACGGAGCAGCTCAGCTTGCAGGAGCTCCTGGGCCCAATCTCCTCCCTGTACCTGAGATGCCACTGACACCTGTGCCCAGTGGGCATCTCCCTTCGAGTGCACAGCTCTGGCAGACCAAGGCAAGTGGTGCCCAGGTGCCAGCCCACTGCCTCCTCCCCTTCCCCTTCTTAGAAGGGGCTTTTTGGCTGCCTGAGGGGCACATGGCAGGGGCGGGCACCATGCAGTTCCAGGCCTCTCGGCCCACTGGCCCCTTGCTCTCTTCTGCAGCAGCCTCTCTGGGTGAGCCATGTCAGTGGGGTGGGGCCCATCCCAGAACAACCCTGTACACACCCCCATGGAGGGGACGGGACCTGAGCTGGATTCCAGGTGTGTTGCACTGGAAAGCAACTCTCAGCCCCAGCCGGGACACAGCCACCCTCCTTGGGCCCTAGGATAACCCCACATGCTGTCACACAGGAATAAAACACTTCAGACTGAACACGGGGCACAAGCTTTTTACAGGGAGGGGAATTAACCATTGGCGCGGCTTGCAGGGTTAATTCTCCATCATTGGAGGCTCTAAATCGAGACTGAGCGTCTCTTTGTAAAAGCCTCCTTCATGGCTTCGCTCAATCCCGCAGTGTGGTGCCATTTGACATCACCCCTGGAAGAGCGCTGCAGCAGCACATCACCCCCTAATGTCACACTGGGGCAGTGGGGTCAGCACTTACTGCAAGGGGAGAACATCCCTTTTACTGAGACACCTACTTTGGTCCCCAAAGCACCTGGCTGTTCCTGGGAGGTGAGCCGCACCGGTCCTGCTTAGCACTGCAGCGACCACAGCCGCAGGAGGCCTGGCTAACTCCCAGCCCCTGCTGCGCAGACAGATTGGGAGCAGCCTGAAGGTATCCAGGACACACAGACGTGAGGAACGTTCTCACCTGGTCCAGGAGCTCCTGGGAACAGGGAATGCTCAGTGAGTGACTCCCCAGCCCCTTCCTTGGGTGGCAGTTGGTCCATTGCACACGACACTGCCCAGCCATCAAAGCACGGCCCTGGCAGCCACAAAGCAAGGCTATCAGCTCCCTCCAGGTGCCAATGGGACATGCCCCAGCCCCTCTGGAGTCCACAGAGTCTTGCCAGGACCTGGGCCTGTATCCCGATTGGTCTGGAAGTTCCTTTCAAATCAGCCTCTGGCACCTGCCGGGCTCCAATCCCGCTGGGCTGGAAGGGCCCTTCCGGACCGGATGGGTCCCACGCATTCCGCAGAGCAACCTGGGGAAGAGCTCGTGCAGTGCAGCAGAGCTTGCGGGCCGGATTCAATGGGAGCTTGGCCACGACTTCATCAGGAGCAGGCAGGGCCCTGGTCCCCTGCCCTGGCTTTGGAGAGGCAGGCATCAGCACAGCCTGTGTCTTCAGTAACAAAAGGGACAGGCACTGGGACTGTGGGAGAGACCCTGGGTGGACTTAAACCATAGACACCTCCCCAGGGCCACGGCCACAGCACGACTCACAGAGGGGCTGGGGCTGCATACCAAGGGAAGGTGCCATCCACCCAGCAGTGCTGTGCTTGGGGGGCAGGGACAAATGGGGACCAGCCATGTGATTACACAAGCTGCCCTGGAGCAGCACGGGAGTGGGGTGGGAGGCGTTGAGGAAGGATGAGAAAGCAGCCCCATCCCACGGCCACACAGCTGGAACACTTCAGCCCGGTGGCATCTGCACAGGGAACGTTCGAGCTGGGAAGATGCTGCCAGTACAATGTAGCCTGGGATTTCGAGCTGGCCAGCGAAGAGCCCAGAGCAGGGCTCAAGCAGTGGCTGTACCCACAGGGGCAGGCTCTTCAACCCACACTTAAGATGGAGTTTTTGAAAATTAGATTCAGCTTTCAGGGCTTAGGGGACTAGCCTGACACCCCCTCCCCCAGCTCTTCACACAGGCCACCAAGCCTGCAGTCTGGGCTGCATTCATGCCAGCAACCTGGCAGGAAATGGCCCAATCCCCTGAGTCCTGCAGACCCCAGGGAGATGGGCTTTGTTGGCTCCTAGAGACTGGCTTTGCCAGGCTTCTTCCCCATGCCCTTGAGCCACAATGAACAGCAAGAATCCAGCAGCCCCAGGGAGTCTGTCCCAGGCAGGGAGGCTGGGGGTTATTCTCCAAAACCTGACCAGCATCTCAGCACTGGTTGGAAACACTAGACCAGTGGTTCTCAAACTGTGGGTTGCAACCCCGTTTTAATGGGGTTGCCAGGGTTGGCTTAGACTTACTGGGGCCCGGGACCAAAGCCAAAGCCCGATCCCCACCACCCAGGGCCATAGCCCGAGGGCTTCAGCACTGGGTGGCAAGCCTCAGATTACAGGCCCCCAGCCTAAGACTGAAGCCCTTGGGCTTCTGCTTTGGCTTCCCACCAGCAGCAGCGGGGTTCAAGAAGGCTCAGGCTTCAGTCCCCTCTCCTGGGGTCATGTAGTAATTTTTGTTGTCAGAAGGGGGTCTCAGTGCAGTGAAGTTTGAGAACTCCTGCACTAGACAATTGCTGCTCCACCTCCCTGCCCCTGGCAAGCTCCCCAAGAGCCGCGTGCTATTTACAACCCCCAGGTGCCGAGCAGTGACAGGATGCTCAGCACGGGGCCGCCCACCCCTTCTTACTCCAACGGGAAGAACCAGGAACCCCCAAACATCATCAACCCCTAAGTGAAGATGGGCACTTCCCTGGGCAGCCACAAGATGCCTGTGGCAAGCGGAGGCAGAAGCACCAGACCATGAAAATGGCAGGCGTTTCCTGGCTTCTTCTGCCAGATCCTGTGGGTTGTGAAATCCCCAGGGCAGGTGAACACCACAGCTTGGGAACACCACCGGAGCACCTCCGCAGTATCCCAGCTGCTATCCCACATGGAGTCCCAAAGCACAGCCCAGCCTAGGCACTGTTCAAGCTCCGGACAGGGCATTCAGCCACCCATACTCATACCACATGTCCCGAGGACGACTCCCGCCGCTACCCTGCATCCCTCCTCTTGCCAAGGCCTTGCTGTCAGACACCCACTAGCAGGTTCTGTAACCCAAGTTCCACAGACACACCGCTTCACAACGGTGACGGGGAGACAACACTAGGCTGATGGGGACCGCAGATCACCTTATCTCTAAAATGACCAGCAGCGTGCAGAACGAGGAACACACCTGCGGGGACGGGGGGTGGGGGGGGATTTTCAAGCGTAAAACCCTAGTAAAGCCCAACACATGTTGTATAAGCCAAGAGCCCAAGTCTGCTAACCCTCACTGCCCACACCACAAACCCTGAGCATCCAGTGTCAGGTGCCCAGGCAAAGAGGCTGAGGAGCGGAGGTCAGAGTGGGGCAGAACGGGCTGGTGTCCCACAGGCCAGGCGGGTATGTCTGAGACAGCAATCCATGCTGAAACACAGACATATTCTTGCTGAAGGGGGTCACCGTTAGCTCCAGACCCACGCTCCTGTCTGAACACTGTTCATGTCCTATTGCCGCAAGGAGCAGCTCAGAACACGGGAGCTGGAGGAGAAGGAAACATTCCTGTTGTGTTCTCGGAGTGTCTGACAGCACCTGGTACAATCAGTTCACCCCCATTTGCAGGATCTTTCATGTGGCCAGAGAGGAAAGAACCTGTTTTAAAAATCCAAGTCTTACACTCTCAGCTATGGCAGTGCGGAGGCCGCAGGGAACCTGACCTGAACAGAGCAGCTCTGGCAGCAGTGGGGGGTTTGCAGCTCGGGGCATGCAGAGCTCGGAGCCAGGTGGCGGCACTGAGGACCCCGGTTAAGGAATCCTGAATCCGATCTCAAGCCAACAGCACCGTTTTGCCGGGGATGGGTCCCCTCCAGCAGAGCAGACACGCTTGGCAGGGAGGTGGGCGGCTGCCTAGCAGGGGCGCCCCCCTGTCCCTGTGTCACGGGCACCAGCAATAGTGACCGAGAAACGGCCTTTCTCCAGTACCCGCCCTGGTCCAGCCCGGCTCCCCAGGAATCGCTGGGTGCAGGGCAGATCCCAGGAGCGGAACCCCCCTCCCCCGGCTCGGGAGCCCAGTAACGCGTGGCCGACCCAGATCAGCCCCGAGACGCCCAGCGCCCGGGTAAGCGAGTGAGAGACCCCGGCCTTCGAGCGCTCCGCGGCGGGGCCTCGCTACCACCCGCCCCGGGCTCCCCCCCACCCGCCGCTCGGCAGCTGTTCCAGACCCGCCACGGCTCCTCTCCAGCCCGACCCAACTGCTCCGCGCTCCCGCCCGGCCCGGCCCGGGCCAGCCCCACCCACGCCCTGGCCGGGCCGGGTTCGGCGCACCCCGAACACAAAGCCAATGTCCTGCCAGCCTGGCCCCGCGCAGAGCCGAGCCAAGCCGGGCCGGGCCAGCCCCCAGCCGGATGCGGGGCCGTAGCACGGGGGCCCGGGCCAGGCGCCGCAGGTCGGGCCGAGGCTCGGCGGACACGTGCCCCGCGCGCGGCGGGCGGGCGGCCCCGGGACTCACCAGGCTCGCGGCGCGGGCTCCGCGCGGCTGCTGCAGCTCGGCCGGGGCAGAGGCAAAACCCGGCGTGGACGCGGCTCCCGCCCGCAGCCGCTCTGGGAACCCAACCCGGGGCTGCAAAGCCCGGCCTGGATCGCAGCCCGGGGGCGGGGCCCTGCGTTGCCAGCCCCGCCCACCCGTGCCCCGTCCCGCGAGCCACGGGGCCGCTGCTCGCCGCGGTTTGAAAGGGGCCGGCACGTGAGAGGGGGGCCGGGCCGGCAGATGGACCCCCCCCGGCTCCTACAGCCCGGTAGCCCTGCAGGCAGGAGCAGATTAAGCAATTGCTGAGAGCCCCAGCAGCTCCGGGGGCCCCTATATTCGCTTTTCATTATTGGGGGGGGATATTCCTGTTTAGCGCCCCCCCACCGTTATCACCGCCCCGGGGAGGCACATGGAGGTTCCGATCCACAGAGCCCTGCTCAGCTAGTTCTGCCCAACTTTGCAATGCCGGTTAACTTTTAACTCCCTCAGTCACTGGAGACCCTGGGCTGGGGAAACCCTCGCCTTCCTAACCCGTCCTTGCCAGGATCTGCAGCGGGCTGCCTGCCCTAGAGCACCCGCTCCCTCTTTCCAGCTGCTCCAGCACATCCAAGGCCGCTAGAAATACCGTACTCTTACCCTGGGCAGCACTGCCGCTGTTGGCGCAAAGGTGCTGGGTCAGGGTGGGCTTGGCTGGGAGCAGAGGCAGCCCACCGGCTACTGGTTGCATCCACACCTGCTCCATGCTATGAGCCCCTGCCCTAGGGAGCAAACCAAGTATTCAGTCTCAGTGCCCCCTTGGCCTCTCTGCCAGCCCCGTGCTCACACCCTGCGCCAGAACGCTGGGCTCTGGCACGGGGGCCTCTGGGTGGTGTGGTTCCAGCGGGCTGACAGGGCCTGTTTTGATTATTGCCCTTTACAAATGTAGGCCCCTCATTTCACAAACAGCACCAGGACTCAAGACAACCTAAAGAGTAGGGCTCCAGCTGGAGTCCTGGAACAGGTCACCCAGAACACCCCATTACAAACATCTGATCCATCCCTCCATGATCCTCCTATTCCCAGAAAGATGGTATCTACAGGGGGTTCTGTGCCCATCTCTGCCTCACCATGACTGTGCAAATCTCATCCCCTCCCCATGCCTCAGTTTCCCCCTTTGCACAAAGGTGATAACGGTCCTTCCCTCCCGGGGGGGGGGGGGGATTATGAAGCTTTATGAATAGACATTCCCAATGTGCTTGGAGCCCTTGGCCGGCAGGTGCTAGAGATGGGTAGAGGGCAAGTACTATTACTGGAGGAGTTAGACAGAGCTGCTCCCAACCCCTCCGGGTGCTGGAATTTCTGCCATGAACAAGTCCTGTCCCCACAGAAGGTTGCCAGGGTACAGGCAGAGCTAGGCAGGGACACATGCACTGCAGGCTGCTTCAAGCCATGCCTCCAGCTGTTTACAGGGGCAGTGTCACCACATCCACTCGTGGGCAGTGTGTGTCCTTGCACATCTGTGTCCTTTATTACAGCCATAGCAGCAGGGAGCCTGTGTCCCTGAGGGTCACAGTCCGTTCCCAGGTGAAATGATGCTTGGCCTCACAGCCCACTCCCTAAAGAAGAAAATCTGCAGCTTAAAAGGGGGAGGGACCTCACGAGCAGGAAATTGTGATCTGCTTCAGTAATCAGCAAGTGCCCCATCCCACAGTTAGGAAACTCAAAGAGCACACAGCACTGTGGGGAGAGCCTGGCTCACCTTGCTGCAATACGAGCCACCTGCATGTGTGCTTGGCCCTGGTGGAGCATGGTGACAGGCCCTGGCTCTCCGCAGAAGGTGTACGTGAGGAGTTCAGTGCTGCCAGGACTTGTTCGCTCCCCAGCCCTGGGGCTCGGCACTGGACATGTATCATCGGGATTCGCATTGTGAAACCCATTGAAGTTGATGACAGGAAACAGAACTGGCCAGGGATGAAACATCTGATTGTATGAAGCATCCAGAATTTCCAGCCATGCACACCTAGCATTCCTGTTCCCGCATTGCTGAGCTGCAATGATAGGGTCTCGTGGTAATGGAACTGCAGCGGCTCCCTCCAGGCCCTTTGCTCCGTTTATAAAGACCATGTTGTCAACACCAGACTAAGTGGCACCTCTCTCACTTCTCCATGGAAGTCTTGATTGCTGAGAATACGTGGGCGAGATCAGTGACAGCCCTTGAATCAGCAGCAGTAATTTTAGAATCTGGCCTTGCCTGAGAGGAGGCTGCATGCAGCGCCCTGATTGTGCTGTGCTGGACGGGGGTGGGGTAGGGGGTGGGAGCGGGGCAGCACAAGGGCTTTTTGCTAAACATTCTTCAGCGTGCAGCCAGCCTGGCTCGCTGGGTTTCACCAGCTCACGGAAGGCAGCTGAGGTGTTTCAAAGGGAATCCCAGGGAGCCTCTTCTGCTCCCATTGTCAGTTACACAGAGCACAGCACAGGGATGAGCTCTCTCCTTGCCGCACCTGCCTGCTTTAGTCATGAGATGTGACACAATCAAGGCCTCTGAATCAGACCCGCTCACTCCCAGCCGGGCCTGGTTTTGTTCCTTTGCGTCCTCCCCAGCTGTCACCAGCTCAGGGAGTCGGGATCCTGGGGCGTGATGATGGTTGCAGCAGAGACAAGGATGCAAGCACCAGCCGAGCTCACTCCAAAACAGGGACCCAAGCAAAGCACCAGCACCTTCTAACTCAGTAATTACATGCACTATGCAACACACGCACGCCTCCGGGCAGAGACTGTGGCGACTGGTTCTGAGCAGCTCATCACTGTGAAGCCAAGAGCCCGATTTCCTGGGGCCTGGCTCGGTTTTTAAATGGTTGGGGTTGCTAATGCTCAATTAGGCACCAGGGAGGGGCACATCAGCATTGCCTGCAAGGGGCAAAATGAAGGCCTGAGCTTCCCTGAGGAATACCCTAGTCCCATAGGCTCTGAGCTGCCCTGCCACCAAGCTCCACAGCATGCCCCTTTCCCCAGTGCAGGAAGCATCTGGGGCTGGAAGAGCCAAAGGAGCGAGGGATGGATCTGGGGTGGAAGGAGGTCTGGCCAAAGTGTTCTTACATCCTGCTGATTCTGCAGACCTGAAATGGCCTGTAAGCCTCTTAACACAAACTCACTTGCAACCGTGTGCACACAATTTGCCTCAGCAACTCCCCATCTATTTTAAAATCTCCTCAGTAAAATGCATCTCCCCTCCCTCCTCTCTGTCTTGGCTCTCTGTGTGACTATAGTTTTCTGGGGTTGATGCCATAACATGTTGAGAGACCCAGTTTGCACAAGAGCCTTTACACAATTTAAAGCTGCACTAGGTAGTGCTCACAAACACACGCGCTCCCACACCCCCGTGCTGATTACACCTTGTGCAGACACTTCAGTAGCACGGCAGTTTGGAAAGCAGGGCAGTCTGTCCAATGCATCTTCTGGCCCAAAGGCCATTGCTTCCCCTCCCTGCCTTTATCAGTGGGGTGTCTATTCAATTGTGATCTCTTGGGACATGGATCTGCCTCGTTATGTGACAAGCAGCCCCAGTTTGGGGTTTTGTAGGATCAATAATAGTAAAGTCTTACGGTAGGTTACATTCCCCTGGCAGTACAGTCTAGAGCCCCATGTGTGCACAGAACGGGCATTAGTCATACGCCCACTTGGTATCCCTCAGCTTGCCAGGCCGGGATGGAGGGGTACGTACTGGAGCAAGTGGTAATGCCATCAGCCTCACTGCCTCAGCAGGTTTTGGGGACCCAGGTAGAAGAAGCTAGTCGTACTTGGGACCTGCTGCTACAGGTCCTTTAGGTCTCTTCTCTTGGAGGTTATTGAAGATGGTCTGGCTCGGGGTGGCGTAAGAGTGGCTGGGGTGGATCAGTGAGATGGCTTTCACTATGACCTTGTAGTCCATGCTGAGGAGCAAAACTGGGTGCCAGTTAATTAGCTCAGTTTCCCCTTTTTAGGCAGCAGGGTGAGCACGGCTTGCGAGCACGACAGGGGGGCACCGTGCTCCTTAAGGACTTGGCCCAGGGGGTGGCAAGGGCCAGGCTGAGGACAGCGCAGAATATGCGGCAGAACTCCACAGTCAGCTCATCTCTTAGCTGCCAGGACTTTACCTGGCTGGTCCCTGAAGCTCTTACAGCATATTTCATTGGCCGCTCAGCTCCCCCTAGGGGAAACCTGAGCTCGTGCAATAGCCACGGATTTGCTAAGGAATGCTGCAAACTGACCCCTGCCCTCCTGTAGTCAAACAGGAGTTTTCCCCAGGCAATGGGGAGCTGTATGGGCCTGTCTCCCTGTCCCTGGCTCAGTCCATCTCTTCCTTCTTCTGTCCAGGGCGGGGCTGAGGCATAAGAGCTCCTCATGGTAGGGTTCCAATCAGCAGAGGATTCTGCCTGCGCCCCATGGAATGAGCCTCCCAAATACCCGGAGAAAACCTGCTTCAATACAGAATTAAAACCGCCTCCGACTGCACATCCCGAGTTTTCACCTACCACCCCACATGGAACCCACATGGGGTATCAAATAACTGCACCCCATACTCAATGGGGACCCCATCCCAAAGAAACCTTTCCCAAAACCCCTTTTCTGGCTTTCAAACAACTTCCCAAGCTCATCATCAGAAGCAAGCTGCCCACAGACCAGGACACCCCAACACAGCACCAAACCCTTCCATGCAACAGATGCAAAACCTGCAGACATCTCTCTACAGCTAGGATGAGCAACACCCCTCCCCCCCAACTCAAGATCCAGGGGTCCTACATATGCCTATCACAACATGTGGTGTACCTCAGCCAGTGCCCTACATGACCCAATAGCAACTATGAGGGTGCAACTAGACAATCACTGTGCTGTCTGTGTACCTCACACAGGAAAATCATAAATGACAAACACCCCATCACCTGGGGGTGAACACATTTCACAAAGTGATTACTCCACGTCTGACCTCTCAGTCCTCATCCTCTAAGGAAACCTGCACAATACCTTCAAAAGACAAGCCTGGGAGCTTAAATTGAGAATTTTGCTAGACACTAAAACTCATGGACTGAACAGAGACACTGGATTTATGGCTTATTACAACAGTCTGTGCAGGGCCGGCTCCAGGGTTTTTGGCACCCCAAGTGGTGGGAAAAAAAAAAAAGCCGCGATCGCAATCGGCGGCAATTCGGCGGCAGCTCCACCGCGCCGCTTTCTTCTTCGGCGGCACTTCGGTGGCAGGTCCTTCCCTCCAAGAGGGACCGAGGGACCTGGCGCCGAAAAGCCCAACGTGCCGCCCCTTCCCCTTGGCCGCCCCAAGCTGGTGCCTGGAGCCGGCCCTGAATCTGTGACCCGCTAACAATTCCCCACCTGCTTTCCCCCAGGTGACTAGAGACTGTTAACAGGCCACTTCACCTTGAACGGTCCCTTGAAATGTGTGTTAGCTACTTATGCTAAACTGTCTGTCCCACCTTGTATTCAGGGGGCCCCGAGGGCCTTCCCCGCACCCGGGAAGAGCTCTGTGTGGCTCCGGGTCCCTCTGCCCAACAGACCCGACACCAGCCATTGCCTGCCCCCCTCTGTGCCCCAGAGTGCCTCTGTGCCCTCCCTGCAGCCAGAGTCCGGCCCTGGGCTATTGACAGCCAGGAGGGGGAAGGGAACCGAGGGGCAGCAGGGGAGTCACACACCCCCCACCGGACCCTGCTGTTCCCCCCGCGCTCGGTGCCAGGCCAGTCCCTGCGGGACACGGCTCGGAGATCGCCCCGCCCCCGGGCCCCGCCCCTCACCGGCTCTCTCCCCCGCCCCCCTGGGCAGGCCTCGCCCAGGCTCAGGAGGTCCGTGGGCGGGGCTAATGGCCCGATTTGGCCCCGCCTCCTGGAAGGCTCCGGCCCCAGGATCCTCCCGCCGCTCTGTGACGTTAGCATGGGGCGTGCCGGTGCCACGTGGGCGGGCCAGGGCGCCCCCATGGAGGCGGAGCACGGAGCCCAGAGCCCCCGCCCGGGGTAAAGAGCCCCCCCCAGGGACTAGCCCCTCCCCCCGGGCCGCCCTACCCCCTCCAGGTCAATCTGCCCCCCACCTCCCCTCCTCCAAGCAACTAGCCTCTCCCCCTCAGTGACTAGCCCCCCGCCACCCCTCCAGGGCAGCTTGGCCCACCCCCTCTGCCTAGCCCCACTCTGCCCCCCCATCCCGCACCAGGGTCTTGCCCTCCGCCACCTCCTGACACCAGTCTCCAGTTTGTCTGCATTGGGGGCATGGGCAGGGGCTGTGGGGACAGTCCCCCCACGTCCCTGCTGGTTCATGGGGATTCTCAGCCCGTAGTGGGTGAAGGGCCACCAGGGACTGACATGGGCTCGTGTCTTGCAGGGTGGCCGAGTCGGAGGAGTGGCATCCGACTCACCTCCGCGTGACCGTCCTGAGTGCCCGGTCACTGCGGGCCAAAGGGGGTGCTGGCTCCAGCAGCCCCTACGTGGTCATCCAGCTGCAAAAGCAGAAATACATGACGTCAGTGGTGCCCCACAGCCTGACCCCCGAGTGGAGGGAGGAGTGCACACTCCAGCTGCCCAGCAGGCTGGATGATGCAGAGGAGCACAGTCTCGTCCTCACTGCCATGCACCACCGTCTCCATCGCCCCGACCAATTCCTGGGCCGGCTCTGCCTTCCCCTGGCACAGCTGTGCTGCAACAAGGCAAGGAGAAGGAGTGAGTGAGTGTTGCAGCCACCACCACCCCCCATCCATGGGGCTGAGACCTGGGGCCAGGGAATGGAGGTGTCCCAGGGAACCATTTACCTCCTGCCCTTCTCTGGTTGACCTATGAGCCAGACACATTACCAGGGCTCAGTCACCTCTTCCTCCTGCCCTTTCTCCTGGGGTCTGCGTGGGGTGTAGCAGGGCTTCTCACGGCCCCTTGTGCCCCAGAGCACAGAGCAGCTCTACGGGGAGCTTTACCTGGTGGGGTTGGGCTCTCTGGTGCCAACATACAGCGGAATGGGGGGGTTGGACTCCCCTCTCTGGCAGGGTCCAAGGACTGATCCAGAGGAAGCCGAAGCTCCCCATAAATGCACCTGGCCAGGTGTGCGGTGGGTGTGGGCCTTTCCGACTAGCTGGTAAAAGACCCCTAGAAAGCGCTCTCTCAGCTCAGGTGCGGAAAGCCTGTGACCAGGGGAAGGGAGAAGGGCTGGTGGGAAAGGAGAGGGCAGAAGAAAGTGGCTCAGAGAGCTAGAGACCAGAACTGGGGGTGGGTGAGAGCAGAGCCACTGCACCACACAGGATGGGCTTTCCCGGCCCTATTGCTGAAAAGGGAGGATCCCATGCTGGCTCAGAAGTAAACAGCCCACCAGGCAAGGGACTTGGAAGGCACAAATTCCTCTGCATGTGGCTGGGGAGCCTGTGTGGACAGGGCCGGGGGGCTTTTCCCCAGGGCAGTGAGGTGTAGCCACAAGATATAACTTCTAAGAGCAGGACTCAGCACAACATTTAGCTCCCTTTACCCCCAGCCCCAGTCCTTAGTGGGCTGAGCCCTGTGAGTTAGGGACAAATAGAGCAGTGAAGGCTCGAGCAGCTTCCTCATGGTTCATGGCGTTGTCTGGCGCAGATGGTTCAGGCTGCAATCCAGGAGTGGCAGACCTGACAAGGTGCGAGGGCAGCTGCAGCTCAACCTCCAGTTCATGCAGATCCTGTCTCCTGGCAACGAGAAGGCATTCAGCATCCAAGGACCACGGTCCCTCTTCACTAACCTCCGCAGCAGCATGAAGGGCCGAAGAAACAAGGTTTATCCTGAGTCCCAATCACCTTCCTTGTGTACGGTATGTGGCGTCTCTCTGGCCAGCCAGGCGTTTCACTCCCCTTGGCTTGGGCCTCTGAGCGTGGCTGTTGTTAGCAGCATGTTGCTTACCCTGGAGGTAGCAGGTGGGCTCCTTGGGGTGTTAAATTGCCCAGCTCAGTGTCGGGGGGCAGGATCTCAGCCTGGGGGACAGGAGCAATAGGCATTGTATCCTGGAAAGTGTCCCTGAGACTTTGACCTGTGGAGTCCGGCAAGTGGCTGTGGAGAAGAACAGAACTCCCTGCCTCCCTCTCAACTAAGGGCACATCTTGCAATCCTGGATGCCACAGGGCTCCCAAGGGTGACCCTGGCTGCCCCATGAGCTTCTCAGAGAAAGCAATTTAGCAGCACGATTTGCAGTGGGCACTGAAATGATGGAGCCAGGAGGTGAGAGGGGCCCAGCCTGCCAGGACTGCACACAGCTGTTGGACAAGAGCATGGTGGCCATGAAAGCTTAGGCCAGGGGCACAGCAGTGCTAAGAGCATTCCTCAAGGAACAGGCCTAGGGAGGCAAAGCTCACGGCATCTGACTGCTGTGCTGACCCTGTTTGTTCCCTCTGGGCAGACCAACGATGAGGTCTCCTCCTCCTCCTCCCGCATGCCCATTGAACCGGATCCATCAGCACTGATGGCCAGGGGCACCGCCGCGGGCTCCGCACATGCAACTGGAGGTGAGTAGCTCCACGGGGGCAGGGAGGGGACAAGGGCTCAGTCTGGTCCCAGTGGATGTGGGGTCTCACCCTCCCTTCGGTTCAATAAGCCCCGAGACAGGGATTTGGCTATGCCCCGAGCCAGGCAATGAGAGACCCAGTGGCTGTCTGATCCGGCGATGGGGAGACCCCCGGATGTAGCAGCTGTGGGAGCAGCCCTCAGGATGGGCCTTTAGCACTGCCAGGCAGGGCCTTTTCACTAGAACCAGCCTTGATCCCTCAGCTCCTTGGGGGATCCCAGGATGGGCTGATGAGAGGCCTGCAGACCTTTGTCCTCCCACCACATGTAGCACAGCCAGCACCAGGAGCTCCCCCTCTGCCAAACAACAGCCCCCACAGCAAGACAGAGGGGTTCAGCCCCTGGGAACAAGGGGGGCAGTGGATACCGGCCCGCTGGGAACGCCCCAAGACATTAGTTAATTCTCCACAGGTCCCAAAACCAACAGCAGAGGGTCAGAATTTGGGTCATTGCCCGATTTTTTCACAGGCGAGCGCCTCTCTGGCCTGCCCCCAGCCCCCTCGCACTCAGAGATTAAATTTGGCCTTGGGAACTGCATGGCTGATGGGAACCTCTAGGCCAGACTCCTGCCCCCATGCTGCCTGTGCCCCCCCCTTCTGCCCCGAGTGCTTTGGGAGAGCCTGACGGCTGGAGGAGTGAGCTGGACGACGGTGGGGTCAGGCAGCCTGGGACTTGGCTCCACAGATGACTTGCTCCTGGGATCGTCAGACCTCAGGGGAAAGCTGTAGTAAGTCCCCTCTGCGTTATACTGCCTAGAGGCTCATGCTGAGCACCCATCCAGGGCATGTTCACACCTGTACAGGGATCCGTCCATGCAATGGGTTCCTACCCTTTCTGTCGCACCTCCATGGCTGCTTTCATGGACTGCTGGGCAGCTTTTCCTTCGCTCATTTCCAACCCTTTGTTCCTTGTCTCAGCTCCAGGCACCCACATAACTAATCCCTCTTCTCCCCAGGGGTTCACCCCCTTGTAAGGAGTGTAGATTTATCCTGCATCCCTCCCCCCTTGCTGTGCCAAGATGGGCATCCAGCTCTGTGAATTGGTCTCTCCAGCACCCCCAACTCCCAGTTACTGCTCTTCTTGGCGCTGCCTCTAGTCATGGGTGTCTTTAGTAACGCGGTACCCAGATACCTCGGTGATGGGCACAGTACAATGACACAGAGGGAAAGGAGCGCAGCATTCCAGGTATGGTCACAGCCCTATTGCAGGCTTTCCCTTCCCTCCATCCAGTGCTTCTGCACATGCAGCTCCAAAACCCAATGACCAGCTCGAGTTCCTTCCCCTCTCTCCTCCCAGACACGCCCAATGTAACCCCTGGGTTCTCTCCTCTCCAGCAGCTCCTGCTGTGATGGCTCCCTCCCCGTGCACTGAGCTGTGGCTAAGGACCTACCTCTCCAAAGAGGTAGCCTACGAGGCCCCCTCTGTCGCAGCCAAGTACCCAGCTTCCTCCCCCAGCCAGCCTGACCAGTGGGTTGCCCTGCAGCAGCACCCCAAGAAGAAATCCCCGCTGCTGAAGGAGGGGAACGCAGAGTCATTGGAGGACTCACCTGAGACACCTCAGGCCAGTAGCCCACCCCTACGCAGGACAGAGGAGGGTGGCAGCTCCCCACAGAGGTCACAAACCCTGCACACCTTCAGGATGAGCCTTTCCCACCCTACCCGCACGAAGCCGCTGGGCACCACCTCTGGGCACAGCTGCACCTGGAGGCGCCAGCTACAGTTGCTCAGAGGCTGCCATATCTGCTTGAGATGCTTTGGCTTGAGACTCAAGCCCTGACCCAGGAGCTGTGGCTTCCCTACGTTCCCACTCCTGGGAGCTTTACAAATTCATACCATTTGGAGCAGGAGGTGCTGGCATGACTGGTGATTCCATGGTGCATGAGATTCCCCTGCCCAAAGCTCTACCAATCAGTCCCCCTAGCCCCCAGCACCGATGGCAGGGGCCTAGGCAGGAGGCAGCTGCAGTAGAGAAACTTGGAGGCTTTCTGCCCAGCCAGAGCTAGAGGCGATCCTCTGAGCCCTTAACACCCAGAGCTTTCCCCTCTGTCCAACCCAGACAGGCTTGTCCCATCACCCGCCCCATGATTGGTATTCATTCCTCAGGGTGGAGCTAAGCACTTCGCCCCATGATCTCTCCTCCCCCACCTGCCCCGTCCCAGGGAGGGACCCCCCCCCCCAGCAACTACCCCCGGTGCCAGTTCAGATGTGCAGAAAAAACCTTTTGAGTTTGCCATGAAGCGACAGGGCCGTCCTGTTCCCTGGGGCTGCTCTGCTCTCACCTTCATGCTCCTGCAGGGGATTGCAGGAGGGCAGCAGGTCCCTGCTTTAGGGGGTATTACCAGGGCCCAGTCCAGCTTGTGGGGGCCTGGCCCATGAGCTAAGCCTTGTAGTCCCAGCCCCCCAGCATGTGCAGCCCCCATTCTGAGCAGAACATGGCCTTTCTCTAAGAGCTGATATCAGGCCCTGAGCCGAGTGGACTTTTCCACCAAAGCAGCGCCTGGCAGGAGGGTGGGCAGGCCCCACAGCAGGTCTGGGACCTCCAGCTGCAAGGTTGCTGTTGCATTCAGCATCCTGTGATGCACCCAGCAGGACACTGTCATGCCTGGCCTGATGGCTGCAGGGGGCAGTGAAACCCTCCTGCGGGCTGGAAGAGCTGGATTGCTTCCTCACCCCGTCTCACAACAATGAGAACAGGTTGGGGGTGAGAGGTTTAGACCCAGTAGAAGAAGCCACCTTCTGCAGCACTGAGGCTGCAGGAGCAGAGCCCAGCAGTCCTGGCTCTACCAAGGGCCTGCTCCAGCGCATAAGCTGAGCAGTTATGGGGCAGCAGGTCCTTGGGCTAGCATGACCCAGCCTACAGAGCAGCTGCTGTTGGCCGCAGCTGGAGGGGCTGGCCAGCCTCTCGGTCCAGGAAGGAAGCTCAGTTCAGAGATGCCAAGGTCAGGTGGGCCCTTAGTGATTGTCTAGTCTGAGCTCCTGTACAGCACAGGCAGAGACCTGCCCCCAAACCATTCCTGGAGCAGAGCGGTTAGAAAAACAGCCCGTCGGGATTTAGAAATGGTCAGCGGTGGAGAGTCCCCTGGGGCAGTTGTTCCTGTGGTTAATTACACACAAACAGACACCCCTCTGGTCCTTCTCTAACCAGAAACATTCACAGGCCTGTGCTGTTTCCTGGGGTAGGCAGTCTCAGAACCCTGCCCCCTGCAGTACAGGAAGCTCCATCTCTGGCTGCTGGGGAGGAGCCCGGGGCTGGATTCTTGCACGGACACCATCCATGGCTCCACTGGCTTTAATGCCACCACTGCAGCGAATGAGCAGCCATTACATTCCAGGGAAACATGGTGCAGGATTTCCTAACTAGAGCTGGGAGAGGGCAGGGCCAGGAGAGAAGGGGGCACTAGAGGCCAAGGCACCAGATACTCACTCAAGCCCCATGGAGAAGGCTGGGGTATGGTGTGTACTGTGGGAAGTGGCACTGGCACTGCTGGTGCTCTGGGGGGATGCAGCCGGTGAGCAGTGACATGCTCACGAGCTGGGGTTCAACAGAAACATGACCTTACTCCACAGAAAGCAGGGGTGGGCAGCGGGACCTAGAAGCCACATGAAGGGGAATGGGAAGTTCTGGGCAGTATTGTAGCCAATACGTCCCATTCTCTGCTGAAATCCCAGCCCGTGTTAATGGGGTTCTGGGCCCCAGGGCCCCACTGCATCAACCAAACCTCTCTTGTGAGCCTCCCGAGTGACTGGCCTCCTGCAGACACTCACAGCCTGGCTTCCATCCCTGCTTCCTCTTGGAATCACAGAGCAGTAGGAGAGCAAGGGAGCGAGGAGCAGGAATGGTGCCTGACCGAGGCTGGCAGATGGGCACTGGCATGGAAAGCAGGGCGAGGCTCAGTGCATTGATATCACATGGTCCTGATGGGTCTTTATTGTCCCCTTCGAGCACGGAGGTGGCTCTGCCATGGCCAGCGCAAGGAGGGAGCGGCCTTCCTGCGGTGATGCCAGCATCTGTGCTGGGGGCCACAGCGTCTCGGTCTCAGTTCTGCCCTTCCAGCTGCACCGACTGAGGAGCTGGGCTGGCTCCTCGGCCCTCTTCCAGCCTGTCGCCTCCATGCTCCAGCCCTCGCGCTCAGCTGCCGCAGCGAACCTGCCCTGCTCCGAATGGCCCCGCTGCAGTCCCTGGGCATCTCGCTCAGCTGAATGTGCACCAGGGGGTCTTGCTGGCATCACAGTCCAGCAGGATATTGAGGACAGTGCAGGGAGCTCCAGCCACACTCAGCGCCGTCCGGGACTCAATCCGATACCTCACGTTGTTCAGGCCCCCCTCCCGATCCACCTTGAACTGCTCCTGAGGAAAACAACACGGCATTTAGTTCCCACGCAGCAGAAAGGACAGTGCGTAGAGCTAGCCGAGATGGGACCAGAGCAGGGGAGAGGGCGGAGCCAGCACGGACAGGGCTAGAGCAACAGGCTGGGCTGGCTCAGACCCATGCAGCCGCCTGCAGGTCACAGAGAGACACCATTTCCCTGGGAGCCCCTTCTCTTCTCCCCTCCCCTCCTGTGCAGAGGGCAGCAGGGCCCCTGCCCCGCCCCAAGGGAGCAGCTCACACCTGCTTCTGGGTAGCAATGCGCTTCTGGTCTCGCTTCCTCCAGGCTGGGTCGTGCAGGTGCTGGAAGGTCTTGTATCCAGTCTTTATTCCCGAGGGGCGGAAAAGCTGGGGGGAGAGCGGAGCGTGCATTAGTCACTGGAGTCCCTGCCCTACGCCAGGTGCCCTGGCCCAAAGCTTCCTGCACCCCATCACCCCCTCCCCTGGGCTCAGCAGGACCTTTAGGAGGCTAGGCAGAGGGGCCAGCAGGGAGCTAGGCTGTCCTCTCCCAGGCCTTGGCAAAGATCCTGGTGGCCAGGCCTGGGGAACGGTGTTTTCTCTGGCCAGGAGCCTGGAAAGTATCCCTACCTGGAGGCCAGCTCCTTTGATCCGGCGATAGAACTCATCATCCTCTCGCCCCCAGCCCCAGAAGCGGTTGGACATCCCATTGCACTGAAATGAGAGGGTGTCACAGGAGTAGAAGTTTGTGATGTCCCCCTCCCTCAGCATCTGCCTGATGCATGCACCCAGAGTAACCTCGGCAGCCAGGCAGATGGAGAGCAGCCCCATGGGGGAGAGCCATGGCTAGACCCTGGGACACAAGGCCAGAGCACAGGGAACTACAGCCAGACCCCAACCAGCTCAGCCCATGAGCCCCCATTCCTGATGCACCCTGTAGCTCCCTCCCCATCGTGTCGCCCCTTTCACATTTCCAGGGTGGAGAAAAGTGACCACGAACAAGGAATCCTCCCCCAAACAGACGAGGACCTCACCCCACTCTGTGCTGGGACTTACCATCTCGTAGTGCTGCTTGGTGAGCAGGAGGATGCCGCCCACGTAGGTTTTGTAGTGGTACAGCGGGTGCAGCTCTGGGGATGCCACATGGAAGGGCCCTGCCTCTGGGAAGCCGTAGTCCAGCTCCTCGTTGCGGGGCAGGAGGTCAACGTCGTGCATGGCAATGTAATCGGTGTCATTGCCGCTCTCCAGGAAGCCAACGTTGATCAGAGATGCTCTGTTAAACCTGCTCAAGACACCAGGAAAATCTTGTCCCAGCACCAGGAGCATCAGGCTTCCCGTAGACGCATCAGCAGCAGAAGGCTCAGTCCTCCTCCAGACAGGCTTAGTCACCTTTCCATCATTGCCCAGCCCACCCTATGCACCAGCAGTCTCTCCTGGCTTCACAGCTGGGATCTCAGGCCCCAGGTGCTGCAACTCAACACTGAAACCACACCCATGCAGGGGGAACAGTGGCACCCGGCCACTGTGGCTAGTAAGGGGCTAACATTGACAGTGCCTGTCCTAAGGGAAGCCCT
This sequence comes from Emys orbicularis, assembly GCF_028017835.1. NCBI lineage: Eukaryota > Metazoa > Chordata > Testudines > Emydidae > Emys > Emys orbicularis. The sequence continues at coordinate 113,538,394 of NC_088690.1, read as the reverse complement.
TTGGGAAAGTGGGCTGGAGGCTGGACAGATGTTCGGCAAGGAGATGACCTGTAAGAGACAAAGCATTGGTGGGCTGGCATGTTGGGAGGGCCACCTGGAGGCCAGGCAAGGCCAACATGGTGTGGCCAGCAGGGAGGGGCTAAACACTGGTACCACCATCCAGGTAAAGTGGGCTCTTGGAAGAGGTGACCCAGATGGGTGGGCATACGGGGGAGCATTAAGGCTGTTCTGAGGACACTAGCAAATATTGTGTCTTGCAGCTTTCCCCTGGCTCTCAGAGCTCTAGCCTCACAGCGTTCATAGTCGGGAAGAAAGTCTAGTGGCCTACAGTTAAATTTTCCTCTCCTGCTCAGGTCCGGCCCTGGGAAAGGAGGATGGAGAAGGAAAATAGCCCTTTACCTTTCTACAGACTCTTCCACAGAGACTCTCACAGTCCCTCACCGTCTACAAAACTGAGCCCAACACGACACCTCCAGGCTCAGAGTATCTGAAATTCCAGCTGCTCACAGCCCAGCTCTCCCCAGTCCCCACACGCTCAGCCCAGCAAAGAGAAAAGAAATGGACCTCACTAAGCCCTGGAGGTCAAACTCCCCCATCCCAGGAGAGGAGGAGAGTGTGATTCCCATTTTATAGCTGAGAAAACTGGGGCATTGGGTGCAAAGTGAGTTACTCAGGGTCACAGAGCAAGTCTAGAACCCTCCGTAGCACACAGAATGCCCTGGGGGAAGGGGCTGCTCCAAGCCTGGTACCTTGGGCCCCCAAAGTGCCCTGGCGGCACAGGGATGGCACGTGGGGCAAAGCTTAGCTCTGTGGGTGGCAAAGGACCATACCTGTAATGATCCACCTGGTTGAGCACGAAGATGTGGTGGCGGATCCTCTTCCTGCTGAGGAAGCGATGCATGTGGGGCACGAAAGCCAACAGCTCCTCGAAGCGTTCCCGGAAGGGGATCAGCAGCGCCAGGCGGTGGGGGCCCCACGACGGGTCCTCAGCCCATGAGGCCCGGGACTCCAGGGGGCAGGGCTTCAGGGGATTGGGAGCCGCTGCCCCGCGGCCCTGACGGGCCACATCGCCTGAGCAGCTGAGCTGCAGCCACAGCAGTGAGGCAAAGCCCAGAAGCAGCGCCGCGAAGAAGAGCTGGAAGACGGAGCATTTCCGCGGCAGGAGAGCCAGCAGCCGGCGGGACCTGGGGCCGGGGTGTGGGGGAAGAAAGAAAGAGAGAGTCAGGCCCCGGGCCCAGTGTGCGCTGCCTCCTACCGCTCCCTGTCCCCCAGAGCCGGCCTCATCCTGCTCCTCCGCCCAAAGACCCCGTCCGCTCCCCCAACCCCTCCCTGCCCCCCGTCCCCGATCCCCCCCCCCACAGACCCCATCCTGCCCCCCAGAGCCTGTCCCATCCTGCTCCCCCAACACCCCCCACAGACCCCGTCCTGCCCCGTCCCACTCCCCCAACACCCCCCACAGACCCGTCCCTGCCCCCCAGCGCCTGCCCCCCAGCGCCTGCCCCGTCCCGCTCCCCCAACACACCCCACAGACCCCGTCCTGCCCCCCCCACAGACCCCATCCTGCCCCCCAGAGCCTGTCCCATCCTGCTCCCCTAACACCCCCCACAGACCCCGTCCCACTCCCCCAACACCCGTCCCTGCCCCCCAGCGCCTGCCCCGTCCCGCTCCCCCAACACACCCCACAGACCCGGTCCTGCCCCCCGGCGCCTGCCCCCCAGAGCCTGCCCCGTCCCGCTCCCCCAACACCCCCCCCAGACCCCGTCCCGCTCCCCCAACACACCCCACAGACCCGGCGCCTGCTCCCCCCCCCCAGACCCCATCCTGCCCCCCCCAGAGCCTGTCCCATCCCGCCCCCCCAACACCCCCACAGACCCCTCCCGGCCCCGATATCCCCGGACATACACCGCCGGCTTCCTCCGGGACGGGAACATGCTCCCAGGCGGCGCCGGGGGCGGCTCCTGGCTCCGTCCCCCCGGGCCCGGGGCTGCCCGGACACGCTGGCTCAGACACCAGGTCCGGCGCCGAGCGGGGTCCCCCGGAAACACGGCCCAGTCCCGCCGTTCCGCCTACACGGGGGTTCCGGGGCGAACGGCTCCCGCGAGCACCAGCCGCTCCCCCCATCCTCGGCCCAGGCAGCCGGGGGAGGTGCGGCGGCCTAAAGCCACGTAAGCGGTCCCGGGCCGAGCATTCCCCAAACAGCATCGGTCGGGCCCGGGCAGCCCCGAGCTCTCAGCCGGGAGGGGCACATGGAGTTACAAGGATGCTAGAGGGCTGCCCGCAGTACCCCCGAGTCACCGCTACTTCCCCCTCCAGGGGACGGGTCACCAGCTGCCACCGCATGCACGGGTAGCTTGCCAGCCCCCCAGGCGAAAGACTTCCCTCTCCCACGAAGGGTTTTCATCCGAGTTGCAGTCCCTTTTCCCCTGAGCAGGCTCAGAAAGCAAGAATCCGGGGACACACACACAAGCCCGTCCTCAGAGCACTCTTTATTAGGAATCCACATTACAGAACAAAGTATCCAAAAGTTAGTAACCAAGTGACCCAACACCCCCTTTGCCTCCCCGCTGTACAGGGAAAGGACATCAACCAATCTCCTTCACGGCTGCACATGCACCACGCTGGGGCCAGGGATGCCCTGCAGCCCCGTGGACGGAGAAAGCTGGCTGCAGCACTGTGGAACTGGAAGCTGAGTGTGACCCCTCACCGTGCCCCTATGAGCAGCAGAGAATGGTGTTAAGTGGCATACTATTATACCACCTAGAAAAGGAATGACTGCTGAAGTGGGAGGATGGGACAGCTTTGCCTTGTGCCCAGATCCCTGTTAACACACTAGGAAAACAAATGCTACACTAAAATATGCAGCCATCCCTGCACAGAAACTTGGGGGGTTCTAATCCCACAGTACTCCTATGCCACAGTGATCAGCACCTTGGAAATACCCATGGCAGATACACAAGCCTGTTGCCTCAGCCTCAAGGCAGCTAGTTCCAACCCCTCTGCAGTCTCTTCACATTATGCATTTTACACCAATTAATACACACACTCAATGCTGGGACAGACCAGGAGCCTCAGGGGGGTGTGGTAGTGCAGAGGCCCCTGCGCCATCACAATCAGTTCTGTCCTCTCTGGGGTGATCCAAGGGCAGCACAGAGCAGCCAGTTCAGGACACAGTCATGCAGATTTCAGCACCTGGCTGAAGGTTCTGTGCACAAGGGAGCTGTGTGCGCAAGCTTCCTCCTCCATTTATACCAGCTTCTTGGCATGAAGAAAATACTTGTGGTTCTAGTTGAAGGGATGAGGATTCCAGCCTTCTTGGAAAGGGGAGCACAGCTCATTGTAGGGGGGTGAGCCTTGGGAGAGGAGGAAATCCACAGGCACAGAGACTCCACCCACACTGCCAGAGAGTTCCAATGCAACTCAGAGGAAGGAAGGCCAGTGTACCTCAGAGGAATCCATGCAGGATGACACTCTACCCCTTATTCCCAGGGAAGATAGTCCAGTGGTTAGGGTGCTAGTCTGAAATTTGGATTCAAGTTCCTGCTCTGCCACAGACTTTGTGCAGAACCTAAGCCAAGTCACTTAGTCTCTGGGGCTCAGTTCCCATCTGTAACATGACAAGAATAGCCCTGCCTGCCTTCCAGGGGTGCTGAGGATAAATGTATCAAAGACTGCGAGGCACTCAGATAGTACACTGTTGGGGCCATGTAAGCATCACAGATTGAATGAGTGACTGAAATGCCATAACAAACCAATACATGGAAATCCCACCAGACTGGGAGGGAGGGAGGGAAGTGGTGGAGGCAGCTGGAGGGTTGCGGGAAGGTAGGCATGACCAGTCCAGGCTGCTGAAACTCATGGAGTTGCCTCTGTTAAGAGAGGGCTGTTTGCTCATGCTGTGTGCCCTCTTTATACCAGTTTCTTGGCTTCGAAGAAACGCTTGAGGTGCCTCATCTGCCATACGCCAATGGCAACAAGAATGAGGGTCTGGACAATGGACCACCAGAGAACCCGCTGGTTGGTGCTCTCACTGGTCTGGCGGAACCGCTCCTCTCGCCACTGCAGCAAGGAAACAACAGGTCAGAGAAGCAAATACAGACTGATCCTCCCAGGCCCCAGAGACCAGTGGCTTCCCATGGCCCTCAGAACTCTCTAGTAGTCACTGTCCAGCTGGGTAGGTTCCCCCCACCCCCCTCCCCAGAACCTCCTTCTCAAACCACGAACACAGCCCTGCTGCATCTCCAGTGTAGAGTGCAGGGCTGGCCAGGCTGCTTCAGGTTCCTCACCCGCTGGTAGTTCTGCTCCTTCTGGATTTGCTCCACCTGCTCAATGAGCTGCCGCACCCGGAGCTGCAGCTCACTCAACTTGTCCTTGGCAGCAATCTCAGCATAGTCATTGGCATGTTCCCCCACCTGGATATCCAGATGTACCCTCTGCAGCAAGACAAGAGAACACAATCAGGTGTTCTGCCCCAGCACAATGCTACATGGCCTGGGCCATCCCTCCCCTCTCTGTCCCGCATCGGCCCACCTTACCAGCATACCCCCTGCAAAGAGGGAGAATTTGGTGGAGTTAGAATGCAGGCAGATCTGATGCTCTCCAGGAGTGTGCGAGGTGAAGGTGAATCTGCCCTCAGAGCCATACTGCCTCGACAAGATGACCTGGAAGAGAAGGACAGGGCAGTAATGGCAAGCTCCAGAGCACAGCCAATCCAGAATTTGAATACAGTACATCCGTGGATCTGACAGCAGAGTGCATCAAGGTTTCTGGCAGAACACTTGGTACTATAGCTAAAGGGTCTGTCTGCCCAAAGCAAATTGTTTAGTGGTGAGATCTAGGTAGCAAGGCAGATTTACAGGGGCTAGAGACCCTCTTCAAGTCCCCTGTGCTATCTGCCCAGGTGACAGTTAAAGCATCACATCGGGCCAAGAACATAGGGCCAGATCAGCATTTCAGTTAGTTGCTCTCCTGAGATTCCATTCTGCTGAACCTTAGAATCTGTTCATAAGCAATTTCAAAACAAGCAGTGCTCCAACCAAATGCACTGGGGAGGAGGGGATGGAAACTGCCAGAGAAGGAAGGTTGGGCCTAGATGGAGCTCTAAGTTCAGGACCAGACCATCAATAAGTCTAGAGTCTTAGATCATGGAGTTTAACTAGACTGGGCAGGGATGGTATCCCTAGCCTCTGTTTGCCAGAAGCTGGGAATGGGTGACAGGGGATGGATCACTTCATGATTCCGTTCTGTTCATTCCCTCTGAAGCACCTGGTATTGACCACTGTCGGAAGACAGGATACTGGGCTAGATGGACCGTTGGTCTGACCCAGTATGGCCGTTCTTATGACTGGAAGTGAGTGGGCACCATGTACCACAGGGATCAGCAGTCACTGCACTGATTAAAGTAGCTGATACTGCAGAGAAGCAGCTTAAAAAAAAAAAAAAAAAAGACATTTTTCTAATTTCATAGTTCAAACTGGAATTTATAGAACTAGATTCAACACCATGTTGCTAAGTACCTCTCAGAACCAGGCAGCAATAGAAAAATCAGGCAGATCCACCTAAACCCAGAGCTTGCCCCCATGCCACAAAGACAGCCTGTTCCACAGCAGAACCACCAGTATCTATGGTGATTTAATACCAGGGAAATCTGGTGTCTCACGAGTCAACATGGTGTGTGTGTGGCACCTGCCTAGGGAGGTTATGGAATCTCCATCATTGGAGATTTTTAAGAGCAGGTTAGACAAACACCTGTCAGGGATGGTCTAGATAATACTTAGTCCTGCCAGGAGTGCAGGGAACTGGACTAGATGACCTCTTGACGTCCCTTCCAGTCCTATGATTCTATGAAACAGAGCAACCAAAGTTAGAGCCCAGATAAGACAACTCAGTGGAACTGCAAGCAGATGCTGAAGGGGTGCCCCTCACCATGGGCATTGGCTCTGGGCTGCTCAGTCCCATTACCCGGCTACTGTAGCTTCCGGGCCCCAATGGGATGGGTATGAGGGCAGATTCAGGTTGGGGAACCAGAGCACCTATGCTGACCCGGGGCTGAAATGTGCCAGTATCTTCTCCTCCCAACCCAGGTACCTTATCATCAGGGTCCTTCACCTCCACGAACATGCCAAGCCCAGGTGTGGCAGGCATGTAATCCTCCCGCTGCTTATCGTATAGCTGGGTACGGTAATTCCCTGCAGGGGAGGGCAACACTTTGAGAACCACCCTGGTCATCAAACACAGAACAGCCCCCAGCACCATGCCCGTCTACTGCCCGTCTACCCCCCCCCCCGAGCCACAGACTTTCCTCCTATTCCCCACTACAGGGTCCCCAGTAGTCCCGTCCCCCCCCCAGCACCTACCTCCATAGTCTCCCCGCCCTCCCCCCCCCGGCACCTATCCCCCGCCCCGCCCCTCCCCGCTCGCCCCGGCGGTGCGCCCCCCGCACCTATCACCATGGTCTCGTCCGGGATCTCCTCAATGAAGCAGCGGCGCTCGGTCTCGCCCAGGTGGAAGTAGAGGCCGAAGCCGCGGGAAACGGCGTCAACGAGCAGCAGCAGGACCAGGACCAGCAGTCCGCCGCGAGCCGCCATCTTGCCCGCCGAACGCCACGTAAGGCTGCGCGCAGCCGCAGGCGACAGGACTACAACTCCCAGCAGCCCCTGCGCACTCAGCGCCGCGCGCAGCTCACGGGACGGGACTACAACTCCCGGCAGCCCCTGCGCACTCCGCGCCGCGTGCCACCAAACGCCATATGAGGCCGCGCGCAGCTCACGGGACGGGACTACAACTCCCAGCAGCCCCGCTCGCAGAGGCAGACGGGCGGTGCGAGCCCTTTAACACTCCCCGCGCGGCCCCCTGCCAGGCCCGGCTGGCAACGGATCTTCACCCCCCGCCCGGGTCTGTCTGGGGGCGGCACCGGCCAGCACGGCACAAGCCACGGGGAGAGAGAACACCCTCCCCCCGCCAATCCCTCGGCCCTGCCCCACCCTTGGAGCCAGCGCTAGCGCCACCAGGAGAGCCGGCTGCAGTGCCTGCTCACCACTTCCTGCTTGTTTGACACAAGCTACCCAGGAGGAGCTAAGGCAGAAACAAGATACCAAAATACTCCTGTTATTTCTCCAAAAACAGCTTTTTAGAAACCAAAGTTTTGTACAATCCCCCATAGAAAAGATCACATTTGGGGCCGGGCCCGGGCCCAGGCCAGCTCCTCCACTAGTAAAAACGCTTGTTCCTCTCCTGCCGTCTCTGGAAGACCACAGCCCCCACCACAGCACACACAATGATGCCCAGCAGGGCGCAGAGCAGCAGCAGGAACACCTTCCAGCCAGTCAGGGGCCCACTTCGGAAATTCCCTGTCGGGTCATCCACATTGTCTGTGGGCAGGAAAGAAGGAGGCTTAGAGCAGAGATTTACACACACACCATCTCCTATTCCACCTTGAGCTTAGGATCTCCATGGTTAACAAATGGGCTAATGCTGACCTGCCAAATCCCCCTCCCAAGAGAGTGGCTTTTGGACAAGTCAATGTCACATGTCTATCATTATTGTGTTAAGAGCAGGCAGGGAGATTCCATTGCTCAGGCTGGGGTAGCAAAATCCCCAGGCTGCATGTGAGAAATGCCCTCCCACCAGAGATGCTGTGCAGTGTTGGATCTCACGCAGCATGTGGCTGAGTGCCCAGCATAGGTTTATCTAGGTCCTTGCCAGGCCACCACCCTTCTGGGAGCTGAGCACTCAGCAGGCCTGAAGGGATGACACAGGAACCCTCTATCATGGGTCCCCAGAGCCCAGAAGATTCACCTTTTGGTGACTTAAGGAGGCTGACGCTGGGCTCAATCTTTGTCCAGTCGATGTTCTCTTCCTCTGGTGGATGCTCTACCATCAGCTGAAATAGCTTAATTGAGATGATGTCATGATTGTCTAGGAAACAAGAACCAATTATTAGATGATAGCACAGCCCTTTCCAAGCTGCATGCCCTCAAAGGCACATGAAAAGATTCCTCTTGTGCTCTTCCATGCCCTGGTCTCCCTCAGGCCCACCCTCCCTGACTCAGAAACCTGGCTTCCATGTGGGAGGCTTTCCCCAGCTGCCTAGCCAAAGAGCCTGCTCTCTTTCCCAGGCTGCCTGTCTCCTCTCCTGCATGGTTAAGAATTCCAAGTGCTCAGCCCACTGCAAGGCAGCGCTGGAACGCCACTCCACCCACAGCACCATGCCCCAGCCCCCAGAGCTGGCTTGGGTTGAGAACATATTCCAGTTCCAAAGGCGCTCTCACCAGACAGGTCCCCTGTGCCAGCAGAAGCCCCAAAGAAGTAGCCAGTGGGCAGTCGGACTCCTGCAATGTCAATGCAGTTCTTCCACTCATTCTTGTCCTCCACATCGGTCATCACCTGCCAGGAAAAGGCAATGTCACTTCAGGGCATCAGAGCCTTCTCAAAAGTGGGGGTGCCAGGGCCCCCACCCCCAGCCAAGCTGGAAGCAGGAGTGGGGCCACGAGCCCACCCTACCCCCCACCCAAGGCCAAAAGCAGCCCCCTGCCCAGGCTCCACGTCTGACCCAGGGCAGGCAGAGATGGAGGGTCTGTATTGGCTCCCCACCCCAGCTCTGGCCGGGGCCTTGGAGCTGCAGACCAGCCACAATAAGAGCTGCGCAGGCAGTTGTGGGGAGCCACAGCACAGACCCGCCACTTACCTGTGGTGTGAGGAGTCCGCCGACAGCAGCCCCCGGCCCGTGTCCCCGTCCCCCAGGGCAGGCGGAGGGTCCATGCTGTAGCTCCCACCTTGGCTGGGCTCTGGCTCCGAGGCCTGCCCCGCCCTGCACAGCCAGGTCAGGGAGAGCCACACGAGCAGCTGTGGTGAGCCGGCACAGAGTCGTGGACAATGTACCTCCACCGGGCCGGGAGCCCAGGACACAGGCCAGGGGCTACTGTCAGCCCCCCCCTTCCCATGCAGGCAGGTGGAGAGTCCACGTGCACGGCTCCCACAACTGCCCAGGCTCCCCTCCCCAGGGGGACTCCACGCCAGCCTGGCGGCAGGGGGAGCCTCAGGGGGAAGAGGAGGGGGTCTGCCCCAGCAAAAGTCCACTTTGAAAAAGTGGAAGGGCCCTGGCCCCCTCTGTTCTGGCGCCGAGTTCTGCCCAGCCCACCATCACTCTCTCTAGAGCCACAGTGGCAAGAGGGCAGGTTGGCTGATCCAGGTGTTGGGAGGACAGCTCTTTCTCAGCACATCACCCCTTGGCCTTGGCAGTGCTGCCATTCCCACCACTGTCCTGCCCAGCACAAACCCAACTGCACAGCTCAGAGAGCCTGCAACAGGCATGAAGCTCAGTGCCATCTCCCAAATCCATCTCACCGTCAGCCGGCCCCTGGAGTAACGAACTGCCAGGAAAGTATCATGGTTCTGATTTCGAAGATCAGCTGTGCAGCCCGCTAGCTCTGTCCAGCGCCCATCCTTACTGTGATCATAGGCCAGGGAGCCGTTGTTCACCATGGCAGAAATGTACGGGAACACACGCTGGAGGGGCAGAGAAGGAGAACATTACTCCGAGCCTTCTACAGGCTGGGAAAGATCTGCATTCTGCATGAGGGACAGATATGTCCCACAAGCCTGAGCCTCCACCTGACAGGACCCATGTGCAGACCTACCATCCCCTGTGGCACTGAAGCTATGGAGTGCCAATGAAGAAGAGCAGCAAATAAGTCAAAGGTTCTTTTCTAGGTTGGCCTCAGGATATGTTTTGTGGAGGGAAGCCGACGTAGACAGACCCTGCTATCCAGTCCTTAGGCCACACTCGGGAAACGCATCTCAGCTGGAGCACACAAAACGATCAGATGAGCACGGAATTAGGAAGGCTCCAAGCAAGGGCCAGTCACGCAGATCTCTCTGCCTGCCCATCCCAAGCACAGACAAGGACCAGCTCCATCAGGTTTGTAGTGAGAAATAAACCTCCCTGCTAGCATTTTCTTCCTCCCCGACATGCTTCTGACCCCTTCGATACAGGATGGGCCGCCTCAGATCTCGATTGTTTTTATTATTTGTATTCCAGTAGCACCTAGGAGACCAGGATCACGTTGTGCTAGGCACTGTACAAGCAGAGTTCCAAAGAGCTTACAATTGAAGTATGAAACAAGAGACACCAGACGGACATAGACAGATGTGAAAGTACAAGCAAACAATAAGACAATACTGGTTGGCATGAAAGGCAGCGGTCTCTGCACACCAGTGGCTTAACCATTGTCAATCTTTTTTTGCAGGTATCACAGCAAAGGAGAGCCTTCGGGAGAATGCTGAAGGAGCTTTGCAGATGCTCAGGGAGAGCTCCTCCCAAGTATGACGGGCAGCATGGGAGAAAGCACAAAGGCGTTCATTTGAAAATGTAGACAAACGAGCAGTGGAAGCTGGCATCATGAAACCAATCAGATGCAAGCATCCAAAGATCAATAGCGAGTAAGAGATGACAGGTAGTGGGGAGAGACCACGAAGGGCCTTGAAAGTGAAGACAAGCAGCTTCTGTTTGATAAGACAGAGAAGACGGAGCCAGTGGATCTTGTTAGATGAAAGTTAGCATAGCAGCCAGAAGATTTAACGAGACTTGCACACACATGGGAGAAAGGAGGAGAATCAACAACAAAGATACACCCCCTGGGGAGCACATTTTGGATGGATTTCTGCCAAACTGAGCTGTGGGCTTAAGAGTTAGTACAGGAATGATTAGACCGATAGACTGAAGTTTTTCTTTTCCTACTCTTCTCCATTTCCATCGTGTGTTTGCAACCAAGGGCAGGATGAATCTGGCAGGATTAACCTATGATCTAGCAACGGACCTTTACTAACTCATCGTCATATGGGCTGAAAGCTCCCCGAGAGACCTGGATGAAGTGAGGGGACTCTCAGGGCAGGTTTTCTTTGAGCTGCAATTTTCAGTTTTTCCTTTGTGGCACGAGGGTCATGTTTCTTCCTTGCATCTCTCCCCTAGGTCAGCAGGAATCAGAGACCCTGAAAATAGGTTCTTTCTAGCTAGGAAAACAGGCCTGTGCTAGTGACTCAACATGTCCTAACCCTCCCCTTTTTCCTACTACATCCATCTCTTCCTCTCCCTTCCACTACCCCCCCAGTACAGTCAGGCCAGCCCCAGCCCCTTGCCCACACAACAAGTGATATGCCAAGACCACATAGCACAAAAAGACAGCTCCTTGGTGCTAGTCACAATGAGCCCTGTCCATGCTGCCAGGAGCCTGAACCCACTTACCTCTGTTGCTTCATCATTGGGGTATGTGTCCAGGAAAATGGCCAAGCCATGGAAGTTATCCTTGCTGCCAAAGACAGGGCCTAGAAAAGCAAAGCAGCACGGGGTTAATAGTGCTCTGACAAAGGGGCTACACAGAACTTCAAATCACACCTACCCCCCCACGATACGCAAGGCAGATTCACTTTTCCAACTCAACAGGAGATGGAGGAGAAAGGGCACTAAGGACCCTCCAACTCTGCATTGCAGTGACCAGTCTCTGGTGAACGTCTCATCCCATTGTTAGCCAAAGTGTGTGTTATACATATTACTGTCACCACCTCATTATGTATGACAGGGGTCGGCAACCTTTCAGAAGTGACGTGCCGAGTCTTAATTTATTCACTCTAATTTAAGGTTTCGCGTGCCAGTAATACATTTTAATGTTTTTAGAAGGTCTTTCTATAAGTCTATAATACATAACTAAACTATTGTTGTATGTAAAATAAATAAGGTTTTTAAAATTTTTAAGACGCTTCATTTAAAATTAAATTAAAATGCAGAGCCTCCCCAGACCGGTGGCCAGGACCCGGGCAGTGTGAGTGCCACTGAAAATCAGCTCACGTGCCGCCTTTGGCACGTGTGCCATAGGTTGCCTACCCCTGGTGTATGAAGTGCATGGTATGAATATTGTATGTATAAGTGTTGGCTATTTATGCTAACTGACTTGTGTTGTTTTTCCCCAGGGCTTTGGAGTGGAGCCTGGAGCTGGAGCACAGAGCTGCAGGTTTTTGCCTGGAACTGGAGCGGAACCTGAGCACAGCTCCAAGGCCCTGTAATTTTCCCCACAATGCTGTTCATCCTTGTTCACTGGTATATCGCACAATACCTTTGAACAGAACAACTCAACTTTTGGCCTAAGTGGATAGGAACACTGTCAAAGACAAAATCCATTAATATTCTGCCCTGGTACAAGCTGGGCAGCTAACTTCATGGATCAATAGCTGGAATGTTAATATCCAAAACAAAGATAAAATAAAAAGGTACAGAACAACAAGTTCAGGAACTAGTACAAATTGGTGGGTTGGATCTTAGGTGTCGTATAAAATGCTTTGTAACTTGTCAGCAGCTGTTCTTTATGTAGAAATGGTTTTGGTGGTGTATCCCTGAAGCACACATTCTGTGTAAGGTGAACATGCTGCAAGACAAGAACTGCTTCCCAAAAGGAGGGAAATGTTTACTTTTTGTACTGTAATGCTTTGTCTGTAGACAATAAATTTGGTTAAGTTTGTTATTTGGGCTCTTGAACATTTTTAAGAACAATCAATCAGCAAGTATAGTCAAACATTTGGCTACGCTTTTAATGAACAGACTAAGGCTGCTATCAAATCAGCCAGGGGGTTTTTATGAAATGCTTCCCCACAGAAAAAAATAAAAAAATAAAAAAAATCACACACCTTTCAAGCCGCTTCTACCCAAGCAACATGAATAAGTAGTCTTTAATTCATTGTTACAAGTAACTTCTACAGAGGAAAGCGCTAATGGAGAGCGTAGGTGCTAGAGCAGGGGTCGGCAACCTTTCAGAAGCGGTGTGCCGAGTCTTCATTTATTCACTCTAATTTAAGGTTTCGCGTGCCAGTAATACATTTGAACATTTTTAGAAGATCTCTTTCTATAAGACTATAATATATAACTAAACTATTGTTGTATGTAAAGTAAATAAGGTTTTTAAAAATGTTTAAGAAACTTCATTTAAAATTAAATTAAAATGCAGAGCCCCTGGAGCAGTGGCCAGGACCCAGGCAGTGTGAGTGCCACTGAAAATCAGCTTGCGTGCCACCTTCAGCACGCGTGCCGCCTTTGGCACGCGTGCCATAGGTTGCCTACCCCTGTGCTAGAGACTAGTGAGACACTGATACCAAGAAGAAGCTGTGAGAGTCATGTGTTACACGACAGGGACAAACCAGCTTCTGTCAGGGCAAGTCATGAAGCGAAGCACACTCAAGGCTCAGAACCCTAGCCTGCCATAGACAGCAAATGGAGGCGAATCTCGACACACACTTTGGAGTTAGTTTCCCAGACCTGAAGAAGGGCTGTGTGTAGCCTGAAAGCTTGTCTCTCTCACCAACAGAAGTTGATCCAATACAAGATATTGCCTCACCCACCTTGTCTCTCTGACTTTGGATAGAGATACTCAGCAGAGTGGACTGGCAACCCCCACTCCTGCTCCCTAGAAGCAGACTTAAAAGGGGGCACCCCAGTGCTATGGGGCACACTAGTTACATTTCCCCCTCCTGAGCTGCTGCTGGCAGTTACTGAAAGGATGAAGTGTAGAAGCCATGATGACAGGAACTTTGCCCCCACCTTGCCCCCACAGTGGGAGGGAGATCTCTCCTTCTCTGAGTGCATGCACCATCCCCTACTATGTACCTGGCATGAGGCGCTCCCGGACGTACCACAGGGCAAAGCCATCCCCGTGCAGGTTCTTCTTGCCTGCTCCATGGATCTTGAAGTGGACATGGAGCTCCCAGTCCTTGAGGAAACAGGGCTGAGAGAGAGGGAGTCACACTCAGTACCATGGACAGCATTCCATGGACACCTCCCCCACCCATGGGGACTCCCACAGACAGAACTTCTTAGCCACTGCACCCTCTCTCTTTCCTCTCATGGGACAACAGCTATAGTCCCCACAGAAGCTGCAGTATTCACCCTCATTCAGGGCTTCAGAACCAGGGCTTGGAACTCCGGCTCCCGAGCAAACCAAATGGGATCTCCTCCATCACAAGGCTGCACTCACCACACGGTTCCAGATGGAGCCCTCTTTGCTGCGCTCATCAGGAGTCAGGCGGACATACTGGCTGGTGAGCATCGTGCTCCCCTGGAAGTCCCAGAGGGGCATTGAACTGGAACCAACCCCTAGAGCAGAGAGGACGGGCACAGCTGAGATCACAGGCTAAGCGGACGGGAAGGGCTGCAAGGGTTCTGGGAGCTGCAGAGAATGACCATGCTGGGGGCAGGCTAAGCCGGACAATGCCAGAGAAAGGCCCGTGGGGACCCACTGGGAACGTGGGCCAGCGAGTCTCTGCCCTACTCGCGGAGGGGGAGAAGCGGCCAGAGCGGGGCTGGGCCCGTCTCTGAGGGGTGTCCCCAGCCCCGCTCGCCCCGGGCCCCGCTCCCCGCAGCCCCTCACCCTGGTAGGGTTTGGTCAGCGAGTGCTCCCGCTTCAGGTGCTCGTTGTTCCCGTCGGTGAGCTCGGCGGCCCCGCGCCGCAGCCCGGGCGCCAGCAGCAGCAGCGCCCCGCACAAGAGGCCACGCACGGGGCAGCCCCGACCCCACCACCCGCGGCGCGCGCAGCCGCCTCCTCCCGGACCCGCCGCCATCCCGCTCCCACTGCTTCCGGCCGGAACCTGAACGCACCAGCCACCCCGGAAACCCCTACCTAGGGCCGCGCCAGCCCTCCAATTAGAGCCCGGCCTGACGGGGCTTCCGGAGGAGATCCCGCCCCCCCACAGAGCAGCTAGTGCGAGCGCTACACGTCATTCCTCGTATCCATGGCAGCCGAGAGGCGGGGCTAATGGAGCTCATACCGCTCCCAGCATGCACTGGGGATGGTGGGGCGTGCATAGCTTCTCCTCGCATACACTAGCCCGGAGGACTACGACTCCCAGCATGCACTTGGGCTAGGCCTGTCGGACCGCAGCATAGACTCATAGACTATCAGGGTTGGAAGGGACCTCAGGAGGTTCTAGTCCCCTCCCCCCACCGCTCAAAGCAGGACCAACCCCAACTAAATCCCCAGATCTCTAAATGGCCCCCTCAAGGATTGAACTCATAACCCTGGGTTTAGCAGGACAATGCTCAAACCACTGAGCTATCCCTCCCTCCTTGTCACTCCGCAACCAGCCATTGACATTGCGCCGCCCCCACGGACCCTCAGGCGTGCGTCATCCCGCCCCCAGGAACCCCAAGCCGCATGGCCACAACCCCCGCGCCTCCCTCCGCGCACCAATAACTCAGCCAAAGCAGCAGCCGGAGCCCAGCCAGCTTTATTGGAGATGCCAGACACAGCCTGGGTCCTGAGCAGGCTGGATCACTGGGGCCTGCCCTGTTACTGCTTTTCTGCCAAATGTCCCTGCTCAGCCCCTGGGATGGGGCCAGGGTTGGAGACAGGGACGTGAAAAAGGGCAGGAGGAACCCGCCCGCCCCCCATTAGGCTTGGGGGATTGTCACAGCTGTGGGCAGATTTGGGTGCGTCAGCATGCCTGTGTCTCTGGTGGTTATGAGATTCTCACAGCAGCCACTGCTGGGCTGGCATCGTACAACACTGTCGGGGCATTCCTGCATGGGCACTCTGTGCATGCCAGCTACAGGCTTCGCTGTAGTGAAGCAACAACCTCCAGAGCTGAACATACACATCTCTGCAACTTGAACTAAAGAGTCTGGGGCTGGGGAATGTATCAGACTAACATCCTCTAGCTACAGTGGGGAACATGTAACACACTCACCAGTGGATTCCATGTACAATGCACATGGGTGTAGGCTGCAGGGTCAGCATGCTCATGTACAGCGGGTGTAGTGTCAATGTGCAGGCCCAGTGGGTACAGCATGTGACAGTTCAGTTTCAGGCTGCCATTTGGGGCTCGATTTTCAAAAGCACAGCTCCTTGGGCTGCTCTGAAATTGCCAGTTTTGCAATAACTACTCTCAGGCAGCGTTAATGTGCGGCTCAGACGCTTAGGGGACTGGCTTGCAGTGGTGCTGCAGGGATACGGATAAAGAATGTAGCCTGTGGGTTAAGATACTGCAGTAGTGTGCCATCTATGTGCTGACTCTGACTTCTTGTCTGTGCCCATGGGATGATTCCGGCCGCCCCCCAGAAATGCATGGAGGATGGCATCTTGTTCTACAAAATGACATCCTCTGCCCTGTGTGACTTTGCATGCACCGTATGTGCAAGGTTCCGCTGTGCATGCATGTGTAAAATTGCAGCCTTCCTAACAATTGCACAGCACACCACTGAGAGCCTGGCTGGACTTTAGGTCTAGATCAGCGGTTCTCAAACTTCATTGCACCGCAACCCCCTTCTGACAACAAAAATTACTACATGACCCCAAGAGGGGGGACTGAAGCTTCAGCCCACCCAAGCTCCACTGCCCTAGGTGGGGGGGCCAAAGCCAAAGGACATCAACCCTGGGCAGGGGGGCCTGTAACATGAGCCCTGCCACCCAGGGATGAAGCTGAAGCCTGAGACCCATGGGCTTCAGCTTTGGCCCGAGGCGGTGGGGCTCGGGCTTTGGCTTTGGCCCCAGCAAGCCTAATGCCAGCCCTGGCGACCCCATGAACAGGGTCGCGACCCGCTTTGGGGTCCTGACCCACAATTTGAGAACTGCTGGTCTAGAGCAGTGGTTTTCAAACTTTTTTTCTGGAGACCCAGTTGAAGAAAATTGTTGATGCCTGCGACCCAACGGAGCTGGGGATGAGGGATTTAGGGTGTGGGAGGGGCTCAGGGCTGGGGCCAAGGGTTGGGGTGCAGGCTCTGGGATGGGGCTGGGGATGAGGAGTTTGGGGTGCAGGAGGGGCTCTGGGTTTGGGCGGGATCAGGGCTGGGGTAGGGGGTTGGGGTGCAGGAGCGGGTCAGGGCTCTGAGCTGGGGATGCAGGCTCTGGGGTGGGGCTGGGGATGAGGGGTTTGGGGTGGAGGAGGGGGTTCTGGGTTGGGGGGGGCTCAGGGCTGGGCAGGGGATTGGGGCGCAGGGTTGGGGCACAGGCTTACCTCCGGCGGCTTCCATTCAGTGGCACAGCGGGGGTGCAGAGGCAGGCTTCCCACCTGTCCTGGCTCCGCATACTGTGCTGTGCCTGAAGCGGCCAGCAGCAGGTCTGGCGCGGAGGCGCGCAAGCAGTTCCGTGTGGCTCTCGCCTGCAGGCACTGCTCACCCCAGCTCCCATTGGCCGGCAACTGGCCAATGGGAGTACAGAACCACTGCTCAGGGCAGGGGCAGTGCGCGGCGCTCCATGGCCCCCCGCCTAGAAGCCGGGCCTGCTGCTGGCCGCTTCCGGGGCGCAGTGTGGTTTCGGAACAGGTAGGCACTAGCCTGCCTCGGCTGGGCAGCACCGCCGACAGGACTTTTAACGAAGCAGTCGGCAGTGCTGACCAGAGCAACCCAGTACTGGGTCGCGACCCGAATTTTGAAAAACGCTGGTCTAGAGGCTTGCTCCTGGCTCCACTGGAGCCCTTGCTGCTGCCCTCCCGCCACAATTCAGGAACTGCAGATACACCAGTGACCAAATGAAACCCAGGAGGGTGAGGAATTCCAGAGAAGCTGATGAGCAATGAGAACTTGGCCGGCAAAGGCCCTTTGAGCTCAGCAGCCTGTGGCTGGGGGTCCAGGGAGGGCCAACTGCTGGGAATCTCGGGGAGCTGGTGAGCGTGGCTGTGCGAACTGCAGCTCGATTCAGTCACTTCTTCCGGCTTGTGATCTGGCTGCAAATCCAGTTCATCCCATCCTATTAAAAACAAGAGACCAGTGTGAGCACTGGCCCCTCCCAGTGTCCCCTGGCTTGATTCCTTGCGGGGGTCTCTTTGCCAGATCACTGGCCCCTGGGCTTCTTCGCTGACCTCCCCAACCTCTGCCCCTCCGGGCTTCACCCCCATACCTGGACTCCTTCTCCAGACAGGGCTGAGCAGGCCTGGATTTGCCATTGGCGGTCCCGGTACGTAGGTAGGTTCAGTCCCTCTGCGATCTCTGCAGCTGGTGCTGCACTTGCCAGATCCTGCTTGTTGGCAAACACCAGCAAAGGGACACCGGTGAGACTCTCGTCCTCGATCAGCTCCGCCAGCTCCTGCCGAGAGACAGAGCAAGCAGTAGGCCTTGAGCGCAGACAGCTGCAGGGCTCCGCTGCCAGGGCCTCGTTCCAGGAGCTTGCACCCGCCTTGTCATGCGAGTGGGATCTGGATGATGGGTTGTGGGGACATCCCTCACCAAGTGTCACTGAGCTGGCACTTCTCTGCAAGGGTCCCCGGGACACTGCCAACCCAGCAGGGGGTCAGAGGCCAAACCCCAAAAGGCAGGGAGTTTCACCCTCCCTGAGGCTGTCTGGAATTGGCACAGCCCTTCCTGGCATCAGTCCCCTTCCAAAGGGAAAGCCCAGCATGTGTAACCAGTGGGTAGCCTTGACCCCAGCCTCTGACTATGGCCTGGGATGTGGGTTAATCTCCTGGCTCCGCCCTAGACTCTGTGACCTCAGGTGTGTTCTGCTCTGGGCCTCAGGTCCCATCAGTGTCATGGGGCTCACGAGCTGGGGAGGAAACATTCCTCACCATGAACCCCTTTGCTGCCTGCCGTGCTGTAGCGGGGTGAACACCCGCTCCAGCCCAGAAGGGGTTGGAAAAGCCCTGCAGAGGGCTGGGGCTGTGTAAAGGGGCAAAACCCCGGCTGATTGGGGAAGTGGCTGCAGCTGGGGCCACGCCCCACACTGAGCCACTCAGCCTTATAAGAAGGCCAGGATAGCCAGAGTAGGGAGTCTCACTCTGATAGGAGAGAGAGATAGGCCTGGCTGCAGGGAGCTCACCTGGGGACCTAGAGTGAGGCAGGGCTGGGGAAAGGCCCTGGGGGCTGGGAAGCCCTAGGCCAGCAACTCCCCAGGCTGCAGGGCCTGGTCCTAGGCTCATATAGGTATTGGGGTTGCAGAGGGGCAACCTGAGGGTGGGTAAAGGCAGCCAGTCCAAACCCCTTGTTGCCTGTGATGATTGGCTGATAGACTGCGGTCTGCCCCAGGGCGTGGGGGCTAGATGGGGACTGGCAGTAGCCATGACTGAGGTGATGTGGGGGTTCCCTTGGGTGGGGAGACCAAGAGAGAGAGTGGGGTACTGCCAGGGGGGCAGCACCCAAGCCAAGGGCACCGGGGTCCAGGAGGGACATGGGGGCCAATGACAGACGGGACACCTGGCCTGCAGAGGGCGCTCTGATGACTGGTGAGCTAATTCCCGAGATGACCAGCAGGAGGTGCCACAGGGGTGAGTCTGCACCTGATTACACGTGCCTTCCTTCAGCTCAGGATACAACCGGCTGCCAGGGAACTACATTTCTCACCAATCCCTGGACGGGGGAGGTTCAGCAGGGGCTGGGGGGTCCAGCCCAGCTTACTCACAGAATTGGGTAGCTAACAACCCTGGTTCTCTCTGAATCCCATAGATATGCCCCCCCCTCCCCCCCGAAAAGTCTTAAATGGCCAGTAGACACTGTTATACTGGGGAAAGTAGCTGCTCCAGCAGCACAGCCAAGACTTGGTCCCAAAGACCCCCAGAACCATGCACGTCTGTGACCTGTCCCAGCACATGTAATGTCAAGAGAGCAATCTGCCCACAAGTCAGTGTATTTTCAGGGAGGCCGCATCGTACCTGCCCGGTCTCCTCAAAGCGTTTCTTGTCAGCGCTGTCAATGACATAAATCTGCCACAGGAACAAAAGGGAAAGTCACCCATTCACTTCTTGCTCCCCATGGCACCCTGCCAGTCCCACCTTTATAGGCACCCTGCCCCCCAGGCACCCCTGGGTGGGTACCCACCAGTTCTCCCTTTGCAGGTGGGACAAAGGCTCCTGCTGTGGAACCCCAGTATTAGACCCCAGCCGGTCCAGCTTCCAACACTGCCTCGTCCCTGCCCACCTGGGGGCTGGCCCCATGCTCACCAGCATGTCTGTGTTGCCCAGGTACTTCTTCCAGTAGGGGCGGATGGCACGCTGCCCACCGATGTCCCAGACATTCAGCTTGAAGCCGTGTGAGTGCACACTTTTTATGTTGAACCCCTGCACAGGGAAGCAAACCGGGCTGTAAGTCCAGGCAGGGGAGGAGAGCCCACCTCACCCACTATGCGCTGGATCTGGGGTTCTGCACCTACCTGCGTGGGGGTGATGGTGCTGACCTCCTCCGATGCCAGGCACTTCAGCAGCGTGGTTTTTCCGGCATTGTCCAGCCCCAGCAGGACAATCCGCAGTTCCTGCTCCACGGAGCCCTTGAGCTTTTGGATGACAGCGAGCAACCCCTGCAAGGACAAGGGGATCCTGAGTGGCCGGGGCTGCATCCTGGAGCCCCCCAGGCATGCCTGGGGTGCTGCAGAATCCCTGGCTGGGTGGGTTTGAGCTGGTTCAGAAGACGTGCTGGGGGTGCAGTCAGGGAGTTGACTGATACAACAGACAACCAAGAGCCATTGTTTCTGGGATCTATCACATGTGATGCCACAGAACCTGCCTGGAGAGTGAAACTGAACATTTATGACAATACGGTTGGACTTGAAAATTGACTGAAGAGCTGACATCCGTCATCTCAGAAGTAATTTACGATCACCTTCAATCCCTCCCAGAGCTGAAGTCACCCAACCCACTCTGACTAGCCCTGGAGGTACTCTGAGCTGCATGGGCCAGTTCACCACAGAAATAGCTTTCAAAGACACAAGCTGAGCACTCAGCGTGTATGTGATGAAAGGACCACAGACCAACAGCCTCCTCAGCCACAGCATGACAGCCATGATGGGCCTAGTGAGGAAGGTGGAAGAACTCGATGGAATATTTCATGATATTGGACTTCTGAAAGGAGATCCAGTACAGATAGTCCTAAAACACAATGCTGCACCATAGAGCATACATACCCCTCGCCGGATTCCTACCCACTTACTTCATAGAGTGGAAACTGAGTTAAACAGAATTAAATGGATTGGCATAACCAAGAAAAATCTCCGAGCTGACAGCACGGTGTGCCCCAATGGTACCGGCTATAAAGAAAAATAGGAAAATATTAATCTGTGTGGATCTTAAGACTCAGTGAAGCCATTGTAAGAGAAAAAAATATGTCCTCCCAGCACTGGCTGACTTCCTCCCCAAAGTGAAAGGAAGTACAGGATTTTCCAAGCTGGATGCCTCAAGGAGACTCTGGCAAATTCCGGTAGCCAAAGATAGTGTTAAACTGACTACATTTATCACACCCTTTGGTAGACTTTACTTTCAAAGATTACCTTGGGGATTACCAGTGTGCCTGAAATTTTCCAAAGAAAGATGGCAGAACTGTTAACGAACACAAATGGAGGTGTGTGTGTGTATGTATGTGTGTGTATGTGTGTATGTATGTAGGTCTTTGAGGGAAGAACACACCAAAACTCTCAATGAGGTCCCAAGGCTAATCATTTAGTCTGGACTAAAGCTAAACAAGGAGAAGTTTTTCTGCCTACCCCAAACTGAGACAATAAACAAAGATGGAATCAGTTCTAGACCTGAGAAAGAAAAGTAATTTGAGAATTGAATGTACCAGAACTGAGACGCCTACTGGTGATGGTGAATTACCTTGGTTGGTACCCACATGACCTTTGTGCAGTGACAAAACCACTGAATAAACTATTGAAGTCCAACACACCTTGACTGTGGGGCCAAATCAAGAAATTGTCTTCAAAAAGGTAAAAGAAATGACCTCAATAGAACTTGAGAGGTAGAGCTATGTGAATAAACCCACAATGGGGGTTAGTGGAGACCCAAGCAGCTCTGGCCTAGGTGGTGAATTGTTGCAACATTATGGCTCTGAGTAGAAGCCAGCTGCATTTTGCTCTTGCACATTCACAGAAGTAGAAAAACAATCTGCACAGATTGAAAAGGAGCCTGGCAAGCTTAGGGGCACGGTGAGAACTTTACAGAGATCTGTGTGGATTGGATTCACTTACACTGATAACAGACCATAAACCACTTGTAACTCTCTGTGATGGGGCGACTGCCCCACACTGGCTCATAAGGGGTTAATAGAGCCCTAGGGAGTCTACGCAGGAGGCAGCCAATTAGAGAGGGGCTGCGAGGAGCAGCCAATCAGGGCCTGGCAGGCCATATAAGAACAGCTGCAGGGCAGAGCAGCTTCCGTAGCTGCCTGGAGCTTGAGGAGGGAAGGTCAGGCCAGGCTCCAAGCAGAGGAAGGAGTGCCAGCACCCTGGACAAAGCAGTGCTACTAGCAGTGACGGGGGGGGGGAGCTAAAGATGGCTCGGGGTTGGGCAACCCTGAGGGAAGGGCAAAGCGGGTGCTGGGGGCCGTGGGGAAATGGCCCACGGAAAGGTACTGAGAGGTTGGAGGGGACGCAGCACGTAGCTGCCATCTAGAGGGTCCCTGGTCTGAGACTCGGAGTAGTGGGTGGGCCCGGGTCCCCCCAACTGCAGATTGCCACTGAGGAAGTGGCCAGACAATTGGCTGCAGTAGCCACTGAGGGAACTGACTGGACTTCAGCAGACTGTAGTTCCCCTGGAAGGGGGGAGAACCGAGCGTGACACGGCCAGAGGGCTGTGTCATGAAGAGGATGCCATTCTCCTGGGAGTGATGTGGGTCCTGAAGCAGAAGTGACAGCAGCAAGACACCACCAGAAGAGGATGCACTGGCTAGCAGAGCTAATCCCCAGGATAGCCAGCAGGAGGCGCCGCAGTGGTGAGTGAACTCTGTCTCACCCTCATCAATGGAAAAGACCTGGATCAAGCACTGCTGAGATGCCAACGTCTCTTGCTAAGGTTAATACGATGTAACCCAATTGTTCCTCGGAAAAATCGGTTAGTCGCAGACACTCTGTGACAGAGCCAGCATTGCACTCAACTACCCGAGCTCACAGATCCTGTAAAGGCATATGTGGATGCTGTGTGCACATATAGACCAGCATCAGAAAAGAGGCTACACCTGCTACAAAAAAACAACCTCAGCAGACATGCAATTTCAGGCAGTTCTACGTTCCATTAGGACCAACTGGCCCAAGTATCTAAAGGACACCAAGGAAATGACAAAACACTACTTTGTGGGACATGGACAGTTAAAGTGAGTCAAATGGACTCATGATTAAAAGCAACTGCATTGTAATTCCAACGAAATGAGAGGAGAAATCCTAAACCTCACCCAGGAAGGACATCAAGGACTAACTAAACACCATGAATGGGCCATCCAGTCAGTATGGGCTCCGGGCATCAGCAAAGACATAGAGTATTGGCATGTGAACTCTGCAGAACTAACAGACCAACATAACAACACCCCTGCCAGACAGATCTTGGAAGAGACTAGCTGCAGATTTATGCCAAAGGACAGCATTATCTTATTGTCATGGACAGTTTTTCCAGGTATACAGAAATAAAGTACTTGAAAGACCTAACATGTTGCAGCGTTATCGAGAAACTGAAGTGCACTTTTGCTCATTTCCGTATTCCAGAACAACTAGTGACGGACGATGGACCCCATCTCACTGCAGCAGAATTTAAGTCGTTCTGTAGGAAATATGACTTTGATCTTATTACTAGCAGCCCACATTACTCCCAAACAAATGGAGAGGCTGAGAGAGCTGTACAGGCAGCCAAGAAAATCCTGCAGGAGGAAGATCCATTCCTTGCTCTTCCGAGTTACAGATTGTAGTGGGGTGGTTACCCCGCTCCTGGCTGAGGGGTTTAAAACAGCCCTGGCAGAGGGCTGGGGCAAAGGGAAAAGCTACTGGGCTGATTGGGGAAGTAGCCACAGCTGGGCCACGCCCCAATCAGACCCCAGCTGGCCTGTATAAGAAGGCTGGGAGCCAGGAGCCCAAACAGTCACTCTCTGCCTTCAGAGGGAGAAGGGCCTGGCTGCAGCGAGCTAGACACAGGGTACCTGAGTGGAGCAGGGCTGGGGAAAGGCTGAGGAGCTGGGGAGCTCCAACCTGGAAAGCCCCAGGCTGCGGCCTAGTATTGGGCCAAAGGGTACTGGGGGTTGCAGAGGGCAGCCTAGAGGTAGGCCAAGGCAGCAGGTCCAAACCCCTCTTGCCAGTGACGAGTGGCCTATACTGCAGTCTGCCCCAGGGAGCGGGGGCTAGTTGGTGACTGGCAGTGGCCTTATTCTGAGGCAAGGTAGGGATAGTGGGTGGGGAGACCCTAATACTGAGGGGTGTACTGCCAGGGGGCAGCACCCCAGATAAAGGGGCACCGGGGTCCGGGAGGGACATGGGGGCCAGAGGACAGGTGGATCACTGGCCTGCAGGGGGCGCTCCAGGACGCTGGAAGAGCTAATTCCCGGAGACTACCAGCAGGAGGCGCCGCAGGGGTGAGTCTGCAGCCTGTTTACACAGATCAACACCAATAGCAGCTCCTGGAGACAGGCCCACACAACTCCTGATGGGAAGACAACTCAGAGCAACAGGTTCCTTTCCAAAGTTGGAACAAGCTCCAGCATGGCCAGACGTGAAGAGAGCAGCCCAACTGGATCAAAAAGCTAAAGAGCTTATGGACAGCTTTACCACAGACATCACTCAGAGAACTGCCGGGTCTAGCAGCTGGAGACCACATTCTTGGCAAACTTGATGGAGGAAAAAACATTGACAACTCCAGCTCTTGTAAAGAAAAAGAATTAATCGCCCAGATCACGTGTGATCCAGACTGACTGGGGAGAGTTCAACAGAAACCATCAACATCTACAGTTTGTTCCTTTGAAAGAGCCATCAATGGAGCAAACTCTACAGATGACGGGTGCAGAACAAGAAGACTCAGAAATTCCAAACCTACTACAGCCAGTCGGCGAAACTAACTGACAGGCAGATGACCAAGTTGTTACACATTCAGGTCATGTACTGAGAAAACCAGTACGCTACCCGGACCCTTAACAGAGTGATACAGCACTTCACAGACAGCACCACTGTCAATCCTGGGCATGGTAGGAATGCAGAACTGAAAGGGGGAGAGGTACTGTCCCTTACTGTTCAGCTGTAATGCACCTTTCTCAAGCTGCCCTCAGGCAGACAGGGCAGCGCGTTAGAGGGGCTCAGGACTAGCACAGTAGACGTGTTGTGCTAAGAGGGAAGCTCTGGAGCCAGTCCATAGCTGGCACACAAGCGTGGCAGTAATGGAGGAGGAGGCTTGTAGGGAATTGTGGAGAGAATTGGGGCTGGCCCCAGAACCTCATGGGACCAGGCCAAGGGCTGCTGCTGCTCCCACCTCTTGGTTCACCTGCATTTCAAGCCAGGCCCCATGAGAGCCCTGGGCCGGCCCCCAGCCACCTGGCCCCATCCCAGCTCTCAGCCTCTGGCCCCATGGTGCATTTTGACTCCATCCTGGCCCCCCAGGGCGATCCCAGTTCCTGGCCTCCCCCCACTTGGCTGATCCCTCCCAGAACTGCCCCCCTTGCTGACTGTGAGCCAGGCTCTGCCCCCTTTTGCCTAGGCCCTGCCCTCCAGCTGCTGCTTCGCTCTGGAGAGATTACATTGGTGCAGCTTTCCAGCGCCCCCCACACACTGACAGGTCCCGCTCTTGGGAGGGCCAGGCCCCGGCTCTGCCATCTCAGGGGGGAGGGTTTGGGACTCCCGGTCCCAGTGCTGGGATAGTCACACTGAGCACCCCCATCCTGTGAGGCGGCCCCACTTACCTTCTGTACTTCACCCATGGTCTGGGAGACTCTACATCCTCTGTAGGGTGCAGGGCGCTGGGAGCTCCTCTGGGCTCGGGGCCAGGTCCCGGCCCGCGGCTGCGTGCCTGACACACGTCCCTTCGCCTGTATGGGCAAGAGGATTAAAGCTCCAGAATTAGCTGCGGTTCCTCCATTTACCCCCAGCATTAAATACCTTCCTAGGTAAATCCCCCAGCCAGCTGTCGCCAGCCTGCCAGCCCCTCCCACGGGCCCAGCCCTAAGCCACAGGGGAAGCAAAGCCCCTTTCCCACCCTTGCAGGGTCATGGGGCTCAGAGCCCCACAGCTGATAACACTGTCCCACTTGAGGGGAGGAGCCAGCCCAGACCCATGGCAGGTGAACTCCCCCCAGCATCAAGGAGCCTTGGCTCCCCCAGACCAGCCTTCCAGGCAAGTCACCCAAGCCCATCTGCCCTGCCCTATGGGACAGAGGTGAGAGCAACAGCCCCCAGGCAGGGCCCAGGGCTGGGGTGCCAGAGCCCTGGAAGGCAGTGGGGGCTGGAGGAGGCTGTGTCATGCTGCAAGCAGGAGCCCAGTGTCAGGGGAAGAGTTGGGGGCGGGGGGGGGGGCAGCAGAGAGTTCAGGGGAGGCTGGGGAGGGAGGCTGGGGAGGGACAGCTCCAAGCAGCAGCCCTGGGGGCGGGCGAGGGAAAATGTCTGGCTCCTGTAGCAGCAACGGGAGGGTGAATCATAGACTATCAGGGTTGGAAGGGACTTCAGGAGGTCATCTAGTCCAACCCCCTGCTCAAAGCAGGACCAATCCCCAGACAGATTTTTGCCCCAGATCCCTAAATGGCCCCCTCAAGGATTGAACTCACAACCCTGGGTTTAGCAGGCCAATGCTCAAACCACTGAGCTATCCCTCCCCCCAGTGGGTGGTAGTGGTTACCCTGCGCTGAGAACCTGGTGGGGCAGAACTTTTCCCAACATGGGTAACTGAGAAAAGCCAGCTCCGGCCCCAGCCTCCCTACAAACTCACCCTACCATCCTACCACCGCTGTGGCTCCTGGGCCCAAGTGCAGGCCGGGGCGGCGGCCCCAGCAGCAGAGGGAGATGGATCAGTGGGAGCCCTGCCCCCGCTGGTACATCCCACATCCCCAGCATTGACCCATTACCACTCACCTGCTCCCTGGGGCTGGAGCTGCAGCTCATTCTGATGTGGGTGTTCCCTCTTCCCCTACAGGGCACAGCCCCCCAGGACTTCCAAGCCCTGCTGGCTGCATCGATCCCAAAGGGGTCAAGTCTGTTCCAGGATGTGAACTCATCCAGACTCATCACTGGGTGACAAGGGGGCCCCGCCTCGGAGCAGCACCGCCGCTGGGCTTGTCCTTGCAAAAAGTGGGGGCACCAGACCTGGCCCAGTAAAGGGGTGCTGCCAGACTGCAGAAGGGGGGGCATAGAGCAGCCTGCCAATCCAGGATGGAGCCATAGGGTCAGAAGTGCTGGGGGGGACTAGGGACGGCCCTCGATATTTTGCTGGCCAGGGCAGAAAAGGTTTCAGTGCTCTCCCTGGGGCCAGATCAAACCAGCCACGCAGCACAGCGGTATGGCCGTCCCTGGCGGTCACCCGCCCCTAGAACAGGCCTCAGGAGGGGCAGATACGGCATGCACCTCAGGCCTGCCGACAGCAGTTCCGGGCCCCAGGGCAGAACAGTCAATGGGCCCCAGCCCGCGCGGTCGGGGGGGTGCTGCGCCTGCGCTGGCTGCGCTGCTGGGCGTGCTTTTCCAACATGGCCAGGGCTTCCACATGCCCACCCGGCTGCCTTCGCCCCCACCAGTACCCCCCCACGAGCACCTAGGAGCCCTGCGGCCCGCCCGGGTGATTGCCCCCTGCGGCCCGCCCGGGTGATTTCCCCCCCCTACCCCCCATCTCAGTGCATTCAGGTAGCCTGCAACTTTACTGGAGTGACGTGGGCTGAGCTGGTGCCAGGTCCAGCCAGGGCAGGAACGACCTTCCAGGACAGGCTCACCCAGTGCCACGATTCCCTCTCCCTGCTGTCCCTGAGTGCTGGCTGTCGTGGTCTCCCAGGGCCCGGGCTTTCGGCTCCGTAGGGCCCTTGGGAGGAACCCCCTTCAGTGCGACAGCCCTTCTCGGGGGTCCGCTCTCTCTCGGGGGTTAAGCCGTAGGCTCCTCTACCTCCCAGGCCTGCACCTCTCTGAGTCTCCACCATGCCTGGCTCTGCTGTGGGCCCCGCAGGGAGTCCCCTTGCTCTGGGCCCACAAGGCCTCTACACCCAGAGGGAATAATGCCCTCTTTCCCCCCCCCCCCCCCCCCGATCTCCAGCCTGAAGTGACTCTCAGCCAGCATAAAACAGGAGGTTTTTGAATGGCTGAACCCAGCCCAGGCTGTTCTCAGAGCCCCTGGGCCTGGCCAGTCTCAGCACCATCCATCTGGGCCTGTCCCGCACCCTAGGTGGCTCAGGCTGCCTTTTATCCCCAGTCCAGCAGCCCCCTCCTTCCAGCTGATCATCCTATATCACCTTCCCCACCAGCCCCTCCTCCATCCTTTGTCTTCCGTCCCAGGCAAACAGGTCACCTGGGCCCGCATTCTTCCGTCCTTTGTTCCCACTAGCTGGACCCAACCACTGGCCAGAACCGGCTGACGTCCAAGCTGGGCTGAGCCTCCCGGTCACCTGTTGCTAGGGCACCCAATCTCCAGGCCATTGTCCGGGGTCCTGGCTGGTAGGCGAGGTCACACCTGGTCCTCTGCAACAACAACCCCCCTCCCCCACTGCATTACACACGCAGAACAGGGAACCTGAGGCACACACTGTGTTCACACAAACCATTGAAAAAATCCCCCACTTGTCACAGTGCGCGGGGCCGCACCACTGGCGATCCAGACGGTGCGCACAGTGCATGGGACGGGGACGAGGGCCCAGCCCTGCTGCACGGCGGGTCGGGGGAGCAACGGGGACGAGGGCCCAGCCCTGCTACCGGGCGTTGGGGGAGCGATGGGGATCGACGGCGACGAGGGCCCAGCCCTGCTGCCCGGGGTGTCGGGGGGAGCGACGGGAAGGAGACGAGGGCCCAGCCCTGCTACCAGGCGTCGGGGGAACGACGGGATGGGGACGAGGGCTCAGCCCTGCTACCGGGCGTCGGGGGAGCGACGGGGACGAGGGCCCAGCCCTGCTACCGGGCGTCGGGGGGAGCGACAGGGACGAGGGCCCGGCCCTGCTGCCCGGGGGGTTGGGGGAGCGACGGGGACGAGGGCCCGGCCCTGCTACCGGGCGTTGGGGGAGCGATGGGGATGAGGGCCCGGCCCTGCTGCCTGGGCGTCGGGGGACCGATGCGGTACTGGCTGTGAGGGGCTCGGACGCTGCAGGGAGGGGCTCTGACAGTGACGTACCTTAGAGGGATCTGGTCTCTCCAGGTTCTCATCACTTGAGTAGCCCCCATGCCCATCAGCAGGCTGTTCCCGTGAGCTCCGTGGCTTTGTCCTGCGTTTGTGGCTTTCCTTTCCTCGAGTGCAGGGGCCTCGGCCAGGGCCAGCTGCCACCTCTGAGTGCCCAGGCCCCGTCTGCTGGGGGAGCAGCGGTGCTGGGGTTCAGAGCCGGGCCCCGGGGCATGCGGCCCTAGGGTGGGGGGCTGGCCTCGCTGGGGGGTGGGGGGCTGTGCTGCAGGGAGGGAGGCTCCTCTGCAAACCCCAGTTCTAGCTGCGGTTTGGTTTCCATAGTGACACTTCCTGCGGTAGCGAAAAGAGGTAGTGAGCAGCCCTGTGAGCCTGGCAGTGAATGTGCTGTGCTGCTCCTCCCGCCGGGGCCGCCCGCAGCCTGCTGGCCTGCGCGGGGCCTGCCCGCCGAGCCCCATGCTCCCTGCCTGCACAGCCCCCCGCTGAGGCATGCCTGGGAAAGCAAAGCACCTGGGCGTTCAAAGCGGCCACATGGTGAGTGCCCGGCCTGCTGGGGGCGCGTGGGCGGGAGCGGAGTTTGGCGGCTCTGGAGGTGCGACCGAGCCACACCCAGCCCTTGTGGTTTTCAGCTCGCCCGGCCAGCAAGGCTCCCCCAGTGACACGGGGTCTGCACCCCCTCTACTGGCGGATCTGCTCCTGGCTGGAGGCTGCTGGTGCTGGGTTACTGGGAGGCTCCAGCCCCAGGGTTCTGCCCCCACCCTGGGCCGCTCTGCTCCAGAGGGAGGGACCCTGCCCCATGGGGAGATGCTGTCTCAGGCTCCCCTGCCCCCAGGATGGCTCAGTGCAGCCCATCCTCCCTCCCCCACATCGCTCTGCACTGAGCGATGGGCCCAGAGACAGTCAGGTCCTCGGCCTGCCCGTGGGCTGGTTGGGGAGGCTGCTGAGACCTGTGGGGTCTGTGCCAGGAGATGGGGGCCTTCCAGAGACGCCAGCAGCTCAAGCCGCCCGCTCTGGGCGGACGCAGCATTGTCAGTCTGAGCCAGGTGCCGACCAGCCTGTTGCACAGTTAGGCATGCTGGGTAGGGACTAGGCCAGGAGGGCTGGGGCCATGCCCTGGCAACGCCGGGTTGTGCGGAACCCAGGTCTGAAATTGTGGAGGGGTGGGAGGAGTCTGTGGGTTGGGATTGAGGGGCATTAGCACAGCTGGGGGGCATGGAATAATAGGGGTGGGGTGGCTGGGTTGGGATCACAGTGCACCAGCAGAGTCTGCCCGGGGCAGGGGTAGCAGGCGGGCAGTGGCAGAGCTGGGTGGGGAGCCCGGGGCGGGGGTAGCAGGCGGGCAGTGGCAGAGCTGGGTGGGGAGCCCAGGAGGGGTAGCAGGCGGGCAGTGGCAGAGCTGGGTGGGGAGCCCGGGGCGGGGGTAGCAGGGGGGCAGTGGCAGAGCTGGGGTGGGGAGCCCGGGGCGGGGGTAGCAGGCGGGCAGTGGCAGAGCTGGGTGGGGAGCCCGGGGCGGGGGTAGCAGGCGGGCAGTGGCAGAGCTGGGTGGGGAGCCCGGGGCGGGGGTAGCAGGGGGGCAGTGGCAGAGCTGGGTGGGGAGCCCGGGGCGGGGGTAGCAGGGGGGCAGTGGCAGAGCTGGGTGGGGAGCCCGGGGCGGGGGTAGCAGGCGGGCAGTGGCAGAGCTGGGTGGGGAGCCCGGGGTGGGGGTAGCAGGGGGGCAGTGGCAGAGCTGGGTGGGGAGCCCGGGGTGGGGGTAGCAGGCGGGCAGTGGCAGAGCTGGGTGGGGGTAGCAGGCGGGCAGTGGCAGAGCTGGGTGGGGAGCCCGGGGTGGGGGTAGCAGGCGGGCAGTGGCAGAGCTGGGTGGGGATCCCGGGGCGGGGGGTAGCAGACGGGCAGTGGCAGTGCTGGGGTGGGGTGGGGAGCCCGGGGCGGGGGTAGCAGGTGGGCAGTGGTAGAGCTGGGTGGGGATCCCGGGGCAGGGGTAGCAGGGGGGCAGTAGCAGAGCTGGGTGGGGAGCCCGGGGCGGGGGGTAGCAGGCAGGCATTGGCAGAGCTGGGGTGGGGAGCCTGGGGCAGGGGGGTAGCAGGCAGGCAGTGGCAGAGCTGGGGTGGGGAGCCTGGGGCAGGGGGGTAGCAGATGGGCAGTGGCAGAGCTGGGTGGGGAGCCCGGGGCAGGGGTAGCAGGGGGGCAGTGGCAGAGCTGGGTGGGGAGCCCGGGGCGGGGGTAGCAGGCGGGCAGTGGCAGAGCTGGGTGGGGAGCCCTCGGCGGGGGTAGCAGGCGGGCAGTGGCAGAGCTGGGGTGGGGAGCCCGGGGCGGGGGTAGCAGGCGGGCAGTGGCAGAGCTGGGTGGGGAGCCCGGGGCGGGGGTAGCAGGGGGGCAGTGGCAGAGCTGGGTGGGGATCCTGGGGCAGGGGTAGCAGGTTGGCAGTGGCAGAGCTGGGTGGGGAGCCCGGGGCGGGGGTAGCAGGCGGGCAGTGGCAGAGCTGGGTGGGGTGCCCGGGGTGGGGGTAGCAGGCGGGCAGTGGCAGAGCTGGGGTGGGGAGCCTGGGGTGGGGAGCCCGGGGCGGGGGTAGCAGACGGGCAGTGGCAGAGCTAGGTGAGGAGCCCAGGAGGGGTAGCAGGGGGGCAGTGGCAGAGCTGGGTGGGGTGCCCGGGGCGGGGGTAGCAGACGGGCAGTGGCAGAGCTGGGTGGGGAGCCCGGGGCGGGGGTAGCAGGCGGGCAGTGGCAGAGCTGGGTGGGGAGCCCGGGGCAGGGGTAGCAGGCGGGCAGTGGCAGAGCTGGGTGGGGTGCCCGGGGCGGGGGTAGCAGGGGGGCAGTGGCAGAGCTGGGTGGGGAGCCCGGGGCAGGGGTAGCAGGCGGGCAGTGGCAGAGCTGGGTGGGGAGCCCGGGGCGGGGGTAGCAGGCGGGCAGTGGCAGAGCTGGGTGGGGTGCCCGGGGCGGGGGTAGCAGGCGGGCAGTGGCAGAGCTGGGTGGGGAGCCCAGGGTGGAGGTAGCGGGGGGCAGTGGCAGAGCTGGGTGGGGATCCCGGGGCAGGGGTAGCAGGGGGGCAGTGGCAGAGCTGGGTGGGGAGCCCGGGGCGGGGGTAGCAGGCGGGCAGTGGCAGAGCTGGGTGGGGAGCCCGGGGCAGGGGTAGCAGGCGGGCAGTGGCAGAGCTGGGGTGGGGAGCCCGGGGCAGGGGTAGCAGGCGGGCAGTGGCAGAGCTGGGTGGGGAGCCCGGGGCGGGGGTAGCAGGCGGGCAGTGGCAGAGCTGGGTGGGGATCCCGGGGCAGGGGTAGCAGATGGGCAGTGGCAGAGCTGGGTGGGGAGCCCGGGGCGGGGGTAGCAGGTGGGCAGTGGCAGAGCTGGGTGGGGAGCCCAGGAGGGGTAGCAGGTGGGCAGTGGCAGAGCTGGGTGGGGAGCCCGGGGCGGGGGTAGCAGGGGGGCAGTGGCAGAGCTGGGTGGGGATCCTGGGGCAGGGGTAGCAGGTGGGCAGTGGCAGAGCTGGGTGGGGAGCCCAGGAGGGGTAGCAGGCGGGCAGTGGCAGAGCTGGGTGGGGAGCCCAGGAGGGGTAGCAGGCGGGCAGTGGCAGAGCTGGGTGGGGAGCCCGGGGCGGGGGTAGCAGGGGGGCAGTGGCAGAGCTGGGTGGGGATCCTGGGGCAGGGGTAGCAGGTGGGCAGTGGCAGAGCTGGGTGGGGGTAGCAGGCGGGCAGTGGCAGAGCTGGGTGGGGAGCCCGGGGTGGGGGTAGCAGGCGGGCAGTGGCAGAGCTGGGTGGGGATCCCGGGGCGGGGGTAGCAGACGGGCAGTGGCAGTGCTGGGGTGGGGTGGGGAGCCCGGGGCGGGGGTAGCAGGTGGGCAGTGGTAGAGCTGGGTGGGGATCCCGGGGCAGGGGTAGCAGGGGGGCAGTAGCAGAGCTGGGTGGGGAGCCCGGGGCGGGGGTAGCAGGCAGGCATTGGCAGAGCTGGGGTGGGGAGCCTGGGGCAGGGGGGTAGCAGGCAGGCAGTGGCAGAGCTGGGGTGGGGAGCCTGGGGCAGGGGGGTAGCAGATGGGCAGTGGCAGAGCTGGGTGGGGAGCCCGGGGCAGGGGTAGCAGGGGGGCAGTGGCAGAGCTGGGTGGGGAGCCCGGGGCGGGGGTAGCAGGCGGGCAGTGGCAGAGCTGGGTGGGGAGCCCTCGGCGGGGGTAGCAGGCGGGCAGTGGCAGAGCTGGGGTGGGGAGCCCGGGGCGGGGGGTAGCAGGCGGGCAGTGGCAGAGCTGGGTGGGGAGCCCGGGGCGGGGGTAGCAGGGGGGCAGTGGCAGAGCTGGGTGGGGATCCTGGGGCAGGGGTAGCAGGTTGGCAGTGGCAGAGCTGGGTGGGGAGCCCGGGGCGGGGGTAGCAGGCGGGCAGTGGCAGAGCTGGGTGGGGTGCCCGGGGTGGGGGTAGCAGGCGGGCAGTGGCAGAGCTGGGGTGGGGAGCCTGGGGTGGGGAGCCCGGGGCGGGGGTAGCAGACGGGCAGTGGCAGAGCTAGGTG
Organism: Emys orbicularis; assembly: GCF_028017835.1. Lineage (NCBI taxonomy): Eukaryota > Metazoa > Chordata > Testudines > Emydidae > Emys > Emys orbicularis. Next base: position 113,504,930 of record NC_088690.1, on the reverse strand, counting down.
AGGAGCCCAGGAGGGGTAGCAGGGGGGCAGTGGCAGAGCTGGGTGGGGTGCCCGGGGCGGGGGTAGCAGACGGGCAGTGGCAGAGCTGGGTGGGGAGCCCGGGGCGGGGGTAGCAGGCGGGCAGTGGCAGAGCTGGGTGGGGAGCCCGGGGCAGGGGTAGCAGGCGGGCAGTGGCAGAGCTGGGTGGGGTGCCCGGGGCGGGGGTAGCAGGGGGGCAGTGGCAGAGCTGGGTGGGGAGCCCGGGGCAGGGGTAGCAGGCGGGCAGTGGCAGAGCTGGGTGGGGAGCCCGGGGCGGGGGTAGCAGGCGGGCAGTGGCAGAGCTGGGTGGGGTGCCCGGGGCGGGGGTAGCAGGCGGGCAGTGGCAGAGCTGGGTGGGGAGCCCAGGGTGGAGGTAGCGGGGGGCAGTGGCAGAGCTGGGTGGGGATCCCGGGGCAGGGGTAGCAGGGGGGCAGTGGCAGAGCTGGGTGGGGAGCCCGGGGCGGGGGTAGCAGGCGGGCAGTGGCAGAGCTGGGTGGGGAGCCCGGGGCAGGGGTAGCAGGCGGGCAGTGGCAGAGCTGGGGTGGGGAGCCCGGGGCAGGGGTAGCAGGCGGGCAGTGGCAGAGCTGGGTGGGGAGCCCGGGGCGGGGGTAGCAGGCGGGCAGTGGCAGAGCTGGGTGGGGATCCCGGGGCAGGGGTAGCAGATGGGCAGTGGCAGAGCTGGGTGGGGAGCCCGGGGCGGGGGTAGCAGGTGGGCAGTGGCAGAGCTGGGTGGGGAGCCCAGGAGGGGTAGCAGGTGGGCAGTGGCAGAGCTGGGTGGGGAGCCCGGGGCGGGGGTAGCAGGGGGGCAGTGGCAGAGCTGGGTGGGGATCCTGGGGCAGGGGTAGCAGGTGGGCAGTGGCAGAGCTGGGTGGGGAGCCCAGGAGGGGTAGCAGGCGGGCAGTGGCAGAGCTGGGTGGGGAGCCCAGGAGGGGTAGCAGGCGGGCAGTGGCAGAGCTGGGTGGGGAGCCCGGGGCGGGGGTAGCAGGGGGGCAGTGGCAGAGCTGGGTGGGGATCCTGGGGCAGGGGTAGCAGGTGGGCAGTGGCAGAGCTGGGTGGGGAGCCCGTGGCGGGGGTAGCAGTGGGGCAGTGGCAGAGCTGGGTGGGCAGCCCGGGGTGGCGGTAGCGGGGGGCAGTGGCAGAGCTAGGTGAGGAGCCCAGGAGGGGTAGCAGGGGGGCAGTGGCAGAGCTGGGTGGGGTGCCCGGGGCGGGGGTAGCAGGCGGGCAGTGGCAGAGCTGGGTGGGGTGCCCGGGGCGGGGGTAGCAGGGGGGCAGTGGCAGAGCTGGGGTGGGGAGCCTGGGGCAGGGGGGTAGCAGGCAGGCAGTGGCAGAGCTGGGTGGGGAGCCCGGGGCGGGGGTAGCAGGGGGGCAGTGGCAGAGCTGGGTGGGGAGCCCGGGGCGGGGGTAGCAGGGGGGCAGTGGCAGAGCTGGGTGAGGAGCCCGTGGCGGGGGTAGCAGGGGGGCAGTGGCAGAGCTGGGTGGGCAGCCCGGGGTGGCGGTAGCGGGGGGCAGTGGCAGAGCTGGGTGGTGTCCCTGCTCCTCAGCACCCAGGAGGGGAGCAGTTCTCTGTCGCTGCTGGGACGTGAGCCCTGCTTAGGGGGGGTGCCTGGCAGCCGTTTCCCCAGAGCTGGGAGCCCGGGGTGCCCCGGGGCTGGCAGGACTGGGCCTGGGCCTGGCCTGCTGGGGGCAGCATCCCCAGACATTAGCCAGGAGAGAGCGCACTGCACGCCCCCTGCTCTGTGCCATGAGCCCCCAGCTGGGAGCTCTTTGGCAGGGGGTCTGCCTAGCTAGGTGGCTGGGTGCTGCCCCACAGAAACGCCCACACTAAGGGGTCTGGGGTCTCCCCCAGAGCTGGGAAGTGGGCTGCAGTTGTTGGTGTGCTGGAGGCTGTGGCTTCCTCTCCCTTTTCCTGCCCTCCCTCCCCTTCCTGTGCCCTGGAGGCTGCTACACTTCTCCCCAGGCAGCGGCAGTGCCACAGCTGATCGCATCAGCCCTTTCTCAATCACCTCGCTGAGCTGACGGAGGAGGGCAGGCCAGAGAGTGCCCAGCTGCCCGCTGACTCACGCCCCAGCCCTGGAGGAGCCCAGTCCCATGCGAGCGCTGAACGGCTCCTGCACAGACCAAGCACCCTGGCGGGGAGACACCTGGCAGCTGGTGTCCTTGCACTCTGCTTGGCTGACTCATCCCTCGCCCCAGGGGCTGCCTGGGCTGGCCTCCCTGCTCCCCATAGCTGCAGGGTGCAGGGCCTGGGATCCTGGCTAACCTTTCCTCCTCCTGTCTTTGCAGGGCCTGGCTGTGTCAGATGGAGGTGAGTCAGACGCTGCCTGGGAGATGCGGGGGTGGTGTTGGGAGGAGCCTGAGAGCGGTAACCAGCTTGGCTTAGTGCCCAGCCCCAGTGGGACGGGACCAGGAGCCCTTAGGGCTGCTCAGCTGGACAGTACAGAGCCCCTGCCTGGCCCACACACAGCACCTGGGGCCAAGGGACTCCCGGGGGGGGGGGCAGAGCTCCCTCCTATCCTTCCCCACCCACTAGGGTGACCAGACAGCAAGTGTGAAAAATCGGGAAGGGGAGTGGGGGGTAATTGGCACCTGTATAAGAAAAAGCCCCAAATATCGGGACTGTCCCTATAAAATCGGCACATCTGGTCACCCTACCACCCGCATCCCCCAGGAGAGGGCTGGATGCACAGGCACTAGCCTGGCTGCTGCCCGGCCCCCTGCCCGGTGCCAGCCTGGCTCCTTCTGGACCCCTGGGCTGTTGGCAAAGGCTGGTGCCCCTCTCCTGACAGGGAGACTCGCCCGTTCGTGAGCCCAAGGGCCCAGGCCCACTGCAGGTTGTGCACCCCTCTCTGAGCTGTCCCAGGCTCTCTGCAGCTGCCGTGCTCCTGCTCAGGTCACGTTTGGAAGAGTTCCTCGCCCTGTCTGCCGGTGCCCTGCTGGTTCTGACATGTCAGAGGGGTCCTGTGTGGCCCGTGGGCCCTAGGTCTGGCGGCCCTGCTCTGGAGTGCCTGGCTTTAGGGCTCCCGGCCCTGCCCTGCTTGGACAGCACCTCCCCACACCTTCCCTCCAGCTGGGCGGGGAGCAGGACCTGACCTCTCTTTCTGCATCTCAGAGTTAAACAGCTCCGGGGCCCGGGGCAGTAGCCACAGTGTGCACAGCCTGCCTGGTGCCCAGAACGCAGGCTACACTGCGCAGCTGCCCGTGGCCAGCTGGGCCGAGTCTTTCGAGACACTGCTGCAGGACCGGGTGGCCGTCACCTACTTCACTGTGAGTGCCAGGGTGTGTCAGACCCTGCTGGGCCCAGCCCACCCCACTCACTGCCCTCAGCCCTCAGTTCCCCCCATTCTCCAGCTGCTCGCTCTGCAGAGACTCCAGGCAGCGTGAGGCCGGGGGGCAGAGGGTGGGGGTTGCACTGGCACCCCTGGGCGGAGGCTGGGCAGGCACTCCTGGGCGGGGGTAGGGCTGGCACCCCCGGGCGGAGGCTGGGCTGGTACCCCTGGGCGGAGGTTGGGCTGGCCCCCTGGGCGAGGGCTGGGCTGGCACCACCTGGGTGGGGGCTGGGCTGGCACCCCCTGGGCTAGGGCTGGGCTAGCACCCCCTGGGCGGAGGCTTGGCTGGCACCCCTGGGTGGGGGTAGGGCTGGCACCCCTGGGTGGAGGCTGCGCTGGTACCCCTGGGCGGGGTTGGGCTGGCACCCCTGGGTGGAGGCTGCGCTGGTACCCCTGGGCGGGGTAGGGCTGGCACCCCCGGGCGGGGGTAGGGCTGGCACCCCTGGGCGAGGGTTGTACTGGTACCCCTGGGCGAGGGTTGCACTGGTACCCCTGGGCGAGGGATGGGCTAGCACCCCCTGGGCGGGGGTAGGGCTGGCACCCCCTGGGCGAGGGATGGGCTGGCACCCCTGGGTGGAGGCTGCGCTGGTACCCCTGTGCGAGGGTTGCACTGGTACCCCTGGGCGAGGGATGGGCTAGCACCCCCTGGGCGGGGGTAGGGCTGGCACCCCCGGGCGAGGGTTGGGCTGGCACCCCCGGGCGGGGGTAGGGCTGGCACCCCCGGGCAGGGTAGTGGCATTGGTGAGGCTGATGCCACCGTGCTCCTCTCCTGCTCCCCAGGAGTTCCTGAAGAAGGAGTTCAGCGCTGAGAACGTTTACTTCTGGCAGGCGTGTGAGCGATTCCAGCAGATCCCAGCCAGGAACACACAGCAGGTACCGGGCCCAGGGGAGGGCTAGCGGCTTGGCCCAGCCTCCCCATGCCCCACTCCTGACAGTGGGAGCCTAGCCAGCCAGGCCCATACTGAGGCTCAGACCTGGGCTGCCCCCCGCAGGGAAGCACATGCCAGGGCAGCCAAAGGGACCTGGGCATCAGTAGGAAGCTCAGTGGAGACCCTGCTCAGAGGGGAGCTGCAGCCAATAGCTAACGGGTGAGGGGATGGAGAATAGCATGGAGCTCCCTTGGCCATTGTGTGCTGCACCGGTCACCCCTGGGGGCCGTGCAGAACTGACGGGCTCTAAGAGAAGGACAATGCCAATGATCAGGGGCTGGAGAGAGACAGAGCAGACGGGGATTGTTCCCTTAGCAAGATGAGGAAATGGGGCATGGTCTCGAGATGGAACCTTGGGACCGTCTGTCTGGTACACAAGAACAAGGGGAAGTTCAAACTGATCGAAGGTAATCCTCCGCCCCAGTGGAACTCATTGCCACAGGATGTCAGTGAGGCCAGGACCTAGTGAGAGCCTGAGAGGAGCTGGCCATGTGAATGGAGAACAGGGGGATGCAGAGCTATAACAGTGCAGATGGCATTTGGAAGGGCTAAAACCTCCTGCCTTGGGGCTTCGGCCAGTCTCTGACTGTTAGGGGTCAGGAGCAGGGCTCCTACACCCTCCTCTGAGCATCTGGTGCTGGGCGCTGCAGGCAAGGGCTGCTGGGCTGGAGGGCCCACGGGACTGGCCCAGCCTGGCCGTTCCTGGGTTCCCAAGGTGTCGGCGCAAGGTGGTGCCGCACTTGGAGACTGGCTGGTAACCCTGCTCTGCGTGTGCTCCCATGCACACTGGCAAGGGGGCTTGGCCTCCCCTGTGATAACTCTGTCTCCCCAGCTGGCCCAGGAGGCCCGGCGGATCTATGACGAGTTCCTGTCCAGCCACGCGGTCAGCCCCGTTAACATCGACCGGCAGGCCTGGATCGGGGAGGAAATGCTGGCCATGCCCACCCCCGACATGTTCCGAGTCCAACAGCTCCAGGTGAGCATTGCCCCTGCCCAGCCCCCCGGCCAGGGGAGAGGGGCCATGGAGCCATCCCCCAAGGCTCAGGACGGAGGAGCTGGGGACATATCCCCTCCCCCAACTCTCAGCTGGGAGTAGGGGGCAGGAATCCAGAGCTCCTGATTCTGGGACTTGTCCCTCTGCCTCTGAGTCAGGTCTGTGTCCGGGGGCCGTGTCAGTCTCTGGGCGGGGGGAGGCGCTACCCAGGTGTGTGTCCAGGGGCCGTGCCGGGCTCTGGTCACGGGTCAGGCACGGCACTAACTGGGTCCCTCTCCTGGCTCAGATCTTTAACCTGATGAAGTTCGACAGCTACGCGCGCTTCGTGAAGTCCCCGCTGTTCCAGGCGTGTGTGAGGGCTGAGAATGAGGGGCAGCCGCTCCCTGACCTGCGGGCTCACTCCCGGAACAGCAGCCCCCCATCCGACCTCGGCAAGGTACCAGGCCCAGCTCCCCAGCCCAGGGGGTGGGGTCCAGGGGTGGGGCTGCTGGAAGGACTGCAATCGTGGGCACCACTCAAACCAAATTTGAGTGGCAGTGTGACCCGGCGCCTGGGGTCATGACCCGGCGCCTGGGGTCATGACCCGGCGCCTGGGGTCATGACCCGGCGCCTGGGGTCATGACCCCTGGCTGCTCCTCCAGCATGCCAGCAGGGAAGGGCTCCACCATTCCCCACCCAGCTCTGCTCAGGAGCCCGGGGGGGGGCTGAAAAGTGGGGAAGCAATGCCCTTTCCTCAGGAGGGATTCCCTTTCTCGGGAGGGGGCCGCCCCAGAAGCTCCCTGAGCCGAGATCTGCCTCTCTTGTCCCCTAGAAGGCGAAGCTGAAGCTGGGGAAGTCCCTGCCACTGGGGGTGGAGGTGGCCGGCAGCAGTGCTGGCAGGAGCCCCCAGAGGTCCTTCAGGAGAGAGGAGCGGAGAGAGCCCTCGTGGACAGGTAAGTCCCACGCCAGGCTCCACCTGGCTGCCATTTCACTAGCCCCGCAGGCCTGTGGCCGTCCCTTCGCAAAGGGCCCGGAGCCCCAGAGCCGGCCTCTTGTCCTGACGTCCATCCGTCTGTCTGTCCTAGAGGTGGAAGATGGCAATGGGGGCTCGTCCCTGTGGCGTGAGTCCCAGGGCTCCTTGAATTCTTCTGCGAGCCTGGACCTGGGCTTCCTCTCATCGTCCTGCAGCAGCAGCAGCATGGGCAGCAGCTCCCGGGCAGAGGTAAGTGCCCTACCGCGGGGCCTGCTGCGTAGCCACACCGCCCGCCGGGTGACACTGCCTCTTCCCCTACAGGGCCACAGGAAGAGCCTGGGAGGCACAGAGCCCGACTCACAGGCCAGGCCCAGCAAGTACTGCTGTGTGTACCTGCCGGACGGCACGGCCTCGCTGGCCTCGGTGCGGGCTGGCGTCTCCATCCGCAACATGCTGGCAGGCCTCTGTGAGAAGCGCGGCTTCAGCCTCCCTGACATCAAGGTCTACCTGGTTGGCAATGAACAGGTAGGGACGGTCCAGGGGTGGGGAGGAGAGAGCTGGGCAGGCCAGGGATGGCCTGGGGGCTCCATCAGAAGCCGGCCCTGGAGCCACCTTGCCCGAGGGACCCCAGGGCCTCGCACTGACAGGCGCTGCCCACCTGAGGCACCTGCCTGCAGACAGGAATTCCATGAGACAGGGTTTTGGGGGCTGTGCCAGGGCCGTGGGAGGGGCTGTGTCTCGGGTGGAGCCGTGTTCCTGGTTCTGACGTGTCTCCTCTTGGCTGACTCTTCCCAGAAGGCGCTGGTGCTGGACCAGGACAGCGTGGTTCTGATGGACCAGGAGGTGAAGCTGGAGAACAGAGTCAGCTTCGAGTGAGTGGGAGCTGCTGCTGCACCCTGTGAGCGTGGGGCCAGCGCCTGCAGGACTGGCTCTGCAATGTCCCTGCCTCTCCCAAGCCTTCCCCTGTGCTCCACGCCCCGGCTCCCCATGGCAGCAGCACCGTGCCCGTGGGAAGGAGACAGTGGCTCTGGTGCTAAGTGCAATGGGGCTCAGGCCGCAAGCCAGCTGGGGTGGGCCCTCAGAAGAGCAGATGGGAGCATGGCTCTGTCCCGCCCCTGCACACACTGGCCTGGGCGCCGCAGGGTGCTGGCAGCACTTGCCCTGACTGGCCAGCGAAGCCGGCTTCGCCCCAGGATGAACACCCCTGGAGTGGATATCTGGCAGCCTGGGCTCATGAGTGCCCAGTGCAGCCCCACCCTGCTCGGCTCTGCCCCGCACAGCCCCACCTCCTCAGCTCCTGCCTGCCCCACCCCGCCTTGCCAGGCTCGGACCTGCCCCATCGTTCCAGCTGCTGTCTCACCCCACCAGGTCTTGCCACATCCTACCCTGCTGCATGGCCCATCCTGCCCCATGTGTTTCCTTCATCTCTGTCTTCCTAGGTTGGAAATTTCCCCCCTCAGTAAAACAGTGCGAATCACCGCAAAGTCGACCAAGTGCCTGCGGGAGGCGCTGCAGCCTGTGCTGGGGAAGTACGGCGTGGATGTGGAGCGGGCACTGCTGCGGCGGGTGAGAGCTGGCCCGCAGCCTGGGCAGGGGGCTGCCTTGCCCCCTCTGGCGGAGTCCTAGGAACCTGCACAAAGGGGGCTGCTGTCTTTCAATGCTGGGCATAAGCACCCGCCTGGCGCTGCAGGGGCAGATCTTAGGGAGTCCTTTGCCCCCATGCAGCACTCAGCCCTGCTCAGGTAGGAGAGGCCAGACTGTGGCTTGTCCTGCAGGCAGTGCCCCCCCATGGAGCCTGGGCCTAGGGCTGGCTCCATGGCTTTCCCCAGAGGCTGCCCACCCATGGGCAGAGCTCCTACCCTGGGGACTGGGCTGCCCGCCCGCCCGTGGGCAGAGCTCCTACCCCGGGGACTGGGCTGCCCGCCCGCCCGTGGGCAGAGCTCCTACCCTGGGGACTGGGCTGCCCGCCCACCCGTGGGCAGAGCTCCTACCCCGGGGACGGGGCTGCCCGCCCGCCCGTGGGCAGAGCTCCTACCCCGGGGACGGGGCTGCCCGCCCGCCCGTGGGCAGAGCTCTTACCCTGGGGACTGGGCTGCCCGCCCGCCCGTGGGCAGAGCTCCTACCCCGGGGACTGGGCTGCCCGCCCGCCCGTGGGCAGAGCTCCTACCCTGGGGACTGGGCTGCCCGCCCGCCCGTGGGCAGAGCTCCTACCCTGGGGACTGGGCTGCCCGCCCGCCCGTGGGCAGAGCTCCTACCCCGGGGACGGGGCTGCCCGCCCGCCTGTGGGCAGAGCTCCTACCCCGGGGGACCGCACTTCCAGCCAGTGTGTGGCCTGTACCCTCATTGCCCCTCACACCGTGGCCAGAGCCTGCTCTTGCTCCCCACGATGCACCATCCCATGCAACCCCCCAACTCTGTTCTGCTGCAGCACGGGGAGCCGGGAGCCCTGGACCTGGAGAAGCTGGTCAGCACCGTGGCTGCGCAGAAGCTCATCCTGGAAGCTGCGACAGGTATGGTCCGCAGGGTGGAGTGGCCAGGCTGGAGCACCCCCGTGGTCCCGCCGCCTGCCCAGGCCAGCACTAAGTCTGTGTCCAGCCCAGGGCCCCGTGGGCCCCACACAGCACTGTGTGGGCCCGGCCAGTCGGGTATCTTCCTCCTCCTCAGTCGGCCCCAGACTCTGCACCTGTAAGGTGCCATGTGCCTCAGCTGTTGGCCACCATGAAATCCCACAGCAGTGAGTTCCACAGTTATCGTGGTGCTGAGTCCTTCCCTGGTGGGCCCGGGCTCCTGTGATGGCAGGTGGTCTGCCCCGCCCCGTCCCACGGCAGGAGGCTGGAGCCTGACTCGCTGCGGTGCTTGTGTTGCAGAAGTGAAAGCGACAGGCGCTGGTGACACTGTTGTGGCCGCTTCCCCCCTTCAGTGCAAGGTGAGTCCTGGGCACCAAGAGGGGCCCAGGCAGGGGGGCTGAGGGGGTGCCCCAGCGAAGGGGGGCAGCACTAGGGTAGGCCTGGGCTGTCGCTGGGGCTGGGCTGAACTGGGAGTCCCCGAGAGTGCAGCTCGCTGGCTCACTTGGGGGCGGGGGGGAGGGCGGTGAGCCCTGTGGCCAGAGCAGGGTGCAGCTCTGGGCGCGTTGGGGGAGCTCTGCAGCACGGAGCATGGTCGGGGCACAGTGGGTACAGCGGGTCTGAGCCAGGCCAGCTTTGGGGCATCTCTGTGCCCTGAAGGGGAGGCAGGTCTCCCTGCTGGGGTGGGCTGGGGCTGCCGGCTCATCTTCCTGCTCCTCACATGCTGTCTCCCCCATTCCCAGGAGGCCACCCCCACAGGCACAGAGGTGGAAGCAGACATGCTGTCAGAGGTGCCCCCCTCCTTCACCAGGTCCAGGCCAGCAGCCCTGAGGGGCATGAACCGGTGCACGTATGACCTGGAAGGTGGGCAGCCCTGGCATCTGGCATGCTCTTAAACCAGCCCCATGTGTGGGGGACAGGGGCACAGGAGGCATATCTGGGGTGCTGGGGGCAGAGGGCGTCTGTGGTATATTCAGTGTCAGAAGGAAACATGGGGGGTGGGGAAGCGCAGGGGCAAATGGGGACTGGGAGGGGGCGTCTGAGTGCGGGATGGGGGCTCTGGGGTAGGGGGGCGTCTGAGTGCGGGATGGGGGCTCTGGGGCAGGGGAGGGGGAGTCTGAGTGTGGGATGGGGGCTCTGGGGTGGGGGAGGGGAGTCTGAGCACAGGATGGGGGTTTGGGGGGAGGGGTCTGGGGGTGTTCTGCGGAAGTCTAGCTCTGCCCAATGACTCCACTCTCCCCTCGTTGCCCCAGGGCTGGTGGAGCTGCTGAACCGGGCCCAGAGCTGCAGGGCCAACGACCAGCGTGGGCTGCTCTCTAAAGAGGTCCTGGTCCTGCCCGACTTCCTGCAGCTGCCAGGGCAGGATGCTGGCCCCAGCGAGAGCTCTGAGCGGCAGCATGGCCCCTGCGATACCAGCCTCACCCCAAAGGGGGCTGGTGCCCCTTGCCCCCTGGATCCCGCACTGGCACAGCCACCTGTCCACTCTGAACTGCCCTGAGGCCCATGCTGCACTTTCTTCAGAGCCAGCGTTGAGGAGTGCCCTGGCCAAATCCTGCCTCCTTAAACTGCCCCGGCGGTTTCAGGAAACTACAGTATTCTCCACTTCCTGTCCTAAACTGTTGTATAGTGTTGCTGTGAGTTGTTAAACAGCTGCCTCATTCCACCCTAGAGGTGGCTGCATCTCAGTAGCAAGTGAAGTGAGCCTGTATATAGTTTGTATGTCAGTTATTTGTAAAGCACTTTGGGATGTAAGATATGCCTGATTAACAACCTGCGTGGCCCAGCGCCTCTGCTTCTGTCACCAGTCCTCGCCATGGGGACAACGGGGGGATGGGAGCCTGCACCCCCAGACCAGCACTGCCTATGTCTGCGCACAGGGGGCCGTGGAGAGTTGGCAGCTGCCTGCGGGAGGAGGCTCCCTGGGGTAACCTGCCAGTGGGGAGGGGGATGGTGGCTGGTGGCGCGTCAGGACGCGGAGGATGGGGAGGGTTAGGGCAGGAGCAGCATCCCTGGGGTGGCCCTTAGATGCACCTCACTGGGGTCTCTGCCAGACAGCTGCCCCCGTTTAGCTCCAGAAGTGCGGGTAAGCAAACCCCAAACCCTCAGCTGCTCCAGGGCTGGAGCAGGGCCTGGCTGCTCCCAGCAAGTGAGAGCCCGTGCGCTAGCCCCAGGCTCCAGGAGTCCCCAGTGCCCGGTCTGACTGGACGGGCGGCATCTCCTGGGAGCTGGACCCCGTGCCCAATGGGGGGCTGGGGGCAGATATGGGGCTGCGAGGGGAGCCCAGAGTCCCCCAGGCCACGCCAGCTTGCTGGCTGTGGTGCTGCTTTGCATGCTAAGGACGGCTGAGGAGGTGGCTGCTCCGCATTGGCTGCCCTCGTCTGCATGTGACAGCACCTCATCGGGCTGCGTGTGAATGGGGAGTGGGAGAGGGAACCAGCCGCCTGCAACCCGCTGCACAGCCCAGGGATTACGGCCGGTCTGGTAGGCAGGGGTGGGGGCGTGACTGGCCATGCAGAGGGGCAAGGGGCAGCAGAGAACACGCAGGTGATACTGCAAAGAGCTGGGCTGTTGGGGGTTTCACGAGAGGGCACGTTCCCCTCATCAGAGCATCTCCAGTGACCCAGGGCGGTGCAAGGGGGTGCTGTGGTGCAGGGAGTGGGGCGGGGTCTGTCCCAGGGCCCCAGGGCAGCGCTAGGGGGCGCTGTGCTGCAGGGAGCGGGGCCAGGGAGCGCGGTGGGGTCTGTCCCTGTTCCCCAAGGCGGTGCTAGGGGGCGCTGCGGTGCAGGGAGTGGGGTGGGGTCTGTCCCTGTTCCCCAGGGCGGTGCTAGGGGGCGCTGCGGTGCAGGGAGTGGGGCGGGGTCTGTCCCAGGGCCCCAGGGCAGCGCTAGGGGGCGCTGTGCTGCAGGGAGCGGGCTGGGGTCTGTCCCTGTTCCCCAGGGCGGTGCTAGGGGACGCTGTGTCACAGGGAGCGGGGCGGGGTCTGTCCCAGGGCCCCAGGGCAGCGCTAGGGGGCGCTGTGCTGCAGGGAGCGGGGCGGGGTCTGTCCCAGGGCCCCAGGGCAGCGCTAGGGGGCGCAGTGCTGCAGGGAGCGGGGCCAGGGAGCGGGGTGGGGTCTGTCCCTGTTCCCCAGGGCGGGGCTAGGGGACGCTGTGTCACAGGGAGCGGGGCGGGGTCTGTCCCTGTTCCCCAGGGCGGGGCTAGGGGGCGCTGTGCTGCAGGGAGCGGGGCGGGGTCTGTCCCTGTTCCCCAGGGCGGTGCTAGGGGGCGCTGTGCTGCAGGGAGCGGGGCCAGGGAGCGGGGCGGGGTCTGTCCCTGTTCCCCAGGGCGATGCTAGGGGGCGCTGTGCTGCAGGGAGCGGGGCGGGGTCTGTCCCTGTTCCCCAGGGCGGTGCTAGGGGGCGCTGCGGTGCAGGGAGTGGGGCGGGGTCTGTCCCAGGGCCCCAGGGCAGCGCTAGGGGGCGCTGTGCTGCAGGGAGCGGGGCCAGGGAGCGGGGTGGGGTCTGTCCCTGTTCCCCAGGGCGGTGCTAGGGGACGCTGTGTCACAGGGAGCGGGGCGGGGTCTGTCCCAGGGCCCCAGGGCAGCGCTAGGGGGCGCTGTGCTGCAGGGAGCGGGGCGGGGTCTGTCCCAGGGCCCCAGGGCAGCGCTAGGGGGCGCTGTGCTGCAGGGAGCGGGGCCAGGGAGCGGGGTGGGGTCTGTCCCTGTTCCCCAGGGCGGGGCTAGGGGACGCTGTGTCACAGGGAGCGGGGCGGGGTCTGTCCCTGTTCCCCAGGGCGGGGCTAGGGGGCGCTGTGCTGCAGGGAGCGGGGCGGGGTCTGTCCCTGTTCCCCAGGGCGGTGCTAGGGGGCGCTGTGCTGCAGGGAGCGGGGCGGGGTCTGTCCCTGTTCCCCAGGGCGATGCTAGGGGGCGCTGTGCTGCAGGGAGCGGGGCGGGGTCTGTCCCTGTTCCCCAGGGCGGTGCTAGGGGGCGCTGTGCTGCAGGGTGCGTGGCGGGGTCTGTCCCTGTTCCCCAGGGCGGTGCTAGGGGGCGCTGTGCTGCAGGGAGCGGGGCCAGGGAGCGGGGCGGGGTCTGTCCCTGTTCCCCAGGGCGATGCTAGGGGGCGCTGTGCTGCAGGGAGCGGGGCGGGGTCTGTCCCTGTTCCCCAGGGCGGTGCTAGGGGGCGCTGTGCTGCAGGGAGCGGGGCGGGGTCTGTCCCTGTTCCCCAAGGCGGTGCTAGGGGGCGCTGTGCTGCAGGGAGCGGGGCCAGGGAGCGGGGCGGGGTCTGTCCCTGTTCCCCAAGGCGGTGCTAGGGGGCGCTGTGCTGCAGGGAGCGGGGCCAGGGAGCGCGGTGGGGTCTGTCCCTGTTCCCCAAGGCGGTGCTAGGGGGCGCTGTGCTGCAGGGAGCGGTGCGGGGTCTGTCCCTGTTCCCCAGGGCGATGCTAGGGGGCGCTGTGCTGCAGGGAGCGGGGCGGGGTCTGTCCCAGGGCCCCAGGGCGGTGCTAGGGGGCGCTGTGCTGCAGGGAGCGGGGCGGGGTCTGTCCCTGTTCCCCAGGGCGATGCTAGGGGGCGCTGTGCTGCAGGGAGCGGGGCGGGGTCTGTCCCTGTTCCTCAGGGCGATGCTAGGGGGCGCTGTGCTGCAGGGAGCGGGGCGGGGTCTGTCCCTGTTCCCCAGGGCGATGCTAGGGGGCGCTGTGCTGCAGGGAGCGGGGCGGGGTCTGTCCCTGTTCCCCAGGGCGGTGCTAGGGGGCGCTGTGGTGCAGGGAGCGGGGCGGGGTCTGTCCCTGTTCCCCAGGACGGTGCTAGGGGGCGCTGTGCTGCAGGGAGCGGGGCGGGGTCTGTCCCTGTTCCCCAGGGCGGTGCTAGGGGGCGCTGTGCTGCAGGGAGCGGGGCGGGGTCTGTCCCTGTTCCCCAGGGCGGTGCTAGGGGGCGCTGTGGTGCAGGGAGCGGGGCGGGGTCTGTCCCTGTTCCCCAGGGCGGTGCTAGGGGGCGCTGTGCTGCAGGGAGCGGGGCGGGGTCTGACGCAGGGCCTCAGGGTGGTGCTAGGGGGTGCTGTGGTGCCTGGCCGGGGTGGGGAAGGAGTTTGCAGGAGGTGGGGCCTTATTCTACCGTCCATTCTCCCTGTAGATTTCAACTTCACTTCCGGCCTAAGCGGCTGAGCACAGTCCCATGTGCTGACCAGTAACCGCTGTGTTCCAGCCCAGAGGCAGCTGCAGCCTCATTCCTGGGGCAGGGACTGCATATTGACCCTTTGCTCTGCCCCCGAGAAGCAGGAGAGAGAGTCTGGGTGGGTCCTATATTCACTGAGCAATGGCGCTACTCTGTGCTGAGCCCCCCAGCCAACGTGCCCCATGCCGCGCAGCGGGCACCAGGCTGCACCGGAGCATTGGAGAGGCTGGCTCTGCTGGCCGGTGGGGTGTGCAGGCAGGGGGGACAGGGCTGCCCTGCCAGCCTGGAGCAGCTTGGAACAGGCACCCAGCAGGGGTGAGTGAGTGGGGAGGACGCCCATGGCTGGGACATGGGCGAGGAACCTGTTTTCTCACTGACCAGGCGCCCTGGTCCCGAGGCTGCCTCCCCCTTGCTCTGTGCAAGGGCCCCTCAGCCTGGCACCCGCCTGGACTGGGCAGGTCCTGGGGCAGCTCGGTTCTCCCCGTGGAGCTGGCGGGAGGGGGGGCACTTTGGGGGGTGCTGCTGCCAATCTGCATTGTGACTTTCCTTGGATCCTGGGGGGCATCTGATCCGCCCACCTCCCCAGGGCACTTGTGGGGCAGGTCCACGAGCCAGTGAGGGTAGCGCGGCAGTGCCCCGGGCATGCCATGCCCTAGTGCCAAAGGTTGGGGAAATGGGGGAGGGAGGGATTAACTCGCCCTGGGTATCCCACTAGCTCTGCAGGCTGCCGGGCCTGACGGGGTCTGGTTCCCCCACGGTGGGATCTGGGCTCGCCCCATCCTGCTGTGCCCCCCTGGGCCTAGGTACCAGGCAGAGTTGCCCTGGCAAGCTCTCCTTATCCCCATGGCGATGGCCTCCACGGTACCATGCGGCAGCTGTCCCTGGGCCAGGCTCACCCGCAGCGAACAACCTTGGCCGGGAGCCAGGGACATGGGGGCCGGGTAGGACCAAGGACAGTGCAGGTTATTCCCGGCGGCACTGCTCGCCAGATTGCTGTGCGCTGGGAGCGCCAGGCCATCCTGTCAGGTGGGTGGAACTGGGGGCAGGGCTGGCTGGGAGTTCCTGCCCCCCCCCCGAGGCAGGGGGGCCCACTTGCTGATCAGAAACAGCCTGTCCCCGCCCTGTGGTCCGAGCAGCTCTGTCCGGCCCCACAGCTGGGCTCCCTCTGTGCTGCTGGCCTCCAGGCCAGGTGCATTCACTGGAACCCTTCAGCGGCTGGGCTGTCCTTGCTTGGATTGTGGCGGTGCCTGGGTGCAGGGAGGCAGGCCCGGCCCTGGCAGCATCGCCCTGCAGTTGAGACACATGAGCTGGTTATCATCTCGCTGTCACAGGACAGGAGCTGAGCCCAGACACGTCCAGGGACTGGCCCAAGGTCGCACAATCTGTGGTGGAGCTGGGAACTGAACTGAGTCCCTGAGCCCGACCCGGTCCCTCGCCCACAAGGCCAGACGGGCAGACAGCTGGGAGCAGGGAGAGCTGGCAGTCTCTGCTAGTCCCATGACAGGCCTTTCTCCTGCAGGACCCCGGGACAGCGCCTTCTGCTGCGCCAGAGTGAGTCCTCAGTGCAACTGGGGAGCAGGGAGCCATGGAGCCCGGCACAAAGGTACCACAGGCTGGGGGGAGACTGGCAGAGGTCGCCGCAGCACCCGTCAGGCCCTGGACCCAGGCTGGGCTTTTGCGGGGGAAGGAGCATGGGGTTCTGGCAGCAGCGCAGCCCAGCTGCAGTGTGTGTGGGGGGGTGACGGGTTGGACCCTGTGTCTGGGATGCCACCTGATGAGCTGGGGTCCCACTGCGTCCACCTGTTCCACCAGCCTGGGTTTCCTCACCCTGTCCTTGCTGTGCCAAGACCTCGAGCCTTCTCCAGGACACACACCGGTAAGGCCACGGCCAGCTGCAGACACAGACTGAAATCAACTCTGTGTGGGAAGATTCAGCTCAGGGATTTATCCAGCACTCACGTGCACACCTCCTTTGGGGTGTAAACCCAGAATAATATTGTCTTGTGCTGTACAGAGAGATCTGCACAACGCAAGCTCATAAAAATCTCCCCCTCGCTTTTTCCCTCCTCAGGTATGAATGGCACAAACTGGGTTTTGAAATGCACAAGAAATAAGTTTATTAACTACAAAAGGTACATTTTAAGTGATTATAAGGGAAGGCAAACAGAACAAAGCAGATTACTAAGCAAATAAAACAAAACACACAAACTAAGCTTAATACGCTACAGAAACAGGTCACACATAGTAACTTCTCACTCTAAGTGTTGTTTAGGAAGGTTGTAGAGTTTCTGCAGCTCAGAATTCCAGTTATGTCTCTTTACGGGCTAGAGATCCCTGGTCTCAGCCTGGACTCATCCCTTGCCTTCCCATAGCATAGCTTAGTCCCTTGGTTTCTGCAGGAGCTTTCAGCAATCTTTCTTCTCGGGAGGGGAGGCAAATGGAGAGCCCTGAATGCCTTGCTTCCCAGCTTTAAATAGAATGTACATAAGGCGGGAAGCCTTTGTTTCCAATGGAAAAGTACCAGCAGTGGCCAAGGTGTCAGAGCAACCATGAGACAAGGTTTATTTGCAGGGAAGGAACTCCTGGGAAGATGGGGGATCCACATCTTCGAAGACTCATTGTCTTTTCCTAATGGTCCATTAAGGCTGATTGCTTACTGTCTGGTGGGCGTTTCCCGAGCACACCGTTTTAATTGTTACATAGACAATATTCCTAACTTTAGATACAGAAATTAGACACGCAGACACACTGGATAAACGTATACAGTCAATCATAACTTTCCAATGATACCTCACATGACCCATCTAGTATAAAACATATCTTAGTTATGCCATATTCGTATCATGACAATATTTCTATGAAGAATATGGGGTGTAACGTCACAGAGGGCTCCAGTGGAGGGAGCAGGGCCCCCCAAGGTCAGCGCTGACCCCAGTGCCCTAAGGTGCACACTGCTTGTCCCTGGTGCTGCCAGCTGCTGCGGGCGCATTATGGGATGGCTGCTGAGTGCTCCGCAATGCTCTGTACAAGGCACCCAGCCCAGTGTGACTGCAGGAGCAGCAGTGCTGGCTGAAAGGGGCCCTGACAGCCGGTGCCCGCCCGAGCCACCTGCACCTGGAGCCAGTTGCTGATTCCGCCATGTGGCCAGGCCTCCCTGTGCAGCGACGCTTGGGCCAGGCCAGCCAGGGCCGGCTGAGGGTCTTGTGGGGTGAGTGTTCCCCCCTGTAAGACACGGGCCCTTCCTGTGTCCCCAGCAGCCGCCCAGCTCCCCCCAGAAGCAGGGCGGGAAAGGCCGGTCCAAGTCCACGGAGGAGATCCAGGCCGCCAAGAAGGTAACCAGCCCTGATGGGATGCTCAGTGCTGGGAGGGGTGGGAGGGGTTCTGAGCAGGGACCCCATGCCCAGGCAGGGCTTGTTCTCGGAGGGGGAGGGGGGGCTCTGAGTGAGGATCCACACTGGGTTGGGCTGGTTCTCCATGGGGGGGGGGGGGCTCTGAGTGAGGATCCACACTGGGTTGGGCTGGTTCTCCATGGGGGGGGGGGCTCTGAGGACCCACACCGGGACGGGCTGGTTCTCCATGGGGGGGAGGGGGGGCTCTGAGGACCCACACCAGGACGGGCTCGTTCTCCATGGGGGGGGGGTCTGAGGACCCACACCGGGATGGGCTGGTTCTCCATGGGGGGGGAGGGGGGGCTCTGAGGACTCACACCAGGACGGGCTCGTTCTCCATGGGGGGGGGGCTCTGAGGACCCACACCGGGTCAGGCTGGTTCTCCATGGGGGGGGGGCTCTGAGGACCCACACTGGGTCGGGATGGTTCTCCATGGGGGGGGGGAGGGGGGCTCTGAGGACCCACACCAGGACGGGCTCGTTCTCCATGGGGGGGGGGGGGGGCTCTGAGGACCCACACCGGGTCAGGCTGGTTCTCCATGGGGGGGGGGGGGGGCTCTGAGGACCCACACCGGGTCAGGCTGGTTCACCCTGCCCGCGGGCTGGCGCTGGCTCTGAGGCCTGTGCTGTGTGCTCTGTGCTCTCTTCCCAGGCATTCCACACACCCCAGAAGTCTCTCCCCAGCCAGGAGGACACCAGCGGCTCCCAGGTACCTGCCGTCTCCTTTGCTGCCTGTTAGCCTTGAGGAGCCTGCCCTGGCCAGGAACCAGGCGGGCCCAGCTCAGGCCCTGCTCCCGGGCCATGTGCCTGGCAAACCTCATATGGGTCTGGATGAAGTATCACTAGAGGAGGTTTTGGAATTAATTGATAAACTCAACATTAACAAGTCACCGGGACCAGATGGCATTCACCCAAGAGTTCTGAAAGAACTCAAATGTGAAGTTGCAGAACTATTAACTAAGGTTTGTAACCTGTCCTTTAAATCGGCTTCGGTACCCAATGACTGGAAGTTAGCTAATGTAACGCCAATATTTAAAAAGGGCTCTAGGGGTGATCCCGGCAATTACAGACCGGTAAGTCTAACGTCGGTACCGGGCAAATTAGTTGAAACAATAGTAAAGAACAAAATTGTCAGACACATAGAAAAACATAAACTCTTGAGCAATAGTCAACATGGTTTCTGTAAAGGGAAATCGTGTCTTACTAATCTATTAGAGTTCTTTGAAGGGGTCAACAAACATGTGGACAAGGGGGATCCGGTGGACATAGTGTACTTAGATTTCCAGAAAGCCTTTGACAAGGTCCCTCACCAAAGGCTCTTACGTAAATTAAGCTGTCATGGGATAAAAGGGAAGGTCCTTTCATGGATTGAGAACTGGTTAAAGGACAGGGAACAAAGGGTAGGAATTAATGGTAAATTCTCAGAATGGAGAGGGGTAACTAGTGGTGTTCCCCAAGGGTCAGTCCTAGGACCAATCCTATTCAATTTATTCATAAATGATCTGGAGAAAGGGGTAAACAGTGAGGTGGCAAAGTTTGCAGATGATACTAAACTACTCAAGATAGTTAAGACCAAAGCAGATTGTGAAGAACTTCAAAAAGATCTCACAAAACTAAGTGATTGGGCAGCAAAATGGCAAATGAAATTTAATGTGGATAAATGTAAAGTAATGCACATTGGAAAAAATAACCCCAACTATACATACAACATGATGGGGGCTAATTTAGCTACAACGAGTCAGGAAAAAGATCTTGGCGTCATCGTGGATAGTTCTCTAAAGATGTCCACGCAGTGTGCAGAGGCGGTCAAAAAAGCAAACAGGATGTTAGGAATCATTAAAAAGGGGATAGAGAATAAGACTGAGAATATATTATTGCCCTTATATAAATCCATGGTACGCCCACATCTCGAATACTGTGTACAGATGTGGTCTCCTCATCTCAAAAAAAGTATTCTAGCACTAGAAAAGGTTCAGAAAAGAGCAACTAAAATGATTAAGGATTTAGAGAGGGTCCCATATGAGGAAAGATTAAAGAGGCTAGGACTCTTCAGTTTGGAAAAGAGAAGACTAAGGGGGGACATGATAGAGGTATATAAAATCATGAGTGATGTTGAGAAAGTGGATAAGCAAAAGTTATTTACTTATTCCCATAATACAAGAACTAGGGGTCACCAAATGAAATTAATAGGCAGCAGGTTTAAAACAAATAAAAGGAAGTTCTTCTTCACGCAGCGCACAGTCAACTTGTGGAACTCCTTACCTGAGGAGGTTGTGAAGGCTAGGACTATAACAATGTTTAAAAGGGGACTGGATAAATTCATGGTGGCTAAGTCCATAAATGGCTATTAGCCAGGATGGGTAAGAATGGTGTCCCTAGCCTCTGTTCGTCAGAGGATGGAGATGGATGGCAGGAGAGAGATCACTTGATCATTGCCTGTTAGGTTCACTCCCTCTGGGGCACCTGGCATTGGCCACTGTCGGTAGACAGATACTGGGCTAGATGGACCTTTGGTCTGACCCAGTACGGCCTTTCTTATGTTCTTATGTTCTTATGGATGCACCCTCAAGGACCCCGAGCCCGGAAAGGGCCCAGGAGCTTCTAGAGGGGCCTGCCCTGAGGATGGCAGGGCCCGGGTGGCCTGGCCGGAGGGTGGCAGGGCAGTGCCCAGGCAGGGGCTGAGGGTAGCAGGGCAGAGCCCAGGCAGGGGCTGAGGGTGGCAGGGCAGTGCCCAGGTGGGGGTGAGGGTGGCAGAGCCCAGGCGGGGGCTGAGGGTGGCAGGGCAGGGCCCAGGCAGAGGCTGAGGGTGGCAGGGCATGGCCCGGGTGGGGGTGAGGGTGGCAGAGCCCAGGCGGGGGCTGAGGGTGGCAGGGCAGGGCCCAGGCAGAGGCTGAGGGTGGCAGGGCATGGCCCGGGTGGCCTGGGCTGAGGGTGGCAGTGCCCAGGCAGGGGCTGAAGTTGGCAGGGCAGGGCCCAGGCGGGGGCTGAGGGTGGCAGGGCAGGGCCCAGGCGGGGGCTGAGGGTGGCAGGGCCCAAGCAGGGGCTGAGGGTGGCAGGGAAGTGCCATGGGCAAGGGCTGAAGGTAGCAGGGCAGGGCCCAGGCAGGGGCTGAGGGTGGCAGGGCAGGGCCCAGGCAGGGGCTGAGGGTGGCAGGGCAGGGCCCAGGCGGGGGCTGAGGGTGGCAGGGCAGGGCCCAGGCGGGGGCTGAGGGTGGCAGGGCTCAGGCGGGGGCTGAGGGCGGCAGGGCAGGGCCCAGGCAGGGGCTGAGGTTGGCAGTGACCAGGCAGGGGCTAAGGGTGGCAGTGCCCAGGAGGGGGCCAAGGGTGGCAGTGCCCAGGTGGGGGCTGAGGGTGGCAGGGCAGTGCCCAGGTGACCTGGCCGGAGGGTGGCAGGGCAGGGCCCAGGCGGGGGCTGAGGGTGGCAGGGGCTCAGGGTGGCAGGGCAGGGCCCGGGTGGCCTGGGTGGAGGGTGGCAGGGCAGGGCAGGGCCCAGGCGGGGGCTGAGGGTGGCCCAGCAGTGGGCATTGGCCGGGGTGCCTGCCCCATGAAGGTGGCTGTGTCAGCCCTGAGCCTGTTTCCTCTGCACCCCTAGGACATGTCGGCGCCTCGCGCTGCCCAGCCGGAGCAGACCTGAGGGGCAGGAGCTGCCGCGTGCTGGTGGCAGGACGTGGTACCTAACCGGAGCTAGAGCCCGGGCTGTCCCGTAGCTCACCAGCGCCCGCGGTGCATGTGTTGCCACGGCGATGTCTGTCTGTCTGTCCGTCCTGTCTGGAGTGAAATGTGGGTAAATAAAGGCGCCGCCTGGCAGTGTTTTCCCCTCGCTATTCGCTCCCTGCCGGGGTGATCAGTGCAGGGCCGGGCGCCGGGGGTGCTGCCCCCTCGGCCACTGGGGGACGGGGCTTTCTCCTCTGCTATTCAACCCTTTCGCCCTCCCGCCCACTCGCTGTCACCCGTCACGCCTGGCACGATGGGTATGGCTGCCACAGAGCCCGGTCCACCCTACCCTGCGCACACCGGCACCTCAGCTGGACCAGGGTCCTTAGCAGCCCCCTGTCGGGCAGAGAGCTGCCCTGGAAACAGTTTGAGCCCTCCCCGCGCCGCAGTGTCAGGGAAAGGGCTCCTCCCCAGCTCCCCGTGCCCCCCGGTTCCCCATGCCCCCTCCCCAGCTCCCCATGCCCCCCGCCCAGCTCCCGGTGCCCCCCCAGCTTCCCCCCCCAGAGGCCTGGTAGTGTGCGCTCATCCTAGCCCAGACCAGACCAGCTGCCCCCAGCCCCCCATTTGGGCAACCCTCCTCCAATGTGTGGGGATGGGGGGTCAGCCAGGCAGAATCCCACCTTGGGGCCCTTTCCAGCTGTGCTGCAGCCCCCACTGGGCCCCTCCCGCTCGGGTATTGTCCCCCCACTGCACTCCCCCAGTATCATCCCCCCA
This sequence comes from Emys orbicularis, assembly GCF_028017835.1. Classification (NCBI taxonomy): domain Eukaryota; kingdom Metazoa; phylum Chordata; order Testudines; family Emydidae; genus Emys; species Emys orbicularis. The sequence goes on along the minus strand of NC_088690.1, from coordinate 113,483,190 downwards.
CTGGGCCCCTCCTCCCTGGTATCATTCCCTGAGCCCCTCCCCCACACCTCAGGTATTAGCCCCCCACTGCGCTCCCCTCGGTATCATCCCCCCTCTGTAGCCCCCAGTCCCTCTCTTGGAGTATTGTTCCCCCCCCATCCACTGTGCCCAGGCCCCAGTATCATCCTCCTGCTCTGCCCCTTCCCCCAAGTATGGGCCCAGTGCCCTGGGGGCAGGGGGCATGGCAGGAACTCCCGGCCCCTTTAAATGTTGGCAGCAAACTTCCTCCCCATTGCCGGCAGCTGCTTGGGCTCCAGCCAGTCACGTCAGCCCCTCCCTCCCGTCCTGGGGCAGAGCCCAGGCTGCTGAGTGCTGGAGCAGTGCTGCCAGGCTCCGCACGCCCCTGGCCCGCTGCACGCCGGCTCCCCCAGCGGGCGGGGACGGGAAGGAAGGGGGCAGCAGCCCCTGGGAGGACAGACCTTTCCAGCGCCTGGGTGAGACCCCCTCCGGCTCTGCTGCGTGCTGGGACCGTCCCCTCCCCCTGGGGCACTGGAGACATCTGACCGCGGCACCGTGCCATCTGGGCACCCAGGCAGCGCTGGGCTGGCCCCGCTCCTCTGGCGTACACAGGGCTGTCGGCAGGTGAGGACGCTGGGGCCTGCCAGGCAGGCATGGGCGGTGCTGCCCCCTCCCACGGGCAGCTCCCTGCATGGAGGGTCCGGCCTGGCCTGGGAATGTAGCTGGGATGGAGAAGGCCAGTGCCCCCGCTGCTCCCCTCAACGCGTCTGGAAACGACAGCAGAGGGCAGCCAGGGGCGGCCCCACACTCTCCCCTGGCCTCGGCGCTCATCCTGCTGGCTGTGCTCTCCATCATCCTGGCCACGCTGCTGGGCAACGCGCTGGTGGTGGTGGCTGTCTTCATCAGCCGGGCCCTCAAGGCCCCGCAGAACCTCTTCCTGGTGTCCCTGGCTTCAGCCGACATCCTCGTGGCCACCCTCATCATCCCCTTCTCCTTGGCCAATGAGCTGCTGGGCTCCTGGGGCTTCGGCAGCCTCTGGTGCAGCCTCTACCTGGCGCTGGACGTGCTCTTCTGCACCTCCTCCATCCTGCACCTGTGTGCCATCAGCCTGGACCGCTACTGGGCCGTCACCAGGGCCACCAGGTTCAACCTCCAGAGGAGCCCCGGGAGAGTCAAGGTCACGATCGGTGCCGTGTGGGCCATCGCTGGCCTGGTCTCCGTGCCGGCCCTGTTCACGGCCCAGCCGCAGGCCAGGGAATGCCTGCTGAACAAGAATACCTGGTACGTGCTGGCCTCCTGCACCGCCTCCTTCTTCGCCCCCTGCCTCATCATGCTCGCTGTGTACTGCAGGATTTATCGCATCACCAAGCACAGGTGCTCCGGCATCGTCTCTGCCAGGCCTGGCATGGCCCAGCGCCCCTCCTGCGCCAGCTCCTGCTTGCCCACTGCCACCTGGAGCTCTGCAGAGCAGGACACAAGCACAAAGCAGGGCAGCCAGTATGCCCACAAGCTGGGGTCAGCTCGTCTCTGCAGGCAGTGGCCAGAGGAGGAGAACAACGGCGCCAGTGCCAGCCCGAGAAGGCTCAGGAGGCCTTCCTGGGCACTGGCTCGAGGCCCCCAGCGGTGGAGTGAGCAGCAGAGCATGTCCATCTCCAGGAGACGGCTGGTGCACGCGCGGGAGCGCAGGTTCACCTTTGTCCTGGCCGTGGTGATCAGTGCCTTTGTCCTGTGCTGGTTCCCCTTCTTCTTCACCTACAGCCTGGAGTCGCTGTGCGGGGACCGCTGCCACATCTCCAAGCGCCTCTTCAGCTTTTTCTTCTGGATTGGCTACTGCAACAGCTGCCTCAACCCAGTCATCTACACCGTCTTCAACAGGCACTTCCGCAGAGCCTTCCGCAGGCTCCTCTCCAAGGCCCCGCGCTGCCACCATCCTGGGCTGGACCCTGGCACCGCTCCCCCGCTAGGCCAGTCCCCAGCAAGGCCCCTGCGCCACTGTCCCCTGCTGGGCTGAGATCATTTCAAACTGCTCTTGGCCTCCAGCCCCCGTGCTGGGCTATATGACACAGGAGACAAGCCTGGGTGTGGGGCTGGTGTCCTGGCCTGGAGTTTAGGAGCCCTGGGATTACGGGTTGGATGGCCCAGGCTGTGAGCAGAGGGGGGCTGGAAACTCTAGCTGCCAACTTTAGTTTACAGGTATTTTAAAAATGCAGATTTTGGGTATTTTAATAAAAGAGACTGAATCACAGGCCAGGCCCCAGCGTCCGGCTCCTGGGCCGGGCCCCTGCGTCCGGCTGCTGGGCCGGGCCGGGACGCCACCGTCTGGCTCTTGGGCTGGGCTGGGTCCCAGCGTCCAGCTCCTGGGCCGGGCCCCTGCGTCCGGCTGCTGGGCTGGGCTGGGACGCCACCGTCTGGCTCTTGGGCTGGGCTGGGTCCCAGCGTCCGGCTCCTGGGCCGGGCCCCTGCGTCCGGCTGCTGGGCCGGGCCGGGATGCCACCGTCTGGCTCTTGGGCTGGGCTGGGTCCCAGCGTCCGGCTCCTGGGCCGGGCCCCTGCGTCCGGCTGCTGGGCTGGGCCGGGATGCCACCGTCTGGCTCTTGGCCTGGGCTGGGTCCCAGCGTCCAGCTCCTGGGCCGGGCCCCTGCGTCCAGCTGCTGGGCCGGGCCGGGACGCCACCGTCTGGCTCTTGGGCTGGGCTGGGTCCCAGCGTCCAGCTCCTGGGCCGGGCCCCTGCGTCCAGCGTCCGACTCCTGGGCCGGGACGCCACCGTCTGGCTCTTGGGCCGGGCTGGGTCCCAGCGTCCGGCTCCTGGGCCGGGCCCCTGCGTCCGGCTGCTGGGCTGGGCCGGGATGCCACCGTCTGGCTCTTGGGCTGGGCTGGGTCCCAGCGTCCAGCTCCTGGGCCGGGCCCCTGCGTCCAGCTGCTGGGCTGGGCCGGGATGCCACCGTCTGGCTCTTGGGCTGGGCTGGGGCTCCGTTTCTGGTTCCTGGGCCAGGATGGGCCCATGGGGGCCCCAGGCAGCAGCTGAGCATTGGCATGAGCACCCCTGAGGGAATGGTGCCCCTGCCCAGCCAGCAGAGGCGGCACTGGGAGCAGGAGCTCTCTCTGCTCTGGCATCCAGGGACACACAGGGAGAAACCTGAGTCTGAGCCCTGGCGGGGAGGGTGTGGGGGTCTCACAGTCCAGGGTGGAGGTGTTTGGGCCCAGCCAGGCCTGGAGATCAGGCAGCAGACTGGTCCTGTGCTTGGCCTAGAGGACCGATGGCCCCCATGCCACGGGTGCCCCCTCCGTCTGCCCTGAGGCCCTGTTCTCTCTGCAGCGGACTCTGCTCTGTAGAGAATGGCCGTGTGCTGGGACTCGGCCCGAGTGCCCTGCAGTGTGGGAAGGGCTCAGTGCAGGGAGGGACACGTCCAGCGGCTCGGGGAGCTCTGGCGTGTCCAGCCCCTCCGGTCTGGGGCAATTAGCTCGGCAGGTTGGAGCCAGGTCTGAGCCCGCCCTGGCCAGCCCCTCCCACAGGAGCAGGAGGGGGCCCTAGGGATTCCTGCGGGCTGTTCCAGGGGGACACAGGAATGCCCGGTCCCGGGTCCTGTCACTGACAGAGACCAGTGCCAGCTGCTGCAGACGAAGGTGCCAGACCCCTGCAGCTGGCAGGGAGGGGGAACCTGCCCACAGAGTTAGCAGCTGGCTCTTGCCCTGGAGCCGGAGGGCTATGGCCCTTCTGTTTTTACTCTCTAATGTTAATAAAGCATAAGCTTTCGTGGGCTACAACCCACTTCTTCGGATGCATATAGAGTGACACTCTATATGCATCCGAAGAAGTGGGTTGTAGCCCACGAAAGCTTATGCTCTAATAAATTTGTTAGTCTCTAAGGTGCCACAAGTACTCCTGTTATTTTTGCGGATACAGACTAACACGGCTGCTACTCTGAAACCTCTAATGTTAATGGCTGTTCTCACTGGCCAGGGCAACAGCTGAGCCTGCCCTGAAGCCTAGTTTTCTCTTGGCCCCAATGCTCTCTTCTGGCAGGGAGTTCCACAGGCTAATGGTGTGTGGTATAAACCGTGCTGCCCCCAGGCGGGAACAAGGCCCCAAGAGCTGTTCCCTGCCCATCTCATGGGCTTGGGCAGAGCTTAGCCCAAATAATCCAGCTGCCCAGAGGCAGGGTTACATCCGGGCTCCCGGACACTGCCCCTTTTCTGAGCCTCTTTTCTCTGGCTGGCGGGTTCGTCAAATAACGGGCAATGTCCAGGCTTTCTACAGAGCAGAGCGCCGATTGGTCCCACCCCTGCCTCTGTGTCTGATTGGTCCATTCCCCTGCCACTGCAGCTGCCAGCTCCTGCCCACCCAGGCCCCGCTCGCAGCCCTGGGGAGGGGGGTCCCCGCAAGGAGGCGCTGACTGACAGCTGGTGCTGCATCCTGGGCTTGCACCAGCCACCGTGACAGGGAGTGACACTGGCCCCCGTCTCCAGCGAGTAACCCCACCACCGAGCCCCCCCAGCTGTACCCCCAGCTCCCCCCCTCCCCAAGGCAGTGTCCTCTTTTTGGGAATCCGAAATACGGGAACCCCATGGCCCAGCTTGCTGTGCCGCAGCCTCTCTGCAGGAGTTCAGAGCTGAGAGTGGGGGGCTGAGATGGGGGGCACAGGAGCAGCTGAGGCATGGTGGGGCAGAAGGGGGGCTGCAGGAGAAATCCCTCAGGCCTGGGGGGCCAGGGGCAGCAGCTCGCAGATACATGGCCCTGTGTTTGGTGTTGGGTCCAGCTCAGCCAGTCCCACCCAGCAATTTTTAGGCTCTGGACAGAGAACAGGGCCTGGAACGGGGCCCACACCACAAGTGCCTCCAGAGAGGGAGCTGAGCTGGGGTGACAGCGCCACTGCTGGGGCCTGTGGAACAACAAAGCACATGGGGCTCTCCTGAGACCCTAAATAGCGGCATGGGGCTGGGACACCCCCATCTCTGAGCAGCAGAAGGCCAGGTGACCCCCCTCCCCAGCCCCCAAGTGGATAGGGGCCAGCCACTCTGGCTCCATGGCTCGCCCGCCTGGGCTGTTTCCCATAGCTCAGCAGGGTAGCTTCCTGGGGAGTTCTGCTTCCTCAAAGTGTGTGTGGGGGGGAGGGGGTCAGATAACCATGCCCCCAAGTCCCCTCTCTGGAGGGATTCTGGCAATAGCTGAAACCTGTGTTCTGTAAACATCCCAAAGGGAAAGTCTCTGAGCAGGTGCCAGTGCCCGAGGCAGCAGGGGTGGGGTGCAGGGTGGGGTCAGCCCAGGCAGGCCAGGGGAGCGGGGCCAAGGGCTGTGACCGCTGGGGGCAGCATGTGACAGTGCAAGGTTTGCTCGGGAGATTGCTCTGTAGGACTTCCCTGCCCCCACCTCCCACATGCCAAGCCCCATTTCCTACCCCCGGGTCTGAACTGGGCCAGGACTGGGTCTGCACTAAAGCTACACTGTGCAGGCCAGGGCTGAACCCATGGCTGGGATTGAAGCTGGGCTGGGTCAGTTGGGGGCTGGGCTGCGATTGGGGCCGAGCCGGGCAGGTTGGGGGCTGGGCCGGTTGGGGGCTGGTCTGTGATCTGGGCTGGACCGGGCAGGTTGAGGGCTGGGCTGCGATCAGGGCCGGGCCAGGCCAGTTGTGGGCTGGGCTGCGATCAGGGCCAGGCCAGTTGGGGGCTGGGCCGGGCTAGTTGGGGGCTGGTCTGCGATCTGGGCTGGGCAGGTTGGGGGCTGGTCTGTGATCTGGGCTGGACCGGGCCAGTATGGGGCTGGGCTGTGATTGGGGCCGGGCCAGGCCAGGCAGGTTGGGGGCTGGGCTGCGATCGGGGCCAGGCCAGGCCAGTTGGGGGCTGGGCTGCCATCGGGGCCAGGCCAGGCCAGTTGGGGGTTGGGCTGCGATCGGGGCCAGGCCAGTTGGGGGCTGGGCTGCCATCGGGGCCAGGCCAGTTGGGGGCTGGGCTGCCATGGGGGCTGGGCCGGGCCGCTCAGCTCAGACATGCAGGGTCAGTCACCATCCAGCTTCTTCTGCTTCGTGCCTCAAAATAGAAAATCCCCGAGCATCAAACCTTCCCCTGGCTAAAAACAGCTGCAGGCGCCTGAGAGTTTGGATCCCATGGAGCCAGGCCCAGCTCCAAGCTCCCGGCCGCTCCGGCTCCCAGGCTCTGCAGTGCGGCAGGGTGGGCTCGGCGCCAGGGAACAATCCCTCATCCCATGGGGAGCAGGATCAGCTTCCTCCACAGCCTCCAGCGTCCCCCCACGCTGCCCTCCTGGCCAGGTGCAGCCAGCCCCACAGCAGCCAGGGGGGTGGTGCTGGGTGGGGCACAGAACGACCCCAAGGACGCAGGGCTGGGCCAGAGACCTCCCAGGCTGGACGAGCGTGGAGGGGCCGAGTCTCGATCCTGGCTGGAGCTTGGGGAACTTTGCACCCGTGTGCCCAGCTCCTCCCCCTTCCGCTCCCCGAGAGCATCCTGTCCCGATGGGCCCGGCAGCCCCCCAGTGTGAAGACCAAGCATCCGTTGGTCCCGCAGCCCCTGCTGCTCTGGAAGGGCAGGGGTGGCTCCCTCAGGCTGCTCAGTCCCTCCCTGAGCTCCAGCTCCCAGCATGAGCTGCTCCAGGGCCCGGGCCCTGAGCAGGGAGCGAGTCGTCACCAGGCTCTGGCACCGGGGCAGCTGATGGGATGCTCCCCCAGAGACGCAGAGGCGAAGCGAGGGTGTGACAGGCCCCAGGCGGGGGGTTTATTGGGTGGGCATGGGGGGCAGATCCTGCTCTGGGCCCCACTAGCCCGTGTGGCCCTGTATCCAGTCAAGGTAGCGGGCCACGTTGGTGTAGACGCCGGGCTTGTCCTGCTCTCCGCATCCCACGCCCCAGCTGACGATCCCGCGCAGCGTGGCCCGGCCCTGCTCCTCACACACCAACGGCCCACCAGAGTCTCCCTGTAGCAGGAGGGGACTGGTCAGAGGAGGCAGGCCCCGCTCCGTCACTCAGAGCAGCTGGCAGGCCTGGTGCTGGCCCCTCCCCATGGGCACCGTGGCATTGGGGAACCCTGCAGTGCAGTCGAAGGGGGCTAATGGCACTGGGGGCGGGGGCAGCAGACGGGAGCCACCGATGGCACTGGGGGTGGGCGCGGTGGATGGGAGCCCCTGCTGGCTTTAGGGTGGGAACAGCAGGGAGAGAGAGGACACATCAGTGCCCTTGAGAAATCAGCCCGTCTCTCCCCTTTGGGGCGGATTCCCCAGGGATGAGCCAGCACCAGCCACCGGCAGGGAGCCGGAGAGCAAGGCCCGCTTGTGTGAATCAGGTGCTGGGGGTGGTCTGGCTCATGGGGTGCCCAGGGTAGCGTGGCAAAGCGGGGTCTCAGCTCACAAAGGGGCTGCTGGAGAGGCTGTCCCTTCCTGACCTGCGGCCAGATTGGAGCTGACCCGCCCCCGGCACCTCTTGCCCAGCTGTCTCACCTGGCAGGCGTCGGTGCCCCCCTCCAGGTAGCCGGCACACAGCATGTCTGCGGTGATCCTGGCCCCGTGCAGCTCGGGGGAACGGCACTGCTCGTGAGGGATAACGGGGAGCACAGCTTCCTGCAGGGACTCAGAGAGCTCCTCAGCCCCTGCCCGGGAGAAGAGAGGGGACCCTGCTGTGCCACGCAGCCCGGGCCCAGACACCTGGCACAGGGACACCCCAGCTGGTGCCAGGGATGCGCCCGGCCCCTCTTGGGCTGGCAGTGGTTAGGAGGCTTTGGGCTTGTGGGGGCAAACGCAGTGTCCGTGTAACCAGTGAGGAAGCGCCAGCCCTCAGGGTAGATGTGACCGTGTCAGGCAGCCTGATGGAGAGAGCGGCTCAGCGCAGCGCTGCTTATTCCGAAGCCAGTGGGCCAGCATGGCCAGTAGGGAGCATCTGCTCCGAGTGGGCGGGGCCATGTGGGTGGAGCTTGGTGTGTGGGCGGAGCGTGGGAAAGCCCCACACTTTTCCCTGCGGCCTGCAGAGTGGGTGGGGCAGGGCTGCAGTACTGGGTGGCGCTGGGCCCAGGCCCCAAAGGGGCCCCAGCCAAGCCCAGCCCACTCTGCTTGTGCTTTGCTCCCAGGCCCCACCAGCTCCTCTCCGCCCCCGGCCACTGCCCCCTGCTCACCCCTGTTGGGTCACAGGCCAGCTAAGGGCTCCTCTCTGCCCCCTGGCCACAGCTGGGGCTGAGAGAGCTGGAGCCCCATGCTGCCGGCTGGTGCTACTGACCCGACTCTCCAGCTCCGCACCGCCGGGGGCTGACCCCTCTCCTCCCTGAGCTCTGCATGCCGTGGCCAGTGGCTGGGACTGACCCCTCCCCCCAGCTCCCCGTGCTGCGGCCAAGGGCTAGCCCCCAACCTCCCTGAGCTCCATTCTGCCTGGGGCTGGGGCTGACTCCCCAAGCCTCACTGCCTGACACCTCACGTTGCCACCACCCCCCACATTCCTTCACTCCCCGCTAGGGGGGCGCACCCAACTTTTTTGGTAAACTGGGCATTTGTCCATTTGCTCTGATGCCATGCCCCATTGCCCCTGGCCGGCCCCTCGCTCCAGGGACCGACCCCCCCCATGCTCCATTGCCCCCATGGGGGCCCACAAATATGTCTGGTGCCGGCCCACAAAAGGTTAATCCAGCCCGGCTGGGCCCCCACTCACCTTCGTACAGGTGCCCCCAGCCGGCGAGCTCGCAGGGCCTGCTGGCATTGAGAGGCTCCAAGGCGCTGGGCAGGCAGGCGGGCGAGATGGAGTGGGAGAACTCAGCACAGCGGCCTGTGGCATTTGCCTTCAAATGCACCAACGCTGGGACACCAGGGAAGCAGCCGGTGAGTGAGGGTCTGGGCCCATCCTCACTACAGGCAATCAGGGGGGCAGGACTGGGGCAGTGGGACCGGGGGAGATGGGCACTCACGATGTAGTGACTCTGGGTGGGGGGATGGGTGCTGTGGGGGATGGGCTCTCCCCAGTGTTGTGGCTCTGGGTGGGGGGATGGGCGCTCCCCAGTGTCGTGGCTCTGGGTGGGGGGACGGGTGCTGCGGGGGATGGGATCTCCCCGGTGTTGTGGCTTTGGGGGGGGGATGTGTGCTGTGGGAGATGGGCTCTCCCCGGTGTCGTGGCTCTGGGTGGGGGGATGGGCGCTCCCCAGTGTCGTGGCTCTGGGTGGGGGGACGGGTGCTGCGGGGGATGGGCTCTTCCCGGCGTCGTGGGTCTGGGAGGGGGGATGGGCTCTCCCCAGTGTTGTGGCTCTGGGAGGGGGGATGGGTGCTGCGGGGGATGGGCTCTCCCCGGTGTTGTGGTTTTGGGGGGGGGATGGGCGCTCCCCAGTGTCGTGGCTCTGGGAGGGGGGATGGGTGCTGCGGGGGATGGGCTCTCCCCGGTGTTGTGGCTCTGGGTGGGGGGATGGGTGCTGCGGGGGATGGGCTCTCCCCAGTGTCGTGGCTCTGGGAGGGGGGAGGGGGGATGGGCGCTCACTGATGTCGTGGCTCTGGGGGGGGGGGGAATGGGCGCTCACCGATGTCGTGGCTCTGGGTGGGGGGATGGGTGCTATGGGGGATGGGCTCTCCCCAGTGTCGTGGCTCTGGGAGGGGGGATGGGCGCTTCCCAGTGTCGTGGCTCTGGGTGGGGGGATGGGTGCTGCGGGGGATGGGCTCTCCCCAGTGTCGTGGCTCTGGGGGAGGGGAGGGGTGCTGTGGGGGATGGGGTCTCCCCAGTGTTGTGGCTCTGGGAGGGGGGAGGGGTGCTGCGGGGGATGGGCTCTCCCCAGTGTCGTGGCTCTGGGGGAGGGGAGGGGTGCTGTGGGGGATGGGGTCTCCCCAGTGTTGTGGCTCTGGGTGGGGGGATGGGTGCTGTGGGGGATGGGCTCTCTCCGGTGTTGTGGCTCTGGTGGGGGGATGGGCGCTCACCGATGTCGTGGCTCTGGGTGGCCTGGGAGTAGTTCTCATGGAGCACGTAGTCCTGCACACGGAGCTCGGCGGAGCCCTGTGTGCTCCTGTTATAGTGGGTCTGCCCCAGCCTGACAGAGATGTGGGAGACGCTTGGCCTGCAGGATATGACCAGCCATCAGCTAGGGAAGTGCCGCTGGCCGCCCACCACAGCCCTGCTCCCTCCCCGGTGTGCCCTGCCCCGCCTGGCCGTGCTCGGTGACTTGCCTGTGCCGCAGACAGTGCGCAGCTGTCAGCACCCAGCAGGAGGCAATGAGGGTCCCCCCGCAGAAGTGCTCCCCCAGGGAGAGGGCTGCCAGGTAGGGATGGGAGCCAGGCAGCGCCAGCATGCCGCCAACAACCCGGCTCCGCAGGGACGGGCTCTTCTTGTACCGCTGCCCACAGCTCTGAGCAGAGCTGTTGCTGGGGCTTGTGGTCGTGGGCTTGGCCTCCGGCCGGCCCCCTGCTTCCGCTGTGTCCACAGCACCTGTGGGGAGAGAGCCGGTCATGCGAGGCTCCGCTGCCCCCCCGCCCTCTGAGAGCTCCTCGGGGCCTACCCGCTGCGTGCAGCTCGCATGGGGGGACGCTGCAGAACTCCCAGCTGAGCTGCTCCTCCCTCAGCGTGTAGCACCAGGGCCGGCTGTCGTTATCGGGGTTCCTGCAATGGAGAACCCCCCACTCCGTCAATGAGCTCCAGCACAGAGCAGCCAGGAGCCCGACCCCCAGCTCTCAGCACCCTGCCCCAACGCACCCAGCCCTTGCCCTGGCATCTCGCATCTCCTGCCTGCCAGCTCCCCTCTCTGGGGCTGGGGCCCGTTGCTCACCTGCAGAAGGCGTGGCCGCCCAAGCCCAGGCTGAGTGCGTCGCGCAAGGAGCGGGTGGAGAACTCGTGGGACAGCAGGTCAGAGTCCCAGGGCAGGCACTGTGCCCCCGAGAGGGTGTTGTGGGCCATGCCCCTGTACAGGAGCCCGCTCCCGGTGTAACAGGCCTGCCTCCGGTCTGGTGAGTAAAGAGCCAGTCACTGGATGTCACTCCACAGCTCCCTCCCCGCAACCCCTCAGGCCCCAGCCCTTGGGCCACCCAGAGCACATGGGCACCTCCAGCTCCGCTCTGGGCTGCCCTGCTCCCCCGTGGGCTCTGGGAGGCTGGATGCCCAGAGCTCTGATCCCAGCTCCGTGACCTCGACCAGGCCCGGTCCCTCCGGGGGCCCAGGGATCCTGACCCAGCCCGTGTAGTACTGTTCTAGGCCCAGCCCCGCGTCCCTGCCCTGGGTGGCAGTACCTATGTCACAGAACAGCCCAACGTAGCCGCTCTGGCAGCTGCAGACCCTCTCCCGCTTCACTTCCATGCAGTGCCCTCCGTTCAGACAGGGGTTTGTGGGACAAGCTGCAGAGCAGAGACAGGTGTCAGGGCTGCCTCCATGGGGCTGGCACTGACCAGCTGTTTGGGGCCAGTCCGGCATACGGTGCCCAGCTCAGCCGCCCCTGAGCAAGCAGCACATCACCACTGCCCAGTCCAGCACCTCCCGCTGCCCTGCCTGCCCTTGCCCCCAGCCCCCGTTCGGCTCCTCTGTCTGCCCATGCCCTGCCTCTGCGAGGTAGCCCCAGCCTCCTTTGGGGTGTGTCATGGAGTGTGGGGGAGACAAGGCCCTGCACCCCCGGCTTCCTCCACCTCACCATGACTCTCAGCCAGCCAGTAAAACAGAAGGTTTATTTAGACGACAGGAACACAGTCCAAGACAGGCCTTGCAGGTACAGACAAGAGGACCCCCGTAGTTAGGCCCATCTTGGGGGCCCCAGGGACACCACAGCCCCGTTGGGAAGCCCGAGCCCCGTCTGGGCTCCCCTCATTTCCCCAGCCAGCTCCAAACTGACTCCCCCTCCAGCCCCTCCTCCTCTGCTTTGTTCCTTTCCCGGGCCAGGAGGTTACCTGATTCCTTTGGTTTCCAACACCTTTAGCTATCACCTTGCAGGGGGGAAGGGCCCTGGCCATTAGTTGCCAGGAGACAGAGTGTCGGCCATTTATGCACACTGGCCCTTTGCGCTGCAACAATCTCACCCCCTAGAGACTTAAGAAATGCATAGGGGAAACTGAGGCAGCCACACAGTATTCAGAGGAAACATTAAGAACAGTCCCAGTTGGTCACAGGGTGGACCCTCCCACTGTGGAATAGTGCTCTCTGCCCCCCACTCTCACCCTTGCCATGGGCTGGCCGGCAGACAGTCTTCCCGCCGGCACAGTGGCACTCCTCCACGCCGGGGGGCCGGTACCTCGGCCACTTCTCTCCCTCAAGGAAATACGCCGGCAGCCGCTCTTCAAAACAGCTCTCTGCAAAAGCCGAGTGGGGCCAGTAGGGAATGAGCCTGGGTCCCCCTTCCCCCAGCCCAGACACAGCCCGGTCCCACCTCGGCATCTGCCTGTGCCCCAGCTGCGGCCAGTCGAGTCCCTGCCCGCTGCGAACCCAGTGCCTGTTCCCAGGGGCTGCTGCTGGCCCGGCCGGGCGGGGTGGGGTGTGATCGACATCATGAAGCCAGCTGGGCTCAGTAATGGGGCTGTGTGTGGCTCTGATCTGTGGGGGGCTCTGCCCCCGAGCTGGGTCCTGCTGCAAGTGGCTGCCCCTGGCGAGGTGGTTCTGGAGCAGTCCTCCCTTGGAGGTGAGTGTGTCATCCCCCAGTCTGACACAGCCAGTGGCTGGCAGTCCAGGGGCAGGGTCCCAGGGCAATGGGGGGGCAGCAGGGGCAGGCAGGGAGGTCCCCACTCCTTTGCTCCCTACTGGGGCTGTGTGGCCCAAGAGGGTGGGGTGGCTGCTGGGCCCAGTCACCTTTCTGGCAGTGCCTGCCATGGAAGCGGGCAGGGCACACACAGTGGTAGCCATCCTGGCTGCTCTTGCAGGCACCCCCGTTCTCACAGGGGTTCGGCTTGCAGGGATCTGCAGACAGAGAGCGGAGTCAGGGGCAAAGGCTCTAGGCTGGGGGGCAGCAGCGCCAGGATCGCCAGGCCCTGCCGGGACCTAGCCCTGAGCTGAGGCCTGGACGAGCGCCTGGGAGGGGCTGGTGGAGCCTGTTGTGAGTCCAGGGCTGCCTTAGGGTTGGGCGACCCCAGGTGACCGCCCAGGGGCGCCATAGTCAAGGGGGCGCGGTGCAGCACCGCAGAGGTGCGCGCTGTCAGTGTAAAGACAGAAACTGCTCCCAGCTGGCAGGGGAGCACCGCGTGGGGGGAGTGCCCAGGAACATGTGGGGGGGTCTGTGTGTGAGCGGTGACGGCCCCCCCCAGGGGGCTGGGGGAGGGGAGGAGCAATACCAAGCGCTCTGGGCATCCAGCTCACTTTCCCCACCTGGGCTGTGCTGCAGCATCAGGAGCTGCTGCTCTCTGCCCTGCCCTTGCGCAGCCGGCAGGGACAAGGACCGGCTGCAGGGAGCCCTGACGTCGCTCCTCACTCCCCCCTCACAGCCTCCCAGAGGGGTGCGCGGGGCGGAGGGGCAGCGTTCGGGGCGAAGGGGCAGCAGTGCCAGCAGCCCCGTCTGTGCATCCAGGTCACTTTCCCCACATGGGCGCAGGGGTTTGGAGTCCAGGGGGTGGGGCACCCCCGGGGGCCAGGGGCAATGGGGGGCACCATGCCCTTGGGGGCCAGGGGCGCAGTGGGGGGCATCAAGCCCACATGGGGCAGGGGCGCCAAAATACAAGTTCACCCAGGATGCCATTTTCCCTAAGGCCGGCCCTGGGTGGGTTAGCGAAGGGCAGTGGGACATGGGGTGCAGACCCCCCGCATGTGGGGCTGGAGCAGGGAAATCTTATCCCCTCCCCCCCCGCAGGGGTCACTTGGGTTCCCATTGGCCGCTGCACCTGTCACTCTCTTGTCCTCCCCACAGAGAGTCCACTTGTGGTCCCGGTCGTAGTTCTCGGTGGTGGCGCACCTGCCGCGGGAGGTGACAGTGAGGGGGGAGCGATGGTGCGGCCCCGGAGACCAGGGGGGCGAGGGGGCAGTCACGGGTGCTTGGCCCGGTCCCTGGGTATTGCGTGGAACGTGCTGCCCAAGGGGCCTGTGGTGGCCCCAGGCGCTGTGCCTTCGCCCTGGGGCCGAAGCCCTACCCCAAGGGGGTGAATCCCGGATCCCCAGAGCGCTCTGCTCTCCCTGCGTCTCCCACATGGGGCTGGTCGTGGGCATGGAGAGGGCAGCCATCCTGCCTGCCCCCTCACCTCTGCCTGAGAGCGCTCTGTCGGGCTGCCACCCTCCCCGCAGACGGGGGCCGAAGGAGGGCCCTTCCTTGGCGTTTGGGGCACAAGGCTCTTACCAGGACCGGCGGCCATGCGGGCCGCCCCGGAGGCAGGAATATTGCATCTTGCGCTTGTAGCGGAAGGGAAAGTGGCAGGGCTCCCCACTGGCTGCTGCCGTCACTGCAAGGCAAGGGCAGAAGGGGAGCTGCCCTGAAACAGTCCCTCCCTGGGGGGCTTCAGGCCCCTTCTCTCTCCCACCCCTGGCAGGAGGGAGGGATGGACAGTCTCCCCCTGCCCCCATCTCACCTAGCGGACACCAGTTCCCAGCCCCTGCCCCGGGGGAACTGCTCCCAGGGACTGTCTCTGTGGCCATGTGCTGCTCAGCTGGGCTGAGAGCTGGGCTCGTGTCAGTGACCATCCCCCCAGGACAGCCCCTCTAGCCCAAGCAGGGCGCCCCCCGTGCTGGTAGGCCCAGGCAGCAGCGGGCACGTGCTCTGCCATCCAGGACCCCCGGCCCCAAGCTGGAGCTGCTCTCGCCCATGACAGACACTCACCCTGGCCCTTCATCCTCGGCGGGGGCTTGGCATGCCGGTCCTGCGGGACAGAACCCAGTGAGCATGTGCAGCGAGCCCCACGCTGGCCCCCGCCTTGGCCGCAGGGGGACAGCTGTGGGGGTCCCTGTCCTGTGTGCCCCTGGGGACAGGGCCTAGCACATGCCTGGCTCTGAGGCACTGCTGCTCTCTGTGGCCGTTCAGCCCTTCCCCTCTGGGGGCCTCATGCCCCCCTTTTCAGGGCGAAGCAGGGGCTGTCCCTGGCCAGAGAGGAGTTGAGAGCAGGAGCCAGGGCCAGCGGCTGCAGGGACTGTCCCTCTCCAGCTGGAGTCAGGTCAGAGCATCCCTCTGGGCTGGGCCCTGCGTGGCGCAGGGTCGCCCCAGGGCCCCCAGTCTCACAGGTGTGGGTGCTGATAAGGAAGGAAGCCAGGGTCGGCATGCGGGGCCAGCCCTGGGGGGGCCCAGCACGGAGAGCTTGAGCGGGCAGCAGGCTCTGGGGTGCGTCTGTGCTGGGAAGGGCAGGCCCAGGAGAGCAACCTCCTGCCATGGCTGGGGGCGCATTATGTAGGGCATTGCCTTGGCTCAGAGGGGAAGGGGAGGTTCCCGTGGGCTCACACTTAGCGGGGGAGGGGAGGGTCACATGGGCTCACACTTAGCGGGGGAGGGGAGGTTCCCGTGGGCTCACACTTAGCGGGAGAGGGTCCCATGGGCTCACACTTAGCAGGGGAGGGGAGGGTCCCATGAGCTCACACTTAGCGGGGGAGGGTCCCGTGGGCTCACACTTAGCGGGGGAGGGGAGGTTCCCATGGGCTCACACTTAGCGGGGGAGGGGAGGGTCACGTGGGCTCACACTTAGCGGGGGAGGGGAGGTTTCTGTGGGCTCACACTTAGCGGGGGAGGGGAGGTTCCCGTGGGCTCACACTTAGCGGGGGAGGTTCCCGAGGGCTCACACTTAGCAGGGGAGGGGAGGGTCCCATGGGCTCACACTTAGCGGGGGAGGGTCCCGTGGGCTCACACTTAGCGGGGGAGGGGAGGTTCCTGTGGGCTCACACTTAGTGGGGGAGGGGAGGGTCCCGTGGGCTCACATTTAGCGGGGGAGGGGAGGTTCCTGTGGGCTCACACTTAGCGGGGGAGGGGAGGTTCCCGTGGGCTCACACTTAGCGGGGGAGGGGAGGGTCACGTGGGCTCACACTTAGCGGGAGAGGGTCCCATGGGCTCACACTTAGTGGGGGAGGGGAGGGTCACATGGGCTCACACTTAGCGGGAGAGGGTCCCATGGGCTCACACTTAGCGGGGGAGGGGAGGGTCACTTGGGCTCACACTTAGCGGGGGAGGAGAGGGTCCCGTGGGCTCACACTTAGCGGGGGAGGGGAGGGTCCCGTGGGCTCACACTTAGCGGGGCAGGGGAGGGTGACGTGGGCTCACATTTAGCGGGGGAGGGGAGGTTCCTGTGGGCTCACACTTAGCGGGGGAGGGGAGGTTCCTGTGGGCTCACACTTAGCGGGGGAGGGGAGGGTCACGTGGGCTCACGCTTAGCGGGGGAGGGGAGGGTCACGTAGGCTCACATTTAGCGGGGGAGGGTCCCATGGGCTCACACTTAGCGGGGGTGGGGAGGGTCCCGTGGGCTCATACTTAGCGGGGGAGGGGAGGGTCCCGTGGGCTCACACTTAGCGGGGGAGGGTGTGCTACACAGAATTGATGTGAATTGCCCCAGGCCCCAGCGAGCCTGGGGCGATGCGGGGACTAGAACCTTTGCCTGGCTCCTAGCCCTACACTCAGCTCTCCAGGGCACAGGCCTGGTCCGGGCACTGTGAGCCAGGGCTAGCCAGGGTCCGGTGGGGCACTTTGGGGATTAAGGGTGCATGGGGCAGGGAGGGACTGGGGGTCACGGTCAGAGGGGACTGGGGGTCAGCAGCTTGGGGGGCTGGGCATGAGGGAGGGTTGAAGCCAGAGTGAATTGCTGTGATACTCGGGGGGGGGGGGAACTTACCGGGACGGTTGCCCCCGGGCTGAGCAGCAGAACCAGCAGCAGCAGCAGGGACATCATGGTGCTGTGCAGGGCAGGGACTGCGCCCACTCCCAGGCAGAGCAAACAGTCCCCAATCGATCCAGCCCAAAGCAAAGGTCTTTGGGGTGGGATTTAACCAGGGCTGCTGGGGGGCAGGGATGGCGGGGGCTGTGTCTGGGTGTGCTCCAGGGTGACAGCAGGGGCCTGAGAGCCAGGAAGTCCTGAGCCACAATCCCATTGCCCCCAGTCCTCTGCACCAGTCCCTTCCCCTTTTGCTTCCTCAGTTTCCCCACCTGGACAATGAGCGTGCTGGGCCTGGGGGATGAGCTGGTGAATGTTTGCGAAGGGCTGAGGAATGGTCCCAGCTTCCCCCCGGCTTGGGATGGGAGAACAGTCTGCACTGCACGGCCACAGAGGGCGGGGCCAGCCCTGGGGCACTGTGACCCCGTCTTTGCCCACTGCCCTGCAACCAAACAAGGACTCGCTCCACCAGAATAGCGAGGGGCTGCAAGGCAGTTGGCAGGGCCAGGCCGGCCTTCCCCTCGCCCTGGGGCCAGCAGCTCCTGGGAGATGCCCCTTGGCGGCTGAGACCGGCGTTCTGCTGTCGGGGGGCTAGGGCTGAGGTGTGGGGAAGGG
Source organism: Emys orbicularis (assembly GCF_028017835.1). Lineage (NCBI taxonomy): Eukaryota > Metazoa > Chordata > Testudines > Emydidae > Emys > Emys orbicularis. The sequence continues at coordinate 113,465,887 of NC_088690.1, read as the reverse complement.
GCACTGCCCTGCCCTGGCCAGGGCCCGCATCTGCCTGGCTCCCGCTCTTTCCCAGCTGGAGTATGCCGCCATAGAAGCAGACTCCAGGGGCCTGTTGGATTAAAAGTAATAGTTAATATATTGATGCTTTGCTGGAAAGTACAATCCAGTACAGACCCCGGATTTGATTTGTGTTATTAGAAAGAGATATGTCTCTCAGCCTGCTGAGTTTGTGCTAATTGAAACAGGCCTGCCAGGGGGGATGCAGGAGCCGACCTGCAAGCCTGGCGTGCGCTGGAAGGATGCCGGCTGGTCCATGTGGCGATGGGGCTTCGGACCCGAGGCCAGAGGCCCCTCTGGAGCAGTGCCGGGGGCGAGCCGGCAGCCAGGGCGGGATGGAGCAGAGTGCTCAGAGGTGGGGTGCAGCAATCTGACTCCTGGATGGATGCGCCTGACGCCGCAGCACCCGCAGTGCTGGGGGAACTGCCCAGCAAGGGGTGGGCTGAGCTGCCCTGCGAGCTGCGCTGGCTTGCACAGGGGTGAGCCGGGAAGGGGGACAGGTGGCGAGGCGGGTGTGGGGAGGATCACATTGCATACGGAGATAAGACGGCCATACTGGATGTGACCAAGTGGGAATCTTTTGTAATATCTCTATGGAGCCAGTGCATACCTCAGTTGACCCAGTGGAGGGGCGGGGTCTGTTTGCTTTCAGGACAGGCTAGGACACAAGTGTGAATGGGCCTTAGTCAGGGGAGCATCTGAGAAGACAATGGCAGATCCAATGGCCTCGACACTGACACCTAGCAACCAAGGCCCCAGAGGGATGTGTCCTGCCCCACTTCTCAGCATGGGGATGAACAGCATCCCCCCAGCCCAGAACGAAGGACTGGGGGCACGAGGAGGTGAAGCGTGGGCTACAAGAAGCAGTCAGGGCACAGGTCAGACAGAGAGAGAGATGGAGCTTGAACTGAGGGGTTCAGTGCAGCTTGGCTGGGCTCTGGGCTGGCCGGAACGGACAATGCTTTACCTGTCATTCCTCTGGGCTACCTAAGGCTGCCTGTGCTCTGCACCAGTTGGTTGCTAACCCCTGCTGTTCTGACAATGCTGTGTGAATGTCACTGAAAATGCTTGTGGACGTGCGTGGACCAGTCTCTAGCAGGGTCTGTCTCAGTGGGACTTACTGCCAGGAGCTGGGTGGGGAGTCCGGGGTGGGGGTAGCAGGCGGGCAGTGGCAGAGCTGGGTGGGGAGCCCGGGGCGGGGGTAGCAGGCAGGCAGTGGCAGAGCTGGGTGGGGTGCCCGGGGCGGGGGTAGCAGGCGGGCAGTGGCAGAGCTGGGTGGGGAGCCCAGGAGGGGTAGCAGGGGGGCAGTGGTAGAGCAGGGTGGGGAGCCCGGGGCGGGGGTAGCAGGCGGGCAGTGGCAGAGCTGGGTGGGGAGCCCGGGGCGGGGGTAGCAGGGGGGCAGTGGCAGAGCTGGGTGGGGAGCCCGGGGCCCCCTGCTCCACCCCGTGGAGGAAATGAACAAGAGCAGGGCATTTTGGAGCAGGGCCGGCTCTAACTTTTTTGCCGCCCCAAGCAGCAAAAAAAAGCGCCGCCCCCCCGTAACACCTCCCCCGCCGAGCGCTGCGCCGCCGAACCCCCCCACGCAGAGCGCCGCCGAACAGCCCCCGCCGAGCGGAGCGCCGCCGAACAGCCCCCGCCCCCCGCCGCGCTGCCCAACACCCCTGCCGCGCCGCCGAAACCCCGCCGAGCGGAGCGCCGCCGAACACCCCCACCCCCCGCGGAGCGCCACGCCACCGAACACCCCCCGCCCCCCCCGCCGAGCTGCCGAACACCCCCGCCCCCTGTGGAGCGCTGCGCTGCCGAAACCCCCGCCTGCCGAGCGCCGCGCCGCCGAACCCCCCCCGCCGAGCGCCGTGCCGCGCTGCCCCCCGCCACCCCAAGATTGGCCGCCCCTTACCAGGTGCCGCCCCAAGCACGTGCTTGGTTGCCTGGTGCCTGGAGCCGGCCCTGTTTTGGAGTGATCCAACCCATGTTGTCCAGTCCCAGCTTCTGGCAGTCAGAGGTTTTGGGGCACCTGGAGTGTGGGGTTGTGTCCCTGACCATCCTGGCTAGTAGCCATTGATAGACCTATCCTCCAGGAACTTACCCAGTACTTTTTTTGACCCCAGTTATACGTTTGGCCTGTGCAACATCCCCTGGCAAATTCCACAAGTTGACTGTGTGTTGTGTAAAGAACTAGGGTTTGTTTATTTGTTTTAAACCTGCTGCCTTTTAATCTCATTGGGTGAGCCCTGGTTCTTGTGTTATGGGAAGGGATAAATAACACTTCCTTCATCATATTCATTTTGGTACAACTTGTCTGAAAGATTTCATTTGGATGAAGATCATCCCACAAATGGGAGAACCCCCCCTCACCCCCCCCCCCAGCCACAGTTCCTTGGTTACAACACATTCATTGCCCACCATGACCTCCAGACCTCAAAGGAGGAGCACAATGCATCTCTGGCCAGGTTTCCCTGACCATTTGGGGCATTCTTCAGAGGTGCCCTTTCCAGACATTCAGAAAATCTCTCCACCTGCTGCTCTACCCATCCTCGCGCACTCTCCTTGTTCTCGAGCTTGCTCACAAGGAGCTCTGCAAATGTCCTTCTTGGGGATTCAGTCCTCAGAATTGAAAGAACATTGCAAGGGACAGGCCAAAAACAGGACGGTGCACTACCTTCCTGGGGCCAAGACATGAGACATCGCTCTAAGATTGGACAGGCTTTCGAAATCGATGGGAAAGGATCCATTGGTGACGGTTCATATCTGCACTAATGACCCTGTGTCCCAGGATATCTCGCAGACAGCAGATGACTTCAGGGATTTTGGAAGTGTGCTGAAGAAGAATATTCAAGCAGTCTTCTCTGAGACTCCCTGTCCCATGAGCAAAGGGTGACAGAAGGCAGAAGAGTCTGGAAATGAGCCTCTGACTAGGAAAGGGTGGAGGGATGTGATTTGGTGGAACATTGGTCCCCATTCTATGGGGCAGTATAGAGTGGCTGGCCTCCACCTCAGTAGAAGGGGACCAATATCGCTGAGGACAGGCTGGCCGGAGTAGGCAGGAGGGCGTTCAACTGATAGCAAAAGGGGAGGGTAAAAAGTGGGAAGATCTGAACCCTCAGCTAGCACAAAATTGAGGTGCCGAGAAGAAAATGAATCCAGGTACCAAGGACGTGGAGAGAAGACATTCTTGAATTGCCTTGACCCCAATGCTAGGAGCCTGGGCAACAAAGCAGAGGGATTGGAATTGCTAATTTATGAGGATAAATTCAATCTAGTTGGTACTGCTGACACCTGGTGGGTTGAGTCACACAACTGGACTGTTAAAATCAATGGTTATAACCTTTTCAGGAAGGATTGAATGGGCAAAAGGGGAGTGTAGCAAAGCGGTTACCCCGCTCGCTCCGGGGAGACAAGGGAGCCTGATTGGGGGAAGTGGCCACAGCTGGGGTCACACCTAATCAGGCCACAGCAGGCCCTGATAAGAAGGGCTAAGGGAGGAGCTGGGTCAGAGTCTTTCTCCAGCCTTGGAGGGAGAAGGACCTGGCTGTCTGGGAGCTGAGCAGGGCTGGGGAGCTCCAGCCTGGCAACTCCCCAGGCTGAGGCCTTGTTAAAGGCCGAAGGAGGTACTGGGGCTGCAGAGGGGCAGCCCAGGGATAGGCAGAGGAAGCGGCAGCAGGTCCAACCCCCTTGCCAGTGATGAGTGGCCATGACAGACTGCAGACTGCCCCAGTGAGCAGGGGCTAGATGATGACTGGCAGTAGCCACTGAGGCAAGGTGGGGACAGAGGGTTGGGGGTTCCCCTGGGAGGGGAAACCCAGAGTGTGGGGGGACTGCTGGGGGGCAGAACCCTGAGGTAAAGGGCACCAGGGTCCGGGATGGACATGGGGCCCTGAGGCAGGCGAGACACTGGTCAGCAGAGGGCACTCTGGGAGCTGGAATTGAGCTAATTCCTGAGGCAAGCAGCAGGAGGAGGCAGCCCTGGGTGAGTCCGTGGCCTGCTACAGGGAGGAAGGGGAACTCTGTCAAAAATGGCATTGTCACTGGTAACGCAGAAGAAAAGGAAGTGCTTGTGGCTCAATGTCTAACAGATAACACACAGACTGGGGCATTGGGCGGTGTCTGCTCCAGACCCCGAATCACACTAGGAACTGGATGGGCGGCTCCTTAAGCACTAACTATAATGTGTAGGGGGAAAAGCTGCTGGATCAGTACTTCAATCTGAGTGACACATGCTGGAGGTTTCATGCTGCCAGGACTAAAATGTCCTTGGAATTTCTAAACATGATGACAATTTCCTGACTGAAAAAGTGTTACATCCAACCGGGGGTTGGGGGTGGGGAGGGGGGGGATGCTATATTAGATCTTGTTGTGACAGATAAAGAGGGACTGATCAAAGAACTAAAAATTAATGGTAACTTAGCTACACATGATCATGACTTGATCACATTGATAATGTGCAAACAGAATAAAGTCCAGACCAGTTATTTATTTATTTATATACACATACACTTTGTGCTTTAAAAAGGCCAGTTTCACAAAGCTTCTGAGCCAAATCAGCGGGGAGGAAGAATTTAATCAGAAAAATGTGACTGGCAATTGGCAGTTGTTTAAGAACACTTCATTAGGTGCCCCAAAAGCCACAATCCCACAATTGAGGAAGAAGGCCATATTGGTTAAAAACCAATCTGGTTTAGTGGGGAAGTGACGGCTGCTATAAAAAGCAAAAACATGTATATAAAACAAATGGAATAAAGGAGAAGTTGATAGTAATATAACTCGGAAGACAGGAATTGTAGCAAAATGATAAGGGAAGCAAAGGGACACAGGGAGAAATCTATGGCCATCAGAGTTAAGGACAATAAGAAGGAATTTTTAAAAATAAACTAGGAACAAAAAGAATCCAAACACTGGTATTAGTCCGTTACTAGATGGAAATGGTACAATTAGCAATAATAAGGCAGAAAAGGCAGAAGTGTTCAATAAATATTTCTGTTCAGTATTTGGGGGGGAAAAACAGATGGTGTAGTCATATCATATGATAACATTCTTTCCATTCCATTATTATCTCAGGAGGATGTTAAACAGCATCCCTGACATTTTTCAGTCAGCAGGTCCAGATAACTTGCATCCAAGAGTTTTAAAAGAGCTGGCTGAGGAGCTTGCTGGACTGTTAATGTTGATTTTCAAGAAGTCTTGGAGCACCATGGAAGTTCCAAAGGACTGGAAGAAAGCTAATGTTGTGCCAATATTTAAAAAGGGTAAATGGTATCACCTCCATAATTATAGGCCTGTCAGCCTGACACTGATCCTGGGCAAGATAATGGAGCAGCTGAGCCAGGACTGGATGAATAAAGAATTAAAGGAGGGTGAATAATTAATCCCAATCAATGTGGGTTTATGGAAAATAGATGCTGTCAAACTAATTTGATATCTTTTTTTAGATTACTAGTTTGGTTAATAAAGGTAATAGTTGATGTAATAGACTTGGACATTTGCAAGGCATTTCACTTGGTATCACATGACATTTGATTTAAAAACTGGAAAGATATTACATTAACAGGGCCCACATTCAATGGACTAAAAGCTGGCTAGCTGTGAGGTCTCAAAATGTAATTGTGAATGGAGAATCAGCATAGAGCAGGTGTGTGCTAGTGGGGTCCCACAGGGATCAGTTCTTGGCCCTGCACTATAGAACATGTTTATTAACGACCTGAAAGAAACCATAAAATCAGCACTGTTAAATGTAATGATGCTGTAGTCCAGGGGTGCTCTGAGCCCCTGGACTACAGCGGTAATGGTGGCAGAGGCTCAGGACTCCGTTTCCCAGAGGCCTCAGGCCTAGAGCGGAGCTAGAACTGGCTGGCAGCACCATCAGAACCAATGATATGCCAGACCTTAGAGACAAGGGTTTGGTTTTACGCTCTGTGTGGGCTGTGTTTGGAGCGGAACAGGAGAGAAGTGTCTCACCAGGGAGGCCCTTCTGCCCATCCCAAGGGAAGACTTTGAGCCCTGTGGGAGTTTGAACAGTGTCGTCTAGGGTGACCAGACAGCAAGTGTGAAAAATCGGGACAGGGGGTCGGGGTTAATAGGCACCTATAGAAGAAAAAGCCCCAAATATCAGGACTGTCCCTATAAAATAGGGACATCTGGTCACCCTAGTGTCATCACAGTTGAGAGCAGACACCCAGGAGGCTGTGGAGCGAGTTACGGCCATGGCCTAGCTGCCCATTGGAACCCAGAGCCGCAAGGACAGTCTGACCGTCGGGGCGGACACTCGGTAAGAACACCCCTGGTTGTTTAGTTTGGTTTTGTTTTAAGCAGCCCAATTGCAGCGCTGCACCATCCCTCAGAGACCGAGCTCACTGCTTCCCCAGCCAGGGGCTGGGAGGGGGCACTGGGTGTAAATGTTGGGAGGGGCAGAGTTTATGTATTGTTCATTTTGACTCTTATTGTCCTGATCCCTTTGCCCATTGTCCCCTGCCCTGAGTTCCCAGTTACTGCTCTGTTACTCTGGGCCTTGGGATAGCTATTTTAGTTTGTTGTGCTCTGACTGACACACCTCTGGATGAGATTGCGTGTTGGATATTTTCCCCAGGGACAAGCCCTCTGTGTTCTCTGCACTGGGGTGGGTTTCCTTGGGTGGAGGCACCAGGCACTCTTATAGGTGAGCCCAAATCCCAGAGGAGAAAAGGGAGAAGGCTGCAGCCACACAGCAAAGCCGGGTTACATAAAGTTTGCAGATGACACAAAAACTGGGGGAGTGGTAAATAACAAAGAGGACAGGTCACTGATTCAGAGAGGTCTGGACCATGTGGTAAGTTGGGTGCAATCAAACAATAGGCATTTTAATTTGATTACTTGTAAATGTGTACTCCTAGGAGCAAAGAACGTCGGTCATACTTACTGGGTGCGGGGGGGCTCTAGCCGGGGAAGCAGCAACTGTGAAAAAGATTTGGGGGTAGTGGTGGCCAATCAGCTGAACATGAGCGCCTGGTGTCATGCTGTGGCCAAAAGGGCTAATGTGATCCTGGGGTGCATAAACAGGGGAATCTTGAGTAGGAGCAGAGAGGTGTTTTTACCTCTGTATTTGGCCCTGGTGCGACCACGGCTGGAACCCTGTGCCCAGTTCTGGTGTCTACAATCCGAGAAGGATGTGGCTAAATTGGAGAGATTTAGTGAAGAGCTGCAAGAATGGTCAAGGATTAGAAAAGATATCTTGTAATGATAGATTCAAGGAGCTCAATCTATAGCAGAGTCCCATTTATCTGATCTAATTGGGCCAGATCGGATCATCAAAAATGTGGACAATCCAGAAAATAGGAAAAAGTGAGGTTGCAGCGCCTTCTAGTGGCCACATAAGAGATCTCCTGCTTCTGGGCCTGTGTGTGCTGGTTGTTCAGTTCATATAGAGAGCTGGATCATGGAGGGTCGGATAAACGGGGTTCTGCTGGATTTAGCCTAACAAAGAGAAGGTTAAAGGGTGACTTGATTGCAGTCGATAAGTAACAACAGGGGGAACAAATATTTAATCATGGGCTCTCCAGTCTAGCAGAGAAAGGGATAACACAATGGCAGGAAGTGGAAGCTAGATAAATTCAGACTGGAAATAAGATATACATGTTTAACAGTGAGAGGAATTAACCATTGGAGCAACATAGCAAGGGGTGTGGTAGATTCTCCATAACTGGCAATTTTCAAATGGAGATGGGATGTTTTTCTAAAAGATCTGCAATTATTTGGGGAGGTTCTGTGGCCTGCGCTATGCAGGGGCTCCGACTAGATGATCACAATGGCCCCTTCTGGCCTTAGAATCTATGAATCTCACAGATGTTATGCAAAATACAGAAGGCACTTATCACATGAGACCCATAAGGAGAAACATCCAGCCTTGTCATGAGGCAGCACCATCTTCCCTTCAGCCTTCAAACGCACACTCCACTGTCATTCTGCAGCTACTCTAGGTAAAATTAAGCCACTTTCTCTTGGCAAAGCACCCATTAAAAGGCTTCAGGAGTCAAGGAAGCAAAGGGTAAGTTGTGTCTTCCAGAATGACAGGAGGAATCATAACTCCACTAATGTCCATAATGGTCTATGCAGCAAGCAAGCCCAAGTTTCTATAGATCCTGGTATCATGGATCTTTCCAGACACCCCACATTAACACAGGTGAATCTTCCATGGTGATCAACACCATGGAGAAACACCCCTTCCTGTTAATTGTCTTTGGCCTGGTGTGGGGGACAAAGAATAGGGGTATGTGTCCCCTCAGTAGCCCCAGATAGTTTGGGAACCCTATCCTTGCAGAACCAGCAATAGCTTCCTGTGCATTGTCAAGCTTTGACACAACACAATAGCACCTTCCTCATAGCATCACAAACCTCCATGACAACAGCCCTGATAGTTGATCTACCAACATCCAACCGGTTGCTGCAACCAAACTATATCAACCATTTAAATCCACCAAGACTCAACGGGAGGTTTTTGACAAAAGTAGAGACCTTCTAGATCAAACCAGGCAAGAGTGCAGGATAGAAACTATGTCCAAATTGAATTTCACACATTCCAGCTGCACCACCTGGGAAACAATTAAGAGACTGTGCAGAGATTCTAGTCTGGGCAAGAGGGAATACCCAACTTGCAAACTCCATCCCATCCCAGCTAGCCAATGGCAGAGCTCCTAATCAAGACAAAGCTTTCAGCCATGCAGTTAACATGGTGGTTGATGAGAGATGGCAGGCTTTGAGTGTAGACACAAACCTCATGGCTTCTTTCACTGATCAAGAGTTCGACCTAGTTATACATCAACTGCAGCCGAACAAAGCTCCTGTGCTAGATAACATCCACAATGAGTTTCTCTCTCATTTGGGGCCTGTCACCAAAAGCTGGTTATACCCAGGACTGCAGCATCCCAAAAGCCTGGCATAGAGCAAAGGTCATAACTGTTCCCAAGCCAGGGAAACCATTGACAGACCCAATGAGCTACCGACCGATTTATCTGCTGTCTGTTTACCCATAAATTGAGGGAAGGACTAATCCTGATGCAGATTAATGAGATGGTTGATCCAGCTGGATTCAGAAGGAGATGATGCACCCAAGATCAGGTATTTCATCTGATTCAAGACAGAGAAGATGAATTTAGTGCCTTGCATTGCTAGTGGCTGTTTGAACTATACACCAATTCCAGTCTGTATATGCTGGCACACAGTTCTGCCAGCTGTTAAGTCTCTTTTCATCTGTCACTGCTCTCCAAGAACACGATTACATCTCCATTGCACTACGAATTCTATGCAGGGCCGGCTTTAGGCCAATTCCACCAATTCCCCCGAATCGGGCCCCGCACCTAAGAGGGCCCCGTGCCCAGTGGCAGGGCCGCCCAGAGTGGGGGGCAAGTGGCAGAGGCACCTTTTTAATTTTTACTCACCTGGAGGCGCTCTGGGTCTTTGGCGGCACTTTGGCGGCGGGTCCTTCAGTGCTGCCGAAGACCTGGAGTGAGTGAAGGACCCGCCGCCAAAGACCAGGAGCGCGGCCGGGTGAGTACAAGCCCCGCGTGTTTTTTTATGTGGTTTTTAGTCATCCCTGTCGGGGCCCCGTCGAAACTGTTCGAATCGGGCCCCGCACTTCCTAAAGCCGGCCCTGGTTCTATGGCTATCTCCACCCCATTCTCAGACAGGGAACGACCCACTGTGCCAGCTCAAAGGGCTACTTGTATCAGGAGAGGCATCCAGTCGTGTGGTCCAGGACGGGCTGCCAAGGCTGATCTCTTGACACTCCTTTGGTACAGCGGCTCACACACTCTCAGCCCTTTCCCAGGCTTGGATGATCAGTGCCACGAATGAGCCGAAAATCAAGTCCCTACAAAGTGGAAGCACCAGTGTCAATTCAGGAGTCCATCACTGCACCTGCCTCCTTGTCCACTTGATGGTAGATGCTGGACCAAGCTCAACAGGCCACTCTCTGGCTCAACCAGAATTGCCGCAGCCATGGACAGCTTGGCCTGGTCTCCTCCCCACACTGTGAGTGTGGGGCAGCGCCACAGACTATAACTCATGGTGGGAAAGTGCCTGACCCGAAGTGACCTTACACCCCATTTTCTGTATGGAAATATGCGTACGATACGAATATGGCATAACAGATGTAGTTTATGCAAGATGGGTCACGTGAAGTATCATTGGAAAGGTGATGATTTATCGAATGTGATTATCCTATTTGTATGCATGTATCATTTCTGTATCTGAAGTTAGGAATATTGACTATGTAACAATTACAACTGTGTGTGTATTTGGGAGACACCCACCAGACAACCGGCCATCAGTCTTGATGGGCCATTAGGAAGAAACAATAAGACTGTGAAGATACGAATCTCTCTCCTTCCCGAGAGGGGTCCTAGGAGGTAGCTGTGACACTACTAGGTCAGGTGGTCCTGTCACCTGGTACTAAACACCACCTTGGACACTCCTGGTACTTTTCCACTGGAAACAAAGGCTTCCCGCCGTATGTAAATTCTATGTAAGGCTGGGGAGTAAGGCAAACAGGACTCTTCTCCATTGCCTTCCTGCCCAAGAAGAAAGACTACTGCAAGTACCTGATGAGACAGAGGAACTGAGCTGAGGAAAAGGCAAGGGCTGAGTCCAAACTAAGACAGGAGCAGGGCCGCCCAGAGGGGGAGGCAAGTGGGGCAATTTGCCCAGGGCCCCGCGAGCCCTGGCCGAGGATCCCTTCCCTGGCTAGAGGCGCCTTTTTAATTTTTACTCACCCGGCGGCGCGCCGGGTCTTAGGCGGCGGACCCTTCAGTCGCTCCGGGTTTTCGGTGGCATTTTGGCGATGGGTCCTTCAGTGCTGCTGAAGACGCGGAGCGAGTGAAGGACCCGCAGCCGCCGCAGACTCGGAGCGCTGCCCAGTGAGTACAAGCGCCGCAGCGGGTGGCGCCTTTTTTTATGTCCACTCCCCCGCTTTGCCCCAGCCCCCCTGAATCCTCTGGGCAGCCCTGGACAGGAGTCTAGTCTGTCCAGAGAAATACCTGGAACTCTAAGCTACAGAAACTCTTCAACTTGCCTAAAACAACATTTTGGGTGAAAAATTACTTCTTGAAACCAGTCTCTTTAAGTTCTTAAGCTTAGTATGTGTGTTTTGTTTTATTTGCTTGGTAATCTGCTCTGTTCTGTTTGCTATTCCTTATAATCACTTAAAATCTGCATTTTATATTTAATAAACTTGTTTTTGTTTATTAGTAAACCCAGTTTGTGCAATTTATAATGGGGGGGGGCGGGAAGAGAAGTTGTGCATACCTTCCTCCACATTGAGGGAGGGGGCGAATTTATGTGCGTACATTGTACAGATTTCTCTACAGCGCAAGACAATATTGTTTTGGGTGTACTTTCCAGAGGGGAGCTGCACTTGAGTGCTGGGTGATTTCCTAGCTGAGTCTTCTCATAGAGAGCTGTTAGCAGACTCTGTGTGAGTCTACAGCTGATGCGTCCCTACCTGTTGTGACAAACTGGGACTGTTCTTAATGTGGTCTTTGAATGCTGAGTGGGGAGTGTTGGCCTGGGAAGGTGGCAGAGGGGTTTGGCTGGGACGGTCTGCATTGGGGGATGGGAGACTGGCCTTGAGGGAAGATACCTGAGCATGTAACATGAGAACCCAGGAAGGGGGTTGGAGCCAGGTGACACCTCTGCCCGGGAAACTGGACAAAGGCAGGGGGAGGAGCCGGGGGAGGCTGGGTGAGAGACGCTGGAGGGAGTGGGAGGTTTGAGGAGCTGGCTGGTAATGGAGGGAGCCCAGACGGGGCTCTGCCCTCCCCAATGGGGCTGTGGTGCCCCTGGGACCCCAAGATGGACCTAACTGAGGGGGTCCTATTGTCTGTGCCTGCAAGACCTGTCTTGGACTGTGTTCCTGTCGTCTAAATAAACCTTCTGCTTTACTGGCTGGCTGAGAGTCATGGTGAATTGCAGGAAGCCTGGGGTGCAGGGCCTTGTCTCTCGCACACTCCATGACACCTGTGTGTGCTGCCAGAGGCTGGAGAGCCTGATTCAGCAAAACAGGGAAAGGGAGCCCAGGCTAGTGGAGCAGGCAGGCTCAGTGAAATCCCAGTACATCAGGTGGCATCCCAGAAGGGGGGTCCAACCTGCCACACCAACCTCTGGAGGGCCATCTACCATGCCTAGATTCCCTCGATACAAAAGCCATCATGTGGTTACAAAACACTGGACATCGAGCTGTGATGTTTGCATATGAGAGGAAGTAGCTAATCGGGGGTGGGAAGCTTCCAGATGGTGATGGCAGCACCTTCACTACACTGAGGGGAGCTCTCCCATTCATGTTCTCATGCCGTAGCTCCACGGTTAGTGCTGGTCAGATTTCTAGGAAACGGACCTTTGTCATCCTGAAGTTCTGCAGACAGTGAACAGTGAAGTTCTGTCCCCCCAGTCACTGCTAGTTGGCAGAGCCCAGAATAGGGGCGTCACCGAGCAAAGCTGCTCCAGGTAAATGCTCTGCAGAAGCAAACTTGATTTCATCCTCCTGCTTCTCCTCCATTAGCTGTATTGCCATGGCATCAACAGCCCTATGAAACTGCAGAGCTGGTGCAACTCCAAATACATGTGCATCAACCTGTTCATATTAATGACTGTCATGAGCGCACTTTGAAAATGACACCAGCAAAATGAATGGATGCCAGGAGAGGATTAATGGGAATTTGTTCGTTTGACTGGCTTGTTCTGGAATTCCTGTCGTTTCTGGTGTGCATTCCACAAAGCACCACAAGAAAAATCAGAGCATAGAGCTGGGTGATGGAACATTGCATCATGGGATAGCTGCCTAGAATGGTGCACAGTTGCTTCGAACAGGTGGGAAGTTCCTTACACTTGTATAACAAAGGAGTATGGATGCACATCAGTGCAATAGAATTGAATTGCTGCACTTAGAGAGAACATATTAGACTGATGTAACATCCTTCTGCAGACAGGGCCTGAGTATATGCATGGGGTGGTTGTTGAGTTAAAATCCTAAATCCTGTCTCTCTAATGCTTTCCAACTGCTACATAAAAATGCTGTTTTAAGGAGGCAGTTGGCCGATCTCATCGGTCACAGGTTTCCCCAAGGGAGGAAATGCAAGTGTGCAAAACCCAGGCTGATAGGTGGTTATTATACAGGGCAATGCACCCGGGTCCTGGCCCGAGAGTGGGAGAATTGTGAGATCCAGTCTTGAGACAGGTAAGGAAAAGAGGCTGGGGGTGCACTCAGAGAGCCAGAGCGGGGGCAGAGATGCCACTAGCCCTATAACGATGACAGCCTTCCAGAACAGTATTCTTTTTGAAGCAGCAATAGAAGATGATCCAGATGAGTGGTTATCAAACTCATTTGATTGTGCCCCCCCCCCCGCTTGTGTCTGTAGTAATACACCCCCACTCCCCGCCACACAAGTCCATACCGATATATGCAGCGGTGGTGGTTCACTGGAATCTGTTTCGGCTTCTTTGTTTTTATCTTCAGTTGCACGGATGAGCCAACACTCCATTGTAATGAGAGCAAAACTGAGAGTGTGGTCGATGCTGACAATGAAATATGCACACTGCCGTAGCAAACGAGTTAACGTACAGATGGCCACAACTTTGTATAATGCTCTGCAAGCTTAACAGAAATCCATCAAAAAGGATAGCACCATCTAGAGTCAAATGCACAGCACCACCTGGACCTGATCTGTCTGGAGGAATCAGCTTTGCTAGCTATTCATTGCTGTGCGTAGATGTGCGCAGACATTTTTTCCCCCAAAAGCTTCTCATGCCTCCCCAGAATACATTCCGTGCCCCCCAGTTTGAGAACATCTGATCTAGATGTACAGCACTGTATGTAGCTGTAATAGTCTCCCCCAGCTAGGCATGGATCTGTAACTGAACATGAGATGGGCACAGTTACCAGACCCCCCAACAAGCAAACAGCTTATGGGGTGTCCAAAAAAGCTGACCCCACAGCTCTGGAGGTGGGTTGAGCTGATCATACCTTCAGAAAGTTCATGGGCCTCCTGTATTGTTCTGATTCTTAACTCAGCTGGGGCACCCCTTTTCTTATTGTTTATTACTGACAAGTAAGTTCCATTGGAGTCACAGATACACTTCCCATGTCCCATACAGAGGATCTATGAGACAAGGATAACAGCAAGAACTTTGAACAGAGGGGCACATGAAACCAGTGGCGCTTCCCTTTGGAATTAAATATGCAGCAGGTGCATTTCAAAGGATGGCCAATTAGAGAGTACAAAGGCAGAGCAATATTACAAGGGTCTGCTGAGATAGCAAGCTGGTCTCAGCCAGACACAGGCGCTGAGGTGCCCAGTCAGTCACAGGAGCGGGGACAGGGATGGCACTGGCAAAGCATTAACAGGGCCCGTTGCAGCTGAGGCTCACTCTGGATACAGCGCTGAGTTACGGCTAATCCCTGCGAATGTGCATCACCGCGCTGACAAGCAGCTGTCCAGGAGACATGGCAGACATGGGAGGGGACTCGCAAACACTGCAAATCTCAGCTTGTCCCGCGCACTTCACATCCATCTCCCGTGCCTGCATGCGAGAGGTGGGGCTTGCTGTGTTCCTCTCCAGCTGCACAGCCACTGTCACCTCTGTGCTCAGTTTGGTCGCCTAAGGACAGGGAGCCTGTGATACAGGGATCTCTTGATGTCGGCTGACAGAGGGCACAGGGGGGAGGCATGGGGTTTTACAGGGCTCCTCTGAGCATAATAATTCACCAACGTAAGGTCTCATCTGTGAGCCAGCAGCCCACTGGTCAGTATAATCATTGTGCAATATCTGTATGGATAACATCTCAGAAGTCAGGTGTCTCTCTGGAAAGGATGTTCTTAAAGCCTTGAAGGTAAAGGCAGGTCCCCAGGAGATGACAGGCCTTGGACAGGTTCCATTCAGGCAGGGGGTAGCAGACAGCTCTCTCTCTCTGGTCATGTGCACATAGTGCAGTGTATGTATCACAAAAGAGGCCTCCTTGCAGTAATAGATTCATGGACTCCAAGGCCAGAATGGACTATGTGGTCATCCAGTCTGACCTCCTGCACAGCACAGGCCAGAGAACTGCCCCACAATAATCCCTAGAGCAGAGAATCCCATCTTGATTTAAAAATTGTCAGTGATGGAGAATCCACCATGACCCTAGGTAAATTGTTCGTTATTTACTCTTACCATTAAAAATGACACTTTATTTCCAGTCTGAATTTGTCTAGCTTCAATTTCCAGCCACTGGATCGTGTTATCCCTCTCTCTGCTAGACTGAAGAGCCCATAATTAAATATCTGTTCCCTATGTAGATACTTATAGACTGTGATCAAGTCACCCTTTATTCTTCACTTTGTTAAGCTAAATATATTGAGCTCCTTGAAGCTATCACTACAAGACACATTTTCTACACCTTTAATCATTCTTGTGGCTCTTCTCTGAACCCTCTCCAGTTTATCATCATCCTTATTGAACTGCGGGCACCAGAACTGGACACAGGATTCCAGCAGTGGTTGCACCAGTGCCAAGTATAGCGATCAAATAACCTTTTGCTCCTACTTGAGCTTCCTCTGTTTATGATCCCGGGATTACATTAACTCTTTTGGCCACAGCATCACACTGGGAGGTCATGTTCAGCTGATGATCAACCATGACCCACATATCTTTGTCAGGGTCGCTGCTTCCCAGGATAGAGTTCCCCAAACCCCATCCTGTAAGTATGGCCTGCATTTTTTGTTCCTACATGTATACATTTACATTTAGCCGTATTAAAACACGTATTGTTTGCTTGTGTCCACTTTACCAAGTGATCTAGATTACTCCAAATCAGTGACCTGTCCTCTCCATTATGTCATCTGCAAACATTCTCTGTAATAATTTTGTTTTCTTCCAGCTGATTGATAAAAATGTTAAACAGCGTAGGGCCAAGAACTGATCTGGTGCAACCCCACTGGAAACTCACCTGCTCAGTGCTTCCTCATTCACAGTCACATTTTGAGAGCTATCAGTTAGTTAGTTTTTAATCCATTTAATGTGGGCAATGTTAATTTTATACAGACAAGGTGGGGAAGGTAATAGCTTTTATTGGACCAACTTCTGCTGTTGAGAGAAACAAGCTTTTGAGCCACACAGAGTTCTTCCTTATGTTAATTTTATATCATTATAGTTTTTTAATCAAAATACCACCCAGTATCAAGTCAAATGCCTTACAGAAGTCTGACTATTATATCAACACTATTACCGTTATTAGCCAAACTTGTAAACTCATCAAATAAGACATCAGTTTGTCAGGATGTTGTACTTAAAGTACCGCACAGGATCTTTTCAGGGGGAATAAGGCAAGCGCCACATTTATTGGTAATACATACATCAATCAACACTGTATCATATGCATATGAGATATATTACACACACATACACAAACACATTCTGTCTTGTTGTTGTTACTAACTAGTTGCTCCCCTTAACTGCACTAGCCAGGTGAGTTAGATGGGGGAGGGGTGGAGCCGGGCTTCTGCTGATCCAGATCAATGCTCCAATGTTGACAAGATGAGACCTGGGGTCCTTTGTAAGACACCTCACATTTATAGCGGCTTCCCTCTTATGCAAATCTGTACCAGATTCAAAATCTGTGTCTGTGTCCATTGGTCCTTTGTGCTGCTTCTTTCTGGGTGTTGTCCCAATGCTGTTCAAAGAGGGTATTTTCAAAAGAAGGTGCTTGCTTCTA
The DNA here is from genome assembly GCF_028017835.1 of Emys orbicularis. Classification (NCBI taxonomy): domain Eukaryota; kingdom Metazoa; phylum Chordata; order Testudines; family Emydidae; genus Emys; species Emys orbicularis. The sequence continues at coordinate 113,449,140 of NC_088690.1, read as the reverse complement.
ACCCCCAAGGCCGTTAATATGTCTGCTCTTCTTTAGTGAGACCACTTGACAAGTTTTATTGTCCTTGGGTCTGGCTTCCATCCCCTCTCCAAGGGTTGCAGCTGTCTGGAGGTGCTGCCTTCCACGCCTTTACTCATTCACACCTCGTTCATTCAACAGGGCAATTGATTAAAGGGGGGATCTTAGTCTATTTTTCTTCTATCTTATTCTATCCTTAGGGGCTATAACATTATACCAAGGTTCAGTGCAAAGTTTCTACATGAGGCTTTGATACAAAGTTTCCATATCAGTACAAGGTTTCTATATGAGGCTTTGATACAAAGTTTCATGAAAACAGAGGTCCCACGTGGGTAGACCCACTACAAGGTTATATGAAGAGGCACAATGTAAAGTCATATGAAAAGTATCAGAGATTTATCTACAAGGATCTATTTTCCAAAGCCATGTTGATTTGCATTTACATTCCCTCCTCTAATTCTTTATTAATCGAGTTCCATATCAGCTGCCACAGATGCCTACTTTCTCATTTTCCTGGAGGTGCTCGACCCACGCTCTGCCTCAACTACACCCCTTGCCCCAAGGCCCCCATCCCGCCTCTTCCCACCCCCTCCCCTGAGTGCACCCCACCCTCACTCTGCTCCCCTCCCTTTGTCTTCTGCCCACCCCGAACAGCTGATCTGCAGCTGGCAGGAGGTGCTGGGAGGGGGGGGGGCTGCCAGTGGGTGCTGAGCACCCATTATTATTTTTCCATGGGTGCTTCAGTCCTGGAGCATCCACGGAGTTGGCACCTATGTCAGCTGCTCCATTATCTTGCACAGGATTGAGTTCAGGCTGACAGGCCTATAATTAGCAAGATACCATTTACCCTTTTAAAAAATTGGCACATTGCTGTTCTTCCAGTCATTTGGTGCTTCCCCAGTGCTCCGAGGCTTATTGCAAAGAAACGCTAACTGTGCGGTGAGCTCTTCAACCAGCTCTTTTAAAACTCTTGGATGCAAGTTACCTAGGCCTGCTGATTGAAAAGTGCCAAGCTTTGGTAGCATTAATTAGCCTGATGCTAATTAAGAGATTGTGAAATCACAAGAGAGGCATCCTGCAGGAAAACACAAACAGCAGGGAGCATATTCTGTTTACAAAAAAAGACAATGGAATCTGGGAGCAAAATGGGGGGTATTGAGGTATACCCTTGATCCCTCACTGAGGAGACAAACTGCCAGCGTGTTCCACCTTATGAAAGGCTGGAAAACGCTGCAAAGACTGCGGGCAAGCTAAACTTCATTAGACAAGAAAATATCGTATTAATTCAACCTAGTCTCTCAAATGTATTATGATTTTATTTTACATGTAACCATTTGTTCCCAAAACTTTTACTTGCTACTTCTTGAATCTGTTCTCTTTATAACTTACGTTTATAGTGAAACTAAGCCTATGGGGAAGGGGTGGAGAGGAGGCGGGGGAAGGGGGAGTTATCCCAGGGCCTGCATCTCCCTAAGGATGGCCCTGGCCCCACCCCTCCCCACGCCCCAGCTAGCGCCCTGCCCCTCCCCACACCCCAGCCCCACAGCTACCGCCCTACCCCTCCCCGCGCCCCACGCCCCAGCTACCGCCCTGCCCCTCCCCACACCCCAGCCCCACAGCTACCGCCCTGTCCCTCCCCACACCCCAGCCCCACAGCTACCGCCCTGCCGCTCCCCGCACCCCAGCCCCACAGCTACCGCCCTGCCGCTCCCCGCACCCCAGCCCCACAGCTACCGCCCTGCCCCTCCCCACACCCCAGCTACCGCCCTGCCCCTCCCACGAGCCCCAGCCCCACAGCTACCGCCCTGCCCCAGCTACCGCCCTAACCCCAGCCCCAGAGCTACCGCCACAGCCCCAGCCCCCCCGCGAGCCCCAGCCCCACAGCTACCGCCCTACCCCTCCCCGCGCCCCAGCTACCGCCACAGCCCCCCCGCGAGCCCCAGCCCGACCCTGCCAGACGCGCTAACAAAAAGGGCTATTGGGGGGGGGGGTGTGACTCCTGGCCGCCCCTTTCTATCACAACCAGGATCACGGCAGAGTGGCAGCTAGTCCTCCAATCAGGTGTCTGCTCCGCCCGGTAGGCGGGGTCCGTGCCCTCTTGGACGTAGTTCATGACTGTCCAATCCGCTATAGCGCTGAGATTGCGTTTTGCTGATGGGCAGCTCCTTGGCCTATCAGACTCCTCTAACACTTCAGGTTCCAGGCTTAGCCAATCACCGTACGCTAAAACAGAGCTCTCGATCCCCGCCCCTCCACAGCTCCCTCACCTATGGGCCAATAGGAGTGGAGCGGCGCGGAGGGGGCGGGGCTAATGCACCGTGCGGCCCAATGAGGGGACGGCGCGGGAGGGGAGCGCGCGGGGATTGCAGAGCTCAGGTAAACAGTGGGCGGGGCGAGCGGCAGGGGCGGGGCTGGCGGCGGAGGCGGGCGCCGAGCCGGAGCCGGAGCCGGAGGCAGCGCGATCCCGGCCGGGGAGGAGGCGGCGCCGCCCCGGGCCCCATGGAGCTGGAGAACATCGTCGCCAACACCGTCCTGCTCAAGGCGCGCGAAGGTGAGGCCGGGCCCCGCCCCCCGCCTTGGGGCCCCCCGGGCCGCCCCCCCCGGGCCCGGCCGCGCTGGGGGCCGGCCGCGGAGCCTGCCGGGCGGCTACCGGTACGGCCCGGGGAGGGCCGTGTGTGGAGCGGGGCACGGGGGGGCAGTGGGTTCAGGGCCCGGGCCGTGTGTGGCGGGTGGGGGTAGGAAGGATCGGGGGGGCAGTGGGTAGGGGGATGGGGGGGCAGTGGGTAGAAGGGGTGTTGGGTAGGGGATCTGGGGGGGGGCAGGGTGAGTAGGGGGATGGGGGTAGGGGACCCGGTGGGGGGGCAGGGTGGGAAGGAGGGATGGGGGGCAGTGGGTAGAAGGGGTGTTGGGTAGGGGATCTGGGGGGGGCAGGGTGAGTAGGGGGATGGGGGTAGGGGACCCGGTGGGGGGGCAGGGTGGGAAGAAGGGATGGGGGGCAGTGAGTAGAAGGGGTGTTGGGTAGGGGATCTGGGGGGGCAGGGTGAGTAGGGGGATGGGGTAGGGGACCCGGTGGGGGGGCAGGGTGGGAAGAAGGGATGGGGGGCAGTGAGTAGAAGGGGTGTTGGGTAGGGGATCTGGGGGGGCAGGGTGAGTAGGGGGATGGGGTAGGGGACCCGGTGGGGGGGCAGGGTGGGAAGAAGGGATGGGGGGCAGTGAGTAGAAGGGGTGTTGGGTAGGGGATCGGGGGGGACAGGGTGAGTAGGGGGATGGGGTAGGGGACCCGGTGGGGGGGCAGGGTGGGAAGGAGGGATGGGGGGCAGTGGGTAGAAGGGGTGTTGGGTAGGGGATATGGGGGGGGCAGGGTGAGTAGGGGGATGGGGGTAGGGGACCCGGTGGGGGGGCAGGGTGGGAAGAAGGGATGGGGGGCAGTGAGTAGAAGGGGTGTTGGGTAGGGGATCTGGGGGGGGCAGGGTGAGTAGGGGGATGGGGTAGGGGACCCGGTGGGGGGGCAGGGTGGGAAGAAGGGATGGGGGGCAGTGAGTAGAAGGGGTGTTGGGTAGGGGATCTGGGGGGGGCAGGGTGAGTAGGGGGATGGGGTAGGGGACCCGGTGGGGGGGCAGGGTGGGAAGGAGGGATGGGGGGCAGTGGGTAGAAGGGGTGTTGGGTAGGGGATATGGGGGGGCAGGGTGAGTAGGGGGATGGGGTAGGGGACCCGGTGGGGGGGCAGGGTGGGAAGGAGGGATGGGGGGCAGTGGGTAGAAGGGGTGTTGGGTAGGGGATATGGGGGGGGCAGGGTGAGTAGGGGGATGGGGTAGGGGACCCGGTGGGGGGGCAGGGTGGGAAGGAGGGATGGGGGGCAGTGAGTAGAGGGGGTGGTGGGTAGGGGACCCGAGGGGGGCGGCAGGGTGGGTAGGGGGATGGGGGGCAGTGGTAGAAGGGGTGTTGGGTAGGGGACCCGGTGGGGGGAAGGGTGGGAAGGAGGGATGGGGGGCAGTGAGTAGAGGGGGTGGTAGGTAGGGGACCCGGGGGGTAGTGAGTAGAGGGGGTGGTGGGGAGGGGACCCGGTGGGGGGCAGGGTGGGAAGGAGGGATGGGGGGCAGCAGTTAGAGGGGGTGGTGGGTAGGGGATATGGTTGGGGATGGTTAGGGGTAGGCATCGTTAACGCCCTGAACACATGAATGCTGGGGTTTGGCCAAGCCACAGAGCACATCCAGGAGCAGCAATCAGCAAGGCACAGCTAAGGCCTGGGCATGTGTCTGTGGCATGCGTGGGCGATGCGGTGGGGCTGGGGAGAAGTCGTGTTTCTGCTGCAGGAGATGTATGGGAGGACTTGGGGTCAATGACAGGGTTACTGATGGTGGCGACGGTTGGGAGGCCAGAGTGGCTGGTCTGGGGGAAGCTCTTGTTGCACAAGCTTCTGCCTGTGAGATGCTATGCAGGAAGCTGAGCCCTAGCCACAAGCTGACATGGTTGGGGCAGGCAGAGAGGGGGGCATTCGAGGTGTCTGAAGAGAATCGGGGGGGAGTTAGCTAAGGGAGTTGTTGGGGGCTGTAGGGCTGTGCTGGGGTCAAGGATGTGCCTTGAATTAAGCATCTTCACTAGCAAAAAGAGGGTAATTATGCTGAGGGATCTGGGTCCTAGACCCAAAACCAGTCAGGGACGTTGAGGGGAAAAACCATTCCCAAGGGTTGGTGAGAGGGTGGTGGTCATGCTGGGATATAAGGTGGATAGTGGCACATTTTAGAGAGCCGGAGAAGGTTCCAAAGGCAAAGGAATTGTTGAGAGTGGAGACAGTGTAGGGAGAGGGAGCTGTGTTTAAATGACAGAAGAGGGAAGGGAGTTTGGAGAATGGATTATGTTGGGTGTGGCTGAGCATGTCGAATAGGTTGGAGTGTATATGGATAAACTGGGTGAGATTTATGGAGACATTTGTGTGAAGCCCCCGAGTGTGGGTGTCAGCCTGGCACTTGTTACCTGGGTTCACAACCTGGCATCTTGTTGGATCCTTTGCTGCTGGATATCCAGGTGCCAGTTAAGAGAACCTTTCATCACTTTTGCCTGGAGTCTGGGTAAGGGACTTAGCAGCAGGTATCTAGGGCTGTCATCTCGGAGTTGGGTCACTGCAGTGAGCTGTACATGGGCTACATCTTCAAAGGAGCCGGTTACGTTATGTTCAGCCCAAACTCTCCAGTGGGTGAACAAGGTTTTATTAAGCCTCAGACAAGTGGGAATGTTTGACATCTTAAAAGTCCAATGGAACAAGTTGTTTTTAAACAAATAACCCTTCTCCAGCAGCGTGTGCCACCCAAACACTGGAGCACTGAACTCCAGAGTGGGACTGACTATCATCGTACCAACTGAGCAAGCTGCATAAACAATGTCCAGATGTGAACTGACTTCTAGAGACTCTTTCCCTTCTGATAACTCTGAGTGCTGTTAGTAACACAAGGAGAGGTTTATTTCAGTCGTATGATTTTTGGTTGACAGTACCTTATCTGAGACCATCTGGAGATTGCAATTTATCCAGAACGTGGGCTTTCCCAGGGGAAGCATCTCTCACTGGTTTTCTGTGGCCTGCACTGGCTAGCAGCCCATTTTCATGGGATGTTTATGAAGTTGGCTTTGACCTATGAAGCCCTGGACAGTTTGGGTCTTGCCTCCTTTGGAGATTACCTTTCTCCTTGTATGATTCCACAGCAGCTGTGTTCACCAGGAGTGCACAAGCTCACAGGCCCATGGCTTAAGCAACAGAAGCCTAGGGCGGGGCACTTCTGGTGAAAAGTTCTTGACTTCCCTCTCCATGGTCTGCCATGTCCTGGGTTGGAGAGCCTGTCTGTATTCAGCCCAGGATTGCCATTGGGGAGGCTTTAAGGTGCTGCTGTGCCTAGTTTATCGTGTTGTCTTTAGTTTTTGTGCGTGTCCTAAAAAGGTTATAACTAAATGCCTCGAATGTCTGGGGTGGGTGAGGAAGGGGAAGGTATTAGGGATGCTCCGGTAGAGGAAATACCAACATGAATTGGATTTGTCAGCTTCAGAGAAGGAAGCCAACTCCTTACCCTACTTTTTCCTGGTCAGATGAATGTGGAGAAGAGGCTGTATGAGGTGGAAGAGGGAGCAAGAGTTGCAGCACTCTTGGCAGTGCTCTCTCCAGTCGGAGCTTTTAGTCTTACAAGCAGGGAGGCCTCTGTCACTGGCAGCCCACTGGAAGCATGCGTCTGCTCAGTCAGCATTGCAAACCTCCAGCTCTTTCTCCCTCACTGAGCTCATGATTGCATTATCAGGAGACCCCTTTCTAACCTGAGGTGTGAGGATCCTCTCCCCTCCCCTTCGCTCTCCCAGTAGGTTTTCTGCCCTGAGCCACTCTTCACAGGCCTTGCTGCATGGTCTGAGGATGGCTGGGATGTCGGTGAGCACAAGTATGCAGGTCAAAGCTTCCTGGCGTACAGTGCCACTGCGACCAAGCATGCACTCAGCTGCCAAGGAGAAGCAATAGTGCTTCTTTCAATAGGTGGCACAGGAGAAACTTGCACTTAGTGCCTAGTGGTCACTCTTGCCCTTCACCACTTGTATCTTGATGGATGCACAAACCAGCTACACAGTGAAATTCTGGTGCTGGGCACTCTCTCTTCATCCGCTAGCTGCGCTATAGGGGCAGAATTACTCACTCAGGGTTTGCTGCGGGCTGGGCATTATTAGATTTCCTCTGATGTATTTTCAGTCCCGGAGGCCAGCTGGCTTTTGGTTTCTTCATCACAGTCTGAGATACTAGAGAGTCTGAATATCTTATGCTGCTGGATGCTCTGATTCTGGATTGCTGCCTTGACATGGTTACCGAAGGAGAGGTGCAGTCAGGGCATCGTATCTGTTGATGCAGAGAAAAGCAAGAGCCAGACATGGCTAGCCATGTATATGGATTACAAGAATATGCAGTTATAACAGTTAATGCAACCAGAGTTTGGAAGGGATAAAAACTCATGGCTTTGAGGGTTAAACCTGTTAGGGACTAGGATGAGACCTACATGGTAGGTAGTTTACCTCACATCTGCTACTGCTGGGTTTCTTTTAACTTCCCTGAGGCGTCTGGTGTTGGCCTGTCAGAGGCAGGATACTGGACTAGATGGACTGCAGATGTGATCTGGCCTGGTGATGCCTTTGTTGCCAAAGATCAGCCTGGACCCTGGAATTTGAGTTCTAGACTTCTTGTATGTCATTCTGAACCCCGAGGATTGTGGACTTTACTGATTAGGAGGCTGGTGAACTCTGCAGGGCTGGTGGGATAAACTTGTCCCTAAATGAAGCCCCAGAACTTGGTGTCCAGTCCTGCACTCAAGTGGCTGTGAGACTGGCACACCTGTCTACTTGCCACTGTTCATTACTGCTGATGTTGCACCAGGAACACAAGCCCCTTTAGGGTTTCTGCATCTCTGCACAGCCGTTCCTCTGTCAGCAAAGCCATTTACACACCACACTGTGGATCTCAGTGGTTCCAGAGCCTGTCCCAGAGGCTGCTGCTGTCGTAAAGGCAAAGGAGCAAAGCCTGACTGCAGTCTCTTGGGCAAAATGGTAGAATTCAGCCTGACAATCCAACTGCCTCTGTAGTGGCTCTCCCCACCCCAGGGCTGACCCCAAAACTTTATAGGTGCAGGTCCCACTCCTTTGCTGATTCCTATAGTGACCATGGGCCTCAGCCCTCTGGAAAATGGAGCAGGCTCTGCCAGGTGCTGAGGCTGAATGCCAGGACTTCTGGGTTGGGTGGCAGGCTAGGAGCAACAGAATTGTGTGAAATGTGGAGCTCGCTAGAGGTGCAAGTTGACTGTGAGGGTGATTAGCCAATGGAACAGCTCACCACTGGAAGTGGTGAATTTGTTATCACGTGAAGCCATTGAATCAAGGCTGCTTGTCTTTCTAAAAGAGATCCAGTTCAACCACACACTACTGGGCTCAGTAGTGTCACTTATCGAGTGAAGAAGAAGAATTCCCTTCACTGCAGGAATGGGGGTGAAAGTCTCTGGCCTCTGTTATGTAGGAGGTCAGATTAAGTGAACAGAGAGTGGCCCCTGCTGGATTTAAAGTCTATGAAAAGGTTTTGAAGATGAGGGTTTTTGGGGGAAAAACAAAAGCTGAATAGGGACATGGGCAGAGAAACTTCTCAAGCTACTTGAAAATCAGGTTTGGGGTAGAAACCCCAGGCAAGGTAGAAGACTCAGGCCAGGTTATCCCAGAGCTATGTGCCGATGAGGTGGGGAACTGAAATCCCTTCAGTGTCAGACTTCGATATGGAAGGGTCCAGTGTCTGAAGGGAGATGCTATCAAAGCCTCCAGAGCAGGGCTGGGCACCCCGCGCCTGTCAGGGTAACGCACTGGTGGGCTGCGAGACACTGTTTACATTGGCCGCCCGCAGCTCCCATTGGCCGGGAACGGCGAACCGCTGCGGGCGGCCAATGTAAACAGTGTCTCATGGCCCGCAAACAGCGCATTACCCTGATGGGCCGCAGGTTGCCCACCACTGCTCCAGAGAAACTAGGTGGCAGTAATTATCTTGCTCCCCGACTCAAGAGACGTGAAAGGAACCCTGCCCTAAACGGCTGTCTTCCAGAGACTGGAGTCAGTTACTCGCACATGGGGGACTTACAGCCTCAGTTCTGGGCAACTATCCAGGAAGGAGCTCAGCCGGCCTTTCTGCTCTGCTATTAACGGTCACTTTCCATGGGCGTCTGGGTGCAGTTAAGCACACCCACAGAGTTAATGTCCTGTACAGTCTTTTATTAGAACCATGGAAAGCACCAATCCAGAGTTTGCAATATATGTGATTAGAGAATGGAAGATGCTGGGCTAGCTGCTTGGATGTGCCGGAGCAGTAGGGGGCTCTACCACCTTTCTGCATCCCCCTATCCTGGGGGTCAAATTGCAAAGCCCCCCTTGCGAGTGAGAGCAGCCTGTGCTGGTGGACAGAACCGCTTTGCTGGCCAGGATTGCTCGCCAGTCCAGCCCTCCCTGGAACACCACTTACACTGATGCAGATGGGATGGGGTGGCGCTGCCCTACCCCTATGGAACAGTGCGCTCCAGGGAATCCCCAGCTGCTGCCTGAAGAGCACTGCAAGTTTCCGTTGCCAGCAGCCAAGAGGGGCTGAGGATCTGGCCCACTGAATGTAAAGCTGTTCCCTACAATATCAACCCCTCCCCCAAATTAACTCCCCATCACTCACCCACTCTTGCCCCGATGCCTCTGAAAATAGGCCAGCTTGGCAGCATGCCCTGGAGCCCAGCTCCTTCAGGCTTTGGGTGGGGAAGAGCTCCTCCTGGAGAATGGGCTTCCCCTGGCTCCTTCCCCCTTAAGGCAGGGGCTGTTAGCTGAAGTGCCCCCACTGCTGGCTGCTGTGAGGCAGTTGTGCAGGGAGGGCAGCTAGAGCTCAGCTGGGCACCCAGGTGCTTGCTGTAACCGAGGGGAGAGCTTGGGGGGTGAATGCCACGGTTCCTTTTCTAAACAAACAAGTCAAAGGAAACCTGAGTTCTGCAGCTCTTCTCTTCTCCTCCTGCCTCCCCCAGCATGAAGTGGGGCTCTGGGTCTGCCCTTCATCAAACCCTCTGCATGGCAGGTGGGCTCTCCCTGGCTCTGTGGCCCACACCCCCCTCCCTGCCTTCGGCCTTGTCACTGATTTGTCCTTCACATTCGGTCACTGCAGGCTGTAGCTGAGAAGAAGGTGTCTGTGCTGCTGGCTCCTTCTCCCCCCCACTTGCCCGGGGCATTGAGTCACTTCCTTCCTGGGTTTGTAGAGTTGCACAGCGGAGCTGCTGATGTTGGGCAGATGCAATGCTGCTGCCCACAGAACATGCAGCAAACTCTGGCGTGTGCACCAGGTGCTCAGCTCCTTGGGCTCCAGCCTGCGTGGCTGCATGAGACACTCTGGGCTGGAATTTCGCTCTGTCCAGAGCCCAAGTAGTGTGTTGAGCTGGTGGCTCGTGCCTAGTACCGGAGGCAGCAGTGTCTCCTCCGGATGTTTGCCTCTCTGAAGCTTTCAGTGTTGTGCGTTTGTTGGACTGTGTGAAGTGAGCCTGGGGGAAGCTCTTTGCTGATTTAAACAGCTCTTGTTGAAGGCAGCAATACCACGGGCTGGCCAGAGCTGGAGGCACTTGGTCCTGCGCTGTACCTGGGGATTTTCTGCTGGGTACAGTCCCTCCCCCCACCCCTCTGCCAAGGCTTTTGTCTGTGTATTTAGTAAGTGCCCCCATCCTGTCCCTGTCCAGATGGTCTCTTATAGGCCCCCCAGTGGTGGCTGCAGGAAATCTGGCTGACGGGGGATGTGCAAACTGGCCAGGATCAACACTAGGGGTTGGCTCATGTGTTCAGCAGTTGTTGTTGTGCTGCCGCCAGCTGCTTTTTCACTAGCTGATCGATCAATCAGAAAGAAACATCTTCCCCCCCTTTTTTTTCTTTTGAAGAGTCCCATTTCTGTGCCTGAATCAGCTGGGTGTGGCTGAGGGGTTGAACACAGCTCAAGTGCACCTTGGCTGGCCTGGAGGAGAGACAGGTGTGCTGTGGGCTAGTTTCCAGAGTGGATGTCATACCCTGCAGCATTTTAATACTTGCCATTTACAGAGTATTTAGAGAGCTTCCCAATCCTGTCCCATGGCGCTGGGCAATTAACCCTAAGAGACCAATCTGCTTTTAACAGTATTGATGCTGTAATGATACCTGGCACTTGGATCCTGCTTTCCAGACATGAACTAACTCTCGCTCCCTACCTGGGAGGGAGGGAGGAGTTCGTTCCATTTGTAGGCGGGGAGGCTGAAGCGACTTGCCCAAGGCTACCCAGTGAGTTGGCTGCAGAGCTGGGATTAGAGCAGAAATTCTTGTCTTCCAGTCCCATGTGCATTTTTCGATAGCATGTTGCCTCCCTGTAGTGAATATATTTAGCCTTGGAAGACTAGGCAGCATGAACATCTCTGCTTGTGCTAGGCAGGAAATTCTGCAGTTGGGGACTTCATACCTTTGCAGCACTGGGTAAATGTTACCCTTCAGCTTACTTTCAGAGATGGGATCTGAAGACAGGCTTGGGAGCTAGAACTTCAGCTGATACAGGTTCTCTTAGGCCTTCTCCAGTCTATGCCTTAGTTTCCCCATCTGTAATAGCAGATAACTCCCTTGAAATGCTTGGATAGAAGAGCTCATTATTGTTGATTCAGTGACTTCCTGCTCTTCTCTAACGAGCTGGAGTGATTTATCTTTCCTTTAGCAGCAAGGTGGGGTCCTGTCATGCAGGGAGAAAAGCACCACTGCTGTCTAGATCCACAGCATGGGGCTCGGGTCCAGGCAGTCCGTTCCCTGATTCCTGCTGGCTGGGTGTGGCTCAGCAGGGGGGTGTCTCCTTCCCAGCTCTCTCTGCTGCCAGGTCAGACACTCTAGCTGGGTCTCGTTTGTGGCTGCCTCATTGTGATGTCTGTTCTGTGCCCCTGCAGGCGGCGGAGGGAACAGGAAGGGCAAGAGTAAGAAATGGCGCCAGATGCTGCAGTTCCCGCACATCAGCCTGTGTGAAGATCTCCGGCAAGCACTCGGTGAGGAATAGCTGTTTGTTGGATGTCGAGTGCTGCCCCCTGCCCTGTTTGCACGTGGGGCTGGCGGAGATACATGGTTGGCTTCCTTGGGATGACTCTTAGTTGCCTGGCGGGGAGTTGTTCATCCCTTGTCCTGTAAGCTCTGCCTAACTGCATTTGTGAGACTCAGTGTGTCATGGGAGAAACTAGGGTCACTGTGGTGTGTACGGGGCACAGACCTGCCAGACGGGGTAAGAGTTTGGGTGCAGAGAAAGGGGGAATGCTGGTAAGTCATGCTTTCTCCAAGCCCGCTGGACACATCCAGCAAGGTCCTCCAGGGTCCTCTAGACCAGTGGCTCTCGACCTTTCCAGACTACTGTCCCCCTTTCCGGAGGCTGATTTGTCGTGAACACCCCCAAGTTACATCTCACTTAAAAACTACTTGCTTACAAAATCAGACCTAGAAATACAAAAGTGTCACAGCCATGCTAGTACTGAATAATGCTGACGTTCTCATTTTTACCATATCATTATAAAATAAATCAACTGGAATATAAATATTATACTTACATTTCAGTGCATAGTGTATAGAGCAGTAGAAACAAGTCATTGTATGAAATTTTAGTGTGTACTGACTTCACTAGTGCTCTTTATGTAAAACTAGGCAAACACCTAGATGGGTTGATGTACCCCCGGAAGACCTCTGTGTACCCCTGGTTGAGCCACTGCTCTAAACCATGACAGGTTTCCCCAGAGACAGGAACTTTCTTTTTCATGTAAACAGCCCAAAGGGTGTAGCTGAGCCCCAAATCACATTTCAGGGCTTCCCCTTACATAGATGGAGTAGCCAGTGGATTCCTATGGCCAAGGTCCCATATATTCCCTGGCAAGCTGGGCCTAAATTCTTCACCACGGTCCCTGGGGATCTGATGCAGCAGCTTCATTCTGGTTACCAGTGGAGCTTTTCAGTGAACTGCAGCTGAGACAGTCACAGCTGATTTAGTAGCACTGGGTTGTTTATTCTGATACTCAGTTCAGTTTATTGTATGCTGTCCCCATGTTTTCAGTGCGTGAGGTGCTCAGGTTTTGGTACTGGCATTGCATAACTGCATCATCAAAGCCATGGAGGAAGCTGGAGGTTTTGGCAGTTGAGTAGGGGGCAGCTGGAGCTTTGGGCACCTGGGGTTGTTTGATGCTGTGGGATAAACGCCTTACAGATGAATATTAGTGAAATAGTGAAGTCACATTTTAAGTTGTCACCGTTAAATTTCAGAGTTAACAGCCAATTGAGATGAATTATGTAGTTCACCCCCCGGAGCTATTGTTTCAGGCTGTCTGCACACTAGGGCAGATGTCACTGCATCAGGTGCATTCAGGTCACATTAGGAAGGTTCTGTGTAACCAAGAGGCCTGTAAACTTGGGCCGTGATTCTGAGCACACTGGATGGTGGTGGCCACAGGGAGCTGGGTGTGGCTCCCTCATCGTGAGTGTGAGGCCCCACTGGAAGTTAGAGCAACAGGGGCCTACTCTAACTTCCATCCCGCGTGTGAGCTCCAAGCTTCTAGCTCAGTTCCATCGCACCCCGTCTCGCCCGGCCCTGTCTGCCGCACCCCCACCTTCCCCACAACTCCCTTTTGCTGGGGGTGGAGGGTGCCACTGCTGAACTTAGGACCAAATTCTCCTGTTTGCCTTTTTAAACAAAAGCTGAGATTTTGGAACAGTTCTGCCCCCCATTGCTGAGGATGGTAGCTGCCTTAGTCTCTAGCCTGTTCCATAGCCATCCCAATGTTCTGACTGTTGTGCTCGCTAAGCAGAGCTTTTTCTTCAGCTGGTCTCAGTGGTGCTCAGACCTCTATTCAGTGGGCATTACGAGGCATTTTGTTAGCAGTGCATTTCATCTGCTGTTGTGCTGCCTGTTCACTCAGGCTGGCTGTCAAAATTTAAATGTCCTTTCCACTGTCCTCTGGCACATCTGGCCAAGGCATTGCCCTTGGGTTGCTTTGGAAGACCTGGTTCCTGTCCTCCCTGCTGGGTCGCTCCCCGTGCCCCCTCTACTCCCTTTGGTGGGCTCCAGCTTTGTGCTTTACTGGCTGTAGATCTGTTCCAGGTAGAGACTCCTTCTCAGTTACAGTGAAAGGACTGAGGTACTGCTGCCCCTCTGGGGAGAGGTGAGGGGGATGGTAGTCCATGTTCAGGATGGGTCAGCATGTTTGTTTCCAGCAGGGGTTCCCGTATTTTCCCCTCTCACTAATGGCTTCAAGGCAGGTGTGGGCATTCTTATTTCCCTCTCCACACAACCCGAGGGGGTGGACAGGCCCCTCTACATCACTGAGCTAAAAAACCCACTGCAGAAATCCAGCCTCTGTGCATGCACTGGTAGTGCCAAGTCCTGCAAGCAGTGAGGCCTGTGCCACGCTGGGGCCAATGATGGCAGCGAGGAAGTCTCTGACCTTGCCAGGCTGCAAACCTTTCACCTTCCTCATTGGAGTGAGCTCATTTCCCCACAGAGAAGGAAATAGTGCAGCTAGTGAGGCAGCAGTGTGACCCCCTCCCCTGGGCTGGAGCTGTTGTCGCTGAGCTCTGCACCACTCAGGAAGCCGCAGCTTCCTCAGGAGAAACTGCTGCATAGGGGAGGGGAACGCCTACAATATGCCTGCCATGTAGGAGGGCGGGGCCCTGGCATCCTATGGAGCAGTGTGGGGACTTCTGTCCTGGGGATGGGCAGGGGGTATGTGCTGAATACAGTGAGATGCATTCTCCCCCCTCCCCCCAGTGCTACCCTTCCAGTGCCACCCTGCTCACCCCGTAGTGTGAGCAGAGCGAGGTCCTTCTGCTCTGCCTGGAGCAGGCATAGACCCCAAGGGCAAATGGAGCCCCCCTGCAGGCTGGGATGGCCAGGTGTCCTGGTCCCTGATGGCTGAGTGAGGGCTTTAAACATTACTGATTAATGGGGAATAAGCAATGAGTCTTGCAGGAATCAGTTCTCAGTCCACCCCTCAGTATTTTTACCAATGAGCTGAAAGAAAATATAAAGGCATTGCAGACTTAAAAAGAAATAAAGAAAAAAATTGCAGATGGCCCAAAGATTGATCGGGGTGGTAAATAAAGATGAGGACAGGTCACTGATACCGAGTGATCTGGATTGCTTGGTAAGTGGGGCATGAACAAATGTGTTTTGTTATGGTCAAATGCAAAGGCATACATCTAGGAATAAAGAACATAGACCATATTTTATCCTGAAATGCAGTGGCTCTGAAAAGGACTTGGCTGGAGTGGGGGAGGCAGTATGGTAGATAACCAGCTGAACATTATTCCCAGTTTAATGCGATGGCTAAGAGAGCTAACGTGATGCTTGGATGTACAAGCAGGGGAATATCAAGCAGATGTGGAGAGGTGACATTACCATTGTATACAGCATTAGTGAGACCGTTACGGGAAGAGTCCAGTTCTGGTGTCTGCACTCTAAGAAGCATGTTGAAAAATTATGAAAGGTTTATAGAATAGCTACAAGAGCGATTTGAGGTCTGGAAAACCTGCTGTACAAGGAAAGGGTTAAGAAGTTAAATAGATTGAACTTATCAAAGAGAAAGCTGTGGTGACTGGACCATGGACAGTAAATATCTCCATGGGGAAAAGATTTTGGATAGGAGGGCTCTGTAATGTAGAAGACAGAGGCAGACCAAGATCCTATGGCTGGATATTGAAGCTATCCAGATTAGATTAATGGAGGAAATAAGGCACAAAGTTCTAACAGTGAAGGGACTTGCTTGTTGGAACAGCTTTACCTAGGCTCATGTCAGGTGGAGTCTCTAACCAGGACTGGATGCCTTTTCCTAAATGCTACGCTTTAGTTCAGCTGCAAGTTATGGGCTCCATAGAGGAATCACGGGGCGCGATTCTTTGGCCTGTATAAGAGTAGATTGTTGCAGCGCCCCCTACTGGCCTGGTCTGTGAATTCTCATTGGCTGTGGCTATGATGGGCTTTGCTTATACCTACGTTTGAGGCAAGTGGCTCACTTCCTCCTTTGCATTTGCAGAGCGGGACTATCGCAGCCTGTGTGAGAAGCAGCCGATTGGGCGCCTGCTCTTCCGGCTGTTCTGCGAAACGCGGCCTGAGCTGTCACGCTGTGTCAAGTTCTTGGATGCTGTGGTAAGCACAGAGCTGTGTGCGAAATTCCTCCAGGACACTGTGACCCATGTTCGGAGAGTCGGGGGCCAAGGCCCAGTTGGCCTAGAGCCCTCAGTCTGTTGCTAAATGTAGGGCTGAGTGTGTGGGGAGACCTGAACTCTTGACCCTCCGCTTTATGCTGCAGCATTTCCCTGGGGAAAGAGTCTGTTACCTGCTGTTCTGTAAAGATTGGGGCTGTGCCCTGAGGTTGGGGGGCAGTTTGCAGGAGCCCCATTGTGCCAGTAATGGGAGAGGGGTATTATTGATGGCAAGCAGCTAATTCATGCTGTTCTGTGGCACTCCCTCTGCACGCACTTCCTGCATGTCTCCATGCCCAGGAGGGGCAGTCCTTACCAGCCTCGTTTTCTCTGTACAGGCAGAGTATGAAGTGACTCCAGATGAGAAGCGGAAAGAGTGTGGGCAGCACCTGATTGACAGCTACCTAAACCCCAAGGTAAGCGACCCGAGCAGGCTGCTCCAGCTGCTGGCTCCGTGCCGGCATGTAGAAGAGAGACGCTTGGGAAGCATTAGCACCCAGATGCTCACAGCGTGCTCGGGAAAGAGCACCAGCCACCCCCAATGCAGGGCAGAGGGGAGCAAAGAGTCCCTCCACTACCCCAGTAACAAACATCCTGGGGGCAGGCCAAGACCTGTGCTGGGTTCCTGCGGATTCCGTTCCCCTAGCGGCAGCCCATGGAGGCCCCTGGGGCTCAGCTCCCTGTGTCTGATTCAGTCCCTCCTCTCCCAGAATGTGGATCATGTGCCCGAAGTTCCCTTGCCGCTGGTGAGTGCTTGTTCTGAGAGGCTGGAGCAGGAGCCAGCCAAGGAGCTCTTCAAGGAAGCAACCAAGTAAGTTGGGGAGGGGCCCCAGGGCCTGGCTCGAGGTTACATTGGGTAGTGTGAATATTCCCAGGGGAATGGACATTACAGGTAACTGGCTGAGTCCAGTGTGGCCATCAACATATGCCCCTGAAGGAGCAATTTGGGTTGCTCCTGGGATTTGAGTCTTGCTCCCTAGCATTGCTAGCTAACGGGATCTGCATTTGCACTGAGCAGGCTGAGTCTAGCCAGCACTGATGGGGGAAGGAAGTGTGAGTGCAGGCCAGCTTCTGCGGTTCCTGCATTTCAGGGGTCCCTGAAGGCCACAAGGTGTGGTGCAGAATCTCTGTTCTTATGTGTTCTCTGTCTTTCTGGTGTTCGAGTCACCATCCTGAGTGGATCCTGTCTTATCTCCTATGGTCAGCTCTGGACTTGCTGACCTGCTTGTGGCTCTCGCTGGGCTCTCCAGCCTGTCTCTTTGGGCTGAGACTGGGACAGACCAAGAGTCAAATGCTCTACCTGCCCTAACGCTGTCTGCATCTGGATGTGGCTGTTGTGAACACATGGTAGCAACTGTGAGTCCAGGGACTCCAGGAGGTGGGACGTGCAGGGCCTGAGGCCTGCTTGATTGGGGGGGAACCACAGTGATGGTGCCTGGAGTTCTGTACCGTCTAAGTATGTAAAGGAAACCGTTAAGCAAGCCGATCCTCCTCCTCCTCCCCTGTGCTCTCCAGCCCAGACGTTGCCTGACTAAATATTGGGCCTAGCAGCAGGTGCGCCCGCTGCCTTTATGGAACATAACCAATGGTGTTGTATGAACAAGGAGTCTCCAGCCTGGGCCCTGCCATCTCTTGGCAGCCCCTGGAAAGGGAAGAGCCCATCTGCTGCTCTTGATGTGCGTCTGCAGTCCAGACGCTTTCTGCAGGGCTCATCGCTCTGCAGCCTGGCCTTGGCACCAGCCTCAGGAGCCGGTAATGGTTCAGACTGGTCCCCGGGTGGCCTGTTGTGGACCCTGCTCCGATCTCCGTGCCTGCACACAGCAACAGTGCCTCAGCAGCTGATTACGATGTCTGGGCGTGGCCTTCTGCAGGGGGCACCGCTGCTAAGGACGCTCTCCCAAGGGGCAGACAGCACCACATCCTCCTCGTGTGCATAGCCCAGTCAGCGCCTGGTCACAGGGGCCATGCTTGGATCTGAGCAGTGCCAGCCCAGCTCCATAAGCTGCTTTCCCCACAGGCGATGTCATTCCCAGGGTCAGCTTCCTCTTCCTGCAGCGGCTGCAGATCACTGAATGTCAGGACCGAAGGGCTGGAGTCGGTGGGAAAGGGCTCTCCTGGGGTGGTGATGGGTGCTTGGGGCAATGCCTGGCTGCCCTGCTAGGAGGGTGCAAGGGTCTCATTCGTCTTGGGTGCAGCTGTGGGGAAGGCCAGCTGCTGCTTAGATCAGAGGGGTCTTAGGCCCAAGTCTGGGCTGGCGAGCCTCTGGATCCTTTGAAAAGCATTTACAGCGTCCTCCTGCCATCGCTGAGTGGCTGTCCCTCTCTCCCAGGCTCATCCATGGCTATCTGAGCGTGGCTCCCTTTGCCGATTACCTTGACAGCATCTACTTCAACCGCTTCCTGCAGTGGAAATGGATGGAAAGGTAAGTCTGTCCCTGCTTCTCTCGGGGGGCAGTGCAGCCCAAGGGCCCTGCAGGCTCAGGGCTGGGGGGTGCTGCTCGAAGGGGACCCGCAGCCCTTCCTTGCTTTCTGGCCGAAGCCAGTCAAGTGGGAGCAGATGTTCTGATCCCTCCCATCAGCGCAGGGTGCTGTTCTCCTCAGCACCCACAGAGCCCTTTCCAGGCTTTAATTAAGGCAGCAATAGGCCCTGCTTTCCCTGTGGCTGCAGAGCCCAGGGTTAGCCCTCTGAGTTCCTGACTCTGTCGGCTAGGTCAGGCCAGGTGTGCCTGCTGCGCCAGGGTGGGTGGGGGACTTGTGCCACGCAGCCTGGTACCTCACTGCTCCCCCTCTCATCTCAAGTCAGCCTCTTCTGCTTTGTTCACAGGCAGCCAGTGACTAAAAACACTTTCCGCCAGTATCGTGTGCTGGGAAAGGGAGGCTTTGGTGAGGTGAGTGGCCTGCATGCTCTCCTGCATTTGAGTATGCAGGAGATTCAGGGGCCAAAGCTTTGTCCTGCCAAAGGGCCCCACCTGCCCCTGAGGATGGGACTGGGCCTTGCTTTCTGACCCAGTCCCCAGGAAAGCCTCACTTGCTGGGTGCACTCTGCTCTTGCTCTTGATCCCCTTTTCTGGAGCTGGGAGAGCACCTCATGTTGGACACTAGAGCTGCGTCTGGTGGGGAGGGAGTGGCTGGCATGGTGTGTGTTCAGGACAGGCAGTGCTGGGGGAGCACTTGTCACACCTGCCACTGCTTGGGCAGAGGGCCAATATCATTCTCTCCCATCTTACAGATGGGAAAACTGAGGCACACAGCTGGGATTCTCCTGAGTCGGTGGCAGAGCCAGGATTAGAACACAGGACTTCCTGACTCCCAGCCCCTTGCTTACGCCGTTGGGTTACACCTCTTTCTCGGGCTGTAACTGACTCAAGCATCCCCTCCATGGTGGCCAATGGGCTGCAGCCCTTGTCACGACTTGGTGACAGGTATCCAGGTTTCACTGCCATGTGCTCACAGGGGGACAGCTCAAAGTTGGGAGAAGTAGGTAACCAGAAGAGTCAGATGCACAGGCCACACTGGGGCAATGATCAGAGACCAGCAGGCAAGGGAGAACCATGTAAGCCCATCAGGAAAGGAGTTGATCTGGTGGCTTGCTTGGCTGGCAGACCCAGAAGTGCATGCCACTAATATTAGCAGTTTGGATAGGGGTGGAGTCTAATCCCTCGGCCTGCACCAGCTGGGTTCTGGGGCAGGGTTTGGCCTGCATGCTGAACCTGCTGGCTTCCTCCAGGTGTGTGCATGCCAGGTGCGAGCCACTGGGAAGATGTATGCCTGCAAGAAGCTGGAGAAGAAGCGGATCAAAAAGCGGAAGGGGGAGTCCATGGCCCTGAACGAGAAGCAGATCCTGGAAAAAGTGAACAGTAGGTTTGTAGTAAGTACATAGGAACTGCTTTCACTTTGCATCAAGGGGCTGAGAGGCAGCTGACCCACCTGCGGCCCACGCTCTGCGCTGCAGTGGGGCTGCACAAGGAGCCTGTGTGGGTCCCAGTGCTGCATTTCCCGAATGGCTGGACTGTAAATGTGCCATTACCCTGGCTGGGCATGAGATGGCATGGCAGCAGTGCTCTGAGGAGGGAGCAGGCCTTGCCCGGGGGAACCCTAGGGTTGCCAGGCATCCGGTTTTCACCTGGAACGCCTGGTTGAAAAGGGACCCTGGCGGCTGCGGTCAGCACCGGTGCCCGGGCTGCTAAAAGTCTGGTCAGTGGTGCAGTGGGACTAAGGCAGGCTCCCTGGCTCCTCATGGCTCCTGGAAGTGGCAACATGTCTGGCCCTGAGGCTCGGGGACGATCAAGGAAGCTCCACGTGCTGCCCCCACCCCCAGCCCCAGCTCCGCAGCTCCCATTGGCCAGGAACCATGGCCAATGGGAGCTGTGGGGGCAGAGGCAGCGCACAGAGCCCCCTGTGCCTAAGGGCTGGAAATGTCGGCTGCTTCAAAGAGTGGCGCGGAGCCAGGGCAGGCAGGGAGCCTGCCTTAGCCCCGCTGCGCTGCCGACGGGGAGCTGCCTGAGGTAAGCGCCGCCGCCCAGCTGGAGCCTGCACCCTGAACCCTCTCCTGCACCCCAACCCCCGTGCCCCAGGTCGGAACCCCCTCCCGCACCCAAACTCCCTCCTGGAGCCTGCACCCCAAACCCCTGTCACGGAGTGTGGGGGAGTCAGGGTCCTGCACCCCCGTTCCTGCGATTCACCATGACTCCCAGCCAGCCAGCCAGTAAAACAGAAGGTTTATTTAGACGACAGGAACACAGTCCCAAACAGGTCTTGCAGGTACAGACAACAGGACCCCCTCAGTCAGGTCCATCTTGGGGGGGCCCCAGGGAGGCCAGAGCCTAGTCTGGGATCCCCTCCATTTCCCAGCCAGCTCCAAACTGAAACTCCCTCCAGCTGTTCATTCAGCCTCCCCTTGGCTCCTCCCCCAGCCTTTGTCCATTTCCCTGGGCAGAGGTGTCACCTGGCTTCCAGCCCCCCTCCTGGGTTCTCATGTCACATGCTCAGGTATCCTCCCTCAAGGAAAGTCTCCATCCCCAATGGAGACAGTCCCAGCAAAACTCCCCTGCAACCTTCCCAGGTCAATACTCCCCTCTCCCTGCTGCATCACAGGCAAGCACATAGTATTCAAAGAACACATTAAGAACATTCCCAGTTCGTCACAACCCCCCCATCCCCGGCCCCACCCCCAGCCAGAGCCCACTCCCGCACTCCGAACCCCTCAGCTCCTGCCCAGAGCCCCCTCCTGCACCCCAAAACCCTCATCCTCGGCCCCAGCCCCTGCACCCCCAGCCGGAGCCCTCACCCCTCCTGTACCCCAACCCCCTGCCCCAGCCCGGTGAAAGTGAGTGAGGGTGGGGGAGAGTGAGTTATGGAGGGGCGGGAGGAGGGGGCTCGGAGAAGGGGTGGGACAGGGGGAGGGGCGAGGGCTGGGTTAGGGTTAGGAACTTGGCAACCTGAGAGAACCCAGAACCTGCTGATCTTCACTCCCCTGCTGTGGGGCAGGATAACGGGATTCAGCAGGGCTGCCCTTGCTGTTTGCTGAACAGGGTACAGTGATGGAGCTTCCCCTACAGGCTGGATGGTGTCACAGCATCAGTCGGGTTACACTCCGCTCACTTCTTTTTAAGGCTTTCTTCGTAACCCAAAGGGCTAAAGTGTTCTTAGCTAGAAGGGAAAGCTTGGCCTATGCAGGAGGCAAGCTGCAGCCAGCCCCACCTCTGAACTGCTGCAGCTCGGTGGGGGTGTGCGGCAGAGATCTACTGAGCAATTGGGGCACAGGAACGTGTGCTCAGTGGAGCAGGCAATGCGTGGTGTGGGGGGCTGCTGCTTCCAGTTGTAGGGAGGTGTTGGCCCTGTGGCACTGAGCAGTGTGACAGTTCCCATCAGGTAGAGCTTTGGGGTGAGGGCCCTGCATGAAATGCTTCCACCCAGCTGCTTCCTGTCCAGCTGTCTTGTTGTCCCAGCTGGGTAGCAGCTTTGGTTCTTCCCTGGAGGCGTCCCAGCTCCTTGCACAGACAGCACAGCCAGTTCCCTTTCAGTGTGCAGTGAAGAGGGAATCTCCTGTGAGCTGGGGATCTGCCTGGCTGGGCCCACTAGCTACTGCCCCATGGGAGACTTGGATTTGAATGGTTTTCCTCTCTGCAGTGTCTGCCCTGGCTGGCTGAGGGCTTCACAGCTGGAAGGCAGGTGAAGCCAGAAAAATAGGTGGGGTGCAAAAGCCCCCTGCCAAGAGATAATCCCCAATGTGTCTGATAGGAGATGGGGATATGAAACAGCTCTAACCTTGCCATCCAGGCAGCTGTGTCCAAGGCTGGCTGCCTGGGTGGGCATGGTGCCTGCCCGGGCCTCTATCTGCAGCAGCTCTGTTGTCTTCTAACAGCTTTTCTGCCCTGTCTTGCAGGTGAGCTTAGCCTATGCATACGAGACTAAAGATGCCCTCTGCCTGGTACTGACCCTCATGAATGGAGGGGACCTCAAGTTTCACATCTACCACATGGGTGAGGCTGGCTTTGAGGAGCCTCGGGCGGTGTTCTATGCAGCTGAGATTTGCTGCGGCCTGGGGGACCTGCACCGGGAGAGGATAGCGTACAGGTGAGTGACCATTTTCTGTGCTCCCAGGCAGGGGTATGGGCCTCCCTTACACTGGCAGGGCTCGGGATTTGTACCCCATGATGGTGGTGGGAGTAGAGGCTCACGTTTAGACACAATATGTCCTTTAGCGGGGCTGGTTCTTTAGCTGCAAAGGCAAGAGGGCTCTGGGGAGCTCTGCCTCTCCCAGCTAGTCCCCTCCCCATCCTCCATGAGGGTCACCCTGGAGCCCAGGTTAGTGGGAGTGGGGAAGGCCTTAGAGGAAAGCCTGGCTGTAAGCCTGCTCTGGATAGGTTTGGATGACTTCTCTACAAGAGAAGAGGGAAGCAGCCCAGTGGCTTTTCACTTCCCCTCTTTTCATGAGGCTTGGAGTCTGAGCTGTCAGCCACAGGGTGAACAGGAGCTGTGCTGGGCTTGCCTGGGGATGGGGATGTGACTGTAGGAAGGCTGCGCTCCTTGCCTGTGGGATGGGAGCTGCAGCCCATCTGCTCATAAGATGCAATATCGGCCCTTTGCACTGGGCTTGTGTAACAATGCTGGCTTCTGGTGGGACACAACTGAGAGTATCAATTCAGGGCAGTTACAGCCCAAAACTGGAGTTCCCTTACTATTAAGGCACCGAACCAGCCAAAGAGAGAGGACTTCGGTCTCACCCCACTGGCTAACCATAAGTCACACAAGCAATTCCCTTAGACACTCCAGTTTCCCAGTATCACCACCAGTGCCACTCGTTATGGGGACGAATGGTTATGAAAACCAATACCCCAGTAAAAGAAAAAAGGTTCTCCCAATCCCAAAGGACCAAGCCCCAGACCCAGGTCAATATACAAGTCAGATCTTATCCACAAATCACGCTGTTGCCAATCCTTTAGAATCTAAAATCTAAAGGTTTATTCATAAAAGAAAGAAATATAGATGAGTTAAAATTGGTTAAATGGAATCAATTACATACAATAATGGCAAAGATCTTGGTTCAGGCTTGTAGCAGTGATGGAATAAACTGCAGGTTCAAATCAAGTCTCTGGAGTACATCCACAGCTGGGATGGGTCATTCAGTCCTTTGTTCAGAGCTTCAGTTTGTAGCAAAGTTCCTCCAGAGGTCAGAAGCAGGATTGAAGACAAAATGGAGATGATGATGCTGCCTTTTCTAGTCCTTTTGCCATGTGGCTTGTGCTTTTTTTGTTCCAACCACAAGCTACCCAGCAGATGGCATGGAAAGACCTTAGAGTTCTGTCCGTAGGCATGTCCCTGCATACCTTGCTGAGTCACAAGGTGTATCTGCCTTCTCTCAATGGGTCAGTTGTATAGCTGATGGTCCTTAATGGGCCATCAAGCAGGCTAGGCAGAGCTAACACCAACTTGTCTGGGGCGTCACCCAGAAGTTTGAAATACAGAAAGTATAGAGCCAATACTTATGACTTTAAATATAAAATGATACATGCATTTTGATAGCATAATCCTAACCAGCAAATCATAACCTTTTTATAAACACCTCACACAACAACCTTTGTACAATATTTGCCGCAAATATATAACAGTTGTTGCAACAATGATCTATACAGTTACAGTTTATGTCAATAACGTCACAGCTTATATAGACAGTCAGACTGAAGTAACAGGCAGGGCCCTGGTGGGATGTTGCCTGTAGGACTGTCCCAGGCTGAGCTGAGGGTTTTGCTGCTTCAGGGCATGTCTAATGGAATCTGCTCTCTCCCACTCTAGGGACTTGAAGCCAGAGAACATCTTGCTGGATGACCATGGTGAGTCGAGGGCCGCAGGTGGGAGAGGAGCCAGGAGTGTGTGGCGGTGCTCTGGCCCTGTGCCTGGACTGTGGGTGCCTCTCTCATTTCCTTGTGTGAATCGGGGCTACTTTGTGCTCACCAACAGCCGTGGCCTAGCCCGTCGACTCCTGAGCTCCTAATGCTGTTGTTCCCGTATTCAGGTCACATTCGTATCTCAGATCTGGGGCTGGCTGTGCACGTGCCCGAGGGCCAGACGATCAAAGGCCGGGTGGGGACAGTTGGCTACATGGGTGAGTATCTCCTGCGACGGGAAATCTGGAAGCTTTGTCCCTGATTTGAAACGTATTCAATTTGCATAATACCTCCCTCTTCCAAAGTTTGCCCTGCCCCCCACAATGTCCTTCCTGACCATAGAGACCCTGCCTAGAGTATGGCCTCCAACAACCTGCCTATGGCCATGGAGAGATGGCTAGAGTGACTGCCTAGACCAGTGGCTCTCAACCTTTCCAGACTACTGTCCCCTTTCAGGAGGCTGATTTGTCTTGCACACCCCCAAGTTACATCTCACTTAAAAACTACTTGCTTACAAAATCAGACATAGAAATACAGAAGTGTCACAGCCACACTAGTGCTGAAAAATGTATGACTTTCTCATTACCATATCATTATAAAATAAAACAACTGGAATGTAAACATTCTACTTACATTTCAGTGTATAGTGTGTAGAGCAGTATAAACAAGTCATTGTATGAAATTTTAGTTTGTACTGACTTCACTATTGCTTTTTATGTAGCGTGTTGTAAAACTAGGCAAATCTCTAGATGAGTTGATGTACCCCCCTGGAAGACCTCTGCGTACCCCCAGGGTACATGTACCCCTGGTTGAGAACCACTGGCCTATACAATGCCACTCTCTTCATCACCCTGGGCTGCATTCTAGCCAGAGCTCCATGTCTGGGGGTGGACTGGGGGCTGTGCTTTTGAGCTAGGTGTCTATGGACAGAGCCCTGGAAGACCCTTGGAATCTCTGATTTAGAATCTTAGCAGTCCTTGAGGATTGCGTAACCATAGGGACATGGTGCTTCGCGCACACAGCTCCCCTACACTCCCAATGAAAACAGGAGACGGAAGCAGGGGTGCCCAAAACTAGGAGTCTACTGACAGATCTTAACAGCTCTGGTATCCTCAGCAGGGTTCAAGTGAGGGGATGGTGTGCGTGCTTACTGAAAATTAGACTGGAGACCTTAGAGCAGAACACTGTAGGCACTGGTTCTACATCCGGCCTGTGACCCGAGGTGCCTAGGGTAGCCCACACTGAAAATGCCAATGTCAGCGCAGGTTGCAAGGAGAGCAGATTCTCCCCAAACCAGTGGTTAACACCGTAGTTACATTCACCAACCAGTCACAAACTCTGCTCCTGATCCCCCACACTGGTTATCAAGAAGCCAAAAAAAGAAATCACACAGCCCCCTTTATTGCATTCCAGTCTCTGGCTCTTAATCAGCAAATAGGTCCAGTAAAGTGAGAAGTTATTTAAAACTCTATTTGCTGTACAAAATGTTCTTCTGATCCCCAAAGGGCCAGCCACATTCCCAGATCAATACTAGTTTGGATCTGACCCAAAATACCACGCTGCCAGCCAATCCCTTAGTATCTAAAACTAAAGGTTTATAATAAAAGAAAGGAAAGAGAAGAGAGTTGTTAAATGGTTGAAGTGGTCAGATACATACATATGACTTCAGAGTCCATATATCGGGTTCTTAGTGAGTTTGCTGGCTTGTAAAGTCCCTCTGGAACACACCCAAAGCTTGGATGGGTCTGTCAGTCCTTTGTTCAAAGCTTCAGTTTGTAGAGAAGTGAGTCCAGTAGTGAGAAGCAGGATTGAAGACAAAATGGAGAAGAGGCAGCTGCCTTTTTAGATCCTTTGCCATGTGGCTTGTGCATTCTTTGTCCCAGACACAAGCTCCCAGCACATGGGCATGGAAAAGCGCTTGGAGTCCCCTGTCCATAGGCACGTCCTTGTCCCTACATGTCCTGCTGACTCATCGGTGTAGCCCCTGGCTTCTCTCAGTGGATTCATTGTACAGCTGATTGCCCTTGATGGCCCATCCAACAGGCTGGATAGTGCTGATGCCAAGTTATCTAGGGATGTCACCCAGACACACAGCACAGGTTTGAGTTGCATGTACATCACACACACTTATAACTCGTGATACAAAGATACAGACATATAAACACGATTATCATACTTAGCAAATCATAACTTTTCCACTGAGACCTTACATGGCTATCTGGCAAGATTCATTGCAATATTATAATATTGGTATCTTCTAATATAAGTGGTCACCCATATTCATAGATTCATAGATTCTAGGACTGGAATGGACCTCGAGAGGTCATCGAGTCCAGTCCCCTGCCCGCATGGCAGGACCAAATACTGTCTAGACCATCCCGGATAGACATTTATCTAACCTACTTTTAAATATCTCCAGAGATGGAGATTCCACAACCTCCGTAGGCAGTTTATTCCAGTGTTTAACCACCCTGACAGTTAGGAACTTTTTCCTAATGTCCAACCTAAACCTCCCTTGCTGCAGTTTAAACCCATTGCTTCTTGTTCTATCCTTAGAGGCTAAGGTGAACAAGTTTTCTCCCTCCTCCTTATGACACCCTTTTAGATACCTGAAAACTGCTATCATGTCCCCTCTCAGTCTTCTCTTTTCCAAACTAAACAAACCCAATTAGAATATTCCATACAGCGTACCACCTACTGAAGATGATTGTAACATAGCAGTTGAGCAGTGGCACGCAGCCATGGCCGGCAGGTGGAGCCCCCCTTTGGGGAGGCTAGCCCCCGGCTCTGCCCACGCCCTCCCCATGGCCAGAGCCCTGAGACACCCTGCTTCCCCCCAACACCGGTGGCCAGAGTCACAAGCCCCTCCCCCACCCGGAGAAGCCCTGAGCTCTCCCCTGCCTCGGCTGGAGGAGCCCCGGGCTGGCCGAAGCTGTGCCGTGCCTCCCCTTCCTGGACCCAACTCGCTGTGTCTGTTAGAAGATGCTTTTGATCTGCCCCATGCAGGTTCCGGGGTGGCTGAGCAGGCGGTATGTGCCTCCTCAGCCGTCCCGGAACCTGCATGGGGCATAATAAAGCAAAAACTTTGTCGCCAAACCCCGCCACCAATGTCTGGTAGCAGTGCTGGGGGAGGCAGAGCCTCCCCTGGCCTATTCTACCTGCCGCCCATGCATGCAGCCCAGTATGCTGAGCACACCCCATCACAGGTGTCCCATAGCAAAACCATGCCCAGGTACTTGTGGTTGCATAGCCTCAGGGCTGGACAGGTCTCCTGTCATTTTTGACTGGTCACAAAAATCATGCTTTTCATATAGTGGCTATTCATCTTTTCCAAGATTCCTCCCAGACACAGGCAGGGCTGGGGCTGTGCCCACATACCCTGACCACGCCGCTCATTCTCAGACTCTGCGAGTGCCGCAGAGCCAGCCAGCTCCCTAGCTGTGGCCCCAGGACTTACCCAGGGGGGCTGGAACAATTTGTATAGTGGGGGTGCTGAGAGCCATTGAACCAAACTGAACCCTGGATATGATGGAAACCCCTTCAAGCCAGGGAGTGCAGCAGCCCTAGTTCCAGGGAGAAGAGCTGGGGAATTGCTAAGAGGTGGAGGAGGCTAGAAGCTGGCAGCCTGAAAGGAATCTCGCCCTGCTCTCCTGCCTGAGCCATTCCCAGCCCGTCTCTGACTAGCTTAGTCTCGCCCGGTGCCCTCGTGGGTCATTGTGCTGCATTCCAGCCTCATGTTCCACTTGTTTGCTCGCCCCCTTGCAGCTCCCGAAGTAGTGAAGAACGAGCGCTACACGTTCAGTCCCGACTGGTGGGCTCTGGGCTGCCTTGTCTATGAGATGATCGAGGGCCAATCTCCCTTCCAGCAAAGGAAGAAGAAGATCAAGCGGGAGGAGGTGGAGCGGCTGGTGAAGGATGTACAGGAGGAGTACTCGGAGAAGTTCTCGCCTGGCGCTCGCTCCCTCTGCTCCATGGTACCAATGCCTGAGTCCATAGGTGCCAACTCCATGGGTTTTCCAGGGCTGGAGCACCCACAGAAAAAAATAGTGGGTGCTCAGCACCCACTAGCCATAGCAGTTTGGCAGCTCGGAGAAGGGTTTGGGGGAGGGCGGAGAGCAGCAAGTGGGCAGGGGCCTTGGGGAGGGGGCAGAGCAGGTGCAGGAAGAGGCAGAGTGGGGGTGGTGGGAGCGGGGCCTTGGGTGGAGCACCCCTGGGGAAAATTAAGTCCGCCTATGCCTGAGTTTCCCCCCCCTTGCCCCTGCAGATGGCAGAGCAGCAGTGTCAGGCTCAGCTAACACTGCTCACGTACCTTTGGTTCCAGCTGAGTTGGCTGGGGATGGGGCTGCAGGCACAGCCTGCTGCCTGAACTTGGCGGGGGGTGGGGGAGTTGCACCCTGGCATCCAAAAACAAGGCATGTGGGGTGGCTGCAGGGTGCACTGACTCACCCTAGCACCTGCTTGGCTGGAGAGCCTGCCCTCTGGGAGGTCATTCAAAAGCCCAACCTAGCCCGCTAAGTGCTGCTGTTCCAGGTGTCTTCCTCCCCAGGCCCCTGCCGAAGGGTCCTGCCCTCTGCCTGCAGTTCTCACCCTGCTGTGCTGTGTTGCAGCTGCTGTGCAAAGACCCTGGGGAGCGGCTGGGGTGTCGAGGAGCTGGCGCCCAGGAAGTGAAGGAGCATCCCCTCTTCAGACACCTGAACTTCAAGAGGCTGGAAGCCGGCATGCTGGACCCCCCCTTCAAACCAGACGTAAGTGTCATTCCTGGGCAGATCAGAGGCCGTGGCCCTGTGTGGAGCTCTGCTCCCCATTACCTCTCTGTCCCATTTGTGAGGATCTTATCCCGGGTGAGCAGGGGCCCTGTAGCTAACGGGGTGGTCCCCCTGCTCCCCACGGTGGTTGGGGTGTTTCTGGAGCAGCTGCCCCGGCCTCCCCAACGTGAGGGAAGCTGTTGGAATGAGTGGGATAGGTGGGAAGGGAACTGCCTGGCAAATGGTGGGAGTTCTGGCAGAGCCCATGGGACTGGGCTCTGCTGCTTTGTGACTGCTGCCTCCGCTTCTCTCCCAGCCCCAGGCCATCTACTGCAAGGACGTGCTGGACATTGAGCAGTTCTCCACAGTGAAGGGAGTGGAGCTGGAGCCCACAGACAATGACTTCTACCAGAAGTTCGCTACAGGGAGTGTACCCATCCCGTGGCAGAATGAGGTAGGGGGGGCTCTGCACTGCAGGGGGGGCTCTGCACTGCAGGGGGGGCTCTGCACTGCAGGGGGGGCTCTGCACTGCAGGGGGGCTGCCTCCCATAGCACAGCACTTGACTAGGTCCGGGCCTTGGAGAAGGGGCCCCGGAGCCCAGTGACCCTGCTCCTCCGTGCAGTGACTGAGTGAAGGGTTCTTGGCAGTATCTTGTGCCCTGCGTGATCAGCCTTGAGGGGGGTGGATAGGGGCTTTTCTGGGCTGTTCCAGTCAGCGGGGTCCAGCGCCCAGGATCCTGTCTGCTGGGGCAGGTGGGTGAGTGTCTCAGGCTGCAGTCATCTCCTTTCTCTCCTAGATGATTGAGAGCGAGTGTTTCAAGGAGCTGAATGTCTTTAGCGTGGATGGCGCAGTGCCCCCTGACCTGGACTGGAAAGGACAGCCTTCTCCACAGCCCAAAAAGGGCTTGCTACAGCGCCTCTTCAGCAGACAGGTAAACCCCCTGGTGGGGAGCGGGCCCTCCGGGAATGGCACCCACCTCCCCTCTGCACTGCGACTGCCAGCACACCCACCCCCTCCCCCACCAGCAGAATCAATGGCAGGAGCCAGACGCTAGGGGGCACCAGAGGAGCACTGTCTCACACGTGGTCACCAGCATGAGTGGGCCGGTTTCCAGGGCAGCCGAGAGACTCTCCTGGGCATTCAGAGCCTGGCAGGGCCTCTGGCCTCCCTGCCCTGGTCCCTACGGGCTGGAGTCCTCTGCCGTGTCTGCCGGTGCCTGCAGCGCCCGCTCCTTTCCCTGGATTTTCAGGCCTGCAGTTGATGGAACTTTGTCCCCCTCAGGAGTTACCAGCCCTGACATCTCCAAGCAAGCTGCTGCCCTGCACAGACATCCCTGTCAGGGCCGGCTCTAGGCACCAGCAAAACAAGTTGGTGCTTGGGGCGGCACATTTTTAGGGGCGGCATGGCCGGCGCCAGAATGCCGCCCCTGCTGCCCCTAAAAATGTGCCCCGGCCACCCTAGCTCACCTCCGCTGCTGTTGCTGCTCGCGCGCCACGGCGCGCAAAACAGCTGATTCGCACACCACTGCTCGCCCTCCCTCCCAGGCTCTCAAACCTGGGAGGGAGGGGGAGATCCCGAGCGGCCGCGGCGCGCGAAACAGCTGATTCGCACGCCACTGCTCCCCCTCCCTCCCAGGCTCTCAAACCTGGGAGGGAGGGGGAGACTCCGAGTGGCCACGGCCCGCGTGCTGCTTCCCCCCTCCCTCCCTTCCTCCCTCCTAGGCTTGAGAGCCTGGGGGGAGGAGGCAGGGCTGGGGATTTGGGGAAGGGGCGGAGTTGAGGCGGGGCCGGGGGTGGGGTAAGAAAAAAACCGGGGGGGGGGGGGGGGGCGGCCAAAATTGTTTTTGCTTGGGGTGGCAAAAATCCTAGAGCCGGCCCTGATCCCTGTAGCGCACATGGCCTGATGGGGAGGGGGGGAATTGTACTCCTGCAGACTTCCTGATCATGTCGGCTCGTGCTGGGCTGATTGGGCTTGCATCTCGCTAGGGGAGCTCCCAGGAAATGGTGAACTGGTCTGGCAGGGGTCCAGCCCCATTTCTTCTCCTGAGCCCCATTCTTCCCATGTTTCCCACTTGATCCACACTCCTTGGTCCGAGAACAATACGTGTCTGTATCGTAGAGACTTGTCGCTTCCCTCTGCAAGAGGTGGCTCTGTACCTCCAGTCCTCGCACGATCCTGTGCACCTAGCCCTCTGACAGCTGAAAAGGGAATGCCAGCTGCACTGTTGCCAAGTAATCTCCAAGCGCTAGGTCCTAGGTTGGGGCAGTTCAGCTCATGTGAGCCCTAGTTCAGATCTGCTCGTGCGGACACAACCACTCAAGCCCCTGGATCAGGGGTGGGCAAACTTTTTGGCCCGAGGGCCACATCTGGGTATGGAAATCGTATGGTGGGCCATGAATGCTCACAAAATTGGGGGTTGGGGTGAGGGCTCCAGCTGGGGGTGCAGGCTCTGGGGTGTGGCCAGAAATGAGTTCAGGGTGCGGGAGGGGGTTGGGGTTGCGGGGAGGGGGGGTGAGGGCTCTGGGGTGGGGCAAGGGATGAGGGGTTGGGGGTGCAGGATGTGCTCTGGGCTTGGACCAAGGAGTTTGGAGGGCAGGAGAGGGATCACAGCTGGGGCAGGGGGTTGGGATGGGGGTCAGGGGCATAGGCTCTAGGCTGCGTTTACCTCAAGCAGCTCCTGGAAGCAGCGGCATGTCCCCCCTCCAGCGCCTATGCAGATGCGCAGCCAGGCAGCTCAGCGTGCTGCCCTGTCCTCAGGCGCTGCCCCCGCAGCTCCCATTGGCCGTGGTTCCCAGCCAAAGGGAGCTGCGGGGGTGGCGCTTGGGCCGGGGGCAGCGTGCAAAGCCCCCTGGCTGCCCCTACCCATAGGAACCGGAGGAGGGACATGCCGCTGCTTCTGGGAGCCATCTGGAGCCACAGCACACACAGCGCGGGGAAAGTCACGCACCCCGCTCCCCAGCAGGAGCTCAAGGGCCAGATGTGGTCCCCGAGCCATAGTTTGCCCAACCCAGCCCTGGATGCTAGTGAGAGCCTGTGGCTTCCCCGTGCTCTCTAGGGAGTCTACACGAGCCATCGACTGCCACTTCCTGGGCTTTGCCTTTATTGGGCACTTGAATAAAGGCAGGCTTTTCCCCAAGCCTGGCTCCTCTCCAGGCTCTTGGACACACCCCTTCTGATCTGAAAGGGTGTGGGGGGAACTGGAGCAGCAGGACTCCGGCCCCTGCGTGCATCTCTGCTTTGAGTAGATCAACGAGCGCCTGCGTCCCTCCAGAGGGTGGGCGATTGTCGGGCTCCTGCTGCAGGTGCACACGCCCTCCCGGTTCAGCTCCAGCCTGTCTGTAGGATGCTCCTATGCTGTGCTGGAGGATGACAGACTCCCTCTCCACCACCCTCTTTGTTAGCTCTTCCCCTGCATGTGGCAGTAGTGCCCAAAGGCTGCGCAGGGGCCCCATTGTGCTGGGTGCTGCCAGGGAGACAAGGACGCTGCCCTGAAGAGCTCAGTCTGGTCTGGAACACACGCCGGGCGGGGGTGGGCTGGGGCATGGCACCCTGTAGACCTAGGGACGGTGGGTGTTTCTAACTGCCCTGGAATGCCCAATCCCCTCTCCTGCCTGTGTTGGCATTGCAGCAGGAGTGGGGGGGCCGGGGCCTTGCAGACCAGCTCAGGGAGGGTGTCCCATGCAGAAGGGGGCAGTGGAGAAGGTGGAGAGGAGCAAGTGGAAGGGGGCAAGGTAGCAGACCTGACAAGGGGGTTGACACGAGAGAAGGCCAGATGGACATGGAAGAGCAGAGGTAGGCAGGGCCTGGATGGGTGAGGCCAAAAAACTTGAAGTGGGTGTTGTGCAGGGCCAGGGGGTGGCACAGTCAAAGCCCCAGGTCAGGGAGCTGATCTTGAATGGGTTGGAAGGGCTGCCATGAAAGCTGCGAAGGGAGCGTCACTGACGGAGGTGCCCAGGGACTGAAGCAGCTGGCTTTGGGAGGGGGAGGGGAGGAAGAAGTGGCTGGGTCAGATCTATCTGTGTAGTTTGGGAGGGGTGGGGGGGAGCTGGGGTGTGTGCCCCCATCCCAGGAAGAAGGACTCAGTGCGCAGACTCCTGAGTGTCGTCCTGCCAGGCCGAGTCCCCAGCGTTAATGGGGCTCCCAGCATGGCTCAGCCTGGAGCGGGAAGAGATGCTGCTTGGCGCACAGCTCGCAGGTGACAGTGGGGGCAGAACCACTGCAGACTCATGCCTCTATGCATGTTCTCTGGCATGGAGTAGCCTCGGTTTGTATCCAGGGACAGGCATAGCCCATGCTGCTGCCACTGAGTTCCTGCCTAGCAGCTGTGTGACCTGAACACAAGTGCACGTCAGAGCAGCCTGGCCCAGCTACCTCCTCTGCTGGTTCCTGCTTTCCCCTCGTAGGCTCTCAGCATGGCTGTCCCTCTTTGGTGCTGTTCCATGAGAGCCTCCGGCCAGAGCCACTTACCCCACTGTCCTGGCACAGGAGTGCTCTGAGCCAGCTCTGGGGCCTGGGAGTGCCTGCAGCTCCCTGTCCCTGGCAGGGGGGCGGGAGCTGCAGCAAACATGGGGCCCTGCCCAGTTGTGACTCACGGGCCTCTCATGCCACATCTTTTCTCTTTCCAGAGGTGAGCAGCCCCTCTCCCGGCTGCTCTGCTCAGGGAAATACCTGGTGGCCTAGACTCACCTGCGGACATGGCAAGACCTGGGGAAGAGGAGTCTTGTCCTTCAGTGCCTAACCCCCACCCTCCCCACCCCAACAGAGCAGATGCTGCTTGTGTGTGTGAATCACCCCGTGAACCACTAACCCTGCTTCCCTGCACTCTCGCTGCCTCACCTCCGTGTGAGAGGGGCTTTGCCACTGCTGTCCGCTCAGTCAGAGCTTCCCTGCATTACCACTGCTGTGGGCCCTGCTCCCAGAGAGGGGCTCCAGGAAGCCAAAGGCTCCTGCTGACCCTTGACCACCATCCTGGGCTCTGAGTCTCGCCTGTAGGGTTTGGTATATTTGTATAAGTCTGTATGTACTGAGGGCACAAGGATTGATTGTGATGGGCTCCGAGAGCTACCTTGCCCAGATCCCTGCCCTCTCCCTGCTGAGGGAGCCGGCTGCTTGTGGGCCCCAGTGATCCAGGGGCGGGGCCCTGTGCTGTGTGGGGTGCAGACATTGGGTCAGACGTGAGCTGGCTGCTGTGTGTCTTCTGCATCTCAATGGTTTTCAGTCTGGGCAAGGCCCGTGAGGTCCCACCTCAAGCCGCTGAGCTGGCCAGTATAGGATTGTTCCTCCACTCAAGGGCATGTCCCCTGGGAGAAGGCCCTGCTGGAAGGACTCCCGAGGGGGTTGGCTCTCTTCCCCTGGCTCTGAGTCCCTTCTCTCGCAGGCGGGGTTCCCGCCCTGCCCAGGGCAGCTGGGGGGTGTTGTTTTGTACCGTGCTCACCCTCTGCTTGCTGTGCTCCTCTCTCCCTCTCCTCCCTCTTGTTGCCCTTCTGACTTCAGGACTGTTGTGGGAACTGCAGCGACAGTGAGGAAGAGCCCAGCCGGCTGTAGAGCCCAGCCTGTTCTCCGGGCCTGGACCCTCTTGCCTCTCCCAGGCACCCAGCCTGATGGACAAGGTAGCAGCTGCCCTGCCACATGGGATTTGTTTACAGTTTTGCACATTTCTATGTTGAGACACTCGATGTACAGCCCCAGAAAGATGCTCTGGGCTGTGAGCAGCAAGCCCCACACCAGGGAACACTGCAGCAGGGCCTCGCTGTGCTTGGGGAAAGCACATGGCTGGGAAGACCTGGATGCTTCCGAATCTGCTGCTTGGGATTGCTCTTCTGCCGCTGCTGCTCCCCTTCTCAGCCCCGCTGCTCCCCTCCACCGGGAAGGGAGGGATCCCCCAGCGCATGGTGGGGCTGCCAGGGCGGGAGCTGGCAGAGCAGGTCCAGTGACACATTCCAGTAGCTGGCCAGTCTCGCAAGCCCCAGGTTTGATATATTTATATAGGTCTGTATGTATGTATATATCATGCATAGGTTTTTAATTTCTTGGGGGAGGGGGTCCTTCTGCATTACTCCTCCCCCTCCCATGGACTCTGGGCACAGAGGGGGAGCTGCTGTGCCTGCTCTGCCCTGGAAGTCTTGGTCAGGGGCCCCTTGGCCACTTCTGGCGCCTTAACGTGTCTAAAGCATCTTCCCTAGGACCCTCTGGGACTGCTCCTGAGGCAGCTTGTCCTCCTGGGGGCGTGCAGCTGCTGTCTCCTGCAGCACAGGCTAGAGGGGAGGTCCATTGTGCACACATTCCCGCAGCCCTTTGGGCACAGGAAAGCACCATGCCAAAGCATTTACCACTAAAAAGCCCAGCTGTGGGACCAATGCTTCGCCTCACCCCCTTTGCCCTGCTGGGCACCTTTCCTCCTTGCCCACCCTGGCACTCACTGCCTCTGGCCCCTCTGCTGGCAGCCAGGATCACCCCGGCGGTTTGGGGCTGCAGTTCAGCATCCGCCGCTCTCTGCAGCGAGGCGGGATGTGGCCTTTCCCAAATAGAGCTGCAAGCCAGGCTGGCTTCTGGATTCTGCATGTGGTGTGGGGTAACTGACCAGCTGCCCTGGCTGCTGCCAAGAGCCATCGCGGACAGCTTGGGGTCCCCTGGAGGAGCTGCGCAGGAGTCCGGCTCACTGCGCTGGCTGCCACAGGCCATCGGTGCCCAACGTGTCTGTTACCCTCATAGCTTTCGCTTTGTGCAGCCTCCATAGGACTGTGGCAGTGGGGCCGAGCCTGCGGCCTGTGTCCAGCTGTGGGTCTGCAGCTCCGCCCTGCTCAGAGGTACTGAGCTGCTTTCAGTGGAACGGCCCCACTCAGGCACCCCACCTCCAGGCGGGGCCCAGCTGGCTGCTGATCCCCAGGGCCCTGTGCCAAAGGCTAAGTGCACCTCACACTTTCTCCAGGGGAAACTCTTCCATTCAGCAGCCGGCAGCATCTGGAAATCTTGTGCCTTCAGGGGAATCAAAGGAGAGGGGCTCGGTCCCAGCTGGAGCCTTGCATGGCCCTATGTGGCTGCTTCAGCCCTCGGCCATGCTCTCGGGTCCATCCATTTGCTCGCGTCCTGTACAGTGCACACTTGGTCCTAGCGATAGCGGGACTCTTCCCCGTGCACTGGGCTGGCTGCTCCCCGGTCAGACCTGTGGTATCATTTGCTTGCATTGCACTGATGGTGGGAATATTTAAAGAATTTTTAACCTTTTTGTTTAATGTACGTTCTGTCATGTCTGTTGCTGTGCAGAGGTGAATACAGTGAGCACAACACACTGCCCGCTGCCTCCTCCTTCTCCCGCCGTCTCTGCCTAGCAGCCTGGGGGACAAACCTGCTCAGGGAGACCTGTGCTGCTCTGCCCAGGAGCACAGTTGCCAACTTTCACGCGGTAAATAAGCTCCCCGACTTTCACAATAAGCCAAAAATCAAGCGAATCCCATTTCAAAACAAGGCCAAAAAAGCCAGTCCCTAAGAACCCCAACACTCTGTGACTAGATCCCCCGGCGTGCACCCCGACTCTCTCCCCTGCTTGCCAGGAGCCAATCACCGTAAAGAAGCACCAAGCTGCTACAAGACAAAAACTAGCCAACAAGCAAATCACGAGCCAATTAAGCCAAAACCAAGCCCAACTTCTGCGTTTTTTCCATGGGTTTGCCATGTCTGCCCAGGAGCCTAGGATCAGCCCAGCCAAGCCACGGGCATGCAGAGCAGTGAAAGGTACTCGTCTCTCCTGGGCCAGGGTGGCTCCTCTAAATTCTGCCCTTCCACAGGCCTGGATCAGGCGTCTGCTGTGAACAGTGAGAGCCCTCCCCTGGGCATCCATCTGCCAGTCACGTTCTTCTCCCTGCTGCACCCGTGCTCCCCAGGAATCCTGGGTGGGGCCTGGCTCCCAAGCTCTGGGCACTGGGTGGGGCCCATCCCAAACGGCAGCATCCCTGCTTCTTCCGTCTGAGCCAATCTCTAGCAGCTCATCTGCAACTTGGTTTTGGGTGCTCCCAGCCAGCTTGTCTGAGCTGCATGCGGGGCCCTTGGGTGCTTAGCCCGTCCAACCAGCAGGGAGCGTTGGCCACTCTACGGAAAAGGGGTAGCGGCTTGATCGCCAGAGGGGTATGGGGGGACTGGCTTCCCTGGGGTTGTGGAGGGAGAACACAGTGGCTGGCTGACCCTCAGCACAGGGGCCTGCTCCAGCCTGAAACCACAGGGAGACTGGCTGGGCAGATACTCTCCTATCCCTGGGGCAGAGAAAAGTCTTGCACACTGGCACCCAGGCAGAGAAAGTGTTTCTCCCTGGGAACCCCCTCCAATAACCTCAGCTGCTGGACCGGCTCCATCTGGACAATGGGGATGGCTGGGTGCTAGTACTGCCTGGCTGAAGGGGGACTCGCCCCTGTGCTGGAAACTGCAGGCACGCTCCTGCTGAGGCCCTAGAAAAGGGAATCTAACCCGTGCCCTGCAGCCTCCTGCTGGGAGGGACTCCAGCTAGCAGGGGAGGGTGGCTGCGTACCAGGGTTTGCTCTGAATCCGTGCCCTTGTGGATGCTCAGCTGTAACACCCACCTCGCTATCTGATTTGCTCCAGCCCCTCTCAATGTGCTGCCAGGTGCTGGAGCTGGGAGGGCACAGGCTAGGCCTCCAGCAGCTGCAGTGCTAGTCAGGATCAGCAAATGAGTTCGAAAAGCAATTCCAGGGCCGGTGCAGGGTGCCTTCATTCTGCGCTCCGTGCAATGCCCCCTCTGCCTCCCACCAGCCTTTATGCTCCCCACATTCACTTGCTCTTTAATCCCTCCTGCCCTCAGTGCATCCCCTCCCTCCACAACTGCTGAAGTCTGTGGTTTTACCGTTGCATTTTCCTACATTTAGAAGCTGGTTGTCCATGCCCCATTGCTGTGGCAGCCCCACGTGCAGGGGGATGCACAGACCCGGCTTGACCACAGTGCTGTCAGGTACACCAAGGAAACACTGAGGCTGTGAACAATGGTGTTTAACTCCTGTTGAGCTGGTGCAGGCTTTGGGGCTTGTCAGCCATGTACTTGGTGCCCCTTTAATGGCTCCTAGCAGGAGCCACTTGCCTGCCGTGGCATCTGCTCTGCCAAGCTGTGACCTATGGGGGGCGGGGGGTTGTGTACGAAGGCCAGGGTTTGTTGCAGCACTTTAGCAATAGCTGGAGCCATTCTACTGTTGCTTTCCTCCCCGGCATGTTTGGGCTGCACATGCTGCAGGCTGGTGTGACAGCAGGGGGCTGGGGCTTGTTGGGTGTGTTTAAGGGGGTGGGAGGGGTAAATTAAATCAGTTTTGCACTGCCAGCTGGAGTGGGCTGCTTTTGTCCCTTTCCTAGTTGGAGTCCGGACACTTGGAATGAGCCACAAGCATATTCTGCTAGCCACTGCTCCAGCATGTGCGCTCTCAGGGTGTTACCGGGCTCCTACTTGGAACCACTGGCTAAAAGGACTGTTCCTATGTGCTGACAAGCCCCAGCAACCGCTGCCTTCGCACTACAGGGCACTCTGATGGTGGGAGCTGCGTCTCTCCCCTCTGTTTGCTGGAGATCAAACCCTCTATTCCTTAGGAGAAATAGGCACAGTGGGTGGGTCCCAGCCCCACTCCAGGCGGTGATGAAGTGGCTTGGAGAGCTGCCTGGGCACATGGGGACCTGCTGTGTGTGGGGGGAGGGGGGGGGAGGGAAGGCGGAGCCCCTTTCCATACAGGAAATGACTTGCTATCTGCTGAGAGCAGCACTGGTTTTCTTGGTAAATGTGTTTTGTTTTTGTTTTTTTTTAAGGAAATTACCCAATAAAAACTTTGAAACACGGTTGCAAATTGCTCTTTTCCAAGAACTCCTTGTCCTTAGTTGCACCTAAAAGCCCTGGGCTTCCAAGTTGCAATTACATTTAAAAACAAACAAATGAAAACCATTTAAAACTCTTGGAAATGCTTCACTGAGGGACCAGTAGCTGACTCAGGCACCACCACGGGTCATATGCCAGCGAGCACTTCCCCACTGGTGACAGCAGGCTCCCTCCTCCTGTGTTGACCCAAGTGGTTAGCCCGTTCTGTGCGCTGCAGGTCGTTTCCGATGACCAGGAGAGAGTGATGATGGCATCAGGTGTTTGTTTACAATGTCCTGTTTCCCTAATACAGGAGGAATCAAGCGGGTGTTAGTTTCTTTGCTCACAGTTCAAAGCCTCTTTTCACTAGCACTTGGCCCAAAAGCTCTTGCTCTTACATGGCCGTGTTGCCCGTGCTTCTTTTCTGCCTTCTCTCAGCTTCTCTGGGCTTTCTTGCTGTTTCTATCACAGAGACACAAACCTTCACCAAACAATAGCCTGTGAAATTTCCTCTGCCTGTTGGTTCAGATCCTGGGTTACATAAAGGAGTTTAATGCTTTTTACAACTATCTTAAAGGGTTGGTCCCAGGCTGAGAGAGAGAGAAGGTGGGTGAGGTAATACCTTTAATTGGACCAACTTTTGGTGGAAGGGACATGCTTTTGA
Source organism: Emys orbicularis (assembly GCF_028017835.1). Taxonomy (NCBI): domain Eukaryota; kingdom Metazoa; phylum Chordata; order Testudines; family Emydidae; genus Emys; species Emys orbicularis. The sequence goes on along the minus strand of NC_088690.1, from coordinate 113,409,747 downwards.
GCCGCACAGAGCTCTTCTCAGGCCTGTCTTTCTCCAGACCTGAGGAAGAGTGCTGTGAAGCTTGAAAGCTTGTCCCCTCCACCACCAGAAGCTAGTCCAGTAAATGCTATTTGCCTGCTGTCTCAGCTATCTTTAATGAAGGGTGCTGGTTACACCCCCTGCTTTTAAACACATTTAACCAAACCCATAACATCCATCACCTCAAGGGATCAGTCTCCACATCAACCTGCAGTCAGAAATGCCTGTCTCCACTTTCTCCCTCTCACCAGAGGGAAGTCTGGCAAGATCTTGCCAATGTGGCATGTATGTTTCACATCAACTGGCAGGGTGGCACGGGATCCCCCTCTGGGTGCTGAAGCAATACAGTTATGGAATGGGTGCATAGACCATCGTCTTCACGTTTCAGCAATGTGCATTCCTGGAGCACACACCACCACACCGATGTTCACAGCAGACGCTTCTCCCAGGACAGAGAATGGGAGCTGGACGCCCCCCGCCCCCCCAGACGACTCATTTGAATGTGGGAATGGCCAGAGGTGGATATGTTTGACACAGCCCAAATGGGAAGTGTCATCTGTTCTGTTCCAGGGGGCCTAGGCCTTCAGTCTTTGGAAGATGCATTTCTCCTTCCTTGGACGAAGGGCCTATATTACACGTTCCCCCCAATAGCTCTGATTCTAAAAGTGAGGAACAAGATCAGGCAAGACAAAGCCAGGGTTGTCCTGATAGTCCCTGCATGGCTGAGGGAAGCCTGTATCCTGACTTGTTTTGATTGTCTCCTTGTCCAGCAGTCAATCTTCCATGCTTCCCTCATCTTCTCTCTCAAGATGTGGGCTGAGCACCTCATCCCAGCCTAAAGAGTCTAGGCAGGGCTAGTTCCTTAAGTATTCTAAATAGTCTGTAATGTGTTCTTTCCCTAGTTTGGCTTGCATTCTCCCCTTGTCATCTTTTATGGTGACCAGGTACTCGGGACAATTAACCTTTTTAGTGAAGACTGGATCAAAATAGGCATTAAACGCTGCAGCCTTCCTAAAGTTATCTGTTCTAGTTCTTCCCCACTAAGTAAAGGACCTATGCTTTGTCTTTCTCTTGCTCCTAATGTATTTAAAGAACCTCTTATCGCCTTTTATGTTCTTAGCTAGGTGTAATTCATTTTGTACCTTAGCCTTTCTGATTTTTTTCCCTATATGCTTCTGCTATTCTTTGGTACTCCTCCTTAGCAATTTGCCCATGTTTCCACCTTTTGTAGGATTTCTTTTTGCTTTTCAGGCCATCAAAGAGCTCCTGGGGGTGCTATATTGGCCTCTTACTATTCTCCCTATGTTTTCTTTGCATCGCAATTGGTGGCAGTTGTGCATTTAATGATGATGATTCCCTGTTTACAATTACATGTTGAGACCTTTCAGGTAGATGACTATATCATCTGCTTCCCCCTCCAGTATAGACCAGCAGTATGTATTGAACACGTCTTTACTGCATCATTATTGACAATTCCACCATGGACCAATCCCAGTGTTAGGATTTTCGTCATTTTGTTCCTAATATACTTTACAAACACCTTATTGACCATAACTCTGCTGGCCTTCGATTTTTGCCTTGTGTCCTTTTGATTCTCTTCTCAACTTCCTGCAGTTCCTAGCTTCTGATTTGTATTCATTACCCTCCACTTCCCCTTTCTCCCTTTTGTTGGAGATTGGGGGTTGTTTTTATAGCTGCTTTCACTTCCCCTATAAGCCAGATTTTTTTCCCTTTCTTTCTCAGTTGAGACTTTTTTGGTTTTTAAGCATCTAGTGAAATCTAATCCCATCCAAATCTGCTTAGAGTGTTCCCCCCACCCACCCCCGGCTGATTTCCTTTCAACCACTGTGGAGGGGCTTTTTTTAACCAAGCCCCTTTTGTGAAATATGCTGGTTGACATGGACCCTTCCCTTTGTATTTTACTGTGGAACTCATTACTGTCAAACTCTTGCAGCCACAGGAGGACACCTCTCAATTGCCTCCCTTTCCCTCTTATAAAGACAGACCTACTACTCACTTGTTGGCACCTGGCTGCCCCGGTGCGCGAGGCCCTGCTTGAGACAGATGGCAAAGCCTAGGAGTCCATTTTTTCTTTATGCATTCTGGGAACAAGGCTGTCTTTAATGTATTCAGAACTGGGCAGCCCACTCTACCTCCTTGGCGTGCGCCGTGGCTGTAATACTTCACACCACTTCCCTTAGTCATACCTGCTGTGGCAGGGGAGACATGGCTCCCTGCGGCAGGGGGCATTGCTTCTGCCCGTAAAGACGCCTGCAGCCCCCAGCCTGGTGTGGCTGGATCTTGCTACAGCGCTGTGGGGTCAGGGGAGATGTGCTCTGACCCTTGCGCAGGTGGGGTCGAAGCTGGAATTTCTTCTCTTTCCAAAGTTTGCAAGAGCAGCACCTGCCTGGCAGGTGTCCTGGCAGCGCTTGCGCTGGGCTGGCCCCATTCCCTTGGCTCTGGCTGGGTGTGGGGGAAACGGGCCACCCACGGGAAGGCTCAGGAAGCTACTGCTGCTTGCAGCCTGATGGGTCTTGCTTGCTTTAGCTGGGGCTGGGTCCGGCTGGGGAGGGGATGGACCCTCTGCCCGCTGCTAGGAGTTGAACTGGGCTGGTGCTGGCAGCTCTCCAGGGTCCTGTCCCTTCAGAGCCGGTCCCTGTCTTTCACAGCTGCACATGCCTGAGAACGGCAAGCGCCGTTTGTTAGCTTGGGAACCGTTGCCATGGGAACAGGCAAAGGTAGTGCTTTCTCGCCAGGAAAAGGAGCATCTTCGGCTCAAATCCCAGGAATTTTCTCTGCTGCAGCCTGAAGAACCACATCCCCCAGTCCTGCAGGAGGGGCCCTGCCCCCTCGTGGCCACCTTCCCCGACAGCTGTCTAGCCCCAATGGGTTCTCTGCGGGCCCTCAGCGGCTACGCGCCCCGGTGTGACTGGCAGCTGAAACCGGGCCAAGCCATGGCTGGGGCTGGTTCTCCACCCACTCTCTCTGGCTCCTTGGGCAAGGCCAAGTGGGTCCGATCTGGGAGCAGGGCTCCCCCGGTATCAGCCCCCTGCAGGCTGCTGGGTTTAGGCAGCCTGGGTGTTCATGGGCAGGAGCCTGGGCTATTGGACTGCAGGCCTGTACATGAGCTAGTCCCAGTGGGGTGGTGCTGGGGGGGACCCAGGCTCCTACAGCTGCAGAATCCCAGGCCAGCCACCCCTGTAAAACCAGGAGCCTGCTGGCTTGGGGCATGGATCAGAGCTCGCAGGCTCTAAGCTGCATCAGCAGAGGGAGGGCAGGGTTTTCCTCACCTCCCGGGGCCAGAGCCTGGGCTGAGCTAACGGGGGGGGGGGCGCCTCGGGCCAGTTCAGCTAGAACAGTGAGCATGTGACTCCTCCAAGGCTGACCTGGGCCCCCAGAGTGGTTCTGCCTTCACATACCCACTGCACCCCCCTTTCCCTTCCATAAGCCAGGGAGGCAACACGGCAAAGCAATTTTCAGGGGTGAGTGACGCTCTCAGCTGTTGCTAGGATAACAGCTCCTCCCCCAACCAACTGTGTGGCTGGCAGCAGCTTTTTGACTCTTTCCACCCTCCACTTTCTGGGCTTATTTGGGGGAGTTGGATTCTGTGCTGCTGCTCTGCCTTGCGATAATGGACGTGTTCTTGGCCTGAGCCTGGAGGGGTCTGGCCATCTGTAGCCCTGGTCTCTTGCCCACCAGCCCACAGTGGCCTTGGAGTAGGTGAATAACCCTGCCTGGAACAGAGGCAGTGAGCATCTCCCACCTTGCATCACTGCTGGCTGGGCCATGCTGCAGCTCCAGGAAAGCTGCGCTCGCTGGCAGCCTTGCAGCTGGGCTCCAGCATGGGAGACGGCTCTGAGATTCCATCTCAGCAGCCAAATTCCCCATTCTAGTGAGGGAGAGCCAGGCAAGTGCTGTGGGAGGAGGGCCCTGCCCAGGGGAGCCTGCAGGCTGATGGAGCCCTGCTTGGGCTGGTGGGTTTGAGAGCAGTGTAGGTGCTGTTGCAGGGAGAGCTGTCTGCAGCAGCTAGGCAGTCAGGACTGAGCCTAGGAACAAGGGCAGCAGGAGCTGCTGCTGGCAATGGGCTCCGTGTCCCCCTGACTTGAGCCAGGCTCTCTTCGGGGGAAGGGGAAATCCAGCATGTGCCAATCCAATGTGCTCTCCCACTGCCCAGCCCTGATTCCCAGTTCCAGGGGGCAAGGCCTGGTTCACAAAGGAGCTGAGTCAGAGGAAGGGATCTCCTGCCCCCTCCCCCCCAATAATGCATCTGCCAATACCCATCCATGGGACCTGCGCCTCCCCTCTGGCCTGAAGAAGAGACAGCCAGGCACTCACCGTTGTCCCAAGCGCCTCCAGCCCCTTGACCTGCACGACCTGTCCCATGCCCCTGCCCTCAGAAATATTCGAATGGTTCCTGTAAGTCACAGAACCAGCCAGAGAGTCCGCCTGGAGAGACACTGCAGTGACTGCTGGGGTATGACCCCAGGCAGCTCCCCCTGGCCCGCGAGCAGAGAGCAGGGAGGGCGGCCGCAAGTGAGACAAGCGCCTGCAGTGCAACACGGCAGCAGACCAGGCCAGTGCAATCTGGAGCAGAAGGTCCTGGAGGGAACAGGATGGAGGGGACAGACAGTCACCCTGGGAGGATGGGGTCAGTTCTTGGCACTTCCTGAGCAACCATGGAACTTACACTACAGCTCCTGGGCTGACTTGGGGCCAGACGCTCTGGCCTGGCGGGGGATGGGGGGGTTGGTAGCTTACTGACAGGCCAACCGACATGGGGGTAGCAAGGGGCTGACGTAGGAAGGGAACAGCCAGGCAGCTGTAATGGCTTGGGGCAGGAGGGCTTTGCCACTGGGGTGTTTAAAAGCTCTGGCCTGAGTCCAAGGGAGCGGTGGAGCCTGGGGATGGGAGCCTTGGCCAGCTGACTGTGATTTAGGGGGACTTGTGGGCCAGTCTCCATGTCTGACACCAGTGAGGCAGGGGCACTGGGGGCAGCTGGCAGAGAGGTGAGGCCTCCTGGAGAATACCCCTGCTGCAGGGCAGCCCTGCACCACAGCTGGTCCCCAGTGGGGCTGGACCGAGAGGGTCACACACAGGCAGCAAGGGCACAAGGTGGGGCTGCTCTAACCAGCCCCAGCACGGGGAGACCAAGCTGGCCCCACTCAGTCCCTGGGCCAGTGCTAGTGCCCCAGCACGCAGGCTTAGGCCCACAGGTGCTGGGCATGTGTCAGGCATTCCCAAGTCGCTTGGCCTGTTTGCATGTGAGTACCAGCCCCTGTGCCTGTGTGGCCGCAGGCTGGGCAGCGGGACCTCGCCGGCTCTTTGGGGAGAGCCCCCTTCCCACGTCTCTGCCCCCCGACTCCCCGAGCCCCCTCTACCACCATCCAGGCCAGGCCATCTCTGCCTCCTTGCCCCGAGGGGGGGGGGGCATCTCTGCTCTTCTCTCTTGCCTGGGGGTAACGCCTCTGGAATTTGAGTCCCACGTGGGCCAGTGTCTGTTTAAATTACCGTGAGCTGGCTCTGTGGCCTGTCCCTGCTCACTCCCGGGGCCCTGCCAGAGAAGAACGACACATTCAATTAAGTGGCAGCTTTGTGTGTTTCCCCCGGCGCTGTCACCATGACAGCAGCGCAGAGTGGCTGCCAGGTGCATTGTTCCTGCCATGGGCCCCACGGGCAGCGCTGCAGTCGGGATTGGCAGCTGGCAGTCTGCAGCGAGCACATGGGGGGGCAGCAGCAGGCTCTGCCCCATGCCCCCCACCAGCCCTGGCCAGCCTTGCCCAGGCAGCAAAGTAGCTGCTGAGAGAGGCAGCTCAATAGTGGGGGGCAGCCCAGTGCCAGCTCCCAACACCCACCCCGGAGCCTCGCCTGACCTGGCATCACATCTGTGCCACACACATGGGCAGTGCATCCTCATGGCACATTCCCCCTCTCCCGGTGACTCCACTGCCCCCCTTTCTGTCCTCACTCCAGGCCAACCCCTGGCCTGCCCCTCCCTGGAGCCTCTTAGGGGGCCAGAGTTTCCTCATAATCCACTGGACAGGAACCTCTGTGCCCCAGAGCCCTGCTCTCAAGCTGCACGGTGAGGGCTCTGATTGGACACAGCAGGTGGCAAATAATGGAGGGGCGGGGGGGGCAGGACACCTGGGTTCTCTCCCCGGCTCTGGGAGGGGAGCGGTGTCCCCGGTTGGGGGGGCTGGGAGCCAGGACACCTGGGTTCTCTCCCCGGCTCTGGGAGGGGAGCGGTGTCCCCTGGTTGGGAGAGTGGTGGGGCTGGGAGCCAGGACACCTGGGTTCTCTCCCCGGCTCTGGGAGGGGAACGGTGTCCCCTGGTTTAGCGGGGAGCCCGGACTCCTGGGTTCTCTCCCCGGCTCTGGGAGTGGAGTGGTGTCCCCGGTTGGGAGGGCTGGGAGCCAGGACACCTGGGTTCTCTCCCTGGCTCTGGAAAGGGAGCGGTGTCCCCGGTTGGGGGGGCTGGGAGCCAGGACACCTGGGTTCTCTCCCCGGCTCTGGGAGGGGAGCGGTGTCCCCGGTTGGGGGGGGGGGGGGGGAGCTCGGACTCCTGGGTTCTCTCCCTGGCTCTGGGAGGGGAGCGGTGTCCCCGGTTGGGGGGGAGGGGCTGGGAGCCAGGACACATGGATTCTTTCCCCAGCTCTGGGAGGGGAACAGTGTCCCCTGGTTTGGCGGGGGGGGGGGGGGAGCCCGGACTCCTGGGTTCTCTCCCCAGCAGCGCGGGTGAGGGTCCCTGGAGCCGGCAGGAAATGCCAGGGGGGGCTCCCGGGCCGATTCCCGGGGGGGGGGGGGGCGCAGCCCCAGCCGGTTACTCCCCCAGCAGCGGGGGGGGGGGGGGGGGAGGGGCGGCCGGGGGAGGGGCCAGCGGCGGGGCGGGAGCCGGGCGGGGCCGGGAGCTCGAGCGAGAGCCGGGCAGAGCCGGGGAGCGCTCGGCAGACAAAGGGAGCCGGGCCGGGGCCTCCCGCCATGGTGGGGCGCGGGGAAGCGGCCGCCCGGAGGGGCCCAGCCTGAGCGCGGGCCCGGGCTCGGCGCTGCACGTGCGCGGCCGCCCGGTGCGGGATCGGGGCCGCCGGACGCTGAGGCTCGGCGCGTCCGCGGGTGAGTGGGGGGGACCTGAGCGCGCGCCCCCGTCTGTGCGCGCCTGCCCGGCTGCGGAGGCGGAGGCCGCCCCCGCGCGTGCCCGGCTGGGTGCGGGCGCGCGGGTCCCTGGGCTGCGCGGGGGCTGCACGTGCACGAGCCGGGGGCGATCGGGGCTGGGAGACAGACCCCCCCCCCCTTGGCCCGGCCCGGCCACGTGCTCCGCTCCCGGGGGGCTGGAGCCGGGCCCTGGGGTCCCGCTGCCCGGGTCTGGCCCGGCCCCCGCCCCGCGCCGGGGGGAGCCGCCAGCTGCGGCCGGGGCTCGCCCAGCAGGACCCGCGGCGGCTCCGTACCGCACCGCACCGCAGCCTGGAGCCGGCATCGGGTGGGCGTCCCCGTCCCCCCCCCCGAGCCTCCAGGGAGCCAATCCTAGGGCACCCCCCAGAGCCTCCAGGGAGCCACCCCCCCAGTTCCCGGGGCACCCCCCCCCGAGAGCCACCCGCCCCCGTCAAATCCCGGGGCACTCCCCCCAGAGCCTCCAGGGAGCCAGCCCCCCCCATGCTGAGCCCCAGGGGGCCAGTCACCCCCTCCAAATCCCGGGGCGCCAAACCCCCCCCTCGAGTCCCAGGGCACCAGCCCCCCCCCAAATCCCAAACCCCATCCACCCACAGAGCCTCCAGGGAGCCAACCCCCCCCCCCACGAGTCCCAGGGTACCAGCCCCTCCACCATGCTGAGCCTCAGGGTGCCAGCCCTCCCCTGCAGCGCCCCCTCCCCCCCAGCGCCCCCTCCCCACTTCCTTTGGCCTTGCAGGCGCCTGGGTCCGTTTCGGGCCGTGCTGGACCCCTGCCCAGGAAGCCAGGCGCTCGGTAGCGGCTTAATGCTCCACGTGTCCAGCTGCTTGCACTGGGTTTGGCTCGGGTTCAGTCCGAGCCCAGCCCTCCTTCAGCGTGGTCACGGCTCACTGGAGCGTGGGAAGTGGCTCTGGCTTTCCCCCCCTTGGTTGTGTTTTGTGACTTCCAGCCCAGCCCGGTTGGGAGACCTGCCCTCGGGGAAGGAGCCTGCTTGTGCTGCATGCAGGGTATGAGGTTTAGGCCCTGTCCTGGGTCAGGCTTTGCCTGTTGCTAACCAGGGCCAGTTGCGTGTTGCTACTTGTGTGCTGAGCCCCCTGCCCCAAGGGGGATGACTCCAGGCCAAGAGCTAAGGGGGAGTCCACTCTTGGAATGGCTTTAGGTGCAGTTAAAACCTCCCCCATGCTGCTGCTGCCCTGGAGGTGTTGGCATAGCTGGGCAGGTACTGCTTCTTGGCCCTGTAGGGGGGCAGGATGAACACGCCGCGGAGTGTAGGTTAGCTCCGTGCCCCTGCTTTCTGTCCAGCACCCAACAACCTGTTAGGGCCAATACTGCTCCAAGTGGGGGCCTCCTTCTATGGCCACATCTGTGCCTGGTGCCAGAGATCTCCCCTGAGCTCAGAGCCTGGCTGGGGTGTGACACACTCAGGTGTGCGTTTGCTGGCAGGGGATGTTCCCTCTGGAAACGCAAGGGAAAGATCCACAGGCCCTGGGGGGGTCTCCCCTCTCAGCAGCTGTCCTTGCACCTTGAAGGGAATCTCTTTCTTGCCCGGTGGTGGGCCTCAGATGCTAGATAGAAAGTATCTGGCCCAGTCTCGCAGTCACGCCCCTGGGATCAGGGCAGGTTCCGGCTTGGTGATGGCTGACTGTGTTAGAGGAGGGTCTGCCATAGCCCCTCCTTCTGTGCAGGGACCTGCAGCCATGTGGCTTGTGCTGTTTTTGACGTGCTCTCCCCAGGGCTGGCTGGTCTAGAACCTTACATGGGTTTGGGGGAGGTTCCTTCCTTCCAGGGCCGGCTCCAGGGTTTTGGCCGCCCCAAGCAGCCAAAAAAAAAGCCGCGATCGTGATCTGCGGCGGCAATTCGGCGGAAGGTCCTTCGCTCCGAGCGGGAGCGAGGGACCATCCGCCGAATTGCCGCCGCATAGCTGGACCTGCCGCCCCTCTCCGGAGTGGCCGCCCCAAGCACCTGCTTGCCAAGCTGGTGCCTGGAGCCGGCCCTGCCTCCTTCATTGTTAGGGAGGCTGCAGTGCTTGAGCCTGGGGAGTGGATCGCTCCATTCAGAGTCTTGATGCCAGAGTGGACTGTTAGAACCAGCTGTGCTGAGCTCCGGCAGCACACAGAGCAGAGAACGTCCTCAACTGCTAGCGGAGCTAGAGCAGAGAGAGGCCAGTCTTGCTGTGAAGCCCCCAAGTGTCCCTGGGTGCAGCATGCAATGGTTAATCATTGACTGTATCTGAAACACAAACACCCTTAGTTCTACTCTGATTTTTGTTCCGCTTCCAGACATTGGATCTTGTTCTGCCTTTGTCTCAGAGTAAAGTTCCCTCTCCCCTCAAGTCTTTCTGCCATGTGGGGACTCTGACTGCGATCGAGTCACCTCTTAACTTTCCCTGGGAAACTAAACAATTGATCCTCCGGCTCTCGCTGTGCCAGACAGACACTCGTGCTTCTAGCTCTTTGGAACCTTTCCAAGTGTTCTCAGCATCCGGTGGGAAGTGCGGCCCCCAGAACTGGACACGGTGTCTAGTAACAGTCTCACTATGGCCGTCTACAGAGGTGACACCGCCTCCCTCGTCCTGCTGATAGTTACCGGTTAGAAAATATTTCGATAAGTTCCATGGATTCGAGTCAGCAGGGTCTGAGGAAGTTCATCCTAGGGTACTAAGGAACTAGCTGTCCCCATCTCAGAACCATTAGCAATTAATTATCTTGGAGAACTCAGAGGACTGGAGAAGGGCAGACAGGTTAAAAAAAGGAGAACAAAGAGGACCCAGGGAATTATAGACCATTCAGCCTAACTTCAGTACCTGAAAAGATACTGGAACAATTGATTAAACCATCAATTTGTGAGCATCTAGAGGATAACAGGTTATAAGGAACAGCCAGTGTGGATTTGTCGAGAACAAATCATGTCAAACCAACCTCACCTTTTTCTTTGACTGTCCTAGCGGATGGGGGGAAGCCGTAGACGTGATACCTTGATTTTAGCAAGGCTTGTGACACAGTCCCACATGACATTCTCATGAGCAAGCTGGGGCAATGCGGGCTAGAAGGTGGGTGCACAACTGGCTGAACAGTCGTACTCACTGAGGAGTTATCAGTGGTTTGCTGTCAAACTGGGAGGGCGGAGCTAGTGCATGCATCAGTCCTGAGTCTGGTGCTAATCGCTATTTTCGTTCATGACTTGGGTAATGAAGTGGAGAGGGTGCTTATAAAATCCACAGATGACACCAAGCTAGGAGGGGTTGCAAGCACTTAAGAGGACAGGATTAGAGTTCAAAATAACCTTGACAAATTAAAGAATTGGTCTGAAATCAATAAGATTAAGTTAAATAAAGACAAGTGCAAAGTACTATATTTAGGAAGGAAAAATCAAATGCCCAGCTACAAAAGGGGGAATAACTGGCCAGGTGATAGCTCTGCTGAAAAGGGTCTGGGGTTACAGTGGATCACAAATTGAACATGAGTGAACAATATGACGCAGTTGCAAAAAAAAGGCTCTCATCCTCCTGGGGGTGTATTAACAGGAGTGTCGTACGTAAGCCAAGGGAGGTAACTGTCCCGCTCTACTGAGCACTGGGGAGGCCCCAGCTGGAGTGCGGTGTCCAGTTCTGGGTGCCGCATGTTAGGGAAGATGTGGATCAATAGGAGGGAGTCCAGGAGGGAGCAACAAAAAATATCAAAGGTTTAGAAACCCTGACCTGTGAGGAAAGGTTAAAACACTGGGCATGTTTAGTCTTGACAAAAGAAAGTGACCAAGTGTGGGTACCTGATAAGTTTCATTATGTGAAGGGCTGTTCTAAAGAGGACTGATCAGTTGTTCTCCATGTCACTGAAGGCAGGACAAGAAGCAATGGGCTTCATCTGCAGCCCGGGAGATTGAGGTTGGATATTAGGAAAATCTTTCTAACTCTCAGGGTGGTTAATCTGTGGCACAGGCGTCCGGGGAGGTTGTGAAATCCCCGTCGTTGGAGGGTTTTATGAGCAGGTTGGACAAACACCTGCCAAGGAGGGTCCAGCTTTTCTTAGTCCTGCTTCAGTGCAGGGGCTGGGCGTGGTGACACGTTGAGGAGGTTACAGCCCTTCGTTTCTGTAATGCAGGGATTACTTGCTCATACAGCCAAGGATCACGTTCGCCCTCCTGGTGACAGCATTCCGCTGGGTGCGCACGTTGGGCAGGCTTGTCAGGACCCCAAGTCCTGGTCTGTGTCACTGCTTTCCAAGGTGCTGTCCCCCAGCCTGGGAGTGTGGCCTGTGCTCTGGGTTCCAGGCATGGGCCTAAGCCCACTTTACCATGTGATGCGGATCACTCTGCAGAACTGACCTGGCAGCAGTTACCACACCAACAACTTTTGTCCTCTGCAAACTTAGAGCAACCGCTTTATCTTCAGCCAGATCACGGAGGATGATACTGACCAGCCTTTGGCCAAAACCAGACCCCTGCGGGACCCCTCTAGAAACAAGATGTATGTAAAGGGCAGGCCACCTCCTCACTGCCCCCTTATGGCCAGGGGTGGCTCTGCAGCACCTAGCCTCCGTTTCCCCTTCACAGGTTCCCAGGAATGCTCCATGGAGGCTTACATGCAATACCAACCCCCTTCCTTGGGGACTGGTTCCTTAACAAAAAGCAAACCCAAAGGCAAATCTCTGCTCCACCAGCCTCCCCCGGGGCGCAGCACCTTCTCCCGGAGCTCTGGCAGCTCCCAGCCTCTCCATTCGGCCCAAGTTTCAGCCCTTCCAGGTTCTGCTCGGTCTGTCCCTGTGAGCTCGGGGGTTGCACAGGCCTCCCGGCTGGGCCTGTTTTTCAACTTCCTCCAACAGCTTCCCCAGCTGCGTCCTTCAGGTGCCTTTTCAGCAGCTCTCGGTCATTCTTCCCCTTCCCTCCCTGGGCTGAGGGGTCCACAGACAGCACCCCTCTCCCGCTGCTGGCTCCCCTTCAGGGCCCAGGGGCTTCCCGTAAACCCAGTTGGGCACCAAGTAATCAGTCATGGGTGCGCCAGCCCCGCTTCCTCTTAAAGGGGCTAGTCGCCCTGTGACAGCCTCTGGGGATGAAAATACCCCATTGGTAATTGCTTTTGGAATCTGTCAGCCAGTTTCTAGTCCATTTAATCTGTGCTTCTTTAAAAGCTAGCACTATACAAACGCAATCAATTAATCTAGTTGTAATGTAATCGAGGCCTGTGGGACTACCGCTAAATGCCTTACAGAAATCTAACGGTCATGTCAAGTTATCTTTACTAACTATGGTTGTAATCTCAAAACAATACCAAGTTTGTTTGACAAGACCTGTTTTCTGTGAAACCACATGGATTGGCATTAGTTATGCTGCTCTCCTCTTTATTCTTTACTGATTGCATTTTCTATGATTTTGCCCAGGATCAACGTCAGACTAATTGGCCTATAGTTACCCGGCTCATCCCACTTACCCTTTTAGAATATTGGCACAGCATACACTTTTTCCCCCTTCTCTGAGACTTACCCGTTGTCCAAGAATTATATTACCAATTACTCAGCCACTCCTCAGCCAATTCTTTTACAACTCTTGAGTGCAAATTATCTGTTCTTGTCCCTTTAGAAATGTTTCACTGCAGCAGCGGCCGCTGCTCACTGGCCTGGTCAGGACCAGGCTGACAGGCCCTGTGGCATCATGGTGAATCCTGGGATCCAAGGACACTGTCTAACCCAGCTTCTTCCAGTTCCCTCGCCTCCCTGGCTCCTTCGGTGAACCTTGAGAAGCAGAAGGGGGGTGGAGCTCATCCCATCCCCAAGCAGACAGGATCCGGGGCTGCCAGCTACAAGCCTCCCATTTCTAGAATCTTTCAGCTCGTTGCCATGCCAACCCCAGCCCTTCCTGGGAGGCTGGCGAGCCCAGTGCCCCCCTTCCCTTCACAATCCCCTTGGAGCGGGCTCTGCTGGCTTCTGCAGACGGCTCCGTAGCCCGGGCTGAGCTGGGCTCGGTGCCTCGGCCACCCTGGAGCACCAGCCTTGGTGTCTGGGGCAGGCATGGGACTCTGGCTGTGGAGGGGGGTGGAAACATGCACAGGATCGCAGCCCTTAAATGAGCAGGGGGGGAAGGGGGCCTGGGCTAATGGGGGGTGGTCGGTAGCGGGAGGGACCCAGCCAGAGGGAAGCCACATGGCTGTAGCCGGGAGCCGGCCTGGCCACCCTGAGCTGGGCGTGGGTGAGCGCTATGGGAACCGCGGTGCGCCCGTCATGCTGAGGTCTGTCTGTCTGTCTGCAGGGGGCGCCATCGGCTGCTCGGCCCAGCGATGGGAAGGAGCTGGGCTGGGTGCTCTTGGTTCGGACGGGGCTACCCAGCCTGGCCTGCGGCTCTGCAGATCCCTGCGGCGGACGAGCCGCTCCGGAGTGCCTGCCCCCCGGTCGTTCCTGCCTGGTGCCTGGGGAGCAGGGCAGGCCCTGACCCTCGCCCCTGAGCACCCCCGCCCCATGGACCTTGCCCCCCCAGCTCTGCCTCCCATCCGTCCCCAGCGCTTGGAGCGGGCGCCATGGCAACGGCTGCAGGCAGCGCGGGGGCAGCCCTGAGCGAGTGACGAGCCGCCGGCGCTGGCACCTGGGCACAGGCGATGGGCAGCGGGCGTGTGGTGCTCTGGGCCCTGCCTGCCTGCAGCTGAGGGGAGCCCCCGGCCCCCAGCCCAGCCACCATGGTGATGTCCCAGGGCACCTACACCTTCCTCACCTGCTTCGCCGGCTTCTGGCTCATCTGGGGCCTCATCGTGCTGCTCTGCTGCTTCTGCAGCTACCTGCGGCGCCGCCTGAAGAGCCAGCAGGAGGAGCGGCTGCGGGAGCAGAACCTGCGCGCGCTGGAGATGGAGCCGCTGCACTACGAGGGCTACTCGGGCAGCCCCCCCGGCATGGCCATGGCCATCCCCCCCCGGCTGCGCATGGAGCCGCGCCACCCCCCCGGCCCGCCCCCCCGGCCCTGGAGCTACAGGCACGGTGAGGGCTGCTTGTGACCCACGGTGCCAATTCCCTAGGCCTGGCCCATCACCGCCAGGGGCTTCCCAAGGCAGGGAGCCGCCGCCACTCACGCAGGCTCAGAGCCTGAGGCAGGGCCAGGCCGCTCAGCCGGCCACTCAGAGCCTCTCTGGCTACAGCAACCTCCATGCTGCCCCCCTGGCCAGGCCAGCAGAACCCCGGCTGCCTGGCCGTGCTCGGTCCCAGAGCAGAGTGCCCTAGGGAGCCTGACCCCCGCCCCACTCAGCGCCTGCTGCAGGGCACCTGTGGGGCTGGCTGGGGCCTTGCACCCCTCATGGAGGCTGTGGGCCAAAGGGGGGGAAGAGGCTGTGGTTCAGGCCCCATCTACACATGGAAGAAGTGGGAGAGCCTGGTGCGGCCCCTCACTCAGTGTGTGTCTGCTGCTTGCCTTGCAGAGTCGGACCTGTCCAAGCCCCCGTGTTACGAGGAGGCGCTGCTCATGGCTGAGCCGCCACCACCCTACAGCGAGGTGCTCATGGACACGCGGGGGCTATACCGCAAGATCAACGCCCCCTTTCTGAGCCACGAGCGCCCCGAGAAACAGGAGCAGCCCCCCAGCTACAAGCCCCTCTTCCTGGACCGAGGTTACAGCGCAGCCCTGCGCCTGCCCAGCTCTGCCAGCCAGGGCCCCGCCTTCTACCTGGAGGCCGAGCGTGCCCAGCGCATGTTCCCCAGCTGGATGGACTCCGAGCTCAGCAGCAGGGACACGTATGAACCTGGGGCCTGGCACCTCCCTGTCTCCATGCCCTTGTTTGGCAGGACTACGGCAGTTTAGGGGCCTGCCGGGCAGAGTGCCACACTGGGGCCTGCATGGACTGGGGCTGCAGCAGGGCCGGCCTGAGCCCAAGCTGCCCGTTCTCCTTGGGAGCCTGCCCTGGGCCCCACCTCAGGGCTAGTGCAAACCCTGCCTGGACAATGTGAAGCGCTGCCTGCTGCGGCCAGTGGGTGAGGGGCTGGTCCCCATCTCGCCCGTGGGCCCCTGCAGGCGCCCTTGGTGCTGACTGGGGCTCCGAGCAGGCCCTGCACTCGGCTCTTTCCTAGTTTGTTTGTTACAGTTTGAGAATAAAAGTTTGTGGCACCAGATTCATTCCAAGCAGGGCCAGGCTGCCGGGGGGGGGGGGGGGAAACTCGGGGCAGGCTCCACCCTGCCCTCCACAATGGGGGCTGGAGCATCCCTCTCAGCCCCACAGGGCTGGGCAGCTCAGCCTGGACCCACTCTCCCCCTGGGGTGCTTGTGGGCTGGCTCTGTCACAGCACAATGCCCAGAGCCCAGCTCCTGCAGCCAGGGCGCCTCCCCCATGCACTCGCTGCCCCTCCCCCAGAAAGCAGCCAGGCTCAGGCCAGGCCCGGGTGGAGGCAATTTATTTATTAACATACATTAGCACGTTGCCAATACACAATTTGTGCTTTCAAAAAAACCAGTTACTGTACTTGAGAAGGGGACCAAGCAAGGGGGGATAAAGCGGAGGGGGGGGCGCGGGGGGCTGACAGTCTGGGGGGTCGCCCCATAGTCTCCTACTGAGACTGGCAGGGTCCTTGCAGCTGAGACAACCTGGCACTAGCTCTCTCCCAGCCCCCACCCTAGGGGTGCGTAACACCTTCCCCGCGGGGGGCGGCTGCACAAGCACCTTGGGGCGCAGCTGAAGTGAGGGGGGCTGCAGCCAGCCAGAGCCGCACCCACACAGGGTCATTTTATTGCCATATTTATTTTTGATTCGTGCAAAGTTCTCAGGGCTCTGGGCAGAGCCGGCGGGGGAGAGGCGAACGAGGCCCCTGCCCCATGCACAGAGCACCAGCTGCCCAGCCTCCCTCAGGGCACCAGGGTCGGGGGAGCGGAGGGGCGCGCAGAAATATACAAGCTCAACGCAAAGAGGCAGGAGCGGCAGGGTGGGGGAGCAGGGAACTACGAGGGACGGGGGGCGGGTGGACCCACATGGCTCCTAGTGAGACAACTTTTAAAAAAGAGAGAGAGAGAGAGAGAGAGAGGAAAGCTGTAAAAGTTGCCCTGCGGGGGCAGGGGTGCCTCGGGGCTGGCCCGTCCAGCCGGGCCCAGGGGCACACGCAGACGGAGAGGGATGGGGCTGGGCCCCTCGCTGTGGCCGTCTTGCACTGCTGGGATCTCACGGTGGCGGTCCCGGGGGTCTGACGCGCACAGGGCCCAGCCTTAGACGCTGCCCCCAAAGCTCTCCTCATCCTCAGGCACCGGGTCGGCGTCCCAGCAGGTGATGTCGATCTCTGTGGGAGAGTCGGACGTGTTAGTGCCAGGCAGCCCAGTGCCCCCCTCGAGGGGGAGCAAAGCAGGGCTCTGGGCTGCCCCCCACATGCCCAGGGCTGCCCCACTCACCGGGGGGCTTGGCGTAGAACACAGCAGGAGGAGTTTTGGCAGACGTCTCCACCTGGCCGAACTCTTCATCCTGCGACTGGCTGAAGTAGCCCTCGCTGGCCTGGAAAGGAGAACGGAGCCGCCATCATCAGCAGCCACGGAGAAGCCCAGAGCAGAGCGAGCGGCCAGCAGGGACAGTGGTTCCAGCTGGCCCTTTACCACCTGGCCACGGCCCAGGGCTTGCGGCTCCAGGACACCCCTCCCGCTGCCACTGCTGCAGGCTCAAGCTGGGCTCTGTACCCAGGAAGGCCCAGGAGCCGGATCCCACCTGCCAAGGGGTCCACAGGGCCAGGAGGGCAGAGCCAGGGCCGCAGTGGGTATGGGGCAGGCGCCCCAGGGAGCCTCTTGCCTGGCCAGGTTGGGGGAAAGGGCACCAGGTGCAGCAGCGCCCAGCTCACCTGCACCCCTTCTTTCTGGGCCATCTCTCCGTTGGTCAGCAGCTGGGGCTCGGGGGCCTGCTGCCCGCCGGCGGCCTCCTGCAGGGCATGCTGGTAGCTGAGCGTCATCTGGTGCGGCCCCTCCATGGCAATGAGGCTGGCCGGCTCCTCGTCCTGCTCCGCGTCGCAGAAGGTGGCCGGTGGCTCGGGCAGCTCGTCGAAGTTCAGCAGGTTGTCGTCAGGGGGGGCGGGGGCCGCGGGGGTGGCTGGGGGCACGTCCACCTCCACCAGGAGGGGCGCAGGGGGCCCCGATGGCGCAGGTGTGGCCAGCTCCCAGGCAGCGGGCGGGGTGGTGCTGCTGTCGTTCTGCCACAGATCGATAAGGCTCTCGGGGCTGGGGCCGGGGGGCTGCGCGGGGCCCGAGGACTCGCCCTCTGCAGGCAGCATTGCCACGGGGAACAGCAGCGGCTCTCTGGGCTCCAGGAACACAAGGTCCTCGGTGGGGCCCAGCCCGCCCCCCTGCGCTGCTGTCCACTCAGGGCCCCCAGGCAGCTCGTCTGCCGTCAGCGGCGCTGGCGCCTCGCTGCTGGGTCCGGGCGAGTCTGCACGGAGGGGGAGAGAGCGCATCAGAGTCCAGCCCCTGCTCCCGCCTGCCCTCCGGGGAGGGGCCCCCTGGGCTCCCCTGCACCCCACCTTTCCACGGGGCCTGCTGCGTGACTTCGTCCAGAGCCCTCTCGATCTGCTCCCCGACGGGTGTGGAGGCCGGGCTGGAGTCACAGGGGCTGCAGCCCACGGCCGAGGCCTTTCTGTGAGCGTCCGACTGGCTGCCTGCGAACGAGCGAGACGGAAGCTGAAGGGGCCCCAGGCCGACCCCTCGCCAGCCAGTGCGTTGGCACAGGTGCAAATAAGCAGGCCCCTCGTTTGCAAATTAATATGCATCACCTCGTTTGCACGCATAGCCCCTCCCACCGTCAGCCCATCCTGGAGTTTCCTTCTCCAGCCAAGAGTCCCTGGGGGCGGCTCCTCCCTCCGCCCACTGGGGCATGCAGCAGGGTTAAGGCCGGAGGCCTGCCAGCAGGACACTCCAGCCAGGTGGCTGGGGGCCCCAGGGCCAGCCCTTGGGGTTCACAGACACGAGCGGGGTTGCTCCCCCACACCCCAAGGCTCTCCCCACAGCCAGCCCTCCCCACCCAGCCAGCCAGGAATTCAGGCCCCAGGCCTACAGTCACACCCCCGCCGGAGCTAGACACCCCATGGGAACTGGGCCCAGCGCCTAGCACATGCCAGGCCATGGAGCCCCCTCCCCTTCAGCCAGGCCACGGGGGCAGGACTGCAGCGGGAGCAGGCCCCCTGACGGGACGGGGACAATCCTGCGCCCACCTGACCCAGTCGCCACTTTGCCACTTTAGGGAGAAATTTCACATATTTATTCTACTGAAGCCAGCCCCTCGGCACGCCCCAGTCCCACAGCATACCCCCGCCCCCCAGCACGCCCCAGCCCCCCAGCACGCCCCGGTCGCGCAGCATACCCCCGCCCCCTAGCACGCCCCAGCCCCCCAGCACGCCCCGGTCGCGCAGCATACCCCTGCCCCCCAGCACGCCCCAGCCAGCCCCGGTCCCCCTGGCACGCCCCCCAGTATGTCCCGGCCCCCCAGCACGCCCTGGTCCCCCAGCACACCCCAGCCCCCCAGCACACTCTGGTCCCCCGGCACACCCCGGTCTCCCTGGCCCCCCAGCCCCTCTGACCCCCCCCCCCCCCGGCACGCCCCAGCTGTTGTCTGTGAAAAAGGAGGTTCCTGGCTCTCCCGTTTGGTCCCCACAGCTGCCTTCTCCCCCCATCTTCCTGGCCAAACCTCTAGTGCCCTGCAGCTGCCACCTCCCTCTGCAGAGACCAGGTGCAGGGGGGCTGTGGGGGGGGCAGGATGGGGCCTCCCCAATGCGCTCTCCCCCCAGCAGGGCGGGGCCTGGGCACTGCTACCTACATGGGAAGAAGGAGGACAGGTTTGGTGTGCGGTGGCAGGTGACATAGGGGAAGGGGGTCCGCGGGGGGGAGGAAGAGGAGGAGGAGGAGGAAGGCGGCCCACTGTCAGGTGTCTTTATGAAAGGACAGTGCAGACGACCTGCTGAGAGAAAGACAGACAGACGCACGGAGACAGAGAAAGCAAAGAGAACGGTCAGTCTCCCAGCTCTAGCGCCCAGCCCCCCTCCAGTGCCACCGTGAATGGGGAGGAGCAGTGTGGGTGGGGGCCGCACCCCGGGGGGCTCAGCTCAAGGGCATTGAGGGGACGGGGGGAAGCAGGGACGGGGGGGGTGTGGAAGCAGGGACGGGGGGAGGGAGGGACGGACGCTGCACTTCTCTCTTGACCCCATCAGCCCCGGCTCCCTGTGGTCAGTAGCACAACCCTGCATGGCAGGGACGGGACAGGATGCTGTGCCCAGCCACCAGCACACAGGGCACCAGCCCCATGTCCCCGGGAGCTCCAGGCAGAAGGGGGCAGTGACCAGCCCGGCCTGGCAGCTCCGGATAGACACGTCCCCTTGTCCTGCCCTGAGGAAACCCCCAGGAGTGGGCGCATCTCCAGCCCTGGAGCCCAGCAGCTTGTCAGAAAGACCCCCCCAGGAGTCACAGCCCAAGCCCAGCCCAGCCCTGGGCAACCTGGACTCCCCACACCCTTCCCCATCTGCTCAGACCTCGCCCAGGGCAGCGCTGCCCACCCCCAATTCCCCACTTAGCGTGGGTAGCCAACGTTCTACGGTCTGAAAACCGGAACCCCAGCCCCACCTCTTCCCCAGGCTCCGCCTCTTCCCCAGGCCCACCACTGCTCTGCCTCTTTCCCCCAGGCCCCGCCCCTGCTCTGCCTCTCCCCTAGAGATCCCACCCCCCCTTGCTGCTCTCCCCCCTCAACTCCAGCGTGAGCAGCCCCAAAGGACTTGCAAAGCCCAGCGCCAGCAGGCCGCCAGGGAGTGCAGGTCACAAGAGCGCTGCAGCCGCACCGGAGCAGCCAGGCAACCCCGCTGGGGAGCTAGGCATGGCCCTCCTGCCTGGCAGCCCCCCACCGGCCCTCCTGCCTGGCAGCCCCCTTCCCCCCATCCCGGAGCTGCCTGAGAGCGTGGCCAGGAGCAGCACCGGCTGGCAGGGCAGCTTGTGACACTTCCCTCCCATGCCCTTGGGAGCCCCTCACCCCGCTCGCTGTGGGCCCCCCACTCTGTCCTCCGCCGCAGCCCTGCAAACCGTGCTCCTCAAAGGGGCTGCCATGGCCCGAGCCGGTGCATGGGTCCGGGCTGGGCAACAGGCTGCCACTTCCCTCCGCCCACAGTAACCAGACTCCTAGTGTCCAGTCAGGACATCCAACCGGACACCTGGGAACCTTACTCCTAGCCCAGCACCCACACTGCATCAACACCCTTGGGTGGGGGGGGGGGGGCTGGCAGGGACTGGCCCAACACCCACAGCCAAGCCCCACCCCCCAACACGCCCCCCCTGCCTCCCCCAACGCCCACAGCAGGGCCCCACCCCCCAACATGCCCCCCTGCCCCCCCAACGCCCACAGCAGGGCCCCACCCCCCAACATGCCCCCCTGCCCCCCCAACGCCCACAGCCAGGCCCCACCCCCCAATACGTCCCCCCGCCCCAACGCGTCCCCCCTGCCCCCCCATGCCCACAGCCAGGCCCCCACCCACCCCCCAACACGCCCCCCCACGCCCACAGCCAGGCCCCACCTCCCCAATGCCTCCCCTGCTTCCCCCAACGCCCACAGCCAGGCCCCCCCCAATGCGCCCCCCCAACGCCCACAACCAGGCCCCCCCCAATGCCCCTCCTGCCTTCCCCATGCCCACAGCCAGGCCCCACCCCCCAACACCCCCCCTGCCTCCCCCAATGCCCACAGCCAGCCCCCCAATGCGCCCCCTACCCCCCAACGCCCACAGCCAGCCCCCCCAATGGGCCCCCCCTGCCCCCCAACGTCCACAGTCAGGCACCCCCCAATGCCCCCCCTGCCTCCCCCACGCCCACAGCCAGGCCCCACCCCCCAACGCCCCTCTGCCTACCCCAATGCCCACAGCCAGCCCCCCAATGCGCCCCCCTACCCCCCAACGCCCACAGCCAGGCCCCCCCCTGCCTCCCCCCCTGCCTCCCCCACGCCCACAGCCAGGCCCCACCCCCAACGCGCCCCTCCTGCCCCCCCACGCCCACAGCCATGCCCCACCCCCAATGCCCCCCCGCCTCCCCCACGTCCACAGCCAGGCCCCACCCCATGCCCACAGCCAGGCCCCCCCCCATACCCCCTGCCCCCCCCCACGCCCACAGCCAGGCCCCACCCCCAACGCACACCCCTGCCCCCCCCACGACCACAGCCATGCCCCACCCCCAATGCCCCCCCGCCTCCCCCATGCCCACAACCAGGCCCACAGCCAGGCCCCCCCCCCAACGCACACCCCTGCCCCCCCCAACGCACACAGCCAGGCTGCACCCACAACACCTGCCTGCTGCCCTTCCCGGCCCCCCCACGACTGCCCGTGCCTGCCCCCCGGCCCCTCACCTGTCCTCTGGCTGAACGGGGACGTGGCCTCAGAGCTGCTCGAGGCCACTCGCTCCTGCTGCTTGAAGAACTCGCGGGGGTTGTCGGGGCGCCGCGCGATGATGGCGGCAGCTTCCTGCCAAGGCAGAGACGGAGCTGTGAATGGCCTGCTGCCCCCCAACCCGCCCCTGTCCGCCTGCCCCCCGCAAGCCTGCCCCCAACCCGCCCCTGTCCGCCTGCCCCCTGCGAACCTGCCCCCAGCCCCCCACGAACCTGCCCCCCAACCTGCCCCTGTCCGCCTGCCCCCCGTGAGCCCGCCCCCCCACCCCAACCAGCCCCTTCCGGCCTGGAGCCTGCCCCCAGCCCACCACGAACCCGCCCCCCAACCCGCCCCGTCCGTCTGCCCCCCGCAAGCCTGCCCCCAGCCCCCCACGAACCCGCCCCCCAACCTGCCCTGTCCGGCTGCCCCCCGTGAACCCGCCCCCCAACCCGCCCCTGTCCGCCTGCCCCCCGCAAGCCTGCCCCCAACCCGCCCCTGTCCGCCTGCCCCCTGCGAGCCTGCCCCCAGCCCCCCACAAACCTGCCCCCCAACCTGCCCCTGTCTGCCTGCCCCCCGCGAGCCCGCCCCCCCACCCCAACCAGCCCCTTCTGGCCTGGAGCCTGCCCCCAGCCCCCCACGAACCTGCCCCCCAACCTGCCCCGTCCGCCTGCCCCCCACGAGCCTGCCCCCAGCCCCCCCGCAAGCCTGCCCCCAGCCCCCAACCTGCCCATGTCCGCCTGCCCCCCACGAGCCTGCCCCCAGCCCCCAACCCGCTCCCGTCCGGCCTGGAGCCTGCCCCTGCCCCCGCCGCAGCCCTGTGCTGCTTGGAGCCTACCCCCAATGAGCCCACTCCCCACGAGCCCACCCTCAGCTTCCAACCAGCCCGCCCCACCACCCCAACCCACCCTTGTCCTGCCTGGAGCCCGTCCCCACAAGCCTGCCCCACCCCCAGGCACCGCCTGAGCCTGCCAACATGCCCCGCCCCCAAAACCCCAATCCACCCGAGCTTGCCCCCCCCGACTCCACCCCACCACGGCCTTGCCAACCATGCCCCCCCCGCAACCCGAGCCCCACCATCCACACCCCATTGCACTGTGCCCTGCTCTGCTCACCCCACCGTCTGTGGCCAGCCCCCCTGGCCGCACCCTGCCCTGCCATCCGCCCCCCACCCCTCCCCACCATGGCCTGCTTCAGACCAAATCCCACCCTGCCATGGCCTGGCCTCCCAACACATCCCTAAACCCACAATTGCCCTTCCATGGGCTGACTCTGCCCGGCCCCCCCAAAGGGGGGGAGAGCAGCTCCGGGCCAAACACTCACCTCCACTTCTGACTCCGACTTCTTGAGCTCCTGCCCATTCTCCTCCTCGTGCTGCTGCTCGCCCTGGGGAGAGAGGCAGCGTCAGCCCCGACTGCAGCCCCCCAGCCCCGGGCACAGCCACCCCACAGGGACCCCTCCCAGAAGCACTGCGGGATCCAAGGGCCCCCTGCGGTGGTGGCAGAGAGGCAGGGGGGCTCCGGAGGGCAGGGGGGCTGGCCACAGACGGTCTGCAATGAAAGAGGGGCCGGGGCGACGAACCGCCTGGCACAAACTAAGCACTGGCCCCTGCCTCAGGCGGTGGCGCTGGGCTGGAGCTGGTACGTGCGCCCTGGGCGGGCTGGAGAGCCGCTGGCGTTCAACGCCGGGGGAGGACCCCAGGACGTCACTTACGAAGATGGACTGTTCCTGCAGACGCTGCCTGGCCTCCTCCGCCTCCAGAGTCTGCTGCTTCCGCCTGCCACGACAGCCAGCGAGGGGGCCTGAGCAGCTGCTGGGGGCAGCCCCCAGACCCGCCCCAACAATGCACCAGCAAGCACACGGCGCCCTGCCCCACGCAGCGCCCAGACCCACCTCTCCACACCACGCCCCCATGCTCCACTCATGCCGCACCCTGCCCCCCACCCCCTCCAAGCTCCATCCATGCCATGCCCGCCCCCCCCACCCCTCATGCTCCATCCGTGCCGTGCCCTGCCCCCCACGCCACCCCCCCACGCTCCATCCGTGCCGTGCCCTGCCCCCCACGCCACCCCCCCACGCTCCATCCGTGCCGTGCCCTGCCCCCCACGCCACCCCCCCACGCTCCATCCGTGCCGTGCCCTGCCCCCCACGCCACCCCCCATGCTCCATCCACGCCACAGTGCCCACCCACACCCCCCAAGCTCCATCCATGCCATGCCATGCCCCTCACGCCCCCCATGCTCCATCCGTGCCACGCCACCCCCCACGCTCCAGCCACGCCATGCCCTGCCCCCCACACCCTCCATCCACACTGCACCCTGCCCCCCCACGCCGTGCCCCGCCCCCCATGCTCCATCCACACCACGCCCGCCCCCCCCACCCTCCACCGCCATGCACGCAGGGTAGTGCGGGGTGCCCACAAACAGCCTTTGGCATTTTGCCCCCTATTCTTCATAGTCCTATGACGACGACACGAGTATGGCGTAATTCGGATGTATTTTGTGCAGGAGAAGGCACGTGAGGTGTCATTGGAAAGGGTACGAGTCGGGCTCTACCAAATTCACGGTCCATTTTGGTCAATTTCAGAGTCATAGGATTTTAAACATAGTAAATTCCATGATTTCAGCTATTTAAATCTGAAATGTCACTGTGTTGTAATTGCAGGGGTCCTGACCCAAAAAGGAGTGGGGGGGGGGTGGGGGGAGAAGAGAGGAAGGAGAGTCACAAGGTTATTGTGGGGGGAGGGTGGCCACACTGCTACCCTTACTTCTGCACTACTGCAGGCAGCAGCGCTGCCTTCAGAGCTGGGCAGCTGGAGAGCGGCGGCTGCTGGCCAGGAGCCCAGCTCTGAAAGCAGAGCCCCGCCAGCAGCAGCGCAGCAGTAAGGACGTCATGGTACGGTATTGCCACCCTCACTTCTGCGCTGCTGCCTGCAGAGCTGGGCTCTCAGTCAGCAGCCGCCGCTCTCCGGGCACCCAGCGCTGAAGGCAGCAGCGACGAAGGGTGGCATGGTGCGGTATTGCCACCCTCACTTCTGCGCTGCTGCCTGCAGAGCTGGGCTCTCAGTCAGCAGCCGCCGCTCTCCGGGCACCCAGCGCTGAAGGCAGCAGCGACGAAGGGTGGCATGGTGTGGTATTGCCACTCTTACTTCTGCGCTGATGCTGGCAGGGCACCGCCTTCAGAGCTGGGCACCCAGCCAACAGTCGCTGCTCTCCAGCCACCCAGCTCTGAAGGCAGCGCAGATGTAAGGGTGGCAATACCCCTAAAATAACCTTGTGACCCCCCTGCAACTCCCTTTTGAGTCAGGACTCCCAATTTGAAATCAGTCTAGTATAGGGTAAAAGCGCACAAAAGACCAGATTTCACAGTCCATGACGAGTTTTTCATGGCCGTGAATTTGGTAGGGCTCTAGTTATGATTTACTGAATAGGATTATCCTACTTGTATGCATGTATCTTTTTGGTATCTGAAGTTAGGAATATTGTCTATGCATCTATTACAAATGGGTTTACACCTGGGGAATGTCCGCTAGACAGAATGCAATCAGTCTAGATGGCAAGCTGGGAAGGGCCATTAAGGAGAACAATAGGTCTTAGAAGATGCTAATCTCCCATCCGGGAGCCTGCCTGAGAAGCCTTCCTGGGGATGCTGCAAACAGCCTTAGAGTCATGGCTGCGGTGGCCCTACAGAGACATGTGACCAAGTCACCTGGTACTGGACTCCACAATAGTTTTCTTTGACAGGGTAACAAGCCTTGTGGATGGGGGGAAGGGGTAGACGTGGTATATCTTGACTTCAGTAAGGCTTTTGATACTGTCTCGCATGACCTTCTCATAAACAAACTAGAGAAATACAACCTAGATGGAGCTACTATAAAGTGGGTGCAAAACTGGTTGGAAAACCATTCCCAGAGAGTAGTTATCCGTGGCTCACAGTCATGCTGGAAGGAATAACGAGTGGGATCCTGCAGGGATCAGTTCTGGGTCCGGTTCTGTTCAATATCTTCATCAGTGAGTTAGGTAATGGCATAGAGAGAACACTTATGAAGTTTGTGGATGATACCAAGCTAGGAGGGGCTGCAAGTGCTTTAGAGGACAGGATTTAATTCAAAATTATCTGGACAAACTGGAGAAATGGTCTGAAGTAAATAGGATGAAATTCAATAAGGACAAATGCAAAGTCCTCCACTTAGGAAGGAACAATCAGTTGCACACATACAAAATGGGCAATGACTACCTTGGAAGGAGTACTGCGGAAAGGGATCTGGGGGTCATAGTGGATCACAAGCTAAATATGAATCACTGTGTAATGCAGTTGCAAAAGAAGCAAACACCATTCTGGGATGTATTAGCAGGAGTATTGTAAGCAAGACACAAGAAGTAATTCTTCCACTCTACTCCGCGCTGATTAGGCCTCTACTGGAGTATTGTGTCCAATTCTGGGCACCACATTTCAGGAAGGGGATTGGTCCTGCTTTGAGCAGGGGGTTGGACTAGATACCTCCTGAGGTCCCTTCCAACCCTGATATTTATGATTCTATGGACAAATTGGAGAAAGTCCAGAGAAGAGCAACAAAAATGATGAAAGTTCTAGAAAACATGACCTATGAGGGAAGATTGAAAAAACTGGGTTTGTTTAGTCTGGAGAAGAGAAGACAGAGGGGACATGATAACAGTTTTCAAGTACATAAAAGGTTCCTACAAGGATGAGGGAGGAAAATTGTTCTTCTTAACCTCTGAGGATAAGACAAAAAGCAATAGGCTTAAATTGCAGCAAGGGTGGTTTGGGTTGGACATTAGGAAAAACTCCCTAACTGTCAGGGTGGTTAAGCACTGGAATAAATTGCCCAGGGAGGTTGTGGAATCTCCATCATTGGAGATTTTTAAGAGCAGGTTGGACAAACACCTGTCAGGGATGGTCTAGATAATACTTAATCCTGCCAGGAGTGCAGGGGACTGGACTAGATGATCTCTCGAGGTCCCTTCCAGTTCTATGATTCTATAATACTAGTGTTTTCCCACTGATCGGGCATGGGAATCAAACTGGGAGACAAGGGTTCCCGCCATATGCAAAAGCTATTTAAGGCAGGGGAGAGAGGACATCATGGTTCGTTCTTCACCGACTCCCTGCCCAGGGAAGAGGAGTGCTGGAAACACCGGAGAACAAAGAGACGGGTCTAGGGAAGAAGGGCTGAGCCCAGGCTAGAAGGAATACGAAAGGAATAACTGCAAGTGCAGCTTGCCCTCAAGAATCTCTGCAATCTGCCTAAAATAACATTTAGGGTGAGAATTTGCTCCACCTGCCCACTTTCCGTAGTATATTAACCTTGGATTGCGGTTTGGTGTATTTGCTGGGTAATCTGCTTTGATCCGTTTGCTATCCCTTATAATCGCTTACAATTAGGGCTGTCAAGTGATTCAAAAAAGTAATTGTGATTAATCTCGTAATTAATCGCACTGTTAAACAGTAATAGAATACCATTTAAATATTTTTGGATGTTTTCTACATTTTCAAATATATTGATTTCAGTTACACCACAGAATACAAAGTGTACAGTGCTCACTTCAGATTTATTTTTGATTATAAATATTTGCACTGTAAAAAAAAAAAGTATTTTTCAATTCACCTCATACAAGTACTGTAGTGCAATCTCTTTATCATGAAAGTTTAACTTACAAATGTAGAATTATGTACTAAAGTAACTGCACTCAAACAAAAACAATGCAAAACTTTAGAGTCTACAAGTCCACTCAGTCCTACTTTTTGTTCAGCCAATCGCTCAGACAAACAAGTTCATTTACATTTGCAGGAGTTAATGCTGCCTGCTTCTTGTTCACAATGTCACCTGAAAGTGAGAACAGGCGTTCGCCGACTTTGCAAGATCTTTGCCAGATGCGCTAAAGATTCATATGCCCCTTCATGCTTCAACCACCATTCCAGGGGACATGGGTCCATGCTGATGACAGATTCTGTTTGATAACAAAGCAGTGCGGACTGACCCATGTTCATTTTCATTATCTGAGTCAGATGCCACCAGCAGAAGGGTGATTTTCTTTTTCGGTGGTTCGGGTTCTGTAGTTTCCGCATTGGAATGTTGCTCTTTTAAAACTTCTGAAATCAGGCTCCACACCTCGTCCCTCTAAGATTTTGGAAGGCACTTCAGATTCTTAAACCTTGGGTCGAGTGCTGGAGCTCTCTTTAGAAATCTCACATTGGTACCTTCTTTGCATTTTGTGAAATCTGCAGTGAAAGTGTTCTTAAATCGAACATGTGCTGAGTCATCATCCGAGACTGCTAGAATATGAAATACATGGCAGAATGCAGGTAAAATAGAGCCGGAGACATATAATTCTCCCCCAAGGAGTTAAGTCACAAATTTAATTAACTTTTTTTTTTTTTTAAACGAGCATCATCAGCATGGAAGCATGTCCTTTGGAATGGTGGCTGAAGCATGAAGTGGCATACGAATGTTTAGCATATCTGGCACGTAAATACCTTGCAACGCTGGCTACAAAAGTGCCATGTGAACGCTTGTTCTCACTTTCAGGTGACACTGTAAATCAGAAGCAGACAAATTTATGTCCCGTAAATGTAAACAAACTTGTTTGTCTGAGCAATTGGCTGAACAAGAAGTAGGACTGAGTGGACTTGTAGACTCTAAAGTTGTGCATTGTTTTGTTTGAATGCAGTTATGTAACAAAAATAAATAAATCTGCATTTGTAAGTTGCACTTTCACAATAAAGAGATTGCACTACAGTACTTGTATGAAGTGAATTGAAAAATGTTGTTTCTTTTATCATTTTTACAGTGCAAATATTTGTAATCAAAAATAATAATATAAAGTGAGCACTGTACACTTTGTATTCTGGGTTATAATTGAAACCAATATATTTGAAAATGTAGAAAAACATCCAAAAATATTTAATAAATTTCAGTTCGTATTCTATTGTTTAACAAATGCGATTAAAACTGTGATGAATCGTGATTAATTTTTGTAATCACGATTAATTTTTTTGAGTTAATCGCATGAGTTAACTGCGATTAATCGACAGCCCCACTTAAAACCTATCTTTTGGAATTAATAAATTTGTTTTGTCTAAGACCAGTGTGTGTGTGTGTGTGTGTGTGTGTGTGTAAATCATAACTTGGGGCAGAAAGCTGTCTCTATTCCTCTCCACATTGAGGGAGGGGGCGACTTTCAGGAGCTTACGCTGTGCAGCGCGAGATGGTGTAATTTTGGGTTTGCCCTCTAGAGGGGGGTGTGCACTTGAGTGCTGGGCAGTTCCTTAGCTGAGCCTTCCCATGCAGAGCTGATCTCAGCATGTGTGTGAATCTGCAGCCACCAGCAGCCCCCGATCAGCTCCCACCCACGCCCCGGTGCCTCCTGCCCAGCAGTGGGCCCCATGGGTCAGCACCTCGCCCTCCCTCCCCGCACCTCCTGCCCGCCACGAACAGCTGTTTTGCGGCGTGCAGGGAGGCTGGGAGGGAGGAGTGGGGATAGGGTGCACAAGGGGGCGGGGGTGTGGTGGCAAGAGGTGGGGTGGGGCCTTGGGGGAAGGAGTGGAGTGGGGGCAGGGCCTGGGGTAGAGCCGGGGGTCAAGCACCCACCAACAGTTTGAAAAACCGGCGCCTTTGCTGGGGGGGTCCGCTGGGCTCAGTGGTGCCTCACGCAGCGCCCTGCCCCACACAGCCCCCAGATCCGCCCCAACAATGCATCAGCAAGCATGCAGCGCCCTGCCCCACACAGCCCCCAGACCCATCTCTCCACGCCACACTCCCCATGCTCCACCCACGCCGTGACCTCCTGCATGTCCCACAAACACCCTGACCCCCAAAGAACACAGCCCCTCATCCCCTGCCCACACACGGGGGGGGGCACAAATCCTCCCACACCTCCCCTGAGAACCAAGTCGAGCCCAGCCCTTGCCTGTGCTCCTCAATCTGCTCCTCGCGCTCCCGATAGCGCCTCTCCCGCTCCTCCTGCTCCATGCGCTCCTGCTCCATGCGCTCCTGCTCAAAGCGCAGCCGCTCCTCCAGCACCTTCTGCCGCTCCTCCTCCTTCCGCAGCTCCTCCTCCTTCTGCGGGGGCAGGCCGTCAGCCCTGCAGGGCCCCCACCCTCCCGCCCGCCCACCCAGGCCAAGGGGACCCTGCCTACCTGCCCAATGGGGACCCCATCCACCCACCACAGCTCACAGGGGCCCCTGCCTGTCCCAGGCCCTGCAGGACACCCCCACATACACCGTGGAGAGGCATCAGAGGCCCCGAGCAGCACCAGAGGGGTCATGCTCAAGGACAATCTCCTGCTCAGCAGCCAGAGCTGGGCAGAGTCACAGAGAGGTTTTTGGGGGGACTTGGGGCAAAATCTGACAGTGAACCCCTAATCCCTCCCCATTCCAAACCAACTGGCACTGCAGGGATGCTGGAGAGCAAGTCCGGCCCATTCACCCCGCAGCAGCAGCTCCTGTTCCCCGGGCTGGGCCCAGTTCCCCACTCTGAGCACCGTGCCAGAGTGTGTCCCCGGCTCCCGGCACCGCGCTCTGATGCGTCCCCGGCTCCCCGCTCTGAGCACCGTGCCCTAGTGTGTCCCCGGCTCCCGGCACCGCACTCTGATGCGTCCCCGGCTCCCGGCTCCCAGCTCCCCGCTCCGAGCACCGCGCCCTGGTGCATCCCCGGCTCCCGGCTCTGATGTATCCCCCTGGCTGGACCCGGCTCCCCGCTCCAAGCACCGCGCCCTGGTGCGTCCCCGGCTCCCAGCACCGCGCTCTGATGCATCCCCCTGGCTGGGCCCGGCTCCCCGCTCCGAGCACCATGCCCTGGTGCGTCCCCGGCTCCCGGCATCGCGCTCTGATGCATCCCCCTGGCTGGGCCCGGCTCCCTGCTCCGAGCACCGCGCCCTAGTGTGTCCCCGGCTCCCGGCACCATGCTCTGATGCATCCCCCTGGCTGGGCCCGGCTCCCCACTCCGAGCACCGCGCCCTGGTGCATGGGGTCGCAACACCGCTCAGGTTTGGCCTGGCTACCCCAGACACCACTTGGTTTAGGGGAGCTCTCAAGGGCAGGCCCGGGACAAAGGCAGCCCTGGGCATGGGCCACACATCCCAGCCACAGGTGGTGAGCAGTGCAGAGGACAGAAGGCAGCGTCTGGGCTGAGGGCATCTCAGGCTTTGCAGAGACCTGCGGGCTGGGCCAAGCCAGGGTATATGGGGTGGTGGTGCCCCAAGACTGCTGCCTCTGCCCCATGGCAAGCCCATTAGCTGGCCCCTCACTGGCCCTACCTTGGCCTGTTCCCAGAACTGCTCCCGGTTGAGCCGTTTCATCTCCACAGCCGCATCGGTCTTCTGATAGGTCGTGCCCTGGAACAGACGGGGGTCAGCGGGGTGCAGCAGTGCCCCAGCATCAGTGGGGGGGGGCAGAGCCTGGCGGTGCCCTGGGATCAGCCCCCCCATGCTGGAGCCAGGCAGCATGGGGCCACAGGGCTCTACAGGTGCCAGATAAGGGCCCGTCTCCCCAGTCCCACAGCTGAGAGCCCCAGATCCTGAGCAGTGGGTCTGGGCCAGGCGGCTGGGGATGGCTGGTGGGGCAGGTTCTCTAACCTGCTGGGGAGAGGGATGCAGGTGGGGGACCGGGCCGGGGCTCCCCCTCCAGCCCGGCTGAGGCAGGCAGGCTGGACGCGGGGCCTTACCACGGGCTCGGTGTTCTCGTCCTCTCGCAGCCGCAGGCGGTGCAGCACGGGGCTGGAGATGCGAGCCAGGCCGTTGGAGAGGCGCTGCCCGATGGCCCCCGGGTCCACGTCCTCCACGCTGCTGGCATTGACGATCACATCCACACCCTGCACCAGGAGAGCAGCATGGGAGAGCCGGGCCGGCTGACATGGGGGGGGGGGGTCTGAGCCGACAGCTGCACCGCCCCAGCCCAGCCTCTGACACGCCCCCAGCGTGGTGCCAGCCCCACTCCTGGCCCCAGCAATGCCATGCTCCTGCCTCTGGGCGCCTCAGGGTCAAGCTCCCCTGGGCTGGTCCGCGCCTGCCCCCCGGCTCCTCCCCGTGGCTCCGAACGAGCCTAGCTGTGAGCTGGCCAGTGGAGGGATGCGGGGTCCCAGCACAACTGGCGGCGAGGGGGAAAGACAGAGGGAATCAGTGCGAACCCAAAAGCCTCGTGTGTAAGGCTCCTGCCTGGGGACCGGAAATTCTGCTGGCCCAGACTGTCTCCCGCAGCACTGTTGCGAGCCGTGGCCAGTACATGTTTGCCAGGCCTCGCCGTGCTGGGCCAGGGAGGCTGCGTGTTTCAATGTCACTCCTTTCTCTCCCCTCTGCGCG
Source organism: Emys orbicularis (assembly GCF_028017835.1). Lineage (NCBI taxonomy): Eukaryota > Metazoa > Chordata > Testudines > Emydidae > Emys > Emys orbicularis. Next base: position 113,377,948 of record NC_088690.1, on the reverse strand, counting down.
TTTGCCTTGGTCCAGCCCCACGGGAAAGGGACCCGCAGCTCCGGCCCAGCCCAGCTCATGCCTCGGGTAGTTCCCAGCCTCGGGGCTGTCGGACAACGGTCTGCCCCTTTCCCGACTGCAGCCGGAGGAAGGGAACGAGGGACTGTGCAGAACGAAAGCCTGGCTTGACGATCACATTTCAAAGGCTCAAACTTTTCTTTTTCTGTCTCTTCAGCAAAGGGTCCCCAGGGGGCGGTTGATGGGGGGTAGGTGGGGGAGGGGCTCGGCAGGGCCTTTGCCTGGCACTCAGCAGCCCCAGAGCTCTGGATACCAAACCCAGCCCTTGTTTAACCCTGTTTAACCTTGGACAGCGGCAGGGTCACGTTAACTCCTCAGACTCTCTGGGCCTGTTACTGCACCCCAATTAATCCAGACCCCCCCACTGACCTGGAAGAACTCTGCGATCTTGGCCACGTGGCTGGCACAGGCGCACTTGCGGGCATCGGCCACGTCCTCCCCAACCTGCCAGGGCACGGAGAGCAGAGTGAGACGGGGGCTGCAGGGGGTGCCAGGGCCGCAGTGAGGAGTGGCCGGGCAATGACAGATGGTGCTTGCTCAGCGTCTCCCGTGACACTCGCTTCCTAGCCTTGGTGCCCCAGACAGGGCGTCCCCTGCCAGGCTGGGAATGGGCACGGGGCGGCTCAGACAATGGCAGGGCAGAGCCGTCGGAGCGTCGCTTTCTGACGGGCAGGTGCAGAGCTCCGTCCTGCACCTCAGGTGCTCGAGTGACGCTCCGCACCACCGCACCACACCCCTGCTCAGACTTGGGTGGGCCTGGATGCTACGTGGGTGGGGCGCAGCCCACCCAGGCTACACTCCTGGAGTCTGGAGACCCCACTCCACCCAAGCCCAGCTGGGTCCAGTGAGGGATGCAGAGGTCCACTAGGTGGCAGCACAGGAGCATGACGGGCACTGAGCCCAGGAGGGATCCCTGGGGCCAGGTGCATTAGGGCCCCACCACGGGGCCCCGCCCAGCCTCCAAGCCCAGGGACTCTGGAGATGGGTGGTGGTGGTGGTGGGGGGGTATTCCTGGATGTTCAGGCCATGCAGGACCGTCCCTCTGAGCTCTGGCAGGCCGGAGAGCACAGAGCCCCTGGCTCAGCCAGACAGAGGGGCCAGCCTGGATTTACAGACTCCAAGCAAGGCAGAATCTGCCCCAGCCTGCAGCAAGGACATTCCCAATGAACTCCAGTGGTCAGTTCCCCTCCCTGTTCCCCATCGGTGCCTCCGGGCCTGTCTGGCTTGTGTCCTGTCCCGTCTCCAGGCACCAGCTCTCGTTCTGCCTGGAACCCACACCGGACCCTGAGCCTCATCATCCCGAACGTGATGCTCTGCAAATGGGCTCAAAGGAGGTGTCCCTCCCCGCAGGCCTGTGCCGGTCCCCCTCCCCGCAGGGAGCCTGCGCCGGTCCCCCTGCCACCCCTCCCCCCCCCCCCCCCCGCAGGGAGCCTGCACCGGTCCCCCTCCCACGCTGGCCCTACTCACCCAATTGACCAGGACGTATTTGGGCAGTGCTGCCTGGGGCTCTTTGACACTGCAGAAGCCGTACATCACCTTCTGGTTCTCAAAGTGGCCAGCGAGCTCCTGCAAGCCGCCTCCTGGCAGGGCAGGGCAGGGAGGAAGCACAGTGAGTCAGTCTGTCCTACACAGGGGGCGGGGCAGGGAGGAACCACAGACAGTCTGTCCACCCCGCCCCCCAGGTGTCAAGTTTTTTAGGGGAGGGGTGTTTAGGCTCCCTCAACCCCCCAGAACTGCAGCCCCCAAGGTGCAGCCCCCCTTTGGCAGGAGGGAAGGAACCCCCGTGGGTGTTGGCTGGGTGGCAAGGTCAGCAGAGCGAGGTGGGGGGCTGGGGTCCCCTTACCTCCCGACGCAGCCAGCTTCAGGTCGTCAGACTCATCCTCGTAGGTGTACAGAGCCCTGGGGGAGGAGAGCGCGTGAGGGCCAGTGAGTCTCCAGCTGCACCCCCTGCGCCTGCACTGGACACGGGGGGTGGGGGGCCCAGCCGCAGCACCCACTAGAGCCCGCTCACCGGGGGACCTGCACCCCCTACCATACACAGCACACCTGCCAGCCCCGCCCAGAGGAGGGAACCCCCCCATAGCAAAGGGGAAAGACGAGGCTGGGGGGTGCCGGGCATGGGCCAGAAGCTGGCACACGCTGTCCCCCAGTAGCTGTGGAGACCTCAGCCCTGGGGAGGAGAGTCCCATGGGCGAACCGGGATGGGGGCGGGGAGCTGTGACCCCCGCACTGGGAACTCCAGGCCACGCTGCACGACCCCTCCCTCCACCCAGCCACCTGGCCTCACGCTGACCCTGCGGGCTCCCGTGGAGGGGAGCGCGGGGGCCCCCAGCAGAGCCCGGCTCCCAGCAAGTCTCTGCCACTGGCACGAGCCTTTCACCTCCCCCCCGAGCACAGCAAGTCTCAGCAGCACGGCCCAGCCCCCCCGGCAGCGCCCCTCAGCCTGCCCCAGCTACGTGGGCACCGGTCCCAGCGCCAGCAGGGGAAGGGAGGCACCAGAGGCCCGGGGAGAAGCCTCCATGTGGCTGCTCCCAGCAAGACGGGGGGCGGAATCCAAGTGCCAGCCACCTGGGGGCCTGTGAGCAGGGAGTGGGGGGTGAGCCACCCCCACCCCTGGGCTTCGGGCCCTGGCGGAGCAGCCAATGGCCAACAGGCTGGGGGATGGTGTCAGGGACAGGCAATGAGAGGGGGGCTGGGGCCTGGCTGCCGAGCAGGTCCTTCCCCCCCCCCCCCCCCGCCCCGGCAGCGTGGTGGCCGGACACCTATGAGCCGGGGGCATGGGGGAGGGGACCAGGAGTCACCCGTCTGGGGCCAGTCAGTGACTATTTACCCAGGGCCCCCTGGGACTAGGGCAGCAGCGCCCCCCGCAGGACACAGCGAGAGCTGCTCACGTTCCCGGGCTGCGTGAGCCCCTGGCAGGGAGCGGGAGGGAATTAAAGCAGTAGCAGCAAATCAATGAGCCAGGGTGTGATGGGGGCTCCATGGAGACGGTTTCTTGGATACCGGCCCCTCTCCGGGCTGTGCTGGGGAAGGCCCCCTCCCCCCGCCCCCTGCCCCACAAGAAGCCCTGCGGTCTTTGCCCTCCTCTGCATCCCCTGCACCCCACGGCGGCCCCTCCTCAAAGGCGGGGGTGGGCAGCCGGCAGAGTCGGTCCAGGACTGGTGGGCGAAGACAGGGAAATTTCAGCTTATCTAGGCAACCAGCATCCTCTGTCTCCATGGCAACCACCCAGCTCTCCAGCTGGGATGGCGCTCACAAGATGAGGAGATGATTAGTGGGAGAAGTGGGGGAGGCGCTGGTGTCTGGCAGGCGTCCGAGCGGGGGCACTAGCTGCTGTACTTTGCCCCCGCGGACTCCTCCCCTCCAACACATCTCGCTCCCCACTGCAGACTGGCCCCCCGGCCCCCGAGCTGGACACCTTTCCCCATCCCCCCAGGCGGCTGAGGGACACTCTGTGGAGCCTGGGGCATTTGCAGAATCACCACATTCCCCATCTGCTGAGCTGGGATCCCCTCCCCCAGCTCCTCATCCGCCTGAGCTTCCGGGGTCCGGGGGGGGGAAGGGCCACGTGGGCCCAGGGCAGCTTCGTGGCCCCCTGGACTCATCCTGGGAGGAGCAGTCAAGTTAGCCCCCGGAGGCCCAGAGCAGGAGAGGGGGAAATCACAAGCCCTGGCCTCAACCCCAGGCCCTGGGGGCCCCCCAAGGCAGGTCTAACAAGCCCCGTTCATCCCTCACATGCCCCAGCTCCATAGGTCCCCGACCATCAGCACTGAGGGCACCCCAGCCCGCGGCCCAGCAAGGGCCATGCCAGCAGGAGCCCCTAGCCCAGGGGAGGGCAAACTACGGCCCGGATCCGGCCTGTCAGGGCTTTCAATCCGGCCCGTGGGATTGCCAGCCCCATGGCACAGTGGGGCTAAGGCAGGCTTCCTGCCTGGCCCCGCGCCGCTCCTGGAAACGGCCGGCACCACGTCCCCGCGGCCCCTGAGGGGGGAGAAGAGGGCTCTGTGCGCTGCCCTCGCCTGCAGCTACCACCCCCCGCAGCTCCCATTGGCTGGGAACGGGGAACCACGGCCAATGGGAGCTTCAGGAGTGGTGCCCGCAGGCAAGGGCAGCACGTGGCGGAGCCGCCTGCCCCACCCCACCCCCAGGAGCCACTGCTGGACATGCTGGCCACTTCCGGGAGCGGCGCGGGGCCAGGGCAGACAGGGAGCCTGCCTTAACCCCCCTGCACGCCACTGCCACCCCAGAGCCGCTCGAGATAAGCAGCGCCGGGCCGGAGCCTGCAGCCAGAACCCCTCCTGCACCCTGCACCCCAACCCCCAGCCCTGGCCCTGCATGCAATTTCCCCACCCAGACGGGGCCCTCGGGCCAAAAAGTTTGCCCACCCCCGCCCTAGCCCCTCAAGCGGGATGCTGTTGCCAGGCCTAGTAAGCACCAAGCCCAAGGATGCGACACGCCCCCTCCCCCCCCCCGTACCGGGCGCTACCCCCCACCACCTTCCACCCCGGCCCTCATGCTGCTTGTGGCTCTTGCGGGCGTTCCCAGCCCCCCCCCTTTCACCAGCAGAGCCCAAACCCAGACGTGGCGCAGACTGCTCCCCAATTCCCACAGGACCCAGGCATGCCAAGCACTGGGTGGGGGGACAGGAGCAGCTGCACGACTGGGGTCCGACAGCGCCCAGGCAGCCCGCCCCCCAGTTCCTGAAGCAGTGCAGCGCTGGCAGTACCGGGAGCACCCCCCCTCCCCGAGACACAGATAATGGCATAAGGGAGATCAACGTTAACCCCCAAATCCAAATCTCCCAGATTGGCAGCTCAGGACACAGGCTCCTCCCCAGCCCAGGCTGTGTCCCCCCCTGCCCCCCTTCGATCCGGATGGTCCTGGACTCTGCTCCAGCCCAGCCGCAGGGGCGGGGGGAATCACAGGGACCCTTCAAATCCCAGCCCACCGCACCGGGGCACCAGGACACTGGCCTGCCTGGCAGTGGGGAGCCCACGGGGTCCTGCGCCCCGACGAGCGCCGCGAGCCGCGAGCAATTCCCTGATCCAGCCCCCGGCTCCAATGTGACCAGACAAAGAGCGGGCCCAGCCCCAGCCTGCACAGACCCCCGCCCCCCACTGGGGCCAGCCCCAGCCTGCACAGACCCCCGCCCCCCACTGGGCCCAGCCCCAGTCTGCACAGACGCCCCTCCCCACTGGGTGCTGCCCCCCATGCACAGCCCCTTCCCCCCCGCACCGGGCGCTGCCCCCCATGCACAGCCCCTTCCCCCCCGCACCGGGCGCTGCCCCCCATGCACAGCCCCCTCCCTCCCACACCGCCCCAGTGCCCTGCCTGTCCCACACCAGGGCACTGCCCCCGCCCAGTGCCATGCAACGCCCTGCCCCCCCACCACAGCAGGAAACTTTCTCTCCAGCCTTGCCCCTCCTCGCTGCATGCCCAGCCCTGGCATCCGAGGCCCTCCCCCCCCCCGCACAGGGGGGCTGGCAGATGGAGACACCCACAGGCTGGAGCCAGAGGAGACTCGAGGGCTGGGACGGCACCGCTTGGATTCAGCCAGCATGAGTGGCACTGCCGACGGGGGAGGGGCGGGCAGGGGGCGACACCAGGGGAGCGGGAGCAGTGCTGTGGGGAGAACATGGGTGCACCAGAAGCATGGGGGTCACCGTGGGGCAGGGAGCCTGGGTGGGGCTGAGGGATTCTGGGTAATTTCCTTCCCCCAACCCTTGCATGGCTGGGTCAGTGCCCAGGCTGCCTGAGCCCCCTCTTCACAGAGGGTGGTACGGATCTGCCCAATGGCACAGCACCAAGCCCTGCTTCCCGCACCGGGCCCGGCCCGGGGGGAGCGTGCCCGGGAGTCCGGCCTGGCCCAGCCCAATCACAAACCAGCCTGACCTTCCATTAACTCACACAACGGGCAGCTAATTTTAGCAGCTTCGGCTCCCTGTGCCTGGCCCTGGGCCAGCGGTGCAGTGCTGGGTAAGCGAGCCGCACGGGCACCTCTGCAGCCCGCCAGTGACGGGGGGCTCCCAGAGCCCAGGGCGGATGGGACGAGGTGACCGGAAGCAGCCGAGGAGGGAGAGACACAAAGCGCAAAGGTAGATGTGGGCAGAGCACAAAGGCCCAGAATGCGCCTGCCCCGCTGCCCTCCCACACCCTGCGAGCACCTGAGCTGCTCTGCCTCCCGGCTCCTGCAGCAGAAAGTTCCACAGGCCACCGCTGCCCCGTGCACCACATGGGCTGTCGGACCCCTCCAGCCCCCTCGCCCAGCCAGGCCTTCGCCCCATTGGCACCATCTTCTGCGACACGGAGACCTGCGTTCCCTCGAAGCCGCACGGCCGCGCACGGGGGCTCAGGGCTGCGGCGGGGAGAGATGCCCCTCCCCGCTGGCCCCAGCGTGGACCTGTCCCGGACTTGCCGCGGCCAGCCAGGGAGAGGAGCCCCTCCCTCAGCCCCACTGGAACTGCCACGGCTGGGGAGAGGCACCTCTCCCTGCCACAGCCCTGGGGCAGCCTGCACCCCAAGCCCCTCATCCCCAGCCTCACCCCAGAGCCCACCCACCCCCTGCACCCCAACCCTCTGCCTCAGCCCTGAGCCCCCTCCCGCACCTCACTCCTCTGCCCCAGCCCTGAGCCCCCTCCCTCATCCCCAGCCCTGAGCCCCCTCATCTCTAGCCCCACCCCAGAGCCCTCATCCCCCCGCACCCCAATCCTCTGCCCCAGCCCTGAGCCCCCTCCCACACCCCAAACCCTTCATCCCCAGCCTCACCCCAGAGCCTTCATCCCCCCGCACCTCAACCCTCTGCCCCAGCCCTGAGCCCCTCCTGCACCCTGAACCCTTCAGCCCCACTCCCACCACATGAACTTTGTTATGTGCACCAATATGAAGGTGATGGGTCACACACAAAATTAATTCCGCACATGGACGTAAAACATTAGAGGGAACCCTGGCGGAGATCCCTACTGCCACTGCCTCGCCCAGAGCTCCGGGGTAAGTCACTGCACAGCCAGGCCAGGGGGGTGCCCAGGATGTTGGGACCCTGCGGGGAGGCAGCAGGGACAGAGCTCCTGGGCCACCCCATGGGGAAAGGACCTGGGGTCCCCAGGGGAGGGGGAGCGTCCTCATGAGACCCTCCCTCGAGTGTCCCTTTGTCAGCCCCTCTGGTGCTTCTTGCACCCCAGCAGCCGAGCCAGCGCCCCCCAGTGGCCTGGGAGCAGCACCGCGCCCTGCCCCGCCGGCTCTCACAGCACATAGGACGGGGGCAGCACGGCACAGCCCGGGCTCAGGGCCCAGCAGCCAGCGAGGGGGGAAGCGGAAACCACGGGCCCAGGACATGCTTCAGACACGCCTGCGCAGAGTATGAATGGGGCATGGGGCAGCCCTGTTCCGACCCCCGCGCCCCATGGCCTGGAGGGGGAGAAGCCCCGTCCCCCAGCCCCAGCCCGGCCCAGGCAGCCCCCGCCTGCACACATGTGTTTCCAATGCAGCCCCAGCAAGTCACTGCAGGGAAAACAGCACCGAATTCCTTTCCTATGGAGTAATGGGCCCAGCCGCCTCCACCAGGCAGGGAGGGGGAGGGGCCGCTCTGACCCCGGACCCTCCGGGACGCTCAGGGGAGGGGAAGCCCCAGACTAAACATCCCCTTCCCTGTGCTGAGCAGCCCTGGGATGGGAGCCCCGTCTGGGCAACAAGGCCGGCCGTGCTTAGCAACGCTAGCTCCCTCCATGGCCCCATACCAGCCCCGGTTCCCTGCTCTGCCGAAGCCCCTCACGCCCGGCCCGCAGCCCCTGCTAGCCCAGCCCTGGGCTCCCCACAGCTCTGCCGGTGCCCCTCACACCCGGCCCTCAGCCCCTGCTAGCCCAGCCCTGGGCTCCCCACAGCTCTGCCGGTGCCCCTCAGTCCCGACTCGCAGCCCCTGCTACCCCAGCCCTGGGCTCCCCACAGCTCTGCCGATGCCCCTCACTCCCGGCCCGCAGCCCCTGCTACCCCAGCCCTGGGCTCCCCACAGCTCTGCCGGTGCCCCTCACTCCCGACTCGCAGCCCCTGCTACCCCAGCCCTGGGCTCCCGATAGCTCTGCCGATGCCCCTCACTCCCGACTCGCAGCCCCTGCTAGCCCAGCCCTGGGCTCCCCACAGCCCTGCCGATGCCCCTCACTCCCGGCCCGCAGCCCCTGCTTCTCCAGCCCTGGGGCTCCACCCCACAGCCCTGCCAATGCCCCTCACTCCCGGCCCGCAGCCCCTGCTACCCCAGCCCTGGGCTCCCCGCACAGCTCTGCCGATGTCCCTCACGCCTGGCCCGCAGCCCCTGCTATCCGAGCTCAACCCTGAGCACAGAGCATGATGCCCAGGCCCTGAGAACAACTCATGCACAGTCTCTCTCCCAGAGGATTGTGGAGTGCCCCCCAACCCCCCACACCACCTCACCCCATCCCATCCCCAGCCTCCTCCCCGTGCACCCAGCTTCCCCAGCAGAGAGCCCAGCCCCTGAGTTAGATCTTTATAAAGGAACAATCAGGCCCAGTGGTTGGGGCCGCTGCCCCTCCCAAGAAGCTGCCAGGTTCCCAGGGCTGTCAGCCCCAGAAGCACCACACGCCCAGCAGCGACCTAGAGGGAGGGGCAGAGTGTCCAAAGGAGGGAGCAAGGCCTAAACCCCAGCGAGCGAGTCCTGCTCCCGCCCCAGCCTGGGCAGCCGTGGCTGAAGCGGTCCTCTGGCCCCCGGGCGGGCTGCACTCACCCCAGCCACGGGAGAGGTTTCTGCAAGCTCCCGTGTGGGGCTGGTCTCTGGTCTGTGCTCCCCTTGGGCCCTGACCGGGCTCGTCCGGGTGGGTGGGGAGCAGGTGACCAGAGCACACTGCTGCCGGGGCTGTTGTTATGCAGCACACAGCATGGCTGGCTGGGGGACTGGCTGCATAAGGAGCCCATTGTTCAGCCCCTGGCCGGCCCGTGCTGCATGCGCAGAGTGTTTCCCGGGGGACCATCTCCAGTGGGCAGACTGGGCCCTGGCACCCCAGCTCTCGGGAGCGCTCCCTGCCCTGCCCCTGCCCTTGCCCCTGCCCCTTCCCATGGTGCAGCCCCCACTGCCCCCGGGGGCCAGACGGGCCCATGCGGGGGCTGCTCAGCTCAGCCTGAGCCACAGGGGGGCGGCCTGGAAGGGGAGTCCCAGCCAGAGAGCACAGCGGAGTCTGTCAGAAGCCAAGCCCCTGGTCGGTCTGAGCAGAGATTTGCTGCCCCCCTGGGGGTCGCCCCCCTTTGATGAGCAGTGACGAGGCTCAGCCAGACAGGCCAGAAGGGCCCCGCTGGACGGGGTCCTGGCCGTGACCTCTCAGGGACGGGGTCCCGCCAGCTGCTGGGGGAGAAGCCAATGCCCCTGTCTGCAGGATTAGCCAGGTGCAGTGTGCCCGCCACTCCCCAGGGGCCAGCAGGGGTGACCTCAGGCTGGAGAGGGACTGAGCAGGGCGGGACCTGGCTTCCTTTTGAGCCTGGTCTGCCCGGGTGGGCACTCAGCGCTGGGCAGGGGGCAACAAGGGTCTTATCCTGCTGCCTGGCACATGCCGCCTCCGGCCTCATCCAGCCTGTCTCGGGTAGGACACCCCCTGCCCAGGTGCCCGCGCGGCTCTGCCAGGCCCGCCCGACCCATCTCTGGTCTGAGCCCAGCCGCCTCCCATCCCACTTGGGCAATTGCCCAGCAGCCCCATGTGACATCAATGGCCGCTGGGCCAATCAAATGCCACTGGATCAATCTGCATCCTGCAATCAGATTGGCTGCAGGCTGGGCCTCACCCCACAGTGGCACCAGGCCCCATGTTTGGCGCGCACGAGGCAGCAGCCCCAGAGCCAGCCAGGACGTGTCAGGCCCTTCGGCCTAGGAGCCTCGCACTCCCGGGGCCTGGATCGCGTCTCGCCAGCAACAAGCCCCCTGCTCCATGCCAGAGCAGCCCCCGACCCCAGCCCACGACTCTGGCCATCTCCAAGGGCTGGTGGACGCCCGGCCCCTAGGTCGCTGCTCCCCTCGCCGCCAAACCCGGGGCCTTGGCTCCAGCCACATTTCCATGCAGCAGCCCCCGGGCCAGGAACAAAGTCTCCCCTTCGCCTGGGCCTCCATGCAGCCCTCCACCCACCACACGCTCAGAGCCGCCTCCAGAGCCCCAGGGGCTCCAGCCTGCCCAAGGCGGGGAGTCCACCTCAGCCCCAGGGGCTCCACTCCATCCCCAGCTCTGCCTTTAGCCTGGTACCTCAAGCCCCTCCTCCCTGCACACCCCACGGAGCTTCCCCACTTCGCCCCCCGCCCAGACCTAGCGCTCCAGCCTCGCGTCACAAAGCAGGTCAGAACTCGCTTGGGCCCACGCTGGCCCCGGCCTCCAGCTCCCCTCACCCCCCCTTGCCGCATCAGCCGCTCACTGGCCGTCTCCCCGCAAACCTCTGCGCCTGCTCCCTGACCCTCGCCCCAGCCCCCCGTTATTGTTCAATGGTAACATGGTTGGGGAGGGGGCAGTGGGTGGGGGCTGCTGCCCCTCCAAGCCCCCGGGGTCTGTGTGGGAGGAGAGCGGCTGACGTGCTGCTGGCCCTTTACCAGGGCAGGGCCAGGAAGAAGGGCAGCACCCCGCTCCTTGGCAGAGGGGCGAGAGAGGCAGGGAGCCGGCAGGGAGCGGAGCAGCAGGGGATGAAGTGCAGACTCGCTGGGAGGGCCTCGTGGGTGCACAGCGGCAAGGCAGGGAGCAGGCCCCAGGGCTCACTAACGGCGGAGCCGGGCTCCAGCCAGGCCATCCGGCAGCTGGAGGAAGATGCAAAAGGGGCCGAGGGCAAGATTCCTTGCACAGAGCGCTCAGCCAGGGCCAGCGGGCGGAGGGACCGAGCGGCCAGGCCAGGGAGCAGAGCCTCACTCATGTGCAAGCGAAGGCAGACTGATTTGAGGTCATTTATTGGGGGGAGGGGGCAGACCCAGCTGAGGGGAGATGCCAGGGAGATGGGTGTGGCTGGGTGGGCGTGGCTTCAGGGGCCAGACAGTGCAGATCCTTTTCCCAGGCCTGGTTGGCTCGGACCAGCGAGTGGGGGCAGAGAAAAGCTCCAGGCCCGACAGCCCAGGGAGCCGCCGGATGCAGCCATGGCCCTGCATGGCTGCTAGCCATTTGCTTCCCTCCATGCCCTGGACAAAGCCCCGACGCAGGCGTGTCTGGCCAAGGGGCTGCGTCGCTATTTCACCCCCGAAGGGGGGTGTCAAAACCAAGAGACTTTGCACCCTGAGACCCTGCTCCCACGTGAACATCCCGAGGCGCTGGAGCCCTGGCCAGCCTGCGCAACGGGGCAGGGAGGCACCAGCCTGGCACCTCACAGGCCATTGGGGAAGGACGACTGGAAAGAGAACCCACAGCGATGGGACACGTTAAGAAACCGGGGAGAGCCTGGGGGCAGGACCGGAGCCACGGGGCCTCTTTGCCCAAAGACAAAGACTCGGCTGCCCCGGAGCACGCGGCGAGGCCATTCCCCAGCCTGGCCAACACGGAGCAAGCGCCAGCCCCAGGAACGCCGAGTGAAGACCAACGGCACAAGGAACCCCGAAGGTGCCAAACTGCTGCCCAAGGTCCCAAGAGCCCGGGCTCCCAGCACCGAGTCCACCTACTGGGGCCCATTAGACAGAGCCGCCCGCCCCGCACCCCAAGGTGCTGGGCAGGTCTGGTGACCTCGCTGCCCCCTCCCGCTGGCTGAGGTCACAGCCCCTCCATGCCAGCCAGCAGGTCCCGGCACTCCCCATCTCCCCAGCGCAGGTGGAACCTTGCTGGCTCCGGTTCGGGGCCTGTGGGCCCGTCTCCAGCACGGGAACCAGCCACTCCAGCAGGAGGCAATGGGGGGGTCCCTCCAGCACAGGCAGGGGGGAAAGTGGGGAGACGAAAGGAAATAGGACCTCCAGAGCTGCCCATCCCCAGCGGGTGCCTGGTGGGCCAGGGCCTCCCCGGCAGGAGGCGATGGGCCTGCTGGAGCCGGACTGCAGGGCTGGGAACGGAGCCCACGGGAGCGAGTGACGGGGCCAGCGGGAGGATGGGCACGGCTGGCAACCTGACCGCCCCACCACCCCACCACTATCCCCCTCCCGCCTCCTTCCCTCCCCCCGCATCCCCCAGCCCCCCAACCGCCTCATCCCCTCCCCCCAGCCACACCCTCCTTTGTGCGGCTTGTCGCTACAGACACTTGCACCCCGAAGGCCCGGCAGCCCCGAACCGCCCGGGCCGGGCCGGGGGCGGCGCTGGGAACCGGGGGCTGGAGGCTCCGCGGAGATGGGCCGCAGCCGCGGCCGGGCAGCAGGAGCTGGAGCAGCCGGGGCAGGGCTCGCTCGGGTCCGGGGCCCCTGGAGCCGGACGCGTCCCCCGCCCCGCAGCGCGCCCCAGGGCCTGGCCCCGGCTCCCAGCCCGGCAGGTCCGGCCCCGCCGCCGCCCACGCACCATTTTGGGCGGCTCGTGGCCGCGGCTCGGCCCCGGCCGGGGACTCGGGGGGCTCCGGGACTCGGTCCCCCCGCGCCGCGCGGCCGCCCAAAGCGCCGCCGCTCACCAGTCCGTGGGGCTCCCCTCGCCGATCACCTCCTGGTAGGCGGCCAGCAGCGCCAGCCGGTGCGCCCCGAAGCTCACGCCAGCCATGCCGGGGAGCCGCGCGAAGGACCCGCCGCCTGCCTGCCTCGGAGACACTGCAGCAGCCGGGCGGGGCGGGCCAGGGGCGGGTCGGCTCCGCCCGCCGCCGCGCCCGCCCGGCCTCAGCGCCGCATCCCGGCCCTGCCCGCGCCCCGGACCTCCGGAACCGCCCGCCCGCCTCAGTGCCCCCCCAGCGCCCCCACTCACCGCCCGCACCCCACCACCGTCCGCCCCTCCCCCACCACCCGGACCCCCCGAACCGCCCGCACCCCTCAGTGCCCCCCCAGCGTCCCCACTCACCGCCCGCACCCCACCACCGTCCGCCCCTCCCCCACCACCCGGACCCCCCGAACCGCCCGCCCCCCTCAGTGCCCCCCCAGCGCCCCCACTCACCGCCCGGACCCCCCAGCGCCCGGACCCCCCGAACCGCCCGCACCCCCCCACCGTCCGCCCCTCCCCCACCACCCGGACCCCCCGAACCGCCCGCCCCCCTCAGTGCCCCCCCAGCGTCCCCACTCACCGCCCGCACCCCACCACCGTCCGCCCCTCCCCCACCACCCGGACCCCCCGAACCGCCCGCCCCCCTCAGTGCCCCCCCAGCGCCCCCACTCACCGCCCGGACCCCCCAGCGCCCGGACCCCCCGAACCGCCCGCACCCCCCCCACCGTCCGCCCCTCCCCCACCACCCGGACCCCCCGAACCGCCCGCCCCCCTCAGTGCCCCCCCAGCGCCCCCACTCACCGCCCGCACCCCCCAGCGCCCGGACCCCCCGAACCGCCCGCCCCCCTCAGTGCCCCCCCACTCACCGCCCGGACCCCCCAGCGCCCGGACCCCCCGAACCGCCCAACCCCTCCAAAGCCCCCTCCCCACCTCCCAACCCCCCCAGTGCCCCCACTCACTGCCCGGACCCCCTGAACCGCCCGAACCCCCCCAGCGCCCCTCGCCCACCGCCCGGACCCCCCAGCGCTCCCACCCACCGTCCTGCCCCCCCCCCCCCCCCGGGCTCCTGCCCAGCCCCCACACTCTGTCCCATGCACTGGTTTTCTAATCTGTGGTTCTGCTGCCCCATTGGGCAGCACGACACCTCTGGCAGGAACGGTGCCCTAGGCCCAGTACCCTCCCCGCTGCGTCAGCTGAGACTGGCCACCCTCATCCCAGCCCACATTCCTCCGGCTGGCACCTGGGCACGAGGCAAGCAGAGGGCAGGGACCACGGCGCCTCCTTTCCCCGCTGCCCTCTCCCTGCAGCAGGAGCGCGGGCAGGCCCTGCTGTGCAGTGAGTGGGTCCTGGCTACTGCTTTGTTTCAGAGCATCCGGGTGCCCAGCTCCCTGCCCCTACAGCGAGTGCGGCTGCTGGGCGGCCATGGCACCGTGCGTGGTAGGTGCCAACATGCCACTTCTCCTGTGCCACCTCCTGGCTTGGCAGGCGGGTGCTGTGCCCCCGGGGGAGCCCACGCAGTCTCCAGCACCATGCTCTGGCCGCAAAAATGAGCTCTGGACTTCAGCTGCCCTGCAGGGCTCCCTGGCTGGCCTCAGACGGGCACCAGGGTCCCTGCTGGTCCAGACCTGTTGGTTTCATACCCCCAGCCAGGGCTTAATTTGTAATGACAGAGTGGTCAGAGCTGAAGCTGGTTTCTTACATTCACAACTCACGTGCCAGGCCCAGGGGCGCCGGGGCTCAGCCCTTAGGGGGACCAGACAGCAAAGGTGAGAAATCGGGACGGGGGTGGGGGTAATAGGAGCCTATATAAGAAAAAGACCCAACAATCGGGACTGTCCCTATAAAATCAGGACACCTGGTCACTGTATCAGCCCTGCCAGGGCCGGGGGCGCCAGGGCTCAGCCCTGCCACAAAGGAAGCGCTGCTCCCAGCTCCATTGGCTCCTGACCAGCGTTCCCAAAGGAAAGGCTGGAGCCTACAGGTGCGGGAAGCTGCTAGAAGGCAGCCAATGGCCGTGCCCCAGATCTCAGTCCCCTGGAAAACAGCAGCCCCCCGGTGACCTACACATGAGCACGTAGGCAGGCAACATCCCCCCCCAAGGGCCAGCTCTTTGCTGCAGCTTGGGGCCTCCTCCCAAGCATTAGCCATCCTCAGGCTCTGCTAACTGGGCGCACGACCCATTGGGCCCTGCTCCCGCAATTCCACAGACTCCTGCCGCGTCCCACTGCCTGGGACCTCCCCCCAGGAGCCTGCCCCAGCCACTGGCACCATTAGAGCCAGGAACTGGTCTTAGCATCTTCCTCGGCAGGGAATCTGCTGTCCAGGCCCCTCCTCTGTCACTCACGCTCGCCTCCTGGCCGTGCCGCCCCCTCACCCAGCCCTGAGCTCACCCGAGAGCCGATGGCACAAGCTGGGAATCAGCCAGGACCTAAGGAACGCTTTCAATGGTGCTGCAGGGGGCTCAGGAGGGGGACGCTTCCTGCAGCCAGCACCGACTCCAATGCCCCAGCATGGTACCAGGGTGCGGCCCTGCAGGGGGCACTTGTCCCTGTGGTCAA
Source organism: Emys orbicularis (assembly GCF_028017835.1). Classification (NCBI taxonomy): domain Eukaryota; kingdom Metazoa; phylum Chordata; order Testudines; family Emydidae; genus Emys; species Emys orbicularis. The sequence goes on along the minus strand of NC_088690.1, from coordinate 113,362,779 downwards.
TGCTGCTGACCCCACTGGCCCAGCACCATGCGTCAGATCAAATGCAATGGTGAGGGGCTCCCGCCTGTTAAAGCCCCCTGGTGCTCTCTGCCAGAGGCAGGAAGGGCCCTGGGTCCTGCCTGGACTCCAGCTCCTCTCCAAATGTCCCTGCACACCAGCCTTTCCTGAGCTGACGCAGGCTCCTGCCCACAGCTGCTGGTTAGGGTCTGGGCAGCTGCCACCTCGCCCGGTGCCGCTTGCAGGCTGCTCTGGGCCCGCCGTGCGGATGCCGCTGGAGAGTTCAGCCTTTGGGAGCTTTGTTCTCTCAAGGCAGCTGGACTGGGCAGAGTCCCAGCCCTGGCTCCGCCCACCCCCTAGCTCCCCCCACTCATGCCAAAGCTTGTTGGCTTCTCTAGGTCTGCAGCGCTTCGAGCCGCTAGCCCCTGGCCTTGCCAGAGAGGGGCATCAAGAGCTCTGCCCCCTGTGCCGCTTGTGGCTCTGCTAACATGGGGAGCAGTGAAAGGGGGAATGCTGACATTTGCACAGCCAGCCGTAAGCAAATCAACAGGGGCCAGGCCCACCTTGCCGGGCTGCTGCATCCTGCTTGCAGTTGTGCTCCTGCTAGGGAGCAGCACGCAACGCGCACACGACCTGTGGAACTCACTGCCAGGGCATGTGAAGGTGGAGCTGTAACTAGACACGTTCATGGAGGACAGGTCCATCAAGGGCTATTAGGCCAGATGGGCAGGGATGCAGCCCCAGGCTCTGATTGCCAGCAGCTAGGAGTGGAGATCACTTGATGATTGTCCTGTTCAGTCCCCCTGAAGCACCTGGCACTGGCCACTGCCGGCAGACAGTCCCAATCTTGTCACTCTCACTTCAGAAGAGTTCTCCAGAGCCCAGCTCAGTCACGTCACTGTTCTCTGCCCCTCCTCTGGGGCTGCAGGTCCTGCTGGAGCTGGGCTGACCAGTACTGCGCACACCAGCCAGCTGCAGTGGGACAGTGATTTACAGAGTGGAGGGATAGCTCAGTGGTTTGAGCATTGGCCTGTTAAACCCAGGGTTGTGAGTTCAATCCTTGAGGGGGCCACTTAGGGATCTGGGGCAAAATCAGAACTTGGTCCTGCTAGTGAAGGCAGGGGGCTGGACTCAATGACCTTTCAAGGTCCCTTCCAGTTCTAGGAGATAGGATATCTCCATTAATTAATTAGAATGGCATTGTACCTTCCAGATTAGTCTCCAGCCCATTCTTTACCCAGCCCAATTTGTGCTTTTACCCACAGCATCACGTTGAGCAGGGGTCTCCACTGAGCTATCAGCAGTGATGCCCAGGGTGTACTTTCCAGATTAGTCTCCAGCCCATTCTTTACCCAGCCCAATTTGTGCTTTTACCCACAGCATCACGTTGAGCAGGGGTCTCCACTGAGCTATCAGCAGTGATGCCCAGGGTCCCTCTCTGAGCTGAGAGCTAACTCAGACCCCTGTAAGCCAGCTAAGCAGTTCAAATTTTTCCTTCCAAGGTGCATTATTTCCCTTTTTCAACATTGAGCTTAATTTTCCATCATGTGACCCATTCCCCAGGCCTGGTCAGGGCTTGCTGAAGTTCCTTAATCTTCTCTGAATAATTGTGTTATTGCAAATGTTGCTAGCTATCTGCTCACCCCCTTTCCAGCTTGTGATAAATGAAGGGGGGGGGGAGCTCCCTTTTATGGACACCCAGCCAGCCAGTAGCTATAAAATCCCTCTTAGTAGCTGTTCTCCAATTGCTCTACCTGTAAAGGGTTAAAAAGTCTCACTGTTGTGCATAGGTAAAAGGAAGTGAGTGGGCACCTGGCCAAAAGAGCCAATGGGAAGGCTAGAACTTTTGAAAATTGAAATAAGACTCCCCTTTTGTCTGTCTGTGGTGGTTCTCCGGGGAGAGGCGGACAGGACAGAGCTATGCTGTGAGAAGCTTGGGCCACGTATGAAAAATCATCAGTATCATACCTAGAAACTACGCATTTGAAACCCCAGATATTTAAGTAGATCAGGAAATGTCTAGGAAGACGTGATTAGATTTACCCCTTTTATTTCTTTATGGCTTGTGGATTCCTCTGTGCTAAACCCAGGTGCTTTTATTTTGCCTGTAATCTTTAAGCTGGACCTTAAGAAATCTATTCTTGATGCTTAATCCTTGGAGGGTTCCCCCAACCCCCAAATCTAGCAAATGCCTAAGTTCCCAGGGGGAATTAGCTTTCTTAGCTCTTCCCCAGAGGGGGTGTGTGAAAGGGCTTGAGGGTATCCCACAGGAAGGAATTCCCAAGTGCACCTTCCTGGGCTCTCAAAGTGGTTTTGCATTTGGGTGGTGGCAGCATCTACCAGTCCAAGGTCAGAGAGAAGCTGTATCCTTGGGAGTTTAATACAAGCCTGGAGTGGCCAGTATTAATTTGTAGAGTCCTTGCAGGCCCCCACCTTCTGCCCTTGAAGTGCCAGAGTGGGGAATCAGCCTTAACACAGCTCATTAGCAAATCTAGGACCCAACCTAGTCAGGAAGCTCCAGGCCCCACTTCTAACCTTTTGCTAGAATGTGAACTGTCTCCCCTTGTTCTTGGCTGTCTGTCTCCGGGCCAGTCTTTGCTCCATAACAATACTTTGCTCTCACTCCCTGAACACTTCACTTCGCTCCCCGCCTGGGACTTTGCCAAAGGTCTTTGAAATCTAAGTAATTACATCAGCTGATTCCCCGTCATCTACTAGTGTCACCACAGCCAAAAAATCCTCATAGATTAGCAAGTTTTCCTTTACAGAACCCCTGCTGGCTAGACCCGGTCACAGCACGACCTACCAGGTATTCGATTATTAATCCTCAGTCCAAGCCCTTCGCTAGGCCCAGAGCTACGGCTTACTGGTCAGCCAGCCCCATCTCCCTCCGAACCTGGCTGATGTCTGGGTACATTTACTACCCTCCAGTCCGGAGCTGTTCTTACAGCAGTTCCCTGGGTCTGGGAGCAGCAGCTCTGCTAATTCACGTTTACGCGCTCTGAACCCTTGGTTTGACCTAGCCACGGGGGCCTGATGACTTAGTGCATTTTAAATGATCGGTTTTGTCCGACCCCTCCCTCGCTGCTGGTGCCTCCCCTTTGCTGCCAGGAAAGAGCAGGTGGGAGGGAGGTGTCTCCACCCTCCTCAGGGGGGACGACTCATGCAAAGGAAGCATTCAGCATCTCAGCTACAGCCTGAATTGCTCCTTGTGCAACCAGCAGCCCCCTTCCCACACCTGTTTTGCTGCTGCTGCCCAGGCAGACATCTTGGATTAACCCCTTTAGCGAACTGCTCGTCCCACTCCGCTGGGGCCTGTCCCCTCCTCTGCTCCCTGGGGGAGCTACTGCGTGAGGCGCCGCCTGGACAGCCTGGATTTGTTTGGCTCAGAGCCGCGCCCAGGTGCTTCCCCCAGGCCCTGGTGGCAGACACCTCCTGGGACTCAGGAGCAGCAGTGGGGGATTGTCCTCCCCTGCAGCATCTCATGCCCAGACGAGGGCGTAGGTCCTGCCCAGCTCGGGACAAGGCAGCAGGGAAGATGGGGGGCAATTTCCCCCAGGAAAGCCACACAAGCCTTCAGCCAGTGGCTTGGGGAAGGACTCAAAGGCACAGGGGCCCTGCCCCATGCTCTGCAAGAACCACAGGCTCCAGGGCAGCTGACGCTTGCTAGATAAGTGTTTATTAAGGCACTAAAATCACGGTGGCTACACCACGTACTGCCCCCTACAGGCAGGGCAGCTCCGGGTGACGCAGCCAAGCTGCCAGCAAATGCATTTCCTAGGTCCTGTCGATGCCGGCTTCACAGAGGGCTCAGCTCCTTGCCCCACCAGTGAAGTAGCAGCTTCTGCAGGCACGGCGAGGGGCTTCCTCTTCCCCACGGGTTTCAGCTTCCCCCTCACCTCCGTGTTTGCAGAGTCCAGGTCAGTCCCACAGGGGCAGCAAGTCTGCTACTGCCTCGCCTGGGGACACTGCAAGGCCGGGAGCCGGGAAAAGCCTTTGTGCAGGGGCACCAGACAGCACGGGGGCAGAGACCCACCCCACCTCTCAGCAGCCCTCGGGGGGCTGTGGGGCCAGGCCCAGTGTGTAGCCCAGGCAGGACAGCAGCTGCGTGGTGGCAGGGAACAAGGCCAGTAGTATCCAGTGCAGCTATGGGGCTGGCGTGGACTAGCTCCTTCCAGGACAGCCAAGAGCAGGCACCAGGCAGGCCTAGGCTCGGGGACTGTACGTGTGCCCTGCCCATGAAGTAAGGGCTGCCTGCACAGCAAGCCTAGGGGCTTGCAGCAAGGCCAGGGCCCCTGATAAGGGGGAACAGAGCAGCCCTACAGGATCCCCCCACCCACCCCACAGCTTCCAGCCAGCTAGCAGCCTGGCCAGGTGAGAGGCACCAGTCCCATGTTGGGGGCGTGGGGAGGGGGAAAAGGGTGGATCCAGCTGGCCACCCCATAGGGTCAGAGCAGCCCTGCTCCAGCAAGCCTCTCCCCCCCTTGGGCTCAGCATGGGGTAGGTCCAGCCCCCAGGGGAGGTGCCTGGCTCCGTTGGCTGTGGGTACAGAAGGGAGGGGAGAGGTGGCCCCAGCACTGCCTGGTCCCCCTGTGGGCCCAGGTGAGACACCAGAGGGGTAGAGAACAGCCCAGACAGAAGACAGGCCATTGAGGGGCAAGAGAGCAGCAGGCTCCGCTTTGCCACCCAGGCAGGCCAGAGCAGGGCGCCGCCCAGGCCAGAAGTGGCACAGGGAGTGGCAGCTCCAGCCCCTGCTCCCTGGGGCCCCATGGAGCAAGAGAAGGGGCAGAGACAGGTGTGTGCAGGGCCAACGGGTGCAGTGTGGCAGCGGGAGCCTCCCCTTACACGTGGGAGAAGGCATGGCTCTTGCAGAGGGGTTTGTCCTTCTTGGAGTAGAACGTCTTCCCTTCCAGGCTGACCTGGCAGATCTAAGGAGAGAGCAGGAGGTCAACAGGGAAAGACCAGCTCTCCCTCCACAACACCCCATCCACACCCTTCCCCCCACACCCGGCAGAGACCTGCCGCAGCCCTCTGGGGGGGCACAGGGCAGCTGGAGCTGCCCCCAACACAGGCCAGCTCAGCGCAAAAAGCAGGTGCAGCCAGTCCTGCTCATGCCACCGCCAGCGAAGAGGCTGGCGCAGAGTGAGGAGCCCCCCCTGGCAGGGGCCAGCCCCATCGGCTCAGGGTGAGCAATAGCGCGGGGCCGCCGGGCGGCTCTTACTGCACACACGAAGCAGGTGTCATGCCAGCTGAATCCCAGCGCCTCCAGGAACCGGTCACCAGCATCGATCTTGAAGTCGCAGCCGCGGCATTTTGTGCCAAACATCTTCTCGTAGTCTGGGGAGAGAGTGGGCTGAGATAGGCCTCCCCAGAGCAACCCCCGGGAGAGCCGGGGGCTGGGGGGGAGTCCGGAGGTTGCTTTGTGGGTGGGTTTTATTTGTGCCTGGCTCTAACTGGGGCTAACGCTCAGGTAGTGGGTGGCCATCCCCTGCCCCATTTTAACAGCTCTGCCAGCGCCCCTCAGTCCCGACCCGCTGCCCCTGCCAGCCCAGCCCAGGGCTTCCCCAACGCCCCTCAGTCCCGACCCGCAGCCCCCTGCCAGCCCAGCCCTGAGACCAGGTTTGCGGAAGGGGCCCCAGGAGCCAGCAGCACGTCCCCATGCGCGTTTCCCTTCAGTCTGCGTGTGCTGCTGCTGCCACCGGCCCCCTCGCTTTGCGGAGGGGATTTCACTGCCGCCGAGGGCTGCCACAGCCAATCCCATCCCCAAAAGCCCCCCCAGGAGAATAGTGCAGGAAAACCAGTGTCTGTAGAATGGGGGACCCCATTTCCCAGGATGCCATGCAGCACTCTGCTTTGATGAGGTACTTCACTGTCATCACCATGGCAACCTGGGAGTTCTGGCACTGCCCAGCAGCCATCACTGAGGCCAGGCCGGCAGCGGAGGATGGGGGGGGCTCCCTGTAGAGGGGAGGATGCCCCTCCCTTTGCCAGGGCGGGAACCGCAGGGCATCTGGCTCAGGTGCTGCCTGCTTGGCTCCTGCTCTCTGCCCTGGCAGCAGCTGCTCGGAGAGTCCCATGCTGGGGGCGGCCCAGGGGCTGGAGCAGTAACTAGTGACCACAGCTTCCTCTCCCTACCCCACGCAGCTCTCAGCCCCACTGCGAGGCCACGGGGTGACATGGGGCAGCAGCAATCCCAGCATCCCTGGGGTGGGGAAGGGGCCAGGACACCCGCTACCTCTCTCGCAGTAGGGCTGCCCCTCCTCCATGTAGAAGGCGCGGTTGCGGATGGGAGTTCTGCAGGCAGCGCAGGTGAAGCACTGCACGTGCCACGTCATCTTCAGCGCATGCATGATCTCCTGGGAAAGGGAACGGCACCGTCAGCCTGGCCTCCCGCTGGGCTGCCCCAGAGCCCCTCCCCACCTGGCGCTCGCCCCAGAGTACCGCACCGCCCGGCCCCCGCCAGCCCTGCCCCCCGCTGGGCTGCCCCAGAGCACCGCACCGCCCGGCCCCTGCCAGCCTGGCCTCCCGCTGGGCTGCCCCAGAGCCCCTCCCCACCCGGCCCCCGCCCCAGAGCACCGCACCGCCTGGCCCCCGCCAGCCCTGCCCCCCGCTGGGCTGCCCCAGACCCCGCACTGCCTGGCCCACGCCCTGCCCCAGGGCCCCACGCCTGCCCAGGCTGCTGGACGCCCCCTAGCTGCCAGGGACCGGACCGGGGCCCCAAGGGGGGAGGGCTCCACGCAGACAGACTCACCCCACCAATCTTCTTCTTGCACTTGGCACAGCTGGGGGCGTAGCGCATGTCGTAGCACTTGGGGCAGAAGACCGAGCCCTTCTCCTCAAAGAAGCCCCCCTCGTCCAGCACCTTCCTGCACTGGCAGCACATGAACTCCTCCGGGTGGTAGTAATGCCCCAGGGCCACCAGGTAGCGTCCCCTAGAGGCGGGGCAGGGGAGAAGTTAGCATGGCTGAGCGCTACGTGAGCCAGCTGCCCCCACAGCCCAGCCCAGCGGGTTCATTCCTCCCTCAGGAAGCGGGAGCTGCCAGGCCACTCCCAGGTGACCAGCAGCCCCTGCACATGGCGGAGGGGCCCCGTGCCACTCACCTGATGACCTTGTTGCACTGGTAGCAGATGGGGGTTTTGCTGGTGCCCTCAGAGGGCTGCTGCGCGGCCTGGACGATGGAGCTGCGGTTCTGCATGGGCGTGGGCATGGCCGGCTGGCTGTGTTTGCTCAGCACGGTGCTGGTCTTGTCGGGCGCATAGCGCTCAGCAAAGGAAGGATCCACAGCCCAGGGGGGGCGGCTGGCAGGGCCCAGAGCAGCTAGGGGCCTGGGAGCTGCAGAACCTGTAACAGTCCCCAGAGGGATTCCCAGGTGATACAGCTGCGCTCGGCTAGCCTGGGGCAGAGCGTGGAAACAGGCACCTCAGCCCCACCCCTCAAGGGGCTGGCAGAGAAGGATCAGCCCCTAGCCTGGCCCAGGCCCCCAGCATGCACCCCACTGCGGGCACCAAGGCCTCACTCTGCCCCACAGCCGCAAGAGACGGCGCCATGCAGTGCCCATGCCCAGCACCCCCTGCTTACCGTGATCAGGCTCCACCTTCAGCGCCGCCACCGCAGACGGGTCCAGCCCAGACACCTGGCTACAGAACAGCCAATTAATGCAGTTGCCAGCTGGCCACCCCCCACCCCTCACCCACAGGCCTGGATGGGGCAGGAGCCCAGGGCCTGGCGCTCTCCTACCCCAGCAGGGGCTCACCCCAGGCAGCCACCCCCCCCATCCTGCTGTGCGGCAGCACCCCCTGGTGGCTGGTTTGGTTCATCAGTGACCCAAGATTGCAGAGCGGGGGGCACTTCCTGCTCTCCGGCCCAAGGCGAGGAGCTGCAGAACCAACCCTGGAAGGCTGGTGCCCTGAGCAGCCACGCGGAGTCCCCACGGTTGTGAGAGGACCAGCTGCCCACTCACTGTGGGGATCAACCCCCCCCTTACACTCACTCACCCTGGGGTAACATGGCCCAGTCCCACCTCCTCACAGGCCCTGCTGCTCCAATGGGACTGGAGAAGCTGCCCGCTCACTGTGGGGATCAACCCCCCCCTTACACTCACTCACCCTGGGGTAACATGGCCCAGTCCCACCTCCTCACAGGCCCTGCTGCTCCAATGGGACTGGAGAAGCTGCCCACTCGCTGCTCTACCCATTAGGCCCAGCCCCCCACAAGGGGTTTTTCTTGGACTCTGGTTTCTTCCTCCCTGTTGGCAAACCCAGCAACCCCTGTCCACAGGGAAGGGGTCCCATGAGGGGCCTGACAGCCCCTGACCCCAGGCACCCAGCTGGCAGGATGCCCAGACATGTCCCTGGTAGGATGCCTGACAGGACAGAGCAGCTGGCTGCAGCCCTGCTGGGAGATGCTAGGGGTGAGGGGAGGCACCAGCCCGCCTCCGGCAAGGGATGAGCAGAACGCACAGGCCCTTCCAGGCTGCAGGGGGGTAGAGAGCTTACCCCCAGCTCACGACAGTTCGGCCTTGCAGCTCTCAGCCTAGGCCTGGGGAAGGTGACAGGACGGGGTTGGGGGGGAACTCAAAGCCACCCCTTCCTCACCTCTCACCCCAGAGCCTCTCCAGCCAGCTCACAGGGGCCCAATCCCCAGGCCCAGGGACAGCTGGGTACAGCCCCTCCCTGAGGCAGCACTGGCTGCTGGAGCTGTGCCTGGCAGCCCAGAGGAGTCAATGGACAGCACCCTACGCAAGCCCCAGGGTGCACTGGAGCTGGGTTTGCTGCAGGGCGGGGGCCAGCACAAGGGGGAAAGGCTGCCAGGCTCTGCACACAGCAGAGCAGAGAGGTTCCCCCCGCTGCTGCAGCTCAGCCCGAGGGGCGCAGCATTATGCTGGGCTGCAGGCCCCAGACGGGGCCCAGGGCGCCCCAGGCACCCCCGCAGAGCTGGCAGCTAGTGCCCTAGCCAGCCCCTCCTGCCAGCAATGACGACTAGGAGCCAGTTACGAGAACAGGAATCTTTATTGTGCTACAGAAGGGTCCAGCGAGCAGCTGTGCTGGGCAGACCCAGGGCCCAGCCCCAGCCCACTCCCCAACACTCGGCCCACCGAGAGCACAGGTCACATCACATCAGCCCTTGGGGCGCACTGCAAGCCCATCACGGCAAGGCAATGGGCTCAGAGGGGCCCGCCCCACGGCACAGAACCCAGCAGCCTGGGCTCGCTCCCAGAGCCCTTCGCCACCCACCAGGTCACCTCTGCTGGGCCAGGCAGGTGGACGTTCAGTCTAGACCCACCCTCCAGCCTAAGGTCCCCGTCTAGTCTGGGTAAGTGAGGAGACAGCCCCAAGGAGGCGCTGGGTGCAAGCCAGGCCCTCACACGATGAGCACAGCCAGAGGGCATCTGGGAACAGCAGCCACTCAGCCTGGGCAGCTCATGGGAACAGGACGCAGCTGGCCCCAGTGCCACAGGCCCCCCGTGGGAACACAGGCCCAGAGGACACTCCAGGCAGCAGTCCCAGCTCCCACTTGCCCAAGGTTTACCCTGGGCAGAGCGAGGGCAGTGTAGCCACCCCAGGGGGCTCGGGCTCTTGGGGAAGCCTAGCGTGACAGGGCAAGGACACGCAGCAGTGGAGTCCCTCTGCTCCCCTGGGGTCTGAGGCCAGGGCCCCGGTGCTGACAGCCTCCATCCCAGCCTGCTCAGTGCCACACAATGCGTCCTGCCCAGGGCCGGCCCCTCCCCAAACCAGGTAGAGCAGACCGCACGGCGCAAGACGCTCCCAGCTGGGTACGTTTAGGAGCCAGGCGGATGCCCCTCCCCAGGCGAAGGCATGTGATGTGGCCGCGCCAGCCCAGGGCGGAGAGGTGCAGGCTCCCAGCACAAGGCCAGGCCCTGCTCAGGATTTCACGTTCAGAGAGACGGCGGAGCGCTGGTGGTGCCAGTCACGCAGGCCAGTGTAGCGAGGGCTCTGAAGCTCAGTGACAAACTTTTCTCTGAAAGGAAGGAAGGAAGGAAGGAAGGAAGGAAGGAGACGGACAGAGATGGGGAGGGAGGAGGAGAGGTTAACGCCAGAGGGAGGAAGAGGCTCCATTGGCAGAAATCAGGACAAGAAAGAGCAGCCACATGATATCATGCAACCAACCGGGGAGGGCGAGCGCCAGGACCCCTGACCAGCCTCTCCAGCAGAGGCTAAAGGCAGCACGAGGGCCTATGCGATGGCAAGGCCAGGCGAGGGCCTGCCAGCAGGGAGGCCGGTTTAGCCTCAAGGCCAGGAGTGGCAGAGTCCAGGGCAGCAGGGACAACCCCCAGACAGGCACCCATGCGGTAACCCGAGTGCCCACAGCCCTTACCTGGCTTTTCTAACATGCTCATCATCTGGATCTTGCACTGAGATCAGCAGGAGAGAAGAGACAGAGAGAAAAAGTCACGGTTGGACACCCCCCGAGGGGGAAAGGAGGAAGCCCACAAGCACCAACCCTCGGCCCCAACAACTGGCTCCCGCCGAGCCCGCGGGCCACTCCTGCCCCAGCCAGCTGCGCGGCGAGGGCTAGACTGAGGCAATACAAGGTGTCCGGAGTCAGCCAGACTCTGTGAGCAGAAGGGACTGGTCTGGGGCAGGCCCACAGAGCACACAGGTGGAAGGCACCTGGCACGCTGCTGGGAGCCTGCCCGCCAAGGGCAGCCCATCCCACACAGCTGCCCAAGAGCCGTCTGCACTCAGCTCTGCAGGGAGACTGGCTACTCCGTACCCTGCAGGCCACCAGCCGGCCCCCGGCAAAGAAGGGTGCCAGGCCTGACCAGTCCCATCAGAGCAGGGCTGCCAGCCAACCCAGGCCTGGCGTCCCATCCATCAGCCTGCACGTGCCAGGACCCAGAGAGAGGCACTTACTGAACTCTGTGCCCGTGAGGTGGGCCAGGATGCGGAAGGAGCGGGACTGGGTTGTGCCAGTGCGAGGCTGCCAGTCCTCCGTATCCTCAATCAGCCGCTTTTTGCTGGAGTCATTGGGCAGGCCGGTGGGGGGGCTCATTAGCCGCAGAGCGTGCCTGTGCGCAGACAGAAGGGCAGGACGCTCAGCCAGCACGCACGGCATACCCCTCGTCACACAGGACAGGGAGGGCCTGCCAGCAGAACCCCGTGTCCCCCTCCCCCGCTGCAACCCACAACAGGGTCTGGGCAGCCCATCCCCATGGGGCACATCACTCGGACACGAGCCAAACACCCCCCTTTTCCCACGGGTGTCCCCTCACTGGCTGGGCAGCCCGCTGACACCTTCCCTCAGGGGCAAGCAGCTCGGGGCCCAGTAACACAACAGCACAACATGCCAATGAGCAACAGACACCGAATCCCCCCCCCTTACTCATCCTCCATGTAGGAGCGGCCCAGGTCTCCACGGGGCTGAGTTTTCCCCTCTGGCGGGCTGGGGCCGGCACCGACCCTGGGGCCAGGAGAGAGGCAACAAGAGCACGGGTCAGTCAGGTGAAAATCCCAGCCCCGGCGCAACCAGGGAAAGGCCTCTGCTGGCAGCGGAGCCCTGTGCTGGGCCATGACCTCTCCAGGCACAGGCTGCTCCACTGCCCGCAGGTTACAGAGCACGTGCCTGGGCAAGGGACACCCTCCCACAGCCACTGGCCAGTGACACCCAGCTGCTCTCTGCAGACACCTGCCCTGGTTGCGGAGGGGTGGAGCAGCATCAGGGTCCCGAAGCCCCCTCCCCTGTAACTGCCCCAGCCAGGCCCTGCCTGGAGTCAGCACCATGCTCCCAGAGGAGGCAGCTGCTCCCCACTCAAGGTCAAAGCCAGGGAGGGGCAGCAGGCCAAGCCCAGGCAGCCTGTGGGTGCTGGGTCGGGACGTTCCCCTCAGCTTTAATTTGCTGCCCCCAGCGATCAGACTAGTCCTGAAATCTCCTCCCTTGGGCAAGGAGCGACCCCCTTGGCCAGGAACCCTCCCTCTGCACAGGGCCACCACCCAGCCACACCCCAGCATGGCACTTGGGGAGGGGACCAGACAGATACAGGGGTCGGCTCTAGGGGACACAGAGGCTATAGGTCCCGCCCCTCCCTGAGCAGAGAGGAGGGACGCAGCAAGGCAGCAGGATGGTTCTAGAGACCAGAGGGGGGTGGGTACTAGCCCAGCGACCCAGGGGAGGGGAGGGGATGCGGAGAAGAGGAAAAAGGCTTACTGACTTGTCAAGGTTCTGCACCTGCAGCGTTGGGGGAGGAGAGAAGGAGAAGAGGAAAGGAGGGAAGAGAGAGATTAGCCCCACTGCACCCACAAGAGACACTTGCAGAGCGAGACTGAGAAAGGCCCAACCCTCCCTACACCCAGCCCTCACTCGGACCCCACCCGGGCGGCTCTGGCTGCCATCTGCCGGGCCGGAGGAGAGGGTGCCCCAGAGCACAGAGTCAGCAACAGATCACAGCACATCGCCCACTACAGACCGGACCTGGCCAGGGGTTCTCTGGGGCACCAAGTTCAAGGGCTGGGTCAGGGCTCGGGAGTGGCTGGCCGCCCAGCTCTCTGCAGCCAAGCGCCAGGCTCCCGGTGGAGCATGGGAAAGGATCCCAGCTTGGCGAAGTAACTGCACAGTGCAGAGATGAGGGAACCAGTTCACAGGCCACACGCAGGAACCCCAGAGCTCCCCACACCAGCTCTGGCAGCTCAGCTCAACCCTGGGGGGACCCTGCTGCACCCCCACCCTCAGCATGCCCAGGAGAGCCAGGCCAGGCACATGCTGGTGGAGGCGGCACAAAAGGAGCCCCCAGCTCAACAGAACAGCCTGCAGCTCCACTGCACAGCCACTGCCCTCCCCAGATGGGTAGGAGAGCCCACGCCCGGGGAGTCCCAGGTACCCTGCCAGCAGCTGTTCAGGCGCGGGGGGCACCCGCAATAGCCAGTCAGCTGGCAGGAAGGCTCCAGGCTGGGCTCTGCTGAACATGCCCTGGCTCCTCAGAGAGTCTGGCAGCCAGAGCCCCATGGCCCCCCCCCGGAAGAGAACCCTGCCCACGGCAGGAAGGGGAGAGGGAGGAGCGCAGGGCCAGCGAGGCAGGTCGGCCAGTCTGTGTGAACAAGGTGTGCGAAGGGGCTGCTGCTTTTTTGCACTGCAATACCAGAACCAGCCACCAGGGGTCACTGAAACACCAGCCATGTAGATGCTTCCCCCAGCTGTGGGTGCTGCTCCCCAGAGGGGGCGCCAGCCCAGGCCCTGCCAGCGAGCGGCCCTGGCTCGCGGGGGCTCATGGCATGCACACGAGACATCCAACATGCAGGGTGCAGCACGGCCAGACGCAGGCAGGGCCTCAGGGTGGGAGCGACCAGGCCCGGCCTGCAGAGCAGGGTCCAAGCCCAGCCGGCCAGTCTGCAGTGCAGTGCAGTGTGACGGACAGCAACATACCCATTGTGCTGGGGGGTGCAGGCAGGGGCCGTGTACGTCACAGGTTTCGTCACCAGCCCAGGCAGCGAGTTGGGTGCGGGGCTGGCCCCAAAGGGCCGGGCCGTTTTGTTGAGGGTGGTGCTAGGAACGAAGTTATATTTCGGGGGCTGAGAGCAGGGGAATGACTCCTGAGCGGGAGACAAAACACAGCACACAGGCTTGCACATCAGGCAGCATGCGAGGAGCACCTAGCAGCCCCAGGCCAGTGCCCAAGAGCAGGGGCATCCCGTGGGGCAGCCATGCTAGAAAGCCAGGCCCATGCCTGGCCTCACAGGTGTGTCCAAGGGGGACAGCCTCTGGCACCTTGGAGAGCGCTCTGGGGTGGCACTCAGCCACCAGCTGCTTCTGGGCTCTAGCCGGTGCTGCTGTGTGCCTGCCTGGCACCCAGCAAGAGGCACAGAACAGCACCATGCACTGGGGATGAAGGGAAGCCGTGAGCCCAGGAACTAGGTCCGGGGGGCACAATAGCGAATTAGTGACAAGGAGGAGACACCTGGCCGAACGCACGCGGATGCAGGCCCCGCGGGACAGGCAGACTGCTGATGCGCTGCACTATACCACCTGCCCACACCATGCACCGGTGGCCTGCCCCACAGCCCAGTGCCAGGGAAACTCCAAGGCAGTGAACAAATACTGAAGGCGGGAGGCAGCTTCACGGCTGGGTCCAGCCCTGCCCGGCCCCTCATCGGGACAGCGCTTTGAGCAAGCCCCTGCAAGAGGAGACCAAAGCCCTGGTTCCCAGCAGGATCTGCGCTGGGAGGCGCATGGCCAGGCACCTAGCTCCCTGTGGGACGCCCATTGGCCTGCTGCAGAGGGCCCTTTGGAGGGAGGGGTCAGAGGTCACAGTGCCCCGTTACACCCCTCCTACATTCTGGGGTGGAGTGACTGGCATCTGCCCCGACCCACAGCCAACCATGCCTTTGCCACCAGGAACCCCAGCACCTGGTGCCCTCCAAGAGCAGCCCGGGGCTAATTCCAGAGCCTCCAGAAAAGGGCCCAGAGACAAGTTCTGCTGTCAAAGCAACGGGGACCCCCAGCCCTACGCGCCACGAGGCAGAGCTGGTGCCCACAGCCTCGGGGATAAGAGCAGCACATACCTTGTGTGGCTTCCCCAGGAGGCACTGGACTCTGCAGGAGAACAGATGGAGCTGAGGTGAATAGACCAGACCCGTCTCAGGCTGGGCTCTTCCCCCTCCCTGACCCAGGCCCAGGCTGACCCCTCTGCCAAACCAAGCACGGGCTCTTTATGGGCTCTGTGGGGCGGGACACAAACCTGTAGGCTCCGAGAGAGGCAGCCCACCCCTGCAGAGTGGGGCATGGGCATCAGAACTGGGTGCAGGGGCTAAGGAGGGGACCATGCGTGGGCGGTGGGGGTCCCTGTCCCAGGTGAGAGCAGCGCGGGCATTACCTGCTCAGGCTGAGGGAAAGCTGGTCTCCGCAGGCGCGGATCTTGTTCTGCGCTTCGATGTGAGTCATGCTACTGGTGTTCTCCCCATCAATGCTCAGCACCCAGTCGCCCACTCCCACGCCGGCCTGGGCTGCCTTGCCACCAGGGGTCAGCTGCAGGGCAGAGCCAGAGAGTCAATCACATGGCACAAGCTCCCCAGGTGCTGGGAGGGGTGGCAAGAGCCAGAGCCGCTCCCTGGAGCAGGACAGTGCAGGAAGGAGGCTGCTAAGGACACAGGTGCTCAGGGATGCTGTGCTGCAGGGAGAGGAGAGCGGAGCCACACACAGCCCTCGCGGGGGCTAGGGACGCTGTGCTTCAGGAGTCCTGTCTTTCAGCTACGGCCAACCCTGAGCATGCCTGAGCCAGGGGCCCTACGGCGCCAGAGGAGGGCGGTCAACTCCAGAGCCAGCCAGGGCCAGCCTCCCCGAACTCCTCCAGCTGGACACAACGCTCAATCTCCAGGCCTACGGGGGCCCGGCTGTGCACTAACAGTGCTGTCTTCCACCCCAGAGCTGGGGATGTTTTGGGGCTGGGGAGACCTCTGCTTTCGCAGCCAGCCCCAGGCCCCTGCACCATGTTGGGAGATGCCCATCTGCCAACACCCCCCAATCAGGTGCAGTGCCGCTTGGTCTCCTGGCCCCGCCCTCACTGCCAATGCATAGCTCTTGAGTGGGCTCCTTCCCCCGCCCCCAATGTAACCTCCACACTGAGCAGGGCAACGCCTGTAGCTGGAGAAGCTGCAGCGCTGGGATTGGGCAATGCAGGGCCCTGGATCCAGCTTCTGCTTGGGATCTGGAATTGAGGACCAGGGAGATGAGCTTTCTGCACTGCGCTCCGCACTCCTGAAGGCAGCAGAGCGGCTGTAGCAGCCTCGCTCCCGGGGACCCGGGTTGGAAATGGAGCGCCAAGGCAGCTCTGAAGTCTGTGCTCCCCCTGCTCTGAGCATCTCCGCTAGCAGGCCTTGATCCTCCCCTGGAAAAAGCTGCAAGTCCCACCTCCGGCAGCCGTGCGGGGCCTCACAGCAAGCACAGATCCAGGCACTCGCTGCACTGACGACGTGTTTGCAGCACAACCCCGGGGGCTTTAAGACCCCTTTGCAAGTCACCATTCACGAAAGCATCCATCCTCTGGAACACGAGTACAATGACACCTCCCTCTCTCTCCCCCCCTCCCCCCCCAGTGTGAGGGGTTTAAGGCTGCAGGATGTGGTCTGACCCGAGACCTCAGGCAGACAGAACGAGCCACATCTGCAATGCCTGGGTTCAGCTGGTCGGTTTGGGGGGTGTACACAACCCAGTGCAGATGTGAGCTGCACCCCGTGGGTGAGACCCCGGCTACCCACAGGAAAAGCCAGGCCCCGGGTCCCAGTGTCCGTGCCTTTGAGGTTCAGGAACAAGTGGAGGGGCAGGGAGAGAAGCACTAGCGGCCCTCGTGCCGGCTCCGCTCGCAGGGACAGCAAGGCAGCGCAGTTCCAGGTCTGCATTAGCTCTGGCACACAGCAGGGGAGGGGGGCCGCAGAGGGGCTGAGGCATCGCCTGCACCAGTTACCCAGGGGCAAGCTGCCCCTTCCCCTGCGGGAGCCGCTCCTGGCTCCGCCGCTAGCTCCCAGCGCCACCCGCTGACACGAGGAGGGGAGTTTGCTAGGCAGGCCAGGGCAGCACTCACCGCCCACCCCACACAAGGAACAGGCAGGCCACAGAACCAATTCTAGGGGCTCAGTCGCTTCCAGCCTCGCCAGACTGTTCTCCCCTCCTCTACCATCCACGGCTTGTAGGCAAGGCCAGGGCAGGAGGGGGCACGCACCTTCTCCAGCTGGTGCCAGCTGCAGGGCCCCAAGCTCCCAGGGCAGAAGTTGGGGGCAGGGCTTGCCAGAGAAACCAGGCGCCTGGTGTTTACACTCCCCTCCCCCAGGCCCACTGGCGCCGTGCAGCCCCACAGCAAGGGCCCAAGCCCCCGGCCAAGGAACCGGCCCCAGCGTGGGCAGGAATTGCGCTAGCGCGCCAGGGTCCCTGGGGAGAGCCAGGGAAGTGAGTCAGAGCCTTCCCTAACGCAGCCCATGTGTCACTCGCTCCGCCTTAGACCTGCAAACCACAGGCATTTCCTAGGCTGCGTCTGGGCGGGAGGTGCCTGAGCAGACCCCAGGAAGCGCTCCTCTCCTGCTACGCGGAGCCCATTCCTCTTCCTCCGGCAGCAGGCGGAGACGTTACCTCATCCCCAGCCCGGGGCAGGGAGACATTAACCCTGCTTCAGTGCCGGCAACATTTCTTCTGCTCCCAGCCCTGCACAGGGCCCGGTGAGCGGCCAGGCCTCATGCACAGGGGCACCCAGAACCAGCCAGGCTGCAGTCACAAACCCCCAAAAGCAGGGCCCTGGGTCAGCCCCCCTCAGCGTCCAGAGCTGGGGCACGCCGCTCAGCGGACAGGGGACACCGCTAAAGCAGGCCCCACTCCCTCCCTGCCCCAGAGACCGTGGGGCAGTCAGGTGCAGGCACAAGCGGCTCTGAAAGGCACTGTGGTAATGAGATGAGGCATCAGTGCATGAGCAGGCGGCCAAAGCCACCCCCTGTCGCCTCAGCTGCCTGGATGGGCAGGGAAGACTCTGCCTGCCAGCTGCAGGGTGCCAGGAGCAGGTGCACAGCACTTGCCATGCCCTTCCACCCCCGTGTGACCCCATCGCAGCTCCAGGATGCTGGCATGGAGACAAGCGGTGATACACGGCCTGGAGCCACTCCTGCTCCTCTGGGCTGGGACGCTCATGGGCCCTGCATTAGGACCAAATATTGCCTCACATCCAGTGCAACATGAGCATAAGAGGGCATGGCACCAGGAGCCCAGCTGAGTCGAGGGCTGGAAAATCCCAGCTGCCGACCAGACAGACACCCCCTTGCCTTCTCTGCACAGGGCCTTGGGGGCCAGTCACTGCACAGCACCACATGCTGACAGCCATGTGCTGTACTGGACACCAGGCCTGGCCTGAGCAGGGGGTCCAGCCCCCAGCCCCATTCCCTTGCTGCCACGAGTCAGCCTTGGGGGTCGCTGGT
Organism: Emys orbicularis; assembly: GCF_028017835.1. NCBI lineage: Eukaryota > Metazoa > Chordata > Testudines > Emydidae > Emys > Emys orbicularis. The sequence continues at coordinate 113,344,878 of NC_088690.1, read as the reverse complement.
GGCAGCAGTGGGATGTCAGTGCAGATGAGCCCCAGGGGACTGGCAGCACTGGCCCCACACCATGCCGCCTGGCTGCAGCAGCGGGAGAGGTCTTCAGAAGGAGGGCACCCTCTCCTCAGGCAGGTCTGGTGAAGTGGGTAGAAAGCATCAGCCCAACCCTGGACAAGCTGGTTACAGGGCCGCCCACCAGCACGCTGGCGTCCCCACTGGCAGCAACAGCCATTCTCCCTTCCCAACCCCCCCTCAGCTCTCCAGCTGCTGCCTCAGCCCATGGGGGAGCTTGGGAGAGACCCTTGCAGGGCTTCGGAAAACAGATGCCCTCACGGGCCAGGACTGCCAAGGACACTGCTGGGCAACATGGGCACAAGCCTGCACTTGCTGAGAGCCAAGCAGCTGCCAGGCACAGGAGAAGGGTCTCCCACAGTGCCCAGGAGAGCAGCGGGTTCCAGGGCTGGGCTGGCTCAGGGAGAGCATCGCCCAGGCTGTGCTGGGGAGGTGGAAGGTCCCTGCTCCTGCTGAGTGACGTGCAAGCTAGCCAGAACCCTCCCCCATTACACACAGAGCTCCCACCTCCCCAGGCCAGGCAGGAAGTTCGCAGCAAGCTGTGCTGGAGGGGCCATGGCTAGGGGACGCCCTGGTAGCCGGGCCTGGCCCTCTGTCCAGACTATGAAGCTGGGGGAAGGCTAAGTCTTCCATTTCCTGCCGAGTGGGTGAGCTCCCCAACATGGCTGCACTCACCATGCTGCCAGCCCCTCCCTTCCCCAGGCAGGGGGCCCGTTCAGCACATGCTGAGCACCCAGGGTGCTTTGCGCCTGCAGCCATGGCCAGCTCTGCCCACGGGGGGCAGACACCTGAGCTGGCCATGTGCACCTGTGTTCCGAGTGAGCCACTGGGGGGTGGAGGAGTCCAGGGATTCCCCCCACTTGGCTCTCCAGCCCAGGGGACTCACTTGGGTCATGGGACTGCTGTGCCAGGAGTGTCCTGAGGCCCTGGCACACCCACCCTGCTGACAGCAAGGGCATATTTTTATCCTTTCTGTACCTGACCTCAGCATCTCTCCTTCACTGCCTGGGAACAGCTGAGACCGCCAGGCCTGAGTCCCCCACCTGCTCCCTTCTCTCACCCACCATGGTGTGCGCACACACACGGGTCTGAGGACGCTCTGCCTGTTGAGCCGCAGGCAGCTCCTCCAGCCCCTCACCTCAGGCACCCACAGGCCTGCCTCGAGGGAGGAGGAGGTAGGCGTGCAGTGTGAGCACCCTGTAAGCATGGGGCCACCAGGCAGAGCCCTGGCTGTGACCCAGTTATCGCTGCCTCCCATGTCAGCAAAGTTGCCCACAGCCAGCCTGAGGGGAAGCCAGAGCCCCTGCTCGTTAACTGGGAAGCATAACAAGCCATCCACCTCCTCCCTGCAGCACCAAAGCCCAAACAAGTGCTCAGCTCCCTATTCCCCTCCCCCAGTCTCTCCCCTTCAGCACTGACCCGGCAGTCCCCAGGGGTGGGGGGCAGGAGAGGCAGCACCCACCTCCCTTCATGCCAGAGCTACATGCCTCCAGCTGCCCCAGTGCAGCGGCCGTGCTCCAGAGCCCACCCACTGCAAGGAGAGAAGTCAGCCCAGGCAAGGCCCTCAAGGAGCCTGTCTACAGGTGAGTCAGTGAGCCCAGACAGGCCTCGAACCCCAGGCCACTGGAGGCCTCATGGCCAACGGGGATGAGTGTTCTCTGGTCCCTACCGGCTGGGCCGTCAGCTCCCCCAGTGCAACTTCTCCAGCCCCCGCCCCAGGGCTGCACCCCACCAACACCACGCACTGTGCGGGGATGGTGAATGGCTGCTCTGCAGCTCAGATTCCCGCAGGGACTGCACCATGCCTGGGGAGTCACTGCGCTGGCAGGGCACTGGCTCTGTTACAGGCTGCCTGCGAAGGGCAACCAGCCCAGCAACAAGCTGCCAGGTGGGAGAAGCAGGAATGCTGGCTCACTTGGTCACAGAACCCAAGGGAAACAGAGGGACAGGGCATCAGCAAGAGAGCAGCACCCAGTGAGCCCCAGGGAGAAAGCAGAGCTTCTTGCTGCATGGGCCATGGATGGCTCCAAGGGGCCCCCCCAACACAAAGCACACCAGCCCCTCAGCAGAGGGTGGGATAAGGGGGTCATGCTTCTCCACAAGAGGTGGAAAAATTCCCCCTGGCCCAGGAGCACCAGGCCTGGCTACAGGCAAGGGGAGCTCTGAAGGACGGGGCACACGGGCGGGTCGCTGGCAGGCAGCACTGAGGGGCCAAGGAAGTACCTGGGCACTGCAGAGCAAGGCAGCACCTGGGGGTGCCATTAAGCAAACTGCTCTAGGCTCAGCTTCAGCCTCGCTGCCAAGCCAAGCGAGGGAGCTGGTCTGGACAGGGCCTGTCAGCGCCAGTGGAGGCCGCCTTTTGGGCCAGCTGGCAGCCAGTGAGCAGGGGCAGGGCATGGGGTGGTACAGACACTACAGCCTCGAGGACGAGGAGCAGGGATGTTTCCAGAGAAGGGGTGAGAAGACAACAGCAAATCCACTCGCCAGGACACTGACACCTAGCAACCAACAACCCAGAGGGAGATGGACTCCCTCCTCCCCCACACACCCCCAGCTTGAGATCAGAGGACTGGAGGGGTGTGAGACGGCGGATGGGGGTGTTGCTGGAAGGAGTCAGGGCTCTCCCTCCATCTGATCTCCTTGGTCAGACCCCAGCTCAGACAGACGGAGCTTGAACCCAGGGGTTCCCTTTAGCTTGGCTGGGCTCGCCAGACTGGACTCTGCTTTACCCTTCATGTCTCTGGACTCTCCTAAGGGCTTCCTAGGTTGGGTCCAGTTAAACCCGCCAGTTGAGAGAGTGCTGTGTGCGCATCACTGCCCATGCCGGGCAAGGTGCATTAATCCAGACGAGCAGGCAAATCTCCCCAGGGTCCGTCTCAGCTGGACATGCTGCCCAGAGCGCACAGTGCAAAGCAGTGCACCCCCAGCCCGGGGGGGAAGTTTGCCAAAGACAGTGTCTGGGCCCCAGCACCTGGCCTGGGATTAACATGCCCCTGAAGGAAGCTGCACCTCCATCAGGGCCACACTCTCCAGGGCTCATAAAACCCAAACCCTAGGGCTGGCTGACCGCAAGCCAGGAACTGGCCTCCAAGCTGGCCGGAAGAGATCCCTGCCGCTTTGCCTTTGCAGCCCTCTGGCCCCTTGGAACAGCAGGGACTCATGTCAGGCAGCGCTGCTCAGGAAACCCCCCTCCCCCAGGCGTTCAGAGGAGCTGAGCGTAGGGCCCAGAGTGGTGCTGGCTAGCACAGCCCTGCGCCGCCCTCCTCAGCACTTCCCATGCAGGGCCCCTTGGAGCCGACGGGGGGCCGGGTGGGGAGGGGGCTCTGGCTCCAGGAAGCAGCAGCTAGGCTCTCTGCAGACCCCTCTGCCTAGACAGGCCCTGGTGCGCGCAGGCAGCTAGCCAAGAGACATTGTCTAGAACACGAGTTGAGGCTGTCTCTGCAAGGAGCCTACCGAGCACCCGCAGGGGCCAGTGGGCTGCAGGCAAACACCCCACAGGGCTGGGGCAGCACAGACAGTCAGAGCCCCCTCCTCACCCTCACCGCAGGCTCACTGCTGTGCACATGGGCTGCCTGACGTACAGCCGCAGCACGCGGGAGGGAGCCCTCACAGAGCCTGCTCCTGCCTCCAGCTTGTTGGGAAAGTCTCCATCCGCCAGCATCGCAGAACAGACACTCCACATTCCAAGGCTTATAAGGCAATTCCACACCGAGGGCCTTCTGCCAACAATCCAGTGACAGGTTCACGAGCGCCCTGTGCCCAGGCAGGACTGGGACCCCGTGGGGGGCAGCTTGCAAGGCCATGGAACCCCTCCCCACCCAGAGGCAGGGCCTGGGCACAAGGACCTGGCCCAAAGAGCCTTGAATGGCAAGGCCAGGGTGCAGTTACTGCTAGGCACCGATTCACAGCACCAGCTCCCTGTACTGCTCCGTGCCAGCCTGGGCCACAGGGGAGCACAGTCCTTGGCTTCCTCATGGCTGCCAACAAAACAGGGTGGGATGGGGCACCTGGCCACTAGGAACAGCACCAATACCCAAAGGGGTTTCCTCCAGATACTGCCACCCTGATTCCAGCACAGCTGCTCCCCCCAACGGCTCTAAGGCACAGAGCACATGGCTCGAGAGGGGTGGTCTCACCCACCTCCGAGTTCACCAGCAGCACACCTACCCCCAGTCCAGCCCTATGTTACTGAGGCAGCCCTCCTGCGCAGCACCCAACGCTGCAGGGGACAGATCCAGAGCTAGGGGCTGGCAGAGGGGACCCAGGGCAGACTGCAGAATGAGACTGCCAAGAGCCAGGAGAGGAGGTGGCTCTGCAGGATGGTCCCCAGGAAGAAGTAGCCGAGAACAAATAGGCTCAGCGCCCTACAGCAGCTTATCTCAAGGCCTGAGCCAACCCCAGGCTGTGGGGAGCCCTGCCCCAGGAGCAGAGCCCAACCCCACAGGGCTGGCACACAGCACAGCCCCTGAGCAGAACGGCAGGTGACAGTTCATCCCACAGCAGCACCCTGCCCCTGAGCTCCAGGCTGGCCCAGCTGGGAGCCACTGACTCACTTCTGAGCAGGAAGGCAGCCCCACTTTCTACAGGCAGCAGCAAGACAGACCTCACCATCAGCCTGGCCTGGAAACCACCACACCAAGACCCTGACCCACTGGCAGGATGCCCAGCATCCCTGCTCTCGTTGAGGACAGCAGAACCTAGACACGACGGGAAGAGACCAGGTGAAGGGCTCCAGGAGGGGAGCTGCCCCTTCCCCCACCAGACACATGGGAGCAGGTCTGGGTGAAGAGCCTTGTCCTGACAATGGCCAACCAGCCCCTCCACACAGCCCAGATGGCACCTCCTACTTCCACAGCTCCCTTGTGCCCAGGGCCCTTCACTGGCGGCACATCCCCAGCATGACACAGACGAAGGGCATCCCTCTGCCCCCCATTGCTCAGGGCCCATTTGTTAGATGAAGGCACCTCGATGCAGGGACCTCAGCTTATTTTGGGCAATGCAGCCAAATACCCAAATGCAGCAGCAGCGCCCCCCAGCAGCTCCAGGTAGGGGGAGAGGGAAGCCACAGCATGGCTGGTGCAGAGGTTTTCTGCCACAGTTCTTACCCTGGAGATGGAGAGGGGCATGTTGAAGTCCTTGCCCCCCTGCAGCCTGAACCCCCAGGGCGCCGGCCCATCCAGCATCACTTTATAGGAGTCCATGCTGCTCATTTCTGAGGAGAGAAGAGAAGATTCAGGCATTTAGGAGGAGCAAGGAGAGGAGAGCAGAGCAGGGCGCTCTCTCCTGGGGGCCAGCCCCAACTACCTACTGACATTCTGCCCCCATGGCTACTCCTGGGGAGCACGGGCAAGATTCCCCAGTGACACTGCTAGAGAAGATCCCAAGCTTGCTCAATCCATCGCAGGGAGAGGATCCAACCCTCTCCCAGCACTCGGCCCAGAGTCAGAGGGCACCCCCCACCCCCCAGTCACAGGCAGGCACCGAGCAGGTTGTGCATCCAGCCATACACCCCTGCACCGAGCACACAGCTGCAAAGCCACTGCCCCTGCAGCCAGGTGCCCATGGTACTCACCAAGCCACAGGCTACTCAGGACTCGGGCAGTGACAGCAGCGTTTGGAAACCTTTTGGTTGGGCAAGTCAGCACTGCCAGGGGGCCTGCTTGACACCCACTAGCCCCAATGCTGAAGTCAGGCAGACACTGGGAGAGACAGACCAGCTGAGAAGAGCAATCCCATATGCCAATGTGCACAGGGACAGCCTTTCCCTGCACAGCTGCCAGCCAGGGGGCCGGGACCAGCCCCAACCCTGCTCAATTCCAGGAGTCACCACCAACCTCATCCGACAGGAGCTGGAGCAAGGCCTCTGGCCTCTCCTCTCCCTCCAAACCCAGGGAGAGGCCAGCACCGAGGGATGGGGACTCAGCCCCCAAATCTAGCTCCACGCCCCTGCTGCCCCCATGGGTAGGTGGTGGGCAGGATCCTGCTGCCCTCCCCCAAGCTCTCCCCAGCAGCTTGCAGGCTATATAAGGCATGTAAGATGACACCGGCATGTTCCTCTAGCTGCTCATCCGGGCTGGGAGGGATACTCCAGAGCGACTGCATATCAGACATTCCCTGCGCTGGCCCATAAAACACACACACAAAACCAGCACTCTGGGCTGAGATCCCTCATCTCCCACAGGAGCTGCCTTGGGACAGTACAGCAGCCACCTGTGCTCAGACCCGATCTGCTCCCCCCACTCCAGAGACCCCCTCACCAGCAGGCCCCACTTCCTTCCCCTCCAAGGAGTCCAGCTGCAGCTGAAAACCCATCTCCACGGGACTGGGAGAGGAATGTGCAGGACTAGGAAGAGGTGGGGAGACTGAACCCTCCCCCCCTTCCTGGGCTGAGCCAAGCCGACAGGACAACATGCCTGAGCGGGGCCCTTTGCCACAGGCTGCAGCAGGAGTCTTGGCTCTGTGCTCCGGGATCTGTGTGGAGGATGTGATGGGGGGATGTCCCTGCCACACTAGAAGAGCTGCACAGCCATTCCCAGCCCCCCACCCTTGTACTGACGCTAACACCTCGCACTGCCAGCTAGGGCAGCACCCCCACACAACCAGAGCTACCCACTGCCCACTACCACCTGGCAGGCCCTTGACATGCAGATCTGAGTGAGGGCTTCCTGCAGGACTCCAATGGCATCTGGTTCACTGGGTCAGGCAGGCTGGGAAAAGTGCACAGGCCTGTTCAGATGCCCCCGTGACAGGCAGCAGCCAAAAATCCCGAGACACACACAGTCGGGGCAAGAGCCAGACAGCACACGGGAAAGGATAAAAGGCTCCTTAGCGGTAACTAGTGTCGGCCGCAGGACCAGGGATGGAGGCAGGTAGAGACAAGGGCACAGAAGGGGGGCAGCGCGCCTGGCGCCTCAGAACCGCCCATGGGGACTAGGGTCTGCACGTAGTGACCGGCTCCTCCGGGCACTGCCAGCGCGGGGGGGAGGAGGGGCAGGCCTGGGATGGCCGGGGGGGCCGTACAGCAAGGAGGGGTCGCTGCAGGACAGGGCCGACGTGCAGTATTCCCAGACCAGGGCATGTGGGGCCCAAGGGGGGCTGCCCAGGACCGGCGGCAGGTCCAGCACAGCCCCACAGACTGTTTGCACAACACCGTCCCACCCCAGCCAGGGCGGTTAGTCACCGCGCTGCGAGACGCGCTGGACTCGGGCCAGAGCCGGCGTTTTTGGAGGAGAAAAGCCTGTTCCCGGGTAGCACGGCGCGCCGCCGGGCGGGGAGCAGTCTTCAGGGGGGGGAAGCCGGGCCGGATCCAGCCCCTCCGCCACCACCGAGCCCCCCCCCGGGCCCCGGCTCCAGCCCCTCCGCCACCACCGAGCCCCCCCCCTCCCCCGGGCCCGGCTCCAGCCCCTCCGCCACCACCGAGCCCCCCCCTCCCCCGGGCCCGGCTCCAGCCCCTCCGCCACCACCGAGCCCCCCCCCCCCCCCGGGCCCCGGATCCAGCCCCTCCGCCACCACCGAGCCCCCGCCCTCCCCCGGGCCCGGCTCCAGCCCCTCCGCCACCACCGAGCCCCCCCCCTCCCCCGGGCCCGGCTCCAGCCCCTCCGCCACCACCGAGCCCCCCCCCCCCCGGGCCCCGGATCCAGCCCCTCCGCCACCACCGAGTCCCCCCCCCCGGGCCCGGCTCCAGCCCCTCCGCCACCACCGAGCCCCCCCCTCCCCCGGGCCCGGCTCCAGCCCCTCCGCCACCACCGAGCCCCCCCCCCCCCCCCGGGCCCCGGATCCAGCCCCTCCGCCACCACCGAGCCCCCGCCCTCCCCCGGGCCCGGCTCCAGCCCCTCCGCCACCACCGAGCCCCCCCCCTCCCCCGGGCCCCGGATCCAGCCCCTCCGCCACCACCGAGCCCCCGCCCTCCCCCGGGCCCGGCTCCAGCCCCTCCGCCACCACCGAGCCCCCCCCCTCCCCCGGGCCCGGCTCCAGCCCCTCCGCCACCACCGAGCCCCCCCCTCCCCCGGGCCCGGCTCCAGCCCCTCCGCCACCACCGAGCCCCCCCCCCCCGGGCCCCGGATCCAGACCCGCCACCCCCCGGCTCCAGGAAGAGCCCCCACCCCGCCGGGGGCCCCGCGGCCAGGCAGGGCGGGGCGGGCGCGGCAGGGAAACGGGATTATTTCTACTCCAGACTCGGGGGAGACCGAGCCCGGCCCGACCCAACCCCCCGCGGCCGGGAACCCATCGCCGCCCCCAGCGGGACACGAGCTACGTGCGCGGGGTTCGGGCCCGGCTCCCCCGGGCACCGCCGGCAGCAGGACGCGGCTCCCGTCCGGCCCCGGGCCCAGCAGCCGAGGCTGGCAGCGAGCCGAGCCGAGCCCAGGGAGAGCGGCCCGGTCCGGTCCGGTCCTCGCGCCGCGCCCCGACCCCACCTCACCTGCTCGCGCCGCCGGCTCCGGGCGGGGCAGACTCCCTCGCGCTCTGGCCGCGACCCCGCCCGCCCAGTTTCTTCTATACCCCGAGGGGGGCGGAGCGATCCCGCCCCCTCAGCCAATCAGCGCAGCCGCCGTGCACGCTCACGCGCCGCCTTGTGCGCCTGCGCAGGGCTGCTCAGCCTCACCCGGCTGGGCACCCCCTGGTGCCCAGACTTGGGCTCTGCAGGGACAACGCGTCTCCTGCGGGCAGCGCCGCGGGGCGGGGGCAGGTTCCCCGGGGGAGGGGTCTGCACGGCCAACAGGCCCCGCCCTAGCCCGGCCCCTATCTCCCAGCCCTCCCTCCAGCCCCCTGCCCAGCCTCACCCTCCCTCCTGCCCCCAGCCCTGCCCTCATTGGGCTTCAGAGTTAATGCCTAGGAGGCAGCAGAACCAGGCTGCTGACAAACTCAGGCACTTCCTCACAACACAAAGTAAAGGGCTAGAAAGTTAATGCAGGGGGGAATGTTGCATACGCTGACGGGGCCTGGCAGGACAGCGCAAGGACCAAGGGCACCCTCCTGGCTCACACCAGCCCTTCACCCTGCGTACTGGCAGCAGGGACAGCTCTCCCCCTGACCGCTGTACCTTCCTTGCCAGTTTATCACCCCTTTCCCACATCCAGGGCAAGATGCAGCTTCAAGCCCTAAACAGTTCTGCCCCCAATCTCAGTTCCTCTCCCTATGCCCCTCCTGAGCCCCACATTCTGTCCCCTCCTTTCCCTCCTAGAACAGCCTCTCTCTTCCTATGCACCGCCCCTTCCTTTCACTCCCTGCTTGAGCAAGGGCTGGGCATAGTTTGCCAATAAGACATTCTCGTGGGGAAATGGCCATTTCTCAAAAGCACGTGGTTTTGCCAAAAAATGTTGATATTTTTAATTTTTGCAAAGAGAAAAAAAGACAAATGTATCAAACCATGACATATTTTCCATTTACTGGAAAACACTGTCTGAAGGCAAAATATTTCACTACATGTAATATAAATCATTCACCCATCATTTCAAAGAGTCGCTTCATTTCGAAACTTTCAAAATGGAGCAACTTGGAAATTTCAAAGTTTCTTGCAAAACTAAGTTTTCGTTTTCCAATTAACGCTGCCCAGCCACCTCCCAGCACTGGCCCCAGGCTCCCCCTCACACCATCTTGCTCCAAACTAACCGGTGCCTCAAAGGGGGAGGGGGTTACAAGAAGTAGCAGGTCCAGCAAAAACAAAGGAAGGACGAAATCCACCCTGGAGCCGGGTCTCTGGGGGCACATGGTGAGCACTGAGTGTTTGACCAAAGCTGCTGCGGCAGATGCGGAGAGACCCACCCACCACTTTAAAGTGCAGACCCCATTACGCACTGCTAATAACTCATCTAATTCTTGTCATTAACCCCCCCACCTCCCGAGGCATCGCCCTTCCCCCTCCCCACAAGCTGCATCTATCTCCATGGCCTGGCACCGGCAGATATCTTCTTCGCCTAGCAAGTGGCATGCAGCGCCACACCTCTGTAGGGCTGGTCGCGCCTCCGAGCCCACTTGGCATGCAGCCCCGGGGCACCATGCAGTGGATGCTCTCTTCATGCAGGCAAAGTGCTGTTCTCTCTTCTCTATACAGCTGAGCCGGTGATTGGCAGGCGCCCCGGGCGCCCACAGATATGCTCAAACCTTTTGCATTTCTTAAGCCTAAAGGTGATCAACCAAAAATGCGAATCTGGAAATCTGCTCCTGAGCAAGGGCTCTACGCTAGCACTTACAGTGCCCAAAGGGCTGGGTGTTGGCATGATTATCACTTAGGCAGGGCATTACCACGACATACATTCGTGGAGTAAATCCAAAGACCAACTGGTATTTATACACATGCCTCAAAGCCTCTATGTCAAGCAATTGACTACAGCCCGTCAGTAACAAAACATTGCCAAGCGTTTGATGAAGCTCCTTACAAAAGGGCTAATGCTGGGCAGTTGGTTGGGCTGGTCTCAGGAGCGACCTTCCTTCCAAATTTACTCTTTGATACCCTGTAAGAAGCCAGTGATGTTGGTACCATTTGCCAGCCCTGCTGAAGGAGTTTCCTTGACAGCCAAAGATTTGCTGCCCTGTGGCCAGTTACTTTAGCCCAGTGCTCACCTAGGAGCACGTCATTCTGAAGGGTCACGCCAAGCTTAGCACCAGAACTCGGCTGTCTCCTGGTTTCACTCTCTTTGGTTCCATGCTCTGGCCCTATTGTTCATGCTAATCTCCGGACTCCATTTAAAGCCAGGGGTCACCCCGATCTAACAGGGGCCTGTGTTCCCACGCTGGGAAAGGTGATGCCTGCTCTCGTAACCCGGGGCCAGGAGCAAGACCTCACAAGTAGTGCTGTGCATTAGCTCCATGGCAGAGGAGGGAAACTAAGGCCGGCCACATGGGGCCGAGGTGTCGAAAGGCACGTGGAGGACTTGCAGTGCAGTTGTGCCAGCTGCGTGGCTGAAGGTTGCCTGCACGCGCTGCCCGTTGCACACGCAGGATCACAGTCATTGCACACGCACCCAGGAACTCCACAGCCTAATCTGAAAAGCTGCTCTCACCTTTTTAAACCCAACATCCTTACACAAGCCAGTGCTCCCCTGCAGCCCGGGCCAGCCACGCCAGCACCCTCAGCTCATCGTGGGGCCCACATGATGAGCCGCAATCACAGCAGCAGCCGTGGGAAGGCCCCAGCTGTGCACATGCCTGTTCTGAGTGACCGTGTGGTCTTGTTTCTGTGCTCCAGTCCCAGACCTCTCCCCCTGTTCACCACCTGGTGTCCTGGGGCAGCTCCGTGGGGAGCCAGGTGGAACCACTGACGTTTCAGACCCCGACGCTGGCTGCTCTGAACGGACAGAGTCCCCCACACCTGTGCCCCTGATGAGGAGAGGGGGATTGTACCATGTGCCCAACACCTGCCTGCCAGGAGGCTGCACGCTGCACTGGAGCAGCCCCAGGAGCCCCCGCGGCTGGCGAGAGAAGCCCTGGAGCCAGAGCCCAGCCTGGCTGCCCCCAGGATAAGAACCCCACGAGCCATGGGGAGCAGGGGCTTTGCTGGGGGCCGCTGGGGAAGGAGCATTTGCTGCTGGCGGCGGCGCGGCCCATGAAGTCCTGTGCTGAACTGCCAGAACCTGCTGCCTTTAGCAGCTTCCCATGCAGCAGGGCAACTGCAGAGCTCCTGCCTCCCAGCAGCTGACACCCCTGCACCAGGTGTGGGGGGCAGTGAGGCCTAGCCTGTGCTGCAGGGATCCGCGCGGCTCCTGGAAAGCAGCCGGCATGTCTCCGCTCCGGCTCCTACATGTAGGGGCAGCCAGGGGGCTCCGCATGCTGCTCCCGCCCCAAGCGCCGCCCCCGCAGCTCCCATTGGCCGGGAACTGCAGCCAGTGGGAACTGCGGGGGTGGCGCCTGCGGACAGTGAAGCACGCAGCAGAGCCACCTGGCCGCACCTCCGCATAGGAGCTGGAGGGGGGACATGCTGCTGCTTCCGGGAGCTGCTTGAGGTAGGCGCTGCCCGGAGCCTGCACTCCTGAGCTCCCCCCCCCATGCCCTAACCCCCTTCCCCAGCCCGGAGCCCCCTCCCGCACTCCGAATCCTCAGTCCCAGCCTGGAGCAACCTTCTGCACCCCAAACCCCTCATTCCCAGCCCCACCCCAGAGTCTACACCCCCAGCCAGAGCCCTCACCCCCCCCACACCCCAACCACCTGCCCCAGCACAGAGCCCCTCCTGCACTCCGAAACCTCAGTCCCAGCCCAGAGCACCCTCCTGCACCCCAAACCCCTCATCCCCAGCCCATCAGAGCCCGCACCCCCAGCCTGAGCCCTCAACCTCCCCTGCCCCCCAACCCCCTGCCCCAGCCCAGAGCCCCCTCCTGCATCCTGAACCCCTCATTCCCGCAGCCCCATGTGGAGCCCTCACCGTCCTCCCGCACCCCAGCCCCCTGAGCCAGCCCAGTGAAAACGACTGGGGGGGGGGGGGGGGAGCGAACGACAGAGGGAGGGGGATGGAGTGAGCAGGGGCGGGGCCTCGGAGGAGGGGCGGGGCAGGGGTGTTCGGTTTTGTTCGAGTAGAAAGTTGGCACCCCTAGGGCAGGCCGCAGGAAGGCACGTGTCCGGCCCTGCCCAGCCCTTCGGCGCTGGCTGGGCGAGGGGCCAGCCAGCGCCGAAGGGGGCTCAGCTGGTCAGGAGTCAGAATTTCCATTCTGGGGGGAGCAGGAAGCCTCATTGTGCCAGACCCCAGGGTTGGCCCTGGAGCTACAGACCCTGGGCGACCAGGCTCCCTGGCCCTGCAGCCCTCCAGGAGCGGGGGCAGGACGATCCCCTGTGGGAGTCTGGTCTGTGGGGCGCAGGGAGTTCGACAAACCCGATACACTGCCGCTAAGTATTTGGTGTTCAACGGATCAGCCGTTCACCAGGAAACCCCCCTTTTGCTCCCCTCGCTAGCTAATCCCCTAGGGCAGAGAGTAAATGCCCACCCCCAGGGCACAGCACCAGGCCCTGCCCCAGACACCGGACCCGCCTGGCTGCCCCTGGCCGTGACCCTGCCCTGATGGGATCCGGAGTGCCAGCGAGAGGCCCTTGTGAGCCACAGAGCGCCAGTTGCACTAGTCCGTGTCGGTGCCAGCCCTTATGCGGCCAGCAGCCTCTTCTAGAAGCCAGGCCCCGGGGGAACCCGCAGCAAGCCCCCTCCACGCAGCAGACAGCGAGCCTGACACTGCCAGCAGTGCCCTGGCAGAGCGCTAGGTGCTGCCTGCCCCCCCCAGCGGCGTGGCCCAGCGCAGCTCCCGGGGGCAGGGCACCCACCCGGCTGGGCTCAGCTTGACTGTGAGTCCTGCCAGCGGCTGGCGGCTCTGCTGCCCAGAGCTGGGCCCGAGCCCTGCGCGCCCCCACGGCTCCTGCGTGCTCACGGCACAGGGCGCAGGTCCCCTGAGCGGGAGCTGTCTACAGGGCGGCTGCTCCCACCATCCCTGTACTTCAGGCAAAGCGTCGCTGCATCTCTGCCCCTTCGCCTCCCTGCCAGGCCTGGCCGAGTCCCTGGCAGGCAGCGGCCCCCTTCTGTGCAGCCCTCCCTCCTGCAGGGGCTCCAGCCGGCCCCCAGCAGCCCCCTCCCACCTCCGAACCCGTCGGGCAAACTGGGCAGCTGGCTCCTTCTGCTGAGCACAAGGGGCCCCAGGTGCCGCAAGGGGTGGGCCCGGCTCCAGTCACTCCGGAGCCGCACCCAGGCTCTGCATGCCCGGAGGGGAGGGGAGGGACGGGAGCTGGCCCTGGGTTCATGTGGGCAGGGGCTGCTGGCAGGCTTCAGGGAGCAGCCCCCGCCCGCTCGGAGCTAGCAGCTAGAGATGGCTTGCGCTCATGATGCCCAGCAGCAGCCCAGCTGCGGAGATGCCCAGCACTGCACTGTTGCCTCCTGGGCTGAGTGAAACCCACCGGGCAGGGAGCTGCCGCACCCCAGCATGAGCCCTGCTGGCTCCACAGTGGCTGGTGCGGGAAGCCACCAGCAGGTGGGACCCACGTAGTGGGGTCCTGTGCAGCACAAGGCGGGCTCCATCCCACCCTACCCTGGCCCCCAGCAGTGCCCTTCTGTGACAAAGGGGAAGTTTTCTTAATGTTTTGTATGAACACAGTGCATGCCTCAGTTTCCCCTCTGTGTCGCACAAGTATCTTGGTGGTAGGACAAGGGTGTGTGATCGTTGCAGAGACCCCAGAGGGCAGGTGTGATGCCGCCTGGGCCCAGACAATGGCCGACACTGTATCCTGGCAATTGAAGGCCGGGCCTATCCTCTGCAGGGAGCCAGCCAGAGGAGCTGGAGACCAAAGCGAGAGGTGGAGGCCAGGGGCCCGGCTGGCCCGGGATGGAGGCGGGGGAGCGGGCGTGACTGAGGCTGGGCCGCTGGAGGCTGCTCAGTCTCCTGGGTGGGACACCGGGGGGGGGGGGGGGGGGGGGGGATTGGACTTTGCTGAATCTTCCTGCGCTCACATGGTCTGTCCGACGCTGTGCTCCAGGCTGTGCCACACGCTGGCTGGGAGTCACGGCTGGCTGCAGGGGTGAAATGGGCCCTTGCGGGGGGGACGTAAGCAGATGCAGATTAGGGGTTTGTGGGGCCCTGGGTCAGAGCAAGTGGGGGCCCCTCCCTACAGTCCCCCCACCTCTCCTCCGTGCTCCTGCCGGGGAGTGGGGTCGGGGCACAGGGGCTTGCCCCGGGTGGGCAGAGGGGGTCAGGGCTCAGGGGCTCCCATTTTTCCAGGGGCCCCCAATAAGACAGGGCTCCTGCCCCATTGGCTAATCCACCACTGCGTGAGGCTTCCCCAGGTGGCCCATCCAGAGGGACTTGCTGCGGGGAGCTCTCAGTGGGAACAGGGGGCTGAACGCTTTGAGTCAGACCAGGAGGTGCTGAAACCAAGGAGGCGTCTTGCCTTAGTGAACGTGTGCCTTGGGGGTGGCGCTCTACTAGCGGGTCCTGTCTGAACTTCATTGTGAGCAGCTCCAGAGCACCGAGCGCGGGCCTCTGGGACACCTCCTCTGGGGATCTGGAACAGCTTCCATAGGAGAGGTTAATAAGTCTGGGCCTTTCCAGCTTGGAAAAGAGACGACTAAGGGGGGATATGATAGAGGTCTATAAAATCATGACTGGTGTGGAGAAAGTGAATAAGGAAGTGTTGTTTACTCCTTCTCGTAACACAAGAACCAGGGGTCACCCAAGGAAATTAACAGGCAGCAGGTTTAAGACAAACAAAAGGAAGTGTTTCTTCACACAACGCACAGTCAGTCTGTGGAACTCCTTGCCAGAGGAGGTTGTGAAGGCCAAGACCATAACAGGGTTCAAAAAAGAACTAGATCAGTTCCTGGAGGACAGGTCCATCAGTGGCTATTAGGCTGGGCAGGGATGCAAACCCACGCTCCAGGTGTCCCTAAGCCTCTGACGGCCAGCAGCCGGGGCTGGATGCCAGGGGACGGATCACTTGCACTCGCCCTCGCCTTGTTCACTCCCTCTGGGGCACCTAGCACTGGCCACTGGCAGCAGACAGGACACTGGGCTGGACGGGCCTTGGGCTGACCCAGTCTGGCTGCTCTCCCCTGCAGCATTAGCGCCAGCACCGCCTGCCCGCTCACAGCTCGCCTGGAGGGCAGCGGGGCGGAGTCTGACCACTCCATCCACTGCCCAGCTTGTGCCCTGCACACAGAGTGGGGAAGGGGTGTGTGCCCAGAGACCATATGCCAGGGGGCTGGGGGGGGGGGGGGGAGGCGCTCAGAACATCCCGTGCCGGGCCCTGCCGCAGGGACAGCGATTAGAACAGGGAGCCCAGGCTGCCTCCCCTGACCCACAGAGCATGTCTGGGGTGTCTGTGCCAGGCAGCTGCCATGTGCAGGGGTTACCCTTCCCATCACAGGCACAGCCCGTTCATCCGACAGTGCCAGGCACCCCAGCCCTGGCATGAGGCCACGCTGGCTCAGTCCCTCCCACCCCCCCTCGTAGGGGAAGTTCAGGTCTGTACAGAATTCGTCCCTGCCCCTGTGGAGGGGCCCAGGTGCCAAGGGCAGAGCCAGCCTGTGCCAGGCTTGGGAGCAGCCACCATCCTGCTGGAATGACAGCCTCACCCCGGCACCTTCCTGAGGAACCCAGGAGTCCTGGGGCGGCCTTCGCTCCTGGGGCAGGGGAGAGCTGGGGGCTGCCCTTGGCTGACACGGCCGTGTGCTAGGGTGAATCTCAGTGTGGGGGGAGCTGCATGCCCCCCTCACCGCCAGCCTGTGCCTGGAGCTGCCCAGCATGGGGGGCTAGGCCTTGTCCAGGGCACTGGAGCTTTTGCCAGGCACCTTGGGGGCTACCTCTCGGCTGAGGAGAGTGACTAACTTCCTGAAGCCACTGTTAGGTCTGGCCCTGGGGAGGGAGCTGACGAGGGCATCCTCCTCCCCCTCCTCCTCCTCGCCTCGCTCCTGCCCATCCTGGTCCAGCAGCCGCCTGTACTGGGCCTCCAGGGAGGGGCTGGGCCCCGTGCTGGGAGCCAGGGGGCTGCTCCAGCGCTTGGACACCATGCAGCTGTTGTCGTAGGTGGGGGCCAGGTCAATGCTGCTCCCTTCCGGGGAGCCCCTGGAGCCCAGGCATGAGGGCCCCTCCTCCATGGAGCAGGAGCGCCCCAGGGCGCAGAGGTTCTCGTAGAGATGCTCCGAAACTGGGAGCCCCTGACCCCGGGACGCCCTGGCCACTCCCTGCTCCACCTTGGCCTCGCCCCAGGGCTTGAGCGAGGGCTGCAGGCCTCTGTGGATGGAGGCATAGACGATGGGGGGCTCAGCTCCTGTCCCCGCACGGCCTCCCAGCTCCAGGGTGCAGGGCAGGGCCTGTCCGCTCTCTGGACAGAGCCCCGCAGGGAAGGGCGGCCTCCCTGCACCCTCTAGGGCCCAGGTGGGCAGCGCTTCCTCCAGGCTCTGGGAGCTCCAGAGCCTGGGCTCCGTTCCCTGCCTGGAGCTCAGAGGCTCCGGTGCATGGGTGCTGTTCCTGTCCAGGAAGCTGCTGCTCTGGTGGGCGATGGCTGCGGAGACGAGGTTGCACAGCTCAGCAGCCCGGCTGGTGGCCCAGGTGAAGATGCCCTCGCCGGAGTCGCAGCGGCGGCCGGCCTCGAAGGAGAACAGGGCCTGCAGGGAGCAGACAGCAGCGTTACCTGGGGCGCTGGGCCACGGACGCCAGCCCGGAGAGCTCAGGTCTCCCCAAGGGGCCCAGCAGGCTTGGAGCAGGAGCCGCCCGGGCAAGGGCAGGCAGACGGCAGGGCTGGGCGTACCCCGGTGCTCCTGCGGCCCCTGCGGGAGGCAGCCCAGTACCTTGTCGTGGCCGAATTTGCGCAGGAAGGGGTAGGGCCAGGTGAGGAGGGTCTGGCGGGACTGGCGGGTCTTCAGCACGAGCCCCTTGGGCAAGGCAGCCAGCAGGTAGTGACCACTCAGGCCGCACCTGGCTGAGGCGTCCGTCCTGTTCACCAGCACCAGGAACTCATTCACTGCAGGGAAACGAACCCACACGAGAGTCGCTGCCCAGGCCCCACTGCGTTCCCCCACCGCCCGCCTGAGTCGCTGCCCGGCTCCACTGCGTCCCCCCCAGCCCGAGTCGCTGCCCAGCCCCACTGCGTCCCCCCTCCCACCAGTTGCTGCCCGGCCCCACTGCGTCCCCCTTCCCGCCCAAGTCACTGCCTGGCCCCACTGCATTCCCCCACCAGAGTCTCTGCCCGGCCCCACTGCGTCCCCCCTCCGGCCCACCCAAGTCACTGCCCGGCCCCACTGTGTCCCCTGCGCCCACCAGTCACTGTCTGGCCCCACTGCATTCCCCTCGCCCCCCAGAGTCACTGCCAAGGCCCACTGCATCCCCGCGCCAGAGTCACTGCCCAGCCCCACTACGTCCCCCCTCCCGCCCGCCCGAGTCACTGCCTGGCCCCAAGCCCCATCTCCAGCCACTCCGCTCTCCCCGAGCACCCCACGCAGGAAGCCCCTCCCCCTCCATTCCGAGGCCCCCAATCGCAGCCTCCCTCCAGTCGACTGGGGGGGTCTCTGGTCCCCTCCCCTCTGCTGGGGTCCCTGTGCCTGGCACACGCGGTGCCCGGCTGTACATACGGTCCTGCCAGGATGCGTAGAGGGTGTTTTCCTCCACATGGAGATCGGGCCCGGGGGGGTCCCTGGTGCTGCCAGGCGCTGGCTCGTTAGTGCACTGAAAGCAGAGAGCGGAGCAGCTGCAGCCCCCCGGGCACCTGCCCCTCCCCGGCCGCAGGGGCTGCACCCTCCTGGGACCCACATGTGAGCAATAGGGTGCAGCCAACTCAGAGCCCCTGGGGCAGAGACCATGTCAGTGCCCGAGGGGAGGGGGCGGGGTGGGCGGGGTGTTCCAGCACCTGGAGGGACGGGGCGGGGCCGTGCCAGAGCCTGGGGTAGGACAGGCGGAGCCATGCCAGCACCCGGGGGAGTGGGCAGGGCCATGCCAGCACCTGGGGGGGGGGAAAAAGCAGGGTGGGTGGAGCCATGCCAGCACCGGGGGAAGTGGGTGGGGCTGTGCCAGCACCCGGGGGGGGGAAGCGGGGTGGGTGGGGCTGTGCCAGCACCCGGGGGGAGGGGGCGGAGCCGTGCCAGCACCCGGGGGAGTGGGCAGGGCCGTGCCAGCACCCGGGGGGAGGGTGTGGGGTGTCCCAGCACCTAGGAGGAAGGGGTGGGGCCGTGACAGCACCCGGGGGTTGGGGGCGGGGTGGGCGAGGCCATGTGGCAGCTGGGGGGTGCCATTGCAGATGGAGTCATGCCAGCACAGGAGTGTTGTTTTGGTTTATGGCAGCCTCACTGCATCAGACCCCCCGCCCCCCGCCCCGTGTCTCCTGGCGCTGCCCAGGGAGCCCAGGTGGGTCAGCCTGTGGCTGGGGCCCATGTGCTGAGAAGGGTCCCCAGTGCTGGCGGGGGCAGTACCTGGAAGGCCAGCTGGCAGAGCTGTGCTATCCACTCGTCCCGCCGCTCGGCTGCCAGCACGTGGCTCTTCTCGATGGTGTTCAGGTAGAAGGCAGCCGTGTCCTTGGGGCAGCTGGGGGCGTCAGCCGGCCCCACAGAGACGCAGTCTGCGAGCCGGATGACCCGGCGCTCACACTTCCGCAGGGACGTCTTCTCTGGCCCGGAGCCGTTGTCCCGCGCATCACACGTCTCCAGCCGGGCAACGCCCCAGGGGCCGGTGGCAAAGAGCTGGGCCCACACCTTCCTCCAGAGCTTCTGGGGTGGGGGGCAGATAGGGCAGGACTCACCCCCGGGGCTCAGCGCAGCCCTATTCACCCCCAAACAATGCCCACGGGGCAGCCAGTGGGAGGCAGCAGAGAGCAGAGCGGGGGACTGCCAGAGGGCCGCAAGTCCAGCCCCCCGCACCGGGGCAGGACCAAGTCAACCTGGCCCCCCGACGGCTTTGTCCAAAATGGTCTTAAAACCCTTCCACGATGGGAACTCCACAGCCTTGCCCGGCCCCCTGGCCCAGCGCTGAACCGCCCGGAGAGTCAGGCGGTTTCTCCTGCTAGCTAACCCCAGGCTGAAGCCCATTGCGGGGGACAGCACCCTTTAGCAAAGCCCTCCCCAGACGGGGAGGCTGGTCTCAGGTGCCCCCTCGGTTGCTTTTCTCCAGACAAAACACACCAGTTTTTTAACCCTTCCTCACAGGGCAGATTTTCTAAACCTCTGATCATGTTTGTTGCTCTGCTGCCTCTGGCCATTTGTCCCGATCTTCCCTGAAGTGCGGCTCCCCCCCCCCCCCCCGACACAGCACTCCAGCTGCGGCCCCAGCAGTGCCCAGCAGCGTGGGAGTCAGCTCCTGTCTGGTAATACACCTGGACTGAGTCGCCTTTCTCACAGCTGCATCCCTGTCCATGTATGGCCCACGCTGGGCAGCCCCTTTCCCGGGTATTCCCACCTCGTCACACTCCCCAGTTGGGAGCTGGGCGTTTGATTTTTCCTTCCTGAGTGAAGCACTCTGCACTTGTCTCTAGTGGGTTTCATCTTGTTGAGTTCAGACTGATTTTCCCAGCAGGAGACAAGACTTCGGGGAGGGCCTGCTGGGCCCCTCCCCAGAGCCTTGGCGCAGGACGGCCCACTCCCGCAGGCCCTGATCTTACTCTGCGCGTGGAGCCTCAGCGCCAGGAGCACCAAGGGGCTGCATACAGGGCGAGGCAATTCCACAGGGCTGCCAAGCCTCACACTAGTGGCTGGCCAGCGCAGCTGCCCTCAGCACCTTAGCTTGGCTTCCGCGGGGCCATGCAGCGAGCCAGCGGGCTAGGCCCCGAGTCCTGATTCTGGCTCCCTGCTGTCCCCACTGGCTGCCCTCTCCACGGCTAGGCCTCGGCCTGGGCTGGTGGGGCTGTTTTTAGCCGCGAGCTAGATGCAAATTAAGACATTTTGAGCCATTTGTTTTCTCGATAGCAGCCCCACATCTGCTGCATGAGCCCAGGCCCTGGAGCCAGCAGCAGCCACATCCTCCCAGGGGAGGGTCTGCACCAGCCAGCACCTGGCCTGCCGGAGC
Organism: Emys orbicularis; assembly: GCF_028017835.1. Classification (NCBI taxonomy): domain Eukaryota; kingdom Metazoa; phylum Chordata; order Testudines; family Emydidae; genus Emys; species Emys orbicularis. The sequence goes on along the minus strand of NC_088690.1, from coordinate 113,324,368 downwards.
ACTGCGGGGGCGGGGGGGAGGAGAGAGGGGGGCGGCCCCCCCACCCCCAGGGGAGCAGGACAGAACAGTGTGGCAGCAGCTGGATCAGCGGGCCTGGCCCAGCAGAGACGATGGAAGGCAGGTGAGCCTGGCTCGCAGCACCCACCAGCCCACAAATACCTGCCCCAGCAGGGGAGCAGAGTGCTTTCAATGGGGGGGGGGGAAATGCACTACAGCCCCCCCAAGGAAGAAATCTGTTCCCGGCCAAGCTGTGTTGCTCATTGTAATAAAATGAGCTGTTCCCAAAGCAGTGTGACTTTTAGTTAATCATCCAATCCCTACACTTGGGGGGGGGAGGGGCTAAGGCCCCCCCCCCCCCCATGGGTGCCTATGCTCATGCAAGTGGTCCCCATGTGCATACAGGGTCCACCTCCCTCTTCCCAAAGGGGGGCGTTGCCCTGCTCTTTGTTCAGCTCATGCATGTGGGGCACCCCAGTAGGCACAGCTGGGGGGGCAGAGAGCACAGACAGGGGCACAACCAAAGCTGCTGTCAGGGCCCTGCCTGTTGTTATGGCCGGGCCCAGGGGGCTCAGAGCCGAAGGGCCAGGCTGGGGCATACAGTGCAGCCTTCCTGCGCCCTGGCCAGGGTAAAGCCAGAGGCAGGTTCCCTACGGGATGGGATGACGCCCCACGAATGGACCGTCCCAAACCTCCCCACACTGCTCCATGGGGCAGGCGCATTCCACAGCCCCAGCCCGGAGGGGCCAAGGCCAACACCTCATGGGCCCGGGCAGCCGAGCACATGGCCGTCCTGCCACACAGCCGAGATAGTAGAGAGGACTCCTGGCTCCCAAAGCCTGGAGGAAGCTGTGCCCACAGGCCCCCTCGGTAGCCACTGGGGGCCCCCCCAAGGCCTGCTCTTACTCCCCAGCAGGGCCAAGGCACATCGGTGAAGATGCCGCGGTGGGACCCTGCAGCTGCCCAATGGAGAATGAAACTTCTGGGGATCTGGCCTGAAACTGGCCCGAGGCAGAACGCACCTGCCCCAGCCAGCCCCTCCCGAGAGACAGCGCAAAGGGGCAGAGGGCTAGGTGACCCCTTTGTTCTCTCCCATAGTTCCCTGCAGCAATCACAACACCCAGGTCTGGTGGCAGAGGCAGGGGCCCCGACCCTCCTCCCCCGATAGTGCCCCACTCCCCCAGCACACAGCAAGGCGGACTCCCTGTTCAAACACCCTTCCCCCAAAGCTCTGGGTTTTGGTTGAAGTGTTTATTAACATTTCAGTGAGAGTTAAGCACATGACGCAGTTTAGAGCTGGGGCAGGCGTGGCTCAGTAACACGGGGGGGGGGGGCTGCCCAGGCGAGCCCCCCCAGCCTGCAGTTTGTGCCCTGGGGCCAGCAGGGGTTGAGATCAGACACAGCATGGCCAGTCCTGGGGCAGTGACTAAGGGCCACTCTGCTCCGCTTTGCTGGGCCTGGTCTGCCCCCCCACCCAGGCACTCCTGTGCCCAGTACTCTCAGCCCCTCCCCCCTTTACCTTTCCAAATTTGAAGTACTGGACATAGAGGATCCCGGCCTTCACGGGGGTCTCCATGGGCCCAGCCCGGCCTGGCAGGGGTATATGCGGAGGGCAGCGGTGCCGGTAATGGGGAGTGGTGGCCGCTGCAGTGGAGTGAGTGCGCGGGGAGACTTCCTTTCTCGCTAACTTCCCCTTTGTGGTGCGTGGGGTGAGGGGCAGGCAGCGCAGGGGAGCAACGGCCCCCAGGGAGACCAGCGGGGCCGAACGAGCATGGCAGAGGCAGCAGCAGCCTGCTGGGTTCAGGCAGCTAAGCCTGGAGACGGTGCCCCGCTGCCCAGCTCCTCCGCAGCCAGCGATGGCACCGGACACGGCCCGCAGCAGAGGGTCGGCCAGAGCCCCAGGCTGTCCTTCCAGCCCCGAGCAACTTGAGTGAGGCCAGCACAAGCACCCCTCAGCGCCCCAGGCCTTCGGCAGGTGTCACTGGGCCCAGCCCCGTGTGACAAGGGCCGGGGTTTGCCTCTGGCCATGGCTCTCCTGTGCCATGGGGCTTTGCAGGGCCCGCGAGAGGCTGGGGTTGGGGGCCCAGCTTGCCCCATGTCTGCATGGTGACACTGGCTGATGTAATGGGCCATTGCAGCATAGCTCCGGTGCTCCCTCTCCGAGCAGGAACCACAGGGCCTGGCCGAGCAGCACCGGCCCCTGGCCCACACAACACAGGTCATCTTACGACACGTCTGAGCCCAGAGGGAAGGGGCATGGCACTGCCTGCAGACAGCCCTGGCCCCACATGCTCTTGGGAAGAAGTGGGGCCAGCTGCCAAGGCTGCTGGGCTCCAGGGAACTCTCCTGCCTGGCCCAGCGAGCACACACCGCAGGCAGCAGCGCAGCCCAGGAGCCTGGGCTAGAAATCCATGGAGCTGTGTGCCAGGTAGTCCTTGCGGCCGATGTTGCTGACTTGCTTGGTCTGCATGGCTTCCAGCTTGGGGCAGTCGGTGATACGGTGGCCCAGGCCCCCACAGAAGGCACAGCCCCTCTCGCCTGCAATGGAGGGAGTGGGGTCAGAGGCAGCTTGCCCGGGAGGGGACGGGGGGGGACAGTGTGCACACCCCACGGCACAGGGGGAAGCAGCCCCAGCCCAGCCCCCCCAGAGGCAGGGCCAGCCCATCAAGTGGGGAGCTGAGCCCCAGACCGCACGCGGCAGAGCAGGGAACTGACCTCTCGAGTTCCAGGCTAGCGCTCCAACCAAGGGGAGCGCCGGGGGCTGGAGGTGCCAGCTCTGGGTGCTTTGCCCAAGGAGCGGCCTGCCAGCCGGGCAGTGCAGGGCTCCAGAGTGCCCTGCCCCCGCTGTGTCTGCGCCACCACACAGGCAGCAGTGCTCCGGGGCCCCCCGCCCCCCCGGGCTTCTGGGAGCTGCCGACCCCCTCACCTCCAATATCCAGCATGGTCTCGTCCCCACAGTGCAGCACCTGCAGCACCGGGGGCACCTTCTGCTTGGCCTCCAACAGCAGCGCCTTCAAGTCCATGAGCACAGACTCATCTGGGGCAGAGAGGAACGTGAGAGCGGAGCCCGGCTTTGCCCACCCCACAAGGGCCCATGGGATCTGGGTATCACAGCAGGACAGAGGGCAATTTTGGCTCACTCCAGTTGAGGCGGGAGGGGACAGAACCAGCCGAGCTGGGGACAAGAGGAGTCTGCGAGCGCCAGCGAACCCCGCAGGGCAGCACAGCACCCCCTAGCACACGGGCATCGGGGCAGCCCTACTGAGTCACCCGCCCTGCTCCTTGGGCCACATGGGGCCAGCCCTGCCTGCGCTAGGGAGCGCCCCCTAGTGAGCCCCGGCCCACTCCCTGCAGCACGTGAGTGTTCCTTGAGGTCTCCCCTCTAAGCGCTGAGCCCAGCCCGGGGGCAAGCGCTCAGGGCAGAGAGACTCCTGGCCCAGCTCAGCCCAACTGCTGCAAACCCAAAGGGCAGCGACAGCCCCGCTCCCGTGCGCCCCTCACCACAGGCCTTGTTGATGAAGGTGGTGGCGATGCCAGTGTTCCCTGAGCGGCCCGTACGCCCAATTCGGTGAACTATGGGGAGAAACAGAGAGTCAGGCCCAGGCCACTGAGCGCAGAGAGCCAGGCAGGAATCCAGCTGGGCACCCAGACTGGGGAACTCCCCACCACAAGGAGACCAGCCACTGCAGGGACAGGCCCAAGGACCTGTCCTCCCACCCCTGAACCGAGCCGTCAGTGTGAGCAAAGCAATCTGCCTGGCTCACCCTCCGTAAGGATCAGGCCTTCGTCTGTAGCCAGGTTAAAAAAAAGCAGCTGCCATGAGCTAAGAAGCAGGAAGTCACATCCCCACATTCCATCTACATGACATTAAAACAAGGTCATAGCCGGCTGTCCAAAAGGAGATGCTGGCCTCATAGTGCCCACGGCTGTTTAGGAGGAGACCCCGTCCTAATGGCCCCCACCATCACCAGATACAGAAAACTCAGTTTGATGCGTCCCGTCTGTCAAGGAACCACTTCAACAGTTGTGGTTGGGAAATCCTCGTTTCTTTATTGTTTATCATTATGGTCCCACTTCCCTATGGTTTGTCTGTAGGATCTGTCTGGTTCTTTGATTGTTTCTGGCTGTTACGTAATTCATTTTGCCAGGTGTAAATTCATGAAGGTGGTGGGGTAGGATTGGTTAGAGAATTTTGTTACAATGTTAGGATTGGTTAGCAAAATTTTAGAATAACGATTGGTTAAGGTACAGCTAAGCAGGACTAAAGTTTCACTATGTAAACTGGGGTCCAAAAGGAAGTTTTTGGGAACCAACTCCAGGACACAGCCCCAGGATCAGAGCTGCCAGACCTCAACACACTGCCAATGACACCGTGCAGAAACTGGGCCTGATCCTGAACCTGACTGGCCAGCAGGGAAAAGTTCCTCTCTCTTATTGGGAGTGGTGAGCACTGTCTGTGTAGCGTGTGCAGTCTGTTTTGGTGATTGTTAATAAATAGAGGTTAAGTAGGATATTACTGTGTGAGGCTCTTTCACTGGTAAAAGACCCTGTAAACCCGAAAAAGATTAAGCCCTGAGCCCACAGGGAAAGGGTGTTTGCCCGGAGCCCAAGGCGGGGCAGAGCCCAGAGCCCGTCGCCTGGAGCCCTAGGAATTGGGTAAAAGTGAGTGCCGTAGAACGTGCGAATAACAGAATTTTGTGCGGGTAACACCTCTGCCTGGCTCACCCCCCTCCCCCGCCCCTGAGCCCTCTGCCCTACCGTAGTTCTCGATCTCCTCTGGCATGTCGTAGTTGATGACGTGCTGGATGGCTGGGAAATCCAAGCCCTTGGAGGCTACGTCGGTGGCAACCAGGACATCCTTCTTCCCGTCCCGGAAGGCCTCGATGGCCTTCGTCCGCTCCTCCTGGTCTGCAAGGGCCCAGCCCAGAGGGTTAGCGCAGGCCCAGCTTTGCCAGCTAAGGGCCCCGCCCCCAAACCCACCTCACACCGGGGCGCGGACAGAGCGATGCACCAAGTACTAGTCAGACCCCTCCCCCATGCACCGGACGCAGAGGGCCACGTGGGTCAGCCACCGCGGCAGGGTCCCATGGGGGCCCGAGGGAGTAGCCGGTCCAGGGAAGGCTCACTCATCTCCTCGGCCCTGCACCCGGTGTGGCGACCTGCCTGGCCATGGCCCAGGGCAGATGGAGCTGAGCCCAGAACAGCTCGTCACATTAGGGAGCTGGGGCCAGATTCACAGCAGAGGCCTGGGAACTGGGCTGTCTAGTCCCTTCCCAGCACTGCCCTACAGGCATTCCTCAGAAGCCATCTCAGGGCCCCACAGCCCCTGCTTTCGTTCAAAGCCATTACGTTTCTACCCGCAGGGCTGTGGCAACCGGCTGAGGACTGTGAACAGAGGCTGAGCTGGTGCAGTGCTACCTGCTTGAGTCTGCTGAGAGCCAGAATTGCTAGCTTTGAGAGGGGATCCCACCCCTGCCCTTTCACACTCTGGGCTGCACCATTTCTGCTGCCAGGTGCCTGATGCTTTGCCTTCCTACCCCTGTCTTGCCAGGACCCGCCTGCAGCTGCCTCCTGCTCCCCCGCTCCCCTCGGGGCAGTCAGCTGGATTCCATGGCATGCTCCCAGCAAAGAAGCCCTTAGTTCCCAGCCAATCTGACCTAGAGAGAAATTCCTTCTCGAGCCCAAACCCAGAGCATGTCAGCAAGACCCACCAGTCTGGCATGCAGACACCACCTCGGAGCACTGGTCCACCTGGGAGGTGCCCTGTCTCCAGCTGTGGCCGATCCCTGGTACCCCAGAGGAAGGTGAGAAAACCCCAGAATACATCTAGGCAATTGTGCACCAACAGAAAAATCTCCTGCCTGACCCCCACAGGTGACCAATTGATGCCCTGAAGCCTGAGACTGGAATAGTCATTATCTTAATGCAGAGGGGCAGGGTTCTGAGCACGTTGAGGGCCATGCGTGCAACTCACCCCCTCCATGGGCCATTGGGGGAGCGGGGGGGGGGGGACAACACAGGGCAACTCAGAGTCCATGGCCAGAAGGGACCACGGTGACCATCCAGCCCAACACCCCAGGCATGCAGGCTGGGGGATTTCCCCCAGAAGCTGGATTCAAGCCTAACTTTTTAAACCATCTAACCTCACCTTCCAGACTCCAAGAAATGGTGAGTCCATCAGCTCCCCTGGTAAAAGCTCTATGACCCCCACAGCTGGGAAATGACCTCTCCTGGCAAGGCCTGATCTAACTTTCTCTGGGGATGCCTTTGTCAGCCAGGCTGTGGAGCACCCCGCTCTGGGGGAGCCTTTCCGCGGGGATCCAGTCGCCAAGCATCCTTCTCGGCGACAAGCTGCCCAAGCTGAGCGACTTACACCTCCCAGCCACGGCTGTCCCAGCCACGGCTGTTCCAGCCACTGCACGGGCGCTTCGCGGCCCTGGCTACCAATCCCCTGGGGAATGCACCTGACTGGCATCAAATAGCCTCAATCAGATTGGATGTTTCACCCTGTGCTCAGGCTGGGATCCCCGAAGCAGTGCATGCTGGGGCTGGCCGCCTGGGGGCAGCACTGCTCTCCAGCAGCTCTCACTGACCTTTCCCTCCGTGAATGGCCACCGCTTCCACGCCCTTGAGCAGCAGGTACTCGTGGATCGCGTCCACGTCAGCCTTCTTCTCCGCAAAGATCAGCACCTGCCACAGGGCCAGCGTCAGCACAGAGACCCCCATCGGACTCTCGCCCCCCGCGCTGCACAGAACCGACCAGCGCCCTGACAGCGGAGCCGCTGGCCGCAAGGTCTGCAGCTGAGAGCCTGGGCACAGCAAGGAGTGCTGTGGATCCTGAAGGGCCTGGGCATGGTCTCGTTCACTCCCCTCCCCACTCCATGGCGAGCCACAGGGCCAGGAAGAGTGGCCTGCATCAGGACGGCCTTCCACGAGCAGGAGCAGCTACAGTCCCTGGGGCAGCCGGTGTGCGGTACTCACGGGCGGCGGGGTCTTCTGCAGGCACTCTAGCAGGTACACCATCTTGGCTTCCTCCTTCACATACTCCACTTCCTGAACACAAGCACAGGGCTCCGGTCAGAGAGGTGAGGGAGCTGGGAGAATACGCACAGGGCCGGGACTGTCTGGGAGGCACAGGTCGCAGGGCTCAGAGCAAACCCCTCTGGCAGACCGTGGATTCTGGCAGGGCCAGCGGGACCCAGCCATGCTGGGGTCCAGCACAGGGCATTTGGGAACTCACCTGTATGACATCCAGGCTGGCAGCTCCAGCTCGTCCCACATTGATGGTGATGGGCTTCACCAGGGCACTCTTGGCAAAGTTCTGGATCTTCTTGGGCATGGTGGCACTGAAGAGAAGGGTCTGCCTCTGGCCCTGGACCGAGAGCCAAGGGTAGGGAGGTTAGCACGGCCATTCAGCCAATACACGAATGGGGGAAGCGGAGCTCAGCAACAGCCAGTGGGTGCTGGCAGGCACCCCGGACTCCCTACACAGGGGCCCTTGGAGAACAGCTTTGTGCCAGCAGGGCTGGGGCAGTACACGGTGCGACCAGAGCCCTGACAAAGGGGCACATGGGACAGCCGGCGTGAGACAGGGCAGAAATACAGTGCCAAGGGCTGGGAGGCCAAAGCCGTTACCCACAGTGAGAAGCTGCAGGAGGCAGCCCAGGGCTGGGGCAGCTGGGACCTGACAAGGAAACCATTAGTCCTGCCAGCCAGGACCCTGGCACTCCACACCAACCAGCGAGGCCCCGGCCAGGAGCTGGGCGCAGCGTTCCCCGGGCAGGTGGAGAGCTGTGCTGGCAACACACACCTCCGGGCTCCTGAGTGGGCCAGGCCAGGGACTGGGAACAAGGGAATTAAACCCTTCAGGGCAAAGGCTGCCCTGCACTCACACCTCCGCTACCCGCCAGCTACCTTGAAGTAAGAGAAGATGGTGCGGATGTCTCCTTCGAAGCCCATGTCGATCATCCTGTCGGCCTCATCCAGGGCCAGGTAGCGACAGATGTCCAGGCTCACCATCTTCTTCTGCAGCAGGTCCATGAGGCGGCCCGGGGTAGCCACCATCATGTGCACACCGCTGCAGGGCAGGGCAGGCAGGCGTCAGGGCTTCTGCGCAATCTGGCTGAGGGGAGGAAGGGCCCCGCGAGCTGCCCACCTCGCCAGGAACCCAGCACACCACACCGCATGTCCCAGCTGCATGCTGCTGGCGGCCACCGTGCCCAGCCCCCACCCCAGCCTTCTCACCTTCGCCTCAGACTGATCCCCTCCTGCAGGGTGCCGAGGCTGCAGGCTCAGAACCCGGCTCCCAAGCAGGCCTGAGGAGATGCAGCGCCCAGTGAGACAGGCTGCTGCATGCACTCCTCCCGGGGGTGCCCACACAGGGAGGGAAGGGTATTGCCCGCAGGTCCGCCCGGAGCAGGACTTACTGTTTGATAGTCTCCATCTGCTCCTTGACGGACATGCCCCCGATGCAGAGGGCACAGCGCAGCAGGGGCAGGCTGTCCTCATGCAGCAGGCGGCAGTAGTACTCAAGGATGCCGTGGGTCTGCCTGGCCAGCTCCCTCTGCAGAGAGAAGAGAGTCCATTATCCCCCACTACGCCCGCCTCTCTTCGCTGATGCCCAGATCTGACATCACCCCAGCAAGCCCCCGGCTCAGACCCGCCCGCGTGAGCCAAGCACACTTACAGAGGGGCAGATGATGAGTCCATAGGGTCCCTCTCTCTTGGAGAATGGCAGCCGTTTCTCCTGCTCCAGGCAGAACATGATGACGGGGAGCGTGAACACCAGGGTTTTCCCTGAGCCAGTGAATGCGATGCCGATCATGTCCCTGCCGGACAGGCTGCAGGAGACACGGGGAGCGGGTCAGCGGGAAGAGACTCCAACGCAGCGAGGAGCCCTGTGCCGGCCCCTGTGCGTTCCCAGGCAGGGCCGTGCCCTGCCCAGGGAGGCGGCAGATGGTGCATCACCGGGGCAGGGTGTCCAGCTCACCCCGCTGGCCATGGAGCAGGCAGCACTCCCAGAGCCGGGAAAGGCAGCACTCACATGGTGGGGATGCCCTGGATCTGGATGGGGGTCGGCTGCTGGATTCCCTTTTTCTTCAGGCCTCTCAGGATAGCTGTGAACAGAACGTGGAGGGAGGGGGGCGTTAGCAGCACAAAAGTGGCCGGACGTGGGGCTGTGACCCACCTCCCCTCCACCCAGTTGCCAATAGCATTTGTTTCGTCAGTGGCACCCCCCAGGCCTTGCCTCCAGACCAGCAGCTCGGGGGGCCTGGCTGGGTCCCCGCAATTGGATCTGTGACCTCCAGGCACTACACACCAAGGTGCCTCCCCCTGACAACTCCTCCCTGCCCCAAGTCACCTGCCGGGAACTTCATTTCCTTGAAGCTCTTGATGGGTGGGGGGATGCCCTCGCCCTCCACCAGGACGTGGTACTTTCTGCGCACGCGGTCGTGCCGTGCCTCCGACATGCCCAGGATGTAATGCGGCGCCTTCCAGCTGAGGAGAGGGCGGGGGAGGAGGGTCAGCAAGGAAAGGGAAAACCAAACTGACTGAGCTGCACTCGCGGGTGCACCCAGAGCTGAACGCTGCTTTGCTTGGGCAGGCAGCAGGTGGACCGGCCCAGCTGCGTACCCGCCGATCCCCCAGACAGAGGCCCGAGCCCCTCAGAATTCCAGGCTCCAATAGCACTAATGCAAAAGCTGGGGCCACCCACGAAGGGAGGACACAACCCCAAGCCTGCATCCCTCAGCATCCACCCACACGGCCCACTTCCAGAGCAGAGCAACTGAACTGTCAGCCCCCGAGCAGAATGGCCAGGCACCGCCTGGCGCTCCGGTGTGCTGCGGCCCGGCTCCCATGTGCGCTGGGGCACAGTGGGAGCAACTGCTCCACTCTGCAGCATCAACCCTAATTCCATGGCCAAGGCTGGAATATCCTTCGCTCCCAGGGAGGCGCTCAGGTTAACGCACCCCCTGGGATACAAGTTATTGAGGAGTATTTCCCAGGGCCGTGCTTCTGTTATACCCCCGGCGGGGCCTGGTCCCCCCCACAGGCCAGGGAAGGAGCTGTAGCCCTCAGCGGCTTATCTCGCCAGCTCTCTAGGCCTCAGATGCTGCATTGCTCTCTAGGCTGCCTATCTCGCCAGCACACGTGTCTGCCTTCCCAATTCCCCAGCTGGAGAGCAGGCTCCAGCTCTCACTCCCAGAGCCCCCAGCCCTGCTGCTCCGACCGTGGGACAGTGCGCACAGCTGAGCCCGACAGACACAACACGTGTGTGTGGGCAGAGCCTAGCACAATGGGGCCCTGAGCCACAACCGAGGCCCCCTGTGTGTTACCACAATACACACAGTAAACAGTACCACACCGTGCTGGGCACCTGGCTACAGCAGAAGGGTGAATCGCAGGGCATCTTGGGAAAATGCCAGGCTCCACAGCCAAAGAACTGTGGAGTCCATGGGACCCTGAATGAACTGACTGGGGCAGGTCAGAACTCCCTGAGCTACTCTTTCAGGCTCTCTGCAGATTCAAGCAGGCAGCACCTTTTGAGATTTGCTCTGGAATCGCACGGTCTAGCCATTTTGAAATGACCGGTCAGCGTGGAGCACAAGTATGCAGCGGGAGTGAATTCGGAGGCAATTCCATGGCCTCGCATCTGCAGGCCCGCAGCTAAGGCCCAGGGAGAACCGCTAAAGCTGGCTCCAGCACAGAAGGCGGGTTCCATGGCGCTGGTATGTGGGGAGATTTGGCTCCTGCTCCCTGCACTGGAGCTCCCCCCGAGGCTCAGCACTTAGCCCAAGGCTAGCAGTTTGCAGGAGCATTTGCTACCACTATTCATAGATTCTAGGGCTGGAAGGGACCTCGAGAGGTCATCGAGTCCAGTCCCCTGCCCGCATGGCAGGACCAAATACTATCTAGACCATCCCTGATAGACATTTATCTAACCTACTCTTAAATATCTCCAGAGATGGAGATTCCACAACCTCCCTAGGCAGTTTATTCCAGTGTTTAACCACCCTGACAGTTAGGAACTTTTTCCTAATGTCCAACCTAGACCTCCCTTGCTGCAGTTTAAGCCCATTGCTTCTTGTTCTATCCTCAGAGGCTAAGGTGAACAAGTTTTCTCCCTCCTCCTTATGACACCCTTTTAGATACCTGAAAACTGCTATCATGTCCCCTCTCAGTCTTCTCTTTTCCAAACTAAACAAACCCAATTCTTTCAGCCTTCCTTCATAGGTCATGTTCTCAAGACCTTTAATCATTCTTGTGGAGAAATTGGAGAGGGTCCAGAGAAGAGCAACATCTTTCTTGAAATGCGGTGCCCAGAACTGGACACAATACTCCAGCTGAGGCCTAACCAGAGCAGAGTAGAGTGGAAGGACCCCCAGTGTGGCCTGCAGTGCAGTAAGTGACAAGAATACCTAGCTCTGCTACAGCATGGACCTCACAGCCTGCTACAGAAGAAATCAGGGTCACCACCCAAATTTTACAGATGGGGAAAGTGAGGGACAGAGGAAATAGCTTGTCCAAGCACCCAGCTGCCAGTGCCAAAAATAAAACCAAGGCTCCCAATCCCCAGTCTAGTACTCAAGCCACTAGTTCACACTGCCTTGAGTTTCCTTCAGCTCGCACAGAGCTGATGCAATCCGACAGCCAATGTATCCCCATGGAGCGCACCTGGTTTTAATCGGATCGTCGTAGGTGATGCCCTTTGCCATCTCCTTCACAGACATCAAAGCTGCACAAAAACAGAGACCGGAGGATCAGTGCCAGCTCCTGGGAGCTAGGCCCAGGTCAGCTGGGCCCGTGGCTTTGACAAGAGGTTTAGCAGTGAGGCAGTCAGGACAAAGGATGTTTGGGGGAGCCAGAACAGGAGTGAAGTGGCGGGGAAGCGTCCCTCTCCGTGCATGTGGGGGTCAGCGACAGCGAACAGCATGACTTGCTCTCTCCGGGGAGAGCAGCAGGAGCTAGGGAGAGACTGGGACTGTGAAGCCCTGCACCAGTCAGCACGAGCACCGTCACCTTTTCCCTCTGTCACTTCGCCAGCAACAGGCAGGGAAGGAGAGTGAATGTCGCCTCACAGCCACCGTCACTTCCCCCCCCAGCCCTCAATCCCAGCACGACCCACCTCGACCCTCTGCCACGCTCTCCAGGATCTTTTCCTCCTCCTTCAGCTGCTTCTCCTTGGCCGACTCCTTGCGCGCTGTGGAGAGTCGAGAAGGGGAGTTACATGCTGCCCACAGATTACTCCCCAGCCACAAGCCACCCCTCAGGGACCCCTCCTCCTCATGCCGGCCCTACCTTCCGCCTTCTCTTTAAGGTGCTGGTGCTGGTCCAGGAGGCTGACGTTGGACTGGGGGCCCAGAGGAATATCATCTTCATCCCCCCTGTGCTCACTGCTGCTGTCCCTCTGCTCCTCGTCCAGAACCCCCTTCCTGCGCATCTGTAGCAGCTTCTGCAGCTACGGGGCACAGAGCAATCAGGGGCACACAGCAGCCGCAAGGGCCCCGTTACAGGAGACCGATTTCACCTGCCCTGTCATGCCCTTGCCAGTGAGGAGAGGAACGTCGGACCCCCCTTTATCCACCCACATGGCCCCCTGCAATCTGCCCTGGGGGACCACGATGCCATCCCCACTGCAGCCCCCGTGACTTGCCCAGGGCCACAGGAGCTCTGCTGCGGGGCGTGGAACTGAACCCACCAGCCCCACCTCTCATGGGCAGCACCACAGGGCCCAGGCCCAGAGGCAGAGCGCTCACAAGCCGGAGCTGGGGCCAAGAGCACCCCAGCAACTGGGGGGGTGAACCAGCCCCCCCCGGCTTCAGCCAGGGCCCCCGGCCCCCCCTCCGGCACGAGCCCTGACCTCACACCCCCCCCCCTCAGCCAGAGCTCCCGGCCTCCCCTCCCCGCCAGCCAGCCGCCCCCCAGGGATCCCGACCCCCGGCCGGGCCCTCAGCCCGCCCACCCGGCCCCCCTCCGGCACCAGCCCTGACCTCACACCCCCCTCCCCTCAGCCAGAGCTCCCGGCCTCCCCCCCCCCCAGGGATCCCGACCCCCGGCCGGGCCCTCAGCCCGCCCACCCGGCCCCCCTCCCGCACCAGCCCTGACCTCACACCCCCCCCCCCTCAGCCAGAGCTCCCGGCCTCCCCCCCCCCCCCAGGGATCCCGACCCCCGGCCGGGCCCTCAGCCCGCCCACCCGGCCCCCCTCCCGCACCAGCCCTGACCTCACCCCCTCCCCTCAGCCAGAGCTCCCGGCCCCCCCGCCAGGGTTCCCGACCCCCGCCCGGGCCCCGCCCCAGCCCTGACCTCAGCCCCCCCGCCCGGGCCCCCCCGTCACCATCTCCTGCTTGCGCTGCTTGACCGGCACGTAGGGCTCGTAACCCTCATCCTCCTCCCCGGACGGGCCCGACGCCTCCGCCGCCTCCTCGCGCGGCCTCTGCGGGGAGACACAAGGTCACGTCACGGGCCACGGGCCGCGGCCCCCCGGCTGGGAGCGGGGCGGGGGTGGGGGGGGTCGGGCTCGCACCTTCCGCTCGCTTCCGCCCTCCATGTTTGGTCCCCGCGGAGTCTCCGCCCCCGCGTCGGGCGAAACGCGCGGAGCCAACGAGCGCAGGCGCTGGGCCTGGGCGGGCCCTGTCGCTAAGCCACACCCCGCAGACGTACCACGTGAGGGGCAACGCGCACGACGGGCTGCGCCGAAGGACAAACTTAGCGACGCGCTTACGGAGGGTTAGCGCGGGGCTCGGGGGTGGAGCGGCCCGGCCGCCGCGCTATGGTCCCCGCCCCGCTCCCTGCACCACGTGTCCCACTCCCCCGCCCCCAGCTTCCCCCAGATCCCGATCTCCGCCTCCCCCCGCCCCCAGCTTCCCCCAGACCCCGCCCCCCCGATTTCCACCCCCCACCCCGATCTCCGCCCCCCGCCCCCCGATCTCCCCCTCCCCAGGCCCCGCCCCCCCAGACCCCGATCTCCGCCCCCCCGCCCCCAGAGCCCGCGCCCCCGATCTCCGCCCCCCCACACCCCGATCTCCACCTCCCCAGGCCCCGCCCCCCCAGGCCCCGATCTCCGCCCCCCACCAGCTTCCCCTCCGACCCCCCCACCCTGATCTCCGCCCCCAGCTTCCCCCAGACCCCGATATCCGCCCCACCCGCCCCCAGCTTCCCCCCAGACCCCGCCCCCCGATCTCCGCCCCCCCAGACCCCGATATCCCCCGCCCCCCGATCTCCCCCTCCCCAGGCCCCGCCCCCCAGACACCGATATCCGCCTCCCCCCGCCGCCAGCTTCCCCCAGACCCCAATCTCTGCCCCCCCCCGCCCCCAGCTTCCCCCAGACCCCGATCTCCGCCCCCCACCAGCTTCCCCTCCGACCCCCCCACCCTGATCTTCGCCCCCAGCTTCCCCCAGACCCCGATATCCACCCCACCCGCCCCCAGCTTCCCCCCAGACCCCACCCCCCCACCATGCTCCCCCACCCCGATCTCCGCCCCCCCCACCCCGATATCCCCCGCCCCCGATCTCCACCTCCCTAGGCCCTGCCCCCCCGCCCCCAGCTTCCCCCAGACCCCGCCCCCCAATCTCCGCCCCCCAACCCTGCCCTCCCACCCCGATCTCTCCCCCCAAGGCTCCGATGCCCCACCCTGCCCCCAGACCCCGATCTCGGCCCCCCCAGCTTCCCCTCCGACCCCCCCACCACGATCTCCGCCCCCAGCTTCCCCCCAGACCCTGCCCCCCCCCCGTCCCCAGACTTTGATCTTCACCCCCCAGGCCCTACCCCAACCTCCCCCCGACCCTGATCCCTGCCCCCCCCCAGCTTCCTCCCTACCCCCAGTCTGCAATCTCTGCCCCCATCCCTGTGCCCAGGTCTCTGCCCTGACTGGGTTTAACCCCTGGGAAGATGTGGGGCCTGCTGGGCCTGGGCAGAGGTCCTGGAAGTGGAGCTGGGAACGTCAGGACTCTGATCCAGCTGGGGCCGAGGCTGGTTCTGCGCCAAGGCCTGGCTCTGTGGTTCCCAAACCGCTCGCTCCTGGGGCAGCTCGAAATGAGCCTGGGTCTCCGCCAGCGTTCCCTCCCCCCCCCCCCCCCCATGTGACCCATCACCTTCACATCGGTGCACACAACAAACTTCATGGGATGGGGGTGGGGCTGAGGGGTTCAGAGTGTGGGAGGGGGCTCAGGGATCAGGGGTTTGGGGTGCAGGGGGGTGCTCAGGGGCTACGGCAGGGAGAGAGGACTCCCCCCTGCGCTCTCTTCCCACAGCAGCAGCACCTGGGCTAGGGGGAGAGGTGCCTCTCCCCGGCACGGCAGCTCTGGGGTTGGGGCTGCAGGGTAGGCGGGTTGGGGGCCAGGCTAGGTGGGGGCCAGGGAAGGGGCACCCCTCCCCCAGCTGCAGCAGGACCCCAGGTGGGTTTCTTGAGCACCCGTATTGCACTAGATAGGCTGCTGCGCGGCCACGCAGCTTACAGGGAACTTCGGTCTTTGGGCCATCGGTGCCGCTCAGCTCATCTAGAGATTTGCCTGGTTTTACAACAGGCTACATAAAAAGCACTAGCGAAGTCAGTACAAACTAACATTTCCTACAGACCATGACTTGTTTCTATGTACTGTGCACTGACACTATTCCCATTGATTTGTTTTATAATGATACGGTACCTGAGTATCCCCAGGGTACCCGACCGCCTGGGCGAGAACCATTGAACAAAGGGATCCCTGTGCCTGCCCAGGCAGGTTAAAAACAGCCCTCCGCTGGCTGGGCCTGAGCCCCCCAATCCCTGCCTCCTCTGCAGGGCCCTTCCCGAAGATCTTTCAATAGCGAGTGTTGCTGGTGCCCCTCCCGCAGTGGAGCTGGTAGTGAGAATTGCCACACGTCCGCGCACCGCTCCTTCCCCTCGCTGAGCCCGCCTGGTGTTTGCTGGGCATGAGTACCAAAGCGGCAGGATTTACCTGCCTGAGCGCCTGGATGGCTGCACTCCATTTGCTGATCCAAAATGCAAGTTACCGTCTCTTTTCACCCTGCGCCTTGCAGGCCTTTCCGTGCACGGCTGGTCGCTGCTCCAGCAGACTGGCACCTCCAGGCTGCAGGGTGCGTATGACTGTGGCAAACAGACCCACCTTGCAGGCCTGGACCTCAAACCCTGTGCGTGGCCCAGGCAGCACTGGGCCGGCCCACGCCTGCGAAGCTGCAGCACACCGGGCAGTTACCTTCCAGCAGTGGCGCTGGCTGAGGCGCCCTGGGCACATACAGCATCTCTAGCTCTTTGGGCAGGGTTTGACACCTGCTCTGGCAAACAGGGAGGGGGCCAGTTGGCTGCCCCTCCCCTCTAACTTGTGGGTTGTCTCTTGGGGTGGGTGCCTAGGCTGCTCCTCCCCACCCACCTTCTCTCTGTTCTTACCTGCCAATCCCCCGGCTCTGCCATATCTGCCCGCTCTCCTCTCGGCCAGGCACTCATCCTTGTCCAGCTCACTGACTGCCTGCAGCCAAAAGGCCACCCAGCATCGCTTGTCGCGCTGCCCGTCTCCAGCGAGATTGGCATAGCCCGCTCCCTGCTGGGGGAGAAGCTGAGAGACTCTGGTGCTGGGCATCCGTACACAGCCCTCCCAGCCACCGGAACTGCCAGGCTGGCTCAGAGCAGGGCTCCGCCTGGCTGGCTCCTGCCGCCAACGGTGGCCCACCCCAGCTGCTTCAGAAGATAGAGCCCCATAGATGGCAGTAATGGGGCAACTGTACTCGGGGCACTTCCTCCAATGCTCCCAGTTACGGTTGGCTCATGCCCTAAAGCAGGAGGGTTCCTCTCCCTTCCAAGCGCTCATTTGGTTTTCATATTTACTCATATCTCTGGATCTCGTTTTCCATGGAAACATCCGAGCCCCTTTTGGATCCTGCTGAATTCTTGGCCTCACTGCCATCATGTGGCAGAGAGTTCCCATGGCTTATCCTACACTGAAAGAACAGACATGTCCTTTTACCGTCTGTGAACTCGCTGCTTCTCCATGCACTGACAGCCTGCCTGAGAGCAGCGGCCCTGCCCCTCATTGGGTATTTTATCACATCTCCTGGCCCAAGGATTCAGTTTCTCCACAGAGGTGGGGTCCCCCTCCCCTGGCCAGTACTAAAGCCTGGCCTCCAGGGGGCGGCCCAGAGGCTGTTTTAACACAGGCCTTTGGGGTGTGACTTGGGCAGCTGAAGCTGCAGTGGGGCTGAAGGCAGCAGAATGACCTGCCCTGCCCTGAAGTGTGGCTGGGCCCCACCTCCTGACCATGCTGGTCAGCGCAGCACAGGCCCTTGCAGGGGGAAGCCTCCTGCTGAAGCAGCAGCACTTCCTGTAGCCCACCATCTCCCACCCACGTACTGACCTGCATCCCAGCAGAGGCTGCTGAACGTGGGGGCTGGTGTAACTCCATGTCCCAGCCTGGCCTCCTGCACCCTGGGGCATGCTGGCTGAGAGGTGCCTGATCACGCACCCTTGCCTGCAGCAGCCAGGGGGTCTGGCAGGAGCACATGGCCCAGCCCCTGATACCAGGCTAAGGAGCCTCCTGCCTGTGCCAGCCCGGCTGGGTCAGTGCCAGAGCGGCACTGGAAAGGCCGTCCGTACTGCCACGGCTGCCGCAGGGTGCGAGCCAGGTGGGGCCTGCTTGCTGGCTCCCGTGGCCAAGCGGGAAGCTGCGATGAGCCCGCCCCTGCTGCTTGGCCCTAGCGTGGGGCCCTCTCATTGAGCCGCGGGACAGAACGGGACCTCCAGAGGCCATTAGTCCAGTCCCCTGCCCTCAAGGCAGGGCAAAGTGTTTGCCTCTCTGCACTGGCCCATTCCCCCTACATGCCCCCAGCCCGCCGGCTCGGCATGCAGTCGCTGCGGGCAGAGGTCAGCATGGGACCGCTGGGTTTGACAGCAGCCAGGCTCTCAGAGGGGCCGGGGGCAGGGGAGCGTTTGGCACAGTCTTTCCCCCCTCCCCCAGCGGCACGAGGGGGCTGTGATGTCACGGCTGGAGCACCCTTAGGCTGCTGCTGATCAGAATCAGTGTCAGGGCCCTACTGCTAGCTCGGGGCCTGCCCCCTCCAGCCCCCCGCTAATCACACAGCACACACACCCGCTCTGTGTCCAAATGGCATTTTATCTTTCAGCATGAAAGATTTTCACAGTATCAAAAGTAAATAATTAAAAAAACCAGAGAAGCCAATCTGGCCGTGGCTGGTTGTGCAGCACGATCCCTGCGCAGGCGGGGCGAGGGCAGCGGCACCTTTCCAGCCGCCTGCAGGCTGGCAGACCGGGGTAGCACCAGAAATCGTGGTCAAGAGATCGGCAGTTTGTTTCCGTTGTAGCTCACGAAGGGGGTAGGTTGGTGTGGGGAACGCAGGGCATGTGTGCGGGGCGGGGGACCCACTGCCTGTCCGTCCCTCTGCCCTTCAGCACACACATGCTAAGAACAGACTAGGGGGGCGCAGCTTGGTCAACCAGAGCCCCCAGCCCGCCCTGGCTCCCACTCCTGTCACCTAGAAGTCAGGCTGGGATTATGGTACAAGCAGGGGCCCCGGTGGGCCAGGGATTCACCAGAACCCAGCGAGCTGCCGAGGGTGGAGCCACATGGTGGAGCCCTGGTGTATCTGCACAGGGCAGGCAGAGCCGTCATGGAGCAGGCGGCAGAGCTCAGGCTGCGTTCTAGGGGGCGTTCTACCCCTGCTGGGCTGCCTGGCACCCTCTTTTCCCCCAGCCCCAGTGCCGCTTGGCCCAAGCTGGGCGGGGAGGTGGAGTGCACATGCTGCTCCCTGGGGCAGAGAAAGCCCCCAGCCCGTCCTGGGCATCCCTTACCCCCGGCTCCATGAGCTGAGGCGCCCAAGCCCTGCTTTAGAAGGGCTGGGCTGGGCAACATGCCCATCAGGACCTCACCCTGTACTTGGGGGGCGGGGAACAGGTATTGTCCCCTGAGCCGGCCCGGCAGCCTGACGTGCACAGGCCCACTCGGCCATAGGGTTGGCCAGAGGAAGAGCTAGGCACAGCCCAGCTGGTACCAACCACGTCCCTCCCCCGGCTCCCGGAAGTGCTGCTGTGGGTGCACGCTGCCCCTGGCTGGGCATGCCCCTTTGGGAACCCGAGAGCAGTGAGCACATGGGCTGGTGCAAGGGGGGCGGGGAGGGCTGCTGCTGGGGAGAGCAGTTCTAGGGCCGTGGGGGCAGCGCCCGCAGGCTGGGGGCCCCGGCCCGTCTGCAGGTGCTGCTGGGCTAGCGGAACACTGCAATGTGCTCGTTATGGTGCAGCATGCCCCTCCAGCCAGGAGAGGTGCTCAGGGCCTGCAGCTGCGTTGTGACTGGAGGTGGAGGGGCCAGGAGAGGAGTGAACTCAGCCCCTAGGCAGAGTGGAAGTTGCAGCTCCTGCCTGAGACCCAACCCCTCAGCCGGGCTGAGACACAGGGGGTCAGCTGGACCCCCCAGGGAGCTGCAGGAAGGTGGGTATCTCCTGTGACAGGCTGGCAGGGCAACTGAGCTGGGTGGGGGGGGAGGGCTTAGGGTGTCCCATGAAGCCAGGAACAAACAACAAAAAAAGTTGGGTTTTTTAAATAAAATAAAAAATTAAAAAGTTCTTTATTAGGTCCAGCATGGTCCTTTCCCCCGGCTGCGCGCCAGGCTGGCACGGGGGGCTGCCCACTGGCGCTGGCAGGCTCCCTGCACATCACCAACGGAGTGCTGGGAGAAGAGAAAATCCCGTAGAGGGACCAGGTGGGGGGGGAGGGGGCTGCCTAAGCCGGGGAGTCCCCTGCCCCCCCGCCCGAGAGCTGTGACTGGCTGGGGAGGTGCAGGTGTGACAGGCCCAGGGGGAAGGGGTTCCACATTCACAGGAAGAGGAACCCACAGAGAAAACAAAAGGGGCCCCCCAGCAGGGGGAGGGGCACAGTGAGGCGAGTGTCTGTGGGTGCTGAGGGGCGGCACAGGGCCCCTCGCACGCACTGGGGCTCCCCCCACACCTCACTGAGCTGCACTCGAAGTGGTTTTCTTCAGGGTGAAGTTGGTCCAGTTCACGGCCACTTTCTGCCGAGTTTGCTTAGCAGAATCCAGACAGAACCTGGGGAGGGGGAAGAGAGAATCAGGGAAAGAGCAGAGACAGTAACCGCTCCCTGCCCCCCACAGGGCCAGTGCCCAACACATCCACACAACCCCCCCCACCCCAAGCCAGGGCTTCTACCCTCCCCACCCTAGCCAGAGCAGGCAAGGTCCCATGGAAGAAAAATCAAGGGATAAAAGAGCCCAGGAGAAGAGGCAGTTTCTCAAAGAGACCATATTAAAAGTACAACTGCCAACTATCCCGAGCGAAGGAGAGTCAGGAAGAACGGGTCAGAGGCCACAAGGAGCCCTTTAATGACCTGAAAATCAAAAAGGAAACATACAAAAGAACAGCACGAGCAGGCAGCGACAAAATCAGTTACACCTGGCAAGGGACAGACAAGACATAAGAGGCTCTATAAATACATTGGGGCAAGAGAAAGATGAAGGAAAGCATAGATCCTCTCCTGCGGAAGGAGGGGGGGGGGGGGGATGAGCTCAGAACTGATGACTTCAAGGGGTGGAGGTGTTTACTGCCTGCTTTGCTTCCGTCTTCATTAAAAAGGTTAATGATGACCAGACACTCGACACAATGAACACAGCAAGGGGGCAGAACACAAGCTCAGATAGGGAAAGAACAGGTTAGAGAATATTTAGACAAGCTGAACGTATTTGAGTCAGCAGGGCCTGGGGAAATTCACCCCAGGTTTCTTTAGGAACAAGTGTACGGATAAAGCCTTTTCTTGTAACCATATGGTCAGGCCTAAGGCCTTTGTCTGCAGCCAGATTAAGAGAGCAGCAGCCATGAGCTAAGAAGCAGGAAATCACATCCTCACATTCCATCTACATTACATTAAAACAAGGTCATATCCGGCTGTTTAGGAGGAGACCCGGTCCTAATGGCCCCCACCATCACCAGATAAATAACAGATCTTAAGATGGTTAAAGAAAACTTAGTTTGATAGCATCTGCCTGGCAAGAAACCACTTATTATAGAATCATAGAAAATCAGGGCTGGAAAGGACCTCAGGAGGTCATCTACTCCAACCCCCTGCTCAAAGCAGGACCAATCCCCAACTAAATCATCCCAGCCAGGGCTCTGTCAAGCCTGACCTTAAAAACCTCTAAGGAAGGAGATTCTACCACCTCCCTAGGTAACCCATTCCAGTGCTTCACCACCCTCCTAGTGAAATAGTGTTTCCTAATATCCAACCTAGACCTCCCCCACTGCAACTTGAGACCATTGCTCCTTGTTCTGTCATCTACCACCACTAAGAACAGCCGAGCTCCATCCTCTTTGGAACCCCCCTTCAGGTAGTTGAAAGCAGGTATCAAATCCCCCCTCATTCTTCTCTTCTGCAGACTAAATAAGCCCAGTCCCCTCAGCCTCTCCTTATAAGTCATGTGCTCCAGCCCCCTAATAATTTTCGTTGCCCTCCGCTGGACTCTCTCCAATTTATCAACATCCGGGGGGAGGGATAGCTCAGTGGTTTGAGCATTGGCCTGCTAAACCCAGGGTTGTGAGCTCAATCCTTGAGGGGGCCACTTAGGGATCTGGGGCAAAATCAGTACTTGGTCCTGCTAGTGAAGGCAGGGGGCTGGACTCAATGACCTTTCAAGGTCCCTTCCAGTTCTAGGAGATGGGATATCTCCATTAAAAAAAAAAAAAAAAAAAAATTGGGGGGAGGGATAGCTCAGTGGTTTGAGCATTGGCCTGCTAAACCCAGGGTTGTGAGTTCAATCCTTAAGGGGGCCATTTAGGGATCTAGGGGCAAAAATCTGTCTGGGGATTGGTCCTGCTTTGAGCAGGGGGTTGGACTAGATGACCTCCTGAGGTCCCTTCTAACCCTGATATTCTATGATTACTTCTTGTAGTGTGGGGCCCAAAACTGGACACGGTACTCCAGATGAGGCCTCACCAATGTCGAATAGAGGGGAATGATCACGTCCTTCGATCTGCTGGCAATGTTCCTACTTATACAGCCCAAAATGCCATTAGCCTTCTTGGCAACAAGGGCACACTGTCGACTCATATCCAGCTTCTCGTCCACTGTAACCCTTAGGTCCTTTTCTGCAGAACTGCTGCCTAGCCATTCGGTCCCTAGTCTGTAGCAGTGCATGGGATTCTCCTGTCCTAAGTGCAGGACTCTGCACTTGTCCTTGTTGAACCTCATCAGGTTTCTTTTGGCCCAATCCTCTAATTTGTCTAGGTCCCTCTGTATCCTATCCCTACCCTCCAGCGTATCTACCACGCCTCCCAGTTTAGTGTCATCTGCAAACTTGCTGAGGGTGCAATCCACACCATCCTCCAGATCAGTAATGAAGATATTGAACAAAACCGGCCCCAGGACCGACCCTTGGGGCACTCCGCTTGATACCGGCTGCCAACTAGACATGGAGCCATTGATCACTATCCGTTGAGCCCAACGATCTAGCCAGCTTTCTATTCACCTTATAGTCCATTCATCCAGCCCATACTTCTTAAACTTGCTGGCAAGAATACTGTGGGAGACCGTATCAAAAGCTTTGCTAAAGTCAAGGAATAATACATCCACTGCTTTCCCCTCATCCACAGAGCCAGTTATCTCATCATAGAAGGCAATTAGGTTAGTCAGGCACGACTTCCCCTTGGTGAATCCATGCTGACTGTTCCTGATCACCTTCCTCTCCTCTAGGTGCTTCAGAATTGATTCCTTGAGGACCTGCTCCATGATTTTTCCAGGGACTGAGGTGAGGCTGACTGGCCTGTAGTTCCCCGGATCCTCCTTATCAATAGTTGTGGTTGTGAAATCCTCATTTCTTTATGGTCCCCATTTCCCTATGGTTTGTCTGTATGATCTGTCTGGTTCTTTGATTGTTTCTGTCTGTTACGTAATTAATTTTGCCAGGTGTAAATTCATGAAGGTGGTGGGGTAGGATTGGTTAGAGAATTTTGTTACAGTGTTAGGATTGGTTAGCAAAATTTTAGTAAAATGATTGGTGAAGGTACAGCTAAGCAGGACTCAGGTTTCACTATGTAAACTGGGGTCCAAAAGGAAGTTTTTGGGAACCAACTCCAGGACCCAGCCCCACGATCGGAGCTGCCAGACCTCAACACTCTGCCAATGACACCGTGCAGAAACTGGAATCCCCCAGATGGGTCTGATCCTGATCCTGACTGGCCACCAAGAAAAGTTCCTCTCTCTTATTGGGAGTGGTGAGCACTGTGTGTGTAGCGTGTGCCGTCTGCTTTGGTGATTGTTAATAAATAGAGGTTAAGTAGGATATTACTGTGTGAGGCTCTTTCACTGGTAAAAGACCCTGTAAACCCGAAAAAGATTAAGCCCTGAGCCCACAGGGAAAGGGTGTTTGCCCAGAGCCCACGGAGGGGTAAAGTTCAGTGCCTTGCGCCTGGAGCCCTAGGAACTGGGCAGAGGTGCGATGTCCTAGAGTGTTCAAATGACAGAGACTTTTGTGCGGGTAACACTAGCCTGAGCCATCTTGGAAACAAGCAATTACTGTATCTTCAGGAATACGTGGAGGCCAGGTGAGGGCCCAGAGAACTGGAGATGAGCAAACACAGCACCTCTCTTCCAAAAAGGGAACACAGAGGCCCTGGGAAAGTACAGACCACTCAGCCAAACTTCAATTCCTGGAAGGTATTAGAACAAATTACTAAACAATCCATTTGGGAGCACCTAGAGGATAACAAGTTATAAGGAACAGCCAGTGTGGATTTGTCGAGAACAAATCATGTCAATCCAACCTCATCTTCTTCTTTGACAGGGTCACTAGCCTAGCGGATGGGGGGAAGCCGTAGACGTGATACCTTGATTTTAGCAAGGCTTGTCACACAGTCCCACATGACATTCTCATGAGCAAACTAGGGCAATGCGGGCTAGAAGGTGGGTGCACAACTGGCTGAAAGACTGGACTCAAAGAGGAGTTATCAACGATTTGCTGTGAAACTGGGAGGGCGTCTCTAGTGGGGTCCTGTGTGGGTCAGCCCTGGGTCCGGCACTATTCATTATTTTCATTCATGACTTGGATAACAGAGTGGAGAGTATGCACATAAAATGTGTGGTTGACACCAAGCTGGGAGGGGTTGCAAGCACTTTGGAGGACAGGATTTGAATTCACAACGCCCTTACAAATTAGGAATTGGTCTGAAATCACAAGGTGAAATTCACTAAAGACAAGTGCAAAGTACTTCACTTAGGAAGGAAAAATCAAACGCCCAGCTACAAAGCGGGGAATAACTGGCTACACAGTAGTGCTGCTGACAAGGATCTGCAGGCTATAGTGGACGTGGTTGCGAAAAAGGCTCCCATCCTCCTGGGGGTGTATTAACAGGAGTGTCGTACGTAAGCCAAGGGAGGTAACTGTCCCGCTCTACTGAGCACTGGGGAGGCCCCAGCTGGAGTGCGGTGTCCAGTTCTGGGTGCCGCACGTTAGGGAAGATGTGGATCAATAGGAGGGAGTCCAGCTGAGAGCAACAAAAATGATCAAAAGTTTATAAACCCTGCCCTGTGAGGAACGGTTAAAACACTGGGCGTGTTTAGTCTGGAGAAGAGACGACGAGGGGCGGGGGACTGATACTAAGAGGGGGCTATTACAAAGCGGATGGGGCTCAGTTGGTCTCCATGTCCACTGACGGTAGGAAGGGAGACCGGGGTTAGCTCTTAGGAGACTCCTGAGTACGCCTACACTGTGAGAAAAGGCCTGCAGCACGGCACAGCTGACTCAGCCTCCCAGGCTAGTGTAGGCGGCCGGGCTTGGGCTGGAGCCTGGCCTCTGGGACCCTCCTCCCACATGGAGTCCCAGGGGGCAGGAATGCCCCTCCCCCAACGGGGTGACACCCCCAGCCCCACTCTCCCAGAGAGCTGCAGGCTGGTCTCACCTCTTGAAGTACTCTACTTCTCGGTCCGTCTCGTCCATCTCGACCCCATCCATGTCTTTGGGCAGGAACACGTCATCTAGCAAAGCAGCGGCACATGGTCAGCAAAGGCTCCAGGCGCCAAGGACGCCCCCCTCAGCACCAGGGGCCCGCGCTGCCGCCTGGCACAGCCTACTTGGAGCAAAGAGCAATGGACAGACACCATGGGGGGCAGGGCAGGGGGAGAGGGGGGCAGAGCCAGGGTACATCACCGCTGACCCGTCTCCACTACAGCCCTATGGTGACACAGCTCCGTGGCTCGGGGGGTGTGGCGCAGCCACACTGACCTGACCCCCCCCCCCCCCCGCCCCCATGTGCTGAGTCAACAAGAGAGCTTCGCCCTCACCACAGCGCTCAGCAGCGCAGCGACGCAGGACGACAAGCCGGAGCTGGGACAAGGTCACTGCTGAGCAGAGGGACCGCACAGGGGACTCACCGATGGACGTGTTGGATTTCTCCATCCTGCTCCTGCTCTTCCTGCTCTTGCCCTTGGGCTGGGGGGAGCTGCCCAGGGTGGCGGGGTGGGGGGGCTGCCGGTCCCCAGCAGCAGGGGGAGGTGACTGCATCAGCTCCGGTTGCTCTGCTTTGCCCTCGCCCCTCCGGCCTTTCCACTCGCTGCTCCTCTCCTTCTCGGGCCTGGAACTGCTGCAGCCCCAGCCCTGCCCCTTGGCGCTCTCCGCTGGCTCCACACAGCCACTCCCCCTCCGCAGCGTGGGCACTCCTCCAGGCTTCGAAGGGTGCTTGGCTCCCAGCACCAGCCCCTTCGAGCTGGGACTCTCCAGCCCGGCCTGGGCGCTGGGCACCGCGGTGCCTTCCCCCTTCTTCGCCTGGCAGCTCTGTCGCTTGTTCTTCCTCGGCCTGCCCCCCACCGGGGCCTGCTCCTGCTGCTCCGGGCCCTTGGCCGGTGCCACCTCCTTGCACTCCAAGCCGGGCCCGCCGCTCTCCTGGGCACAGTCTGTCGGCTGGGGGGACTGGACCCAGATCATCCGGGAGAGATTGGGAACCGCGCTCAGGCGCTTCACCACCCCGTTCTCGGCCTGCGGCGGCCCCTCCCCGGGGCCCTCTCCCCAGCGGGGGCCCAGCTCGCTCCGCAGAAGCATGTGGTTCTTGGGGGAGCCCAGGCTCAGAGGGGAGAGATCCAGGTCGATCTCCTGAAGGCCCGAGGAGCCGTTGAGGTGGGACAGCAGAGTCTTCTGCTCCAACACGGCCGCCTTCTTGGGGAAGTCAGCGACGTCCAGGTTGAGGTCGTAGACGCTGAAGCTGGCACGGATGGAGTCCTTAATGGTGTTCTTGATCTCCTGCAGCCGGCTGCTGAGGAAGCTGTTCACCCGCTCCAGCTCCAGCTGGGGCCACTCCAGGAGCTTCTCCTCCGCCAGCTCCCTGTCCTGGCCAGCCAGAGGGCCGCGCGCCACCCGCTTCTGGGCCTCCGCCTCCAGCTGGGCTTTCTCCTTCTCCTGGAACAGGCAAGGTGGTGGGCCAAGGTCAGATGTTCTCAGGGGGCGGGAGAGATGCCCAGCGGGCTGGCACGCCCCGGGCCTGGGGCGGCAAACCCAAGCACTGCTGCGCAGCCCAGCTCAGCCTGTAGCAAGCACAGCTGGGGCCCCGTATGCCCTGCTCCGGCACGGCCGCCCACCAGCTCAGGCCTGGGGGAGACTGTTACCGGCTGGCACAGGCTGCACCACGTCTGCACCGCAGCACCCAGCCACAGGCCAGTGGCTGATTCCCAGCTCCCAGAACAAGGGGGGCCCTGGCCCGCAGCGGGACCCGGCACATGCTGGGGAGACCCCACGTGGGAGAGGTGCCCAGGGCCCTACAAAGAGCCAGAGCAGTTCCCGACAGGCCCCTGGGGAGGGCGCTGAGCACAGGGAAAGCTTCTGGGGGGAGGAGGGCAGAGCCCCATGGGGGTGCTACCCAGTTCCAGCCTCCCAGTTAGGGTGGGTGGGGCTGGGCCTCAAGGCCTTTCCCAGCTCTGGCGTCTGGCGAACCCTCTGGTGCTATTCCAGGGGCTCGGGGCCAGGGCCTTACCAAGGGAAGACGGGACCCGAGGCGGCTCTGAACCCCGCTGGGCCAGGTCTGGAACAGCACATTCCCCTCCCCCCATCCTCACCTTCTTCTTCTGCTTGTGCCGGGCCCGCTTGGCGGCCTTGGCGCTGTTCAGGGGCTTGGGCTCCGAGCTGTTGATGTAGTCCAGGAGCTCATCCACGTCCCGGTGATCCACGGCTGGCTCCCCCGAGCTGCTGCTGTGGCCCACCTTCTGTGGCAGCTCCTCCTTCCTCTTGGTGAGACGGGAGCGCAGCTTCTCCCGGATCTCGGCATAGTTCCGGCTCGTGGGGGCCGCAGGGGGCTGCAGAGAGAGCTTGGGCTGCTACTGTCCTGCCCGGCACAGATGGACGCTGTTCCCCAGCCCCTTCCCACCCTCTGCTTATGGGGCTGCCCCACCCACAGCTGAAGGCAACATGGTTCCTAGTCTGCCAAGGAGAGCTGCCAGGCTGAGACAGAGGGGCCCTGGGGGCTGGGACTGAGAGGTGCAGGGGCAGGGACAGCGTCAGATGGAGATGAACTGGCTGCTGCCGGGTGGCTCTCCAGGGTTGGACTAGCAGAGGGGGGCTGTCAGGCCTGTGGGGGACACGTGCCCACAGCCCAGCCGCCAGGTGCCTGTGCTCTCGGCACGGCAGTCTCCCGAGCGCCCGTCTCAGCAGGAGCTCGGCCCATGGCCAGCAAGCCCAGCGCAATGGCTCACTTACCGCGTTGTGGCCGAAGAACTCACAGTAGCAGCAGTCACAGAATTTCCCGTCTTTCTGGTTGGTGGAGGAGGAGGTGCAGGAGCTGCGCTCGGAGCTGCTGTCCTCATCCTCCCCGAGCCCCTCGTCCGCCTCGCACGACTGTGGCGGGTGGCAGCTGGTACCATTGGGGAACTTGTGTCCTTTGCACACGGGGTCCCTGGGGGAAGGGAGGAAGGAAGGTAGCGGGAAGGCAGATCCAGGGCAGTGAGGCACTGGGGGCTGCAGCCGAGCCAGACTCAGACAGTGCTGCCAAAAGGAGCAGGCCCCTCCCACGTCCCAGAACTGCGTGGGGGCGCCTTGCGGGGGAGGGAAGGTCCCAGGGCAGGCGGCCCACACCCCCCAGGCGTTCTACTGGCACTGACTGGCTTGTTTAATCGGCTGGGAAGAGACCCCTGCGCTGCTCCCTGGGACCCCAAGCCCTTTGGCAGGGCAAAGGCTCACCAGGAAGGCATGCCAGGAAACCAGACCCGGAGTCGGGGGGGTGCAGCTAGAGCACAGCTGCCTGCACTACACGCCCCACCCACCATGGACCCCACCCCCACGCTCTCTGCTGCCCCTCCCCAGGTGGGCTGGGGCTCCCTGCCGACAGCCATCCCCAGGGAAGAACCCAATGCTCCAGCCCACTGCAAGGGGCCAGGGCAGGCGGCTGCAAACAGCTAGTCCTTGGGCTCCTGGCCCTGCCCGTGACAGGCCTAGGTCTCTGAGCCGAGGGGGGTGAGTTCCCGAACTGCAGGAGAAACGGGCAGCGAAGGCTGCGTCCGCCTCGCAGACAGAACTGTCAGGGCCGGAGAGGCCCTGGAGCCTCAGGGCTGTGCGGTGCTGGAGTCAGACCATCTCTGTGAGGAGCCCTTCTGCCCCCCGAGGGCTGGTCCCTTGGGATGGGGACGTGGCAACTGGAGCCTGGCAGGGCCCCTGGCTCATGCTAGCGCCCCCAGAACACCAGGGGCATTGCACCAGCCACAGGCAGGCAGAGACCCTCTCACCTGTTAGTGCTGGGCATCTGGTGCGGGGCAGCTGGTGGCACCAGGGAGCCGCTGCAGTGCCCATTGCAGGGGTGGGCACAGCCTGAAAGCGGAGGTGGCATCTTCAGAAGCGGCACGTTGGCGGGGGGCAGGTGAGGGCTCTTGCAGGAGGCCTGGCCGTGCGAGAGGGTGCCAGCAGGAGGGGACTCGGCAGCGGCTGTGTGGGGGCTGGGTGCAGGGACCGGCGCTGCCTGCGGTGAGGTGTTCGGGTGGGCGGGTGACTGCTTGGTGGAGATCAGCGCCGGTGGCTGGGAGGGGAGCCCAGTGGGGCTGTTGGGAGGAGCGGCGAGGTCCGGGTGCCGGTGATGGTCCAAGGAGTGGAAGGCCTCACCTGCAGACAGGCAGGATGAGAGACGGGTCAAGCACGTACCCAGCGGCACCAGCCTGTCCCAGCCCAGCATGCAGGCAGGGGAGCGCCCATGCGCACGCAGAGCCCAGCAGGACCCCAGGTTCTGCTCACCCCCAGCACAGGAGCAGAAAGAACAGGGGCTTCCTCCCCGAGGGCTTCCACCATCCCTGGCCCTCGAGCACATGGCCCATGCTCTGACCCTGGCCCAGCACGCTGGGCTGCAGAGGGCCCTCCTGCGTCCTCACTGCTGCCAGGACTGGGCAACAAATTGGCAGATGGAATTCAATGTTGATAAATGCAAAGTAATGCACATTGGAAAACATAATCCCAACTATACATATAAAATGCTGGGGTCTAAATTGGCTGTTACCACTCAAGAAAAAGACCTTGGAGTCATTGTGGAGAGTTCTCTGAAAACATCCACTCAATGTGCAGTGGCAGTCAAAAAAGCGAACAGAATGTTGGGAATCATTAGGAAAGGGATAGATGGTAAGACAGAAAATATCATGTTGCCTCTATATAAATCCATGGTATGCTCACATCCTGAACACTGCATGCAGATGTGATCGCCCCATCTCAAAGAATATATATTGGAAATGGAAAAGGTTCCAAAAAGGGCAACAAAAATGATTAGGAGGATGGAACGGCTGCCGTATGAGAAGAGATTAAGAAGACTGGGACTTTTCAGCTTGGAAAAGAGACGACTAAGGGGAGATATGGTAGAGGTCTATAAAATCATGAGTGGTGTGGAGAAAGTAAATAAGGAAGTGTTATTTACTTCTTCTCATAACACAAGGACTAGGGGTCACCAAATTAAATTAATAGGCAGCAGGTTTAAAACAAACAAAAGGAAGTATTTTTTCACACAACACAGTCAACCTGTGGAACTCCTTGCCAGAGGAGGTTGTGAAGGCCAAGTCTATAACAGGGTTCAAAAAAGAACTAGATAAGTTCATGGAGGATAGGTCCATCAATGGCTATTAGCCAGGATGGACAAGGATGGTGTCCCTAACCTCTGTTTGCCAGAAGCTGGGAATGGGCGACAGGGGATGGATCACTTGATGATTCGCTGTTCTGTTTATTCCCTCTGGGGCACCTGGCATTGGCCACTGTCGGAAGACAGGAGACTGGGCTAGATGGACCTTTGGTCTGACCCAGTCTGGCCACGCTTATGACTGCTCCCTGCTGGCAAGAGGATCCCAAGGGGACTTTCTCAGCCCAGTGAGCTCCTCCTAGCCACAGGCAGAGGACACAGCTGCATCTGCACACGCAGCTGGCTGGGGAGGGGCCTGGCCCAGCAGCTTCCACACTCTGCAGGGACTCTTCATCCTCCAGCAGTGAGAAAGGGCCCTGCTCGGGCAGGGCCTTGGGCCTGCCATGCTCTTCTCCCCCTCCACGGGCAACCTGAGAGCCCCTGGGAGAAGGGCTTTACCGCCGTCTGGCTGGGGAGAGCAGGCGGGGGGTGGGGGCTGGGAGGGGCAGTGCCAAGGAGCCCCAAGCCACGGCGCAGCTGCCCCGCCCCTGCCATGCGTACACACCTGGCGGGGTGGGCCTGCGGCACATGCTCTTGAACTGCTTGGGAAGCGTCTTACAGAAGTCGAGTGAGGTAGGCAGAGGCAAACCGGGGGCAGCCCCGCTGGAAGCTGTAGGGACGGCGTGGCTGTAGGGACAGGCCTTGAGCCCGGGCGCCGCAGCAGGAGCCTGGCCGATGCACTCCGGAGCCAGCGGGAGGCTGGGGTGCTTGTCACCTGAAACGGAGTCAGCGCTGGAAACGGCTTCTCCTGTGCGGAGCCCGGCCTGGGCCAGCACTGGAGACTCCGGGACGGCTCCGGAGCAGAGCGCACATCGCTCCCCCCAATACCCGACTGGCAGTGGCTGCAGCCTTGGGGTGCAGCAAGGGAGGATACAGCCCCCCGTGTACCCTGGGCACCAAGGCCATGTGCTCCCTTTTCCCCAGGGGACCCCAGGGGTTCTGCTCTCTAAGGCAGGGCCCCTGGAGGCCAGCCAGCATGGCACTTCACTCAGGCCTGGATCCAGAGATGGCCACTAGCCAGGCTGGGACCCGTGTGGCCCTGGGCTGGCCTGGACTCACCTAGTGCAGCAGGGGGCCCCCCTAAGGGGCTGCCCTGCGTGGCTCCGTTGGCATGCTGGGAATTCCAGAGGCCCGACAGTTTGTGAGCAGACAGGAAGGAGCTGGGATCCCAGTCCCCGGAGTTCCCGTGGCACGAGGAGGAGGAAGAGGATGATGATGAGGAAGATGAGGAGTGGGAGCCACCCCCACAAGACTGGGACTTGCAGGACGTGTGCGATAACGAGACCTGGGAAGAAACTCACAGTGTGAAGCAGCAGGAGACTGAGGAGATGAATCCCCAAACGCTCTGGTTCTAGTCTGGGCTCCCCCGGGCCAGGCCAAGTCCCAACACGCCCCCACCTGTCTTCGCTCACGCAGGGCTCCCTGCTGGGCCTCCACCAGCCAGGGCCGAGCCTGGGCAAGGGGGGCCCATCCTGTGTCTCCCCCACTCTGCCACCTTGGTCCCCACGTCAGCCTTCAGCGAGAGCAGATCCACGCTACACGTTTGCAGCAGCAGCGCGGCTGGCATGTCGCTCTGAGAGCTCTCCCATTGGTTGCGGGAGCCGTGCCGGAGGCGACGCTCTCCTGCCGACGTAGCGCTGTGCAGCGCGACTCCGTCGCTCGGGGGCTGGATTATCCACCCCCCTGGGCGACGCAGTTATACTGACGTAACTCTCTGATGTAGAGCAGAGCAAGGTCTGGCCCAGACCAGCCAGCTGCACCAGCCGACCGACTGGGTGCCTTTAACCAAGTGCTTCTGTCACTCTTCACCCAGCACAAGAGTGTCCCTGGCGGGGCGTGCGCAGGTGTGAATCCCGGTGATGGAGGCCAGGGCTGCCCAGACCTCAAGTTCCATCGGCCTCGTTTACCAAGGGAAGCGTTAGGGGTGACTAAGTCTCAGCCTGTAAGTGCCTACCCGGAGACCAGACATTTGCTAGTGGGCCCCTCGCTCAGGCAGGGGCAGGTCTAACCCAATCCAAGGGCTGGATGTTGACACTAGACCCATTCAGACTGGAAATAAGGGCCCGTTTTTAATGATGAGAGTAACTGACCATTGGAACAACTTACCAAAGGCTGCGGCAGAGTCTCTGGCCATTCTAAATCCAGCCGGGAGGTCTGCCTAGCAGATCTGCTGTAGGGAGGGTCTGGGGGCAGCTCTCTGGCCTGCGCTGTACCGGGGGTCAGACCAGCTGACCATAATGGTTTCCGTTGGCCTGATGCTGCCAATCCCTGACTGATGGACCCAGAACCAGGCCTAGAGGGGGCAGCTCTGGTGAGGAGCTGGGCCTGCCAAGCCAAGGCACATCCGAGGGTCTGCGGGAGCAGCGAGCCAGTCTTCCCAGCCAGGAGAGGCACGGTGGGGGGGGCGCGGAGGGGCAGGGGCATAAGTCAGTGGCACACTTACTCTTCCAGCTCTGGCCATACCGTGCCGGGGCCCCTCATGTGCAGCTCTCACGCAATCCTGAACCACCAAATGCCTGCCCTCCCCACCGGCACTACCGGAGCTCCCCCGCTAGGAGAAACCCAGGAGTCAGGTACGTGTACGGGCACTCAGCAAGGGCCAGGGGGGGTGCCAGGCTCTGGGGGACCTACAGCAGCCATTGCTGCCACATGGCAATTAGTACCGACTGCTCAGCAGGACCCCCTGCCTTGAGGGGAGCCATGGCCCTAACCAGCATGGCCAGAGGACAGCCGCTGCCTACCGCCAAGGCCTGCTCCTGGACAGCCCGCCTCTCCTCCTCCTCCACACTCTTCCTGCAGCTCTGGCAGATCCACAGCGGCATTTCTCCCAGCAGGTTTTGCACGAGCGTTGGCACGAAGTCTGGAGGCAGCCTCTCGCCCGGGGAGACCAGCCCGTTGTGAGATGGGCCTCCCCAGTCTTTGCGCTCTCGGTGGCATAGCAAGCAACACGTCTGCACGGACTGGTTGGTAGTGGGCAGCACCTGCAGCAGGACACACAGGCGGCGAGTCACTCACAGCTGGGCACAAAGCAGGCGTTTGTGCAGGAGGAGGACGGGCCCCGAGGGCCAGCAGGCTGGACCATGCAGCACCTCTGCGAGCCGTGCCCACGGGACGCTGCTCTCCCACTCTGGCACCCCTCACAGATGGAGTGGGGCAGCAGCCTTCGGCATTTAGGGGCTCCCAGGAGTCTGTCATGGCCAGGGCCAGCCCCTTCCCAAAAGCTCCCCTCTTCGGCTCGGGCCCAGATGCGCCGGCAGCGCTGAGCGAGAAGAGCTGAGCAGAAGGGGTGACCCTGGGAATACCCATGGGCACGGAGAGGAGACCAACTGGGGTAGGCAGCCAATACCCTGCTTTATAGACACCCCGTCCCCCTGCCCACACCCCTGTTCCCTCCCCAGCTCTTTGTTTGGGACGGACGGAGGAGCAGGTGTGGCAGGAGCCAGGCCCTCACTGCTCTTTGCATTCTGCCCCGCAGTCCCACCCAGGGCCGGGGCCTCCTGCCTGCACCCACGGCTACTTTAGAGACCCCCCACCAGCCGTGGAGAGCAGAGCGCAGAGCTGGGGAGGGGTCCCCCACTGTCTGCCGCTGCAGCGGGGCCAGGACAATGAGCCACGTGGTTAACTGCCGCTGCAAAGCAGATGGCGCCTCACACTCAAGGTGAAGAAAAGGGGGCACTGAGAGGGGCCGGGCTTCTCCTGCGGGGAAGGAGAGAGGCAGGCAGGCTCCTAGCTCACCCTGTGCCTCTCGGGGGGGGAGCGGGGGGAAGCAAGTGGGGAAAAAGGAGCCCCCCAGGGCAGTGCCAGGCTCCGCCAATGTCATGGCCCCGGGGGGAGCAGGCAGGCAGGGGGCACCTGACAGGAAGGTGAGCAGCAGAGGACATGGGCCGGCGGGAGGGTTGGCTGCCAGCAGAGATGCAAGTCGACGCAGGCTCCGGTGTGCCCTGCCATTGTGTCCCTTGGCGGGACCCCCCAGGGAGGGAGCTAGCGTATTGGGGTGAAGGATGTTCCCCAAGCCCCCTCGTTCCTGGGCGCAGATGCCAGCCAAGGACAGGGCTTCCGGCCACCTGCTCTGCCCGCGAGCGCGGAAACCAGCCAGACGCAGACACAGAACAAAAGCGCTGGAGCTCCTGCTCTGGCGGGGGCGGGGCGCCTCGAGGAGACTGTCAGCTCCGGGCAGGCTGCTGGGGGCTGCGACAGACCCAGCATGGGGGGGGTTCTAAAGAGGCCGGGGAAGGGGCTGAGCTGGGCTTTCCCTCTCTGCGCTCGCTAATGACAGCTGCACGTCACCCCATGGGCATCTGCTGGAGAGGGACTGAAACCTCACCCGACCTCCGCCAGCTGCTGAG
This sequence comes from Emys orbicularis, assembly GCF_028017835.1. Taxonomy (NCBI): domain Eukaryota; kingdom Metazoa; phylum Chordata; order Testudines; family Emydidae; genus Emys; species Emys orbicularis. The sequence goes on along the minus strand of NC_088690.1, from coordinate 113,289,899 downwards.
TCTCCGTGTGTGGTGCGGACAAGGCCTGCCAGGTTCTGACCCATCCCCGGGTGCTCTGTTCAGCCTAGGAAGCACCCCAAACCTCCGAGCTCCCCGCTTTCTCAGGAGACTATCCCAGAACTCCAAAGACACTTCCCCCGCTGAGCAGCCCCATCACCCCTAGTTCCCTCGGATCACCCCCCACAGGTGTGCCCCCGGCGCTACCGACGGCCCTTCACACTCCGTCCCTCCCGCCCCCCCGAATTCATTCCAGTCTGTCAATGTTTGGAGTGTCAGAGAGCCCATCAGCTGATCCGGGGTCCAAGTCCTCTCCCCCCAGAGCAGCACAGAAAGGGACCATCCCTCCCTGCTCTGCAACACTTCTGGGGATACAGCCCAGAATCTCCATGTGTCCAGCAGCCATCGTGCACGACCCACTCAGCGCCCTGGGCCCGTCTAGCACCCGCCCTCCATGGACACTGTACAGCCCTCGCACCTCCTGACGCACCGTCAGCCGTTCACCACCCTGCCGGCTCGGAGAGGAGAAGCGACTCGGCCACACGCACAGAGCCAGGCACTGCAGAGCCGGGGTCGCTGATGGCTTCCCCCCTCACAGCACCCCAGGTTTCCTACAGACATGAGCTTGCATTTCCCCAGCTCGGTAGCAATCTGCTGCCTCCATTGGTGTGTACAACTCCTCACAATTTATCCTCAGCTGAATATCTCCCGTGTGGTGGTACCCAGTGCTCCCCTGCTTTGCACCAGGCCCACGCAGCCGGCCCCCTCCTACACCCCAGAGTCCAGTCACAAACCCGGCAGGTTCCATACACCCCCCAAGGGAGGGAGTTATTGACAAGAGTCCCCCTGCAATAATGGGGCAAACCCAGACAGGACACAGGCCAAACACAACAAACAAGGGGCAGCCCCCTGCCCTGGTCAGCCCCTTCATACAGCCTCAGCTCCACCTCCCGGGCAGGCCTCACACCCAACAGCAAGCCCAGAGGCCTACTGCACATGCTCACTAGGACCCCAGCAGCTTCAAGAGGGAGCCTGTCCCAGCCCTCCAGGACCAGAGGAAGGCTGTGCTGTGGGTAGGCCGGCAGGCTCTGCTCTGCAGCCGGCCGGTGAAGTCCCTGACCACTGTGCTGCGGGATGGCTTCTCCATGAACCTACTCGTTCGTGTGGTGCTGTGTGACGGGTACCTGGGGGAGCAGGGACAGGTGGGTCTGCGGTTCGGTGCTGGGGGGAGCTGAGGAGACCTGGGTTCAGTCCCCTGCTCTGCCCCAGGGCTCTCACAGGACCTTGAGCAAGTCCCTGAAGGGACCTCAGCAGTGCAAGGCTGAGTGCTGGGGCCCCGATCCACCAGGAGGTCCCAGGAACGTTCCTGCGCTGTGCGCTTCCCGCGCAGTGACTGGAGAGAGACAGGCCGTAAGCCAGCCCATGAGGCGGGGAGCCGCTAGTCCCTTGGAGACTGACAAGAGGGGGGTGCTAAGCCTGCCTCCTCTGAAGACAGGTGCCTAAGTCTGGGCGGCAGGGAGGTGCCCATCTCTGCTCAGCGCCCCACACTGGGAACCCGCCGCCTTAGGCACCCAAGGCTTTTCCTGTGGTGCCTCCTGGCTCCATGCAGAACGGCTGGAGGCACCCACAGTTACGCCTCGTAGCCCGGTGGTTGGAGCACTGCTGAAGTGTTTATCCCAGGCCCGGGGCCCGGCAGAGTGAGAGTAACTCTTTTGGTAATGGTCAGGCACCCCCTGGGGGTGGGAGACCCTGGGTCCAGGCCCCCGAGCAATGCTCTCAGTTTATACAAGACAGCCTGCGGGAGCCCCGCCTGGACTCTCCCAAAGCCCCCCAGGCAGAGCACTCGCCCGGGGAGTGGAGACCCCTGTTCAAATCCTGCCGGGGGGGGGGGGGGGGGGATTGAACCGGCATCTCCCACATCCCAAGGAATGTTCTAATCACGTCCCCCAGCTGGACTCTGCATGGGACCCGACCCAGCCGGCCGGCTCAGGCTGCTTCCTGGATCGGCCCTGCATGTGCCGTAGGTGGCCCAACGCCTGCTTTCCCTGCTCTGTGATTCGCACCGGGGCCGAGGCGGGAGACGGGCCTCTGGACACCTAGCGGGAAGAGGCAGGCGCATGCTCGGAACAAACGCCTGCTCCAAGGGAACGTTCAGGCTGAGAACTCCGGCGCCCACAGGGCTCAGCGGGGATTCTGGAGCTCTCGCTGGAGCCCAAACTGGGACTTCGGTGCCTAAGGATGGGGTCTGGGCACCTTCATGGGTCAGGGCCTTGGGCTCTCTGTGTGTCAGATCCCCATCTACACAATGGGGCTAGCACCCATGGCCTCCCTACGGGGGCGGACGTTACTGGGAGGTGTCCAACAACGGTAACGGAGTCAAATGGAGCCTTCGGCCAGACGGGCCCTGCGGAACCGGAGGGGCCCTGCCGAGGGCTGGGCTTTCGTAGGCTCCCCAAATAACTGCTCAAATATTGACCACCTGATATAAAAAATGGTCATTTAAAAGCACTAACGTATCAGAACGGTAACAGATGAGTGAGGCGTTATGGTCTCCAGCAGACTTGGCCTTCGAGAGGGGCCTAATTACAAAAAAGCCACCTAACAACCGCCAGTATTCTAATTCAGAACAACGAGAGCTAGGCTGAACTGAAGTTCTCAGTGAGGACAGAGTGCACCGTGGTGCGATCCCCCAGGGACCTGTCCTCTCTGCTGGGCCACCCTTCCTGGAACAGCTGACCCCTTCAGAGCGCGGACAAACACCCCTTCCCATGGCAGGCTCCTGGGCACTCCATCCCTGCCAGGGCTTTCCTTCCACCAACAGCTAGGACGCGGCCCGACACGCGCCCGGGGCAGGGGCAGGGACGGGACAAGGCCCTACATGGGCAGGGGGTGGGACGCGGCCCGACACGGGGCAGGGGCAGGGACGGGACAAGGCCCTACATGGGCAGGGGGCGGGACGCGGCCCGACACGCGCCCGGGGCAGGGGCGGGACAAGGCCCTACATGGGCAGGGGGCGGGACGCGGCCTGACACGGGGCAGGGGCAGGGACGGGACAAGGCCCTACATGGGCAGGGGGCGGGACGCGGCCTGACACGGGGCAGGGGCAGGGGCAGGGACGGGACAAGGCCCTACATGGGCAGGGGGCGGGACGCGGCCCGACACGGGGCAGGGGCAGGGACGGGACAAGGCCCTACATGGGCAGGGGGCGGGACGCGGCCCGACACGCGCCCGGGGCAGGGGCAGGGACGGGACAAGGCCCTACATGGGCAGGGGGCGGGACGCGGCCTGACACGCGCCCGGGGCAGGGGCAGGGACGGGACAAGGCCCTACATGGGCAGGGGGCGGGACGCGGCCTGACACGGGGCAGGGGCAGGGACGGGACAAGGCCCTACATGGGCAGGGGGCGGGACGCGGCCTGACACGGGGCAGGGGCAGGGACGGGACAAGGCCCTACATGGGCAGGGGGCGGGACGCGGCCTGACACGGGGCAGGGGCAGGGGCAGGGACGGGACAAGGCCCTACATGGGCAGGGGGTGGGACGCGGCCTGACACGGGGCAGGGGCAGGGACGGGACAAGGCCCTACATGGGCAGGGGGCGGGACGCGGCCTGACACGGGGCAGGGGCAGGGGCAGGGACGGGACAAGGCCCTACATGGGCAGGGGGCGGGACGCGGCCTGACACGGGGCAGGGGCAGGGGCAGGGACGGGACAAGGCCCTACATGGGCAGGGGGCGGGACGCGGCCTGACACGGGGCAGGGGCAGGGGCAGGGAGGGGACAAGGCCCTACATGGGCAGGGGGCGGGACGCGGCCTGACACGGGGCAGGGGCAGGGGCAGGGACGGGACAAGGCCCTACATGGGCAGGGGGCGGGACGCGGCCTGACACGGGGCAGGGGCAGGGGCAGGGACGGGACAAGGCCCTACATGGGCAGGGGGCGGGACGCGGCCTGACACGGGGCAGGGGCAGGGACGGGACAAGGCCCTACATGGGCAGGGGGCGGGACGCGGCCTGACACGGGGCAGGGGCAGGGACGGGACAAGGCCCTACATGGGCAGGGGGCGGGACGCGGCCTGACACGGGGCAGGGGCAGGGACGGGACAAGGCCTTACATGGGCAGGGGGTGGGACGCGGCCTGACACGGGGCAGGGGCAGGGACGGGACAAGGCCCTACATGGGCAGGGGGCGGGACGCGGCCTGACACGCGCCCGGGGCAGGGGCAGGGCCGGGACAAGGCCCTACATGGGCAGGGGGTGGGACGCGGCCTGACACGGGGCAGGGGCAGGGGCAGGGACGGGACAAGGCCCTACATGGGCAGGGGGCGGGACGCGGCCTGACACGGGGCAGGGGCAGGGGCAGGGGCAGGGACGGGACAAGGCCCTACATGGGCAGGGGGCGGGACGCGGCCTGACACGGGGCAGGGGCAGGGGCAGGGACGGGACAAGGCCCTACATGGGCAGGGGGCGGGACGCGGCCTGACACGGGGCAGGGGCAGGGGCAGGGGCAGGGAGGGGACAAGGCCCTACATGGGCAGGGGGCGGGACGCGGCCTGACACGGGGCAGGGGCAGGGGGCAGGGACGGGACAAGGCCCTACATGGGCAGGGGGTGGGACGCGGCCTGACACGGGGCAGGGGCAGGGGCAGGGACGGGACAAGGCCCTACATGGGCAGGGGGTGGGACGCGGCCTGACACGGGGCAGGGGCAGGGGGCGTTGGCTAAGCTGGGACTAGGGTCAGGACGCCTGGACTCTGCCACCAGCCTGTCCACAGGCAAGTCATGTCATTGCTGCCTTGGCCAACTGGCAGCGTCTCAATGCTCGGCCTACCCAGGGTCTCGTGATATCTGCCTAAGTCACGCAGGGCTGCCCTCAACCAAAAACCCGAGCAGTGGCATGAGACCGTGGGGTTGTGCCTCTCCCACCCGGGCGGGGAAGGGGCAGAAGGCTGGCTCCCCACACTCAGGGGCTAGGAGTGGTAAACAGGCAGACCGCATCTTCGCACATGTATTTAAGACTGAGTTTTGACTTGGATGATCCTCCAGGCACTGGGGAGCAAGTGGCTCCCCCACACGCTGAGAATCAGCGAGTGGTGTGAGCCCGGGGGGCTGATTTTCTTGTCATCCCACCGTGCAGGGGGCTGACTCTTGGTGAACACGCACTGCTGGCCCTGCACCAATATCAAGTGGGGAGAATCCCCCAGCCTGGGGCCGAGGGAGCTGCCAGCTCCCCTCAGACACTGCCTCTCCCTCCCAGCATGGATAAAACCTGGCTTTCACAGCATCCCTCCAGCCCAGCCCAGCGTCGCTAGCTCGTCTGCCCTCCACACCCGTCAGCCGAGCGTTTCCAGCCCAGCGAGAGTCAGGCAGGTGCGCTGTCCGGGCTTCACATGGCCACGCAAGGTGGGGACGCTGGAGTCTGTCTGTGGCTGGAGGTGCTAGGGCAGCTGGAACACCAAGCCCTGCCCCACTGATCCTCAGGGATGCAGAATGCAGGCGGACAGGAAGGAACCAGAGCGTCTGTAGCTTCAAAGAGCTGCTGGCCCTGACACCTGGGAACTTGCCTGGCCCAGCTGCCAGCCCTCCCGCCCAGTGTCCTGGGAGAGTGGCAAAGGGACAGAGACCCAAGCCGGGCCATGCTGTCAGCTGCAATAGGACCTAGAGAAGCTAGACACGGGCAGGGAGGGGAACATCTCTTGGCTCTGGAGAGACTACACCTGTGTACAGCCCTGGGCATCCCGGCGCCGAGCGGGGCTCACAACTGTGACCACAGAGAGGGGCAGGAGAAGGACCCTAATACATGGTCACAAGGCTAAGCAGCCCAGAGGATCAGCAAGTCCAGGTGCAGCCGGCTAGCGTCGCTGCCTGCCCACAAGCAGCCATGGCTCAGCGTGAGGAGCAGAGAGCCAGCCACATGACGCACTCGTATTGGGGTATGCCCGCCGGGAGCCCCAGTCACGCAGCAGGGCCCCACTGTGCTAGCGCTGTCTGCCCCAGAACACAGAGCTCGCAGTCCGCGTGTAATGGCCGTTCCCCTGCTGGGCTCTGGGCTCCACTGCTCTGCCCACCTGAGGCCAGATTTGATCCCTGTCTGGCTGTTCTCCACAGAACACCATCCCTGGGCTGGCCGGCAAAGCCAGGCCCTCCTCTGTTTGAACCCCAGCTGGCTGCAGACTGGTCTCCTACTGGGTCATCCTACCCGTGCAGCTCCCTTACAATGGCCTTCTGCCCCTCTGCGGTGTGCTCGGCTTACTGACATGCTCCGCTCCCAACGCCGGGGCACGTGGGAACCTAGTCTGGACGCTCCTCTGGGCAGGGATCCGGGGTTAGCCGCTTGGGGAGGCATCTACAGCACCTCATGAAAATACAAAGTGCCAGGTGCCCCCCCGGAGACAGCAGTCTTCCCCTCCGCCAGCGCTGCGCCTCGCCTGACCCCACACACTTCCAGTTCTCCTTGCAGTGAACTCAGAGCTGGAGAAAGGCGCCCCTGAGCCACACGCGGAACAGGCCCAGCCCAGAGGGCAACGTGAGCTTCCTGAACGGACTGAGCCCCCTGGCCCGCCGGAGCCCAGCTGGGGAGAAAGGTGCCGGTTCCCAGGACATCTCTGCTGAGACGGCCAGGTAGTGCCAGACGCGAGGCTGGTATGTTCTACTACCCACCAACTCCTTCCCCCCTTTGCCCGACATCTTCGGAACGGCGACTACTTGCCATAGCTTGATCCAGCGGGCCTGGGACTGCTGTCACCCAGGAAAAGCTCCCTGTGCCCTGCAGCCAGCCGGCCCAGGAATCCCCTCCAAAGGCAGCAGGCAAATCATGTCCTGCACAGAGACGAGCTTGGCGTTCCAGCTGCCCTAGCGCCTCCAGCCACGGACAGGCTCCAGCGTCCCCACCTTGCGCAGCCACGTGAAGCCCCGACTCTGCTCCTGCCTGACCCTCGCTGGGCTGGAAACGCTCGGCTGACGGCAGTGGAGGGCAGACGAGCCCTTTCCACAGGCCGCAGCCGCTGTGCACAGCCTGGCTTACCACAACCGTGAGCTAGCACAAAGCAGAGATCCCGGAGATCCGCCATCTCCATGCACAGGGGGGAGGTGCTGCCTACCCAGAGATGCGTCCAGCCTGGTCCAACATCCCACCTGGAAAGGAGCAGCAGGGCACAGCTCCCTGCCAGCTCCCCAGGAGCCTGCCTGTCTGTGACAGCTTCCAGCTCAGGCTGCACTCTGCTTGCAGCAAAGCTGCCGTCTCGTTACCCCATAATTCACTCGGGAGATTTCTGCAAATTCATCCCAATGCCACAGTTCATCTCAGCTGCTCCAGCTGGGGGCCCTGAATTCCTCCTGGAGAGGCCAGGGCAACAGTTTGCAGAGCCCAGCTTTCACGCACGCTAGCCTGCACATACTGCAGGACCCAGGCAGGTCGCTCTCTGCACCCCCCAGCCCAGCAGCACACTCCCTGCAGAGGCTTCCCCTCCTCTCCAGCAAGAGGCACAATGGTCTACAATTCCCAAAGCCCCCTCTGCTTTGAGGGGAAGTGGAGTTCTGCGCAGAGAAACCTTGTCCCGCCGGAGCCTGGGCTGCCCGGCAGCCTGCAGGAAGAGCCAGCCACTACAAGTGGGTCTGACACCCAGCCCCCCCAAACTGCCTACAGGACAGCAGGAAGAGGATGCTGCAATCATCTGGGACAGGACCTGAGCCCTCCTGGAGGGGTGTATGCTGCATGGCTCCAGCCCCCATCCCACTCCCAAAGGGAGCAGCCCCCGGGGAAAGCGGCCGGGGGTGAGTGTCTGCAGGATAGGCTGTGGCTGCTGGATTCGGGGGGGGGGGGGGGCAGGCGTGCTAGGTAGGGAAGGCGTGAGGTGGGTGCCGCATGCAGAGCAGACGGCTGACAGAGGAGCAGGCTAGGTGGTAAGGCCCCGGAGACAGGGCTAGGCGCGCATGGTTCTGCACCTAAGCAGGGAGGAAACAGAAAGGGTGATGCAGGGTGAAGGAAGGGGGTACCAAGCTCTATGTACAGAGACTTTGAGGGAGGGTTGGAGGAGGGAAAAAGGAGGGTGCTGCCTGCAGGGGGTGGGACACTGGTCTGGTCATGGGAACAGATGCAGGGGGTGCTGCATGCGGCGCTGGGGGGGGCGTGGGGGGCGTGTGCAGGGTGAGATCGGGGTAGGTGCTTCAGGTGGAAGGTGGGCGGGACCCGGGTGGGCGCAGCAGGCCTGGGATGGGTGCAGAGTCAGGTTGGCATGGCTACTACATGCAGAATGGGGCGCTAGAGGCAAGGGGTGGGTGCAGGGGGAGTACTGCGGGCCCAGGACAGGAATGGGATGGGTGCCGGTGTGGGGAGTGTGCAGAGGGCTGGGTGGGATTGGCAGGAGCACTTCAGGCGGGGGGGGGGGTGCAGGGAGGAATTGGGGTGGACACTAGGTGGAGGACAGGTGCGTGGGGATGGGGACAGGGGCGGATTGGGGTGGGAGCAGGAGTGGGGGGCTGGGAGATCGGGGGACAGCGGCGGAGGCAGGCGGGGGATACAGGGGCTGGGGTTGCAAGCAGGGGATTGGGAGTGCGGGCGGGGGATCAGGGGGCAGGAGCTGGGGGTTGGCTGCAGAGATGGCAGGTACAGGGGTTGGGGTTGCAGGCGAGGGATTGGGAGGTGGGTGGGGGGCAGCTGTACAGGAGCTGGGGAGTATAGTGGCAGGGGATTGAGGTGCAGGGACAGATGGGGTGTGCAGGAGCTGGGGCATTCATGTGATGGGGGCAGGGGATCAAGGGGCAGGGGACGCAGCAGTGGGGGATCGGGGTGCGGGGGACAGTAATGGGGGACCAGGTGGCACGAGTTGGCGGGCTGGGGGTTGGTTGCAGGCAGCGGAAATCAGGGTGCAGGGAGAGGGATGCGGGGAGCAGGGTAGCAGGGGGTACAGAGGAGGGGGAGTGGACGATGGGGGGGTGCAGGAGTTGGAGGGCAGGGTTTGGGGTGCAAGAGCTGGGAGTGGGTGCACTGATCGAGAGCAGGTGGGGATTGGGGGGCAGGAGCTGGGATGGGGGACAGGCCGGGGGATCAGGGTGCAGGCGGGGAGGGGGGCAGATATCAGGAGCTGGGGATGGGGGATCGGAGTGCAGGGGGCAGCCGAGGGATGGGGGGTGGAGGCAGGATTGGGGTGCAGGGGGGCAGGGATTCGGGGGGTAGGAGCTGGGGGGCAGGTGCAGGATCGGGGTGCAGGGGGAGGCAAGGGATGGGGCAGGGGCAGGATCGGGGTGCAGGGGGCAGGGGATCTGGGTGCAGGGGGCGGGAATCGGGGGCGACTGCAGGATCAGAGTGCGGGTGCAGGAATTGGGGTACAGGGGCAGGGATTGGGGTGCAGGGGGCTGCCGGGGGATGGGAGTGCAGGGGGCGGGGATCGGGGTTCAGGGGGCAGGCGGGTATTGGGGTTCAGGAGCAAGGATCGGGGTGCAGGGGGCCGGTGGGGGATGGAGGTTCAGGGGGCGGGGATCAGGCTGCAGGGGGCTGCCGGGGGATCGGGGTGCAGGGATTGGGGGGGCAGGAGCTGGGGGGGCAGGGATCAGGGTGCTGCCTGGGGATGGGGGGTGGGTGCAGAATCGGGGTGCAGGGGGCGGGGGCAGGTGCAAGATTGGGATGCAGGAGCTGGAGGGCAGGGATGGGTGCAGGATGGGGGGCGGGGATCGGGGGGCAGGGAGCTATCGGGAGATCGGGGTGCAGGTGCAGGGATCGGGGGTGCAGGAGCTGGGGAGCGGGTGCAGGATCGGGGGTGCAGGAGCTGGGGTGCAGGAGCGGGTGCAGGATCCGGGGATGGGGGGCGGGTGCAGGATCGGGGGTGCAGGAGCTGGGGGGCGGGGATCGGGGGATGGGGGGCGGGTGCAGGGATCGGGGGTGCAGGAGCTGGGGGGCGGAGATCGGGGGATGGGGGGCGGGTGCAGGGATCGGGGGTGCAGGAGCTGGGGGGCGGGTGCAGGATCGGGGGTGCAGGAGCTGGGGGGCGGAGATCGGGGGATGGGGGGCGGGTGCAGGGATCGGGGGTGCAGGAGCTGGGGGGCGGAGATCGGGGGATGGGGGGCGGGTGCAGGGGATCGGGGGTGCAGGAGCTGGGGGGCGGGTGCAGGATCGGGGGATGGGGGGCGGGTGCAGGGGATCGGGGGTGCAGGAGCTGGGGGGGCGGGTGCAGGATCGGGGGATGGGGGGCGGGTGCAGGGGATCGGGGGTGCAGGAGCTGGGGGGGCGGGTGCAGGAGCTGGGGGTGCAGGAGCTGGGGGGCGGGTGCAGGATCGGGGGTGCAGGAGCTGGGGGGCGGGGATCGGGGGATGGGGGGCGGGTGCAGGGGATCGGGGGTGCAGGAGCTGGGGGGCGGGTGCGGAGATCGGGGGTGCAGGAGCTGGGGGGCGGGTGCAGGATCGGGGGTGCAGGAGCTGGGGGGCGGAGATCGGGGGATGGGGGGCGGGTGCAGGGATCGGGGGTGCAGGAGCTGGGGGGCGGAGATCGGGGGATGGGGGGCGGGTGCAGGGGATCGGGGGTGCAGGAGCTGGGGGGCGGGTGCAGGATCGGGGGATGGGGGGCGGGTGCAGGGGATCGGGGGTGCAGGAGCTGGGGGGGCGGGTGCAGGATCGGGGGATGGGGGGCGGGTGCAGGGGATCGGGGGTGCAGGAGCTGGGGGGGCGGGTGCAGGAGCTGGGGGTGCAGGAGCTGGGGGGCGGGTGCAGGATCGGGGGTGCAGGAGCTGGGGGGCGGGGATCGGGGGATGGGGGGCGGGTGCAGGGGATCGGGGGTGCAGGAGCTGGGGGGCGGAGATCGGGGGATGGGGGGCGGGTGCAGGGGATCGGGGGTGCAGGAGCTGGGGGGCGGAGATCGGGGGATGGGGGGCGGGTGCAGGGATCGGGGGTGCAGGAGCTGGGGGGCGGGTGCAGGATCGGGGGATGGGGGGCGGGTGCAGGGGATCGGGGGTGCAGGAGCTGGGGGGCGGAGATCGGGGGATGGGGGGCGGGTGCAGGGATCGGGGGTGCAGGTGCTGGGGGGCGGAGATCGGGGGATGGGGGGCGGGTGCAGGGATCGGGGGTGCAGGAGCTGGGGGGCGGAGATCGGGGGATGGGGGGCGGGTGCAGGGGATCGGGGGTGCAGGAGCTGGGGGGCGGGTGCAGGATCGGGGGATGGGGGGCGGGTGCAGGGGATCGGGGGTGCAGGAGCTGGGGGTGCAGGAGCTGGGGGGCGGGTGCAGGATCGGGGGTGCAGGAGCTGGGGGGCGGAGATCGGGGGATGGGGGGCGGGTGCAGGGGATCGGGGGTGCAGGAGCTGGGGGGCGGAGATCGGGGGATGGGGGCGGGTGCGGGGGATCGGGGGGGCGGGGGGCTCTCGGGGGTGCCCGGTACCTGCGGGGCTCTGCCCGGCTCCGCGCTGCTGCCCGCCGCCGCCTCGGGGGGCTCCGCGGGGCCGGGCCCCGGGGGGGGCGCGGGCGGCCCGGGGGGGGCGGCTCCCCCCGCCCGCTCCCTGCGCGCCCCGGCCGCGGCCGCCGCCTTGTTCCGCCTGCGAGTCATGCCCGGCCCGCGCCGCCGCCGCTCCCGACAGGACAACAGCCAATATGGCGGCGCGGCCCGTCCGGCCCCTGCCCGGGGGCGGCCCGGCGCGGGGAAGCCGCCGCCGCCATCGCCGGAGCGGGCAGCGCCCGGCCAGCGCGCCCCCAGCGGGCGGAGGGGGAAGCGCGCCGGGGGCGGGGGGACTTGGCAGGAGGGGGGAGAGGCTAGGGCAGGAAAGGGGGGCAGGGGACAGGGGAGCCTGGCAGGGGGGAGGGAGGGAAGTTGGCAGGAAGGGGGGGGTCAGGGGACAGGGGAGCCTGGCAGGGGGAGGGAGGCTAGGGCAGAAAAGGGGGGCAGGGAACAGGGGAGCCTGGCAGGGGGAGGGAGGCTAGGGCAGAAAAGGGGGGCACGGAACAGGGGAGCCTGGCGGGGGGGAGGGAGGGAAGTTGGCAGGAGGGGGGGTCAGGGAACAGGGGAGCCTGGCAGGGGGGAGGGAGGGAAGTTGGCAGGAAGGGGGGGTCAGGGGACAGGGGAGCCTGGCAGGGGGGAGGGAGGGAAGTTGGCAGGAAGGGGGGGTCAGGGGACAGGGGAGCCTGGCAGGGGGAGGGAGGGAAGTTGGCAAGGGGGGGCTGGGAGGGGAGCCTGGCGGGGGGGAGGGATGGAAGTTGGCAGGAAGGGGGGGTCAGGGGACAGGGGAGCCTGGCAGGGGGAGGGAGGGAAGTTGGCAAGGGGGGGCTGGGAGGGGAGCCTGGCGGGGGGGAGGGATGGAAGTTGGCAGGAAGGGGGGGTCAGGGGACAGGGGAGCCTTGCAGGGGGAGGGAGGGAAGTTGGCAGGAAGGGGGGGTCAGGGGACAGGGGAGCCTGGCAGGGGGGAGGGAGGGAAGTTGGCAGGAAGGGGGGGCAGGGAACAGGGGAGCCTGGCAGGGGGAGGGAGGGAGGGAAGTTGGCAAGGGGGGGGGGTCAGGGAACAGGGGAGCCTGGCAGGGGGGAGGGATGGAAGTTGGCAAGAAGGGGGGGTCAGGGAACAGGGGAGCCTGGCAGGGGGGAGGGAGGGAAGTTGGCAGGAAGGGGGGGTCAGGGGACAGGGGAGCCTGGCAGGGGGAGGGAGGGAAGTTGGCAAGGGCGGGCTGGGAGGGGAGCCTGGCGGGGGGGAGGGATGGAAGTTGGCAGGAAGGGGGGGTCAGGGGACAGGGGAGCCTGGCAGGGGGAGGGAGGGAAGTTGGCAAGGGGGGGCTGGGAGGGGAGCCTGGCGGGGGGGAGGGATGGAAGTTGGCAGGAAGGGGGGGTCAGGGGACAGGGGAGCCTTGCAGGGGGAGGGAGGGAAGTTGGCAGGAAGGGGGGGTCAGGGGACAGGGGAGCCTGGCAGGGGGGAGGGAGGGAAGTTGGCAGGAAGGGGGGGCAGGGAACAGGGGAGCCTGGCAGGGGGAGGGAGGGAGGGAAGTTGGCAAGGGGGGGGGTCAGGGAACAGGGGAGCCTGGCAGGGGGGAGGGATGGAAGTTGGCAAGAAGGGGGGGTCAGGGAACAGGGGAGCCTGGCAGGGGGGAGGGAGGGAAGTTGGCAGGAAGGGGGGGTCAGGGGACAGGGGAGCCTGGCAGGGGGGAGGGAGGGAAGTTGGCAGGAAGGGGGGGGACAGGGGAGCCTGGCAGGGGGAGGGAGGGAAGTTGGCAAGGGGGGGCTGGGAGGGGAGCCTGGCGGGGGGGAGGGATGGAAGTTGGCAGGAAGGGGGGGTCAGGGGACAGGGGAGCCTTGCAGGGGGAGGGAGGGAAGTTGGCAGGAAGGGGGGGCAGGGAACAGGGGAGCCTGGCAGGGGGAGGGAGGGAGGGAAGTTGGCAAGGGGGGGGGGTCAGGGAACAGGGGAGCCTGGCAGGGGGGAGGGATGGAAGTTGGCAAGAAGGGGGGGGTCAGGGAACAGGGGAGCCTGGCAGGGGGGAGGGAGGGAAGTTGGCAGGAAGGGGGGGCAGGGAACAGGGGAGCCTGGCAGGGGGAGGGAGGGAGGGAAGTTGGCAAGGGGGGGGGTCAGGGAACAGGGGAGCCTGGCAGGGGGGAGGGATGGAAGTTGGCAAGGGGGGGTCAGGGAACAGGGGAGCCTGGCAGGGGGAGGGAGGCTAGGGCAGGAAGGGGGGGTCAGGGGACAGGGGAGCCTGGCAGGGGGAGGGAGGGAAGTTGGCAAGGGGGGGGCAAGGAACAGGGGAGCCTGGCAGGGGAAGGGATGGAAGTTGGCAAGGGGGGGGCAGGGAACAGGGGAGCCTGGCAGGGGAAGGGATGGAAGTTGGCAGGCAGGGGGGGTCAGGGGACAGGGGAGCCTGGCAGGGGGAGGGAGGGAAGTTGGCAGGAAGGGGGGGTCAGGGGACAGGGGAGCCTGGCAGGGGGAGGGAGGCTAGGGCAGGAAAGGGGGGCAGGGGACAGGGGAGCGGGGAGCCTGGCAGGGGGAGGGAGGCTAGGGCAGGAAAGGGGGGCAGGGAACAGGGGAGCCTGGCAGGGGGGAGGGATGGAAGTTGGCAGGAAGGGGGGGGTCAGGGGACAGGGGAGCCTGGCAGGGGGAGGGAGGCTAGGGCAGAAAAGGGGGGCAGGGAACAGGGGAGCCTGGCAGGGGGAGGGAGGCTAGGGCAGAAAAGGGGGGCACGGAACAGGGGAGCCTGGCGGGGGGGAGGGAGGGAAGTTGGCAGGAGGGGGGGTCAGGGAACAGGGGAGCCTGGCGGGGGGGGAGGGAGGGAAGTTGGCAGGAAGGGGGGGGTCAGGGAACAGGGGAGCCTGGCGGGGGGGGTGAAGGACCCCCAGCCAGGGCTGGGGGAGTATGAGGGGCACTCAGGCAGGGTACTGTCTTTTCCCTGTGTGTGTACAATGCTTAGCCCCATGGAGGCCCAGGGGCTACTCTTGCTTTGCCCTGCCTGTCCCAGACCCATTCTCCTTTCGAACGACTGCAGCTGGGCAGGGTTCAGCCACACGCTGGCCCCGACTCGGCAGACCAGAGGCCGTGCGCCGTGGTCTGCCCTGGCAGTGGTCCTCTCCCAGGGACAGAGAACCTGCATGTACTGCAGGATCAGTTTCCCGTGGTGCCTGGGGGGCTGGGCAGAGGCTGGGCCTGGCCCCGCTGGCATGACCTGCTCAGGGTTACACAGGCTGCTCCTGCATTCATCCTTTCCATGAAGCAGAAGCCTCATGGGGCATTCTCAGCACCAGCAGCCCTGTCACATCCCGGAGCAGCCAGCAAGGCAGGGGCAGTTGCATTAAGCCAGAGAGGGCACTTGGCTGGCACTGCAGAGGGGAGCTTCTGGGTGAGCCTTTGCCACCTTGCTGTGTCCCCCCCCCTTGTCTCCGTCACGAGAGCACCAGGCTCCTGTGCTGGGTGGAGAAGACACAGCTCCAGCATTCACAGGGCCAGCATTTCTCACCTGCGCCAAGCCAGCTGCTTAGCTCCCCGGGCTGGGGCGGATTGCCTAGGCAGCCAGGGCACTGGCGGGAATGAAAGCGCTTTCTCACACGGTGCCCTGCTCCTGAGCGCCTCTGGCTGCTGCCCGTGCTGATCAGCTGTGAGCAGTCGGGAAAGGGGCTGCCACTCCCGCCCAGTGGCTTCAGCCCTAGGTCCTGTCAGGTCATGGGTGAAACTAACAAGGTCAACCCTCTGCCAAGGCCACCCAGCCTTTCCTCCAAGCTTGTGGGAGCTGATACGGGCTAGAACTGCATGGGGAGCCGGCCGTGGGCATGCACAGAGGCTGCAGGCACCCGCACAGCTGTGCAGGCTCTTGGACTTGGCCATCTAGGAACCCAAGCAGAAAACTCCAATCAAAGGATGGGGAAAATCAAGTGTTTCTGTAGTAACCAAACCCCCAGGGAACCGAGAGAGAAAGGGGCCAGGAAGGAGAGAGAGCACTTTAATTGCATTGGGGCTCCCACAGCTGTGAGAGCAGTCCCAGAGCAATACTTCAAGAGTGCCTCTGTTCCTGGTGTGCAGCAGTGTGCGGGTAGCGCACCTGCTGCCAGGCCGAGCCCTGTCACAGCAGGAAGTCACACTTCCCTGTCTGCACTATGGTGGAGAAGCAATGGTCTCTGTAGGCAACGGCTCTGTGGCATCCCTCACTACAGAGCTCACAGTGTCTGTAAGATGGGGGCACCAGGAGAAACGGAAGATTGTGCCCTACTTCTAAATAATAAGATGCGTGAACTAGAGTGCCTCGTGATAAAGGAGGATATTGATATAATAGGCATCACAGAAACCTGGTGACTGAGAACAATCAATGGGACACAATCATTCTGGGGTACAAAATATATCGGAAGGACAGAACAGGTCGTGCCGGGGGGGGGGGGGGGAAGTGGTACTATATGTGAAAGAAAATATAGAATCAAATGAAGTAAAAATCTTAAGTGAATCCACATGTTCCATAGAATCTCTGTGGATAGTAATTTCATGCTCTAATAAGAATATAACATTAGGGATCTACTATCGACCACCTGACCAGGACAGTGATAGTGATAATGACATGCTAAGGGAAATTAGAGAGGCTATCAAAATTAAGAACTCAATAATAGTGGGGGGTTTCAATTGTCCCCATATTGACTGGCAACATGTCACCTCAGGACGAAATGCAGAGACAAAATTTCTCGATACTTTAAGTGACTGCTTCATGGAGCAGCTGGTACGGGAACCCACAAGGGGAGAGGCGACTCTAGATTTAATCCTGAGTGGAGCGCAGGAGCTGATCCAAGAGGTAACAACAACAGGACCGCTTGGAAATAGTGGCCATAATATAATAACATTTAACATCCCTGTGGTGGGAAGAACATCTCAACAGCCCAACACTGTGGCATTTAATTTCAATAAGGGGAACTATGCAAAAATGAGGGGGTTAGTTAAACAGAAATTAAAAGGTACAGTGACTAAAGTGAAATCCCTGCAAGCTGCATGGGCGCTTTTGAAAGACACCATAATAGAGGCCCAACTTCAATGTATACCCCAAATTAAGAAACACAGTAAAAGAACTAAAAAAGAGCCACCGTGGCTTAACAACCATGTAAAAAGAAGCAGTAAGAGATAAAAAGACTTCCTTTCAAAAGTGGAAGTCAAATCCTAGTGAGGCAAATGGAAAGGAGCATAAACACTGCCAATTTAAGTGTAAAAATATAATAAGAAAAGCCAAAGAGGAGTTTGAAGAACAGCTAGCCAAAAACTCAAAAGGTAATAAAATGTTTTAAGTACATCAGAAGCAGGAAGCCTGCTAAACAAGCAACCAGTGGGGCCCCTGGACGATCGAGATACAAAAGGAGCGCTTAAAGATGATAAAGTCATTGCGGAGAAACTAAACGAATTCTTTGCTTCAGTCTTCGCAGCTGAGGATGTTAGGGAGATTCCCAAACCTGAGCCGGCTTTTGTAGGTGACAAATCTGAGGAACTGTCACAGATTGAAGTGTCACTAGAGGAGGTTTTGGAATTAATTGATAAACTTAATATTAACAAGTCACCGGGACCAGATGGCATTCACCCAAGAGTTCTGAAAGAACTCAAATGTGAAATTGCGGAACTATTAACTAGGATTTGTAACCTGTCCTTTAAATCAGCTTCTGTACCCAACGACTGGAAGATAGCTAATGTAACACCAATATTTAAAAAGGGCTCTAGAGGTGATCCCGGCAATTACAGACCGGTAAGTCTAACGTTGGTACTGGGCAAATTAGTTGAAACAATAGTAAAGAATAAAATTGTCAAACACATAGAAGAACATAAATTGTTGGGCAAAAGTCAACATGGTTTCTGTAAAGGGAAATCGTGTCTTACTAATCTATTACAGTTCTTTGAAGGGGTCAACAAACATGTGGACAAGGGGGATCCAGTGGACATAGCGTACTTAGATTTCAAGAAAGCCTTTGACACGGTCCCTCACCAAAGGCTCTTACGTAAATTAAGCTGTCATGGGATAAAAGGGAAGGTCCTTTCATGGACTGAGAACTGGTTAAAAGACAGGGAACAAAGGGTAGGAATAAATGGTAAATTCTCAGAATGGAGAGGGGTAACTAGTGGTGTTCCCCAAGGGTCAGTCCTCGGACCAATCCTATTCAACTTATTCATAAATGATCTGGAGAAAGGGGTAAACAGTGAGGTGGCAAAGTTTGCAGATGATACTAAACTACTCAAGATAGTTAAGACCAAATCAGACTGTGAAGAACTTCAAAAAGATCTCACAAAACTAAGTGATTGGGCAACAAAACGGCAAATGAAATTTAAAGTGGATAAATGTAAAGTAATGCACATTGGAAAAAATAACCCCAACTATACATACAATATGATGGGGGCTAATTTAGCTACAACAAATCAGGAAAAAGATCTTGGAGTCATCGTGGATAGTTCTCTGAAGATGTCCACGCAGTGTGCAGAGGCGGTCAAAAAAGCAAACAGGATGTTAGGAATCATTAAAAAGGGGATAGAGAATAAGACTAAGAATATATTATTGCCCTTATATAAATCGATGGTACGCCCACATCTTGAATACTGCGTACAGATGTGGTCTCCTCATCTCAAAAAAGATATACTGGCACTAGAAAAGGTTCAGAGAAGGGCAACTAAAATGATTAGGGGTTTGGAGAGGGTCCCATATGAGGAGAGATTAAAGAGGTTAGGACTTTTCAGCTTGGAAAAGAGGAGACTAAGGGGGGATATGGTAGAGGTATATAAAATCATGAGTGATGTGGAGAAAGTAGATAAGGAAAAGTTATTTACTTATTCCCATAATACAAGAACTAGGGGGTCACCAAATGAAATTAATAGGCAGCAGGTTTAAAACAAATAAAAGGAAGTTCTTCTTCACACAGCGCAGTCAACTTGTGGAACTCCTTGCCTGAGGAGGTTGTGAAGGCTAGGAATATAACAGGGTTTAAAAGAGAACTGGATAAATTCATGGGGGTTAAGTCCTTTCATGGCTATTAGCCAGGATGGGTAAGGAATGGTGTCCCTAGCCTCTGTCAGAGGGTGGAGATGGATGGCAGGAGAGAGATCACTTGATCATTGCCTGTTGGGTTCACTCCCTCTGGGGCACCTGGCATTGGCCACTGTCGGTAGACAGGATACTGGGCTAGATGGACCTTTGGTCTGACCCAGTACGGCCGTTCTTATGTTCTGTGTGTGGGTTGAAAGCAGGCCCCTTGCACAGCGAGAACTCAGCCTCCTCTAGCGTGCACTGGTTCAGCAGGAATCAGGCCTGCCTGCGAGTCCGTCAGTATGGCCCCGAAGCAGCCGGCTGGGGGTGCTGTGGAGCGAGGTGCCATGCTGGGCACATGGCTCACTACAGGAGAGGTCTGCTCAGGCCTCATTTTTATTCAGGAACCAGACCAAGCTCACCTGACCCAAGCCAAAGAGGGTCAAGTCATTTTCTAGCCCCCTCCCCCCCAACCTGAGTCAGTGCCACCCCCAGCTCCTGCCTGGGCGTTGCTGCGGTGGCTGTGTGCACTAGCAGCTGCATGCCCTGCTCCTGGCAGCCACCCCCTCCTCCTCCCGCTGCGGGGTGAGCGGCGCTCTGCTGGGCACACTCACTTCGCAGAGGAGCGAGGTGGCAGGGGCAGGGCCCATAGCTCCCGCTGCACTGACCATGCAGGCAGCAGGAGACAACCCAACTCACCTCTGAGAGGGGCTGGCTTTTTTCTGACCCAGACTCGATGCTTGTAGTCCAGTCCCATCATGTTAGGTTGCAGGGCTCTGCAGTGCTTCCTCCACTGCCTGGGCATAAATTACATGACAAGGGTACATGAATAGAGCAGGGCAACTAGAAAATCCCATTTCATTAAACAAGAAGGGGGGTGGGGGATTCAACCTTGGAAGGCAGCATGTTTAAAACTGACCTTTGCTACGCAGTGCACAAGCATCCTGTGGCACTCACTGCCACAAGGTGTCACCAAGGCAAAGACCTTCACGCGATTCCAAGAAAAAGGGCTTGACCTTTACATGGATAACAGGAACCTCCAACATGGAATAGTAAGGGTTAAAAACAAACCAACATGAGGTGGGAAGGGGATCGAAACCCCCCAGCTTCAGTTCAGGAATCCCCACTAGTTAATGGGGATTTGCACAAAGCTTCCCAGGGGCAGGCTGCCCTAGCCCTGCCAGCTGATGGGTTTCTTGCACCTTCCTCTGAAGGAGTGGATGGTGGTCAGTGTCAGAGGATAATGGAGCAGCGGGACCCCCATCTGCTCTGGTATGGTAGGTCCTAGACATCGACATGCACAACCCTGTCAATCCCTGCATGAGACAGATATTTTCTGTTTTTCCCCCAGTGCCCCCAACACCATCCCCACTCAGCATTCCCGAGAGTGAAACAACTGCCTTTGTCTTACCAATGCTCCCCCAGCCCAGGCCTTCTCCCGGGCCCTCTTGTCAACATTAGGCTCCCCCTCAGACCTGCATCTCCCCTCTGGGTGTCCTGGGGGTAGACCCCTTCCCAGGGAGCACCCCAAGTCCAGATGAAAGGCCAAAGAAAAATCATCAGACAAACAGCTCTTCCCCCACCTCAGGTTTCACGGGAGTTCCCTTGTGACCCTACCTCAGGCTTCCTCTGCAGGAGCCTAACCTGCTCCAGTAGCATTCTGCCTCTGGCGCGACCTGTCAAGCCCTACACCAGGGCTTCACGGCGGGCTGCCTGCGCCCACGGTGCCCGTGGCCCACTTAAAAGCCTAGCTCCGCCCTTTCTCACCAGGAGGCAGTTAATCGCCCCCAGGTGCAGCCCATGACTGACTGGGGTTCTTTCTCTTGCCTTGTGTGTAAGGGGGAGAAGGTGCAGAGAAGGGCAACAAAAATTATGAGGGGGCTGGAACAACTTCTGTACAAGGAGAGATTAAAAAGACTGGGACTGTTCAGCTTGGACAAGAGACGACTAAGGGGGGATATAATAGAGGTCTATAAAATCATGACTGATGTGGAGAAAGTGACTAGGGATGTGTTATTTACCCCTTCCCATAACACAAGAACTAGGCTCGGCTGTTCTCAGTGGTGGCAGATGACAGAACAAGGAGCAATGGTCTCAAGTTGCAGTGGGGGAGGTCTAGGTTGGATATTAGAAACACTATTTCACTAGGAGGGTGGTGAAGCACTGGAATGGGTTACCTAGGGAGGTGGTGGAATCTCCTTCCTTGGAGGTTTTTAAGGCCCGGCTTGACAAAGCCCTGGCTGGTATGATTTAGTTGGGAATTGGTCCTGCTTTGAGCAGGGGGTTGGAGTAGATGACCTCCTGAGGTCCCTTCCAACCCTGATATTCTATGATTCTATGATTCTAGGGGTCACCAAGGAAATTAATAGGCAGCAGGTTTCAAACAAACAGAAGGAAGTACTTCACACAACGCACAGTCAACCTGTGGAACTCATTGCCAGGGGATGTTGTGAAGGCCAGAAGTATAACAGGGTTCAAAAAATAACTAGATCAATTCATGGAGGACAGGTCCATCAATGGCTATTAGCCAGGATGGGCAGGGACACAACCCCATGCTCTGAGTGATACTAACCTCTGTTTGCCAGAAGCTGGAAGTGGCTGTCAGGGATGGATCGCTTCAGGGTTTAAATTGTTATAGACTATTTCCTGGAGCCCCCACATACCCCCACCCCAAACATGCTATAAAAACTCCAGGGGTTTTGAAAATATTTACCAGAGCTCAGCTCCAGACAGCCCCTGCATCACTCAATAATCGCCCTGTTCTGTTCACTCCCTCTGAAGCACCTGGCACTGACCCCTGTCAGCAGACAGGACACTGGGCTGCTTGGACCATTGGGCTGACCCAATGTATGTCCTTACGCTCTTGCACAGAGACTCTAGGCTGCATGGCCTCCTACTAGCAGGGCACGAATGTCCTTAACAGCACGTATACGTACTTGCAAGGGGCCCTCCCTCTCACCGCGGGTGCCAGAGGCTGGCGGGAAGGGAGGCCTTCCTTGTATGCTGTGGTGCAAAGAGCCAAGCGGGGCCAGGAGCTGTCCTTGCCTCCCAGGAGTGGCACTGGCATGCAGGACTAGCACATGGCTCACTGCAGATTAATCACATTCTTGCTCTTGGAGCCACCAGCTGGTGTCAGAGGCAGCCCTGGCTCGGCTGCGCCCACAGCCTGGCTCGGCAAGTCCTGACAAACTTCAGAAAACCAAACAACTGCTCTGGGCTACAGTCCAGCCCATTGCAACACTCAGCCCTGCCCAGGGGCTGTCTCCCGTCTAGGGAAAGGTACAGCGCAGCCACCCCAGCTGGGCCTGCTACCAGCGTATGCTCGCTCCTGGGCGGGGGAGACAGTCCAAGTCCTTTGTCTCAGCCCCCACAGATCCAAGCAGGGGTGAGGCTATTGCCACGGAAGGGACGGTGGTTACGGCTGTTCCTCAGGCTGGGCGTGGGGCTGGTGCCAGACGACTCCATGAATAACAGACATGACTAGACTGTGGCTCACGAGTGAAATCCCCACTCCCAGCTACACTGCGGTTACACAAAACCCAGGAAACCCAACACCCCCACTGCTCCCTGTCACCCAAAGGCAAGCAGCCAGTGACGGAGGGGTGAGGGGGTGTCTGGGGCCCTGCCTGCCTCGATCTCCTCCCAGGCCCTCCTTAGGGACCCTTCCAAACACTCCTCCGTGGGTCAGTCTGAGGCAGGCTCTGTCCCTTGGACCATGCGTCCCTGTAGGGAGCTCCTACCCCCAGCACCCAATCCCGGCCCCGTGGCCCATCCCACCAGGGGAACTTCCTGGCTCTGGTGTCGGTGCCTTGGCATGCAGGGACCTGCCTGGGACGCCCTGGTCTGGTGGTGTAATGCACAAAGGGGGTTGGGTCTCCTCCTGCCTCTGGGACAAGGGGGGCTGGGAGCCAGGACTCCTGGGTTCTAGCCCTGGCCTTGGGAGGGGAGCAGGTCTAGTGGTTTGGGGGGGGGGGGAGTCTGGGAGCCAGGACTCCTGGGTTCTATTCCAGACCTGCCCCAGTGTGAGTGTGGGGCACGTCCCTTCCGCGCGGGGCACGTGGGGCCAGACCCCCCCCCCCCGGGGGGGCTGAAGGCGAATGTAACCGGCCATGGGGCCAGGGGCTCTTTCAAAGGAGAGAGATATGGGGGGTGGGGGGGCCGCTGGGCTCGGGCTGGCCCCGGCAGGCACCGCCCCTGTTCCCCCGCCGGGCGGTGCCAGCTGCGGGCCCGCCCCGTGAGAGCGGGCGGCGGTGGGGAGCCGGGAGTCCGGGACCGGCCGCTGCGTCCCGCCGCTTCTCGCCATGCTGCCCGCGGCCGTCAGGAAGTGGCTGCACCGGCCCAAGGTGAGACCGGGAGTCCCACCCCGGGGGGGGCTGCCAGAGCCCCCGCCCCACCCCCGGGACTCCCCTCTGCCCCCCGCCCCACCCCCGGGACTCCCCTCTGCCCCCGGGGGGGGGGCTGCCAGAGCCCCCGCCCCACCCCCGGGACTCCCCTCTGCCCCCGGGGGGGCTGCCAGAGCCCCCGCCCCACCCCCGGGACTCCCCTCTGCCCCCGGGGAGACTGGCAGGGACCCCCCCTGCCCCCCCTCCTCCCCCGTGCTCTCCCCAGGGATGGCTGGGAACTCATCCCTGGGTCCTGTGGGGCAGCCAAGCCAAGGATCCGATGAGGGGTGGGTTGCCCTGTGGCTGGCAGCGATTCTCTGAGGTGGAGGGGGGCAGCCTGGACTGGCAATGTTGGGGTGGGGCTTGGCTCTCGGGCCCTTTGCCCTGCCCTGGCCAGGGGGTGCTGCAGCCCCCCACGGCTCCCTGGCGTAAGTGCCCCGGTCTGAACCAGGCACCTAGGCTGTCCCTTCACCTGGCACTGCCAAGGAGCCCGTCTGCTTGCTCCAGGTGCTGCTGTCCAGCCACCCCCCGCCCCCATGCTTGGAGTGCCAGGCAGCCCCAGCCCTCTGTGCAGGGGGGAGAGGGTGGAAGTGTCCCATTGACTCCTGGGGTCTGGCCCCTGTGGGTTCCCAGGGACACCCCTGGCCTGCCTAGCTCTGGGGTGCAGGGGGCTCTGCACGTGCCCTCGGGGAAGAGGGGCTAGGCTGGGGGGTTTGCTCAGCACAGCGCACGCTCCAGGGGCTGGACAGGCTTGTCTGGCCGGAGTGGAAACCGGCCCCCAGTTGCTGCTCTGCCAGCAGGGCTGGGACCCGGGGCTGGGCTGGGACCCGGGGCTGGGCTGGGCCAGAGCTGTGGGAAGATGGTACAAGAGCATGTCTAAGAGGTGACTAAGGCGGGTGGGGGAGGGTCACGGCCACGGCCTCCACATGCCTGAAGGGTGTAAACAGGCCGGAGCTGTTTCCAGGAGTCCCAGGCCTTCCATTCGGGCTTAAAAAAGGCAACATGGGGGGCGGGGGGTTCTCTTCCCCCATCCAGGGTGGGGGACGGGACGGGGCCTGGCGCTCGGGGTCACGACACCTAGACTGGAACAGTAGCAAGCAAGGCCCAGGAGGGACGATCCCTGCCTTGGCCCTGGGTGACCCACTGCCAGGAGCTGCGTCTGTCTCTGGGGGGGAGCTGGGGGAAGGAACAGGAGGGCACAGCCGAGCTGGCCAAGAGCCAGGAGTGAAGCTACAGGGAAGCCCCAGGCTGGGATTCCCCATGGCAGCCCCAGCCTGAGTCCTGGGTGACTGGGAAGCGTCTGTTGCCTGCAGCAGAGGGGCTGGAGGCAGGGCTGTCCAGGGGCAGCTCGGCCGGTGGATCCAGGCCCTGCTCCCCTAGTACGGGGGCTGGCGTTAGACGCTGCAAAGGAGGGGCTGGCTTCCGGGGGAAGGGAAGAGCTGCAGGTGGCTAATGGCCACTGTCCAGGCTTTTCCCCGCGGGGCCGGGGGCTGCGTTGCTAGTAGGCTCGGGGCTGGGTGGGTTTGCCTCCTGCAGAGCGATGCTTTGAGGCCCACAGGGGCTCTCTTGCTGTCCCTGAGCAGTGTAACCCGCACCTCCCAGAGCCTCCTCTCCCCTCCACACGCGGCCCTTGTGGGCTGAGACTCTCCCACGCGGGACGCCGCCCCTCGCCCCGCTGGCAGCGTCACAGTAGGTTTGGGGGCTTTGGAGAGGCGAGGTGGTTCAGTGCCCGAGGTGCAGGAGTGAGGGTCTTGGTGCCAGGTGACCCCCTGTGTGCACGGCCCCGGGACCGTGTGTGTGTGATGGGGACAGAGCAGCTCCAGGGCTCTGGTCTCCTCTCCACGCCGTGGTCCCTGGATACCTGGGGAGGGGGGGTTTGACGTGTCACCCCAGCGGCAACACGCGTGTGTGGAGCTCTGCTCCCAGCCACTCTACAAGGCTTCTGGTCCCAGGACCTTAACGGGACAGCAGCCTGGGCTTTCCCCGAGTCTGCCTGATTGCCCTGGGCCCATCTCCTGCTCTCCCCACACCCAGCTCTACCCTCCCTCGCTCTTCATCCTCTGTACAAGGCCCAGGCTTTAAGGGGCTGACTGACCACCAGCCCTCACTATCCCCGAGGGCACAGTCACCCTGTCACAAAGGCTGCTGTCTCAGGCTCTTGCACCTGAGTGTGATGTGCACACACATCCAGCCCCACCCCTACTGAGATCCAGCTTGAGCTCGTTAACCCTGATCTACACCTGGGGAAACTGAGGCACAGACAGGGGACGTGGGACTTGCCCAGGCCACAGTGTGGGGTTTGGGTGGAGCCAAAATGAGAGCTCCAGGATTCCCGATCCCAGTCCTGGGCCTGGTCCACTCGCTCTAGCTGCCTCTGCACAATCCAGTTCAGCTGCTGTATAAACTCTGCTGGGTGGTTAGCTAACTGTGGAATGGCTTGGATTGAGGACGTGTGCGAGAGGCCGGGCGTGCTGCATGGGTGTGTGCTGCTAACCTGCTCCAGGCTGAGACTGCTTGGCCTCTTACCTAGTGAGCTCCGCCATGCCTGCCCGGGGTTTGTGTGACCTCATGGCCTAGGCGGGGGCTGTGACTTCCTCCCTGGATAGCTCCGCACATGTGCACCGGCGGGGCGTGTGCCAGGGCCTGAGCGACAGACCCTGCAGCCCTCCCGCTGCCCCAAACCCCGCTGCAGCACCCCCTGCTGGTCAAGGGTGGCCCTGAGAAAATTCCATTCCTGAGCCGTAGCTCGTGCTGGGCTTGGGGGGACGGACGGACGGATGAATGTTCCTGTCAGCGACAGTTGGGATCTGTTGTGCTGCCCTCAGGGCAGGGGCTCCTGGCTCCTCCGGCAGCGGAAAAGCTGCAGGAAAGCTCCGGGCACGCCTGGTGTGACGACACACTGGCGGTGTTCGCCACCCAACCCCTTCCCCCCTGGAGCGCCCGTGCTGGGAACCCAGCTGCCCTGTCTGCTTTGGGCCTGCTGTGGCCAGGAGTGGCTTGGAGCACTGGTGTACTCAGCTCTCCTGGGCCCAGAGACCTTGGAGGGAGGCCGACAGCCCCAAGAGCCCTAGAGGGCTGTTTGTCACGGCCTGGGACACAGTCACCCCAGGGCCAGGTGGGGGCTAGGGGCTGCTCTGAACTCAGCCTCCTGCTGACGGAAGAGCCGCGGCCTGCAGCTTTGCACGCAGCTCTGCTGGCCCTCGGCTGCCTAGAGACGGTGTTGGCATGACAGCTCTCCTTGGGAGCAGCCTGGGGGGCTGAGACCCCCACCGAGGGCAGCAGCTGGGTGCTCCTGGCCAGGCAGTCGGCAAGAATGGGGCCACTTGGCAGTCCATGCTGCACAAGACTGTATCTAGCTGTTAGGACAGGGCCTTGGGAGGCAGGACTCCTGGGTTCTGTGCCCGGCTCTGGGGGCGCATGGGTGAGTCGCTGGCGCACTGAGCGAAGGGCTGGGAGCGCCTTGTGACAAGTGGGTTCTGTGGTGCGGTGTCGCTCTCGCCGCCCCCGGCCCCGCGCCATGAACTAGCCCCCCAGGAACGGGGAGCGAAACGAGGGGCCAAAGGACACGGTGCCCCTTGGGGCTTTCTGGCTCAAGGCCCATGGTTGGTTCACCAGAACATGGTGCCGCTGGTGCTGCTGTCTGGCCTGAGGAGAGCCCAGCTCGTCCCATCGCCTCCCTGTGCTCACACGCTTGGCAGCAGTGCCCAGAGTACCCCACGGCCTGTCCCTGAAGCAGCCCAGGGCACTCTGCACAGTCCTGGCCCCTCGCGCAATGGGCTGGGAGGAGGCAGGTGCTGTAAGTCTTTCCTGTGCCCCTCCTGCGCTCACTGCCCTGGCGCCGGACACCCCCCCCGGCCGCGCATGTCGTGCTGGTGCACCAGCTCCTGGGGCCGAACACTGCAGCGCGTCAGCCCAGCAGGACGGGGCGCTGGAGCTGGGCCTGTCCCCTCCCCCTCCCCAGGGCTCCCCGCAGTGCCTCCTGCTGGGGCAGGCTGGAGCCACAGCGCTCTGCTCCTCGGGGTGCCGCAGTGACTAACGGACTAACAACCTCTTCTGCCTGTGCCTCTCGCCAGCGCTCCGACCCCAGGCTGCTGTCCCAGTTCTTCTACGCCGACGAGCGGGTGACCCGCGTGGTGATGGAGATAAACGGGCTGGACGTGGAGACGGACCCTCAGCAATACTTGGTGCTGCTAAACCAGCTGCACCTCAGCCAGGTACCCTGTGAGCCAGAGCCCTGCCTCCTGCACGGGGCCCAAGGAGCGTGTCCTGCCCTCAGCGGGCTCTGGGGGAGCGCAGAGAGCCCGTGCTCAGCGAGGGCGGAGGGAGGGCTGGGGCCCTGGCGGAGGAGCTGGGAGACATGGTGCATGGCTCGGCAGGGACCCGCCAGCGACCAGCATCTCAACAGAACGCCTCCTGCTCCCCTGCCCAGGCTCACCTGCTGACCCTCATCGAGCGGCTCATGGACGAGTGCATCCCCAAGGAGAGGCACTGCCGTGACTACCTGGCCAAGTTCCCGGAGGAGCTCCTGGTGGACAATCTGGGGAACCACGTGCTGTTTGCAGCTGAGGTCAGCCTGCGGTGAGCCCCGGGGAGCAGTCCGGGAGCTCCCCTACCCCAGTCCTCATAGGAAATGCACTTCCTGGTGCTGGCTGGACCCTCAGAACCCCCTTTTGGGGGGCGCAGGAAGGGTGCCAGGATCCTTTGTACTGTCTCCCTCATGCTAGACTGGATTGCACCCAGGAGAGCCAGGGGCTAAAAACACTTGCTCTCCCCAGATACCTTGAGGGGAGGTGCCATGCAAGTGCTCCCCCACCACGCCCAGTTGTCCAGCCCTGGGCTCCGCCCAAGCAGACCACGTGCCGGGCCCAACTCTGCGGAGGCCGTCTGTCCCCTGGGCCTGTGCTGAGCCCAGGCCTCCTGTCACATGTTCTCCGGGGTGGTGGGATTCGGCGAGGAGGGCAGGGGAGGGGCTGCGCTGGGCCGGCTCTGTGAGCTGCTCCTGTGCTCTCCCCAGTGTCTGGTGGCAGGCACCGTTCTGGAGCTGGAAGAGGCGGATGGGCTGCAGCTGCGTCCCCTGGCCAAGAACCTGCTGTGCAGCTTGCAGCTGGTGCGGAAAGTGCTGCGGGAGCAGAGCCTGAGCCAGGCCAGCACCTGCTCGGAGCCCGTGCGCATGGCGCTGATCCGCTTTGACACGCTCTTCGCTGAATTTGAACTCAGGTACATGCCAGGCGCAGAACTCAGCTGGCCAGCTGCAAGCATTTGGGCAGGGCAGGCCAGCAGCCTCTGCCACCTCCCCCGCCATTCCCCAGCAGCCCAGAGAGAGCCAGGCTGGGCGGGGCGGGTCCAGGACGCCGGTAGCTGCTCGTCCTTCGTAGCGTGGGGGGCTGTAACGAAGGGCATCCTGCCGGGACAAGCTGCTCTGGAGGGAGCCAAGCAGGGCTAGAGCTGCTGTCAGGAGCCCCCTGGGCACAATCTGGGCCCCTCGCTCCAGGCCAGGGCGTTCCGTGGCGCCCCGCTGGGTGCCCTGGGGAGCAGGACAGGGCTGGGGCTGCCTGCGGCTGAGTTGGGATTCATGGCCGGCCTGTCTCTTCTAGCTACGTGTCCTTGCTGGTCTCGGTGAAGTCCCCGGAGGAGCTCTACAAGCAGCAGGAGATCGTGGTGCTCTTCTGTGAGACAGTGGAGAGGTGAGGGGCTGTGTGGCTGGCAGGGCACCCTGAGGGGAGAGGCCCCGGGCAAGAATTGCTAATTCCTTCCTCATCCTCCTACTTTGGGGTGTAGTTCCCCTGCAGCTTACAGAGGGGCTGCTGGAGCCCATGGTGAATGGGAGCTGAATGCCAATCGCTACAGGAGTGGGGACACCCCAGCCCCAGCTCCCCACTCCTTTGGGGGCGGGGAGCTCTGACCTCCACCACTCCAGGAGCCGGCTGGGTGCTGAGCTGCTGCAGCATCCCCCTGGCCGTTCCTGGAAGCAGGGTGCTTGGACTCCCACAATGTGGGGCAGAGACCGGCCCCAGCCCCCCAGCTGCTGCCTTGGGGTCACGCTCAGAGAGCGCTCCTGGGCACTGCCAGCAAGCCTGCTGGGGCATGAGAGGGCGTCAGGTACACTGGGACCCCCAGCCCGCCTGCCGGGCCTGCTTAAAGCAACAGCTGCAGCCCTGCCACGAAGCCCGTGGTCCCAGCCTGTCTCAAGCCCGCTGCCTCTGCCCTCCCTGAGCAGAGCCCTGAAACTCGGCTACCTGAGCCAGGACATGATTGACGGGTGCGAGCCGCTGCTGATGTTCACCATCCCCCGCCTGGCCATCATCAGGTGAGTGGGCAGCTCCGTGCAGGGGTGCTGGGGCGCTGAGGCTACACAAGCCAGGGCAACGTGCACAAGCTGCCCCAGGTCTGGGCTGGTTCCTGCTCCCTCCCCACGCTGGGCGCTTCCTTGCCCTGCTGCTGCAGAAGGGTCGCTGGCCTGTGGCACCTGGAGCTGAGCCCCTCTCCCCGTTAGCTCGGCTGCCCCAGGTGTGTTCCTAGGGGACCTGGAACCTGCTTCCCAAACACAGGGCCTGCACCGCCCCTTCCAGCCGCTCGCTGACCCTTCAGCTGCACCTCCGGCCCGGGCACTGACCAGCTGCTGGTGGGAGGGGGGCAGAGTGGCTGGGCTGGGGCTGGTGCCTTAGTGCGCAGGGCTGGTACCCTCTGGCTTGGAGCCCCAGACAGAGACTTTGCTTTGAGACGGGGCTGGGAGGGGGCAGCCCAGGGCGGAGCTGATCAGGCTGCGCCCTCTCCCTGCATGCAGTGGGCTCCTCATCTATCCCGAGGGGCCCCTCAGCCTGGACCGGACGCCCCAGGAGATGTCCAGAGTCTTCAGCCCCTTTCACAGCGTGCTGAAAAAAATCAGGTAGGTGCACTGGGCAGTGGGGAGCAGGATGGGGTGGGGGAACGCTGTGGGGCAGAGGAGGGCTGAGCTGTGGGAAGTGGGGTGCGGGGAGTGCCGTGGGGTATGGGAGGGCCGGGCAGTGGGGAGCAGGGTGGGGAGGGGGAGTACCATGGGGCAGGGAAGAGTTGGGGAGGGGGAGGGCCGGGCAGTGGGGAGCAGGGTGGGGAGGGGGAGGGCCGTGGGGCAGGGGAGGGCCGGGCAGTGGGGAGGGGGAGGGCTGGGCAGTGGGGAAGGGGAGCACTGTGGGGCAGGGGAGGGCCGGGCAGTGGGGAGCAGGATGGGGAGGGGGAGCGCCGTGGGGCAGGGGAGGGCTGGGCAGTGGGGAGCAGGGTGGGGAGGGGGAGGGCTGGGCAGTGGGGAGGGGGAGCGCCGTGGGGCAGGGGAGGGCTGGGCAGTGCAGAGCTCCAGGGGGGTTACAAAGCTTGTGTGCGGTGCCCTCTGGCGGCACGACCCTGGCCCGGCGCAGACTGCCTCGCCGGTGCGCTCCTGGTACTGGTGCCTGGGGAGGGGGCTGCTCTGGGGCCCCAAGTGGCCTGTAGCCGCTCTCTGGCTCCCCTCGCGCCCGGCCCAGCCCCCCAGCCTGGGAAGGTCTCCTCATGCCCGTCTCCGGCAGGGACCTGCTCCGCGTGCTGTCAGAGGAGGAGCTCGACCTGCTGGAGAAGAGCTTGTGCGCGGCCGAATCGGAGGGTCCTTGCAGCGCAGCCTCTCCTGAGCCCAGGGGCGAAGCGGCTCCGGACACTCGTCTCCCTGCCCCCTGGTGCTCCCCAGAGCCCACCCACAACTGCTCTCTGCACCCCGCAGCTGCTGCGGGAGCCCACTGCACCATGGCCTGCAGCGCCGGAACAGCTGCTAACACAGACGCCGGAGCCCCAGGGACTGCCAGTGGAGCCACACACAGGAGCATGGAGGAGGCAAAGGAGCCAGTGACCCCTGGCTCAGACCCTCTCCCCGAAAGGCCCCTGAACGTGAGGACTAGTGGCGTGGATGTGGCCTGCACTGGGTCAGCCTCGTCGGGCCTGTGGCCACCTGCTGAGGCTCTGCACCCGGGGGAACCTGGCCCAGCCGGCAAGCCCAGCAGGGACATGCGGCCGCAGGTGCACTTGGCCATGCCAGAGGGAGCAGGGCACGCTGGTAGCATGGGGCCTCCCTGGGACAGAGGCCAGCAGTCCTGGGCATGCTCCACGGGCCGTGGCCAGCTGACACTAGTGGCTTCTGGGCCACGGGAGCTGACTCTGCCAGGAGGATGTGTGGAGGCCTGTGCCTGCGTGCGGAACGGGCGGGCGAGGCCAAGCCAGGCCCAGGCTCCCCCCCCGCTCCTGCCTGGCGACAGCAGCAGGTAAGTGGTGATGAACGACAGGGTCTAGAGCAGATGCCCGTGCCAGGGGCCATGCTAGGTGCCCCAGCGAGCAGTTCCCCGGGCCCACGTGGGGACGCGTCACCCGAGGCGACCAAACCCAGTTCGGTGTCTGAGCCAGGGCCCCACGTGCCGGGGGGTGAAGAAGGCGGGAAGGCCCTGCAGGAGCAGCCCTGCTGTCGGACCAGACGGGGGCTCATCTAGGGGGCAGGGAAGGGGGACCAGCCTCTTCCTTCTTGTGTAACTGGCTCCTCTCTTCCGAGCAGGCCCCTGGGGCAGCAGCCAGGCAGTGCCCGGGGCAGAGTGCTCCGCGGGGCTGTGCTGAGCGTGCGCCGGGCAGAGCTCCGCTCCCGCTACAGCAGCGCCCAGGACATGATCCACACGCTCTTCGTCTGCATCTCTGGTAGGTGCTGTGCCCCGCGGGCCGTGCGAGAGCTCCGGCCTCCCGCGCTGCCGCGGGGGAGCCATGGGACCAAGGCCTGGGGCTGTCCTGGGGGCGCTGCGGGCAGTGGCGTGCCATGTGAGGGGAGTATGTGCCAGGCGCACAGAAAGCTGCTGCTAGAGTCAGTTCCTGCCACGTGGCAGCAATGGCTCTTGCCGGCAGGTGTGCCTGGAGGAGGTGCGTCCGCCAGGTGCTGCCCCACAGCAGGCAGCTGGGAGCGGCTCATCAGCGGGCACTGTCTGCCCCCACCTGCTGGGCCCCGCGAGGGGATGGAGGAAGCAGCAGCGGCGCTGGGCCCACAGGAACTGGAACGGTTCTGGACCAGGGCAGGGGAGGCCGCGGCATGCACCCATGCCCCCACCCGCTGGGCCCCGCGAGGGGACACTGCAGGCCGAGTGCCAGCGCTGGCGTGGTGTCTGTGCCCAGGCTGCGGCGTGCCCAGGACAGAGCCAGAGGGTCACGCCGCCCAAAACAGCGGCTCCGCCTACGTGCACAAGAGTGCATTGGAGACTGCATGTCCCATCATGCACTGCTCCCAACGCTTGGATTAAGCCTGAGCGTTGCTGCTGGATCTGCGGTGTCTGCAGGCTGAATCCTCGGCCACTGGGCCAGCTCCAGTGTTTGTGCCGCCCCAAGTGGCGAAGCCAACAAAAAAAAAAAGCCGCGATCGGCGGCACTTGGGCGGCACTTCAGCTCCACCGCCACTGCTTCATTCTTCAGCGGCAATTCGGCGGCAGGTCCTTCCCTCCGAGAGGGACCGAGGGACCCGCCACCGAACTGCCGCCAAAGAGCTGGACATGCCGCCCCTTCCCCTTGGCCACCCCAAGCACCTGCTTCCTGCGCTGGTACCTGGAGCCGGCCCTGCAGGCACATCGCTGACGTCCCTATAAAGTCCATTGTCGTCTAGGGGACGCTGGCGTCTCTGTAGGTCACCCCATGATGAGCGTGGGGCTAAACCCCACGGAGCTGCCTGCAGACACCGTGCTGGCCAGTTAGTGCAGTGTCCTTTGGCGCTGTCTGCATCCCACCCTGCTGGCTGTGGGGCCAGGCCACCAGCGCTCTGGCAGAGCACCTCTCGGGGGGCAGCTGCAGGCCCCTGGGCCCTGACTCTGCTGTTCTCTCTCGGGCAGGGGTGGCAGACCAGCTGCAGACCAACTTCGCCAGCGACCTGCGGAGCATCCTGAAGACGGTGTTCCACATCATGACATCCCAGCCCGAGGCCCCGGTGGTGACAGATACCGGCCGTGAGTGATCCTCCTCCTCCGTCAGCTGCAGCCTCTCGGGAGCGGGTGGTTGTGAGGGGCTGGCACAGAACACGCTCCTCCCATCGGTCTTGTCTGTCACTCGCTGGTTACTAAACTTAGTGTCCGTGCCAAGCAGGGAGCCCCTTGCATGATGCTGGCAGCCAAATCTACACCTGGGGAGGGTACAGGGCTGGGGAGGTGCGATGGCCATGCACACGGCTTAAGCAGCACCCACCCAAAGGATGGGGTGGGATCTGAGTTACTACAGAGAATTCTTTCCTGGGTGCTGGCTGGTGAGTCCTGCCCACATGCTCAGGGTTTAGCTGATGGCCGTATTTGGGGTCGGGAAGGAATTTTCCTCCAGGGCAGCTTGGCAGAGGCCCTGGGGGGTTTTCGCCTTCCTCTGCAGCGTGGGGCACGGGTCACTTGCTGGAGGATTCTCTGCACCTTGAGGTCTTTAAACCACGATTTGAGGGCTTCAGTAGCTCAGACACAGGTTAGGGGTTTGTTACAGGAGTGGGTGGGTGAGATTCTGGGGCCTGCGTTGTGCAGGAGGTCAGACCAGACGATCGTAACGGTCCCTTCTGACCTTAGTCTCCGAGTCTGTGATGACACCCCAGGCTGTGTTACTGGAGACTGTGGGGCAGAGCAATTGCCACGGAGCATGTGGCTGGCATCTAAAGCTGCTGGACTATCTGGGAGCCGATGTGCGGCACCAGATACACAATGTGGGACTGAGAGCAGCCTCGTGCTGTGGGGCCCCAGCCCCCTCTGCCCGTGGGGCGTTGCCTGCTGGCACACTGCGGGGTTGCGAAGCAGGGAGCTGAGCCCTTCCCTGCAGCCAGGTGCGCTGTGAGCCGCTCCTGCGGGCATGGTGCTAATGCTTCCCCTTGCGCCGCAGAGGAGGAAGAGGCGGGAGAAGCTTCGCCCTTGGCAGACTGTGCTCTGTGCTCCAGCCGCGGGGAGGGGAATGGGACCAGGCAAGGAGACGGTAAGAGGGGTAGGATGTGACTGGGGTCCCTGCTGGCCCCGAATTGTTGGCTAAACAAACTCTTGCTCGGTCCCTGCTGTCAGCTAGCAGGGTCCTGCTCCCGGCACCACCCCAAGGCCTGATCCCACCCCGGCCTCCTGCTCCAGTTTCCATGAGCAGCTCTTGGATTGCTGCATAAGGGCACCAGGGCCCACTGTGATCACCGAGTCGGCCCTCCTGTGCACACAGGCCAGAGGCCCCGCAGCGATTCCTGGTTGCCTAGAGCGGCGCGTAGGAGAGCAGTGGGCTGGGTTTACATAGTCCAGTGAGGGGAGATTCGCCGCGGCCCTAGGTACTAGCTGTGCCAGTGGCTAGTTACCCGAGCGCGCCCCCAGCACAGACTCTGACCTCACTTGCACCCTGCTGAACCGGCCCAAGCCCCGTTCCTTTCAGGGGACAGGGCCCTTAATGCCCCCTCAATGTAGCACCCCCCAGGCTCCCCCCCTCCACCGCTGCCAGCACAGCCACCCCAG
Source organism: Emys orbicularis (assembly GCF_028017835.1). Classification (NCBI taxonomy): domain Eukaryota; kingdom Metazoa; phylum Chordata; order Testudines; family Emydidae; genus Emys; species Emys orbicularis. The sequence continues at coordinate 113,255,646 of NC_088690.1, read as the reverse complement.
CCCTGCTCTCCCCAGCCAGACCCCAGGTTCTGTTAGCCTCGCCTCAGACAGGCCGGCAGGGCCACCCCTCCCCTGCAAACCCCTTCTCCTGCCCCCAGGGACCTGCCTTGGGCTGCTTCTCCTTGAGCTTTTATCGCCCCCAGGTGCTGCCCTGCCCTCCTAATTGGCCAAGCCGAGAGCACCTGTTCTGGCCCGGGGCCGGCCCCCTGGGATGCCCTCACTGTGCAAGGTATCGAACCGTTGGAGCAGGACCTGGCTCTCCAGCGTGCTCCCCTCCCAGCTCTGGGCAGGCCTGGCCCCTCACCTGAGGATTGGTGCCGTGAGGCTCCGTCCCCTGGGCTCTCCCGAGAGCTGCCTCTCCCTCAGGCTGGCCCAGGGTTAGGGCGCTAGCCTGGGACTCTGGAGCCCTGGCCTCAGTTCCCTGTGAGGGTGGCAAGTGGCCCAGTCCCGTCAGCGACATGGAGCCACGGCGCTGCCGTGAGGAGCCTGGGAGCCTGGGAGGCGCTTGGGGGTTCCCGTGATGGGGGCCGTCAGTACCTGGCTGGCCCTCGCCGTGTGAACCACTCTGCCCGCCCCCTGCTCTGCGGGCGGCACTTGTTGCTGGCATGCAGCAGGATTTGATCTCTTCATGCATCTCCTGGGGCCCGGCTCGTCTCACCAGCCGCCCTTCTCCTGTCCCTCCGCAGGCACCTCCAGGCTGCCCGAGTGGGTGCCGGACGGCACATGCAGCCAATGCACAGCGTGTCGGGCACCCTTCACGGTGATCCGCCGACGGCACCACTGCCGCAACTGTGGGAAGGTAGGAAGCCGGGCTCTGGGCAGGAAGCTCTCCGCCCTGCAGGCCTGCGCTGGGGGCTCCTGCCCGGGTGAGGCCTGTGGTGCAGCGAGGAGGGGTAAATGAAGCCCCATTTGACAATGGGGGCGGCGCCTGGGCAGCTCAGAGAGGCTCCTCCCCAGCCTCTGAGCGGGTGGTGAGGCCCACGTTGGGACGGGCTCCGTGGATTCACTGATGCAGGAACAGGCAAGTGCTCACAGCTGCTGCCCTTGGGCGCACCGGGTGCCCCTGCAGTGGGACAGAGCTGGATTCCCAGCCGGTGCCCCTCACTCATGACTCGGTTTCTTTCCCTGGCAGATCTTCTGCTCTCGCTGCTCCCAGCACACGGCGCCGCTCCCTCACTACGGCCTCCTGAAGCTAGTGCGTGTCTGTGCTCACTGCTACACCACGCACCTCCCTGCCAGCCCCCAGCCCCCCAGCCGCCCCTGAGCTGCTCTCGGCTGCCTGCGTGGACCATCACACCCCCTCTGCCTCAGAAAGCGACCAAAGCTTGCTCCGGGATCCCGGCAGCCTGCAGAGAGCACTGGGACACTGCACAGACCTTGTGGGGCGCTCCCGGAACAGCTCTCGCTACTTCTTGCAATGGAGTTTGGAGCTTTACGTCAAGGAATCGCTGTCCGAGCTGGAGGGTGGGCTGTGGAGACAGCAGATCCCCGTGTGCACCCTCGCTGGATCTGAGCCAGGCAGCCACACTCCCGCTGCCTCTCGGTAGGAAAGGAGCCCACAGGGATGGTGCCTGGGCCGGTGTGCGCTGCACTCCAGCCGCTCCTGCTGCTCGCTCTGAGCTGACCCCACTGGCAACAGAACCGGCTCCACGGGGACCCAGCTGGCCTGGCCTGAACTGCTTCTCCCTGTTCCTAGTTAGAGGCGTTGGGACAGGCAGGGTCTGCTTCCTGAAGTGACTGCAGAGAACGCAGCCTGGTGCTGGCCACTAGCTTCGCCCAGCAGCCCCTGCCTCTCGTGCCACTCACCCAAAGCTGGATGGGTTCAGCAGCTTGGTTAGTGTCCCAAGGAAGCTCTGGGCCCGGCAGAGCTGATGCTCTGGGGACATGGCTCTGGGCCTGCCCCGCAGGGTGCAAAGCGCTGGCTCTGGTGACAGTGGCCAGCCTCCCCTGCAGCAGCAAGGCAGGGCGGGGGCTTAGGAACAGGGGGAGGCCTCCTCCTCTCTTCTCTCCATCCCCCCCGCCCCGTGCTGTGGGAGGGGAGCATTGTCCTACTCGCTGAACAGCTCTGCAACCCCTGGGACTGGTGCCAGGAGCTGGCCCGTCCTCGCACCTGCTGTTTAAAGCAGGGCCTGGGAAACCTCCGTGTTGTATCTCGAGTGCTGCCCAGCCTTCCGCGGGGGCAAGAGGGGCTCTGGGTGCTGCAGGGTCTGCCCAGCCGAGGGCAGCAGCTAACAGGCACGGAGCAGGATAGACTGCAGGCAGCTGCCCCTGTGGAGTGCAGAGGGAGGGGCTGCCTCTGGAGGCGCCAGGCCCCAGCGTGCACAGGGGCCTGGCTGCCCAAGGGGGTGGCTGCAGGTGGTTCCTGAGCTGTACCTTGTCCCCTGCCAGTGTGTGTGGGGAGTGTTTCTCTTCCTCTTTCCAACCAGGCTCTCAAAGCGTTCACACTTGCCCCTCCCAAGCCCTGGGGTGGGATAGGCGCCTCTGGCCTTGCATGGTTCTGCTGCAGAGCGGGAGCCTGGCTCGGAGCTGCGGGCTGGGCTTGGGACGCTGCCGCTGTTCTGGGCCCAGGCTGTAGCCTGCCCCTGGGTAGGGGCTGTAGAAAGCTCTGCCAGCATGAACAAGCCCCAGACTGGATGAAGGCTAGTGCCCCTGGAAGAGTGGCCGCAGCCATGGCCGGGCACCCACCCGTGGCTGGCGCGGTGTAGCAGGCTCTCGAGCCAGCTCCCAGTCAGTCCCACGCCTGCCAGCGTAGAGTCTAGTAAACGAACCTCAACCCAACGTCCCCCTTCGGCCCTGCCTGCGCTCTGCGGCCTCCCCCGCCCCGGTGCTCAGCCCCACCTCGCTGACTACGAGGGGCACCCAAGCGTTTATTAAAAAGTGCGTCCAAGCACCCAGCTGGGCTGGAACGAAGTACAACGATTCTGGCTCTAACGCGCATACTTAAGCCACAAAGGCAAAAGTTATGTTTTGTTTCAGTGGCTCTTGTCCCTGTCCCGCCTGGCAGGTGGCAGGAGCTGGGTACCTGCACCCATGACTGGCACAGGTTGTGCACAAGCAAAACAAAGCAGTTGGTGAGGTTTTCAAGTAATGCAGGAAACTAGGAACATTAGCTGCAGCTGGATGTTCAGGATTAAGCCCTGAACTGTGGAGCCAGGTGACTGTGGGGGAAGGGGGGGGGCATTATTACACACCTGTTTTCAGGATCCAAGTTTGCCACCCAGAGAAAGGGTGGTGGTGGTGGTGACTGAATACAGCACCCCTCAGTTCCCAGGAGGGGCCCTGGCTGGCTGGCTCTGGGAGGAAGCCAGGCACAGGCAAGCCCAGAAAACATCCCTTGTACCGCATGCTTGTGGAAATGGGACTTGGCCCTGCGGGATGACTTTACAATGGGGGACGAGTGTGGGGTTGTCCGAGGAACGCAGGACCCTTGAGCTGTATGGTCCCGCTCGGCCCTGGCTCTAAATGCAGGTGGTCACCAGTTGTCTGGATTTCGACCAGAAAGTCATTACCACAGGCGGGGGGAGGCACCGGGTCAGTAACCCTTGCCAGCTGTGGGCCTGGTCTGGGGGGCGTTTTGCCCCCCCCCCCCGATTTCTGCAAACACTGAGCTGGGCTTGCTCTGCTCAGCCTGGGTGTGGGAGGCTCTGTCCTTCCCATGCTGCCTCAGCCCCCCTCAGCTGAGGCAGGCAGCTCTGGGGTGCTGTCTCCTGGTGCCCGCAGGCATGCCCGTCTACCTGCGCTGTCCTGCTGCTGTACAGCAGTGAGTGCCTGGGAGGGGCAGGCCAGGGGACAGTGGGGAGAGGAAAGGGGATGGGCAGGGGGAGTTGCCAGGTGTCATTTAGGGTTACCCGGGGTCCAGTTTCTGGTCATTAACCTGCGCCAGCCCTTGCTCAGCCTGGGTGTCTCCTACCTGCAGGTGCCAGGTGGGCTCCTTGGGGGAATCCAGCAAGGGAGAGGAGGGAGGGATGGGGGCGGGGCCTCAGGGGTCCAGTTATTGGCAAGGCTGCACTGAGCCCAGCCTGTGGGGTTTGCGCGGTGGCTGGCGCAGCAGGTGCCGGGGGAGCCGGCTGGGCTGGGCTGGGCTGGCTCAGGCTCGGCTCTGGGTCCTCCCACAAGCCGGGCGGTGGCCAGGCCCGAGGCAGGTGTAAGTGGGGAAGGGCACGTGGCTGCCCTGTGCCACCCTGCCCTGCCCGGCTGGGGGCTAGCCCAAATCACCTCCACTCCCGCACTGGGGAGGAGAGCGCAGAGGTGGGCTGGAAATTGCCTGCCTCAGTGGGCTGCTGGAGAAACCCAGGCACCATTCCCAGGGCGCAGGGCCTGGGGGCACCTCCCTTTGGCTGTTGGAGAGAGCCGGAGCCAGCTCACAGGAGTTAGATGCCCGGCTCACCCACAAGCCTGGCTTGGCTCCCACAGCTGGGATGGCTGAAGAGGGATGTGGGGGCTTGTGGCAGGAACGGCTGGGGACAGAGGTGGAGGGCAGGAGACCCACCCGTGGCTCACCAGAGGGCTCTGCTCATTGTCCCGAGCTCAGCTGAGACAGCTGCTTGGGCTGGCAGCGGACTCCGCTCGGACCCATCACAGCAGCAGTGAGCAGAGGGTTCCAGTTACACCCCCCTCAGCCGCACCTCGGGGTGAGCCGCAGGGAGCTGGGCTTCTCCCGGCCCCGTGGCGTGGCGCTGAGCAGCAGCGCTGATGAGCTGTGAAGCCCAGGGGGGCTGTGAGTCAGAAGGCTCCTAGACATGGCCTAGCACAAAGGCCAAACGTGAGGGTGGGCACAGCTGGGAGGCGAAGCGTGCTCCCAGCAACCCAGCCTGGTGCCTTGAAGCTGGAGGACCCGGTAGAGAGGGCACGGAGGTTGGACAGGCTGAGGTGTGAGCAGCTGCTCTCCGCTCCCACCAGCCAGGGACCCCAGGCTCTCCCAAGCACTGACCAAGGCCAATGCCACAGAACCCCAGGGCTGGGCCAGCCCCTCCCCTGGCTGCAGCTGGTGCCGGTAACACACACAGCTCTGGCTGCTGGCGAATCCTCTGCCCACAGCCCGAGCTGGGGCACAGGCCCATGGCCTGCTCCTCCCCCCACAATCCCACAGCCGCTTCCATGCCTCTGAGGCTGTAGGGGGGCTGGGCCAGGCAGGGGGCTGTGAATGGGCAAAGCCCACCTCTCGTGGCTTGGCTGGCTGGGGCCAGGCATCGCTGTCAGCTCCAGTTGGGGCTGCCTCCCCCCCGAGGCCGAGACAGAGTGGAAGGACTGGCGTTAGGAGGCAGTGATGGGGAAGTACTGCTCAGTTTCAGCACCGGCAGGGAACACAGCTGCTCCAGCCCATCTTGGTTATTCCAGGTGGTGCCCTGAGCGAGTGCTCCCGCCACGGGCCTCTCTGGGCAGGTCCTGCAGGAGCTCACCACACCAAATCCCAAGGGCTCTCGTCCCAGGATTGTTTCTTCTGCAGTGCCTGCCATAGCAGGGTATGCCCCCCTCCCTACAGCTGCAGAGCCTGCTGCAGGAAAGCCCCCTACCCTCCCACCCCCTTGGGCCATAGGCAAGGGGTGTGCAGAGCCTGGCATTAATCTTTCCAGACGAACCCCAGGCTGAGGCCCCCTGGGGCAGAACCTGGCCACCTTCGAGGGAGCCTAAACCTCCCTAGCTGACACGGGGCCTGGCTTCCAATAGCTAAAGTGGCTGGAGCTGCCAGGCTGGGGCCTGTGGGAGAGGGGACAGTCACCCTCTGTGATTGGGAGCAGCCTGCTGCTGCAGGGGGCATGCAGACTTGTGCCCGGGCGCCTTGCTCTGCTGCTGGGGCAATAAATACTGCACTTCGGGTGGGAGGAGACAACCCAGCTCTCCCTCTGGACAGAGAGAAGCCTTCATTGTAAATAGGGAAGCAAGTGCGCTGCTTGCCTTCCAGTGGGGAATGGGGCTGCCCCTGCTGTGCAGACAGCCCTGGTAGGGGCCTGCCCATCACAGGTGCTTCAAGGGAGCATCTGCCTTTGGAGTCTCTGCAGCCCTAGAGAGCCTGCACCTCAGCAAAGCAGCCGCCCCAGGAAGCTGTTGTGGATCCCAGCATGAGCTAGCTGGCCAGAGCTCCAGTCAGACGTCCCTCAGCGCTCTGCTGACACGTGGTCACTCTCTGGCCGGGTCAGGGGGCCTAGGGGCCAGGCACACCCATTTCAAGGCCACTACTGGAACCTGTGCTGCGCACCGCCAGCCCGTCACTGTCCAGCCCAGCCCCCGGTGGAAGTAGATTCTTTAATGATAGTTACACCTTAGAAAGGATCTAGCTGCAGCTGATTGTCAGACTTGTACAGTTTCAATTAAAAAATATAAACTCTAGAGAGGCTCCTGCCCGCTGTGAGGTGCAGGACGGAGCTGTCCAGTGCTACTCTGGACTCCTGCCAGCAGCAAAGGTGGCTGGCTTCTCACACATACTGCTGCTTCTTCTTGGTGGCCGCCTTGCTGGCCAGGTCCTTGGCTTTCTCTGTGGCTGCTAAGGCTGTCTCCTTGGCCTTCTCAGTGGCCTCCTTCGCCGTCTCCACCAAGGTCTTGGAGGGAGCTTCTCCTACAATGAGCAAGTGTAACCCAGCTGTGTAGCCCAGCAGGTCTCCTCCCCTGCACTCCCCAGGATCTCGGAGGGCTGCAGCGCTGCCCAGATGGAAAGGTTCCTCTTGCTGATACAAGCAGTCGCAGCCTCCCTGGGGCTGGAGCCAGTGTCCCTGCACAGCAGGGTGTGTGCACGCACCACTTCCTTTATTGGCTTCAATAACCACCCTCCCCACACCTTGCTGCGGGCCAGCTGTTAAACCCACGAGAGCAGAGGTCCCCAAACTGTGGGATGCGCCTCCCAAGGGGGGCCAGAGAAACGTTTAGGGGTGTGTGGCTGGGGCCCAGGCCAGCTCCCACGGGGGCAGGGAGGGAGCACCACCTAGCTCTGCTCCTGGCCCCGCCCCCAGCCTCGGCCCTCTTACCTGTCCACGTCCGGCGGGGGGAGGGAGGGAGGGACCACTGCACTAGAGGAATGCAGAGAGCAGGGCCAAGTTTGTGATTCCTCCGGGCCACTCAGCCTAACACATCAGGGCGTGCTGCTGACTGCCGGTTCCACTGGGGCTTCCAGTGAGGCCAAAGGGAGTTGGGTGCCCATGTTAAAGGTGAGGGCAGCTGCAATCCAGAGGTGGATGCAGGGCTGTGACAACAACCACCCTTGGCTGGAAAATCATGTTGCCATCCCCAATCCCATCTGCTGCCAGTGCAGGCCCCGCCTGCCCCCAGAGGCCAAGGCACTCACCTTGCATTTTAGCGAGCACGTATTCAAACCCCTTGGTGCTCTTGGTCACGTTGCTCTTGAACCTGGCCAGGCCGAACTCCTGTAACAAGAGAGACCGGAGTTGCAAGCCTCAACCACGGAGTCCAGGCAGCTGCCTTCTGAACCCAATGGTCTGTCAGTGCCCCTGAACCATGGGGGTCCCTTTGGGCTGCAAGCTAAGCACCCACTGGAATGGGCCTCTATCGGCCACAGGGCTGGTGCCTGCAGCATCAGGGCGTATCAGGCTTCCGGGGCTGCGCTGAACGTGGCAGCCACTCACCTGGATGGCTCGGGAGACGCCAAACAGACTGGAGGAGACCCACGCATCCCGTCTGACTTCAGTCCAGTTGCTGTTCTCTGGGTTCACACAGTAAACACAGCGCTCCTCCACCACCTGCAGGAGGCGACAGCAGCATCAGCCCAGTGCTCCCACTGCCCACGCACCCTGGTCCGGGGGCAACGGAGCTGGGTTACCTCAGGCAGCAGCGTTTCTGGTCCAATTCTCTGCTTGCTGCCCTTGCCACTCACCATAAGACGAGCATGATTAATGTTCCAGGTGTACGTGGTCATGGTTCGGTTCTTCGGGTCCACGATGGAATCTTCCAGGATGTAGACAGAGTGGGCGACATTGGCAGGAAAGAAGCGCTCTGCCCACCGTGGCATCCTGTTGGTCTTGGTCAGGAGCCGCCTGGAGAGCAGCTTCTGGTCCGCTGTCACCTCCCGGTGCACAATGTCTTCTGTCAGGACATGCTTGCTGGGGGAGAAAGGTGGATGTCAGCCTTAAGGCTGCGCCTCTTGGAGCCAACATCCTAACAGGCAGCCCCAGCGGTCTGTGCTGGGACCCTGGTTTCTGAGCATAGCTAGAGCTGGGTCACTGAACGGGAGACACCCAAGCAGGGAGTGTGTAGACGAGTCTCCCCTAGGAGTCAGTACTGGCCCCAACGCAGTGTCGGTGATTCAGAGGCACTCTCTCCTCCTACACAGTACTGACCCCATGTCCCAGGAGAGGGGTTACCAGATGGTCCCATCCTGGAGGGTGTCTCAGCAATGGCTGGCCCAGGGCAGGGATGGGGCCCGGCTCACTCTGTGCTCAGTTCCAGCCCAAGCTGTGTGCGAGGGGGACAGTGCTGACAATGCATGACTAGAAGGCTTGGCTTGGCCTGGCACAGGCCCAGGGGAGATACTGCAGTGCTGGCAGGGGAGGAACTGTGAAAAGACGGGGTGCATGCAAACCAACGCCTGTGGGGGCAACGACTCCGTAACAATGACACCCCTGGATGCTACGGCCCAGCGTGTACTCAGAGCTCCTGCATCTCCTGCCAGGTGCTGGGCCACAGACACTTTGTAAAACGACAATAAGAAGCTGGCCACGTTGTTTCAGTTCACTTCCTGGCCCCAGGAGCTTTGTAACCTTGGTGTGCGGCTATTCAACAGCGGCTGCACACCACCCCAGAAATGGCTGCATGTCAGCGTGGGCAGAGCAACAGCTGGGTTTAAAGGCTAATGCACATTAGGATCCTTTGGGATGCAAGCTGATGGCCTCCCCCATGGAGGGCAGGAGGACCCACCAGGGAACCTGCAGGAGGAGCCAGAGAGGTGGCCAGTGAAGCTCAGGTGAGCAATGGAAGGAATTTATGAAGGAGACATCCTGGTCTAAGCATGTGAGCGGCAGGGGGGTCACTGCAGGACCGAAGGAAGCACAGACTTGAACTTAGCGTCAAGCTCAGTGACAGAAGCTTCAGTCTCCATGTTCGGTGGGAGCGGCTGCCTGGAATGTGGTGCAATGCGAGAGAGCTGTGGCCACACCTTGGAAACAGGCAGGGGATCCCACAGGAGCAGCAAAGACGGCCACTGGAACCGGCTTTTGCTGGTTAGACACGCCAAGCCAGCTCTAGGGCGGATGGCCCTGGGAGCCAACACCTCTGCGTGTGTGTCCGTGTCCCCTTGAGTCACAAGCAGGACAAGGGGCTGGGGACAAATGTCTCCGCCAGACCCAGCACCCCTCTTCAGTGAAGGGCTGGCACATGGCACAGATCTCCCTTCCCTGCCAGGAGCCTGCCAACAAAACCAGGGAGCAGATACTTCTGTGACTGGAGAGGTCGCACCAAGTACCTCAAGCGCCTTGGGGGATGGAAGAGAAGTGGGGGGCGGTGTGTGGGTGGGGTGGGGGCTGTCCTGGTGCAGGGGGTGGGGTGGGATGGGAGGCGGGGACCAGGGGGTGAGGAGGGGGGTGGGTGGGTGGGTGGAGGTGTTTCCCTCCCCCACCCTGCGCCGGGCAGGCCCCACTCACCTGTAGGGGTTTGGGGGGTGGGAGAGGTGGGGTACAGAGGGGGGTCCCCTCCCGCTCACCTGTAGGGTTCGGGGGGGTGGGAGAGGTGGGGGGGTGCAGATGGGGGTGCAGAGGGGGGTCCCCCCGCTCATCTGTAGGGGTTTGGGGGGTGGGAGAGGTGGGGGGTGCAGATGGGGGTGCAGAGGGGGGTCCCCCCCCGCTCATCTGTAGGGGTTTGGGGGGTGGGAGAGGTGGGGTGCAGATGGGGGTCCCCCCCGCTCACCTGTAGGGGTTCGGGGGTGGGAGAGGTGGGGGGTGCAGATGGGGGTGCAGAGGGGGGTCCCCCCCCGCTCATCTGTAGGGGTTTGGGGGGTGGGAGAGGTGGGGTGCAGATGGGGGTCCCCCCCGCTCACCTGTAGGGGTTCAGGGGGTGGGAGAGGTGGGGGGTGCAGATGGGGGTGCAGAGGGGGGTCCCCCCCGCTCACCTGTAAGGGTTCGGGGGGTGGGAGAGGTGGGGGGTACAGAGGGGGGGTACAGAGGGGGGTCCCCCCGCTCACCTGTAGGGGTTCGGGGGGTGGGAGAGGTGGGGGGTACAGAGGGGGGTCCCCCCCGCTCACCTGTAGGGGTTCGGGGGGTGGGAGAGGTGGGGGGTACAGAGGGGGGTGCAGAGGGGGGTCCCCCCCGCTCACCTGTAGGGGTTCGGGGGGTGGGAGAGGTGGGGGGTGCAGAGGGGGGTGCAGAGGGGGGTCCCCCCCGCTCACCTGTAGGGGTTCGGGGGGTGGGAGAGGTGGGGGGTACAGAGGGGGGTGCAGAGGGGGGGTCCCCCCCGCTCACCTGTAGGGGTTCGGGGGGTGGGAGAGGTGGGGGGTGCAGAGGGGGGTGCAGAGGGGGGTCCCCCCCGCTCACCTGTAGGGGTTCGGGGGGTGGGAGAGGTGGGGGGTGCAGAGGGGGGTACAGAGGGGGGTCCCCCCCGCTCACCTGTAGGGGTTCGGGGGGTGGGAGAGGTGGGGGGTGCAGAGGGGGGTACAGAGGGGGGTCCCCCCCCGCTCACCTGTAGGGGTTCGGGGGGTGGGAGAGATGGGGGGTACAGAGGGGGGGTACAGAGGGGGGTCCCCCCCCGCTCACCTGTAGGGGTTCGGGGGGTGGGAGAGGTGGGGGGTACAAAGGGGGGTCCCCCCCCGCTCACCTGTAGGGGTTCGGGGGGTGGGAGAGGTGGGGGGTGCAGAGGGGGGTACAAAGGGGGGTCCCCCCCCGCTCACCTGTAGGGGTTCGGGGGGTGGGAGAGGTGGGGGGTGCACAGGGGGGTCCCCCCCGCTCACCTGTAGGGGTTCGGGGGGTGGGAGAGGTGGGGGGTACAAAGGGGGGTCCCCCCCCGCTCACCTGTAGGGGTTCGGGGGGTGGGAGAGGTGGGGGGTGCAGAGGGGGGTACAGAGGGGGGTCCCCCCGCTCACCTGTAGGGGTTCGGGGGGTGGGAGAGGTGGGGGGTACAGAGGGGGGTGCAGAGGGGGGTCCCCCCCGCTCACCTGTAGGGGTTCGGGGGGTGGGAGAGGTGGGGGGTGCAGAGGGGGGTACAGAGGGGGGTCCCTCCCGCTCACCTGTAGGGGTTCGGGGGGTGGGAGAGGTGGGGGTGCAGAGGGGGGTACAGAGGGGGGTCCCCCCCGCTCACCTGTAGGGGTTCGGGGGGTGGGAGAGGTGGGGGTACAAAGGGGGGTCCCCCCCGCTCACCTGTAGGGGTTCGGGGGGTGGGAGAGGTGGGGGTGCAGAGGGGGGTCCCTCCCGCTCACCTGTAGGGGTTCGGGGGGGTGGGAGAGGTGGGGGTGCAGAGGGGGGTCCCTCCCGCTCACCTGTAGGGGTTCGGGGGGTGGGAGAGGTGGGGGTGCAGAGGGGGGTGCAGAGGGGGGTCCCCCCCGCTCACCTGTAGGGGTTCGGGGGGTGGGAGAGGTGGGGGGTACAGAGGGGGGTGCAGAGGGGGGTCCCCCCCGCTCACCTGTAGGGGTTCGGGGGGTGGGAGAGGTGGGGGGGTGCAGAGGGGGGTACAGAGGGGGGTCCCTCCCGCTCACCTGTAGGGGTTCGGGGGGTGGGAGAGGTGGGGGTGCAGAGGGGGGTACAGAGGGGGGTCCCCCCCCGCTCATCTGTAGGGGTTCGGGGGGTGGGAGAGGTGGGGGTGCAGAGGGGGGTCCCCCCCGCTCACCTGTAGGGGTTCGGGGGGTGGGAGAGGTGGGGGTGCAGAGGGGGGTCCCTCCCGCTCACCTGTAGGGGTTCGGGGGGGGTGGGAGAGATGGGGGGTGCAGAGGGGGGTCCCCCCCGCTCACCTGTAGGGGTTCGGGGGGTGGGAGAGGTGGGGGTGCAGAGGGGGGTCCCCCCCGCTCACCTGTAGGGGTTCGGGGGGTGGGAGAGGTGGGGGTGCAGAGGGGGGTCCCTCCCGCTCACCTGTAGGGGTTCGGGGGGGGTGGGAGAGATGGGGGGTGCAGAGGGGGGTCCCCCCCGCTCACCTGTAGGGGTTCGGGGGTGGGAGAGGTGGGGGTGCAGAGGGGGGTCCCCCCCGCTCACCTGTAGGGGTTCGGGGGGTGGGAGAGGTGGGGGTGCAGAGGGGGGTCCCTCCCGCTCACCTGTAGGGGTTCGGGGGGGGTGGGAGAGATGGGGGGTGCAGAGGGGGGTCCCCCCCGCTCACCTGTAGGGGTTCGGGGGGTGGGAGAGGTGGGGGTGCAGAGGGGGGTCCCCCCCGCTCACCTGTAGGGGTTCGGGGGGTGGGAGAGGTGGGGGTGCAGAGGGGGGTCCCTCCCGCTCACCTGTAGGGGTTCGGGGGGGGGTGGGAGAGATGGGGGGTGCAGAGGGGGGTCCCCCCCGCTCACCTGTAGGGGTTCGGGGGGTGGGAGAGGTGGGGGTGCAGAGGGGGGTCCCCCCCGCTCACCTGTAGGGGTTCGGGGGGGGGTGGGAGAGATGGGGGGTGCAGAGGGGGGTCCCCCCCGCTCACCTGTAGGGGTTCGGGTAGCGCTGCCAGAAGGCGGCGAACACTTGGTCCCAGGGCCCGCGCAGGAGGCCCAGGCTCGCGCAGTGCTTCCCCATGGCTCGCGCCGGGCCCCGCTCACCCGCGCCAGGGCCCCGCCGCCCCCCGGGGCTGGGCCGGCGCCATGCGCGAGACGGGACACGGCAGCGACTTCCGGGACAGGCCGCGCGCCCCTCGCTTCCGCCTTCCGCCCGCACGCACTTCCGGTCCCGCCTCCGCTGCCTCACGAGCTTCCGGTCACCGGAGCCCCGCCCCCTCCCAGTGCAGCCGGTAACAAGCCCGCGGGGCCGGGCGCGCGCCGAGAGACGGGCCGGGATCGCCGGGGCCGCGGGCACCATGCGGCCGAGGTGAGCTGGACCCGGAGCGGGGCCTTCCCCCTCCCTCGGGACCCCCCCTGGACCCCCACCCGGCTTCTCCCCCCCCGGGACCCCGTCAGGCTCCTGTACTCCCCCCCCCCCGGCTCCTGTCCCCCCCGCCCCCGGGACCCCGTCAGGCTCCTGTACTCCCCCCCCCCGGCTCCTGTCCCCCCCGCCCCCGGGACCCCGTCAGGCTCCTGTACTCCCCCCCCCCGGCTCCTGTCCCCCCCCGCCCCCGGGACCCCGTCAGGCTCCTGTACTCCCCCCCCCCCGGCTACCCCCCGCCCCGTGCCGCTCCCTGGTCCCCCCCGGCTCCTGTCCCGCTCCCCCGCCCCGGCTTCCCCCCGCCCCGTGCCGCTCCCTGGTCCCCCCCGGCTCCTGTCCCGCTCCCCCCCCCCGGCTTCCCCCCGCCCCGTGCCGCTCCCTGTCTCCCTTCCCCGGCTCCTGTCCCGCTCCCCCCCCCCCGGCTTCCCCCCGCCCCGTGCCGCTCCCTGGTCCCCCCCGGCTCCTGTCCCCCCCCTCCCCGTGCCCCCCTCGGCTCCTGCTCCTGGGTCCCCCCGTGACCCCTCCTCCGCCTCCTCCCTCCACGGTCCCCCCGGCTCCTGTCCCCTCCCGGGACCCCGTCAGGCTCCTGTACTCCCCCCCCCCCGGCTTCCCCCCGCCCCGTGCCGCTCCCTGGTCCCCCCCGGCTCCTGTCCCGCTCCCCCCCCCCCGGCTTCCCCCCGCCCCGTGCCGCTCCCTGTCTCCCTTCCCCGGTTCCTGTCCCCCCATCCCCGTGCCCCCCTCGGCTCCTGCTCCTGGGTCCCCCCGTGACCCCTCCTCCGCCTCCTCCCTCCACGGTCCCCCCGGCTCCTGTCCCCTCCCGGGACCCCGTCAGGCTCCTGTTCTCCTCCCCCCCCCCCCGGCTCCTGTCCCCCCCGCCCCCGGGACCCCGTCAGGCTCCTGTACTCCCCCCCCCCGGCTTCCCCCCGCCCCGTGCCGCTCCCTGGTCCCCCCCGGCTCCTGTCCCGCTCCCCCGCCCCGGCTTCCCCCCGCCCCGTGCCGCTCCCTGGTCCCCCCCGGCTCCTGTCCCGCTCCCCCGCCCCGGCTTCCCCCCGCCCCGTGCCGCTCCCTGGTCCCCCCCGGCTCCTGTCCCGCTCCCCCGCCCCGGGATCCCGGCTGCCCAGGAGCTGTGCGGCAGTCCCTGTGGTGCTGCGGCCGGCCAGTGCCCTGCTTTGCCCAGCTCCTCACCCTTCTGCGAGTGCCGGTGCCCACGGGTGTGTCCTGCGGCCGCCCAGCCAGTGGCTGCCGGGGGCCTGCGGCTGTGGCCGGGGGGGGCTGGATCTGGTTTGGCAAAGGCAGCGGTTTCCTGCCCACGGTCTGTAGTGTCCGCTCATCCCTTCCTTGGTGTCATCTTGCTGCAGGTGAAATTCTCCGCTTGACTCTCTTTCCTTGGCTGCGTGCGGTGCCCGTGCTGGCCGGTGGTCCCGCTCAGGCAGGTAGAGTGAGCTCAGGGCTGGCACTGCTCACAAAAGGGGCCCGGGATCCAGCGGCAGGCCCCAGAGGGAAGCTCTCGGTCGGGCACAGGCTGGCAGTGGCAGGAGAATGAGTGGGCAGCGTGTGGATGTCAAAGTAGTGATGCTGGGAAAGGAGTATGTGGGCAAGACCAGCCTGGTGGAGAGATATGTCCATAACCGCTTCCTCGTTGGACCTTATCAAAACGTAAGCGTGCCCCTCTGCCCCAGCTGCCTCGGGGATCCCCTGGGAGGAGGCCGGCTGCCCGCCCCACTCATGGGGGACTCGAATGGCTAAAGGGGACCTTGATCATGCTCACAAGGCAACTGAGTTGCATGAGATTCCTCGCAGCTGGGATGCCAGCAACTGGGAGCAGAACATTGGCCAGGTCCCTGGAGGCGGGTCTGGCTCCCTGGCTGCATCTGGCCTGTCACCCCGCAGCCTGGCTTGTCTCGCCTACTCATAGAAAGCTTTGCAAAGACTCCTTTGAAATTCCAGCTGAAGGTTTTGTTTCCAGCCAAGTCCCTTGGGTCGGTGCTTGAGAATCAGTGACCACGACTAGAAACAAAGTGGAGCTGTCCAAAGAGAGCCACACGACGGCTAGTGCAAATGAGCGTGGGCGAGGGAATTGGCCAGTAGGGAGACCAGACAGGACTCTTAAAACCTACTGTCCCTCTAAGGGGCTCTTGGGATTGGCAAGCTGAGAGGCGAAGCCTGGGGAAATACTGAGCGAACTGCTGCTTCCATCTGTTCTATTTCTGTTTAGACGATCGGGGCTGCGTTTGTGGCCAAAGTGATGTCAGTCGGGGGCCGGACAGTAACCTTGGGGATCTGGGTAAGTCTGATCTGAAATGGCTTCATGACCTTGCCAGCAGCTCTAGGGGCTTTGAAAGTGGGGAAAGCCCCACAGGTTTCTGATTGGGAACTGCTGTGGAAAAGGGTGCCCTGGAAGCTGGGGGCTCTGCATGGAGCACCGTTGAGCAGCTGGCTTCTCACGGGGCCATCTCTAAGTCCTAGCTAGGGTAAACTTCCCTGTTCTCTTGTTGCTGGTGCCTCGGCTTGGCTGGGCGGGAGGTGCAGAGCAAGGCTGTGGGATCTCTCCCATGGGGCACGGAAAGTGATGGCTTTTCTATTGTTGTTCCTAGGACACGGCTGGGTCGGAGCGCTACGAGGCCATGAGTCGGATATACTACCGAGGGGCCAGAGCTGCCATTGTGTGTTATGGTAAGGGCTTTGTCCAGGGCGCCTGGCTGTCACTGCAGCCACGCTGTTCCCAGCACCTCTGTAATCCTCACCCCGGAGCCTGTGCTGGTCACTGGTCTGCAGTGGGGAGAGAGGGAGCTCCCTCTGAAGAAAATGAGGCAATCCACCCCCAGCCCTCTGAGCAGGGGAGGCAGAGGCCCCTGGCAGTATGCTGCTAGCTCCCGTCTATTTGTTTATTCCCTGGAAGGGGAGAATTTTCAATGTTCCACCCAGCCCAAGACTGGGCTCAGCTACCAGGTGGAGGGTGGCACCTGCCCACACCCCAGCACCGAGGCAGCTTTCTGGCTGCTTGAGAGGATCCCCAGTGCTGCCGAAGCGTTCAACCCTTAGCTGAACTCCTCCACTAGGCATCTGTTCGTGCTGGCTGGGGGTCTTGCTGCGCTCCCTGCAGGCAAGGGGCAGGCCGTGGCTTGGGGAGGGGCCAGCGCCTGACTGCTCCCATCTCCTAGATCTCACGGATAGCAGCAGCTTTCAGCGAGCTAAGTTCTGGGTGACCGAGCTGCAGAACTTCGAGGAGGTGAGTTGCTCTCTGCTCCCAGCCTGGGGCCATGGGCAGGGAAGAAGCGGGAGGTTCTGGAGGTGCTCTGGGGAGTGGGGTTAGTTCACGGTTTCCTTTTGGAGACGCTGAGCGGGGCGAACAGTTGGAGGGATTTTCCTTCCTTTGAGGAGCTGTTTCCAGGAGCTGCCAGGACAGTGAGCCCTGATGCACTCAGCCCAGCATGCAGCAGCCAACCCAATTCCCACCCAGTATAAGGCTCGGGGCTTCCCCACCTGTCCTCCTGCTGGCGGGCGTGTCTGCCTCAGGCCAGGCTCGGAGACACACGGGTGCTGTGCTCCAGGCAGTGGGTGTGCGGCTGTAGGGGCACATCGGGTCAGTAGGTGACTAAGTGGGGGCAGGGCCGTGTGGTGCGGAGAGGTGAGTGTGGCTGGTGTGGGAAGCATGCTTGGGGAGTGTGTATGCAGGGGGGGATCCCCAGGGGGGCCTGCAAGCTGTTCTCGCCTTGCTCCAGAACTGCCGGATCTATCTGTGTGGCACCAAGAGCGACCTGTTGGAAGAGGACAGGAAGAAGCGGGGCATTGACTTCCATGATGTGCAGGATTACGCAGACGGTACGTCTCTGCCTTTCCTTTGAGCACACAGCTCTGCCCCAGGCTGTCGCTCATGGTCACCCTCGCGCTCCAGGGGAGGTAGAGCTCTGGAGTCCCAGGGACCACCCCCGTGCTCTGCTCTTAGCTTCATTTTATGCCAGTCAGGCGGCGCCTGTCATGTTAGTGCCAACTCAGCAGGCAGACAGGGGAGCCAGCGTTCACCTGCAGAGCAGAAGATGAAAGAGAAGGGCTTGGCTTGATTCGCCATTAGTTTTCATGCACACTTGGGGGGAGTTAAGCAGGAGCTGGGAATGTCACAGTAGGAGCAACTCAGCGCACTGAGCCTGTGCCCTGCCTGACCCTGCTGCCAAGTTCAGAGCGTGTCCCCACACACAGAAGTGTCTTGGGCTGGTCAGTGCCCTGGCTGGTGGGAGCGTGTGCTGACAAGTCGCACCAAGCCAGCTGGGGAGTGGCGAGGAGCCGGCCAGAAGCACCACTTCCTGTCCTTGGGGGGGGGCGGCTGGAGCTAGCTTGTTCTGCCTGCTGGCTGCCTTGGTGACCCTGGCAGCAGCCCTTGCTTCAGGGTGGTTACCAGGAGGAATCCGGGGTGGTGGTGGCAGGCAGTGGTGGGGAACCTGCCCTCTCCGCGCTGCAGACAGCACAGGCACCCTCTGGCACTAACCTGTTTGTGTTTCAGAGATTAAGGCTGAGCTCTTTGAAACCTCCAGTAAGACAGGCCAGAGCGTGGGTGAGTTACCCCTTGGCCCCGGCAGGTGCTTGGAGAACAGCAGCAGCCACAGTGGGGGGGGGTCGCTGTCTTGGCCATCTTCCTACCTAAACATGCCCTGTGCATCCACCCCAGGCGTGCTAAGGAGCTGGCTGCTGCTGGGCTGTGTGGGACAGCAGTGCCAGTGCGGATGGGGAGGGAGGGCAGTTCAGCAGAATTACTTGTCTGTCCTGTCAGGGCTAATGCAGGGAGCAGTCTGTGGAGACCCCAGGTCCCATAATGCCACGCTCTGGCTTGGCTCCATGCTGGGACCCCGGGCTGCAGGCTGCACATAGGCATTATAGGAGAAGGCCCGTGTAGGTCACAGCTGGCCCTTGGGCCTTGCCCCTTTGGCTGCCTCCGTGGTGAAGCAGATTCTGCCCCACTCCTCTAGTGCTGGAGGGTGAGTGTAGTTTACCAAGTGAAGTTCCCTGCAGTGGGTTGTCTGCCCAGCCCCTGCCCAGGGCTTCGCATCAGTGCCCCCACTGGGGAATTGTCTGTTCCTGGGAGCTCGAGGGCCTAGCCCCACTACAGCTTGTGCTAGGAGTGCAGAGGAGACGCTCATTCTCCCCTTCCTGTCCCAGATGAGCTGTTCCAGAAGGTGGCTGAGGATTATGTCCAGCTCATGGCCTTCCAGGTGATGACAGGTGAGTGGCAGGAGAGGACCTGCTGCCTTGTGTCCCACACACCAGCTGAGTCAGTGGCAGTGCAAACCTTTTCCACTTGCTCTCAGCTGGTGTAGGTTTGTCATGCTGCCTGAGGGGAACATACTCATGTAGTGGAGCAATTGGGTGGCACTTCCCCTTCATTAATGCTCCCAGTTCAGCCCAGGCCAGGCCTATATTCAGGGCATTTGCTTCCTCGCAAGGGAAGTGGTGGTTCAGAGGTTGGGTGTTTCCTGAGCTCCCGGTGTGCTGGGAGCAGCAGCTGGCTGCTGAGTCCCACGGAGTCCCTGCAGGATCTGGTCCCTGCTGATCCACACCCATTTCTGCTGAGGCTCCAAGGCGAGATGCACCCAGCCAAACCTGAGAGGAGATGCTGGGACTCAGCCCAGTTAACGTGTGGAAAGCTACAGCCTTCACTGCACCATCAGCACAGCTCGAGTGGTACTGGCTCCCCCTTCCCCTCCATCTGTCAGCTGGGACTATGTCCCCACACGCTGCTGGAGAGATGCAAGACTCCTGTGTGTTGGGGTGTGGGAATGAGGGATTCCCCAAGGGCCAGCGCCAGGGAGAACAGGTTGGTATCTGGTGACGGGGGCATATGCTATGGTGGACGGCGCTGGCAGGACGAGCTGCTAGTTAGCTGGAATTTTAAGGGGCTGCTGTCAACCTGAAAATCCCATTTCCATCTGCACACACTGTACCTGCTGCTGTTCCAGGGTGACTAGAGCAGAAGGCTGGAGAGAAACACTCTCTCTAGTTGTCGTTGCGTGTCAGTTGCATTTCCTATCCCATGCTCTACTGGCAGGGGGAGCGCTGGGCCTTGCGCTCCTCAGCCCTGGGAGGGGGGCTGCTGTGGAAGAGGCAGCAGGCAGGCATGGGCCCACAGGGGCCTAACCCACAAGATCAGCAGGAAACCCTCTAGGAATTGTTCTTTAGGTTGAGGGCTCCCGGATTCAAGGGGCTGTGATCAGAAAAGTGGATTCTAAGAACTGTTCCACTCGTGTCTCTTCCCTAAGCTCTGTCTGCTGCAGTCTGGCACCCACCTTCACGTCCTTAGTTTAGTCAGAGGCTGGCAAGGTGGTTACTGAGCCCGTCCCGGAGGCGGGCTCTGTGGGCTGAAACGGAGCATCCTGCTGAGCGGGCACAGAAGAGGCAGCGGCCCCCTTTCACTCGTGTTCTCTTTTCAGAGGATGAAGGCGTAGACCTGAGCCAGAAGAACAGCACCTACTTCTACAGCTGCTGCCACCACTGAGCGCGCCTCCTGCTGCCAACATGAACCCAGCCCGCTGGGTTCGCAGGTCCTGCTCTTCGGACTGTGTGTTTTCTGCCTGCTGTACGTAAGCTGTAGGGAATGCCTGGCCCCTGGCAGCATGGAGTAGGGGATCCCCTGCGCCTGGCTCTCCCCTCCACGGGACTTGACAAGCAAAGCTGCTGGGGTCCTAGAGGAGACTCAGACTCTGTTCCACTTCCGGCAGGACTCGGCTGCCTTGTGATGGACTCCAGGTGCCTGCACATTAGTGAAGAGTGTTTGGAATAGCTGCTTTCCCCAGCTGGCTCCTTGCAGCTCAGGTCACGTGTAGCTGTGGCCGATGTGTTCCCTGGGATATGTTGCCTGATTCTTTGTAGGTTATTTAAATGGCTTCTATTAAGTTATATACATGTAAATAAAGTGCATTGTGATCCATGCGGCCAGCTGGGTGTTCTTGGGGAAGCCAGGACAGACAGAGCTGGTGCTGTGGGACCTGTGGGGATGTTCTGCCTGCCACAGGAGGGAGGATTGTGTCCTTTCAGCAGCAGCTGGCCAGGAACCTGCGCCCCTCCCCCCGTGGCATAAGGACGTGGCCCCAGGCCCAAGGTTTTCACCTCCTCCAGCTCCGTTATTTGCGTTCCTGTCGTGCCTCTCTAACCTCCTCTAGTCCCATCACCCTGGCGCCGCTGCACTTGCACCACAGCCAGGCTGAGTTCGGGTAGGAGAGATGCTTAGTCAAAGGCTCTGAAGAGCTTCTCGAAATCTGTCCCTCCCCTGGCAGAAGCTGTGCCTGAACTGACAGGGATGGCAGCTGGGCTGATTCACAGCTCTCCTGCCCCTGGCTGGCTTACAGAAGCCCAGGACTGGCCCAGTGCTCTCTTGCCACAATACTCAGCTCCAGCCACTCAGGACTAATCTTAGCCTTATCCACCAGCTGGTGGGAGGCTGGATCTGATGCGGTGCTGGTGAAATGCAGGAGACCAGCTTAGACATTTCCCTCCCAGTGTAGATGAGCCTGGCTGGTGCCTCAGGGAACTGGCTCTCAGTTTCTCACTGGGTAAGTGTACTGGAGAATAAAATAAAGCTCAGGCTCAAAGCGCTGTGGTTGAAGCAAAAGTAGAGATAGGATCAGGTCCCCTCATTTATCCCAAGCTCTGCCTGTTTCTTCTCCAGTA
The DNA here is from genome assembly GCF_028017835.1 of Emys orbicularis. Taxonomy (NCBI): domain Eukaryota; kingdom Metazoa; phylum Chordata; order Testudines; family Emydidae; genus Emys; species Emys orbicularis. The sequence goes on along the minus strand of NC_088690.1, from coordinate 113,235,019 downwards.
CCACAGAGAATAGACGTTCTTGACTGATTTCCATGCCAGGCTGCAGCAAACCGTCAGGACGGGCCCTTAGCTGAAGCTTGTGAGCCAATTCAAAACCTTTGATGGCTCCCCCTGGCCACAGGGACCTCTGCCCGCTGCTTGGCTCTGGGGAGCAAGCGGGAAGATTAGAGTGGTCCATGCTTCCTTCAGTGCACACACCAGGATCTCAATTCCTTTCCACATACCCAGCACTGTTCTTGATCAGCCAGTCTTCCAGAAAAAGGCCAATATACCCTTCCATGATGCCGCCCTGCCAAATGGGTAACAGTGTTGTCAGTACCAACCTGAGCTGTCTTCTCAGACACGTGAATGGCTGCAGACACCACTATGAACATTTCTTCCTGAGATGGAGGCTGGGCCCAAGACCCCCTGTGAGTGCCAGGAAGTGCTGGTGTAGTGGATTCTTTTGTGCACTGGCAGCTTCTTGCTGGTGGCCCCAAAGACCTGGATGTTGTGCTGTTTCTCCCCAGGCTGCTGTGCATTCTTTCGGAGAGGCAGAAGAGATTTCTCAGCATCTCCTTCTGCAGATGTCATCTGCTCTCTCCCACTCAAACATTTCAGTGGGCAGTTGCTGCTGGAGTCGGAGCCTTTGGCTTCTCTTGGAATGGAAACCTAGCACCCAGCCCGAGCTCTCGAACCTTGTTCTTGCCTGCACTAGTGTACCGTGCCTCTGTCCCTGAGAGTTCGTCCAACCCATCACAGCCAAGAGCAGCTGCTGCAAGACTAGCCTAGACCCTGGAGCTTTTGGCTGCAGGCCAGATACCCGTAGCGATGACTGGCTAGAGGTGTCTGAGCTAGAGGCTAGCCCATCACAGGGGGGTGCCTGAACTGCTGCCAGGCCATCGCAAGGTAACTTCCACTCACCCCAGTAAGTCCTGCAGAGGACGCAACAGGATGCACAACATGGACATCTAACCCCACTCTTGCCCTTACGGGCTCAATCCCCAAGACCAGCACTTCCTGGGTGTCAACTCCAGCTGGGAATCCCAGAGCCTCCAATTTTCTGGACTCCAAAGCATTAGATTAAAAAAATGAAAACTCCAATGGTGGCATTAACGTGACTCAGACTCACTCAATTCTGCTTTTCGGTTCAGCTCATTTGCCATGTAAACTCAGAGGCAGAGACTCTGCCGTTGGGCACTATAGAAATAACCATGTTAGAATGAGCCTACCATTACCTTCCTGCGAATGGCAGCTTGCCCTACTGGGGGAGCACTGACCACCTCAAAGAGCAGTGCTCTAACCTGGGGGGGGCTACCAATTTCTTCACAGCGAAGTGTCCCCAGCCAGGAGAGTCTGGTAGCTGAGCCGACCTCTCTGGGTGAGACGTCCGTCCATTCCCCGGCAGCGCTCCTCGCACGCCGTCACTGCACAGAGATACAGGGAGAATCTCATGCTGCTTGTTAAGCAGCATCTGCCCGACCTCAGTGAGACAAAACACACACGACAAAGTCAAGAGTAAAGTTAAACTTTACTTTACAGTAATTGTTTTCTTCTATATACAAAGAATTACAGTACATGTTCTGGGAGCACCTGGAGAAGGCCAACCCTCTTTTCATTATCATAAGTTTCACATACACAGCCAACAGTCTAAGGGGAGCAAAGTGAAATTAATCAATGGTCCGAGACACTCCCCTTCTCCCTCTTCTAAAAATAATAGATATATACTGTAAATATAGACGCCTCTCTCGCTCCATCGCATGTTCTTTGTACAGGACGTGGGGCAGGTGAGACCAGGCGAGTTCTGTGTAACACCATTACATTAGACAATCTTTCACAAACTCCCATGTGCTGTGTTCATCCACCATCCACTGCTCCCTGCGCGCGCACAGTCATGGCAGACCACAGTGATACTTGGCAACCCCTTCCTGCAGTTGTTACTCAGGCACTATTCCCAGTTACTTCAGTGGAAGTTTTGCTACAGCATGGGCCCTGCACAGTGTCCATCTCGCCAGCCCCAGGGCAGTCAGTGTGTGTGTGCGCGAGGCCGCATATTCTTCATTCAGCTCGTTAGCACTAATCACACTGGAGCAATTTGCTTCTACAGCCCCCCTCCCTGTTGCGTGACCTTGTGGTGTTAGTCCTAACCTCTTAGTTCCTGGCCCATGGGCGGAGCTGCAGCTAAGGAAGAGGAGTGTCGTTTAAGCACAGAGCGCTGGCAGTGCCCCACACGGGGGAGGGGTGCTTCGCTTTTTACAAACATTTCTCCCCCGTGCATACAAACCTGATCGATCCCTCGTGTTTCATCATTTATTCCTCCGGGCAAGGAGGGGAACCCCTCCCTGGGTCACAGCAGACAAGGGCCCTACAGGGGCACATCTTGCTCCAGTTGCTGAACGTGGGGAGGGCTCAGAAGAGCATTGCCCTGCAGGCTCTGACACCTGTTCAGTCCTGGGGGTCGCACTGCAGGCAGGGGGGGAAGAAGCTACTGGACTGATACAAGCCTAGTGCAGTGTTCGGGAGAACCAGTGCAACGGGAAAGCACAACTTTCCAGCCCCAGTTCTGCCATGGCGTGGGGGCTAGCCAAGGGGGCAGGGGTAGGATCTTGTCAAAGCCGTGTGCACTTTACACCAGGCTCCCACTGTCCTAACAATGGCAGATTTGGAGGCAGAGTGCCGAGTGTACGCAAGGCCAGGCCTCTGCTGCCAAGCTGCTCTGACCAGAGGTCTGGGAGCAGCTCTCACTTGCTAACACACTCACAGCACTTCCAGCACCACTAGCCCCTGCCCATCTCAAGGCAGTGATCTCGCTAACGCTCTAATTCCGTTCTCCTGTGTCTGACTGATTGGTTCTCAAACTCCTGTATCATATGGGTCTGCAAGCAGCTTAACTGACTTCGTTCCAATCCTTTATCCTCCCTGCAGACGCCAACAGAGCATGCTGACTGTTCAGTTTGCTTTACAGGTTCCCAGCATAAAGGTCCAAAATCCAGTCTCTCTCGGTCAACGGTTCTGAAACATCATAAAACTGAAGCCAGCTCAGTCCCCTACAGTAACACAGAAGAACATGCAAGTCCCAGCCCATGCACAGGTCTTTTTTTTTTTTTTTTAAAACACCGACTAGCTGGCACCTTGGTCTGGTTTGAAGGCATCTCAAATCTGGGTAACATCAAAACAATCTGGGTGTTCCTGAGAGTCCTGTCCTGTCTGTTTCAGCGACTAACAAAGGCCCAGCCCAGCTCCCAGAGAAGGAAAGGATTCAGCTTGCAAAGGAACTGCAGCCGTAGGGCTGGGGGACGTGGATTCAGCCCGGCTGTGCTGAGCGGCCAAACTCTACAATAGCACCACGAGAGCCCAAGTACTTAGCCAAGGGCCAATGTAAGATTACGACGTTCCCTAGCAACAGGACATAGCACTATTCATTTGTCGAGATTTCCCCAAGAGGTAGATCGAGTACTCCCAGGCCTGCCCCCCACAGCCACTCCTCTAGCCCATGGTGCAGCATATCCCTCTGCTGCTAAGATGGCAGAGGGGTCTGGCTGGCTTCACTGAGAACATCACATCAGGACGTTGCTAAAGGAAGGAATCTGCTTTCACTTTATTACCCAGTCGCCAGGAGCCCGGCTAGCTCGCTACATGCAAAGCTCCTGCTGAAGCCAACAGGAAAGTGAAGGAACAACTGTCGATAATCTCCCCTAGATCTGTCCCTTCTCCAAGGGCGCAGGGAGGCCTGTTACATTAGACAAGTTAGTAACTGGATCCCAACAGCTGCTTCTAATGGTGCAGTACTAGCAAGGAGATGTACTACTGTAGACAAGCCTCAGGCAACTTTGACACTACGTGCTGAGCAGCTGTTCAGAACCGATGTCTGCACTAGTATCACGGCAAGTTCTGCTGTAACATTCCCAGCTCTCAGCCAGGTTCCCACGGTGTAAGGCTCAGTGTGCATACAGTAATTTAGGGTAACGTACAGTCTAAATTTAACAGAAATCCAAACACGTTAAGGTGTTGAAATGCACAGTTCAGACTCCCATCCGCCCCATAGTGATGTCAGCCAAGAACCATTCAGTTACTATTGATGCTCATCAGGGCCTGTGATCTCAGATTAAACTGAACTGACTTTTCCAGACAGAGTCTTTTCCTCATTTTTCATTTCTGCCTTTACAGGGATGAGTTAAGGTTGTTTACACAACTTAACTGTGCATAGTCTCATCGTAACATGCTGTATTTCTTTTATGTTTAACATTAATTCCAAATTCCCTGGGTCTAATAATGCTTGTCTAACATTAATCAACATTCCTGTATTTTTTACCCTAATTTACTAATATGTATTCTCTACCTTAACTCCATCATACATTTTTCTCTGGGGATTTGTTTTCTTTTTAAATTACTAAAGTTTTCATATGTGATCAGTAAACAAAACTCACAAAGCAACAGCTACCAAGGGATATTTTTAATGATCTGAAGATATGTAGCATCAGCCTTAACCATCTTTTAAAATTGTAATTTTTATGTCCAGATTCACCAGTGCGCTGGCTGCTTTATGCACTTGGGAGCAGTGCCGAGGTGGATAATTAAGCTGCATTTGCAGTTGTTGTTCATCATCAGAGCAGTGCAATGCCCCCTTCCCTCCATACTCCCCGGTGCGTACACATGCCCCCATTTCTCCTTGCTGGATAGATTTGGTGCAACAGGTAGGTTTTGAAAAGACCTCATTAGTATTAAGCGCCATTATTTTGCAGTTATTCTTCATAAAAGAAGGTTACTTATAACGGGAGAGCTTCGAGATGGCCCAGCGGGTAATCACCGTGGATGCACATGTGCTGTGTCTGTCCAGGACTGGAAATTCTTCAATAGTGGTGTCTGTTGGGCCACTGACGTGCCCTGCGTCTCCTTGTGCTGTGAACCAAGGGGATAAGGGGTGGCATGGACTGACGGCCTCTCCAGTTCCTACTCTACCATGAATCCCATGAGGATCCAAAGCCGGAAGGGGAGGCTGGGTCTGCAGAGACCACACTGAAGAAAGAACCTTCCCTTTTGGTCCCAATGGCTACTCACTGTGGGTGAGTCCCAGGCAGGTGGCCAGGGCAAGAAGAGTTCTGTACACAGCTCACAGAATGGCTGAGCCGAAGGAAGTGTCCTCAGCCGAGGCCTGATTCAGTGACTAGTGCCCTGTGAACACGTGACCGGAGTGCCAAGTCACCACTCTACAAACTTCAGAGGGATCCCTTGGCAGGATGCCACTGCGGCACCTTGCGCTCTGGTCGAATGAGCCCTGACAGCCTGGAGAGGAGGGGCTCCCGCCCTCTCAGAGCAGAGAAAGATGCAGCTGGAAATCCATTCTGAGTGTCTTGGAGAAGATATTGCTTCTCCTTTCATCAGCACAGCTATGGACACACAGCAGTGGAGATCTCCTGCAGGGCCTTGTCCTATCCCGACAGAACCACCAAGCTATGCAGCATCCAGAGAGCAGCCTCCTGCCCTCACTATTCCTGTGAAAATCTAGGTAATACATAGGCAGATGAACGGCTGGTTACAGTGGAAGTCAGCTGGAAATTGGGATACAATTTCAAGGACACTGTCCCTGTGAACGACAAGATCAGGCAGGTCTGCCACTGGGCCCAAACTCTCCTGGCCAAGGTAACAGCTTTAAGGACGGTTACCTTCAAAGAGTAGGACTGAGGTGGAGGCTCAGGGTTCAAACAGTGGTTTCATGAGTTGGGAATGGACCAAGTTCAGGTCCCAGGACAGAGACGGTCTTGATACTGAGGGAACATTCTGACAATGCCTTTTAAGAACCTGATTCTTGTGGGATGGGTGAGAACTGACCAGTCCTCTACTGAGGATGAAAGGCATCGACAGCTCTAAATAAACCCTTAATGAAATGATGGTAGGCCTGCTGACTTCGAGGAGAGGAGACAGTCCAGGATAAGAGGAACGCCAGACTCCTCTGGAGGCAAATTGTGCCTCTGACACCACATGGAGAGCTGCTTCCTCCCAGCAGCGTAACACTTCCTTATAGAGGGTTTCCTGCTACTCAGAAGCATGGATCTTTGAGTAGGATCTCTCTACGTCTGTTGCCCATCCAAAAAACAGAATGTCAGATGAAGAAATATGGGTTGGGATGGGTGGTCCTTGTCCCCATTCTGTGATAGCAGGTCCAGAAATGGCTGCAGGCAAATGTATGGCAAAAGCAATAAATCAGGTATGTCCTGGGTTGCAAAGAAGTCACAAAATGGGGATCCCAACTGGCAAAAGATTTGTTGGATGATGGACAAGCGGAGCTCCCCTTCATGGTCTGTGTGAGAACGCCTGCTGAGGCTGTCCGCTAGGGAGTTTTCATTCTCCCCAGTAGGTGCACTGCAGAGAGGATGAGCTGATGCTGGAGGCACCAGCTCCAAGCTGGACAGCCTCCCGGCAGAATGATGCAGACCTTGTTAATAAAGCAAAGAGTGGTCATGTCGTCTGATCGGACCTGGACAGGGTGGCTCAGATACAGGGGAGGACTTGTGTGCATGCTTTGTGGACGGCCCAAAGCTTGAGCAGGTTGATGTGGCATGTGAACTCTTGCAAAGTCCAGGAACTCTGATCTGTGTAGTCAAGCAGGTGGGCCCCCAGCCAAGTCAGGCTGCATCTGTCACAAGTGTCTTTGGGAGTGGGGTGGGAGCAAAGGGAATCCCCGCAAATACAGACTCCCTTTTCGTAACAGGTGAGAGATGCCCGAATGCTGGAAGGAAGGGCAACTCTCTTGTCTGAGGAGTCCTTGCGTTGACTTTCCTCAGCCAAGCCTGGAGATGGGTGTAGGTGCGTGTCACCACATGGCCTAGGAGGACCAGACTGCCGTCTGATGACTGAGAAAAGTTGGATACGGAGGTCTCTCATTGTTAGGAATCTGTCCTGTGGTAAGTAAACTCTGGGTGCAAGCAAGTCAAGAACTGCTCCAATAAATTCTGCAGTCGTGGGTGTTAAATGGACTTTCCTGGGTTTACCTGAAGTCCCAAGGAGCGGCACAGGTCAAGCAGGGCAGCGAATGCTTTACGCACCGCCTCATATGATCATCCCTTGAGAAGCCAGTCACCTAGACAGGGACGTACATTGTAGTGGTGATGGTGTAGGCGTGCTGCACTCCTGTCAGGACTTTTGTCAAAGCTGCCGATGCTGTGGGGCTGGGCCGTCTCTAGCTTGGGGCAGTTTACAATATTTTGTGAGAGGAGCCAGGGTGTATATTCCTGAGGAACGGAGGGTGGCACAGGAGTCCTTGAGTGACTCATCAATTCTTTCACTCAATAAGTTGTTGCCCCCAAATTGATAGATCTTCTAGAGTGGCTTGGACCTCCTCGGGGAGACCCGACGCCTGCAGCCATGATGCCCATCTCATGACCGAGGAAGCCGTGTTCACTGCATTCAGGGATGCCCGCAGAGATGACCCCGTTACAAGCTTTCCTTTATCTAGGACAGCCTGGAAGATGGCTGGATTGAGCCAAAGGTTTTCAGAGGCCCCAAGATGGCCTCATTTATAGAGTGCTTTGAAGTGGGTTTCAGAGTGCTGGAATCTCCTGGTACTGCCGGTGCCGGCTCTTGCTCCCTGTGAACTCTGGGTGCACCTGGTCTGGGGCATGGATTCTCACTCAGCCCCGAGGAGTGGGGAGCCATCCTCTTCTTTGACAACTTATGAGAGGACTTGTCAGTCTTCTGAGTGTGTCTTTCCCTACCCTCTGTAGTAAGTGAAGGCCCAGTATGAGGCCTAAGGCCTGAACTAAAGTAATGGTCAAGACTTTGCTAACATAAAGCAAAGTTAAGCTGTGAGCAAGAGGCAGGCCCTGCTCACAGAAGCTGGCAAGGAAAGGGCTGATGTTGCATAAATATATATCCACTTAGCATAGTTACAGTATAAACATGGTACCAAGACACACTATACCGAAACATTCCACAGATAACATGGAACAGGCCGACCCATCCCAATGACAGGGGCAAAAGGGTAAAATGATGGATAGAGTTGTTTTGATCGAACCAACAGGTACAAGGTGCGAGGCGGCACCTTACTACGTAGGGAGGTTGTACCTTGCTACGTGAAGGGGTTGCACCTCAATACGTCAGGAGTGATGTGTAACTTGTTTGTACCTGTGTATAAAAATGTATCCCTGGGGTGGTGTCTTTGTCCGGCCACGGGGGCAGTGGAAAGTCCCGCCACTGAGCCGGGTCCTTGCCAAGAGGCACTTTCTCGTAGTATGCCCTGAGTTAGGCTCAGAAACCTACAGGGAACTGCCATTGTGTCCGAGATCGCAATAAACCTAGTCAAAGTGACTTTGCATCTTACTAGACTCTGTGGTTATTGGGGGTTCTCGTCGGGTTTGCTGGGTCAGCTATCTGCGCAGAGCTGGGGCAGCACACAGAGGGAATACACGCACGCAGCCGAGTGAGATCAACACAGGAGAAAGCAGAGCACCACACCGGTAGCATCTGACAACACCCTTTTCATGCGTCCTCAGGTCTGCTGGAGAGCTCCATCAGGTGCCTGCGGAGTCGGAGCTCCGGGACTGCCCAGCACAAGGGGGAGAGGAGGGAGAAGCAGATCTCACACTTCGATGGGATGTGAGATTCCTGGAGGAAGCAGAGACACGTCTTGTGAGCACTGGTTAACAGGAAGACTTGGCATGCAACACAGTGCTTGAAACCTGGGGCCTTGGGCGTAAATGCCTTGGACGTAGGGGGAATAAAGTGGAGGGAACCTCCTGACCCCCACTAACAGCTACTTGAAAAGCCCTAGCTAACTAATGAAAAGAGCCACATAACCAATAAACCATTAAAACCATGTTTAATGTTTACAGGCAACACTGAACTGAGGCTAAGAGACTAACGAACACAAGAGGGCCCGTCCCAGAATGCGAGCGGTAGCAAGGAACTGGAGAGGCAGCTGATCCGCACTGTCACTTCTATGCCCTCAGTTCCTAGCAGAGCACAGACACGGACCAACAGACACGGCTATTGAAGAATTTCTGGTCCTGAGTGCTTGGAACATGTGCACCCCCAGGGCCAGACCACGAAGACGTACTGAGTGTTTTCTCCAGCAGCAGAGGCTGGTGCATAGCATCTTATCCTATAGAGAAGCTCACCAAAGGCTGCCCTTCCAAACAGGCATGCTCGCCCACTGACCTCCTTCTCACCGCTCCCATTGTTCTGAATGGCACCAAGGCCACAGGGGAGACAATGGCTCTATGCAGTCAGGGGACAGGCAGCAGCGCTGGGAGGAGCAGATGAGCAGAGGGGATGACCATCTTTGCTAAAGGCAGCTAATGGCCTCAGTCCCTTGGAGAACAACGGGAGCCTGCAGCCATTTTGCAAGAGGGCTTTTATTGGAGAGTTTCTATGAACCTTCTTCAGCGTCTCTCAAAGGAGAAACTTTCAGTTACGAGCAGACAGAAAACACGGCTCTTAACCCGAAACTCTTCTTTTCAAAAACCGCCTCTTGCACTAGATCTACTCAGGAGCCACCTCTTGCAGCAACCCCTCAGCTGAGATGATTTGGGGGGAAAACGTCCGACACCTCTTTGCTATGTAGGTAGAATGTGTTTGTCCTCAACAATGAGGGTGAATTCCTGCTTTAAGTCCAAATCTTAACTCCACCTTACCTGTGGGGCAGCCCCTCTATCTGGTACTGATGTCTCTAGTGTAGACGCACCCTGAGTCTCTCTCTCTCTCCATTAAATCATTTGATCTCGGTAGAGCTCTGTGTCTATGGCAAAGGCCAGAATGAACGGCCTGCACACTTCATTTCATTTACTTTAACACTGACCGTTTCTCTCTCTAGCTACTATCCTACATGAGCACTAACATGTTTGCAACGCTATTTTCTATATAAAGAATCCAGTGACTTGAATTATTGATGCGAATTCTAAAAGATAGCAAAGGAAATAAATGGCATTTAAACAGCCCCAATACAAATGTCTCCTCCGGCATCCAAGTCAGCAGATGCAGCTGGCTGGCTCTGCTGGTTGCCACAATCTCAAACAGTGGAATTCAATTTTCTTTCCTTTCATGTGGATTTACCTGGCAGACAAAGTGTGCCAGTCTGACCCTGAGGCTGAAGTCACTTTAGTCCTCCCCAGATAAAGGCAGCCTTGGTTCCAGCAGAGCATGTCTCAGGGATCACATCTAGTGGCAAGAGAGCATTCTGTCTCAGAGATCCCTTCAGGCCTTGGCCTGTTTGCCGAGGTTGCCAACAGGGTTCGGACATAAAGCTGTTAATTTCTTCATCATATTAACTTACAGAGATGTTCCCATCGGTATCAAAAGCTCCCTCCTCTAGCCTGGGATAACACAGAAGTGGCCAACCAGCCACGGTTCTTCAGTGCTCTACAGCTTGCTACCGAGGGGCTGGGGCACATCCCACTCCCGGGGAGTGGGGTGTTCAGCCCTGTGCAGAGAGGAAAACCCCACTAACTGCACAGGCTCTTCCACCTGATACAGAACAACTGCTTCCTGGTTTCCTCACTTCTCCTAAACACTCTTACACCTAGAGAGGCATTTGTATTAACTTCTAAACTGACACAAACACTGCCTTTAAGTGATATTTCCCAGTGCAGATTTGTATTTAACCAAGCAGGTGCACAGCTGTTCTAAAGTCAGCTCTGTGAAACGTGTCAGGTGGAAGATGGGTGGACTGGAAACCTGGATCTGTACAGAAAAGGTCTGGAGGGAGAAGGGAAGAGAAACAGTGGTGTAGTCAAGTGAGTGGCATAAGGCTGTGGCTTAAAATATCATGCAATCTACTTTCACTATTCAAACGGGAGCTCCTAAATAATTGCCGAGAGTGCTGGAGGGATTCTGCTGCTGTGAACCTCGCCCTAGATTTAAACACATGATTTAGAAGAATGATTCTTCAAACCTGCGCTCACTGAGAACTTCTCCATTGTAAAGATTTAAAATAGCCTGCACCAAAAATATTCACAGTTTATTTTTCATGAAACAAATAACTAGGTAACACATGACATTGCAAAAACAGAGTTGGACAAAGCAGTGCAGATATCTTTTCTTGTTCTAGCTCCGCTGGCTGGGCGGCTGGCGCAGAGGACACCCTACTCACACAATCTACATGGCAAAGTCCAGCTCATGGGAAGGGCGATCAATGTAAATTAGAGATTTATTTTCCTTCTCACACATGATAAATACTTAACATACGGAACCTCATTACCTTTTTTTTTTTTTTTGTAATTTTGTTTTTATTTTAAAAAGTTAATAAAATGCCCTTAGTTTATCCTCTCTCAATGGCTCTGCGGAGACAACCTGATTCCCTCCGTGCAGGAGTCACGCAAACAATAGCTGCTTGCATCTCCCCCAGCTCAGCAGAGATCAGGGACCGACCTGCAGGTCTTCATGGAAAAACAACACTAAACACTAAGATTCCATAAGCCATAAAGCTTTTCCAAGTCACGAGCTACACAGAGGGGTCTGAAGCGATTCAGACTGGAGAGGAGACACACGACAGCACTGCCCAGAGGGGACACTCTCTTGGGGAGCTGACTTTGGAAAGGAGAATGGAGCAGGATTTGCCTTGTTACAGAGATCTCTCTCCCTATCACAGAAACCCGCAAAGCTAATTATTGCCCTCTCTTGGAGCAGTGCGAACATGCGAGCTGAACGCCAGCCTTGATCTGTTCCCGAGTCAGAGGAAAGGGGCTAGTATCGAACTAGGGCTCCCCCCTCTGGGGAGAGACCTACTGCTCTCTCTGAAACAATGGGGGACACAGGCTGAAGCTGGACTCCTGCTGCCCAGGTCAGTGGAGCTCAGGTGTGTAACGTAAGTAATGTGTTGGGAGGCCGTGCTGATCAGACAGTGCTTCCCGATGGCACAGCATACTGCACTAACCGTGGGCAGCACGAACGCAGACTGCCCGGCCACTCCTTCGCAGGTCACAAGCGTCACTTCCTAAGTCCCTGCCTGTAATTCTACCACACAACTTATCAGTGCCATAGCAGAGTGTATTTCTGCCTTAGCAGGCAGGTAATGTCACTGCCTCCATCAGGTCTATTCGGAATATCAGCCTGGCAAGTCACCAGGCATAGCTACCTTTAGTGGAAAAGAGAGAGAGAGAGGCCAGCCAGGCACTAGAGCCATTGTGTTCCAGTGTGAGAACTATTACCTTGAGGGGCTGGTTTTCTGACACACAAACACTTCAACATAGTCCAGGTAATTCAAGTCTCCTGTTGGGATTTTTGGTTGGAAATACAGAGGCTAACCAAGGGGAAGGGTGTTGACATGGTTTTCCATTCTGGATACACCATGCCTTCTGAAGTAGCTTCTTGACTCTGCACTATGGAGTGAATTCCACAGAATTCACTCTGCTAGGGCTACCAGCCACTCTGCAAACAGGACTCCTAAGCATGTGGTTGAGATGGGGGAGGAAGAGACTATTTAGTTTGCTAGTTCATGGTAACAAGCAAGGTGAAGAAGGAACTGCCTGGAGCGTTCAGAGGGCAGCGTCTCTACCCTGACAAAGGCCGTGCTCGGCATCCTTACTCACGCTCTACCCTGCTACAGCTGCCTCCGGAGCTCACAGCTTTGTATGTGCAGTGGCAATTCCGCCTGTCCCACATTACAGAGCTAAGATCCAAGAGTAAGAATCCTGGCAGATGGTATCTTCAGAGACCTTCTCCCCCCACCCCCAATCACAGGGCCTGCGCAGGAGCAGTTCTCTTGCCCACGCTGGAATGAACTGTACAGTCTGGCAGGAGCAGGCTCCTCCACGGGACTCCGCCATTTTACAACAGCACCTGTGTTTTGGTGAGCCTTGCACTGGTGACACATACCAATGCGCACACTCAGGCAAACACTTGCAAAGGAAAACCCTGTGGGGAAGGAGAATTGGGCAGCACAAGTGCTAAATCCCTTCCCCTCTTCAGAGTCTAGCAAAGACACGTGTCCAATTACTCTGTGCACCATTTAATCGTTGGAAACGTCTGAGATCCCAGTTCAGACTAGTTGTTCTGCTTCCACTCAGAACAGTTAAGAGAAAGGAAATTGCTTCCTCAGGGCCACTTAGCTGTTTGGGAAAGCCCTTGTGGATGCAGACGCGCTAGATCAGGAACGTGACCATTTCAATGGAATTAGAGATTTTATCCGGAGTGGACTCTTTATTTCAACATTACCGTTTCTAAAAGGAAGAGGAAAAGGTCGCTGATGCTCACTTTCCGTGGCTGGGCCACACTCCGGTTTAGGTAAACGTCCTTGCTTATGTCATGAGAGCGCCTGGGCTTGAGGCTGGGCTCAGGGACGTGAACAACAAACAAAACAAAGAAAATCCCTCTCCCCAAACAAACCGACTGCAACCTGCCTGCCTCATTCACTGACTTCACTTCGGTTTCGATTCAGCCAATTCCTGACTGGGAGAATCCTGGTTATGGACTAGCACTATGTTTTGCTCAGGCAAAGGGGCCTGCCCCAGGGGTGTCTGTGCTTTTCCAGAGAGCCAAGAGATCTGCTCAAATGTCTGAATGTTCCTGGCAAGCCACGAAGCCTGCTCTGGGGGCACTGGTGCTTCCCTGGCAGGCCGGGGGATCTGTTCAAATGTACGTAACCTCTCTGCGGTCCAAGGGCTCTGCTCTGTGGGTGCTGATGCCACTTCCCGGTCAGCCTGAGTCGGCGGCTCAGGGGTCTGTAATTTCTCTGTGGTGCGAGGGGACTGCTCCGCAGGCGTCAGTGCTTCCACAGTGGGCCAGTGGATTGGCTCATAGGTCTGCAATTTCTCCATGGGCCGAGGTGCCTGCCCCACGTGTGTCACTGCCTTCCCTGCAGGCCGAGAGGTCTGCTCCTCAGGTAAACAAGTTCGCTCTTTCTGCTGCGGCTCCACCGCTGCGACTACTCTCTCTTTTGGCTGATCCCCGGGCCTCAGCGCTTTCTCAGACAGCAGCAGCCTTGGAGCTGTGGGAGGCCTGTCCAACGCCTGACGCCGCAGGGCCCCAGCGGCGGGAGCCTCATCTGACAGCAGGGGCTGCAGGCCCTTGATGGGAGACTCGCCCAACAGCTGAGGCCGTGGGACCCTAGCGAGGGCGGGAGACTCGCCCAACAGCTGAGGCCACTGAACCTGGGTAGCGGTGGGAGACTCGTCCAAGGGAAGAGGCTGCAGGCCCTTAGTTGGAGACTCATCTGCGGGAGGAGGCGGAGGAGCTCCAGCAGCGGAAGGAGACTCATCTGAGGGTGGAGGCTGCTGGCCTGCGGTGGTGGCAAGAGGCTTGTCTGACTGCTGAAGCCTCAGGGATACAATGGTGGGTTGTTTATCTGACTGCAGCCTCAGAGCCACAGTGGAGCAGGGCTTGTCCGACGGCTGCAGCCTCAGAGCCACGGCGTTGCAGGGCTTGTCCGACGGCTGCAGCCTCAGAGCCACGGCGTTGCAGGGCTTGTCCGACGGCTGCAGCCTCAGAGCCAAGGCGGAGCAGGGCTTGTCCGACGGCTGCAGCCTCAGAGCCACGGCGTTGCAGGGCTTGTCCGACGGCTGCAGCCTCAGAGCCACGGCGGAGCAGGGCTTGTCCGACGGCTGCAGCCTCAGAGCCACGGCGGAGCAGGGCTTGTCCGACGGCTGCAGCCTCAGAGCCACGGCGGAGCAGGGCTTGTCCGACGGCTGCAGCCTCAGAGCCACGGCGGAGCAGGGCTTGTCCGACGGCTGCAGCCTCAGGGCCACGGCGGAGCAGGGCTTGTCCGACGGCTGCAGCCTCAGGGCCACGGCGGAGCAGGGCTTGTCCGACGGCTGCAGCCTCAGGGCCACGGCCAGAGGAAGCCTGTCAGAAGGCGGACGCCTGAGGCCCAAGGCTGCAGGCTGATGGTCAGAGGGCTGCGTGTTTTGACGGCTAGCCGGCGGGACTGTGGGAGGCACATACTCACGAATTTCCCCTGGCTCTAGAGGGTTCGGTCCGCAGGGATCATGCTCTGTGCACGATAAGCGTCCATCCAGTTTGGAGATAAAGAGCATGCCCTCCCGGTGCTGCTTGCAGAAGGACCTGGGACACATCTCACAGAAGGAAGCTGCTTCTTTGCCACACACATCACACTGATGCCAAGGGCACTCCCACTTCCCTGCAGCACAAACAGGAGAAAAGGCACCTTAGGAGGAAATGTAACAAAGCTACCCAGTTGGAAAGCTACGGCCCAGGGTGGGGGAGACCTGCTTGTAACGGCTCTCACTAAAACAGTGCCAGAAATTTCCCTTCTCTGCTCCTGCACCAGTTGCCTTGGAACCATTACACCAAGCACAGAAGGAAACCCAGACTCCCCCTAGCACAGGGCTAATGCAAGGAAAGTCCTGCTTTCGAGCTAACCCCCTACTGAAAGGTTCCAGATGTTTCCAGTTTCAACTAGGGCTGAGTGAATTTGAGGACAACTTCCTCCCTTCACACTGATGTGAGAGAAGACACTGGAAGACAAGGAACTGAGGGCTTGTCTACACTACCGCGTGGGGTCAATCTAAGATACGCAACTTCAGCTACGTGAATAGCGTAGCTGAAGTCGACGTACTTAGATCTACTTACCGCGGTGTCTTCACTGCAGTAAGTCGACAGCTGATGCTCTCCCGTTGACTCCGCTTGTGCTCCTCGTTCTGGTGGAGCACCGGAGTTGACGGGAGAGCGCTCGGCGCGATTTATCGTGTCTATACTAGATCGATCACTGGATCGATCGCTGCCCACTGATCCAGCGGGTAATGTAGACAAGCCCTGAGTTTCTCTTGTCTCCCTCTGTGGGCATAGGACAATAGTTCTTTACAGAAGCAGTTTGGAGTTTCACTCACTGCTAGTATCAGAACCATCCTGGAGAAAAACAATCACCCCCAACGTGCAGCAGAGTCAATTGCAGGCCTCTCTGTGGATTCAGCCTGTAGCACTCCCCAGCTGGGCACACACTGCACTGATTGTCACTGGCTACCGAAAGCCTCTAGTTTACAGATTCATAGAATCTGAGCCCAGAAGGGACCATTAGATCATCTGGTCTGACCTCCTGTGTACCACACACCATTACATTTTACACTGTTACCCCTGCATGGAATCCAGTCACTTGTGTTTGGCTAAAGCATCTTCCAGAAAGGCACCAGCCTGGCTCTGAAGACATCAAGAGATGGAATATCCACCACGTGCCCTGGGAGTTTGTCCCACTGGTTAATCACCCTCTCAGTCAAAAAATGGGGCCTAATTTCTCATTTGAATTTGGCTGGTTTCAGCCACCCACCATTAGTTCTTGTTATGCTGTTTTCCCATTAGATTACAGAGCCATGTAGTACCCAATATTTTACCTGTGAAGGTACTTATACTCCATAATCAAGTCATCTCTCAATCTTTTTTTTAATAGTCTAAACAATTGAGCTCTTTATGATGAGAGAGTTAAGGTAACTTCTCCAGCTCTCAAATCATATTTGTGGCTCTTTTCTGACCCTTTTCAATGTTTTAACATCCTTTTAAAAACATGGACACAGTATTCCAGTACCTTCTCAGCGAGGCCATATACAGAGGTAAAATCAGCTGCTGACTCCTATGCACTACTGCCGTTTACGCATCCCAGGATTGCATTCGTTGGTTTTTCCCAGCATTGCCCTGGGAGCTCATGCTGAGTTGCTTGTTCACTATGAGTGCCTAAAACCTTGTCAGAATCACAGGTGCCCCACTCGGTAGCGATGGCCTGCATTCCTTGTCCCTAGATGTAGAAGGTTGTATTTGGCTGTATAAAAACCCATTTTGATTGAATGGGCCTGCTTACCAAGCAATCCAGATCCTTCTGTCTGACTCCCTGCCCTCATCACTATTTACCATTCTGCCAGTCTGTGTGTCACCTGCAAATTTTATCAGAAGTGATTTTATATTTACTTCCAGACCGCGGATAAAAAATGTTGAATAGCGTTGGGCCTAGTACCAGGCCCTACAGCCCACTAAAACACCTGCATTCAGTGACGAGTCTCCATTTATGGTTACTTTGAACTCTGTCAGTTAGCCAGTTCTTAAGGCATTTAATCTGTGCTGTGTTGCTATTGTAAAGTACCCATTTTCAAAAGCAGAACATCATGTGGTCCTGTAATAGGGTGGCTTGCCCTTGGGATGGAGAGCCTGGGGCTACGCCAACCTGATAACAGGACAAACCCCACCTGTGAGGGCCCAGGGGATTTCCGGTCTACAAAAAGCTGACAGGGCCCAGCTGGGGAAAGAGCTGGAGGGAAGAGCCTGCAAGGAGCAAGGTGGTCTCTGTGGGGCCCCAAGTCAGAAGGCCAGTCAGTGCTAGAAAGGAAGCTCAAAGTGGGAAGACAAACTCCCCAGGCTAGGAGGCCTGGGACTGACCTGATCAAAACCGGGAAGAGACAGAGAGCCCCAGAGGGGAAGTAAAGAGGCAAGGTAGGAAATGGCCGAGGGAAAACTGCAACATGGGAAAAGGACAGTACAGGGCCCTGGGCCAGAGCCCTGAGTCAAGGGTGGGACTAGGTTCCCTTACCAGCCCCAGCAAAGGGGGCTGCAGGCCGAACCTCGAAGACAGGTTGAAGAACAGAGCCATAGAGGGCAGGAGAATCGTTTTTTGCATTCAGACATTTTTGGGACTCCTTAGTTTGGACAAGTGTGACACCAGAAGGAGTGGACTTAAGACGGTGACCCAGTGGGAGGGCTGAGGTACTACTCCAGAGCTGGTGACCACTGGCAGGGCGCACGAGCCCCACGGGAGAGCTGCAATGCCGTATCTGGTCCTGAGGGGGCGCCTGGGGTGAGTGGACTCGCTTACAGGTACTAAGTCAAACGCCTCACAAAAGTGTAAGTATTTTAAATTTACGTAGTTACCTTTATCAACCAAACTTGTAATCTCATCAAAGAATGAAATCAGGTTTGTTTGATAAGACCTATTTTCATAAAACCACATTGACTTGCATTAATTATATTCCTGTCCTTTAATTCTTTATCAATTAAAACCTATATCAGCTTTTGTTTTATTTCGCTAGACAATAAATAGCTGCATCATCCCGTTTGCCCTTTTTGAATATGGGCACAACACTAGTACTCTCCCAGTTTTCTGCAATTTCCCCAGTATGCCAAGATTTATTAAAAATGAACATCAGCAGACCAGAGATATCCTCAGCCAACACTTTTAGGACTCTTGGGTGCTGAATTAAAAATGTTTATCCCTAGCAGTTGTTGTCTAACACTCTCCTCAGTCACTAATGGATTGGAAAATACATCATCATCCTCATGTGATACGAGTACAACATCCTGCATCTTTCCAAATACAGAACAGAAATATTTATTAAATACTTCTTCCTCTTCTGCATCAGTATGAACAATTTTACCATCTGCATCAAGTAATGGGCCAATACCACTGCTAGGATTTATTTTGTTCCTGATATATTTAAAAAAATCTCCTCACTGACCTTAGCCCTGCCAGCAATGGATTTTTCCCTGCTGTCTTTAGCTTCCCTTATCAATTTTCTAAACTTCAGAATAATAATATATAAATTAGAAGTTATATTTCCCCCTTTTTTCATATTTGTTATATATTGATTTTTTATTTCTAATTTGCCACTGAACCAGGATGGGCTTTTAACCAAACTTCTCCTCTTTCTTGATTGTGGAGTTGTGGCTTTTGGGCCATCTAATAACTCCCACTTTTCATTCACATTTTATTGCCTAAATGTGTTTCTGCTTCCCCAGCTCCCAATTTTGCTCATAATTTTTCTCTGCTTTGGGAAATGAGCCCTTTTGAAGCACCCAGTGTATATATTACTGGTTGGGACTGTTCTCTGTTAGCTCACATTGAATGTCAACAGTTCATGATCACTGGTCCCTAGGTAACCACCAACGTCCAGTCCAGTGATCAACTCAACTTTATTCATTACACTGAGGTCCAATATAGAATTGCCTCATGGTGGGTGTGATACCTCTTGTGTTGGAAAATTACTATCTATAATTTTTAGAAGCTCCAATTGTGTGTTACTGCTGGTGAGCAGAGAATGTGCTTTCCCCAAGCCAGGCCTAGCAGTGCAGGTCTATACAGCTCCCTTCCCATGAGCAGAGCCCAGAGGAGTTGCCCCAGGCATTACTGACCTGCTGGCCGTTTGGTCAGGTTGAGGCAGTCTGCGTGGTACACTTTGGGGCAGCCTGTCTTCTTACACGAAACTACCTGCCCTCCGTCTCCACAGCTGAAGCACTCATCCTCTCGCTCTTTCATGACCTCTGCCTGTGACCTGCGCTTTACCTGCTGCCGTCTTTTGAACTTCTTGGACTTCTCCTCTGTAAGGTTAGGGGGATTCTGCAAGTAAGATCATACAAATTAACACTGGTCTCTGCTCCCTCTCCTTTCTCTCTGCCCCCCCTGGCAGATTTAAGCAAGTGGCACAGGCCATGCTGAAGTATCCTGCTACAGGAGAGCTGCCCATCTAGCACACAACTGTCGTCTCCAAAACAAGGCAACTGGGGATACTCTGCATGTTCAAACAGAGGAAAAACTGGAATGAAACCCAAAGCAGAGTAACAATTCCATCTATACACAGCAGGGCCAAGCCACTTGAATTCCTGGGTTTCACGCCAGACTAACCTTCCTCCCTAGGCGTGGACCCAATCTCGTCTTTTTTTTTTTTTTTTTTGTAAACAAGAATCAAAAACAGATACGTTGGTGATTGAATGACAAACTCCAGGCAGTGAGATTAAACAAATGGAGAGATGTAAGTGTTTTTTACACATTAAAGAATTAAAAGTAGATTTGCTTTCATCTTACCCTGAAAAGTATCAAAGCCATGGACAGTGATTCTTGGATGTTAGCTTCCTATTATGGAGTGCATGGACTGAACAACAGAGCACGTTTTAATACCTCTCATGATACATGCCATGCGTTATGCTGAAGTGAACGTGATGTGAATGGTGCTTTCAACCCCATCTAGGGCAGTGAAAAGCATCCCATTCTGGGAAATAACTGCTTTGCAGAGGATACATAATTAGAAAAACAACATTGCCACTGAAACCTGAGACATACTGGCATCTGACACAGCTGTTTCTAAATGTTTCATGAAACTCACGCTAACTGTCTGTTGCTGCTACCGTATCTGGAAACGGTCTAGAAGCTTTGCACTGAGCGGGTTGGTAAAAATGTGCACTACATTGTATTTCGCAATGGCTGCGGATCAGAATTTAACAGAACTCAGACTGACGTATTTCATTATTTGGCTATGTACTGACACGATGAGTCTCTCCCCTTTTCTGGTGTGACAGCTGGGCTATTACAGCAGTTGTAACTGCTCTAGGTACAGTTTCAGCGGTTCCCACTCTTACAACAAAGCCTTTCCTTTTTCAGCTAACATTTTCCATACTTGGATTTTGCCAAAAGGTGATTGTTTCTGGACAGCTTGACATATCCCTGGGAAGTTGGTGAGTAATGAGAGGATTTATTGACACACATTGTTCCCCACTACAAGAAACCTGACCACCATCGAGGGAATAACTAAAAGACCAGCTGAATTTGAAACTTCAAACTTTAATGTAAATAACCCTCTCGGCCAGATTTTGTCCTGCCCCTGAGCATGGGCATCTGAGGGGGGGAAAAGCAGGAGGTGAATGCCATGCAGGGAGTGACTGCACGGAACACAGGGTATTTGAATAGCAAGGGCAGTTGTGAAAGCAGGTGATCACTCTAAGCAAGACCCTGCAATACTCTCTTGCTGTGAAATATACTCCTTGCTAAAGAATTATTCTGCACATTCCGAGGCCTGGTCTACACCTAAAAATTAGATCTAGCTACATTTCTCATGGCTGTGAAAAATTTTGCACCCTGTGCAACACGTAGTTCGGTCGTCCTAGCCCCCACTGTCAACGTGGCTAGATCGATGTCAGAATTCTCTGTAGCTTAGACACTTCCTACATCAGTGGAAAGGGGAGAGGTGGATTAACTCCGTCCATGGACAAACCCTTTCTATTGATGTAGGAAGCATCTATGCTACAGAGGCACAGATGCGGCACTGTAGCCTCTGCAGGGTAGACATGGCCTGAGCTCTGACCTTTTTTTTTTTTTTTTTTTTTTAAGTTTCCAGCCTTTATGGTTTTAAAGATAGCCTTTAAAACAAACAGAAGGGTATGGAACAGTTTCCGTATGAGGAGAGATTAATAAGACTGGGACTTTTCAGCTTGGAAAAGAGACGACTAAGGGGGGATATGATAGAGGTCTATAAAATCATGACTGATGTGGAGAAAGTGAATAAGGAAGTGTTCTTTACTTCTCATAACACAAGAACTAGGGGTCACCAAATGAATTTAACAGTCAGCAATTTTAAAACAAACAAAAGGAAGTATTTCTTCACACAACGTAGTCAGTCAGTGGAACTCTTTGCCAAGACTATAACAGGGTTCAAAAAAGAACTAGATAAATTCATGGAGGATAGGTGCATCAATGGCTATTAGCCAGGATGGGCAGGGATAGTGTCCCTAGCCTCTGTTTGTCAGCAGCTGGGAATGGGCGACAGGGGATGGATCACTTGATGATTCCCTGTTCTGTTCATTCCCTCTGGAGCACCTGGCATGGGCCACTGTCATATGAGAGGATACTGGGCTAGATGGACCATTGGTCTGACCCAGTATGGCCGTTCTTATGTTCTGTGCTGTTTTCCTGAGTCTGCAGATAGCCTGAAACAATCCCTCTGAGGGAGTGAACTACCTCAGTCATCAGACTGAAATGTTAATTCTGGATCCCAACAATGGCAAGTTAAGTGTAAACACCATTAGCTATTTCACTGCTGATTGTTTTATCAGAAACATCCATAATGTGCTTATCATAAAACTCCAAACCAACCCCCCAGGCCCAAAGCATCAGCTGCTCCCATCCAACTGCCAAAACCTCCAGCTTCCCCGGATTTCTATGATGCAGCAAAAGTAGGAGGCACGCCAGGCACTGAAAATGTGGCGACAGCATACAATAAACTGAACTTAATATCAGAATAAGTAACTGAGGGGCTCACTGAGACAACTGTGCGATGCAGCTCACCCGGAATTAGTGGAAAAGCTGTGGTTTTCATTGAAATGAGAATGCTGAAGAATTTCCTATCTGCTACACCACAAGGCCACAAAACCTGGGATCTCGCTACAGAATTTAGGTCCAGCTTGCTGTGGCGAACACAGGGCCTGGCCTGTAAACTTGTGAGGCTTTGGTGGTGCAGCGTCTAACTCAACTCTCAACGAGGCAGTTTCTTGGTTGCAGCACGTACCCACTAACTCCACAGCACCGAGCTTACAAGCTGCTTTGGGGAAGCATGTGGAACTACTAAACAGCTGCGGCTCAGACTCTGCTGGCCAAGACTGCGAGCCAGGCCAACTGGTTCTGCATGTTTTCACTAAGAAGTCCCCATCCCAAGCAAACAGTAACATTCAAAGTTAAAAAATTAATTCCTGTTAGTGCCACATTAAGGTTACGAAATCAAGTGCTCAAAAATCAGGACGCTCTAAAAGCTAACGTTTCTCCTCCAATGTTAGCTCATCCCTGGTGCATGTATAGAGTGTTTCTGTTCCTATTTTACTAGTAAACTTTCATGTATTATTGCTAAACCCGTGGAGAAAGATACTTATGACTTCTCTTAGTGCAGACAAGGCCTCTGTGTGGGTCCTCTGCTCTGGAATTTGGTTCCTACACTGATTTAACAAAGTCTAAGATTCTGTGCTCCGGTAACTTAAAGTGATGTACTTGCATGTTTGCCCATCTCAACCCCAGCAGGATTTTCACAACCACTTTGAAAATACAGTGGCATTTATCATGGCATTTCTGTATCCCTGCAGCAAGCAGGCCACTCCAATTCAAAGAGCGCCCTTGGAATAAAAAGAAGCCAGAGAAGGGCTGTCCTACCTTTGGCCGTACTCCTAGGAACCCGCTGCAATTCGGAGCACCACATTTGCAAACTGTCTTTCCATTCCCCAAACATTCCAGGTTGTAGTTGAAAGTCAGCTCAGTCCCTGGTAATAAAAGAAATCAGTAGGCAACATCTGGACTGTGACAAACCACATGGCAAAAAGTTCTGCTTCTCCTGCTGAACTGAAGAAACACCAGAACCTACTCACGGCTGGCAGAAATATGGAGGGGCACCAGCTTCTTCCCCCTCCCATAGGGTAGATCTGCACGGATTGGCGACTAGATGCGGACCCCATCACCTGCCACATTCCAGGTTTTGACATTGCATTTGTTTGCTTGCCAGTTGCAACCCAGGAATCATATTGCTGGGCCCTGGGCAATTATAACTGTGCCACTCTGCTCAGGAGCACAGACGCTCACTGAGAAGGGGGGAGGTGGAAAGACAGGGAGGAAGGGGAGCTGCTATGGCTCGATGG
Source organism: Emys orbicularis (assembly GCF_028017835.1). Classification (NCBI taxonomy): domain Eukaryota; kingdom Metazoa; phylum Chordata; order Testudines; family Emydidae; genus Emys; species Emys orbicularis. Next base: position 113,211,733 of record NC_088690.1, on the reverse strand, counting down.
GGGCTGCGGGAGCTGGAGCCGGGCTGTGACAGGGCATCCCGACAGTTCCTGCCATTCCTAGGGCAGTACCTCAGTATCTGGCCCCCTCTGCACTGACATCCCCCTGCCCAGGTGCCCCTGCACCGTCCCCCAGCCTATCCCAGCTAGCGGGGGGGCTTACACTGTGTCCCCGCTGTATTGTCCCTGCACACCAGCGCTGGCAGGCCCAGCTGCAATAGCCAGCCGGGAAAGGAGAGTGGTTCCTACCTGCTCTCCAGCGGCCAACCCGATGCTGTGTGCCACTGGAGCTGCTCTGGCCCCTCCTCCAGGTCCCTCGCACCTCTGCCCCCCACCATGCATGCGCATGGAGATGGAAACACACCCGGGCCCCGCTCTTGCCTCCACAAGATATTGGGGGGTGGAAAACACGGGGCAGGTGGTGGAAACATACATCAGCCCCCCCAATATTTCCACTGCGGGGGCCTTTTGCTAATCCCCCAGTTCTACCGCTCCCGCCACGCTTGTGTGTTCCACCCTTTGCGTACTGAGGCTTTGCTCCAGACCCTCGCTAGAGACCTTTCCCTTTCCTGCCAGAGGCTCCCCACCATCGATAACTCCGGGTCAGCAACAGAACAAGGTTCCTTACCAGCTTTGATATTGACAAGAGCAAAGAGCCCAACCCGCGTATCGCCATTCACGGACCATTTCTGAGTCTCACAGTTGGGCTGGCAGCAATGGTTCATAAATCGAGCGTAATTGCCCTTCGGTCCGGCATCGATGATTCGATCCTAAAATCACAAGGAAAAGCACCTTTTCTAATGCAACGTCTCCTGCTCGAGCCACCCCACAAAGGCCCTGCCCTGCCCTGCCCCCAAAGCGTGTTACAAAATACTCTCAGTGCTGGCTTTAAGTGCCTGGGTATGTGTTTTACAACGCCCTACAGGCAATACCTTTTACCGTGTGCACTTCTGACACCTGGCAGAAGCCAAACAAGCTTCTGCACTCTGTTTTCCTTTGCTGAGGCTTGCAGGCAAAGTGTAAAATGCAGAGAACTGCCCTTCCCCGACCCCCGAGCATCTCTTCCTCCAATGGAGATGGAGGCCTCCTAATGAAAGAGGCTGCTGTCTGGCACATCCAGCTTTTCCTTCCTCAGAAGAGTAAAACCCAGGGCTCGTATCGGGCCAGCATGCTGCGGCAGGGCATACCAGCACCACTCCTATGCTGCTCTCTTGTGCTCCATAATCATCTTCTTATTTATTATTTGTATCACTGAAGCACCGAGGAGCCCTAGGTGTGGACCTGAACCCCATTGTGTTAGGCGCTGTACAAAGAAAGAGTCACAAGATGGTCGGTCCTGCCCCAATCTATGTATAAGACAAGAAACAACAAATGAATAGACAGCTGGGGGCGTACAAGTAAACAATCAGACAATAACGGTCAACATGACAGGCGGCGGTCTCTGCACACCGCTAGTCTAACTCTTGCCAACCTTTTTACAGCTGTCACAGCAAAGGAGATTTTCGAGACTGTATCTGCAGGTGGATAATGAGGTAGCTCCTCCCAAGCATGTGGGGCAGCACAGAGGAAAGCACAAGGGAGCTTGCTGGAACATTTAACACGTGGGCAGCGCAGGTCATGGGCCAATCAGAGGTGAGCACTGATGGCTTGATAGCGAATATGAGATGATTGGAAGGTTAGGACAGGCCATGAAGGGCCTTGAAAGCAAAGACAAGCAGCTTGTGTTTGATGCCCTAGAGCAGGGGGAGCCAGTGGAGGGTGCAAAGGGAAGTGTGACATGGTCAAGGCCTGTTCTGAATGGATACGAGCAGGGCAAGGTCGCATTTGTCAAAGCCAAAGAGAAGGAGGCTTCAGTAATCGAGAAGACGAGAGCTTGGGATGAGCATTTTAGCTGCACGGATGGCTGGGAAAGGCCGTCTCTTAGAGGCGCTACGCAGAAAGAAACAGCAAGATTTAGACACAGCCTCGATGTGAGGCCCTAGCAAGAGCGCCAAGCCGAAGATGACACCAGGTTATGGGCCGGAGTGACAGGCAGGATAGGACAGTGTGGTCCACAGTGATAGTTTTCATTTGCCTTCCACGATGCCTGCTGGCGGAGCACTGATCAGGTTGTAACAATCACGCTAATGAACACGGCGTGTCTGTGGTGCAATTACCTCTGCCCACCTTCAGGTTTGGGACTGTGCTTTGGTGCAACAATGTTGGTGAAAAGACCTGAGATGCCACTGAAAGAAAGGAGGCTTCAGGTTCCATCCTGTCAGATCCATGCTGCTATGGGCCAGGACAACCATCAACACCTAACTGGGGAGCTTGACCCTGTGCTTCTTGAGACTCTGACGCCTTTCAGGCTTCTGGGTCAGCTATGTGCAACTATTGGAAAAGTCGAAGCCCAGGAGGGCTTCTGAGGCGCTCACTCTGGGACCTGATTGCTCATGGAGGCAGGTGCGAGCGCGTCTCAGTCAGGGCCTTGAGACACCACGCATGAGGCACTGCACGGCTGCAGTGGATGAGCACTTTAAAGCCCCTGAGATACTTCTGCTGTCTCTGAAAGGCAAAAGAGAAGGACAGAGACGCAGGCAAGACAGCACGAGTGCAGAGAAGCCTCCAGCTACGACCAAAGCCTCTGCTTGGTGCTCGGGTGCTTTGAATTCACGTCATGAGGCGCCTCAGAAGCTCAATGATGCACCCAATAGTGGAACAAGGGCAGAGCTGCTATTGAGCACTTTTCTGACACCTGTGATCAAGGGAGGCCTGGAGCCAGTGGAATCCCGTGCTCCCAAACAGTGCCCGAAGGGTCTGTCTACACTGCAATGTAAGCCCAGGGGTAGCAGAACTCGAGTTAGCAGACTCTGGGTTTGTTAACCTAGGGCTTGAACTCATTTGTAACCCCAGGTTAGGAATTGTTGAAACCCGAGTCCCAACCTGGGGCTCCAGCGTCTACACTGCACTATGTGGGCCCGAGTACAAGCACCAGGCTTCCTAGCCCCCTCCCAAAATGTGGTCACTCTAGCCCTTTGCTCTTGGTGCAGTGTGGGAAAACTTGACTGTCCAGAAGCAGTTGGACACCTCTATAGTTGCTCCAAAGACACCCGGAGAATTCGCCTCTGCTGGGGTGGGTATCGCCACAAGCGAACAGGGCACAAGGCCAGGACCTGAAGCTGGAGAGTAGACAAAGGGCGTGATGGGGGAGGGGAGCAGTGCTGTGAGGTCTGTGAGTTGACAATCAGCAAGTTACCGTCCCAGCAGGCTCCTTCTCGGACCATAGCCAGAAAGGAACTGTGCTCTGGTGAACAGAAGACAGCCTCAGGATCTTAGCAGGGGTGGCCTGAGACGCTTTAGGCTGGATCCACCATGGACCAAGGAACAGAGAGCCATTAAGAGCAGAAATCATATTTAGAGAAACCCTATTGCCTGTCTGCCTATCACATCTGAGCACCGGGGAATCATGGAATGGTAGGATTGGAAGGGACCTCGAGAGGTCAGCTAATCCCGTCCCCTGCACTGAGGCAGGACTAAGTATTATCTCGACCAGCATTTCTCAAACTGGGGTCTGCGAGGGTACTCCAGGGGGTCCGCGGACCCCGCTGATCAACTCCTTCCCCTCCCCTTCTCCCTCCCCGCGCCTCCTGCACATGGGGAACAGCTGTTCAGCAGGTGCAGCAGGCACTGGAAGGGAGAGGGAGGAGCAGGGACAGAGCGCTTGGGGGAGGGGGCGGGAAAGGGAGGGAAGAGGAGGGGCAGGGCTGGGGCCTTGGGGGAAGGGCCTGGGGCTGAGCAGGGGACTTGGGGGTTAGCAAAAAAATGTAAATAAAAATGGGGGTCCTCAGGTTGCTAAAGTTTGATAGCCACTGATCTAGCCCATCCCTGACAGGTGTTTGTCCAACCTGCTCTTAAAAATCTCCAGTGATGGAGATTCCACAGCCTCCCTGGGCAATTTGTTCCAGTGTTTAACCACCCTGACAGGAACCTTTTCCTAATGTCCAACCTAAACCGCCCTTGCTGCAATTTAAGCCCATTGCTGCTTGTCCTGTCCTCAGAGGTTAAGGAGAACAATTTATCATCCTCCTCCCTATAATAATTTTTTACGTACTTGAAGACTTATGTCCCCTCTCAGTCTTCTCTTCTCCTGACTAAACAAACCAAAATTCTTCAGTCTTTCCTCATAGGGCATGTTTTCTAGACCTTTCATCATTTTTGTTGCTCTTCTTTGGACTTTCTCCACATCTTTGCTGAAGTATGGTGCCCAGAACTGGACACAACATTCCAGCTGAGTCCTTATCAGTACGGAGTAGAGTGAAAGAATTAATTCTTGTGTCTTGCTTTCAACACTCCTGCTAATACACCCCAGAATGATGTTTGCTTTTATTTTTTTTGCAACAGTATTATACGGTTTACTCATATTTAGCTTGTGATCCACTATAACCCCAGATCCCTTTCTGCAATACTCCTTCCTAGGCAGTCATTTCCCACTTTGTATTTATGCAATTCATTGTTCCTTCCTAAGTGGAGGACTTTGCATTTGTCCTTATTGAATTTCATCCTATTTATTTCAGACTTCAGAAAGGGGTACAGTACTCTGGAAAGATTAAGAGCCACTGGTCTAAGATACTGGCAAGAGAGAGGCCCATTCTGTACCTTGTCCAAAGTCAGCATATAGAAGTTGGTAATATCATGCTCCTGTGCGTAGCGGATTCGTGCCCGACACTCCTCCTCATCAATCAGCTCTCCTACGTATTCATTAACAAACTCACCCTGCAAAAGAAAAAGTAGCAGGCAGCTGCTCAGGACTTGCTGCTGACGGAAGCAGAACTCTTTGGGGGAGGAAGGCACTTCTGTGCTAGCAAAGCTTGCTATCCATTTCCTCTCTGGATACTTTCATTTCATTACAGACTAGACCCCAGGTACTTTGCAGCACATTTCACCTCGATTCTGCAGCAACTTCATAAATTTCAAAAAAAAATTATTCAGTAGGACTATTAATAATATAGTCACCCCATTACCCCCTGTTCTATTTGAAAATAAAACATGTAGGGACAGCATAAAGAAAAGTGAATTTGGGTTTAGTGTGTTACAGAACTCCGTACTGACACCTGCTCCATAATTGAATTACAGTTGCCGGTAGAACTGATACACAGCCTGGGTCCTGGAACACAATCAGCAACAAGCTTTGCAACATCGCAGAGCACAGGGCACCTGGTTTGAACACTGCTGGCATTTATCTCATGCAGTAAAACCTGTTCAAGAGGCCACCAAACACAGTGAGTACAATGCTGCACCACCTTTACCAAAAGACACCCCCATTTCAGCATCTGAGTTTCGCTGGTTCCTTGTGTGGTGGTTACAGACAGGTTACATGGAAGGTTTTCAGGGATTACCACCTACACTGCATCACGGGCAGCCCACAGAGGCCAGGTCAGGAGCCAAGTTTGGCCTTCCTCTCTCTGGAGATGCCAACCCCACCTTTGCTAGTCTGTTCTGCTGTCTAACAGCCCTTACACATACGTCTCTGTCCTCTATTCAGCTTAATAGTTCTCTGCTTTCCTTTGTTGTTTAACACAACCCTCTTTACTATGGAGAAAACCCCTCTGACCAGCAGCAGATCTAGACTTCTGGATTTTAGAAAGATAGGGGTTTGGGCAGTAGGGGGATTCCCCCACATCCAGATATGCTAGCTTCAGCCATCACTACAGCTCTCCCAAAGACATTGCCCTTTTTCTGAGGACTTCCCCAACAGACACTAATTATGACCTGGGTTTCTAAGTAAGATCCCCATGTGAAGAATGCCTGGAGGTTCCAGAATGGAAGCTCAGTGCTCCCTGTCTGGGAAATCTCAATCCAGTCTAAGGCCTGCTATCTTAGTGTCCATCACTTTAGTGCAGGGGTTCTCAAACTGGGGGTCGCGAAGTTATTACATGGGGGGGGGGGGTCACGAGCTGTCAGCCTCCACCCCAAACCCCGCTTTGCCTCCAGCATTTATAATGGTGTTAAATATATTTAAAAGTGTTTTTAATTTATAAGGGGGGGGTCACACTAGGAGGCTTGCTGTGTGAAAGGGGTCACCAGTAAAAAAGTTTGAGAGCCACTGCTTTAGTGTCTGAGGGCCATATAAGCAGATGGACCAAACCATCTTCTAGGCTATCACGGGGAGTATTAGATCCCAAGGCACTTCCCCAGCTAAGCTAGAACATCCCTGCCACCTGGAGGAAAGCAGGTCAGGAAACTAAAGTCATTCATGTCTCTTCTATATGGGCTCCTTTGGTCAGACAATAAGAAAGTTATGGAAACCATAGGAAGAGGTCTATTAAGACCGGCTCAGTGTTACCACAGAGTAAAATGAAGACACATAATGGGTACCTTTTTAATGTCCCTTTTGGCTTGCAAGCCCCAGCCTCGTGCCAGCGTGCGGAAGATTTCTACCTCTGGGTACTGCCTCTTGGAGAAGCACTGGTTCTGACAGCGCTCCCCCGCTGGACAGACCAGGGGATGGCACTCATACAGCAGCATGCGATTGATGCACTCCGAGTCCAGGCCACAGGGGTTTTCATCGCTGTGTTTGCAGTTGCACCGTGGTATCTCAGACAGGTCTGCTGTGAAGATTTGCACCTTGCCCACTGGTCTGTTTACCTTGGAATGTGCACACACAAAGTTAGCTAGCTAGGAACAATCGACGCTGCATTTAACCCCACCCTCTGAGCACACAGGCCACAGGGCATATCAGTTCTAGCAAAGGACTGAAGGCCACACAGGTCTAAGCATATACGCAACTTGTAGGCATCCCTCTAATTCCATTCACCCCTAGCCTCTGGCTGCACTCCAGAGGTGCAGCTTTAGCACTGCCAGTCTGTGGCACGCCCCACGCATCATCCGTGTGAAATAACATGTTCTCCACTCCCTAGAGACAGGCCTCAACGTCGCTTCTCTTTGTGGCCTCTTGGTTTTGAAGAAGTTGCCTCCCAACAGTTCTGTGCCATCCACCACCCCAGACTGCACACCTGTGACAGGTTGCAGGGACTCTGCCTGAGCACTGGCAAACAACCAGTTAACTCCCTACCCAAGTGTGACCAGACAAGGGTGGGGTCTGAAGGCCCATTCTGAAACTCAGAGTTAAGCCAGGAAGCTCTTTAAAAACATCTCTGTGAAGAGGTAGAGGGCAGCACCAGATGGAGAAGAGATTGGCTTGTTTGGTAGCACAAGCGGGGCCTTTGACTTGGTTAAAGACAAGAACTCTGAAAGGCGGGCAATAAAGAGATGCTCTCTTGTGAAAAGCCCTTTGCGGTTCTTTGTACCAACTTGCAATCCCTTCTGAATCCACTCCTCTGCAATGAACACCAGTAGGTTACTCACTGGTAACTAGAGCTGTCCTCCGAATCCATCAAGACCCACCTCTATCGCAGTGGTTCTCAAACAGTGGGTTGGGACACAACTGCACAAAACTGTGTTTTCCTTCGCCACTGGCTAAACCCACATGGGGGAGAGACATTTCCGGGACTGTATATGACTGGCCTTTAGCTAAGTAAAGATGCCCCGAGATGTCTCAGTAAATCAGAGCACCTCTGTCACTGATGTCCAGCAGTGACAACAGCTGCTACATGAATTCAGGTAGCAGAGAGGACAGATGAAGTGATTCAATATACTGCTGGAAGCTGAAAACCTTCCTGTCAATCCTCCCTGGGGGTAGCTAATCAGCCTTCAGAGGCATGCTCCACAGTGCAGGACTCTGCAAGCAGCAAAGGCATGTCTGTGTGTCTGTAAATATCCTGCACCAACAGCTCCGTGCAATGACCCAGGCCTCCCTCTAGCCCCACCAGCTGGTGATGATGTGAGGTCCTCACCTTGATATGTTTGTAAGGAGGAGGCTTCTTATCATTCTTTCTGTCTTCCTGCAGCTGCCTCAGTTCTTTCTGTGCCTTCAGCTCTTCAAACCTCACAGCCGCTTCCTGCAGAGCTGAAAGAAAATAGACGCTGTGTTACAAGAAGCCCCTTGCGCTAGTGTTGAAGTCAGGTAGCCTGAATATTCTCCATGGCCACGTTTGTGCTCAGTTGTTTGTATGCATGTTTCTGAATGGGCAGGCCACACTCCAGTGGCTTGCTACCTTGCCCCAAAGAGAGATGTTCCCCAGGTGGAGTAACAGCACCCCATCGGAGGGGTCACTGAAGAGAGCGACCAGGAACCGAGTTGGAAGCATTAGCAGCCCCACTGAGGGCGGTGGGGGGCGAGGGCGGTATTAGCTCTGCCCCCCGAGATGCTAGCCTTCCATCACTACTTGTATCAGACGGTCCCCTCCAGCACAACACACAGCTGCATCCAACACCCACAAGCAGGAATCAGGAAGACGTAGTTTGGAAAAGGCCAGACTGAAGGGGCACAGAGCAGCTGTAAGGTGGGTGCCTGGGGATTGTTAGTGGCGTACCTTGTCCTTGAGGAGTTGTGTTAGGTGTATGGTGTATTCTGCTTTACAACAATGTTGTGTGTATATGAATTATTCTCACATTACAGATGGTGAACCTGAGGTGCAGTGGCTCAGCCAAGGTCACAGAGTTTGTGGCAGAACGGGAATAAATTGGAATTCAGGAGCTGGGTGTCGCTTGTTACCCTGGCATAAGCTCAGACCTCTGACTATTCTGGGTGGGATCACTTATGGGTATGAGGCACAAATCAGAGGTACTCTGCAAGCCTTGCTTCAACCTTGACTATGGGAGGACCATCGTTTTTCCACACCATGGATGCCCTTCGTGGGACCATAGAGGAACTGGCCCAAAACAATCTGAGAGCAGACAGCTAGTGCCTCCCTAGAGCACGAGGAAATGTGTTACCTTTCTTATAAATGCCATCCACTCCCTTGCCCATCTTGTCCTTGCTGCTCACATCGCCTTCCATGTAGGGAAACACCCGAGCCTGGTGCGTCCAGAGGTAATCGTTGGACCCAAAAAACAGCACAGGAAACTCGCCAATGTCATGTTTCATCTTTTGGATATTTACAGGAATAGTTCTAGGATGGCAAATCTCAGCTGGCCACCACCTGTCACAGGGGATAGGGACAAGAAAAGCAGGTCAAAGCTTTGACACCACTGCCCCTAAAAGCTGGCAACAGCGACTTTCCATTCTCTAGGGGCACTGAGAAGGAGAAAAGGAACTTTCCTGGGGCTTCCAGTACTTCACACAAAGCAGCAGTGTTGGGCAGAAGCTTGGCTTGGGGAAGAGGAAAAGAACGGGGAGGAATGGTGTGTTCTACTATCAGGTGCCTACATGGATTTAAAAACAGACCCAGCCGCATAAACATGAGTAGAAACCAGCACTCTCCAGATCTCCCCAGCATAGTCAGTGCTGCACAAGGAAGGGCTTTAACATGGACATCAGCTACATTTATTTTTACCCACCTGTAGCGCCCAACTTTTACCCAGACCACCTCCTTGTAATGTGGTTTCTTGCCAGCTTTGCAGTCGTTACAGTACCAGCTTCCCTCAGGCATCTCGATGTTCAGACACTCGCGGTGAAAAGCAGCTGGGCATGACTCACAGCACAAAAGGCTGCCCCCTGCATCCAAGAGCGATACAGCAGTGAGAGCCACATCACAAAAAGCTCCCAGACAGAATCAAACTGCCGGGAAGAGGGACCAGGCTCTTACACAAAGCTCGTTCCATCTGCCCAGCCACCCGATCTCTCTTCAGCTCTACCATGCAGAGGGCCAGGCCAATGCTTAGGCACCACTGAAGTCCCTCAAAACAGGATTACAGTAGCCTACAGGCTTTGTGCTCTGTACCCGTCACCTCGCTCAGGCCTGGCAGCAATGGCCACACGCAGCTGAGGCCGTCTCTCAGCTCCTGGGGTTCCTGCAGGGAGGTGTTCGCAGGAAGACGAGGTGCAACCACATCTGAAAACAGACTCAGGCTCTTCTGCGGAGCTGTTCCAGGGGCAAAGTCCTTCCATCAAGGATATTCTCTCATTTCCTGCCCTGAGCAACTTCCCCCAGCCTGGATACAGAGACCTGGGAGCACAGCTGTCCAGTGAGTGGAACGGCGGTCTCTAACACAAACAAACCCTAATCCAATGAGGCCTGGTGGCAGCAAGACAAGTACCCTGACCTGGCATTGGATGAGAATGGGGGCCTCAAACTGGCCTGTCCTCAGTAGTTTTATCCTGCTAAGTAGCTGGTTCCTGCATTCTGTCTCTACCCTTGGCACCCCAGCGCAGGCCCCGCCCCCCAGCGCAGGCCCCGCCCCGCAGTGCTCACAGTGCACTAGGCAGAGAACAGAAGGTCTCACCTTCTGAGCAGACAAAGCACCAGCTGACATTGACGTGCTCATGGTTTCGGCAGCCCCTCCGTGGAGAGAAGTGATTGGGGCAGATGATGCTGTTGGAGGCGAGGATCACTGTCCCCGCAGCCAGACAGAAATCGTTGGCGTGGTATGCCACTGGACACCGAACACAACGCATCAAGCGACCTTGCGGTGGAAAAGGTTGGACACAGGTAAACACTTGAGGGAAAGTGACAATTATAATTTGCTCCTAGAACTTAGTTTTGTCAATATTCAGGCTTACAACAAACAAAGGGTGAAATGAGTCACTTGGCGAAGGGACACCTTGCCTCTACTTACACCAGCTTCTCAATAACCCCTTCCCTGTGTTTAAACTAAGAACGGCCTGCCCCAAATGGTGGGTGCTGCGCCCCGTGCAGAGGGGCTGGAGAGCAAGTCCGTCCTGCACACAGCCTGCAGCACAGGCTCCCGGCATTGCAACATGGCACCGGCTCACAGCTGGCTCCCCCCGGCTGTCAGGTGGGCATCGGCTCACAGCTGTGAGCCCCCCCCGCCCGCCTTCACGCTGACAGCCCGAGCCCAGATGGGCTGAGTTTCACAGCAGGGAGCCTCCCAGCAGCGAAACGGACATTCTCGCAGAGACGGCGTTAGGATATCGGTGTAGTGGGCCACTTGCTGCAGCAGAAGCAGCACTGTGGTGCAGACACTGACATAATTCCGTTGCCGTAAGCTGCCTCACGTCGACCTAACTCTGTAGGGCAAACCAAGCCTCAGTTTTGGCCCAGCTTGGCCAGAGGAGCAGCTGAGACAAACCCGAATGGCACTGCCATCCTGGGCGCCAGGTTGCCATATCCAGAGCGGGGAGCTGGCCCCAGCCTGAGCATCCACACTGCACTATAAACCGGTGGCTACAATTGCTGGACCCAGGTCTCTCAGCCATGCTAGTGTGTCCGTACTGAACTACACAGACCTTCCGACTCAGGGCTGTGTCCACACTGCAAATTGACAATGAGTGCACCTGAGTTTCAGAGGAACTTGAGCTCTGACCCACCCCCTAGCAGGGTCCTAGGACCCAGGTCCTGAGTCAGACTGATGGATGTGTATGTGTGGATGGAGCAGGGTCTTCGATTCCAACCTGAGTCAGAGCCCAGGCTCAGTGTGCAGAGTAGACATACCCCTAGAGAGCAGCAAGTTCACCGTCTGGCACCTTCCCCTGCTGACCAGATTTACACAGCTCACAGAAAATGTCCCACGATGAAAGATTAAAGAACAGGCACTGGGCGGGAGACACCGAGCACCTCAAACTGCTCCCAAATTAAAGATGCTTTGGATGCAGGAAAGGGGTGCCTGCCTTTTTTTCCTGACTAGCCCCAGTAACTGCAGGCACAGAAGGGTTTCTTTACCTTTAGACGCAGAAAGGTTCGCTGGGTTAGCGGCATGACAAGTCATACAGATGTGCAGTGAGCATCGAAAGCCCTTGTTCTGCATGACCGTGGGTGGGTACTTCTGCACACACTCTTCATGGTAGTACTTCCCACACAAGGGGAGCAAGCACCGCCTCACGTCCTCCCCGCTGCTCTTGCACACAAAGCAGGTGTGGACGCCTGGAGGAGAGAACACCGGTCACATGGCAAAAGGGAAGGAGAACTTTCAAAGAAAAAGTTACCACCTCTGACCAGACTGGCTGGCTCCTTAGGAGCCCCCGGCCTGGACTGCACAGCTACCCAACCCTCTCCATGCTCTCTGGCCCTGGCCATTTGTCTCATGCCTTCCGCCAATGGCACACTTGAAAGCAGCCCCACGCGAGCCCCCAGCAAGCGGCCTGCCCTCCCACCCGGCGCCGTACCTGTCGAACACTCATTGCAGATGAACTTGCCCTTCGGCATTTCTGAGAGCCCGAGGCACCGCAGGTGGAAAGCACCACAGCACTGCGCTTCACACAGCAACAACTCCCCCGGCTTCTCACAGATCTGTGTGGGGAGGGAACACAGCGTTACTTCTGGGACAAACCCCTGGCTAGATACACACAAGGCATGCAGCTGGCTGAGACTGCCACGAGAAAACCCTGCAGAAATCCCTTCACGCCAGCTCAGAGTGCCACCGCTACCACTTCTTCCTGAGTCCCCACTGTGAGGCAATGGCTTAAATACATCCCACTTCATTCCCAGCCACCTCGCTCCCACCCCACCGCTGCAGGGACAATGTACCCAGAGCCCGCTGCAGGAGGGACGGGCACTGCAGAGCAGTCATGCCGCATCTACACACAAGGGAGGTGCAAAGTGTCCAGGCAGTGCAAGGCACATGAATAACTGGACAGCCAAGGCTCCGGACAAGAGGGGCCATCACCAAGGATCCGGAGAACATTGGTTAACTCAATCAGATCTGCTTCAAGGTTGCCTTGTTAGACAGGGTATTAGTGTGCTGCACAGCTGCCCAACACCACCGGTAGTGCTGCAAAGGTTCACCCAAAGATCTTAGCTCCCTACCTGACAAACGTTCTCCTTGAGGGCTGCTCCTCCTCCTCGCTCCCCCTGCATCCTTTTGGATGAAGGCACTCCATGGTCATTCTCAGACCCATCCTCATTGAGCTCCTTGGGGCTTGCAGCACTCCCATGGATAGGTATCTCCCCCTTTAGAAAAGAAATCCAGAATTCGGACGGTCAGTATTTCCTGGCCCACCCTCTGGACTGTTAGTTTGGCTATCAAGCACATACAGGTTTTCAGCTGGGCTGCAAGCAGTGCCTCTAACTCTCATCCTGCCCGCAGAGGGCCCTTAATGCCCTGGGGAAAATGCCCTCCGCACTGTTCCGCTCTGAGGTTTCATGAGGGAGGAAGCTTTGGTTTGTGCTTTAACCACAGGCATTCAATTTGGCTAGCTTGCTGCCCACGACCCATCTTCATGGGGCTCTCTCTCTGGATTAATTCTGCCCCAACCTGACCCAATAGAAACACTCAGTTTGGTGCCAGAACAGGCCTGGAGCTGCCGATCTGGCCCAGAAAGCTTCCTCAAGGCACTGCGTACACATTCCACTGGATGAGATGCAAATGAGCAGAGCATGGTCAAAGCAACCATTATTTCATTCTGCATGTCAGAGCGCCAGGAACACACGGACAGTATTTGAACTAGGGAGGTTGGCTGTAGCGATGCTAGAGAACCAGCTTGCTAGTAACTGATCCAGTGGCACTGCGCCAGTGCAGCGAGTCCCCCCAAGCCGTCTCGTTTAGGGTGCAGTTCTAGTCTGCAGCCACGTGCAAGGCTGGACCCTTCTGATCATTTAGCTTGATCTCCTGCACCGCACAGGCCACAACTGCCAGTGGCACTAAAGCATCTTTCAGAAAAAATCCAATCTTGCTGTAAAGACGTCAAGTGATGAGCATCCAGCACATCCCTCGGTGAGCTGTCAACAGCTCCTTGCAAGGTCCGAGACGAGAACTTCCAAACCAGGTGGGGGAGGGGAGATCTTTTATTGGCCCCACCTGTGTTGGGGAGAGAGACCAGCTTTCGCGCTCACACAGAGCTACTCTTCAGGCCTGGGAAGGAGAGCCTGTCTGCAGCTCTGTAGGGAGCTGGCCCCCACACTGCAGCAGCAGACCACAAGGAAAGGAGAGTTCCAATTCTCCTATGGAAGCCAGGTCCCCGGGGCACTGCCTGGGGTTGGGAATGTCCCGTGGGTGCCATGGGGATGAAGGTGTGCATGGCAATACACCAAGTGTGGCAGGGGCATGGGAGCAAGATGGCAAATGTGCCTGAGATCCTTGAGGGATCTGAGCAATTGGATTCACTGAACTTTGTTGGAGCGCAGGTGCATTGCATGTGCCTATCCTGTGCCCATTCCCATCTAGCCCAGAAAGGCTGTCACTCCAAGGTGGGCAAGCCCTAGAGGAGCCCTGTGCCTGGTTCTGACAGGCAATAAAATGGCCTGGCACATGCATCACGCAAGGATTTTTGAGAACTCTGCTCTTTTCAGAAGCAGACAGACTCGCACTCTTCCCACAGCATAGACAGGGAGGTGTCACAGAATCACTGCATACCCGCTGCTCCCCTGGCTCACCAAGCCATACCCTGAGTACATCTGCACACTCAGAAGGCACAGAGTGGTGGTCCAGTGTGCATTTGGAAAGCTCAAAGCAAGAGGAAGGTGCTGGTGACATGCCAGGACAGTCAGGAACACGAGTCCCCTCACAGCTGTCTGCTGTATTCTGCAAAGGCTGAAGTATTCTTGCAGCAATCATTCGCAGCCAGACTGAAAAGCAATGCCACCCAAAGCAGTGACTTGCACTTGGTGTGCAAACAAAACTGAGACGCTGGGGCCACATCTTTTGTCTGGGCAGAGAAAGCAGCGGGGATGGATTATGTTGAGGTGTGCAAATGTCAGCGTTCCCTGCTGTTAAACACCATTGCTAGGGCTGCAGGTTTGTCATGGTGGTAACAATGTCACAGATACTGTGATTTTTCTGTTTGACGAGGGCTTTTCCTTGTGTCTGTGACTTTACTGAAGCAGGTTTCCCAAATGCTGGGTCGCTGACCTGGTGTGGAGCAGAGGGTGAGCCCCGGGGAGCGAGCAGTAGCTCCTGTCCCATGAGGCTGAACCTGGCTCCCTGCTATGGGAACTGCAACCTGGGGCATGGGTTGGCAGCGCTGCTCAAGTTTGGTCTGGCCGCCCTCTATGATGACCGAGGCAGCTGGGCCAAATCTGAGTAAGTGGCACTGCAAACTGACATTCAGGGCTGCAGTGCCACTCACTCAAATTTGGCCTGGCTGCTGCTCTGTTATCATGACCGAGGAATGGCTGGGCCAAACCTGAGAGGGACTGCAACCCCTGCACCACTGCAATGGCTGGAAGGGGAAGCCAAGCCCAGCCCTGGGGAACAGGAGCTGTTGCTGGAGGGTGAATGCAGGGTGAATTCAATTTCCAGACCCCCTCCCTGGGGCCCTCTCCTCCACACCAGGCCAGGAATAGGGTTGTGGTGCAGGGGCAGAGGGTGCTGTTGTGGGTGGTCAGTGTCCCCTCAGGAGCAGAGGGATGGGGTGGGGGGGCAGCGGCAGAGGGGAAGGATGCTGGCCTGTTGGGGACTCCCCCAGGAATCTGGACCCTGGGTGGGGCACAATAAAAGACAATATGAAGTTGGTGGGTCACCATGCTAAAAAGTTTGGGAACCACTGTCATAAAGTGGATTGAACTTGAATACTTGAAAAAATGTGTATTTTATATAAAGAGCTACAGAGAGTTGACTTTTCCAGCCTGTGATGTCACACACCATTTCCCCAGACCCCTTTGGTTCTTACTAAATTTCCCAGGGCTGCTCTGTGATTTTTTGATTTAAAAAACACCACGAGAGATCTGCAGCCCTAATCACTGCCTCCTTTGCTAGTGCGTTTCTCCTTGTGCAGATGCCACCGTCACTGCAGACATTTTTAACCTGACAGGAGTTTGCAGGGAGGAGCTCAGGAGCGAAGTAGGGGTGCACTGACAGCCCACTGAAGTACAGGACAGAGATACATGGAGCAAACCATGTTTATTAAGCACACAAAAGTGGAAGCTCAGCAGCAATAACAAACTAGATCAGAACCACACTACTACACACCAGGCACTTCTGCGGACGATAGGGGGACGAATGCATGTCCCAGGGAGCCTGAGTCGCTCTGTCCAGCTCGTTGGCAGGGATAGAATGCCATGGGAACGCACAGGAAGGAACAGACCAGTATGGCACAGACCAAAATGAGTTGCCACCATCCTGTACTGCAGCACTATACGAGGCGGTGGTATGTACAGGGCAGATGCAGGGGCCTGTTAATGGGATAATGGCACTAATTGGCTGTGTCTTTGAATGTGCTTTCTCAGGCATTCATTCCCTCTGGAATGCTTGCTCCTGCCTCCTCCTTTCTCTGCCATGAGGGACGTATTACGTCAGAGTCCTCTTCTCCCCACTTGGCTTCTTCTGCCTGGAAGCTGCACATACGAGCAGAGTCCCCTTTGCACATCCCCCTGCAGCTCCAGGGACAGATCCTTTTGTTCTCCATTTCCCCCAAGGACTGGTGAAGCATTTAGCCCCCTGATGTTCTCAGATGCCTGATCCCTCTCCTGCTCAGTGACGCAGCAGTGGTCCCTGTAACGAAGAAGAAGAAGAGGGTTAATAGGTTTACTGACGCTGGAAACCCTTGGAATACCAAGGAATGCAATAGTTCTGGTTCCTGCTCACTTTGGGATTCCAGTGCCACTCACAGGACCTATCTGAGCAAGCGAGGGCAAGGACTTGGGTTATTCTCCTGGATAACACATGAGGACATGCTCAAGGAGCTGGAGAGGCACCAGGCATTTCCCTGAGGGATCTGGAAATTACTTCTGATCTGATTAGTCATCTAGCTGGGCAAAGATTACCAGAGACTGCTCTGAAATCTGGGGGGAAATTCTCTCTGCTGGACTGCTGCCCCATGTTTGCAGAGGAGCACTGCGGGCTTTAGATAGGGCCATCATTCCAAACCTGTTGCTCATGGCTGACCTCGAGCAGTTTGCTATCAATAATGCTTATGCCTGCATTTCAGGCTTTCAGTGGAAAGCAGAATGAAATAGGTGTGCAGCTAGACAAGAGCAGATAAATAGTGCACTGCTTTGGTGTGGGGCCAACAGAGACAATGTAGCCTGTGTGTGGGGCCATGCTGCCCCAGGTGTGGTTTACTGCAGTAGAATGCTCCTGCCAGGACATCTTGTGTATTTCAGGGTTTGACCGAAAAACCCATCCTGCTTGGCTGCCCTTTTGAGTCCAGGCACATGCATGGCTAAGCCAGTCACTGTACACTGAGGGCCTGGGACTTCTGCTCTGGCTTGGAACAATGCTCCACGCAGCCAAATGTAGAAGGGGTGGCTGAACCTGCTGGAGCGGACCCAGCTGGGCAGGGGGTGGAGTAGGAAGTCGCCATGTGCACAGTGGGAGGGAGACTTCTGCTCTCATGAGTTTGCAACTGAACATTTCTCATAAGAACCAGACACATTGCCACCGCCCTCCCCCCGCCCCGAGTCTGCCAAACCAGCCCTGGTCAGTGAAAATAAAGAACAGCCACGTACCTCGTACAAAGGGCAGGCCTCTCTTCCTGAACCTTCTGCCGCTGTCTCTGCGGCCTACGATTCACTGAAGAGTCCTGGGGAGCCTGAGCCATACCCTGGACTTGCCCACGCCAGCGCTGTCACCCCGCCCTGCCTGGCGCTGTCCAACAGTGCGTCAGGTTTCACAGGTGGGCGAGTGCAGAAAATACAGTCTTGCACGAAAGGGGCAGGTTTCCTCTGCCCCAGAGCAGCTGTTATTCTTCCACACTTTGCTGTACTGGACCTTCAGGTACGTCCGTCTCCCCACACTGTGCACCCGAGTGAGGGCTACCCTGCTGGCAAGCCATCTGGACACCCACTCACAGTCCAGGGCACTCTGAATGACAGAGTTCAGCTGTGACGGGATCTCCTTGTCACCCTAGATACTCGCAAGTGTCCAGACATCTCTTGGAGGCCAGATGGCACCATGGCTGCTAGGAGACCTGCTCTGGAACTGGCGTGCTACAACACACAGCAATCACAAGCAAGTGGAAGCTGGCAGGAAACAGCGCACAATGAGCTGTACAGGGCCTCGGAAAACTTGTTCCCAGGCCAGCAGAAAGGCCACCGCTGCCATGACTGGGGCCCGGCGAGGAAGAGGTGGGAGGGCTACCTGCACACCTGTGCTTGCCAGCTCCACTAGCACTGCACAGGGGGGACCGCCATGGCAGGGGACAGCAAAGCGGTTAGCCTTGCTCGGGTGAACAGCTATGAACCACTGGGAGCCATTACAGCAACAGAGTGATAAGAAATGCCGACAACTGGCTCCTGACATACATCCTGAGAGCACTGGGTGCTGTTCACGTTGTGCCATTTGAAGTGGGAGGCCCAGAGGTGTCCCTCCTCTCCCAGGTCATGTCTTGGTGAGACCTGGCTCATTCCTAAAAGGCGAAATGTGGCTGTCAGAGATACTGTTATAAGCGGTCTCTGGCAGGGCGCTTTCAAAGAGGGAGTGACCCACTGGGGGCAGGGGAAACACCCCAACTCTAACCTCTGGATTGGGGGCAGAATTTTAACAAGGGGTTGCCAGAAAGCAACCAAGAGCCCTGACCTCGCAAATGGCTCTCAGGACCCTCTTCCACAACTCTGCAGCTAATGCTGGAGTGCAGAACGCAGATGAAAGGCGAATGCAACGTATGATAAGTTCGTACTGCTTATCAATAAGCAAGAAGGCAGCATTCCCAGATGCAGCAGCCAAGGCCTTTCATTTGAACGAAAAACCTTCCAAACTGGCAAAGCAAAACTACCGATGAAATTCTGCTCGGTCATTGCTTAGAACCGTCGCTCACGGTGAAATCAGCTGAGCAATAGCCCCAAAATTAAGCCCCAGCTTCAGTGGTCTTTAAAAAACAACTGCTAATTCGAAGTGACACATTCCGTTTAAACTCAGAGCAACGCTCTTCTCCCCCATCTAGCCAAGCAAATGCTGCCGAGCTTGTTTTTCAGACGACACTTTGAGGAAGGAGAGAGGAGGTTAAAGGGTTCCTTGATTAAGTTTGCAACACCTAGGAGGACTAGCAGTACCTCAGAACTGGGAGCTTCCCCCAGTGCATCTTCACTCCTCCCTTTCTTGTAATGCGCTGTGGCTGAGGAGCATCGCTGTCTCTTGCGCTTTCTCTGCTTCTCAGGGTGTCTGTCAGGAGCTGATGGGAGAGACACGTGTCAAGACAATGGAGAAATAACGGTTCTCCTGGCCATGAGCAGTGCAGTGAATCCTGCAGTTCAGGCTGGGAAGCTCCGAACTCGTCCCACTGCACGAACAGATAATGAGGCCAGGCCCAGTACAAGCCTGCAGGCAATGCCTTGGAATGCAATTCCCAAATGGCTGTACTGGTGACACCACCTGTTCCTGCAGCCCCTCACAGGGGTATGGACCTGGGAAATGGGGATTCAGATTGAGTTTTTCTGCTGCCATGCCAAAACCAAACAAAGCCATTCCTGCTCTCCCTGAGACCCCAGCGGGGAAGCACTGCGAGAGGTTTAGAGATTTTAAAGTTATTAATCCAAATGCTGATCAATTGTCCCTCTTCCCTAAGTGTTGCAACTCAAACTTCCTTGACTTTGGCTCAAAGGAGGGAAAAAGTGCAATACAACTGCACAATTCTCTGCTGGCAGACCGGCCCCCGCTGAGCCTGGTGCAGGGCTCCCTGTGGCACAAGGCCCCCACAACAGCCGCAAGAGACACACTCAGTAACACCCTCACTTTGGGCCAATGGCTAGGGGTGTGAATCCCACACTGGGCCTTGGCCTGCAGGGGCACTGAGCAGTAGAGACGCTGCCTTCCATGGAAGGGGTTTGTGTCCAGTGTCTCCACCGCCCACAGGAAAGGGAAGATGCACTGACATCTTTTGATAAATGAAAGCAATCAAATTGAGAGTCCAGGGCATTACTCCTTCGGTCGCTGCCCAGGCAGCGCGAGAGTGATTACTGAGCGCACAATATCCACCGTCCGTATTCAGTCACAGCAGTGTGTAACGTGCTGGCTTGGCACCTGCATGGTGACAGGTGCTAGAGAAAAAGCCAATCTGGTTCCACAGGCCACCGTCTTTAGGGGGGGCATGGAAATTCCCACTGCCTCCTCCCTTCCAGAATACAGGGCTTTCAAAACTGGCTTTCAGGAGAGACAGAAATCCCTAAATTTCGGTACCCAAAAAAAGATCATCATCAGTAACAACTTGGCAGGAGCCTCAGGAAAAAAACGGCACTTAGAAACCTCTATCTGAACAAACCGAAAGCACCCATCTAACCCCAGCCCCACCCAGGCCAGTGCTCTGGATACAGCGTGCCACTCACAGCTGTACCGTGCTCTCTTCACCAATTTCACATTGTACAGAGCTTACGGGGAGGGGGTGGGGGTGGGGGGGCACAACTTTGAACAAATCATTCAGTTCTCCTGAGAGGTAAATGCCCTCTGTAGACCCTGACTGGGCGCTACACACACACACGCTCTTCTGCCACAGGCACTAACGAACGTGGTTTGCCAAGAGCCCTGGCACACCCCACCCCAGGAATGGCACCAGGAACTCCTTGCTTCATTGCAGATGCCTCGTGTTTCCTACCTTCTCCGAGATCCAAAAACTGGGGTGTGGCATAAAATTCAGAAAGGTCACTCTCCAGAGGGCCAGCATCAAAACACTGGGAATAAACAAGATTGAAACAATTTACCAATGGCATTCAGATACGAGCAAGGAGATGTGTTTTCCTGAGCAACTCAAGCTGAACATTTTTATGAACTGCTGTTACAAGTAATATCTCAGATTCCAACGAACCGAAAGAGATCAGAGAAAACAGGACCCTGTCAACTTTCAATTTGTTTGCTGTGTGTCGGACGAATCTTTGCATATAGCAAGTCAACACTGGCTGGGCAGCGGGAGTGCTCTGGCTGCTGCTGATCATGCTGACCAGTGTCATCTCACTGGTTCCTTGTGCTCCCCGTCTGTTTGTTGAATCCACCTGTTGTCTCTCATCGTACACTTAGCCAGCGAGCTCACTGGGACAGAGCCTGTCTCTTTGCCATACATTCGTACAGGGCTTAGGACAACGGGGCACTGATCTCATGGTGCTGCCGCACCACTAACATTAACAATCCCATTGTCTGGGGGACTTCACGCGGCAACAAGGGAGAGAGAAACATCTTTCGAAACAGGAAAAGGCAATTATAAACCCACAAAAATTGGCAAGGGCTCTTGGGTAGGCACAAAACCTAAAATGCATGCACAATTCTGGTCTCCCGTGTGTAAGAAAGATGAATTCAAACTGGAACAGGTGCAGAGAGGGGCTACTAGAATGATCCTTATGAGAGGAGACTCACAGAGCTTGGCTTGTTTAGCCTAACCAAATGAAGGTCTAGGGGAGATCTGGTGCCTCTCTATACGTATATCAGAGGGATAAACACGAGGGAGGGAGAGGAGTTAGTTAAGTTAAGGGCCACTGCTGGCACAAGAACAAATGGATATAAACTGGCCATCAACAAGTTTAGGCTTGAAATTAGATAAAGGTTTTTAACCATCAGAGGAGAGAAGTTCTGGAACAGCCTTCCCAGGGGAGCAGTGGGGACAAAAAAAACTAACAGGCTTCCAGACTGAGCTTGCTATAGAAGGGGTGCTATGTTGGGGTTGCCTGTAAGGCCATATGGCTCATCCATGACCGCTATTAGTGAACATCTCCAAAGGCCGGAGTTGGGGCACTAGAAGAGGAAGGCTCTGAGTTACTACACACAATTCCTTCCTGAGTGTCAGGCTGGTGGTTCTAGCCCACTGATCACCATATTTCGGGTTGAGAAGGAATTTTGCACCAGGTCAGATTGGCAGAGACCATGGGAGGTTTTTCGCCTTCCTCTGCAGCATGGGGCATGGGTCACTCGCCGGTTTCGGTGGATTCTCTGTCACTTGAAGTCTTTAAATCATGATTTGAGGACGTCAGTAACTCAGCCACAGTTTAGGGGTTTATTACAGGAGTGGGTGGGGAGGTTCGGTGGTCTGCGATGTGCAGGAGGTCAGACTAGATGATCATGATGGTCCCTTCTGCCCTTAAAGTCTGAGTCTTTTTATCTCATTTTTTGAAATCATGTTGCCTGGTGAACATTAGAGACCAATGGGTGATTCTCCTTTAAACATCAGAATCCAATGCCATAGAGAGCAATTTGAATATTTCATACCATTGGAACCCCATCAATTTAAAGTACAGGTTTGAGGAGACCCAGCTAAGACACAGTCTGATGTTCACCAGCTCGCAGAGGAGGGTAATGAGAGAAATGTCATCCCCACTTCAGAGAAAGTTTGGTATATGAAAATGTTGGGGCAAGGACCTCAGGATCAAGATCAAGCAGCAACAGAATAGAATGCATGGAGACTCCCTGCTCTACAACCGGAAGTCTACTGTAGAGCACTTCCACCTGGGTGTCCTGCTGAGCTCCTGGAGTGTCCTTTGCCAATGCAAATTAAAGGAGAGGGATGTTTCACAGCAGAAACTATCCAGTCCCCATAAGAAGCAAAGTTGTTTCCCTCCTTATCTAACTTCAATTGTTTTATTCACCGTACTATGCAGACCAAAATCTGGCGACTCAGCACAGGGCTCATATGGCTAAACTTGGCCTGGTGCTGGCAGGTTTTTGTTAGTACTGTCGGGAAGCGATGCTAGTTGGGATGAATTTATAAGGAGATTTTGTATAACATGTTCTGAATCGATTTGCACTGAGCATTTCCCAAAAATCATGAGCTGTCACTGTAGCCGAGGACATACTGCTACCCCAAGAGCCTGAGATCCACATTATTACATCATAGTTCATATCTGCAGCCAGCTAGAGACACAATCTGGTGTCTGGTATTTAATTGCCAGCTAGCATTCAGGGTCCGCTGGAAGGAATGTACCTTCTTTGGAGGAGTCCACCCCTCCTTCTTTGGCATAAACACAGCATCCAAATCATTGGATTCCAAGAGCTTCTTAGTTGGCTTCCTCTGACGCTTCCTCTTCAAGTTCCCTGCAATAAAGTTCTAGTTAGGAAAAATACAGTTTCTTTAACTGGATTCAGACTAACAAAATCCATTATCAGATACCAACTGACATTTAAAACCTCATCTGCCTGCTACCCCTTGTGACTCAGACTTGAGGCTCTCTGAGGCAGTGACTATTAGGTATTTTACATGTGTGGAGCACCCAGCGTTACACACCTCAACCTGGCTGTGCTCTTTAGGTTTTACCACAATATTGATGTTTAAACAACATCATCAAACTCACAGAAAAATTGGAGCTGTCAGGTCAGACAGCACACGCCAGCAACGCAACTTAGAGAGAGCCAGGCAATCAACAGCTACATCATTCAACAGCCCACTGACCACCCCTCACCAGTCCCCTTCTCCACCTCGGCGAGTTCCCTTCCACCACCCACGTATCTCCACCTCCATCCGGAACACCAGCTGTCTGTACCGTTATGTGTTCACATATTACCATCAGGTTGGTATGGCTTCAAAAATTACATTTTATGTACTTCTATATTTGATTCTGTATTGGTGCATTTAGGTGAGTGAGGGTCCAGTTGCTGGTATAAGTGTTTGGGACAGTTTCTTCAGACCATAGCTACAGTGCTTCTGGTCTTGCAATCACGGGGACAGATCAAGTCTAACTCAAGCACCTGCTTCGTACAGATGCAGCAACTACACTATGATCCTGTTTATCCAAAATGTTTTGGGGACATCAAAAAACTTTCAGACTAACAGGAATATAACTGTTGCAAGCAGCATCCATGCAGAGATAAACATGATCAGAAAAAACAGTTACCGTCTCATAACTGTTGTTCTTCGAGAGGTGTTGTTCATGTCCATTCCAATCAGGTGTGTGCGCGCTGCGTGCATGCCAGCCGGAAGATTTTTCCCCTAGCAGCATCCATCGGGTCGGCCTGGGCACCCCCTGGAGTCGCACCTTCATGGTGTCCAATATAGAGCTCTGCCAACCCACCGCCCCCTCAGTTCCTTCTTGCCGGCTGCTCCGACAGAGGGGTAGGAGGGCGGGTATTGGAATGGACATGAACACCACATCTCGAAGAACAGTTACGAGAAGGTGAGTAACCGTTTTTTCTTCTTCGAGTGCTTGTTCATGTCAATTCCAATCAAGTGACTCACAAGCCTAAGTTCAGGAGGTGGGGTCGGAGTCTTCAACTGACTGGAGCACGGCTCATCTCTGGCCTGCTGGGTGATCGCATAGTGCGTGGCGAAAGGGTGTATGGAGGACCACGTCACTGCTCTGCAGATTTCCTGGGTGGGGACCTGTGCCAGGAATGCTGCTAAGGAGGCCTGAGCCCTGGTGGAGTGCACGGTGATCGAAGGAGCAGGCACCTTTGCCAAGTCGTAGCACTCCCAAATGCAGGACGTGATCCATGACGAGATACGCTGAGAGGAGACAGGACGACTTGTCATTCTGTCCGCCACCGCCACGAATAACTGGACGGACCTTCAGAACGGCTTCGTTCTCTCCATGTAGGAGGCTAGTGCTCTGTGGACATACGAGTGAAGCCTCTGCTCCCTGGCGCTGGAGTGCGGCTTAGGGTCGAATACAAGGAGGAAGATGTCCTGGTTGAGGTGAAACTGGGAGACAACCTTTGGGAGAAAAGCCGGGTGAGAACTGAGCTGAACCTTGTCCTTATGGAACACAGTGTAAGGGGGCTCTGATGTTAGGGCCTAGCTCAGACACCTCCTGGCTAAGGTTATCGCTACCAGAAACGCCACCTTGTATGAGAGAGAGAGCATGAAGCACGCCACCAAGGGCTCGAATGGCGATCCCATAAGCCTGGAAAGGACCAGATTGAGGTTCCAAGCCGGGATAGGCTGTCGGACCTGTGGGTATAGCCTGTCGAGACCTTTACGGAAACAGCTGACCAATGGGTTGGCAAAGACCGAGCAGCCCTCTGCACCTGGGTGGAAGGTGGAGATGGAGGCCAAGTGAACCCTTACTGACGACACTGACAGCCCTTGCTGCTTGAGAGGGAGAAGATAGTCCAGTGCAAGTGGCACTGAGGTGAGCGTTGGGGACGGGAGGTGCTGCTCTGACCAGATTGAAAATCTCTTCCACTTGGCAAGGTAGGTGGCTCTCGTGGAGGGTTTCCTGCTGCCAAGGAGAACTTGTCTGACTTGATCAGGGCAGGAGAGCTCCCCTGCGTTCAGCCATGGAGCTTCCACGCGGTGAAGTGGAGCGACTTGAGGTTCGGATGTTGGAGGCGGCCATGATCCTGCATTATTAGGTCCGGGAAGAGTGGCAGGGTGACCGGGGTTTCCACGGACATGTCCAGGAGTGATGTGTACCAGTGCTGGCGGGGCCACGCTGGAGCTATCAATATCACCAGAGCTCGGTCCCTGCGAATCTGGAGGAGCACCTTGTGAACAAGAGGGACGGGCGGGAACGTGTATAGGAGACGGCCTCCCAATGGGAAGAGGAACACATCTGCGATGGAGCCTGGGCTGTGACTCAGGAAGAAGCAGAATCGCTGACACCTCCTGCTGCGTCGCGTGGCGAACAGATCTATTTGGGGAAAGCCCCACTGATGGAAGATTGAGTTAACGACATCCGGGCGAAGGGACCACTCGTGGCCGTGGAACAACCTGCTGAGGCTGTCCGCCAGCTCATTCTGTATTCCAGGGAGGTACAATGATTGCAGGTGTATTGAGCGCTCTACACAGAAGTCCCACAGCATGAGGGCTTCCTGGCACAGGAGAGAGGAGTGTGCACCCCTGTTTGTTGATATAAAACATTGACATGGTGTTGTCTGTTCTGACTGATATACATCTCCCTGCTAGGTGGGCTCTGAAAGTCTGGCATGCCAGGCACGCCGCTCTCAGCTCCCTGACATTGATGTATAGAGCGAGAGCCGCCTGAGACCAGAGGCCTTGTGTCCTGAGCTCTCCCAGATGTGCCCCCAAGCCCAAAGTCTGACATGTCTGTCACTAGCAAGAGGGATGGCTAGGGGCTGGTGAAGGGGACCCCCCTGCACATACTACCTGCGGGTCGAGCCACCACAGGAGGGAGTCTAGTACCGGGCAAGGCAGGGTTACAATCCTGTCCAAACTGTCCTGGGCTGGCCGATACATTGACGCTAGCCATGACTGAAGAGGTCGAAGTCGAGTCTGGCATGCTGTACTACGTAGCTACACGCAGCCCTGTGTCCTAGAAGTTTCGGGCAATTATTTGCTGTGGTGATGGGGAACTGCCTGAGACCTCGAATGATGTCGCTGAGGACTCAAAATCTCACTTCCGGAAGGAACGCCCTGGCCTGTGTTGAGTCCAGCACCGCCCCTACAAACCCTATCCTCTGAACCAGGGACAGCTTTGATTTTCTCTTGTTCAGTAGGGGGCCCAGTTTGTCGAATGTCATTCTTATGAAGGCGACTTGCCTCTCTACCTGAGCCCTGGAGTGGCCCTTGATCAGCCAGTCATCGAGGTACCCGTCGCCTGCGCGCACTTGGTGAATACTCGGGGTGCCGCTGACAGGCCAAACGGGAGGACTGTGAACTGGTAATGGGTGGTGTTCACCACAAACCTGAGGTATTTTCTGTGGGACGGAGTTATCGCTATGTGAAAGTACGCGTCCTTCAAGTCAAGGGCGGCATACCAGTCTCCTTGATCCAGTGAGGAGATGATGGAGGCCAAAGAGACCATGTGGAATTTGAGTTTCTTCACAAACTTGTTGAGTTCTCGCAGATCTAGGACGGGCCTGAGCCCTCCTTTGGCTTTCGGTATTAGGAAGTACCAGGAATAGAAGCCCTCGCCCTTCTGCTCCTAAGGAACCTCTTCCACTGCCCCTAGCGAAAGGAGCGAGTGCATCTCCTGTGTAAGGAGTTGCTCATGAGAGGGCTCCCTGAAGAGGGACAGGGAAGGGGGGTGGAAGGGCAAGAGGGCATAGAATTGGATGGAGTATCCCCTCTCTACCGTGCAGAGCACCCAGCGGTCCGAGGACCATGCACGGTAGAAAGGAGATAGTCGGGACAAGAAGGTAAGGTGGGGTAGATCCAGTTCTCGATCTGGTAAGTCGTCCTCATGCGCGCCTTCAAAAGGCCTGTTTCTGGCCTGCAGAAGACTTGGTCTGGCCAGAGCTCTGGCCTGAGGATGGGTGCGGCCTCTTCCCGCCTCTCCTATTCCTCCTCCAGGAACTGTCCTGTCCGTTTTGCTGGTAAAACCGCGGACGTTGCGGCCTGAAATGCCTGCATGGTGTCGCCAAGATCTAGACCTCCTGCTGCTGGACCTATCCCAACGATAGGACTCTGAAAAAGATGACCACAGAGGAGTGGTACTGGCTGGTGCCGAAGAGCGGTGCCAAACCTCTGGGAACTGATGCCGTTTTCTGCCCTGTGGGTGGTCGGCGCTGGGGAGTGGCGTGCTGGAGATGGGGAGCAGCATGACATCATCGCCGGCTTGCCCCTAGAGGGATAGGCAGCCTGGCTGACACTGGTGCCTCGTCCTTCCTTGGGGAAGGCGGAGCCGTCAGGCAAACAAGGTCCTGCGCTGCCTTAAAAAAGTCTCCGGAGTGGAGGGGAGTTGAATGTCCCGTCCTTGACAATCCGGAGAACGGTAATAGGCCGGACTTGACTGGACTCCTTGCGGGGCAGGAGTTGACGAGCCCCTGGGAGCTGCCGGGCCCAAAGTAGGCTGGATGGGCTGAAGCCCCCCTGCCGTTGGCTCCTTAGGCTTAGGAGGGGGAGAGCGCCCTCTCTCCTGCCTCTTTTTCTTCTGGGGCACCGGGGATACAGATCAGCACCTACCAGAAGTCTAATGTTCAGTGCTGTGTCGGTGCCGGGAGCCCTTAGTCTCCTTTCTAGGAGCCGACTCGCGCGCTGTCGGCACTGGTTACTGCACACGGAGGAGAGACACTGCTAAAGGCGCTTGCAGAAGCAGGAGCGAGGAAAGTTCCAGCTAGCCGTCACTGGCGATAAGAAGGAACTGAGGGGATGGCCGGTTGGCAGGGCCCTATATTGGGCACCATGAAGGTGCGACTCCAGGGAGCGCCCAGGCCGACCCTACGGATGCTGCTAGGGGGAAAATCTTCCGGCTGTAGTGCATGTGGCATGCACACACTTGATTGGAATGGACACGAAACAAGCACTCGACGAAGAAGAGGGAGTTCTGAAAACCCAGGTTTGGATAAACACGTAGTATGCGGAGAGCACATCACGTTATGGACAATGCTAGGAAACGTGAAGTGAGCAGCTGATTCATTTGGCTACCAAGTTTATAATTTATGCTTGCTCGCTTACAGCCACATTACTGAGTTTAACAAAACAGAAATCAGAGAGCAGTTCCTCATCTTTCCAACACAGCTCTGAGTCAGAATTCCTGCTGCTAGATACAAAGCAGACTCACGCGTTTCAGAAGGGAGGCATGCTGCATATCGCTTACCTGATTTCAGGAAACGTTCCTCTGCCTCCAGAGAACAAGCAGAAACTTCAGACACATCAGGGGAAGATAACATCAGCTCCGGCAAGTCTGAATGTCCATCTATGAGTAGGTCAGTGGGCTCAGAGGAACGGGATACTGGCTCTTCTAACAGCAAATGTTCTGCTTCAAGGACTGGAGGAGCATCTTTGGTTGAAGAGGAAGATGGAGTTGACACCAGAGGGTTCTGCTCCAGCTGCACATTCCGGAGATCACTTCCACGACTGCATCGTGCTGGAAGCCTTTCCTCTCCCTTGAACTCAGACCTCTCCCGGGAACTCACCTAGCAGCAGCAACAGATACAGATGGAAGTGGGTTTAACCTGCCCCTTGCTATGCACAGCGAGAACACAAACAACATACTGCGGGGATACAAACCAGAGCCCGAGAGCAAAACCACAGAATGGGAGTTAGCAGCACAACGCTCTCACCTACCCTTTGCAATTGCTCCTGGCCCTTCTTTGATTTTTTCTTAGGTGCAAATATCTGATCATATTCTTCTGCATATTCCAGAAGCCGTTTGCTCGGCTTTCTAAGGCGTTTCTTTTCTGAATATGCTATGAAAAAAGAAAACAGCTTCAGGATGAAGTTCCTGAGAAGAGCAAAAGGCTGGCATGAACTCCCCATCTAGCCTGTCCGTAGAGGTTGCTCCAGCACTGTTTTCCGGAAGCACCGTGAAGAAAGGGCAGTGTAATCCAGAGGAGAAAAGTCCTTCACTTGATTCTCTTGGACAAATCGTTATCTTTAAGGCCTGTCTGCACTGTGACATAAGCCTTGTGGCACAGCTGCAGCTGGCTGGGTCAGCTGACTGTCACGCTGGGCTATAAAAATGCAGTGTAGACATTCAGGCTTGGGCTGGAGCCTGGGACCCTGCCCCTCCCAGGGCCTCAGAGCCCTGAGTCTACACTGCAATTTTATACCCCACAGCCCAAGCCCGAGTCGGCTGATCCTGGCCAACTGTGGGTCTTTCACTGCAGTGTAGATTCTAGTTCCTAACTTATTAACCCTTTCTTGGCACAGTGGGTGAGATTTTCAAAAGTGCCCAAGAGAGCCAGGCACCCTGAACTCTCACTGGCAGTCAGAGAGAGCTCACCAGCAGATCCTACACACTGCACGTTCCTCAGGGCACAGACCTGCCTTCCATAGTTTGCAAAGCATTGTAGTATTACAGAAAAATAAATGATAAAAACGCTTCCATTCATAGATTCCGAAGCAAGAAGGAACCATTGTGGTCATCTAGTGTGACCTCCTGCATAGCCCAGGCCAGAGACCTGCCCCACAATAACTGCTAGAGCAGTACTGTTAGAACAACATCCAGCCTTGATTTAAAAATTGCCAGTGATGGAGAATCCATCACAACTCTCAGTAAATTGTTCGTGGTTAGTCACCCTTCCTGTTAAAAAAACATATGCCTTATTTCCCATCTGAATTTGTCTAGCTTCAATTTCCAGCCACTGGATCATGTTAGAGCTCTCTCTGCTAGACTGAAGAGCAAATTATTAAATATTTGTTCCTCATGTAGATACTTCTAGACCGTAATCACGTCACCCCTTAACCTTCTCTTTGTTAAACTGAACAGATTGAACTCTTTGAGTCTGTCACTCTGAGGCAGGTTTTCTAACCCTTTCATCATTCTTGTGGATCTACTCTGAACCCTCCCCAATTTATCAACATTCTTACTGAACTGTGGACACCAGAACTGGGCACAGGATTCCAGCAGTGGCCGCACCAGTGCCAAATACGGAGGTAAAAAAAACTAATCCTGAGGGAATTCTGCGCCAAAAAAATAAATATTCTGCACACAATATTTTAAAATCTGCGTATTTTATTTGTCAAAATAACACAATATAATCACACCATTTTCAATTATTTGCTGACAAGTATTTTGAAATAAATTACCAAAAGAATTGAAAATGGTGTGATTATATTGTTGTGTTTCTGTGTTATTTTGACAATTAAAATATGCAGAACTTAGCAAAATTTAATTTTTCAGTGCAGAATTCCCTCAAGAGTACCACGGTTGTGTGTGGCACAATCTGGATGCAGACAGCTCGGTGGGGGGGTCTGGGTGCAGGGGGGAATCTGGATGCACGGGGGCGCAGCACGGGGTTCTGGGTGCAGGGGGAATGGGACTCTGTAGAGGAGTCCAGGTGAAGGTGGTTAGAGCTCAGTTGGGGGGGGGGGAACTGGGGTTCAGGGTGCAGCTGGTTGGGACTCATTAGGATGGGGTTCTGGGTGTGGGAGGCACCTGATGCACGGGGTGAGGCTCGGCAGGGTGGAGGTTTGGGGGGCTCGGTGGTGGAGTTCTGGGTGCAGGGGGATCCTGATGCAGAGGGGGCTCAGTGGGGAGGGGTTCCGGGTGCAACAAGGGGTCACTGTACAGGGAGCTGCTCCACATCCACCCAACCCCTATGCATCCAGACACCCCCCCGCTGAGTCACACACACCCCTACCCCCCTCCACCCCCCCGTGCAGCCAGACACACACACATACATCCTGCGGTGCAGAGCTTCCTGCAGCTAGGGGAAGTTTCTGGGGCTTGATCTGACCCAGCCCTGGCTGCTCCATGCAGGGAAGGGAGAGGGGGAACTCAGTCCCAGGTTGGGGGGGGAGGGGAGAGAGAGGAGGAGGATGGAGACGAACGTTCCTGGGTGGCCAGGGAATCCCCAGACCCCTCGCCCCTGATTGATTTACCTCTCCCGCCCTGAGCTACCAGGGAGAGGTGAGTGAGTACTAGTGCAGCTTCTCTTTGCTTCCCCACAGAAACCATTTTATCTGCAAGGAAGCAAAGGGAATCTGCGGGGTGGGGGACAGGCATTTTTCTGCTGCGCTGCAGGGGCGCAGAATTTTCCCAGAAGTAAATAACCTCCCTATTTCTACTTGAGATTACCCCGTTTATGCATCCAAGGATCACTTTAGCCCTTTTGACCGCAGCATCTCACTGGGAGCTCATGCTCAGCTGATTATCCATCACGACCCCCAAACATTTTTCAGTCGCTGTCTCCCAAGATAGAGTCCCTTATTGTGTAAGTATGGCCTACAGTCTTGGTTCCTAGATCTATCATTTACATTTAAGCATATTAAAATGCATAGTTTGCTTGGCCCCAGTTCACAAAGAGATCCCTGTCGCTCTGTATCAGCAACCCGTACTCTATTATTTTCCACGCTGCAATTAGTGTGTCATCTGCAAACTTTATCAGTCAAGATTTTTGTTTCTTCCTGGTCATTGATAAAAATTATCAATAGCGTAGGGCCAAGAACCATTCCCTGCTGGACCCCTCTAGGAAGACACCCACTTGATGGAGAATTCCCCGTTTACTATTACATTTTGAGACCTATTAGTCAGTTTTTCATCAGTTTAATGTGTGTCATGTGCATTTTATGTCATTCTAATTTTTAATCAAAATGTTGTGATACCAACTCAAACGCCTTACAGAAGTCTATTACATCAACACTACCACCTTTATCAACAAAACCTGTAATCTTATCAAAAAAAGATAGATCCTGTCAAACTAACTTGCTATTTTCCATAAACCCATGTTGATCTGCATTAATTACACTTCCCCTGTTAAATTCTTTACTAATGAGTCCCATACCAGCTACTCCATTGTCTTGCAGGTATGTGTGTCAGGGTTCCAGGCCTATAACTACCCCAGTCATTCCATTTAGTAGTTTTAAATATTGGCATATTAGTTTTGTGGAACTTCTCCAGTGCTCCAAGCCTTACTGACCATCGACACTGATTGTCCAGCGAGTTCCTCAGCCAGCTCTTTTAAACTCTTAGCTAAACCTCTGACAAGACTCCTAATAGCCTGTGCTGTATTGCCGTGCAACACACCTCAACCTTGTAAGCAGCAATGAATAGCTTTCTACGCAATAGGCTATTGGAGCAGGACGCCACAACACTTACTTCCCCCTTTGCTCTTTGAGACACGCCACCACTGGTTTTTGAGCAATGCTGTTCTACTGACTTTCCATCTTTCCTCGTTGAATCATTAAACAACCTTCTCAGGAGATTCCCGTTAGTCACGGAACGTTTAAAATCTGATCACTTCAGTCTCTCCAGAGCTCAGAATCTTAGGAACAAGCCAAAAATATCTTCCTCCTTCATGAGCTTTTTGTGCACCTCCATGTGTGCGTAGGAGGGGCTATTCTATTTATTTTTTAACTGAGGCACTTCATAACAAAGTGGGAACAGTGGGAGGCCGGGCAGAATCTCGGTGCCTTATTGAGGCTTCATGCTTACATAAGTACAAAAAAAATCTACCTGCGCCACAAGTGAAGCGACAAACCCTGTTTGCTTACAACAGCTCTCTCCAGCAGGCAGCAACGCACCATGTAGGGTGCTGTCAGGGTGAGGTGCAGGCCCCGGTGCATAGCTGGCCTGGAAGCCAAGCACGTTCTATGCCACCACCACCACCCCGCACACAGCATGTAGCACTGCACTATCAAATGGTTATTTAATATTTTAGCTCACAGGATTGATCTGTACGAAGAGACTCAATTGAACAGTCAGACCACCTCATTCGCCAGCCAGATTACTTTCTTAAAAATACCAGCCATTAGCAACTTCCAATCGTCCTCCCTTTTTGCTCATTTGGTGTAGCAATTACACTGGTACCAGAAATATGTCAAATATTCCATTTGAATTGAGAGGGCAAATAATACTGTAGCTGAGAACTTCCGCAGCTCAGGATACAGCCTGTAATTATAGTTATGCGGGAGCGCTACTATAGTTAAGGTTGCATCATGACATCTGTTTAAAGGTGGACCATTCTAAGTCCTCTGAAATCAACGTGCTTAGTCAGATTTCTTTGAAATTAGGTGTGCCTCAGGAGAGCGCAGGGTAGGATTAGTGACCCAAATTTGGAGTCATTTGAGCCAAGGGTTCCAGAGATTTAAGCCCCAGCAATAAAACAGCCATTAAAAAAAAACCCTGTCTAAGTGGCATGTCTTTGCCTAGAGATCGAACTACTGATGTGATGCAGGTCAGAACGGTCTCAGCGGAGTATTACCCAAGGTAGTGCATGGCACCCCCTGAATCTCTGGGGACCTAACTTGTGAAGTGTATTTAAGAAAATGGACATTTTTACACAGTCCATAACAGACACATAACTAGAGGGTTTCTACTCCTGCCATTTTATATGCTTTAAAGCTCAACTCTTGTAAGTGCTCTAAAATCCAAATGATTAATTGAAGTGCTTTGAAATTTGGGGTGCTTCACAGGGGTTTAGCACAGCATTAGTGATCCAAATTTGAGGTCATTGACTGAGAGATTCCCAAGTTACAGCCTCTCCCCCCAAAATAGTTCCCTTCTGCTGCCTTATAGTGTTAAACTGAGCAGTACAAATGACTGCATGAATCACAGGCCTCCTTGAGATTGATGGCTATGAACTCACCCTTCCACAGACATATCTAGGGGTAAATCAACCAGAAGCCGGCTCCAAAGACAAAAACATTTTGAAGTGAGTGGCTGCAATTTGAGAGTTGTGGGTAGCAATTTCATTTTGGGGGAAATGTAATCACAATATTTGGGGGGGAAATTAGACACGTGTTTGCTTCCTGGGACAGGGAGGAGTAGTAGGGGGTGAAGAAGTGGGGGAGCGGGGGAGAGGGATTTTGGCCTGCAGCGAGGGGAGGGAGATTCTGGGGCAGGGGATAAATGGGGATGGAGGGTAAGGGAGGCAAAAGGGGTTGGGGGCTCAGGTGGGGGAGCCATGGCACCCCACAGCTCTGCCAATGCACCCTGGCTCCCTGCACCACCAGCTCTGCCAGTGCACTCTGTGACCCAAGAACCCCTGTGCCAACTGGCAAGGGGCACTAAGGGGATGCCGAGCGGTTACAGGAATCTCCTGAGTCTGACATGTGCACCCTAGTTCAAAGAACGTCGGGCGAGATCTCAAACGAAAGCCGGGGTCAATATTATGGCGAAATGGATGGATGGTTGTGTGAGGAGTTACATAAATATACTGAAAATACGTCCTTAAAGTCTGTGTCTAAGGAACGGTCCCAGCAAAGGGGAAAACCAGATTTTCGGTCAGACAGGACTTGGCGAACAGGAGCGCAAAGGGGAGGTTTGTGAGGGAGTTCTCCAGGTGAAGGAGGACCAACTACAGATAGGGGAAGGGGGGGTTGTCTGCTAATTTATTTGTCTATTTGTTTGCCATTTGCTTGCTCGCTTGACGATTATTGTGTGGGCTGTTTTGGGGGCAGTGAAGGAGTAAACAACACTTCCTTAGTCACTTTCTCCGCACCAGTCATGATTTTATAGGCTTCTATCACATCCCCTCCACCCCCATCATCTTTTCCAAGCTGAACAGTCCCAGTCTTTTTAATCTCTCAACATATAGAAGCTGCTCCACACCCCTGATAATTTTTGTTGCCCTTCTCTGTACCTTTCCCAATTCTAATATATATTTTTTGAGATGGGGTGCCCAGAATTGCATACAGTATGCAAGGTGTGGTGGGCACACCAGGGATTTATATAGTGATATTATGATATTTTCTGATCCCTTTCTTAACATTGTTAGCCTTTTTGACTGCTAGGAAGAGAAATCCTACTGAAGAAAATCATAGAATATCAGGGTTGGAAAGGACCTCAGGAGGTCATCTAGTCCAACCCCCTGCTCAAAGCAGGACCAATCCCCAACTAAATCATCCCAGCCAGGGCTTTGTCAAGCCGGGCCTTAAAAACCTCTAAGGAAGGAGATTCCATCACTTCCCTAGGTAACCCATTCCAGTGCTTCACAACCCTCCTAGTGAAATAGTTTTTCCTAATATCCAACCTAAACTTCCCCCACTGCAACTTGAGACCATTGTTCCTTGTTCTGTCATCTGCCACCACTGAGAACAGCCAAGCTCCATCCTCTTTGGAACCCCCTTTCACGTAGTTGAAAGCAGCTATTAAATCCTCCCTCATTCTTCTCTTCTGCAGACTAAACAATCCCAGTTCCCTGAGCCTCTCCTCATAAGTCATGTGCTCCAGCCCCCTAATAATTTTTGTTGCCCTCTGCTGGACTCTTTCCAATTTTTCCACATCCTTCTTGTAGTGTGGGGCCCAAAACTGGACACAGTACTCCAGATGAAGCCTCACCAATGCCGAATAGAGGGGAATGATCACGTCCCTCCATCTGCTGGCAATGCCCCTACTTATACAGCCCAAAATGCCATTAGCCTATTGGCAACAAGAGCACACTGTTGACTCATATCCAGCTTCTCGTCCACTGTGACCCCTAGGTCCTTTTCTGCAGAACTGCTACCCAGCCATTCGGTCCCTAGTCTGTAGCAGTGCATGGGATTCTTCCGTCCTAAGTGCAGGACTCTGCACTTGTCCTTATTGAACCTCATCAGGTTTCTTTTGAAAGAAGCATAAATTCTGGCAAGTCAAGTGTAAAAGTATAATTAGTCAGGCCAAAAAAGAATTTGAAGAGCAACTAGCAAAAGATAAACAGAAGAAAAAAAATGTAAGTCCATCCATCAGAAGTAGGAAGCCTGCCGAACAATCAGTGGGGCCACGGGACAACTGAGGAGCTCAAGGAGCACTAGAGGAGACAAGGCCATTGTAGATAAGCTAAATTAATTATTTACATCGGTCTTCATGACTGAGGATGTGAGGGAGATTCCCAAACCGGAGCCATTCCTTTTAGGTGACAAATCTGAGGAACGATCCCAGATTGAGGCGTCAATAGAGGTGGTTTTGGAATAAATTGATAAATTTAATAGTAGTAAGT
This sequence comes from Emys orbicularis, assembly GCF_028017835.1. Taxonomy (NCBI): domain Eukaryota; kingdom Metazoa; phylum Chordata; order Testudines; family Emydidae; genus Emys; species Emys orbicularis. Next base: position 113,175,754 of record NC_088690.1, on the reverse strand, counting down.
CATCAGGACCGATGGTATCACCCAAGAGTTCCGAAGAAACTCAAATATGAAATTGCAGAACTACTAACTGTGGTATGTAACCTATAGCTTAAATCAGCCTCTGTACTAGATGACAGGAGGATAATTAATGTAACAGATTTTTTTAACAAGACTCCAGAGGTGATCCTGGCAATGACAGGCCGGTACACCTAACTTCAGTACTAGGCAAATTGGTTGAAATTATAGTAAAGAACAGAATTATCAGATACATGGATGAACATGACTCTTGGTGAAGAGTCAACAGGGCTTTATATAAAGGGAAATCATGCCTTGTCAATTCTTTGAGGGGGGATCAACAAACATGTGGACAAGAGTGATCCAGTTGAACTAGTGTATTTAGATTTTCAGAAAGCCTTTGACAAGGTCCCTCACCAAAGGCAATTAAGCAAATTAAGCAGTCTCATAGACATTAAAGACGGAAGGGAACATCATGATCATCTAGTCTGACTTCCTGCACATTGCACACCACAGAATCTCAGCCACCCAGTCCTGTAATAGACCCATAACCTCCGGCTGAGTTACTGAAGTCCTCAACTCATGATTTAAAGACTTCAAGTTACAGAGAATCCACCATTTACACTATTTCAAAGCTGCAAGTGATCCGTGGCCCATGCTGCAGAGGAAGGTGAAAACCCCCCAGGGTCTCTGCCAATCTGACCTGGGGGGAAATTCCTTCCCGACTCCAAATATGGCAACCAGTTAGACCCGGAGCATGTGAGCAAGACCCACCAGCCAGACACCTGGGAAAGAATTCTCTGTAATAACTCAAAGCCCTCCCCATCTAGTGTCCCATCACCAACTATTGGAGATATTTGCTGCTAGCAGTCGCAGGTAGGCCACATGCCACTGTAGGCAGTCTCATCACACCATCCCCTTCATAAACTTATCAAAGTCAGTCTGGAAGCCAGTTAGGTTTTTTTCTCCACTGCTCCTCTTGGGAGGCTGTTCCAGAACTTCACTCCTCTGATGGTTAGAAACCTTCACCTAATTTCAAGCCTAAACTTGTTGATGACCAGTTTATATCCATTTGTTCTTGTGTCCACATTGGTGCTTACTTTAAATAACTCCTCACCCTCCCTGGTATTTATCCCTCTGATGTATTTACAGACAGCAATCATACCTCCCCCCAGCCTTCATTCGGTTAGGCTAAACAAGCCAAGCTCTCTGAGTCTCCTCTCAGAAGGCAGGTTTTCCATTCCTCACACCATCCTAGTAGCCCTTCTCTGCACCTGTTCCCGTTTGCATTCATCTTTCTTATGAGGTCTCACCAGTGCCTTGCATAATGGTACTAACACTTCCCTGTCTCTACTTTAAATACCTCGCCTGATGCATCCTAGGACTTCAATTTGCCTTTTTCATGGCCGTATCACATTGGCAGCTCATAGTCTTCCTGTGATCAGCCAATACACCCAGATCTTTCTCCTCCTCTGTCGCTTCCAGCTGATACGCCCCCATCTTATAGCAAAAATTCTTGTTGTTAGTCCCTAAGTACATGGCCTTTCACTTTGCACTATTAAATATCATCCCCATTTCTATTATTCCAGTTTTCAAGGTCGTCCAGATCTTCTTGTATGGTATTCCGGTCCTCCTCCGTACTGGCAATACCTCCCAACTGGCTGTCATCCTCCATTTTATTAGCACACTCCCACTTTTTGTGCCAACATCATTAATGAAAATATTAAATAAGATTGGTCCCAAGACTGATCCCTGAGGAGCTCCTCTAGTAACCTCCCTCCAGCCTGACAGTTCACCTCTCCGTATGCCCATTATAGTCTCCCCTTTAACCAGTTCCTTATCCACCTTTCAATTCTCACATTAATCCCCATTTTCTCCAATTTAACTAATAATTTCCCATGTGGAACTGATCAAATGCCTTACTGAAATCCAGGTAGTTTAAATCTACTGCATTTCCTTGACCTAAAAAAAATCAGTTGTCTTCTCAAAGAAAGATCAGATTGGTCTGGCATAATCTACCTTTTGTAAAACCATGTTGTATTTTATCCCAGTTACTGTTTACCGCTATGTCCTTAACTATTTTCTCTTTCACTTGAGGTCAAACTAACAGGCCTGTAGTTTCCCGGATCACTTTTCTTCCCTTTCTTAAAAATAGGAACTATATTAGCAATTTTCCAGTCATGGCGTACGACCCCAACGTTTACAGATTCATGAAAAATCCTTGCTATTGGGCTTGCAATTTCCATGTGCCAGTTCCTTTCATATTCTTGGATGGAGATTATCTAGGCCCCCCCATTTGGTCCCATTAAGCTGTTTGAGTTTGATTTCCACCTCGAATTTGGTAATTTCTATTTCCACATCCTCATTTCCATTTAGCCACCCTGACACTACCCCAAGCCCCTTAGTAACCTTACTAAAACCTGTCTAAAACGGATGGACCCCTTCTGGCATAGCAAGGAGTCCAACAAATTGTCAGCCCTCACCAGGGTCTTCAGCCCCATCCCTGGGCCCTTTAAATCCTGCCCTTCACTCAGGCTTCTAAGCAAGCCTTGTCCCCTCCTTGGTGCCTAGGCCACTTTCCCAGTGGCCAATGGGGGAGATCTGGGCTCTCCCACTACTCTGGGTCCCAACCCAGGGACCCTACACACAACAGCCACATACAACTGCCTTCAGTTTGGTGCTGTTATTCCCTGGGATTTCTCCCACATAGCGCCTCTCTCTTCACCCTGGCCTCGGGACGGAAGTTCTCAAATCATCTTTGTCCTCGCGGAATGCAAGTACCAATAGAATCCGTCTTCTGGTTCTCTTCTTGAGCTCCTGTGACCAGCACCTTTTATCTCTGATTGGCTGCTTCCATGCAGCCTCTCTAGGCAGCCCTGGAGGACCCACTTTCACCACTCCTTTCCTGGGGCTGGGTGTGGTAGGACCATGGGAACTTCAGCAGGGGGCCTCAAAGGCCCAGGTTCACTCTAACACAGTCCCCTAAGGGCCAGTCAGAAGCAGAGGGGCAGGAGGGCAAGTAGTGGCGCACCAACCGGGACACACATCTGGAAGAACCACAGTTACTGCACAAAGTGAATAACCTCCTCCTCTTCTTCGAGTAGGAGGTGCTCCACTTCAGGTGGCTTCCAAGCAGTTACCCCGGATGGATGAGGGAGCTTCGAAACAGAGACCAGAACTGCAGATATATTGCAAAGCCAAGTGCCGCATCAGATCTGAGGGCATGGATCAGGGCCTAATGTGTCTGAAACATATGTACTGAAGCCCATGTAGCAGCCCTATATATTTCAGATACCTGTACGTTCTTCTGTAGTGCCAGAGATGTTGCCTACAATCTGGTCGAATGTGCTATCACCATTTGGTGAATGACATTATGATGCTGGCAAGCCAGGTGCCAGCTCAGGCCAGAACCCCAGGCCAATTCACTTGTGTGTTAGAACAGATCAAAGTGTGTGTTCAAATGTTTAAACTTCATGAAAACTTGTGGAATGTTACTTGTATTTCACTTATCTGTTCCTGTTGTAATGCAACAGCAAACATTTACATGGTGTATACCCTGTAACTAAATAACCCATCAAAGATACCTTGTGAAATGCTAATGAAGGACCTAAGGACTTTAACAGAAAATGCTAATTTCAAAGCAAGTGGCCGTTATGTATAGTGGCTGGGGTCAAAAGACTAAGGGCACATTTTCACTGGCAACGTTAAACCATAGCTCTGCCAGTCCACCCCTAATCCCTGCACCTTCAGCTCTGGCAATGCACCCCAATCATCCTGCACCCCCACCCTCCTACATCCCCCACTCTGCCAGTGGACCCCAACCTGCCTGCACTCCACAGCTCTGCCAGTGCCTCCAACCCTGTACCTGAACCCCTCTGAAATCCACAGCTTTGCTAATGCACCCAAACCCCCCATGCCCTCAAAATCTTTGGGGGAAAATTAGCCATATGAACGCTCTCTGGGAGGGGAGTGGTACTCGGGGCAGATGAGTGGGGAATAGTGGGAGAGGGATTTGGGTCTGCATCAAGAGGAGGAGAGAAGGGGAGATGGGTGGTGAGAAGGGGAGGGAGGTTGGGCAGTGGGAAACGGGCCTCAGGGAAGAGCAGGGGCAGGGGCACCTTCAGCCCCACATCTCCCTCTCCCTATGTTTGCCTAAATCTGTCAGTCTCTTGCCCCTGTATGGGGGTCTGAGCCCCTCTCGCTGCCCTCCCATGTGTGTGCCAGGATCTGGGGGGCCCAGGCTGGGCCCTTCTACAGGGAGTTGGATCCTCCCCGTCCTACACTCTTCATGTGAGCTGGATTCTGGGGGTGCTGGCCCTTCTGGGAGGGTCTGAGGCCCCCTCGGTGCTCCCCATGTGAACCAGGGTCTGGGGATGTCCTGTCCCTCTGGGTGGGGAGCTGAGAACAGGCAAACTTCATGCATATCACAGACTCGACACTGCTCAAATAGGGGGATGGGAGCCCGCACTGAGGCAATGTCTACACTAGCACTTTCGTCAGTAAAATTTTGTCAGTCGGGGGGACGGAGACACACACACACACACTCCTGACATAAGTTTCACCAACAAAAGTGCCGGTGTGGACAGCACTGTCAGCGGGAGACGCTCTCCCACCGACATAGCTAGCACCGCTCATTGGGGGTGGTTTAATGGTGCTGACAGGAGAGCTCTCTCCTGCCGGCTTAGAGCGGCTACACGGGACAGAGAGCTGCAGCCCTAGAGCTGTGCCACTGTAAGGTCTGTGCTGTAGACATAGCCTGAGACAAAGGGAGCCATTCACATGTCTCAGAGCTGTCTCCAGGCTGTCCCGTTCCCCGGGGGGGGGGGGGGGGGGGGTTGGGGTTCTCATTCAACTGAGACCATCCCATTGAGATGAAGGGGCCACTTCACACCTCACAGAGCCTCCTGTTCTGCAGATGGGGCTGTAGAGGTCAATGCTTCTAAGTGCTCTAAAATCCGCATGCTTGCACGGATTTTCTTGAAATTCACTTTCCCTTGAGTGAACCACATTTGGATCCATTTAAGCCAGGGGTTACAGAGACACAAGCCCAGAAAAAGACAGTCGTTTTTCAAAAAGTTTCTAGGTGGGTTTTTTTGTGTGTGGAGCTAGAGATCAAACTGTTGCTGTGGTGCCAGGTCAAAATGGTCTCAGTCGGTCAACGTTTACCCCAGGCAGTGCCTGGCACCTACTACGTCTTTGGGGGTCCCAAAAGACTGGCATTTAAGAACATGTTCTCTTCGCATGCACAGAGGTGCGGCCCAGAAGGATTACAATAAAGAAAAAAGCATGAGGGTTTCTACGTAGCCACTTTGTTCTAGCCTGTGTAGCTTGAGGGAGATGCCATTGCCCCATGGACAGCCTGTGGAAAGGCGGGGGGAGAGGAGGGGGAAAGAGATGGAAAGAAACCAATTAAGCCTGTCAGGTTAGTTTAAAGTACAGGCTACCAGCAGCAAATTAAGTAAACTGAGAGAAAGAAGAAGGAAAAGAAGAAAAGGATATAGTTAGCTTTGAACTAAGAGTAGGCTTTCCGGGTTGAAACAGTTGGGAACCCTTCCCCTCAGGTTCTCATCCTGGCTTTGGGAGAAGAGTGGGGGTTGTTACCTGCTTCTGCAAACCCGGCCATTTTTTACTTTGGAACTTTTTTTTTTTTCCCCTCCACTTTTCCAGGACCAAGTCCCAGCTCCTGTCTCTAAAGGTGGTCTGTTAACTCTGCTTCTGATTTTAAACCCTGTTGTGCCAAGTTATTTTTAACCACCCCCTAACTACTTTACAACCCTTCAGCATCCCTTGCTGAAACAGCACCAAACTTGAAAGATTACTGGCAGCTTCCCATAATGCTGCCCTTACTTCAAACCTCTCACAAGCAGACTGAAGTGCCTCCTTTCCCTGGAAGGCATTTAGTCCCAATGGGCAGGGACCTTCTTCCACTACCCATATACCAAAGGAGGGTGGGCTCCTCAGCCACCCCCCATCCCTCTGGGTCCCCTAACACTTCCTCCATTTCCTTTTTAATCTCATCCCAGGCTGACCCCTGCACCTGGTATGGGCCCTGGTTCTTCCTTATCCATGTATTCAAAAAATCCTTTACCCTGGCTTGCCAGAACCCGCAACTACCATCACGAGAGTTCGCTATACCCCCTCCAAGCAGCTGCGCAGACTGTTGGGGAGGGGGACTTACAGGCTGCCACTCACCTATCCGATGCGATGCATCCGAGTCAACGGCACCAAGATGTTAGGGGACTTATTCCTTTATCCTCTCACTTCCCTGGTCCTTCTCGCATGAACAGAGAGCAACAATACCCGAAGTCCAAAGGCGCAAACAATTTAATGTTTATTGGGGTAAACTTCCAGCAAGCATAATTCCAGTTTCCTTCCTTAGTGTCCCCCTTTCCAGCTCTAACACCACAGAGCCTTGCCTGTGTCCCTGTTCCCATTCCCCCCTTTAGCAAAACATAATTCCAATTCCCCCACCCCCATTCCCCGTTCCCATTCCCCCCTTACTTCCTAATTAACTGCAGACTATATAGTAAAACTTGAGTTCTGCTTAGCTATACCTTAACCAATCATTTTACTAAAATTTAACTAACCAATCCTAACATACTGTAACATGGTTATTTAACCAATTATATCCCACCACCTTAATTGGTTTACACCCAACAAAATTAATTATACAGCAAACAAAAACAATCACAGAACCACACAAAAATTATACAAACAATAAAAAAGTAAAAACTACAGTAATAAAACAATACAAAAATAAAAATTTTACATCCCAGCTATTAATAAGTAAGTTCTTGCCAAACAAAATGCTATCAAACTAAGTTTCCTTTTACATCTTCTAGGCTCTTCCCTTTCTCTAAAGGTAATAAAAATATCAGAACAAAATTGTATTCCTAACAGCCCAATAGCCTTTAATATTTTCCCCTTTTTCCCTTTAACAGTGTGGGAAGGAATCCCGTGGGGGAGTGTGACTGGGCTGTAAAAGGAGGGGAAGAGCTTGTACATTTCAGCAATTGTGTGGTTGTCAGAGAAAAGGGGTGTGTGTGAACGGGGCGTACTGCAGCACCGCTGGAAAAGGGCAGAGCTAAGGTTGCCTGGGTTGTTCAGGGAAGTGGTGTTACTATGCTGACAGAAGAACACCTGTTGGCATACGCTGCATCTACACTAGGGCTCTGCTGGCACGACTGTATCAGTAAAGCCTGTGAAGCGTAGAGAAGGCCTTACACTGGCTGCTGCAGACAAGGATTAGCGGTACTCTCTCAAAGCGCTGCTACTATGAGGAAAACTAGTCTCGTTCATAAGCCACCAACCATTCTTTGCCAACCCCCTGCGTGGTTATGGACTGGGGAAAGGTCACAGCACATACCATTCTCTCAGCCTTCCTAACAGCCAACCTTTGTCCGATACCATGGAAGGCAGAATAGCTTCCATGTGCGTATTCTTCACAACATGACACGTTTACTCAGCACCACCACTACACGGGTGATCTCACAGCATTCTCTGTGCTCCACTATAGACAACGAATCTTCGGCCCCTTGGTCTGAGAGAGGCAGAACCCATGTCTTTCAGGGCATGCTGCAAAGCCTATGCATTTCCCCAGGGGTGAGGTTACAGGCGGGTAGGTGAGCGGTGGGGAAAGGCTAGGCTGGGGTTAGGCTTCACTGTGGACATCGCTCTAATTTGTAACTTATCATCAACACACCTGTCCCTGCAGCTAGAGTTCTCCTACCCAACGCAGCTCTCAGCCAATGTCCATGGAGGCCTCCCCTGCTCGCCCTCCTTTCTGCCTCCCTTGCTCATGAACACCTCCATGCGCTATCTGTAAGGCTACGATTTAGTCAAGGGTATTTTTAGTAAAAGTCATGGGCCGGTCACGGGCAATAAACAAAAATTCACAGCCCCGTGACCTGTCCATGACTTATACTATAAATACCCCTGACTAAACCGGGGGTGGGGGGGGATGTCAGTGGCACCAGCTGCCGGGGGCCACTGGAACATCGGCTGCTCCAGCCACCTTGGGGACCACCAGCAGCGGCTGCTCCAGCCGCCCCGGAGCCGCTGCTCGGCGGTACTGGTGCCAGCTGCCCAGAGCAGAGACTGGTGTGGCTGGCCCTGGGGCCGCCCAAGCGGCTAGCTGCAGAGCTGCTCCAGCAATGGCAGGCCCCGGGGACAGCTACTTGGGCAGCCCTGGAGTCAGCCACACTGGCCTCTGCAGAAGTCACAGAGGTCGTGGAAAATCACGGAATCCATGACCTCCGCACCCTCCATGACTGACACGAAGCCCTAGTTATCTGCAAGGGCCCTCCAGCCTCTTTGCCAAGCCCCCTCCCTCACTTTGTTCCAGTCCCTCCTACCATTTCACCTTAACAAAATGAGGGGTTCACGTTCACGTTATAAAAGGATCACCAAATCATCAGGACATGGATGCCCCTCAAGCAACCTCGAGACCTTCGCACTCACGTCTCTCCCTTTGCCGGTTTGTGACTGTTTCCTGTGTCATTGATAATTTACATGGCACCGCCTTGGGGTGGGGATTACACCTTTGTTTTTGTGAAACAGCAACACACTGCTGGGTGCTCAGAAACTATGCAACAACAAACAGAGGATTCAATGACTTACTTAAGATGTCACCATTTTGAGATGGGATCGTCACCTGGTCACCAGTGTATTATACACCTGTTCAGCCTATCTACAGATGCCCAGTGGGGCAGCAGCTGCCTGTCTGTTTTGTGCCGTGGCATGCACGGATGGGAATCAGGAAATAACGACTAATATAAAAAGGGCAAGTGGCAGAGTAAACCGACATGAACAGTAAACACACAGCAAAATTAGTGGAAAGTAAACTCAAATTCTAGAATTCTTGCGGTTATAATAATTGATGGTGGTTTTGTAACACTGGCTGCTGGATCAGACTTCTGCCCCACAACGCAGTTTGGTGGATCAGGTCGTTTCAAGGGCGGACAAAATAATTAAGATTTTATTTTCACTGCCACCAAATAACCTTTATTTGAAGGTGTTTTAATTTACAGTTGCTCCCTGGATGAAGACGACAGTTGTGTTGGACCCTATTTGCCCCCTCAGTCCCCTGGTTTATTACTACTCTTATTTCAAATAAAGCTGTCTGCACAAGGTGGGGGAGAAAACAGACCATTTTATTTAGAGTCTAACGCTAGAAATGGGCTAAATACACATATAGAAAAATAGAAAAGGAAAACTGAATCAGGCTTGAAACAGAAGGTACTGTAAAATCTTTACATACAGGAATTAAAAATCTAGTATTGTACTGAACTGTAAGTGATAAACACAGCAAAACCATAGGGGTTCCTCTGCCCTTGTCTCTGCATTAGCACTGGAGATGCTATCCCTTGTCAAAGTTGTAGTTATCCATTCCCAGGGAAGGGCCCCTGAGCCTTTGATCTAAGCATTCGGCCATCCACTCCACACACTAACCACATCAGAGTTCCCCATCCAGGCTACCGTAAAGCTCTGTTTTGCTCTGAAAAGTGACTATGTAAAATTGGCCTCGTGGAGGTTCCATGTTCATTGTGTCTCAAGGACTCTCTATTAAATTTGCTCAGATTAATGCTGCTTTCCTAATGGCCAAAACTGCAAGACTCCTAGATTCCAAGGCCAGAAGGCACAATTGTGTGGACCTCCAGTAGAACAGAGACCAGAGAACTTACGCAAAATAATTCCTAGAAAAAACATCCAGACTTGATTTTAAAGTGCTAGCGATGGAGAATCCACCATAACCCTTGGGAAATTGTTCCAATGGGGGATTACGCTCATAGTCAAAAATTTGCCCCTTATTTCCAGTCTGAATTTGTCTAGCTTCAGCTTCCAGCCATTGGATCATGTTATCCCTCTCTCTGCTAGACTGAAGAGCCCATTATTAAATTCCTGTTCCCTATGTAGATACTTCTAGACTGTAAACAACTCATCCCTTAACCTTCTCTTTGTTAAGATCAATAAATTGAGCTCCTTGAGTCTGTCACTATAAGGTATGTCTTCTAATTGTTTACTCATTCTTGTGGCTCTCCTCTGAACCCTCTCCAATTTATCAACATCCTTCTTGACACCCGTACTAGACACAGTAGTAAAACAGTGGTCTCACCAGTTCCAAATACGAAAATAAAATAACCTCTCTACTCCTATTCGAGATTCCCGTTTATGCATCCCAGGATCGCATTAGCCCTTTTGGCCACAGTGTCGCACTGGGAGCTCATGTTCAGCTATTTATCCACCATGGCCCCCAGATCCTTGTCAGTCACTGCTTCCCAGGAGAGAGTCTCTCATATGTAAGACTGATCTACGTTCTTTGTTCCTAGATACACATTTCTAACCATATTAAAATGTCTATTGTTTGCCTGCACCCAGCTTACCAAGCGATCTAGATCGCTCTGTATTAGTGACCTGTCCTCTTCATTATTTTCCACTCCCCCAATTTGTGTGTCATCTGCAAACTTTATTGGTGATGATTTTGTTTTCTTCCAGGTCATTAATACAAATGTTAAATAGCGTAGGGACAAAAACTGATCCTTGCAGGATGCCGCTAGAAACACACCCATTCACTGATAATTCCCCATTTACAATTACATTTTGAGACCTATCAGTTAGCCAGCTTTTAAGCCAATTGGCACCTCTGCAAATTAAGCATTGACAGACAATAAAGAACCCCTACTGAGCAGAGCTGTACGTTCATTTTATATTTTTCTAGTTCTTTAATCAAAATGTCATATGGTACCAAATCCAATGCCTTACAGCTCACTCTGGGATCTGAAAGCCAAGCTGGGTTCTTTCTGGTTCATGCATCACCAATGGAAATCTGAGTCTGCAGACAAAACTCTACCTCAGCTACACCTGAGCAACTCCACGAAATTTCCTCAGTGTTGTCAAACTTTTCAGAACTATTGAATGATGGGAGCCCCTGCAGACCTCATGAGCTCCTCTACATTCCATCCCTCTGCAGATACCTCCCTCCTGCTTCCCAGACCACCTCACCTGAGCTGAAGCGTCCGTCTACCCTCTCTTCCAGATCTAATTCAGCCCCCGCCTCCCACGTGGTTCTCTCCTTCCTGCTCCTCGCCTCACGGACAATATGAATGTCAACACAGCAACATCCATTCCAAAATAGCCTGTGGGTTAGGAACTCCACAAGCTTTTAATTAACCCCTTGTAATAGTTAATTAACTCCCACCCTAAAACACAGTTGGGGTATCAGTCCTTGTTGAGACCAACAGAACAAAGCAAATGTGGTCGCTAGGCTCAACTGTGTGAGAGAAAATGAGCCAAAAACAAACTGTTCAAAGAGCAGAACCTGTTTTCCTCCAGACTTTCTGGAACCGACCTACCCAGTGTAAGAGCAAGATGTAACCTTTCAGGGAGAGGGTGGAAGTGAAAACCGGCTTATAAGAGACACTCACTTCTCCCTTCACTATGGAGAAGCTAATCTCTCCCCACAATATATTTCAGCTTTTAGACCAATATGTCAAATAAATCATCATGTAATCAAACAACCTCCTCTCTACTCCACACTTTATTGGGAGATGTCTAAGAACACGACATCAGACACTGCGTGCAGCTAGCTGCCCTCAACGTTCCGTTTAGACCAGTCAATAACATGATGTTTTATATTTTTTAAGTACAGGATTACAGAATGCACACACGCATGGCCACACACACACACAGACACACACACACTCACTCTTAGGTGTAAATCGAACTCCTTACCTTGTGAAGAGAACTCAGACTGGGAAGCAAAACGGCAAAGTTCTGATTCTGAATGCATCACATCATTGTTTGGCTTATCACATACATTCAAACTTTTCACAACTAAGTCTAAGTGATTCTCCCAGTCCTGGTCTGTCAGGTCTCCCTCAAGCCCCGGGGAAAGGGTGGGAGGCCTGTGCTCCAGGCACTCCTTTCCCTTTAGTGAAAAGTCACTAGAATTCAGGCCCCCAAAGGCGCCCCTGGAGCTCTCTTCGTCCCTAGATCTATGGACGTGCCGACTGGTTCTAGCACTGCTTTGGTTAAAACGCTGCCATCGCTTCTTGGGTGCTACATGGTTTACATCATTAGACTCATCCCCCAGGGAGCTTTCGCTATTCACTTCTGAATCCAACTCTAGGCCCTCACCATTTTCAGCAGAAGTGCAACTCTCAGTATTTTTATCAGGTTCAGGCCTCTTCCTGATATGATCTAAATTGTCATCAGATGAACATGCAGAGTCTTCATCAGTGGAGTGCTCCATTAACTCAAGAGACTCTTTCCTTGCAGTTTCTTCTATTTCATTATAAACAAGACTAGGAACCAATCCCTGCCTATCCCTGCGTGGGAGGGATGCTTTCTCCGCTATATTACTGGAGACCTGATTTAGAGGCTTGCTCAGCCCTTCTAGATTTAAATCCTTTCTGACTGATGTTGCATTATCTACTAGCTTGGATGACTGCTTAGACTGTGAACAGTTGTGTCTTGAGATGCAGTTTGTGCCATTCGTACCAGAAAGAGCAGGATCTGTGGGCTCCCTTTTGTTAGTACTCCGCCCAGTTATCTTGGCTGTAGTGCTGCACGAAAAAGAGGATTCACTCGCACTGGGGTTCTGACATGTTGCTTCCAGAACGCAATCCCCATTTTTTTCTAATTTATAAGCAGGTCCTTTTGTACCCAAACCCTTCAAGCCACTTGCAGAATTACTTCCAGAGGAGCTGCTCATGCCAGCATTTCGATACGGGACCATATTCTGAGCTGACATCAGCTGCTGCTCTTTTGTCTTACTATCATGCATATCTTTCAACATCATTAGCAAGGTGCTGAATTTGTAGTCTGGCTCAATGGGCAAACGACTCTGCCCAGAGGCAGAAGAGAAGAGTAAGGGTGCTGTGGTCTTAGGTGCCCCATAGTCACTAGCTTCATCACCAAGGGACCTAAAGGACAGTTCCTTCAGCTCTGAGAGGACATGCTTCACCACGGCGGTCTCTATTTCAGCAGAATCCCTGGCTCTCTCATGCACATTATTTAATGGTTCCTGACTATCAACTTTCCCGCTCTTGGCAGGTGGACCAGTGAAACCTTTGGTGTCAGAAGAGCAGCAATTCACACCACATTCCTCTTCTAGCAGAGGGGGTTCTGTCCCAGCAGCACTCTCCTTGTGTTTGCTTCTTATACTTATGAGCCGGGGCACTTTGATGTTTTTCAGGTGTAGATTCAGTTGATTTGTAATCCCAGTGTGGGAGCTCTCCCGGCAAACATTCTGGGGTGTAGGGTGCTTATCTGCAAGGGAAAGATGGTCATTTCTCATAGCTGAAGTACACTCCAGAGCAATAACAGGCATCTCAGTGTCCGAGACTGCTCCTTGGAGCTCCCCATCCACAGATTCAGCATCACTCCTGCCACCTCTAGGGCCTGCTGGAGTTCTGTGATCTCTAGATGACCTTTTCCTAGCTCTTCTGTTGCTGTTTTGTGAGAGATACATGGAACATTTACTGTTTCCCCTCATCCCTGGAAAGAATTCCTTTTCTTCTTTATCTGCAGAGTCACTAATCTCCAGGGCACTGCAGGCTGCCTCAGAACTTTGGTCCCCTGTATCTAGATCACTAGTCCCATCATCTGAGAAGGAAGTCAGCGAATCGGACTCCGTTTGCTTTTTCTCAATAGAAGTGTCAGCTGTCGAATAGTGTACCTGTAATTTGGAACTGCAAAGAATGCCTACGGGGCTTTTCTCTTTCTCTGTAGAGCTGCTAGAAAGCAAATCCCCTTTCAGTGTGTCCCGTAGGGAGTCACCATGAGGAGCCGGATACTCCTGTTTCAAGGTTGTCTTTTCAAAACGTCTTTCTCCAAAAGAAGAGAGCAAGTAGTTTTCCACGGCACCATTGGAGGCTGTGAGGCTGTTTGCTATCCGGCAAAGTTCATGGGATGCGTGTTTATCCGGCAGGTCCCCAGCAACCCTGTTTCTAATGATGTTCTCTGGGGCCTTTCCTCCAATTTCTCTCCTAGATGCTTCCAGTCTGGTGCTGCTCTTTTTTACTCTAGTCCTTTTCCTGCTGTCTGAGCTCTTTTTCGCTTGTGATTTAGTGCACGACCTCCCCTTCTCCCTGGCTAAGTGTTTGGAGTCAAACGCCAATGATTTAAAACAGCCGTTCAGCTGCCTGTCCGGTTCCATTCCAGGGCCATTAGTGCAGGATTCCAACAGCACAGCCTCACTCTTCAGCTTGCTGGGATTCTGACTACACTTTTGATCCTCGGTCTCCTTGAGAAGGAATTCTTCCGCATGTCCAACACTGACTTCCCATTTCGCCACAAACCTCTGAGGAACCTGAATGTTTGAGAGAAAACAAAGAGCGGTTACCATCAAGTAAACATTTAGCAGAACCATAAAGTGAAACAACACGTAAGAGAGGACACTACCCTGCTCTAGTGTATGCAAAATGCAGCAGCAGTCTCCAGGACAGGAGTCCAGCACCTCATGGCTAACATGGCTCCTGGACAGCACATCCATGGAGCACAAATGCACAGGACTCCGATTGAACCCAACTGAAATCACCCAGGAACTCCCAGCTGCAGAACTGTTTGGATCACAATACTAGTAAATTAATGTCCTGCGTGCTTTCCTAGTGCTATTGAAGCTTCTCCAATAGCAGCCCTACAGTGTTCTCTAATGTGGCACCAACACTCTCAAGCCTGAATCATGTCCGACATCCTTCTTCCAGCAAAGGAGGGAGGGGTGCAATTCCCCCCCAACCTGTCACTACTGACAAAAGGGGTGCCTGACAGCACTGGCCTTCCTCAGGGACTGAATGCACTGGCCTCCCAGCATGCATCTAGTGCAGCAACCTGCACAGCAGCCAACAGGAAGGAGAATCTGACACGGGCCCCTGCATGGCAGGGCAGGGCAGAGCACCAACCACTGGGCCATCAGAGGGGCCTCAGCATGCATCTCTCTAAAACATGCCATAAAGAACGCGCTGGTTTGCTCTGTCCTGACCCTTCTTGCTTCCATTTATTTCACACTGCATCTCAACTTGTTCTCCCCACAGCATCCCCCTTCTCTGCCACCCCACGTACAAACCCGCCACTTCCACAGGGATGTGCCTAACCCTAACACACTCCGCTGTTCTTTCTGCTTAAAAGGCTCCCAGGATCCATATTGAGTTTTGTACCCTTAACACAAGAAAAGGTGCCCTGGGCATTGGATAGGCACATCCTGTAGGTGCCTGACTGAACACCAGTCGTTTTAAAGAAGCCTGGCTTTCAATCAGGGTTTGTTGCTCTTAGCTGAGCAACGACAAACTGTAGGTTTTCATTACTACTCCTGAACCAATATGAACCCCAGGTCACGGGAGCAGTCTGAATTCCCACCACTTTTCTTTTAAAGGGTGATCTACAGAATCTCAGCTGACTAAAGAATGGCAAGTAACCCAGTGGCACAAGGCAGCCAGATCCTTTGCAGCTTTGCGGGAGACCCTGGCGGGCAACCCCCTTGCTGATACAAACCCAGAATATCAAGTAGGCAATGTGTTGGGTTTACATAGGTGCAGCCATGCCAGCACTACACCCCAGCAATTCACAGAACTGGACTCAAGCCATGGACTTCCTGAGTCTTGGGCACAGAGCTAACAGACACAAAGCTGGGAACAAAGGGCGAGAACTGCAAAGGCTGAATGAAGAGGTGAGGAATATCCCCCACACAAAAGGAACCAGGAGAAAGGAAAGCGTAAGAGTAGTGAATCCTCTGGTGCTTTTTACTACAAATCACCCAATCACTTACACTGAGACAATTACATCTGTCCCACTAACAAAGCAGCCACTACTGTCAGCAGTTAAACCATCAGTATAAGATACAACTGCTTCCCTCTGGCTGCTCACTTGCAACCAGGGCCGGCTTTAGGAAGTGCGGGGCCCGATTCGAACAGTTTCAACAGGGCCCCGACAGGGATGACTAAAAAAAAAAAAAAAAACACGTAAAAAAAACCACGTGGGGCTTGTACTCACCGGGCCACGCTCCTAGTCTTTGGCGGCGGGTCCTTCACTCGCTCCAGGTCTTCGGCGGCACTGAAGGACCCGCCGCCAAAGTGCCGCCAAAGACCCGGAGCAAGTGAAGGACCCGCTGCCAAAGACCTGGAGCGCCGCCGGGTGAGTAAAAATTAAAAAGGTGCCTCTAGCCAGGGAAGGGATTCTCTGCCACTTGCCCCCCACTCTGGGCGGCCCTGCCACTGGGCGCGGGGCCCTCTTAGGTGCGGGGCCCGATTCGGGGGAATTGGTGGAATTGGCCTAAAGCCGGCCCTGCTTGCAACCATCCAGTGGCCTTCTGTATTCCTTCACTTTAATAATGCTGAACTGGTGAATTTCTTCAGTCATCTTTATAAGGTTGCAGGGCAGGAAGCTTGTATTATATTAAGTTGTACAAAGGCATGTCTGCTCCAGGGTTGTATCTTTGAAAAAAGGCTGCTTCACGAGCAGATATGTGCTAGACTATGCAACTCCCTCCCAAAGTATGATCGGCGAGGCACTTTCTAAGTCAAATCAGGAGGAACTCTAAATGCTTATATAACTTATTACAGAAGCAGGGTTCAAAACACGGTTATTGTATTTTATGTAGTGGTCTAATACAGAATGGAAGCATGGTCTGTCCCCGAGTCAGCCAGGAGAGGTCACTGGAGAGCAAAGCAAGTTACTTCCAAATGCACACTTTTAATGATCATAACTGATATTTCACATCAATAGAACTGTACTGTTGAATAAAACAGATAGATAGTGAGTATGTCAAACTGTGACAACTTCTCCACCTCTCCGAATACTCTCTATGGTAACTTACAAACTACAGACCATGCCCTTAAATAAGAGCAAGTCTGGAAACTCCTTGTGGCTTAAAAACCTCTGATCATCACAGGAATTCTGCAAATCCATTTACCCAGCTGTGCCCTCACAGTTATCACTCCACAAAAACATTTTTAGGGTGCGTTTCCAGACATATAAGAACAATTCGACTGTGCAAACGCAAGCTACTTTTTAATCTCAGAAAAGAGTGAGCAAAGCAAGCTATCAAGAACAGAAGCTTTACCTTGTGCTTGTAGCCTTTTTCTTTTTGCTTCCCTCTTCTCCGAAGGACAGGTAGCTCTTCAAACTGATATCTGCCTTCAAAAAGTACAATAGCTTTTCCTGCAACCCAGGCTTTCTCAGAAGGGTCTCCTAAGGCATCTACGTAGTACTCTCGATATGGTCTCCGATTGGAAACTATTTAAAGAAATTAAACAGGATTATTGTCTTGCTTAAAACAGCATACTAGTGTGGGAAAGAAAGCACAGAAAGTGACAGCAGGTTTATTAGTAGATTCTCCACACATTCTCCCAACATCTTCCTAAAATCCTAAACAAATGCCAGCTAGGAGAACGCCTAGTCAGAGGGTTGGTGGGCATGCCTTTGTCTTAGTTTTCCTTGCTTTTGGTTGATATTTTGCATCTTGGAGCAGAGTTTGCTGTTAAATAGTTGACATCAGGCTTCGGGGACTCTTCCTCACGGGAGCAAAGACTTGGAGTTTGGTGAAAACAAGCCAACCATCTCCCTCTGTGACAGGAAATGAATGTAAAGTGCAACCCTTAACGATCAAACTGTCTAGTCCTCTAGATCAGCGGTTCTCAAACTTTAGCAACCCAAGGACCGCCCATTTTGATTTTAAAATGTTCACGGACCCCCAAGCCCCCTGCTCAGCCCCAGGCCCCGCTAGGGTTCCCAACTTTCTAATTGCACAAATACCAAACATCCTTGCCCCGCCCCTTCCTCAAGGCTCCAGGCTGGGACCAAGGGGTTTGGAGCGCAGAAGCAGGCTCAGGGCTGGTGCAGGGGTTTGAGATGCGGGAGGGGGTGCTAGCTACAGCTGGGGGCACAGGCTCTGGGGTGGGGCCAGGGATGAAGGGTTTGGGTGCAAGAGGCAGCTCCAGGCTTGGGCCGAGAAGTTTGGAATGTGGGAGGGGGCTCAGGGCTGGGGTAGGAGATTGGGGTGTGGGGTCTGGGAGGGAGTTTGGGTGCGGGAGGGGGTTCCGACCTGGGGCAGGGGGTTGGGTGCGAGGTCTGGGAGGGGGTTGGAGTGCAGGAGGGGGTTCCGACCTGGGGTAGGGGTGCGGGGTATGGGAGGGAGTTTGGGTGCAGGAGGGGGTTCCGACCTGGGGTAGGGGGTTGGGTGCGGGGTCTGGGAGGGAGTTTGGGTGCAGGAGCGGGTTCCGACCTGGGGTAGGGGGTTGGGTGCGGGGTCTGGGAGGGGATTCCGACCTGAGGCAAGGGGCTGGGTGCAGGGTCTGGGAGGGAGTTTGGGTGCGGGAGGGGGTTCTGACCTGGGGTAGGGGGTTGGGGTGCGGGGTTCTGACCTGGGGTAGGGGGTTGGGGTGCGGGGTCTGGGAGGGAGTTTGGGTGCGGGAGGGGGTTCCGACCTGGGGCAGGGGGTTGGATGCGGGGTCTGGGAGGGGATTCTGACCTGGGGCAGGGGGTTGGGTGCGGGGTCTGGGAGGGAGTTTGGGTGCGGGAGGGGGTTCCGATCTGGGGCAGGGGGTTCAGGGTGCAGGCTTCGACCAGGCAGCGCTTATCGTAGGCGGCTCCCGGTCATTGGCGCAGCGGAGCTAAGGCAGGCTCCCTACCTGCGCCCTGGCTCCACGCTACTCCCAGAAGCGGCCACGTCCAGCCCTATGGCACATGGGCAGCCAGGGAGGTTCCACGTGCTGCCCTTGCACCCACAGGCACCGCCCCCGCAGCTCCCATTGGTCGCTGTTCCCCAACGTGCAGGAGGCGCTGGGAGGGAGGGGGAGGAGTTGAGGGAGGGAGGGGCAGGACTTGTTCAGTGGGGCCTGCAGACCCCCTGGAGTACCTTCGCGGGCCCCAGTTTGAGAAACCCTGCTCTAGATGGTTGTGAAAACTGCAGGCAGGTGGGATGGAGATACATAGAAACTAGATACTTCTGAGTCATTCACATATTACCTCCATCTCCCAAACCCCCCAAGAGATAAGCCCTTCTGTCTCTGTGCTGGAATTTGGGAGAGGAAGCTCTCAAACATCATCCTAGGCCAGGGGTGGGCAAACTATGGCCCAGGGGCCGCATCCAGCCCCGCTCCACGTGTGCCGTGGCGCTGCATGGCTCGTGGAAGCAGCAGCACGTCCCCCCTCCGCCTCCTACGTGTAGGGGCAGCCTGGGGGCTCCGCATGCTTCCCCCTCCCCAAGCGCCACCCCCCGCAGCTCCCATTGGCCAGCACTCCTGACCCCCTGCCCCAGCCCTGATCCCCCTCCCGCTCTCCGAACCCCTTGGTCCCACCCTCCTGCACCCCAGAGCCTGCACCCCCAGCAGAAGCCTTCACCCCAACCCCCTGCCCAGAGCCCCCTCCTGCACCCTGAACTCATTTCTGGTCCCATCTCAGAGCCTGTACCCCCAGCTGGAGCCCTCACCCCCTCCCACTCCCCAACCCCCAATTTCATGAGCATTCATGGCCCACCATACTATTTCCATACCCAGATGTGGCCCTTGGGCCAAAAAGTTTGCCCACCCCTGTCCTAGCCCTTAATTTCCAGCTTGTTCAGCAGATCATTGCCTGACACTGAACATCTATCCTGGACTCAGAACGTTGGTGGCAGCAGGTGTAGGAATCTAAGGAGCAGAATATAAAGGTGTTCCAGCTAGTCCTTACTCGGAGCACGCATGCAATATCTGAGACGCTGCGCAGTTATACTAGACACCTGCATGCTCTGGGGGCACTGGGAGCGCAAGGCAAAGGCAGGACTCTATTACAAGCACGGATCTGGAAGCGTGTGACTACTTAAAAGGTGTTTTCTTGATAAGGGCATTCAATGAGCTCAGCATGGTGAAGGAATGAGAGGCATTGTAACACTGGGCTACATGGCATGCTGAAAGGAAATGCTGAGTGCTTGTGAAAGGTCCTGGACTGAGGACAATAGAACAAACATTACAGGCTTCTTCCCCACGCTGCCCCACCCTGTTCTGCAGGGCTTCTCTGCTGAGATTGCCAACAGTAGTGCCAGCCCCAACGGTGTTCTAGAGATATGGGCATCAGGGATTAGACTGAGACCACACACTCACTTACCCGATAGGACACAGTACAGCACTCGGAGCATAAAGACTTCTGGCAAATACTGACCTGAGCTAGTGTCAGGCCAAAGACAGAGGCAAAAGACTGCACGTATCCTATTCCCAATCCCTGAACCAGCCAGTCTCACTGAGCAGAGGGAAATGGCTTTAAACAAATCACAGCGTGACAGGAGACAAGCGCTCTGGGTAAGGGATGGGTTTGAACAACCCAGTGTTTGTTTCCATAACAACAAGCACAGGGAGCAGCAGCCGGGTGGGAGAACTTGTACATTTCAGAAGTAGGTGGAGAATGCTGGAAATTCCATTTGCCCAATAGCACCAAAGACCTAAGGTTCAATTGGTGCCTCAAGTCATCACCTGTTAATTAGGGGAGGAGACGGGAGAGCACAATTGGGGAAAAAACAAAAACAAAAAAATCAGGGAAAGAGATTGCTCCCACACCTGTTCTGATCTGAGCAGGAGCAGCATGTGCGGGGAGGGCTGTGGTCTGAGATTATCTAGGACAAGCACATCAGTTGGACCCTGTTAACCAGCATGTTACCTCCATTTCAAATTCCCATTTTAGAAATAATGGCACACAGCTATAAGAGGATTGTCAGACAACCATTCACACTAGATCCAGCCAATAATGGAAAACGCCCATTACACGCTCTCAGGAAGTGTCACAATAGCAGGAGTTTGGACATTTAAAAAAGAACATAATGGCCACACTGGGTCAGACCAATGGTCCATCCAGCCCAGTATCCTGTCTTCCAACAGTGGCCAGTGCCAGACACCCAGAGGGAATGAACAGAATTGGCAATCATCGAGTGATCCATCCCCTGTCATCCACTCCCAGCATCAGGCAGTCAGAGGCTTAGGGACACCCTGAGCATCCTGGCTAATAGCGATTGATAAACCTATCCTCCATGAACTTATCTAATTCTTTTTTGAGCCCATTTATGATTTTGGCCTTCACAACATCCCCTGGCCATGAGTTCCACAGGCTGACTGCGCATTGTATGAAGAAGTACTTCCTTCTGTTTCTCTCAAACCTGTTGCCTACTCACTTCATTGGGTGACCCCAGGGTCTTGTGTTATCGGAAGGGGCAAGTGACACTTCCTTAGTCACTTTCTCCAAGTCATTCATGATTTATAGACCTCTATCATCTCCCCCATTAATCATCTGTTTTCCAAGTTGAACAGTCCCAGTCTTTTTAAGCTCTCCTCATGTGGAAGCTGTTCCATCCCCCTAATCATTTTTGTTGCCCTTCTTTATATTATTTCCGATTTTACAATATATTTTTGAGTTGGGGCAAAGAGAACTCACACAGTATTCAAGGTGTGGGTATACCATGGATTTATAAAGTGGCATTATTCTAGTTATTGTCTTCTAATCTCTCTCTTTCTTAATGGGTCCTAACATTCTCTTCGTTTTGTTGACTGCCGCTGCACACTGAGCAGATGTTTTCAGAGAACTATCCACAATGACTCCAAGATCTCTTTCTTCAACCCCATGTATAGATGGGATGCATTCCAATGTGCATTACTTTCATAGAATCATAGGACTGGAAGGGACCTCAAGAGGTCATCAAGTCCAGTCCCCTGCCCTCATGGCAGGATTTTTGTATTTATCAACACTGAATTTCATCTGCCATTTCATTGCCCAGTCATCAAGTTTTGTGAGATCCCTTTGTAACTCTTCCCAGTCAGCTTTGGACTTAACTATCTTCAGTAATTTTGTATCGTCTGCAAACTTTGTCATGTCTCTGTTTACCCCCATGTTTCAGATGATTTATGAATATGTTGAACAGTACAGGTTTCAGTACCGATCCCTGGGGGACCTATACTGTTCAACATATTCATAAATTCATGGATAACAGGTTCCTCAATGGCTATGAGCCAGGATAATAAGGGATGCAACCCCATGTTCCAGGTGTCCCCATTCTGAAAACTGACCATTTATTTCTACCCTTTGTTTCCTATCTTTCAACCAGTTACTGATCCATGAAAGGACCTTCCCTCCTATCCCATGACTGATTATTTTGCTTAAGAGTCTTTGGTGAGGGACCTTGTCAAAGGCTTTCTGAAAGTCCAAGTACACTATATCCACTGGATCCCCCTTGTTGACCCCCTCAAAGAATTCTAATAGATTGGTGAGGTATGATTTCCCTTTACAAAAAGCCCTGTTGACTCTTCCCCAACATACTGTGTTCATCTCTGTGTCTGATAATTCTGTTCTTTACTATAGTTTCAGCTAATTTGCCTGGTACTAAAGTTAGGCTTACGAGCCTGTAATTGCCAGGATTGCCTCTGTAGCCTTTTTAAAATATTGGCGTCATGTTAGCTATCCTCCAGTGACCCGATAGAGAAGCTGATTTAAATGATAGGTTACATACCACAGTTAGTAGTTCTGCAATTTCATATCTGAATTCCTTCAGAATACTTGGGTGATACCATGTGGTCCTGGGGACTTATTACTATTTAATTTATCAATTTGTTCCAAAACCTCCTTTACTGACACCTCAATCTGGGACAGCTCCTTAGATTTGTCGCCTAAAAAGAATGGCTCAGCTGTGAGAATCTCCCTCACATCCTTTGCCGCGAAGACTGAGCCAAAGAATTCATTTAGCTTCTCCACAATGGCCTTGGGTCTTCCCGGAGTGCCCCTTTAGCACTTTGTTTGTCCAGTGGCCCCACTGATTTTTCACCAGGCTTTCTGTTTCTGATGGACTTAAATAAATTTTGCTGTTAGTTTTTGAGTCTTTTGCTAGTTGCTCTTCAAATTTTTTTTAGCCTGGCTAATTGTATTTGTACATTGACTTGCCAGAGTTTATGCTCCTTTCCATTTTCCTCAGTAGGACTTGACTTCCAATTTTAAAATGACGCCTTTTTTGCCTCTAACCATCTCTTTTATTCTGTTTAGCCATGGTGGCATTTTTTTGGTCCTCTTACAATTTTTTTTTTTTTTAATTTGGAATATATATTTAGTTTGAGCCTCTGTTATGATTTTATAAAAAGTTCCCATGCAGCTGGCAGGCATTTCACTCTTGTGACTGTTCCTTTTAATTTCCATTTAACTAGCTTCCTCATTTTTGTGTAGCTCTCTTTCTTAAAGTTAAATGCTACTGTGGTGGGCTTCTTTGGTACTTCCCCCCTACAAGGATGTTAAATTTAATTACATTATGGTCACTATTACCATATCCTGTGCTCCACATAGAATCATAGAATATCAGGGGTGGAAGGGACTTCAGGAGGTCATCTAGTCCAACGCCCTGCTCAAAGCAGGACCAATCCCCAGACAGATTTTTGCCCCAGATCCCTAAGTGGTCCCCTCAAGGATTGAACTCCCAACCCTGGGTTTAGCAGGCCAATGCTCGAACTAAATCAAAAACTGCCTCCCTTCTTGTGAGATCCAGGACTACCAGCTTCAAGACACAGTCATTAATAGTGTCTAGAAATGCTATCTCTGCATCCTGTGCAGAGGTGACATGTACCCAGCCAATATGGAGATAGTTGAAATCCCCTATTATTATTATTATTATTATTATTATTGAGTTTTCTATTTTTATAGCCCCTCTAATCTCCCTTGGCATTTCACAATCACCAGCACCACCCTGGTCAGGCGATCGGTAGTACATTCATACTGCTATACTCCTATTATTCAAGCATGGAATTTCTATCCAGAGAGATTCTATGGTACAGTTTGATTCATTTAAGATTTGTACTATATTTGACTCTATGCTTTCTTTCACATAGTGTCACGTCCCCCACCAGCGCGATCTGCTCTGTCATTCCTATCTAGTTCGTACTCTGGTGTCACCGTGCCCCATTGATTATCATCATTCCACCAAGTTTCTGTGATGCCGACTATATCAATATCCTCATTTAATACCAAGCACTCGAGTGCACCCAGCTTGCTATTTACACTTTTAGCAGTTGTATACAAGCACTTCTAAAATTTGTCAGTATTTAGTTGTCGGCCTTCATGTGAGGTAACTGAATGGAACTCTGTCATTTGACTGTTTCTCTTCAGTTCCTACCTGCACTTTATCAACTTCTATCCTCTCCCCTTTACTAGGACAGAGAATCCCTGTGAAGAGATCCTCCCTTAAGGGATGTCTCTGTCCGAATCATGTGCTCCTCCGTACCTGTCAGCTTCTCACAGCCATTAGTTTCAAAACTCCTCTACCACCTTTTAAATTTTATATGCCAGCAATCTGGTTCCATTTTGGTTCAGGTTGAGCCCATTTCTCCTGGATAGGCTCCTTCTTTCCCAAAGGGTTCCCCAGTTCCTAATAACCCTAAACCCCTCCTCTTACCTAGCAGCCTCTCTTCTAGCTTTCCCTATGTCATTGGTACCTACATGTACCACGACCACCGGCTCCTCCCCAGCACTGCACATATGTCCGTCTAGATGTCTCGAGAGATTTGCAACCTTCACACCCGGCAGGTAATTCACCAGATGGTTCTCCCGGTCATCACGAACCCAACTAGCTATATTTCTAATGATCGAATCCCCCATTACAGTTACCTGTCTCTTCCTAATAACAGGGGTTCCCCTCCCCTGGAGAGGTATCCTGAGTGTGAGACAATACCATGACATCACCTGAAGAAAGGTCCCACCTATGGGATTGTTTCCTTCTGATCCAGTTTTATGTTCTTCCCTGAAACTTTCATCCTCCTCAACAGCACAGAGGCTGTCAACCTGGGGATGTAACTGCACTACAGTGTCCCAGAAAGTCTCGTCTATGTTCCCCTCTGTCTCCTCCCCTTCAGCCACTCTAGTCTCAAGAGCCTGTACTCAGTCCCTCAGGGCCCTGAGCTGCTTAAATTGCTGCATATTTAAACTGTATGTTCAGATATTATCCAACACTAGGGTGAAGGGATTTAGGGGAGGGAAAGGGAGGCAGAGAGACAGCAAATGAGAATGTGGTGAAGCTGCTGAACCTGGGGTGAATGTAATATGCTGTCTATGGAATTATGTATCACAGAATCATAGGACTGGAAGGGACCGCGAGAGGTCATCTAGTCCAGTCCCCTGCACTCCTGGCAGGACTAAGAATTATCTAGACCATCCCTGACAGGTGTTTGTCTAACCTGCTCTTAAATATCTCCAGTGATGGAGATTCCACAACCTCCCTGGGCAATTTATTCCAGTGCTTAACCACCCTGACAGTTAGAAAGTTTTTCCTAATCACCAACCTAAACCTCCCTTGCTGCAATTTAAGCCCATTGCTTCTTGTCCTATCCTCAGAGGTTAAGGAGAACAATTTACCTCCCTCCTCTTGTAACAAACTTTTATGTACTTGAAAACTTATGTCCTCTCTCAGTCTTCTCAAGACTAAACAAACTGAATTTTTTAAATCTTTCCTCGTAGATCATGTTTTCTAGACTTTTAATCATTTTTGTTGCTCTTCTCTGGACTCTCTCCAATTTGTCCACATCTTTCCTGAAATGTGGCGCCCAGAACTGGACACAAAACTCCAGTTGAGGCCCAATCAGCGTGGAGTAGAGCAGAAGAATTACTTCTCATGTCTTGGGGTACGTCTATACTTACTTCCTGGTCCGGATGTAAGCGATCGATCTTCTGGGATCGATCCCGGAAGTGCTTGCCGTCGATGCCGGTACTCCAGCTCAGCGAGAGGAGTACGCGGCATCGATGGGGGAGCCTGCCTGCAGCGTCTGGACCCGCGGTAAGTTCGGACTAAGGTACTTCGAACTCAGCTACGTTATTAACGTAGCTGAATTTGCGTACCTTAGTCCGAAGTGGGGGGTTAGTGTGGACCAGGCCTTGCTTACAACACTCCTGCTAATGCACCCCAGAATGATGTTCGCTTTTTTTGCAACAGTGTTATACTTTTCACACATATTTAGGTTGTGATCCATTATGACCCCAGATCCCTTTCTGCAGTACTCCTTCCTACGCAGTAATTGCCCATTTTGTATGTGTGCAACTGATTGTTCCTTCCTAAGTGGAGTACTTTGCATTTGTCCTTATTGAATTTCATCCTATTTACTTCAGACCATCTCTCCAGTTTGTCCAGATCATTTTGAATTTTAATCCTGTCCTCCAAAGCACTTGCAACCCCTCCCAGCTTGGTATCGTCCGCAAACTTTATCAGTGTACTCTCTATGCCATTACCTGGCACACTGATGAAGATATTGAACAGAACCGGACTCAGAACTGATCCCTGCGGGACCTCACTCATTATGCCCTCCAGCTTGATTGTGAACAACTGATAACTACTCTCTGGAAACATTTTTCCAACCAGTTTTGCACCCACCATCTAGGTTGTATTTCCCTAGTTTGTTTATGAGAAGGTCATGCAAGACAGTATCAAAAGCCCTACTAAAGTCAAGACATACCACATCTACCCCTTCCCCCCCATCCACAAGACTTGTTACCCTGTCAAAGAAAACTATTAGGTTGGTTTGGCATGATTTGTTCTTGACAAATCCATGTTGACTGTTACTTAGCACCTTAGTATCTTCTAGGTATTTGCAAATTGATTGTTTGTTTATTTGTTCCATTATCTTTCCAGGTAATGAAGTTAAGCTGACTGGTCTGTAATTTCACGGATTGTCCTTATTTCCCTTTTTATAGATTGACACTATATTTGCCCTTTTCCAGTCCTCTGGAATCTCTCCTGTCTTCCATGACTTTTCAAAGATAACTGCTAATGGCTCAGATATCTCCTCAGTCAGCTCCTTGAGTATTCTAGGATGTATTTCATCAGGCCCTGGGGACTGGAAGACATCTAACTTGTTTAAGTAATCTTTAACGTGTTCTTTCCCTATTTTAGCCTCTGGTCCTACATCATTCACTATGTTAGGCGTCCAGTCACTACTACCCATTTTGGTGAAAACCAAAACAAACAAAAAAAGATCATTTAGCACTTCTGCCATTTCCACATTTTCTGTTATTGTCCGTCTCCCCCACCCCTTATTGAGTAAGAGGGTCTACTCTGTCCTTGGTCTTCCTCTTGCTTCTAATGTATTTCTAAAATGTTTTCTTGTTACCCTTTATGTCTCTAGCTAGTTTGATCTTGTTTTGTGCCTTGGCTTTTGTAATATGTCCCTACATACTTCTGTTATTTGTTTATATGCATCCTTTGTCATTTGACCTAGTTTCCACTTTTTGTAGGACTCCTTTTTAAGTTTCAGATGGAGATTTTAACAGTCTGAGCTGATAGTCACTAACACTGCATGCTCTCAGAGTCTAGCCTTTCAGACCGGTGAGGACCACAAAAGTTGCAAAAGCAACATCAAAAACAGCAGCCTGTCCTGCGTATAGAGTACTACCCCAGAGGGACTGACATTTCAAAGATGTTCAGTTACCAAGGGAATGTGGAGAGAGAGAGGCTGGAAGGAAAACAAGGAGAAAGAAATACTCAGAAATATACAGGTCCCCCCATTCATGATATGCTGGAATAAAATAGTTCCCTGCTGTAGCTAACTTTACATGGACAGCAGCTTAAATACATCTGAGTGAAGTGCAAGGTTTCCAAATCAAAGGGTCTCTTCTCTGTTCACCTGGCCTCTCTGCTACCTCTGTCACCACTGACCACTCACCTTGATACTCCCTCTGTCTTGGGCTCACAGGACTCTGTCCTTTCCTGGCCCTCTCCTCTTTCTGACCATTACCCAAGAAGAATCCTCTTCCTGTTTCCTTCCCCCAGTGCATGTGCCCCAGGGATCTGTCCTTGGCCCCTTCATTATTCTCCTCCTCCACACTCACCCCTTCTCTGCTCCCCTGGTCCATTACCCCTGGGGTCCAACGTCCCTCAGATCTACCACACAATCTCCAGCTCTCACGAGGCCTCTTGGATAATTCTCCACAGATGTCCCTTCACTTCCTTATACTAAACGAGGCAAAAACTATGCTTCTCATCTTCCTCCCAAGCCTTTGTACCAGGAAAACTGATCTACTGCTCCGTAGGCCTCTCCCTCGCATCCAGCAGCTAAAACAATCTCCCTGTCCCACTGCTCTGTTCCTCTTCCCACCACCAACTTCCTCGAGTCCATTCACTGCCTCCCTGTTTCTTTCCATGTATAGTTCAAATTCCTCACCCTCACTTGTCAGGCTCTGTACAGCTGTGCCTGGCCCCATCCCACTCCTAACTCCCGCAGTTCTTCCTGGCACTCTGCCCAACCCTCTCATCTTACTCCACCCTGTCTCCTCCCACCTTGTCCTTTGTGCCCCTTTTCATGCTGCTCCCTATGCCTGCAATGCCATCCCTCTTAGTCTGCGCCAGGCATCACTGCTCTACTCCTCAGAACGTGCATCTCTTGCTTAGCACAAGAATGGAGGTCAGTGGTACAATCGACTCCCCACTTCGTCCTACATCAATGTTCATTTTAAAATGACACAACCTACAAGATCCAACCGCTATCTGACCCCCACCATTCTCATGTGTGTTAACCTTCATCTCCCCATCCCTATACTTGCTTTGCTATCTTCAGATCAGTATTTGTCTAATCTACACTGTGGGGGTCTCATGGCAGGGGCCATCTTTTTTAACCTCTATGCCCTGCCCTGCGGTTAAAGGGTTGCCCAAATGCTTATTAGTAACAAAGAACACTGCAGCAACTGTGGCACTCAGCGTCCTGAACTGTGTCGTACAAGTGGGTACAGTACCTTTCATTTTTGAGTGACAGTCGAGCACTGGATCATGACAGATTGTGCAGGGCCACCACGGTCGTCTGTTGAACTTAGCCCAGACTAGATCTCCAACTTCATACTTCACTGGAGCAGGTTTCTTCTTGGCTCGATTCTTTGGACAGAAATCAGAACACGAGGAAACAAGTAAGCGACAGACACCTTTGAGGAGAGTCTCACATCTCGTTGGAACATCATCGGACAATCACCAGTGGTGGCAGTTCTATTTTTAAAAAAAGCTAATATTTCTTGCTCCGACATCTTTCACGGGACACCAACCATTTCCTCCCACCCACTCCTTCCCAATCCACTGTAGCCAGACATCACACCATTCAGCAGTAAAAGGTTTCAGCTCACAGCCAACACTGATTACTATCCAGCTCAGTCAGATGTCCGAGTTCACAGACAAGGAAGCAGAATATCTTGAGATATTTCTGTCTGGAAGGTGGTGATCAGAACAACAGATGCACAGTATCTGCCACTATTAGTAAAGGAAAAGTGCTGGGCACATACAAGCTAATACTACTCTGCTACTCTGCTTCTCAGATAAATGCAGGAAATGGAGTTTGCTGATAAAACACTTTATACTACACTGAATGCATGTATGGTCATGATATTTTTAGCATTTCTCCTGCAGTTTGGTTTATGCATGCAGAGCCACCGCTGCTCCCAAAAAAACCCACGAGAGAGAGAGAGAGAGAGAGCAGGCAAGTCTGCATTGTCAGTCTGTCGCCTTTATGAAAGGAACCAAACTATAAAATGCGAGTGCAACTGGCTGAGACATGGCTCACAGGGAGAGGCAGTAACACAGGCGCCACAACCGCCTCCAGAAGCCACACCTGAATTTCTGTTACTTGTTAGGAAATGGAATGCCCAAATCCACATGGTATCGGAAGTCTACACATGGGCAGGCAGGCTATTTCAGGGGAGTCAGAGGCCAGCCTACTTGGGACAAGCTCCACTAAGGAAAATGAGCCAACCCAGATCCACCTGCGAGTTGTTAATTACCAATGTGGCTAGGTAGCAGGTAAGTAATTAAGGAACACCCAGGCCTTATAAAGGTTCTAAGAGCTCAGGCAGGGGGACCCCAGAACACACAAAGGCAGGTCCTGAGGAAAGGGGTTTCTCAGGGGAGCTGGGTTAGAGAGCGCACCAGAAAAGGGGACCTAGGAAAGAGGCTCCTGGAAGGAGCAGGATCCAAAAGTGCTACGAGGGGCAAAGCCCTAGGGAGGCCTGGTCCCAGCAAAAGGACCTTACCAGGCAGCAGCAAGAAGTCCAAATCGCTGGGGAACTACGTACCGCTCCAGAGAAGAGCTGCAGCAGTTTGACCTCTGCAGGGCCCTGAGTCCAGAGAAAGAACCCTTCCCTAGGTGATGGCAGGAGCCTGACTCCAGAAGAGGGTCCCAGGTCAAGGGGGCCTTACTGGTGAACAGCCTGGATGAAGGAGACGGATGGACTCAGGTGGGGAAAACAGACTAATATTAATTCGCCCCCTGCCCATTAGAACACTGGGGATGACGACTTGCTTGCCTGTCTGTTCAGTCTTTGATCAAATGAAATAGCAAAAAACTTGCATTAATGCCGAGCTAAGGTAGTCCTGTGGTATCCTGTGCCCTTCTGGAACACGGAGTTCAGCAAAACTCAAACTCCTGAAAACCAGGAAATAGAGTTACGGTAAAAGCCCGTGCAACCTTAACTCTGCCCCCTCTGGCCCCGAGCTCACAACAGTCACTGGGAATTACCTGCATGCTCTCCAGCTACACTCAGTCTGTTAAGGACAGCTGTACTGAATGGTGGAGGAATATGTTGGAGTAGCTTGGAAGAGCTGTGACTGTGATATGAGGAGATCTGGATCTGAATCAAAGAAGGAGGTGGATCTGTACCTTGAGGTTCCAGTCTGCATCATGTCAATCAAATTGCATGGGTTGTGTCAGCAGCAGGGCACCGGGGCTCTCTTGCCATGGGTACTGTCAGTAGTGAGGTGGGATAGGAGAGCAGTCCAGATTTAATGATGGGTAGGGGAAAGTGTAGGTTTAGCTGGTCTGCTGTGTGAAGGGACCGTAAAAGGTGCAAAAACGGTTATTAAATGTGACACGTGCGGTAATTCGGTGGGGGGAGCAGGCACAGTGTTTGAGCACAGGGCAAGTGAAGGTAGCACCCGTTCATTACAGAGACAAGGCAGAGTGGGAGTCCAGGTGTTATGGATGTGTTGGGGCATCACTCCAAGAGGGCAGAGTTAAGGTTGTGTGGACTTTTACCTGAAGTCTGTATGTCCTGCTTTTCAGAAGTCTGAGATCTGGTGAACTCAACGTTCTAGAAGGGCACGAGCTCACACAGGGCAGCCTTAACTCTGTCAGTGTTTTGGCCATTTAATTTTTTAGGTTTTGTTAAACAAAGAAATGTCTGTTGGCAGGAGTTAGTAGTCACTGAGACAGTTTCAGTTCTCACCCAGATTTGCAGGATATTACCTACCACAGGAGCCTAAGTACCTGGCTTTCACACAGTGCGTTTCAGAAGCAGATTTCAAAGAACTTTCCACTTTACAAATGGGAAACTGAGTCACGGAAGTGACATGACTTACCCAAGGTCGTCCAGCAGGCTGTGGCAGGGCTAGGAATAGTCCCAGTTCAGTGGTCTTTCCACTGGGCCATACAGCTGCTGTGTGATTCCATCGTCTCCTTCGCCCCCACCCCGGTACATTTTGTTAGAGTGCAATGGGGACAATGGTGGGTCAGAGCCAGGGAGAGAAACCTCACCCCTGGTCTCGGAACCAAAACCTTGCCAGTTTTATCACATGGCTGTTAGAGTAACGTTAAGCATATGAGAAGACTGATGTCTCTCTCCACCCCACCCACCATTCTCCTGAACGTGGATCACCCCACCCTGCCAACATCTCCAGCTCCCCCTCCCCGCCCCATCCCACTGGGGCACTAGCTGCACCGCAGAAGCCAATCACAGGTAAGACGTTGCTCCTTGCTGTCTCTTGCCCTGTGCTGCTGCACACATGCATCACAGGCAGCAGCTCACTAGGGGGCCGTCCGCTAGCCAGAGCTCCACACTGGGCCCAGCCCCTCATTCCCACTCCCCAGCCCAAGTGGTCAGCCAGGCTTCCGCCATGCCCCAGACCCACCCGGTCCACCCCTCCTCCAAGCCACCCCACACACAAAGGGGGATCTCTTAACTACTCACTGTTTGGATTTCAGATGTTTAAATCTGTTCCCTAAGGTCCTGTCCCCCATGAGATCCAGGCTCACATGGAGGGGCAGGAGGAGCAGCTCAGACCCTTTCAAGGGGGTTGAGCTACCGGAGATCCCACATGCACATGAAGGTGAGAATTCAGGACCGACATCCCCCACTCATAGCCCCCCAACTTCCTTGGCTAGCCCTGATTCTCCAACCCCTCCTGTTTTCCCCCAATCCCTCCCCCTTGCCCCATAACCTAAGCTCCCCGACCACCCATTCCCATTTATACCCCTCTTCATATTACCCCCACCCCGTACTGTACACCTAAATCCTCGCCTACTCTTGCTCCCCAATCACCCCTCCCCAGTGAGAATTCACATGTGGAAATTATTTGCTTTTCAAAAATAGTTTCAGCGCCTTCTGAATTTGTCTGTGCTCAGATTAAATTTCTCCTAAATAAATAAATCGAATTTGACAGAGGCAGATTTTTCCCACATGTGTACAGTTCATTCTCAAAAACAACAAGGAGTCTGCTGGCACCTTAAAGACTAACAGATTTATTTGGGCATAAGCTTTTGTGGGTAAAAACCTCACTTCTTCAGATGCAGACCCCGTGGCCCCACCCACCTAGGAAGATGCATCTGAAGAAGTGAGGCTTATGCCCAAATAAATCTGTTAGTCTTTAGGGTGCCACCAGACTCCTTGTTGTTTCTGTAGATACAGACTAACACGGCCACCCCCTGATACTTGAGTTCATTCTCAGATTTCCTCCCAGGATGGGTTCAGAGCTGCAGACTCAGAGAGGTGTTAAGTGGTCCATTCATCTCAATGAGATGTTTTCAGCTGAAGGAGAGCACCTGATGGAGATGACTACAGCCTGAAACAATAGCTATGAGACATGTGGATTGTTCCACTCATGTCA
The DNA here is from genome assembly GCF_028017835.1 of Emys orbicularis. NCBI lineage: Eukaryota > Metazoa > Chordata > Testudines > Emydidae > Emys > Emys orbicularis. The sequence continues at coordinate 113,142,933 of NC_088690.1, read as the reverse complement.
GTGGGTGTGCCCATCTCTTCCTCTCCCTCCCCCGCCCATTCCGACATGTGTCAAGCATACCTGTTCTCAGCTCCTCACCCCAGTCTCAGCAGTATGTTCTTGGTGCATGCTCTGAGTATGCCTGTTCTCAGCTCCCCAAAGGGGCAGGGCTTCCCCAGCTCACATAGAGGCTGAGGGAGAGGGCTCAGATACTCCTGGAAAAGCAAGCCACCTCCAGAACCTGGCTCACATGAAGGGGAGAGGGAAAGGAGGGGTCAGACCCCAATGGATGGGCAGGAGCCCCCCAGAGCCTGGTGCATACAAAGGGGCAGAGACCAGGGCTCAGGCCCCATTGGGGGCAGGCAGGGACCCCCAAATCCTAACTCACATAGGGAGAAAAAGGAAGCCCCTCCCCTCCCGAGAACCTGGCTCACATGAGGGGAATCTCATCCCCGGGCACAGCACACATGTGGGAGGAGTATATGGGACTGACAGGCACCCCTGCTCTTACTTTCCCTCAGCCTCCCTGTCATTCACCTTTATGTCCCTCTTCCCTTCCTGCCACTGCACCTAGTCCCCATCACCTGATCCCCCAACACCTGTCCCCCACTCCCAACTACTCTTCCACCTCTAATCACCCTCCCCCCCCCGCAATCAGCGATTGCATGTGTAGCTTATTTTCTTTTCAAAACACTTTCAGCACCTTCTGAGCCCTGGTCTATACTAGAAACTTATGTTGGTATAACTGTCGCCTGGGGTATGGAAAAATCCACCACCCTGAGCAACACAGTTATACTGACCCACCCAACTCCTGGTGTTGATGGGAGGGCTTCTCCCGTTGACACAGCTACTGCCTCTCGGGGAGGTGGAGCACTACGCCAATGGGAGAGCTTCTCCTCTCGGCACAGGTAGCGTCTGCGCCACTGCAGTGCTGTAAATGTAGACAAGCCCAGAATAACCTGCTGCACTGAGATTACATGGACGGAAACCCCCGACATTAACGTAGGCAGCGTGGACACCACGGCGCCGCAGCAGCTGTGCTGCTGTACCACAGACGTACCCCGAGGGCTTGTCTACACACGGAACACTGCAGTGACACAGCCGACGGGAAGGTTTCTCCTGTCGGCATAGGGAATCCACCTCCCTCAGAGGGGGTAGCTAGATTGACAGAATTCGTCTGTCCCCCTGCACTGTCTACATCAGGGCTAGGTCTGCTTAACTACATCCGAGTGACAGAGCTATGCAGAGGGAAGTTTTCAGTGTAGACCAGCCCCTAGACTCTCTGGAATCTGGAATTCTGACCAACATGTGCCAATGACACTGTGGCTAATTGAATTCATCTGAAGGAAGTGTACGTTTCTAGCAAATCTAACCTTCCCTCTGCTCTCTTACCGAGAAGTAGTAATGGTATTAAATGGTGTTAGAGTTAGGCCTGGTCGACACTAAAAAATTAGCTTGACCAACTATGTCGTTCAGGGGATGTGAAACATCCACACCCCATAGCAATGTAGTTAAAACGACCTAACCCCCAGGGTAGACAGTGCTAAAATGCTTCTGTTGATCGACCTACCTCCCACCTCTTGGAGAGGTGAATTACTATGCTGATGGGAGAACCCCTCCCATTGGCATAAGTAGTGCTTACACCAGCGTTTCTGAAACTGGGGTCCCCAGGCCCCACTGATCAACTCTCCCCCACCCTCCCTCAACTCCTCCCCCTCTCTCTATCTCCCGGAGGCTACTGAAGCCAAACCAGGAGATTTTAGATGCTAAAAGTCCATCAGCGCAGCAGGGTTAAGGCAGGCTCCCTGCCTGCCCTGGCCCCATGCTGATCCCGGAAGTGACCAGCACATCCCAGCGGCCCCTGGGGGGGGGGGGGGGGGAGAGAAGGGTCTCCGTGCACTGCCCCCGCCCCCAGCGCCGGCTCCACAGCTCCCATTGGCCGGGAACTGCGGCCAATGGGAGCTGTGGAGGCGCCTGTGGGCAGGGGCAGCACACGGAGACCCCCCTGGCCCCACCCACCTAGGAGCCACTGCCAGAGAGATGTGCCGGTCACTTTCGGGAGCCGCCCGAGGTAAGCACCACTCGGCCAGAGCCCGCACCACCCCCCCGTACCCCAACCCCCTGCCCCAGCCCAGAGCCCACACTCTGCACCCAAACTCCCTCCCAGTGCTACAATGGTGCGGCTGCAGTGCAGCAGCTGTGCCGCCGTAGCAGTTTAAGTGTAGACATGCCCTAGGCAAAGGTGAGTACAACAGGCTTTCACATAATACAGGTGTAACCATTAGCCCCAATGTGCTAGCTATTTACCCCTGCCTACAGGCCTCACCAGTGACCTGCCTCATGTCACTTCAGCAGTCCAACTGCTCTAAAACATTCCAGATGTGATACACTACACATGAACCTCTAGGGCTGCAACAGCAACACACAGAGAGTGGCTTCCAAGGGAGTTGCCCTGGGGTTCCAGGCAGAACACAGATGCAGAGGGTCCTATGCTAAGCCTCTCCCTTTGCACTTTTAAGTCCTGCAACTAAATTGTTCATTCAACAGTAAGATGACAACTGTTTGGACTGGAATATGGACAGTTCCAACTATTTATAGGTCAAGATTTTACTGACTAAAACGTTAGTTCTCTCTGTCTCGAATTGAAGAAAATGCATTATACTTTTGGAAAGAACTGTCCAGGTTTCATTTGCAATTGTTAAAGAACAGAATTCAAAGCAGAAAGGCTTTTTGCATGTTACAGCTGTAGGGAAAGTTCCACCAGTGATTACATTACAGTAACTCCTCACTTAACGTTGTAGTTATGTTCCTGAAAAATGCGACTTTAAGCGAAATGACGGTAAGCGAATCCAATTTCCCCATAAGAATTAATGTAAATGAGGAGGTTAGGTTCCAGGGAAATTTTTTTTCACCAGACAAAAGATGTTATAATATCTCTCTCTCTCTCTCTCTCTCTCTCTATATATATACACATACATACACACACACAGTATAAGTGTGTGTATAACAATTTAACACTGGTACACAGTGATGATGATTGTGAAGCTTGGTTGAGGTGGAGGAGTCAGAGGGTGGGATATTTCCCTTACTGCTAAATGATGAACTAGCACTCGGCTGAGCCCTCAAGGGTTAACTCTCTCACTCCACAAGGCAGCAGGAATGGAGGGTATGTGTTAGAGAGAGAGAGAGAGAGAGAGAGAGAGAGAGATGCGCATTCCCCTTTAAGTACACTGCCTTGTTAATTAGATCAGCTTGCTGAGACCCCAGCTGCTGCAAGCTCCCTCCGTCCTGAGCCCTGGTGTTTCCCCCTCTCTATGGAAGATGGGGTAAGCGGGGTGCAGGAGCAGGGGGGAGGGGGACACCCTGACATTAGCCCCCCTTTTCCTTCCCGCCTCCACAGCAAGCAGGAGTCTCAGGGAGCAGCTCCAAGGCAGAGGGCAGGAGCAGCACATGGCAGTGGGGGGAGGGACAGCTGAACTGCCAGCAATTGCTAGCCTGCTGGGCAGCTGCTGCACAGGAAACTTAGGGGAGCAGGGAGCTGATGGGGGGCTGCCGGTCCACCCTGGTTCCAAGCCCCCACCAGCTAGCTGCAACGGGCTGCTCTTCCTGCAAGCAGTAGACAAAGCAGGCGGCTGCCAAACGACGTTAGAAGGGAGCATTACACAACTTTAAATGAGCATGTTCCCTAATTGATCAGCAACGAAACAACGTTAACCGGGACGACTTTAAGTGAGGAGTTACTGTACAGACCACATTGCTCAGAACCTTATAACTCAGCCACCCAGATACCACAATAACGAGCATAGTTTACTCATCCAGAGAGGCAGCCCAGCCTAGTGGACAGAACACTGGACTGGGAGACAGGAGAGCTGCCACTGGCCTGTTGTGTGATCTTGGGCAAATCCCTCCCCCTCGCAGGGCAGTCACTTCCCCTCCTGTGTTTGTCTTGTCTGTTGTACTGTGAATTCTTTGGAGCAGGGCCGGCCTCTCACTGGGTCTGTGTGTGTCTGTGTGCGTAGCACCCACCAGGATGGGGTCCCACCCTCGTGGGCCTCTAGAGGCTACCATAATATAAATGAACGTTTGTACAGACACAAAATCACATTCATCTGACTGTACACGTTACCGCCTTATTTTAAGTACTTCAGGTTGTTTAAATAAAAATGAAATTCTATAAGCGATTAATCTCAGATGAGCAAACTTTTGTTATGGCGAAGTGAGATTTCTCTCTCAAGAGTGCAGCTATAGATGCAGTACTTACAAAAACACTTTAAATGCACACAGTACATGTATAATCTATACACACAAGACACAGCTTTGGGCTGAGCAGGGTGAACTGCAGCAGTGTAGCTACATCAAAATGTGCCTACGCTAGGGCAAAAATCCCTCCTAGAGACAGGGCTTAGTACAATTCCTCAAAGGCATGTTCTAACTTCCCTACTGAAAACACCCTTCAAGAAATTATCCAGGTTTTAGGCAGCTATGAAATAGTTAACTCTGTTTCATTACACTCTAGAAGCCTTTCAGCAACCTTCAGTCCACTCCACAATTATTTTAATTCTTCACCAATTTACTTTCTTATTTTTTCAGCACCAGGAGTCAGATGTTGGTCTTATAATTAAGCATCGTCAAGGCTCCATCAATGCCCTCATGAAGGGAAATTGAGCTAGTGCAAACTGGTACGGTGCCTTCATGACAAGCATCAGAGCCAGCTGTCCCGACACGGGCTGCCTCTAGGCACTGTCTCTTTCCCGCCAATTCCCACAAAGCCAAGACAAAGAAGCAGCAATAAGACTCCTCTATATTTTCAAAAAACATATTTCCTGTGAGACAATGTCCACAATATTAACGACAAAGAATTGATGTTGGAAATTAAATAGCAGTGATTAGGCACTTACAGAAACAGAGGCGGCTCTTCTGTTAAATTGTGCCATATAAAGCCATACTTATGGTCCCCAAAAGTACAGATTTTTCTGGGTCAGACTGCCATAAGTTTTATTCGTAGTGCAATATAATTACGACATACAGTTTTAGGTTAAAACTGATAGAACATACTTGTGCCTGGAACTGCAAGACTTCAGAGAGGGCCAATAATTTTTTTAAATGCCAGTTAAATTGATTTTTTTTAAGGGACATAGGGGAGCCCAAAACACTGAACTTCTAGGCATAATTTCCATTCCTGGTAATCTAGCAATGAACCCCATTCTACCACCTATTAGCATGGGAAGAGAACATGGAATTTTAAATAATAAAGCTGATGACTTGCCCGATACAAGGTAGATCATACATTTTATCTCTGGCAGTGATGGACAGAAGTCACTCAGTGATTGGAAACAGAGTACATGGGGAGGGAAATTATATTACCTAGCTCTCTTTGAAAAACATCACAAGGAACATTGTGTATTAAGTCTGACATTCTCTTTCAAGTTGGGTTAACACTGCCTGCTGTATATTCAATCATTTGGAACATATTACATTGATTTGTGTTGAGGCTGGGCATAAATCCTGGATTATATGTAAAATTACAAGTATTTTTTTCAGACTATTTTTGGATGAAGCAAGAATGACTTTTTGGTGGCTTTAAGTGGTCTACATCTGTCAAAGCACAGACCCAAACCTCAACTGCGGAGAGAGGGTCACTGTCCCAGAAGCACACCCTTGCAGGACGTGTGTATGCTTCCACCCTGAACAAATGTAATCTCCTCGCACTAGTGTTTTGGGAGACGAAAGAGCTGTTGTAATTCATTGAGTATCACTGTGGGACATCACTATAACGTTCTGAGGAGGCTCTTACAGACACTATAGCAATAATGTTATATAAATGTGTGTGAACTAGGTAACTCCCCAGACCTGCAGTTCCCATAAATCGAGTGTGAAATAAATAGTGAGCAAAGAAACTTCATACATCTAAAGGATTTTATCAGAATGACACAAACACAGGAAAACTCCGTGAGTCTTGCTAATCTTCCTTTTAAAACAGACAACTTATTAAGCAGTGGTAACTACTGTGCATGTCCCATAACCACCCTTCATAACATCACTGTGAATTGCTGTTCATCTCTATTAGTCTTGCTAGAAGGAGGATAAACCACAAATCCACACAAACTAATGCACATGCTGATAGCTATCGGGTGCGTCATTTCTGCAGCCATTACCCTCTCAGTCTGACAACTGCAGCATGCTCAGATCATTAACACAGCATGGCAAGATCAGATATCCCTAGCATTTTATTGGCTTTTTTCAGCCTATTACAGGCAGTGACCCTCTTGCTAAAGACGCAACAATGAAAGACTGCAGGCCAAGTGGCAGCTGAACGTAAGGCAACAGGCCAAGATTTTCCAAAACTGGGCACTATAGTTAGCCTCCTAAATCCTTACTTAGGTTCGTGAACAAGTCACCTGATTTTCCAAAGTGCTGAGCACCAAGCAGCTCCAGTTAAAGTGACAGGCACTTCCGCTTGATACCGGCTCCATGTCTAGTTGGCAGCCGGTATCAAGCGGAGTGCCCCAAGAGTCGGTCCTGGGGCCGGTTTTGTTCAATAGCTTCATTAACGATCTGGAGGATGGCGTGGACTGCACTCTCAGCAAGTTTGCAGATGACACTAAACTGGGAAGAGTGGTAGATATGCTGGAGGGTAGGGATAGGATACAGAGGGACCTAGATGAGGATTGGGCCAAAAGAAATCTAATGAGGTTCAATAAGGACAAGTGCAGAGTCCTGCACTTAGGACGGAAGAATCCCATGCACTGCTACAGACCAGGGACCAAGCGGCTAGGCAGCAGTTCTGCAGAAAAGGATTTAGGGATTACAGTGGACAAAAAGCTGGATATGAGTCAACAGTGTGTCCTTGTTGCCAAGAAGGCTAATGGCATTTTGGGCTGTATAAGTAGGAACATTGCCAGCAGATGGAGGGACGTGATCATTCCCCTCTATTCGACATTGGTGAGGCCTCATCTGGAGTACTGTGTCCAGTTTTGGGCCCCACACTATAAGAAGGATGTGGAAAAATTGGAAAGAGACCAGGAGAGGGCAACAAAAATTATTAGGGGGCTGGAGCACATGACTTATGAGGAAAGGCTGAGAGAACTGGGATGGTTACAATGCTCTAAAATAGTTTATCTATACGTTAACATTTGTGACTATTGTAAACTTGTATTAAATATAGGAGGGAAACACACTTATGTTGTGCTCCAGATCAACGTTACCATTCTGCCTGCCTAAATTTCCCAGTGGCATCTTCACTTCCTGGACAAGCTTTCCTGATTCCATGACATTTGCTGCTTCCCACATGAGAGGTAACTCCAATATAGTGGAAAGTCAAGTGATCCCTGTATGGATTGTTTGCAACTCTGAAGAGCATCCTGATGCTTGTAAAAGGTGCTATATAAACAGGATCTGAAAACAAAATTCTACTCATGCAGGGCAAGTATGACTCTTTCCTACACAGGCACCATCAATTTCTGCAGATTTTAATCTTTCAGTTTAAAAAAAAGTAAGATTCTCACCCTCACGTTGGTGCCGATAACCATCCAAACATGAACTGAGGGCTTGTCTTCACTACTGGGGTAAGTCGACCTAAGTTACGCTACTCCAGCTATGTAAATAATGTAGCTGAAGTCAACGTAGCTTAGGTCGACTTACCTTGGTATGTTCACTGTGCTGCGTCGACGGGAGACGCTCCATGGTTGACTTACCTTACGATTCTTGGAGAGCTAGAGTACGGGGGTCGACTGGAGAGTGCTCTGCCATCGATTTAGCAGGTCTTCACTAGACCCGTTAAATTGATCCCTGCTGCATCAATTGCAGCAGCATGGATCTCTCCTTAGTGAAGACTAGTCCTGAGTGTAAACTGATGCAACAGCACCTTCCTAAGTCTGCAAATAGTCAGCTTCAATGTCTATTCCACAGCAGTGGAGTGAAGCTAACAAGACTGGTTAGCTTTACAGTGGCTATTTAGAACCAGCCAGGTAGCAGGGAAATGGTCAAGCATCAGGTAGGCTACTGGTGTCCAGAAAAATTACAGGCAGTGACAAACCCAGGAGTTATTCACTGGGGAACTGGAATTATATAAACACAAGGCACTCAGGATCAGGAAGGTACAGATCAGCAGACAGCTCCACCACTGCCTTGCTGCAGCCAGGATGTTCTGGGGCCAGAGGGGAGAACAAAGAATGCTCCTTCCTTCCATCAGACAGTGGGGTTGGGAGCCTTGAAAACCAGCACCTACCCAGTGGTGGTAAGGTTACACCCTGAATGAGACGCAGAGAGAACAGCCACATAGGCATCCAAGCATCAATTTACAGGGGCTGTGACTTCTTATTTGGGTGCTACCCCTCATGTTGGGTATTTACTCCTCTGGCTATTAGCTGTTTGATTAATTTTTCAAGTCCTTTGTGTGAAGGTGCTGATGGGATGAAGGAATGTGTTAGTGTGTGGATGCATGTGGGGAAGAGACAGTGGCACTGGTGGGTTAAATTGAAAAGAGAAGCAGGGTATTGAGAAATTTGGGGGAGGAAGGAGTAAGTAGAACAGACAAACGGTAACAGGCAGCGGAGGAAGATAAAATGATGCAGGGATCAAAAACAGAGTCTAAAGGCAGAGAAAAAGGAAACCATAGACACAGACTAATGCAGGAAAAGATACAGCTCTGATCTACTGTAGGAATGAAAATAAAAAGTGGAATAAAGACAGGAAGGGAAAGGTAAAAAGCAAAGGACAGGAATTATTTGGGGCAAATCCTATGGCCTATGTTCTGCAGGGGACGAGATGATTACCATGGTCCCTTCTGGCCTTAGAAGCTATAAAAGCTACATAGAAATGTGTACTGAATAGAAAGGTGATTGAAAGCATGCTTTCAATGAATAGGCAACAAACAGTACACAACTGTTTATTTCTTTAAACCACAAGAGTGGAACAGGTATCTCCATCTGGCTAGTAAGCTTAGTCAACAGACTAGTACATGCCACTTAATGTAGCCCTGTAAGGCCAATACATAAATAAGTGTCATGGGTTCAGAAAGGTAGCCACTATTAGCACTAGGCTGAAAGCTTCCACTACTTCATTTCAAATGTACATGATTGTGTATTCATGTTACACCTTTCTCTGCAAGACTGAAGAGTCCATTATTAAATATTAGTTACCTAACTCTTTTAAGTCTCTTGGATGCAGGTTATCTGGACTAGCTGACTTTGAAATGTCTAAACTTAGTAGCTACATGTGTCATATAATGTCAGCTGCCTATCCAACTTGGGGTCCAGTGTTGCTAGAGCTAGCAAAGACAAAGAGGCACTTGCTGCGGCAGGTAACTTCTGCAAAAAAAAAAAAAAGCCCTAATGTAGTAAAGGCTCACAGGAGCTCAGACTGCTAAGCTCAGCAAAACCAGCAGCTTTCATTTACATGAAAAATGGCTGCCCCATGTAGGTGGCACACATACCCCCACCTAAAATCCAGAGAGAGACACACAAAGCTCATGAGTACAATTGAACCATGGCCAACCTGAAGTTACCAATTCACGAGGACTCCCAGAACCTTTCAAAGACACGGCTGAAATCATTCAAGCTTCTTTGGGAGCAGGCTGAAGCTCTTAAGGGGTCCTCATTCAATCCTGAGGCACATTGGAAAGAAGGCTGGGACAATGCTAATGTCCCAAACAAACAAATTGCTGGCTCCACAAAAGAACTTCCATGCTTCAACAAACCCCAGAAAAAATGGCACACAGTGAACAGTGAACTGTTTAGAACATTGCATGGCAGATGCGGTCATCTCTTACAACCTTGGAAGATGAAACACAATCCACAACATGACCATGGACATCACTCTCAAACTATGGACCACAACGTAAATCAGTGCTCGCATCGATCATTTGCTGGTGGCATCTCAGTCTTACACCAAGCTCCTCCTGAAGCTACCCACTACAATAGAACCTCAGAGTTATGAACGCCAGAGTTACAAACTGACCAGTCAACCACATGCCTCATTTGGAACTGGAAGCATACAATCAGGCAGTAGCAGAGACCAAAAAAAAAGCAAATACAGTACAGTGTTAAACGTAAACTATTTAAAATAAATAAAGGGAAAGCAGCATTTTTCTTCTGCATAGTAAAGTTTCAAAGCTGTATTAAGTCAATGTTCAGTCGTAAACTTTGGAAAGAACAACCCTAACATTTTGTTCAGCGTTATGAACATTTCAGAGTTCTGAACCACCTCCATTCCCAAGGTGTTCGTAACTCTGAGGTTCTACCGTAGCTCACTAACCTGGACTTGGTTATCCGAACGATGCTAATTACCTCTCAGAGTACAAAAGAAGATGTGATTCCATGGATCATTATTTCTTTCAGTATGGAGAAACAATAGAACAGAGAAGAAAAAAAAAGGCAGGATTGTGAAAATGTTTGTTTGGTATGACTTGCTTTTTCTTTAGTGAATTTTCTGTTTTAAATAAGCATTCTGAAATCTCTTTCAATCAAATTGAATCTACTAGCCAAAACACATGTAAAGGGAGGAAAAGTAAATTATTACAATACAGGTAAAGAAATGTTTGAATCCAAGCAAAAAGAGCCCATCTATTGAAGTTTCTGCACATGAAGTAACACAAAGCACATTAATACTAAGGCCTTGACTAGACGCACAATTTGTATTGTTTTAATATACCAGTACAGATAAAGTGATACAACCGCCCTAGTGTGCTCACAATTACACCAATATAAAAGTGCTCATAGCACTACAGCTTATTACCACAGCAGAAGAGGAGTAAGCTATACCAGTATAAGCACTTTTGTATAGGTATAACTGCAACCACACTATACCAGTTATACCGCTATAAGTATTTCAACTAAAAAAAAAAAAAAAAAAAAATCTCTCAACCCCCCTAATCAAAATAGTTATACAGGTATGAAAACTGTGTGTAGAGCATACCTAGAACAAAACACAGACATTACAGAAGCCCAAAGAACCTTAAATAGACTCATTTATCTAGCCTCAGGGCCTGATCCTGGAGAACTAAAAATCAATGGGATTTTTGCCATTAGCTTGGGCTCTGGGAGTTCAGAGCTGCCCAGCATGTCAGAATGAGGCCCTTAGTGACTGATGGTCTGAAGTTCTAAGCTAAAGAACCCAAATGTGCACCAACAACTGGACAGGAGTTTGCCTGTTCTACCCATCATGCCAGATTGGATGGCTCAGGGTTTTCACTCTTCTATAAAAGCCAAGCACCCTGCATTAATCTCTGTTCAGCTTGGTGGTAACTGTAGCAGTAAAAAGTTAACATGCAACTGCTTTACATTAATGTCCGAAAAGCTATAGCACAAGTGGCATCAAACCCTGGATAGTTCACAGAGTTCTGAGACAAAACAAAGAGCACAATAAATGACATACCTGGATTTTATTCATATTATACTAGCGATTACAATCTTATATTTATTCTTTTATCTGAGGCCTATTTTTAGTATTTTTGGTATATATTTTTTTAATTAGTGGGCAGCACCCAGACACCAAGGGGCAAAGAGAGAGAGTGTGTATATATAAATTGAAAATGACAAACAAACCAGCTGACTGGGTTATTTATAATAACCTGAAATTATATGTTCCAAGAGAGCTTCAAAATTCTAGAGTAAAAATATTCTGATTTAGTTATGAAGGAGATGCTAATAGATGAGAGTTCTCTGACACAGAGAGGTTTGGGTTAATTGCATTACTATTTTACTAGTGGTGATCTTAAGTGTACTTACATATTCTGGATCAAGTATTACCAATGTGATACTGAAGTTTGCACCTCAACATCACCATAGTAACCAGAAATCCAACTGACACCATGCAACAACTGCAGGAGTTGGAGGTTCTCAGTCCAGTTTCCTAGTGGACGAAAGTCCACACCACAAAAAGGACTCAAGTGGCACTTTTATGAGCAGCCTCAGAGGCAAAGCCAAGAACTGAATGTACAGGAAGACTTTTTGGCCCGAGGGCCACATCTGGGTATGGAAATTGTATGGTGGCCCATGAATGCTCATGAAATTGGGGGTTGGGGTGGAGGGGGTGAGGGCTCTGGCTGGGGGTGCGGGCTCTGGGGTGCAGGTAGGTGGGACTGAGGGCTTCGGAGAGCGGGAGGGGGATCAGAGCTGGAGCAAGGGGTTGGGGCCCAGGAGGGGGTTGGAGTGCAGGCTCCGGGCAGTGCTTACCTCAAGCAGTTCCCGGAAGCAGCGGCATGTCCCCCCCTCTGGCTCCTACATGGAGGCATGGCCAGGAGGCTCTGTGCACTGCCCCATCCGCAGGTGCTGCCCTTGCAACTCCCATTGGCCCCATTTGCTGGCAAATGGGAGCTGCAGGGGTGGCGCTTGGGGCAGGGGCAGCGTGCGGAGCCCCCTGGCTGCCCCGACACATAGGAGCTGGAGGGGGGATGTGACGCTGCTTCCGGGAGCCGCTCAGAGCAAGCCCCCGACCCCACTCCCCGGCAGGAGCTCAAGGGCCGGATTAAAACGCCTGAAGGGACGGATGCGGCCCCCGGCCGTAGTTTGCCCACCCCGATATAGTCCCTCCAGGTTAGAGATAAGAGAGTAGCAGTGGATGAATGTGGGGATGCTTACACTTGCTTTTTGCTGAAACTGCATGTTTTCAGGGTAAAGAAGACTTCACTTTCCTGCTCTAGCACCTTTATTACAAATAAATTACTTCAAAATTAGAGAAACAGCATACAACATTTCCTGCATTTTGAATAAATGCCTTACGGAAGAGTCTTCTCACTAAACACATGTTCCAGTATTAGAGAACTCATAACAAAATAGGTCACAGTCCTGCTCACCTTCCCCCTTCCCTTTATTCACAGAGTTATAGTCAGAGTTGAAGCCCAGAAGGGACCACCAGATCAACCAGTGAAATTATTAAGTGAACTATACCCAAATAATCCTGGCAAGTGATCTGCATTCTCATGCTGCAGGGGAAAGGGAAAAATCCCCTAGGTCACTGCCCTTCACCCTCCCTGGTGTTTACGCTCCCAATGTATTTATAGAGAGCAATCAGATCCCCTCTCAGCCTTCTTTTTGCTAGACCAAAACAAGCCAAACTCTTCCAGTCTCCTTTCAGAAGACAGGCCCTCGATTTCCCTGATCAACCTAGTAGCTCTTCTCTGCACCTGTTCCTGTTTAAATTAATCTGTCTTAAATATGGGTGACTAGAACTGTACACAGTATTACAGATGAAGTCTCACCTATGTCTTGTATAATGGCATTAATACTTCTCTGTCTCTACTGGAAGCGTCTCGCCTAATAAATCCTAGGACCACATTGGCCTTTTTCACATCCCCATCACACTGGTGGCTCATAGTCGCCCAGTGATCAACCCACATACCTCAATCTCTTTTTCCTTCTCTGTCACTTCCAACTGATAAGTCCCCAGCTTGTAGCAGAAATTCTTATTATCTGACCCTAAGTGCATGACCTTGCACTTTGTGCTACAGAATTTCATCCCACTTCTATTACTCCAGCCTTCAAGATCATCCAGCTCTTCCTGTATTACGTTCTGATCCTTCTCTGTATTGACAATGCCTCCTACATATGTATCATCAGCCAGTTTCATTGGCACATCCTAATTTTCATGCCAAGGTCTTAATAAAAATACCAAATAAGATTTGTCCCTAAATCAATCCTTGAGGAACTCCACTAGTAACCTCCCTCCAGTCCAATAATCCACCCTTCAACACAACCCGTTGCCTTCTCCCCTTTAGTCACCTTATCCACTTTACTTTGCTTGTACTGATCCCCATCTTTCCCAATTCAGTGAATAATTTCCCATGTGGTACCGTGTTACTGAAGTCAAAGTAGATTAGATCTACTGTACTTCCCTTAGTCTAAAAAAATCAGTTACTTTCTCAAAGAAACTAATCAGGTTAGACTGGCATGATCTACCTTTGTTAAAACCATGTTGCAATACATCCCTTTTACCATTTACCCCCATTAATTTAATTATTCTCTCTTTCATAATCTGTTCTAAAGCCTTGAATACTGCGGAGGTCAGACTAGCAGGTCAGTAATTGCCCAGATCACTTTCTTTCCCATTCCTACACATAAACATGACATTAGCTATTCTCTAGTCAGGGGAGGGGTAGCTCAGTGGTTTGAGCATTGGCCTGTTAAACCCAGGGTTGGGAGCTCAATCCTTGAGGGAGCCATTTAGGGATCTGGGGCAAAAATCTGTCTGGGGATTGGTCCTGCTTTGAGCAGGGGGTTGGACTAGATGACCTCCTGAGGTCCCTTCCAACCCTGATATTCTATGGTTCAGTCTTAAGATACTACCCCCAAATAGATAGTTTTATTACAAATCCTTGCTACTGGACAATCAATCTCATGTGCCAGTTCTTTCAATATTCTGGGGTGGAAATTATCCAGTCTCCTGATTTGAGCACATTAAGCTCTTTAAGTTTTTCTTCCATCTTCCTTGATGTTAAGAAAAATGCACATTTTTTAAAGCAAAAATCTGCATAGATCCAACATTAAGGTTGCACAGTTAAGTGTGAAAAGTCAGGAAATGGAAAACATTCAGATAGCAAGATTAACTTGGCTGTGTTGCACTTCCTGCAAGTATCACACACATACAGGACAAATTTTATGACCTAAACAGTAACATTATTAAGCTACAGATTTAACCAGAAAAACAGGAATAGAAAACATATGTACAATGTAGCAAAGCAAGCACTGCTGCTGAAACCTTGACTTCTGCATTCCATGACTGAATGATTTGGAGTGTGCAATTACATTATTGCAGCTTTTGGCATGAAAAATGCAACCTAGGAAGTTAAGTGTGCACCTCTAGATTTCAGAAAGGTTTTCAATGTGCATGTGTAGCATGACATTGTCAAAAAGTCTTATATTTGTGAAATCAAGCTTTTTTCCAATCCAAGCAAAGGCATTAGTCCTTAATGAGGATTATGTTCATGCCAAATTTTAAGTTTAAAACTTCAGCTACTTCTGTTGTATCCCAAAGAAAGTGAAGTCCGAATTCTTTATATGACCCGTACAAACTCACCCCGGTTGGTTTACTTCTAGAACAGACCAGTAAGTAATGTGCCCTGGAGAATAACAGGGCCACAGCCATCAGTTTCTACAAATTTAAGATTTAGTTTAAAAAAGATGAATCTCCTAGGCCTTATGGTTGTGAAGGTAACTTCATGAATGTACAGACAACTGGGTGCTGCTGCAGAGTAGAAGAACAGCAGGGTGAAATTAACAAGACTCTAGTCTCTTTCACTACTGCTATTCAGAAATCTGTGGACAGCTGAGACACTCATCCAGAATAATGTAAAGTTCAAGCAGCTGCCTGGGAAAACAAGAAACAGCGTCAGGGGCAAGGACAGGCATTAATTATCAACAAAGAAGGAAGACCAGTAACATCATAAAAATCCTTCCCTGCCCCTTTCTGCAGAAGCTAGGAGGCTCTGGGGCAGAAACAGAGTATCAGAGGCCCTCCCTGACCTCCTGCTGCTAGAGAGCAGACAAGTTTCCTTCTTCCTTCTAACAGCCAGAGTGGAGCAGAGCACTGAATTTAAACGATGGAAGCTCCATGAAGGGCCCAAGGACAGCACCCTGCTAGATATCCTACAACCTCAATCTTGCAGCAGTTCGAGGATAGCTAGATTTTTCATAAGAACACTGCCCAAGGACAGAATGAGCAGGAGTTCCCCATTCCAGTCTTTTGTATCAAACTCTGGCTACTAAGTGGTAACATTTTAAAGTGCTACTTCCCCCTTCTCACACAGCTCAAAACTTACACATGCAAAAAAATCAGAAAATGGAAAATTTAAGCCCCCAAATCAGTATTTTGGAAAATTATGAGCCTATGAGACTAGGGTAGAGTTACTAATGGAAGCTACTTTGCTATGTTAATTACAGCCATCACTACCAAGTGCAGGAAAGTTCTTGACTTTTTTTAAGTTACGTTACTGAAGTCCCATCAAAATAATGTCAATGCCCAATCCCAAATGGAGCTCGTAAGTGTCCAGCATCATGCTCTTTTAAAGCCACCGGAAAGGGTTATTATACTATTACGAATTAACAAAAAACAAAACCCCACAATTTTCTTTTGCAACAGCAGAGATCACGTCAAGACACATTTCACCCACCCAAAACCCTGAAAGGATGCAAAACGACAAGGAAAAAGGCTCAAACATCCCTTGCCACCTTTCTAGTGCCTATAGCGTTGTGGATGACATGCTCCAAGAGGCATTCACTTCCGTCTCCAGTGCATACCAAAAAACAATATGTACCCCAACTTCATCCAACTCGCTATCTACTCCACACACACCCCAGACTCCCTCTCTCAGCATAAAGCAGAGTTCTCCCCCTTCCAACCTGCCATTGTGACACCAACTTTCAGCGTGTCAAACTCCTGAAATGTTACAACACACTTTCCTTTTGGCCTTGCCAGCTCTGCGTGTGGAAATAACATGACTGTACCTTGTGGAAGTCCTGACTGACACCTCCCGACCCTCCCCACCCCACCCCAAACACAATACTTCTGCTAACATCCAGGTCACCAGCACATTTTGCAAGCTCAGCGAGGCTCGCCAGTCTGCAAAAGGAAGTCAGCTGAAAGGGGTCAGAATTGGCGTTTGGTGGAGGAGTCATCTTGCGGGGGGGACACATGGAGGGGCTCCCACAGGAGTGACTGAGCCCCTCACCTCCCTGTCGCCTGACAGCCAGAGCCAGGAGTGACAACCACAGAGATGACACTAATACATGATCATCAATGTTTAATATACTGACCGCAAGAGGCAATGGTTATTTCAAAATGCCCCAAACCTCCTCCTTTCCTGGAAGCATTCTGCATCCCATTCCAACACAGCATGGGGCTGTCTCTCTCTGTAGTGGCTACACACACATACTGAGGTTTCGGAGTCAGCTCTACGTCAAAGGCAGGAGCACTGGTCCTTTAGCTCAAAACAGCACCAGTTCAAAACCAGAAGTACAGGATTCATTCCCCAATAAGTGACCCAACAGGGTCATCATTACACATCATCTAGCCTCTAGAGGGCGACAGAGCCACATTGTTAGCATAGGTCACACTCACCCTGACTGGGGAAGATTGTCTGAGCGGCAGGAGTACATAGCAGTGTAAACCCCAGACACATCTGTGGGGACTGAACCTAGGACAGCTGGATTGACAAGCACAAGGGCTCTGCTGCTTGAGCTAATAAAGGATCAGAATAGAGTCAGTATCCAATTCAAGCCATTATCTGCGGTCCAGCGTCCACAGGAGGACAAACAGTCCCGCTGGGCTAGGGTGGATTACAGCTGCCATCTCCTCAAATCCTGCTGCCTGGCAGGGAGCAATATGTCTGTGTCATCTGAAGCCCTCTGTCCTTGCGCGGAGTAACTCCTATGCTGTCCTCTACCTGGAGTCATCAGTAATAATGTCAAACATGAGCCTTATATTGTATCAATGTCAACGTTCAAAGAAGTAACTTTTTAAACCTTAAATAATTAATCAAAACATGTAACTTATCAAATATTCTTGCACTGTGCTCCTAGCAAAGAATCACACATTTAATTGCATTACTGGCTGCTCTAGTATATCTTCAAAAGGGATCCAAAGAAAATGTCGAACACTAGAAACATTTTAGTTACGTGGCACTTTTTAAAAGTTACAATTAACATTTTATTCACTACAAACTACTACAGGAAATTCTAGCAGTTCAGAAACTACAAGTATTTGCAACTGATCCTGTAACTCAAGACAGACTTTTTATTAAAATGGGAATCCTAACATAACCTTAATGATGGTAGTGCTACTTCCCCACTGTCAAAGGACTTAACCTGCATCTCCCCTAGCCAAGACTGTATAGACAGGACAGACGGATCAGTACAGACAGGACCAAACACTAATCACCTTTCCGGTATTAAAGTGACACCATCAATATTTCATTTTTTTTTTTAATGAGTTTAAAATAGTTCCAGGTCCCACACCATCTCTGAACCCTTCTGCCCTTTTTGTGGTTTTACAATCATATTTTTTAAAATCAGCACCTCATTCCTGTGTTGTTAATGACCCACACAAAGAACAGGAAGAATTTACTGAAGTACTATTCAAGAGAAACAATGAAACTTATTGTATACAAAGTGCTATCAAATGCATCAAGTAACAAGATTTTTTCTTCTAATCTTTCAGTGATAGTAATCTTCAATGTTATTTATAACAGGGGTTCTCAACCTTTTTCTTTCTGAGGCTCTCTCAACACACTATAAAAACTCCGTGGGGGGCGGGGGGAGGGGGAAGGAGATGAGCCCTCAGAGCTCCCGGGTTCAGCCACAGGGGGAGGGGCGGCCTTTAGCCCTGCAGGGCTGGGGGCTCTTGGCTTCAGCCCCCAAGGCTCAGGGCTTCTGCCCCGCAGGGTGCCGGGGCTTGTGGCTCAAGGCTCCCAACTTTAGCCTCATAAGGTAGGGGGCTCAGGGCTCCAGCCCCATGGGGGGCACTGGGGCTCAAGGGTGGGAGTGCCAAAGCTCAGAGCTCTGGGCTTCAACCCCAAAGGGGTGCAGGGACTTGGGGCTTCAGCAGCAGAGCCCACAAAACCAGAAACTGGTCCACAGACCCCTGGTGGAGAACCACAGATTTATAACAATGCAGAAGTCTGATTTCTAAGTTGATGGTGTCCCTTTAAGAAACACTATGAACTACTTACAGTTACTTCAAGAAAATTCCACTTGGGTTCTTCTTGTGCCTCAATTCATTAGTTACAATTCAGAACTCATTAGGTATAAAACAAACCAAAAGGCTACATCTCTCCATTGACCCTACAGATCTGTGTGTATTTCTGATTGTATTTGCTTTATTGGTACTTTAAAGAATGTCCAGTTTATACAGCGGAAGTAAGAAAAACAAGAGATCACAGAACTCCTGCTCATACAATCAACTGTCTTAAAAGAAAACCACAAGTTCTAACCTACCTCTGGAAATAGTCCACAAAGGGTTTCAAAGGCAGCTCTTACATGAATTTGCTAATTTCTTGCTACTGTGTGACTTTTTTGGGTCAAAATATTTGGGTTTTTTGCACTATGTCTTTGAGATTAATGTTTCAGTTTGATTATGGAACAGTGATCTCAACCCTTGGCTAAAATTTATGAGTTATTAAGAACAGAACTACAGTCATGTTCAGTTATATAAATTTGTAAAAGGCACAGTTTTGGAAGAGATTTTCTAGAAGAAAAATCAAATAGCTAAATAATAAACATAGTACTAAAAGAAGCTGAGTCCAAACACATGGTTAAGAATGAGATACAAGTGGGAAGAATAGACAAAGTATTTTGTTTAAACAAAGTTTCTGTTACTCAAACAAATATTAAAGTAAGAGGAAACACAGTAAACAGAAATTCGTGTGACGGTTCTGACATTAAATTTGACTTCAAAATAAAGTTCTGAGACAGAAACACACATCACTTTCAGGACTCTGAAGAACTTAATGCCAATGGCTTTTGTGACCCATTTCTAGCAACTTGCAAGGTAACACCTGAGGTTTTGCTATTCACAGCTGTAGCATCTGTTCAGCTTCAAACAGTTGCACGACCCTGTATGACCAGAAGATCACAAATCATACACTTTTTGAGGTGCATTATGTGTGATATAAATGTACATACCAAGTGATAACACATTGTTTACAACCACAATGTAAAGGAAAACCTGTAGTTGACACCTAATTTCCTGATCACCACAAGTATCAGGTGGAAACAAGTAGAGGTGAAACTGGAATAAAGAAGATTACTGCTAAAGAGTGCAATACTGCCAAGATCCAATCCATTGCAATGGAAATCTCTACTTCCTGAATAACTATTCACAAGCCCGCAGAGACTGAAAATAAAATTGTACCATTACAGCAGCCTCTACCTATTGTACTTATCTGCCCCACATATAGTATCTATGGGTATGCCTTCACTACCCGCCAGATCGGCGGTAGTAATCGATCTATCGGGGATCGATTTATCGCGTCTCGTCTAGACGCGATAAGTCAATCCCCGAACGCGCTCCCCGTCGACTCCGGAACTCCACCAGAGCGAGAGGCGGAATCGGAGTCAACGGGGGAGCCGCGGCCGTCGATCCCGCGCCGTGAGGACGCGAGGTAAATCAATCTAAGATACGTCGACTTCAGCTACGCTATTCTCGTAGCTGATGTTGCGTATCTTAGATCGATCCCCCCCCAGTGTACCCCAGCCCTATGTGCCTTACAATCTTCAATGTATTTATCCTCACAAAAGCCTTACAAGGTATCTATCCTTACAAGGTAAAGCACTGCTATTATCCCCATTGTACAGATGGGAACTGAGAGACAGAGATGTTAAGTGACTTGCCTAGGGTCACACAGGATGTTTGTGGTGGAGCAGGAACTGAACCTGGCTCTCCCAAGGCCCAGGCTAACATTCTAACGACTGGACCACCCTTCCTGCTGTACAATCAACACATTTGAAGATTTTTGCATAAAATGTAAACAGCATTTAAAACATTAATGTGTACATTCATAGGTACAGTGTAGTCACTTCACAAGTGTGGTACCCTGGCAACGTCCATGGCATTCTACTTCACAGTAAGCATAAGATCCAGCAATTTCCAAGAAAGAGACAGATCTTCCAATCCAGACAAGTTTCAGTGTTAAAAAGAGGCCATTGAAAGAGACAGAACAAGGATAGTGGCTGGTGGATAGCCTCTTATTTTCAGAGGGTATATGCACATGGAGCATGTTGCCTGTTTTCAACATGGAAAGACAAACCGATCTGATTACTGTACCAGGGGAAAATCAGGGCTGACAGAAGGAACTTATACTCTGAATACACACAAACACTTGCACCTAAGGGATAGTGTACTATCATAATCATTTAAAATTTAAATCAACATGTAATCTTAATTGTTCATCCTATAATGAGGGTTTTATACTAGAAGATTCTTCTAGAGATCTTTCCAACAGCAGTATACTTAACAAGATACTAGTATAGAATAAAGGCATTAAAAAGAGGGGGGGGGGGGAAATCACAGAACAGAAGCCATTCATTATATAGCAGCAGCAGCAACTCCTATATTTAGGGTGCCTAACACTTTTTATTATAAAAACTATTGTTATTTTTTTCAGAAGAGTTCTCACTCCCCCATGGTTTGCAGTGGGATTTTGAAGTTTAGCAGGGATTAGTTCTGGAGGTCAGAAGTGCTTTTTGCTGGCCTCATGAAAATCCTTTCAAATTTGGCCAAGTTACAAGCAGCTGAAAACTGCCATTGCTTGTCCATGTTTCACACAACATAGCTATTTTCTGGCAACACAACTCCCCTCCCCCCTTCATTCCACTAGCACTGCATATGCACCCTAGATGTCTCAAGTGGAGTATAATCACTGAATAACTCTCAGTTAGTGGTGACTTAAAAATTTGGCCCAATACATTAGCTCCTCATCAGTAAAACGGGAATACTACTATCGTCTCTCACTGAGGAGTGTGACAATACATTCATTAATGTTTGTGAGGACCAAATATTACAGTAACGAGACCCACAGAAGAGCCTATGAGGAAATCAATAATTCTGTATTTAGTGCAGGGTTTGGATGACGTGCAGTAAAGAAGACATAAGGCCACACATTAAATGATAAGGAACACTGAACAGATGCCTCATTCCCTGAGCACTGGGCATCCTGTACCCTGACCCCAGCCAAGTCAGGTGGAAAATATATCACGTGACCATGTAATTAAAGGCAGTATCAATGAACGTACACTAAGGTTGCACGGGCAACCTTAAATTCAGCATTTCCTAAACACTTAATATGGCAATCCAAATAATTTTCTTTTAAGAGTTTACTGTACTTACTATAATTAACTTTAACAAAACATTGAAGTGAAGGGAAAATAAGCTAACAAAATGCATATAAATCAAAACAAAATTTAAATGAAGGGTTTTTTATGAGAACCAATTTACTGGCCCTGCAATGCTCTGCACACAGACATGGCCCTGCATCTACACAGAGCCCTGTGGAAGTCAATGAGGCTCAGAGGCCTGCAGGGATGCACCATGCACAACGCCTTCCAGGATCAGGGCTGTACTGTCTATGTAATTCCCACCATGCTCTCACCAGATTTACTCAACTTGCAAAGACCAGAACAACTGTGTTTAGAATTTCTGAAACTAGTAACTATCACATATTAAAATGACAAAAACTCAGCGGAAGAACCAGACATGGCTACTCATTTTAAAGTTAAACAATAAACTGTCGTCCAGTATAAGTAACATATGTGGCAGGGGAAAACACAGCAGGAGCCACTATGTTGAGCTGACTTTACTGTGCCAACAGTTTGGAGATGGTGTTACTACACTTTGGTACCCTTACAGCCCCTGCAGTAACGCCGATGGATAAACAGAGAACTTGTATACCCTATACTAACATTCACTTAACATTTAAAAGACATGAAGAAAAGTGCACATCTCTGCATATACCTTAACTCTAAGGAAGCAACCTCTCGCCCATGTGACATGTAGTGTGCAAAGAGATCAGAGAACTATTAACACATCATCAGGCAAAATGGTACATGCTTTCTAATCTCACCTATATAATAAAGGAATTTAGCATGCACCAAAGTGCCTATTTTTAAATGTGACTTTTTGTCGCCAACCAAAAAATCCACATCTTTTCCCATCAATGCCATTGGGGGAGCTACTGTCAGCTTAGAAACTGTCATCCCTTTGAAAGTGAGTGCCCAAAGCTTCATTTAAAAAACAGCTGAACACAGGCACAAACAAGAGGCCCTATCTTCAAACAGGCTTTATTCTTAACAAAACAGGAAGTCTGAGAAGCTGTGGGCATGCTCAAAGCAGTTACCCCCATGAACAAAAGCTCCCTGCAAGTTCTTGTATAAGGTGGAGCTCCATCCTTGGGGGCAGGGTTGAAAGGGCTTACAGAGTAGTCTATCTCTGAAAAGCAGCTCTAAAAATAGCAATGCGAGCTCCTGATTTTTAAATCTTTCAGCAACTCCAAAGAAAATTGGCTCAAATTACAGGTAAATAGGTGGAGTAAGGAGTTAAATGCTAGCACCACCAACTCAGTTTGGGATCTGAGAATCAAGCTTGGTTATTTCTATCTACGATCATCTGTAGTAAAAGATTCTGCAGTTGGACTGCAGTTAACTATTCTGTTGGGAATGCAATGCAGACTAAAATCTAGCTTCCTCTCCCAGAACTGCAGGACTAGCAAATGTAAACGCACAAGAATTTACTTTTGCCAATAAAGAAAGCAGATAAGACCTCCACAATGCACAGAGGAAGATGATCTGTTGGTTAAAAGGTGCTTTTTTAAAAAAAATATTATTTTTTCCAAATACAAACTACTCTTTAACTGCACTGAATTATTTTAAGGATTCAGCCAGAATACAGCAAAGAGGATTGTATTTTAGTAGAAAGCCAAGCCTTTGAGCCTCCTGTTTGTACATGAAAAAGCATTACAAATCCAATACAAAAATTAATTGATTTGATTTCTGCACCTTTCCAAATTCTGCACTGCCTATGTAATTACTGATCTCCACTTGAGTGCCTCAATGCCAAGTGCTGCTGTGAAAACTCCTCTACACAGCTTCTGTTTACAAAGTGAGACCCCTCCCATTGCTGCATCACTGAACACATCTGCTGTAGGTAACTCCTTTGCTTTTCAAAACAAAGAAAGTTGCAGTAAATAGAAAAGAGACAGAGCAGCAACAGGATTTCCCCAAAGACCTAGAAGGATAGTGGTCCCATGCGCTACCTTCCCTGAAAGCTTTGTTCACCCAGAGCTCATTGCAAGGTTTGAGCTCTGGGTGAACAAGACAGCAGCATAAATAGTTTAAACTGACATTCCCAATTTTCTAAGATCACCCCTTTCTATGGGCACAGAGACCTTTCAAAAGCCTACTCCCCCACCTCTGAACACATCTTAGGAGAACCCTCTGCAGGTTTCTGAATTTATAGCTCCACTTCCTACAGCAAAGAACACAGACCTAAACATGAATCAATTTTCAAGAGTACTGTACGCATGCATCGCATGTCACACTATAGTACCTGTAATTAAATGAAAAAAGTCTTCGGGGGTGGATGTTGTCGTATTAAATAATTTCCCCAGCACAAGTGTCAGAAAATATTTAAAACTCAGACACAAGACATGCTTAAAGCAAGGGGAAGTTTTAGCCAAATGCTCTTTAAAAAAAAAAAGAGTGACATGTGCAATCTGAATAATACATTTCAGTGCTGCAGCAATTGTTTATAAAACACGCACTTAGAAATGAAGGAAAGTGACCTACAAATGATAGGTGGCACATGTAAAATACAACACAACAACAACAGTTCCATAAGTAGTTGGATGTGTGCAACTCAAAAGGAAGGTTTAAAGCAGTTTTGCTTCTTTTGCATCCGACGAAGTGGGCATTCACCCACGAAAGCTTATGCTCCAATACATCTGTTAGTCTTAAAGGTGCCACAGGACCCTCTGTTGCTTCTAGGGAGTTCTGAAAATTGACAGGGTGATAAATCAAGGAGATATAATCAAAAGTAATGGGATTTTTTTCTGCTCTCGGAATTATTTTGGGGGAAGTTCTCTGGCCTGTGTTATACAGAACATCAGACTAAACGATCACAATGGTCACTTCTGGCCTTGGAGTCTATGAAATTAGAAAGGAAAAATGTAACCTGAATAGCTGGAGACTTCCTGACAGTGAGCTCTATTAAGCCATGAAGTAGGGAAATCCAATGGCTTGGGTTATTTAAAACTAGACTGGACAAAGCACTAGAAAATGTACTGTAGGGAACCATTTTGCACTTGTAAGGGATGGACTAGCTGGTCCAATCGCTCTTTTCCATCTCCAGCTTCTAAAGTTTTAAAGAGAGAACTCTACTCGCAATGTCAAAAAATTGTATCTGAAAATAAAGTTTTTAATTGCAAATGGCATTTCCAATCTTTAAAACATCATCATATAGGGAGAAACAACCCCAGAGGCCAGCAACTATATCAATCCTGCTTTTATACTGGTTTAACATCTCAAAAAACTTGAATGTTTTAAGAACTGTTCCACACTGAAGAGAGACTAAAAATGGCACCACCCGGTTCCAGTATCTATCATCTCCATGACTGCCAGATCAAATCCACTCAGTTTACAAGTAAAACAATCTTTTTTCTAACTGTCAGGACCTGCAAACTAAGCCTAAGCCCTAAGAGGCCACCTGGGCTCTTCCTGGCTCACACGTCACAGACAATAAATATTCTGCAATGAGGCCTTAGTTAAAAACTCTGCTGATGATACATAAACAGGTAGAAAACACAGCTCCACCATAACTGTACTGGTCAGCAGCACTCCCAGAAGTAAAGACCGTGTCAGCTAGTAAAGGAAGCATAAGGACAATGACTACATAAAGGGACAGGTCTTGCATGTAAGAAGGTGCCATCTTTAAATAAAAACTTTCCAGAATAAAACCACACTTGCCAATTTTTTTAATTTAAGCAAAGTGACTGCCAATGCTACCGGGCAGCTCAGAGATGTCAGCTACTATCAAAAGTATAAACCTCATCCAGTTTCTAAGGTGAGCCACGGGGTTCTCGTTTGCCAACCTCCAGGACTTTGTGCCATGCAAAATGGCAGCAGCTTTGTGTTCCCTGTGCAGGCCCCGACCTCTATCCCCCCACTTGGATTTGTGCAGAGAAGTAAACACTAGGAACCAGCATGTTTACATGCACCTGACATCCTGTTAGCGCACCTCCCCCACCCCATCCCGCCAGTGACAAGGAGTGCACAGCTCTCCCCTAAAGCGGTACCAAAGGCTGCTTACAAACTGTATTCCCGCTGACGGCTCAGGGATTTCTAGGGCGCTCCGCAGGGTGCTGGGACTCGGATCGGGATCGTCCTTATCGGACCCGTCGGTGGTGCTGACGGGCTGCTCCGCTTTCCCACGTGTCTGCCCCACAGGCCCGGGCACCGGGCGCAGCTCTACCCGCTCCGTCCTTCTCCCCACGCCGGCGTCCCGGGAGGCCTTGCCCTGCATCTCGCCCGGCGGCGAGGGGGAGCACAGGACGGCCGAGATGGGCTCATTGTGTCCGCGGTCCGCGGAGCCGCCTCCTGGCCCGGCCCTGCCCAGCTCTGCCCCCGGCTCCTCGCAGCAGGTGGCTCGAGCGAGGCTTCTCCTGCTCAGCTCGGCCTGGGCCTCGGGGCTCCCGGCGGCCGCCCCTTCGCCCTGCAGGCCGGGCAGCGCCCCCGAGTCCCGGCCCCCGCCGGCGGGCTGCTGCTGCGGGCTGCCCAGGGCCGCCGGCTCGGCCGGCCGCGGGGAGCCGGGGCGGGAGTCGCTGGGCTCCGGCAGGCCGCCGGGCCCGTCGGCGGCGCCGTTGAGATACTCGGCGCTGATCATGGAGGCGAGGTCCTGCAGCCGGCGCAGCGGGATGTAGCAGGAGGCCGGGTCCTGGCCGTAGGCCGCCTTGGCGGGGAGCGGCCCCGTGCAGCCATTGGGCGGCTCAGGGCTGGGGCTGCCCGCGCTCTCGGGCGCGGCCAGGGCCCGCGGGCCGGCGAAGGGGGCCAGGCAGCCCCTCCGGCTCCCGTCGCAGGCCGGCTCCATCCCGCGCCGCGGGCATCGACCTGCGGAGCGAGCACAGCACAATGGTCAGGCCGGGCCTGCGCTCCAAAATGGCAGCCTGCGCCCCTCCCCCCCGCCCCGCCGGGCGGCCGGACCGCCGCGCTCCGCGGCCTCCCTCAGCGCCGGGCCGCCCTCCGCTCAGCCCCGCGCCGCGCCGCGCGCCCCTCAGCCCGGCGCCCGCTCGCCCCCGCGCGCGCGCGGCCCCTACCTGCCCCCTCCCGCGCCCGGCCCCCGCGCGGGCACAGAACCTGCAGGCCCGGCCCGGCCCCGCAGCCTCCCTCCCCCGCGCGCGCGCCCGCCGCCGCCATCCCGCACGCGCGCGCCCGCCCCTCCCTCACTGACTCTTGGGGTTCAGCGCCGGCCAATCAGCGCCGCGCGGCCCCTCCGGAGCCTCGTGCCCGGGGCCCCAGGCCGGGGCCCGCTGCTGCCTCCCCGCGGCGGCTCCGGAGCCCGGCCCGGCCCAGCCCTGCCCCCGGCCGCTCCCCCGGCCCGGCCTCGCCGCCTCCTGCACAGGCCCCGGGACCCCGCTCGCGCCGGCCTCGTCCGCGCCTCACCCCCGGCCCGGCCCGCCCCGCACGCGGCTGCCGAGCGGCGCCAACAAAATGGAGGCTGCGGCCCCCCCCGCGCCCCAGGTGCGGGGAGCGCCCGTCCCCTCCCGCCGCCTCGGGTTCCCGGCCGGGCCGCTGCGGCCTGCCCGGGCCCGTCCCCGTCCCCACGGGCCGCCCCGGCCTGCGCCCGGCCCGTGTCCGCACTTGGCTGCGCGGGGCGCTGCGGGCCTGGTGCTGCCCGCCCAGCGGAGCGGCCATTAGAGCCGCCGCGGCCGGCCGGGCCCCAGCGCGCCCCGGGGTCGGGCGGCTCCTCGCGATCCTTGCCTGGAGCGGGGCCGCAGGGCGAGCGCGGAGGGTCCCGCTGCTCCGGGACCGACTCGGGCTCGGGCTCGGGCTCGCTCGCACCAGCCGTGCGCTGGGCCCCAGGCCCTGGTGCTCCCGTGCAGGCGGCTCGGCTGGCTGCAAGGCGCTCACCCCGCACGAGTCCCGGCCTGGGGAGGGGGTCACCAGCCAGGGACGCGCGGAGGGTGGGGTTCAGCCCGCCCGGCGGATGGCCAAGGTGGTGCTCGCTCGCCTCTTGGTACAATGAATCTGGCAGCAGGGTGCCCCCTTTTCGGAGGTGTGATTGTGTTCCCAAGGGCTGCCGGTACCTCTGCAGGGAGAGATGGGATATTCTCCAGGACAGGGTGTATGTCCAGCCTCCCTCCTCTAAGCATTTAGACCAAGGGTGTCAAACTCCCTTGGAGGAAAAGGCTGAATTCTAGGTGTAATTATAATTTATGGGCCGGGGACAAATTCAGGAGCATATTGTCCCTTCAGGGCACAGGGGACTGGCAGCAGGAGCCAGGTCGGCACAGAGATCGGGGGAGAATATCGCCTTTGAATTAAACCTGAAGCTAGTTATACCTTCAGTGCCTATTGTCACAGTCATCACTCAGTGAAAAATCTTTGCCCAAGGCTGTCTCTGCCCTTTGTTTCTCTTCCTTCCCCAGCTGCCCGTCTCTGTTTCTCTCTCTCCCTCTTCCCAGTGTGTGTGTGTCTGTTCTTTTCTCTGCATTTCCTTCCCTGCAGCTACTCCAAATTCCCACCCCCCTCTGCCACTCAAACCATCAGTGATTAAATACTTAATGTTGACACAGAAGTGTCATCACTGGCCTTTAAAACTGATAGTCCAGTTAGACAGTTGACTTGGCTTTTGTGCTGAGTCACGGTTGCAGGCTCTGTGCACACTCAGGCAGACATCACTGGTTGTGGCCCTGCAGCCAGGAAGGCTAGGGACTTGCTTTTTTGTAAATTTAAAGCTGAGACTTTAGAGAATCTGAACATGCCACATATGAGTCTCAGAAATACATAATGTGGGCAGGATCTGGCCAGCAGGCCGGATGTTTGGTGGTCCTGATTTAAACCCTGGAAGTTCATGTGTCTCCATCCTTCCTAGAGCTTATGCCTAGTTGGACCCTTGGCTTCTGCTAGGGGTAGAGCAGGCTGGAGTTCGGTGTAGGGGCTGGGGAATTGGGAGCTTGCCCCACCATTCCTGGGCCTCATTGCCAGCTCTGTGTGGTTTCCGTATGGCACCAAGGCCTTCAGCCCCTTTGCTGCCAGGGGATCTCTGTTCATGCTCCCCTCTCACAGCCTCCATAACTCACAGGTCTCTCCTTTGTTCTCCCCACTCCTGGCTCTGGCATGTCAGCCAGTTCCTTACTGCCAGGTCCCTGTCTCTGCTGGGGGGAGAGGAGGACTGCTGTCACTACACTGGGCCATGGACTCTATAGGCCCCAGTGGTGCACCCCTTCTCTTAAAGGAGCATCAGCTGGAACGTGCTGAACAGCGGAGGAATGGAGAAGTGTCCTGCTGCCCCCCACCAAAGTGGATGGCTTTTTCTCTCTCGCGGGAGCAGGGGAAACCACCTCACTGGTTCTATTCACATGGCTTCTGCCTCACACTGCTTAAAGCAGGAGGTAAGCAGGGGGTCGGATGACTTGGCAGAAGGCATGTGCTGCAGTCTGCGAGGGCTTTTCCTCAAGAGTCCCCAACTTGGGAGTCAGCCACGGCCCACAACTCTAGGGGTGAGGCCCAACCTTCCCATGGACACTGGGAGAAGACCATGTATTGTCCCTCTCCTGTACAAGCAGAGGTTAACCCTTTGTTCACCAGGTAGTGCCTCTGTCACACACATTACTACTTCTGCTAACATCCACATCTCTGTCGTGGTTTGCATGGAGAGACAAGGTGAGGGAGGTAGTATCTTTTATTGGACCAGCTTCTGTTGGTGAGAGAGACATGCTTTCGAGCTTATCGGAGCTCTTCTTCACATGGGACCATACTCCCAGTGTCACAGCAAAACGCAAGGTGGAACAGGTTATTTAGCATGAGTAGTTAGTTAGCACATATGTAAGGGACCATTCAAGGTAGTGGCCCATTAACAGCTCTGCAGTCATAGGACAAAAAGAGGGGGTTATTTGGTTACAGATTGTTGTAAGAAGCCATAAATCCAGTGTCTCTGTTCGGTCCATGAGTTTTAGTGTCTAGCAAAATTCTCAATTTAAGCTCCCAGGCTTGTCTTTTGAAGGTATTGTGCAGGTTTCCTTAGAGGACAAGGACTGAGAGGTCAGACATGGAGTGATCACTTTGTGACATGTGTTCACCCACAGGTGATGGGATGTTTGTCATTTATCATTTTCCTGTATGAGTTTATTAAAGCGTGTAGTGATTGTCTGCACCCACATAGTTATTGGAGCATTTAGTGCACTGGATGAGGTACACCACTCTACCCTGAATGGTTTCTTACAATATGTGCTAACAACTTATGTTAAACAATCTGTTCCACCTTGCATTTAGCTGTGACCCTGGGAGCACCTTTTCCAGACCTGAAGAAGAGCTCTGTGTGGCTCAAAAGCTTGTCCCTCTCACCAAAAGAAGTTGGCCCAATAAAACATAGAGAATTTTTTCACTTCAAGGTCCCAGAAACAAAGGCAAGGTTTTCATCTCGAGGCCAAAAGACCAAAAACATCAAGACACTTGATCACGGCCTTGGATAGACCAAGAGACTACCTACACTTACCTCACCCACCTTATCTCTCTAGTATCCTGGGACTGACAAGGCTACAACAACATGTATACGACAATGGATTGCATAGTCCCACAACTACTCACCACAGTTTCTCTCATCTTCTTACTCTCTTTGAGGATTCTGGCTCCAGCATTGACCTTGGTTGTCAGAACGTAGCACTCTGATCTGCTTACAGTCCATCTTCTCTTCCTCTTGTGACCGCTCCAGCTTTACTGTTCTCAGCACTGATTCTACACGTACAGCGCTGTAGCGCTTAGTGAAGACACTACCTGTGCTGATGAGAGAGCTGCTTTCCTCGCATAGGTACTCCAGCTCCCTGGGGGGTGGTAGCTATAGCGATGGGAGAAGCCCTCCTGACATCCCGCTGTTTACGTTGGGGCTTAGGTCAGTCTCACTACGTTGCTGAGGGGCATATGCTGACATAAGTTGGTAGGGTAGACCGGGGCGCAGACTCAAAGGACACATACGCCAGTCCTGCTACCACTTCGTTTTCTGCTATGCTTGAGCTTGGAGCTGACTTTTCTCTTGGCTTTTTTGGGTGATCTGTCACATGCATTTCTGAAAACTTATTCCCATGATAAAGCTAAAAATTGTATTTGTAAACACCCCAAAAGGCACTCAGGGCTCTGTACAAAACCAATGCACTGGTGGAGAATCGTGGTTTTGCTCTTTCCTTCTGTAATACTTTTGTTGAAGAAATAACACAGCAAAATAAAGACAACAAAAAACAACAAATCTGTAAGTTTCTAACAAAGCACTCCCAGCTTCATTCACTACAGCCACTAAAAGCCCCCAACTAAATATATTCGCATCGGATTATTTCTCCGCTTGTTTTTAACCTGCTGCCTGTTTATTAAGCACTGACGTAGCGCAGCTGTGTGCTCGAACAGAGCAGAGATGCGGACCAACATTTTCCAAGTCAGCTACCTATGTCCAGCTTTAGCCACCTAAAGGAAGTGATTTTGAGAGGTGCAGGGCACCCCCAGCTCCTGATGGCAGCATGTGCTCAGCTTGTCTGACAGCGAGGCTGCTTTTATTTAGGTGCCTACATTGAAGCATTTCAGGCCTGGTCACCACGACAAAGAGCTCACCACCCAAGGCCCCGGTCCTGCAAACACACTCACCCCCAGGTGCTGCTTGCAGTCAATGGGGTTACTTGCCTGTTGAAAGTGGAGCAGGTCCATATGTGTTTGCAGGACAGGGCCTATGGTGTAATGTTTAGCAGGGCAGACTAGAGTCTCTGGGCTTTAGAAATGCATTTCCTTCATTCCCTTTGTAGTTCTCACTGTAAGAACTTAAGAACAGCCATAGTGGGTCAGACCAATGCTCCTTCAAGCCCAGGATCCTGTCTTCTGACAGTGGCCAGTGCCCGATGCTTCAGAGGAGATGAATAGAACAGGGCAGTTATCGAGTGATCCATCCCCTGTCGTCCAGGCCCAGCTGCTGGCAGTCAGAGGTTTAGGGACTCTGACCATCTTGGCTAATAGCCATTGGCCACTATCCTCGATGAACTTGCCTAATTCTTTTTTTAACCCAATTATAGTTTTGGCCTTCACAACATCCCCTGGCCATGAGTTCCACAGGCTGACTGCGACATGTGAAGCAGTGCTTCCCTAGGTGTCTTTTAAACCTGCTGCCTGTTATTTTCATCGGGTGACCCCTGAAATCCCCCTCTATTTCCTGGGATTCAGGAGTCAGCCTGGGCTGAAACCTGGTTTAAAAGCTGCCACTGCACATAACCATGACTCATGCTCCAGTTCTTGGCAGCCGCAGCAGCATCTCCTGTGACCCCCCCTGCTCTGTGTTTTCATTGCTAATCACAGCTTGCTACTCCCTGGCTGCAGCTCCCTCCCAATCCCTGATATTGGAGCCCTCTGGCGGCCTGTCCAACAGCTGCCTGACAACCACAAGTGAACAAGCTGCTCCTTGCGTGCCATACCGACGCCTTCCTAGTCACCACCTACATCTCTGTATCATTCACAACCCCCCCACAGCCTGCTTAGACTGGTGCTCTGTGGGCAGGGACGGACACACCGCACCAGGCTAATGGGGCCAACCTGCTTGGCCTCTATGGGCCGCAGACGTTGAAAGGTTAAAGAGCATTCAGGCCGTAACCTAATGGGGGGGTTGGTCGGACGTGTCAGATGTATTTTGTCTGCCCCCCGTTGCCGAGATGGCCCCGAGAAAGTCCGTGCCCAGCGCGTAGCCTTTGGACCATCTCCAGCGTCCCCCACAAGTGTGTGGTCAGCGCTCCTGCTGGCCCGGCTGCCTCCTCACCGATCGTGGGGGTTATTAGCAGTGCTGCCCCCTGCTCTGCACCGACGCTGCATGGGGGGAGGCCCCAGAGGAGCAGGACTGGGCTCCCCGCCCCGAGGGGGACTATGGGCCTCTGTCTGGTCTCTCGAGCGGCTGCTCTCCGGGCAGGGAGTGTCGCCCACTGGGGCTTGTGAGATTTGTCCTTGCCGGGAGCACGGGTCTCTGAACGGTTTGTAAAGCTTTTCCTCCCCAGGAGGCTCTTTAGCACCCACACGGCTTCTCTTGCCTCCTCCAAGACCCCTGCCCCTGGCTGTGCGTCCATGCGTAAGAGCGCTGGCAGGTGCAGCCGCCACATGGACTCGGGCCCTGAGCGCCGGGTAGGGACGAGGTTAATCCTGTGTCTCCATTCCAAGGGCAGGCTGAGCCGGGGATGTCTCCCTCTGGTGCCTTGTCCCCTGCAATGCAGCTAATCTGTGTGTTGGGCTAGATCCTCCCCAGCCATTCCCTCTGGCGCCGGCAGGTCCTGTCCTGTGTGTGCAGCGTAGGGTGACCAGATGTCCCGATTTTATAGGGACAGTCTCGATTTTGGGGTCTTTTTCTTATATAGGCTCCTATTACCCCCCAACCTCTGTCCCGATTTTTCACATTTGCTGTCTGGTCACCCTAGTGCAGCGAGGGGCAGGGCGCAGGGAGAGGGGCCGTGGGTTTCACTTGCTGAAATGGCTTGTGTTAAGCCATGAATGCAGGGCTGTCTGGAAGCTGGCAGAGAAGGGTGTTGGGTTCAAGCCAGCATTGTGTTTCCAGTACAAAATAATGTCCTCTTAGTGTGACAGATACACTCAAGCCAGCTGCTCAATTCCAGGGTAACGAACGCCATCATCCATCTGGCAGCAGCCAGTTGGGTGTTAAGCCTGGCCTTGCTCACCCTGTTCATTAACGAGCTGGGCAGGGGTAAGTAGGCTGTTAATGGCCAAACTGGGGGTGGGGGGTGGCACAAAGATCAGTGAGCAGCGTTCTAATGCACACGGCAGGACCAGCCAGATCAATGACAAACGCAGGTCAGGCTGGAATAACTCAAGTGAGGCCTCTGGGGGAAACCATCCTAGCTGCAGCTACCCATGCGCCAGGACCCGCTTGGAAAGCAGGAAGCCCTTGGAGCAATGGTGGGCCACATTGCAGGTGACACTGGGCTGCTCCAGGCAACTCTCCATGAAGTGCACTGGCCACCCTGGGGTTCTGACCAGCCACTCCTGCCCCCAGCCAAGGCAGGCCTGTCTCATGCCCAGCTGCTCCCTGGCAGGGGTCGAGTTTGCCGTGTGGCCAGGTGCAGCCAGTCTCCTCCTCAGGGTGACCTATGTGGAGAGAGCACAAGACCCTGCCCACACCTGCCACTGAGAACAACAACAACCTGCAGAGGACCCAGGCCGCCTTCCCTGACCTGCAGCGGAGGATCCTAAAGACTCCAGCCCGTGATTGTAACCTTCAGATGGGCTGCTGCACCCCACTTCTCAGTCCCAGCCTGCAGCTCCCCTCACCCCACTGGGCCCTAGCTCCATCCTGTGGGGGTTTGCCTGCATCTAGACTGTCATGTGACACTGGTGGGGCCATTCTGTTCCCCCCACCACTACAGTCCTGGGCAGAAAAAGCCAAAGCAGTTCTGTGGAAACGAGTGGGCTGGGCCAGGCTAACCTCCAGGCCGATGCAGATCTATGCCCGTGGCACAGGCTGCGGGGCTGAGGTGAGGGGCTGTGGGTGCGGTGACCAGATCACCACACTAAAATATCGGGACACATTGGCCCCGCCCACAGTCCACCACCACCCCCCGCTCCTCCCAGGCTCCGCCCCCCACTCTGCCCCAGGTCCAGCCCCCTCCCCACTCAGCCCCCCAACCGCACCCTTCCTCATCCCCCGGCCTGCCACTGGTTTGCTGCATCCCCCCTCAGTCCCCCACCCACCGCTCACCTCCCCGCCCGCCACTCACCCCTACGGTGCCGACTTCCCCTCTCCCAGATGGGTGCTCGCCCACCCCCCACCTCTTTCCACCCCTGCAACGCCCTCGCTCCGCCCCCATTCCACCCCCTTCCCCCAAGTTCCCGCCCCTGCCCTGCCTCTTCTCTGCCTCCTCCCCTGAGCGTGCCGCGTCCCCGCTCCTCCCTCCTGGAAAGCGCTAAGTGCTGCCAAACAGCTGTTTGGCGGCGGGAAGCGCTGGAGGGGGGTGGAGCGGGGACGAGGCGCGCGGGGAGGAGAAGGAGGCGAGGCGGGGGGAGCTTGGCTGCAATTTTTCCCCGTGGGTGCTCCAACCCTGGAGCACCCACGGGGCCAGCGCCTCCTTCCCGCTGGCCTCCTTACCTGAATATCGGGACAAATGGCGTCCCGAGCGTACATTGATCGGGACGCAGGACAAAGGGTTAAATATCAGGACAGTCCCGATTTTATTGGGACATCTGGTCACCGTAGCTGTGGGGCAGTCATAGTCCTGGTGCGTCTGCTCCTTGGCCTCCCACCTGCTCCAGCTCAGGCCAGACCTCTGTCTGGTCAGCCGCACTGCCACCACCACACACTACCCCCCAGAGCAGCCAGCTAAGCCCAGCTGCCAGTCGGCCTCCAGGAGCCAGACAATTTCTGGTGACCAGAGGTTTCCTCCACCCACGCTGGCGAGCAGCAGGGGAACGTGTCTGAATGGCGTCCTCAACCAAGTGCCGAGGCAGGGATCCACGGGGGCTCCCACCAGCCGGCCCCAGAGGGTGCTGGGCCAGACGCACACAGCCTTGCGCACACTCACACGCACCATCGCCCAGTCTCCATCTGCCCCTCCCCCAAGCTGCGATTGGCTCGGCTCGCTGATGGTCAGCGTATGGGACCTGCCTTGTCCTGGGCCTTAAGAGAAACTTCCCGCATAGCTTCAGAAACAGCTACTGCATGTTCCCAGGAACTGCCCCTCCCTTAGCTGAGCTGCTCTGCCCTGCTCCCTGCAGCTTGCAAAGACATGGAGGGGTTAGCTCAAATCCAGGTCTCTTCCCCGCCCCGTTCCTACAACCAGCGTAAACACCCAGCTGCACCAGGAGAAGAGGTCTGCAGCATGTAACTATCTGCTCCAGCGGCTGCCAGATTGGCCCCCTCCAGGGCATCCTGCTGCCGCAGGGGCTGTGCGACTCCCCCTCTTTGGGCCCAGGGCTTCCTCACCACAGCAGCCTAGTGTTGTGCCACTTCTGGGCCACGGAGAAAGCGCCCCCAGCCTGTCAGCTGCTGCTATTGCCTTGTCAAACAGAGGGAGCTCAGCAAGAGGGGCAGGTACCCCGCCACTCCTGCAGAGATCTCCCGTGCTGTGGTGGGGAGCAGGGCTGGAGCCCCAGCTGCCCTCAGCCAGCCCTGCCTGGGGGGGGTCTCTCTGAGATTTGATTTGACCAATTCTTGGCTTCTTAGGGGAGCCTCTGCCTCCAGCCCGTGGACTCCGAGACGTTGCCCTGTCCTCCCCTTGGTTTCCTGAGCCTGCAGCGCCCACAGCCTGTACAACATGTTACCTCACCTGCAGCAGCTGGCGACTCACCAGCCTGACTTGCACTGGTGCGTGGGAAGCCCTGGCCTGAAACTTTCGTTCGCAGTGGGATGAGCCAGGGCTGGCTCCAGGGGCTTCTCCCTAGGTGGGTCCTGGCCCCCAAACTGACCAGAAAGCAAGTCGCAGGCCCCTCAGCCCAGGGCAGGGCCTGGGGAGATGTGTGCGGGGGGGGAGGGGGCGCTCTCAGGGGGAGCCTCCTGCAGCCTCTGGGAAGCAGGCCTAGGGTTAGGATAGCACAGCACAGCAGGTACAGCCCCGTGCGCTCTGCACAGGCCGAGCAGCGAATGAGCACAGTGGCTATGGACTAGACCCATCAGTCCACAGAGTGCCCCCACCTGGATTCCCAGCCCCAGAGTAGGGCACTCCAAGGATTCCTGTGGGCGCCTCCCATGGCCTCTCTCCCAGCCCACCCTGGCCCCGCCTGCAGCCCACACCACGTGGGCTCCTCTGCAGTGGTTTTCCCATCCTGCAATGGGAGGAGAATGGGCCTGGTTTTCTAATCCATCAGGGCCAGGCACTCCACAGCTGTGCTGCAGACGCCTGGGGCAAGGGCTCCCCAGGGTGCGAGTATGTCTCTCTCTCGTGAAATCAATCCCACCATCCGGTCTCCTCACAAATCCACCTGCCTCCGGACCCTCCCACACTTCCATTCTCCTGCACAAAGGGCTGGGGGTGGCCCCTGGCGAAAACACCCCTGGGCCTGGGGAATTCTGGGAACTCAGAGTCCTTCACCGCAGGAGCGGGTGAAGCAGCTACTGTGGAAGGGACCTGAAAGCCCAGTGCTGAGTGCTATGGTGCTGGTAGCTCATCCACTAGTCCAGGGGTTCTCAAACTGGGGGTCGGGACCCCTCAGGGGGTTGCAAGGTCATTACATGGGGGTTCGCAAGCTGTCAACCTCCACCCCAAGCCCACTTTGCCTCCAGCATTTATAATGGTGTTAAATATATTAAAAAGTGTGTTTAATTTATTGTGTGGGTCACACTCAGAAGCTTGCGATGTGAAAGGGGTCACCAGTAAAAAAGTTTCAGATCCACTGCACTAGAGGATAACAGCCTACTACTGCTACCAGCTATCTGAGTTACTTCTCTGGCTCCAGTGCTGGGGTGCTGAAGGCTCTGGATCCAAACCCTGCTGAGGACTGGGGATGTGATACAAGGACATACCCCAAAGGTTCTTTTAGAGACACCATGTCACGGACTCACAGATCGTGCCCACTCTTGGCCCCTTGCGGTCCGTGGGGGGTGCCCCTTTCAGTGCGACAGCCCTTCTCGGGGGTCCACTCTCTCTCGGGGTCAGACCCCTCCACCTCCTGGAGCCGCACCTCTCTGAGCCTTAGCACGTCTGTCTCTGCCGTGGGCCCCCTCAGGGAGTCCCCTCGCTCTGGACCCCCGGGGCCTCCACCCCCAAAGGGGTTGATGCCACCCTGTTCTCTAGACCGGAGTGACTCTCAGACAGCATAAAACAGGAGGGTTTATTGAGAGTTAACACAGCACAGGAAACTCTCAGGGCCTCAGGCCTGGCCTCCCTCAGCCCAGCACATCCCAGTCTCTCTGCATCCAGGTGGGCTCTGCCTGCTCCC
The DNA here is from genome assembly GCF_028017835.1 of Emys orbicularis. Classification (NCBI taxonomy): domain Eukaryota; kingdom Metazoa; phylum Chordata; order Testudines; family Emydidae; genus Emys; species Emys orbicularis. Next base: position 113,105,362 of record NC_088690.1, on the reverse strand, counting down.
CCTCTCCAGCCCAGAGCCCCCCTGCTTCCCAGCTGGGCATCTGAGATCACCGGCCCCAGGCCCCACCTCTGTCCATTGTCTTCTCTCCAGGTAAACAGGGTTGTAAACGGGGCCTCCTCTCCTCGCTTCTGTCCTCTGGCTGGAACCGGCTGGTTGGGTCACTGGGTCCTCACTCTGCAGCCCATTGTCCGCCCACTGGCCAGAACCGGCTGCAACTCCTCAGCTGGGCCTCCGGGTCACCAGGTTGCCAGGTCACCGGTCGCTGGGGTACCCATCCTCCCGGCCATCGGCTGGGTCCCCAAGTCCTCTCTCCGGTCCTCTGCAAAACAAACTCCCTCTCCCCTCACCTCGTTAAACCAGTAATACCCAGGCCCTGTGTGCTCTGTCAGTGTGGGAAGCTGTCTTGCTAACCAGTGACCCTCGCTGGCTCAGCCAGAGTTTTGCCCCCTATGCCACAAAGCGGAGCGGTTTGTGGGGTGACTCCAGCCGACAGCTCGTGCGTCTCTGCACAGAAATAGAGGCAAGACAAGCTCGGGGCCTTGGTTCACAGTCCAGAGTGGCAGGAGCGGGTGGGGAGGGAGAGGGCCCCAGCCGGCGTCAGGTGAGCGCTGCACCTTACCCCGGGGAGCTCTGGCAAAGTCAGCCCGTGAGCAGCTCCCCCGGGGTGATTGTTTGGGCTGCCCAGAGCGGGGTCCATCGCCCATGCTGGGATCATCCGTGCAGACACGGGGACTGGGCAGCTCTAGGCGTCCTTGGCTCGGGGCAGCACCTGAGACACAGCAGGAATTCTCAGTGGCCAGCTGGAGACAGATCTGATGGTGGGGTCCCGGTCAGATGAAGGGGGGAGGGGCTGTGCTCCAAAGGGGTGGGGGGAACAGGGCCCAGGCCCGTGCAGAGGCAGACACAAAGGCTCAGTTCCCAGTCTATGTGCTGGCAGGACCGTTCCCTGGCTGCGTGCTGGGAGCAGGAAGTGATTGTTTGCAGCCCTGACCCCGGGCACCAAGTTCACAGCTTGGGCTTATTTCTGGTGCCGTTGGGATGTTACCAAGGGTGAAGCCATCATGGGCTGTCACCCTGCCCATCCCTGGCAGGAGGATGAGGCAGGAAAGACATTTCTGCGGTGGTGGGGCAGCCGAACCCGCTTGGCAGAATGCAAGCTCACAGCTTCACCAAGAACAGCGCAATGAGGCCGAAAAAAACACAGCAAGCCCACACAGAGAGATCTGCGTGCAGCAGGTCCCGGCCCCGGCATTCGTGCACCCAGTCCCCAGTGCAGCGGGATCAGGATCCATGCACCCAGCCCCGAGCACAGCCGGCCTCAGCCCCGGCATTCGCTCACCCGGCCCCCAGTGCAGCCGGCCCCAGCCCATGTTCAAGCATCCGGCCCCCCACAACAGTCCCTATGGCCTCACATGACTTCAGAGGGACAGATCACTGGCATCACCTTGCCATGACTCTAGATTGCAGACAATAGCCCGGCCTGGCCATTGAGAAGCCGGAGAAAGGATGGCTCCTCGTGGGACAAGCAGCGAAGGCCGGGCCTGAGCAGGCTGACAATATGCCACTGATGGAAAAAGAAGAAACTTCCAAGAGCCGTCTGGGCGAATGGGCAGCCCCCCGGAGCCTGCATCTCCTCTGTGTCCCATCCGTGGCTGGCTTCGCAGTCAGTGGGCCAGCTCTCCCGTGCGCCAGCAGATGGTGCTCTCAGCTTGATCAATTCCAACGGCGGCTGAGCACGACATTACTGGGGCTTTGGGACTACCAAAGGCGCATGTAAAAACACTACATGCATTAGCCCGGGAGACGGGCACTCAACTGGGGTCCCGGACAGCCATGGCTATTCCTCCTCCAACACCTGAGACCGCCTGGGTGTAGCCCGCCTGTCTGTGAGAACAGCCCTGAGCTCCAGGTGAGGGGCTGCAGGAGATCACAGAGCACTTGCTAGGGTGGGCAGCAGCTGCCGCACAGGGCCCTGCCAGTCCAGAGCCCACCCAGCTGGGAAACCTGCCAGGACACAGCCAGGAGCATGGGACTGGGCCGGGTCACACATGCAGCCGACCGAGCAGCCCCATCTCACGTCCCCTTACGCAGACGGTGTGATGAACACGACTGAATCCTGGCACACACCATCTCAGCGCTCGTGCAGCACCCCTGGGGCGGGCAGGGCTCTGGGATCCTGGGGGTGGGGGGAGTGGCAGGGGGCCACAGGCAGGTGCAGAGAGCGGTGAGCTCTGTAGCCCGGGCACTGTGGGTGGCCAGGCCCTCCTGGGGGTCTGGGGATTAGCACCGCAGCAGGGGGCAGGTAGCTCTTCTCCGACCCTTGGATGCGCCAGTCAGGGTGTGCGCAGTGGAACCAGCTATGGGAACGTGCCCAGTGGCTGACACAGCCCTGCCCCTCCCCACCTGACGGCCAGGGCCGGCTCCAGGCACCAGCCTAGCAAGCAGGTGCCGGGGGCGGCCAATGAAGAGGGGGGCGGCACATCCAGCCGTTCGGCGGCGGGGCCGTCACTCCCTCTCGGAGCGAAGGACCTGCCGCCGAATTGCCGCCCTAGAATTAGCAGCGGTAGAGCTGCCGCCGCTTGCAATCGCAGCTTGTTTGTTTGTTTGTTTTCCTCTGCTTGGGGTGGCAAAAACGCTAGAGCCGGCCCTGCTGACGGCCTCCCGCTCGCATGCGTGTGAGTCTTGGGCTACAGCGGGGGCAGTCTGATGGCTCCAGTGGGGCAGCTCTTCCCACAGCCACCTTAGCCAGCCCCACAGCAATCCCTGAGTGACGAGCCAGGCGTGGGGAGCATCACGGCAGGGGGGCAGCTCCCCCCCCCCGGCTTGCCCCTTGGCCAGGCCGGCCCTCGCTCACTGCCCGCCTGCAGACCCTCTTCCGCCCAGACCCAGGCTGGAAGGGTGTAGGGCCAATTGGGGGGGGGGGGCGGAGGGCCATTTGGCCTCGGCCTGAAACTCAAAGGGGGCCTCTGCCCATGTGCCTTGGGCGAGTCCCTTCCCCCGGCAGGCAGCAAGGAGGCATTGGGCCATGGCTGCAAAGTGCTACGGGTGGGTGCCCTGGCCAAAGGGCTGGGTGCGCCTCTGTGGCCCAGGGGGGAGATTAGCTGCATTCCTGGGGCGCTGCCTGCTGTCACCCCTCGCTCCATGGAGCCAGAGGCTGGGCCTCCCTGCGTCCTGGAGCCGGGTTGGACGGAGAGCCTGTGCCTGTCATATCGCGGGCAGTCTGCAGTGCCCCAGGCCTTCCCACGGTGCTCGGGTTGTGATGGGGCGGCTGAGAGCTGGGGCTCGGATGACAGCCTGGCGCTGGCGGGAAGCACACCAGCTGGCTGCCTCCCAGTCCAGGGCAGGAACAAGGACTGAATGTAGCCAATGGTGTTCAGGGCTGGTAAGGGAAGACATTTGAGCCCAGGATTGGGGCTGGGAGGCAAGTCAGGAAGGACCCTGCTGAGAGCCCATGGGGCTGGCGGGGGGCCAACAGAGCTGCCCTGCTTGGCAGGAAGTGGGACCCAAAGTGGGCGTGGGGAGCCCAGGAAGGAAGAGGCTGAGGCTGGTTGGGCTAGGAACGCTGGCTAGAGGAATCAGACCCCCAGGAAGGACAATGTGATTTGTAAATACTCTTGGCTATGAGTTATTAGAAAACCCAAGAGGGAAACTGAGTCAGGGTGAGCGCAATGCCATGCCTGGCCATGTGGGGCATGCCCCAGGCCGTCGCCCTGACCCAGGCTCAAAACTGCCCATTCGCTGGGGTAGGATTTCCCTGGGCGCTGAGGCGTAAGACGCATGGCGCCCATGAGCAACATGGAATGTCCTCCATTGCTGCCCCTCTTTGCCCTTGTTCAGGCTGAGACTGGGCCCCACGCAGAGCAGAGCAGAGCAGAGCAGAGCAGAGCAGAGCCTCGTTCTGACCCCGTGCCGCTCAGGGCCGGGAGCAGCTCCTGCGGCTCTGTTAGCCCCGATCCCTGGTGCCAGCGCCGGTGAAGGGTCCCGAGGGTTTACGTTCCACCTCCATGCTCTGCACAGAAGGGGCAGTTCTGCCAGGCCTCGAATTCCTGCGTGATTTGCTGCTGGCTGCCTCTCCAGCCTCTCTCCAAGACGAGTCTGCTCTGTACTCCTGACAAGGGCTGGGGCAGAGGGGCCAGGCCTGGCATTTCTCCAGTGGGCCAGCCGTTCCAGAGGAGGCTGGGGCACACGGGTGTCACTAGGCAAGACCCAAGAAATAGTTTGTCGGTTAGACACCCTCAGTGACGTTCCGAGCAGCCCTGGGACGGGAGCCGGAGCCAGGAGCTGCTCGCGGGAGCTGGGAGCCGGCAATGCATTCTGGAGAGAATGTGGGGAACTGGGAAGAAGGAAGTCGCCCCTGCTAGCCCACCAGGCCAGCCAGGGCCAGAGACCCCCCGACAGGCCTGGGGAGGAGTCTGGGGCTGGGCAGGAGGGGCAGGGCAGGAGGGGCTCAGGCAGGAGGGGCAGGTCAGGGGCCCGGGCAGGTCAGGGGCCCGGGCAGGAGGGGTTCAGGCAGGAGGGGCTCAGGCAGGAGGGGCGGGGCAGGGCCGCGCCTGGCAGGGAGGCCAAGGCAAGCTGTTGGCCAGGGACGGGGACTGGGGGGCTCAGATGTGGTGCTTGGCTGTGCAGAAGCTGGTCCCACTGATTGGAGCCAACTCCCTGAGAAGGGCTGACGGGAACGCTTTCCTGGCCCTGCTGCCCCGAGTGCCACCTTGCAGTGCCGTGGCACCAGTGCCGAGCGGCCCCCTCCGACAAGCGGGCCTGTGCCTGGCACAGACGGGCATCCCGGCGGATGGGCTGCTGCTCTCCAGCCGCGGGGAGACGCGAAGGCAGGTGTGCGAGGCCGCGTGGCTGTGAATGGAGGCCCAGCCCGAGGGGGTCTCAGCATCTTACTGCAGTGAGACGCCAGTGCCCTCTCCCTGGGCACAGCAGCTGCCGTCCCCGCTCAGCAGGCTGGACTGGCAGCCCCAGGTCTCTGCGCACTGCGCTGCACACAGCTTTTGGTCGAAGGAGCCTGGGGCACATTGCAAAGTGCGGGGCACGCTCAGCTCCCATTTCTGGGGAGCCCCCCAGGGCCTCGGAGCTGGAGGCGCGGCACAGTGGCACTGGATAGCAAAGGCCTCTCGCAGCCCTGCCCTGCCTCCACCAGCAACCCGAGCAGACAGGCCGGGAAGCCCAGTGAGTGCGGCCGGGGGAGCAGAACAGAATCACCCACGTCAGGAGCTGGGCAGGAAAGCACAGCTCAGAGCCCAGCTGCGGCAGGAAGCAGCAGGGGCTCTGGAGGGGCCGGTGGGCAGGATCCGGCCCCGGGGTCAGCCACCAGCGCTGGCTCCGAGAGGAGCAGGGCCCCCTGAGCCCTGCACTGAGGCAATGGGGTCAGCAGTGCCCCCAGTGATTCCAGTAGGGCCCAACACCGGCTGGGGGCTATGAGCGGCAGAGCCCGGCTGCCAGCACCCATCTCGCTGCTTGGCCTCTCCCTCGCCAAGGCCTGCAGAGCCCAGGGCCGTGCCACGCTCGGCTGCTGCCAACAGCTCTGGGCTGGTGGAGGCAGGAGTGTGCGACCCAGCGGAGGATAGGCAAAGGTGCCTGTCTCAGGAGAGAGCTGTGCAAACACCACACAGCTCCCCTGGCCCTGAATGGGGCCATTGTCCCAGCTGCTCTGACCACTCACCAGCTCAGTGAGCAAGGATGTGTGCCCCTGGGTTAACCCTGTCCAGCCTGCGCTCCCAGGCACTGCCGGGAGAGGCTGCAGGGCCTGGGGGTAGTTTGCAGGCTGGGCGTGTGCTGCCTTCCTGGGGCGCGTGGTGCTAGGAGCTGGGAGGGGGACAGAGTGAGGGGTCCCAATGCATCCCCCACCCACCGCCCCTTCGCACCGGGGCTTGGAGGAGGAGCGTCGTAAAATGAAACAGCTTCCAAGAACAGTAAGCAGGCCAGTTCCCTCCCTTTGCTGTGTGCGTCCCTGCCTGGGGGCTGCCTGGGCCTGCCCCGCCCCTCCTGCCCAAGCCCCTGCCACTGCCCCTCCTGCCCGAGCCCCCACCCTTCCTGCCCGAGCCCTTGCCCCACCCCTCCTGAGGAGCCCCATGCCTGTTGCCGCCCTCCCTGGGTGCTGGCCTATCCCCAGTTCTGTGCCCCAGGTGGTGAGTGCTGCGTGGCACCAGGTTCTCCTGCAGCCTCTGCCCTGCTCCGAAGTGCGTCCGGCTGCACAGAGGGGGGTGGTGCCGAGCTGGCTACGCCCTCCGGGGAGGGCTCAGGAAGTCCTGCTGTGGCTCCCTGGGCAGGCAGAGGGCACAGCGTTTGCCCTGGCCGTGAGGAATTCCCCCTGGTGCGAGGAGGGGCCAGGGAGGGAGGTGGAGTGAAGGGAAGAGTGGTTCTTTCTGCCCATGGGAGCAGGGGGCAGGGTGACCTGTACGCTCTGGTAAGTCCCCTGGACATGCAGGCCCCCGCAGCGGGAGCTGGGGTGTGGTGGGGGGGCCAGGCAGGGCAGGCAGGCCAGTGTCCCAGTGGCGTGTGGGCAAGGCAGGCGCTGGGAGAGTGCGTGTGGGAACTCTGCTCAGGAAGCGAGCGGGATTTACTGGCTGGGCTGTAAATCCTCCCGCACAAAAGCCGCCTGTTCCCGGGACAGGATGCCGGCGGTTCCGCGCTTGTTCTGCCAGCCCAGCCTGGCGGATTAAGGACAATTGGTTCAGCCGTGACCGCAAAGATCAGGAATGTTAAACAATAAAACTGCCTCCAGTTGTTCTGGGCTCGCCGGGCTCCCCCGTCCTGCTCATCTGGAGCCCGCACGTTGCTCCCACGCCCCCCCAGCCTCTGCCCTACCTCGCCTGGCCCCTGCGGGTGCGGGATGCCCGCCACGGCTGTCGGCAGAGCCACCGGCTAAGGAGCAACCCCCAGGCACAGACTCAGAAACGTCGGCTGGGAGGGACGGCAAGAGCTCAGCATGTCCAGACCCGGAGCTGCAGCAGGGCCCCATAGACCTGGATACCCCCCGTCCCCGGCAGGGGTTTGGCCAACCCAGCGAGGAGACGGTCCAGCCTCCCCGGACAGCTGGGCCCCAGATGAGCTGCCCCAGAGTTAGGAAGTTTCCCCTAATATCTACCTGCAATCTCCCCAGCTCCAGAGTAACGGCCTTACATTGCTTGTGTCCAGGGAGCCCCCCGATCCCCAGCCTCTTTGGACCAGCCCTCTGCCCATGGGCAGGCTGGTCGCAGGGCCCCCCTCAGACTAAACACGCCCCGCTGGGTTAACCTGGCCTCCTTTCCAACTCTTTGACACGGTTGTTGCTCTGCTCTGGACTCTCTTCGGCTAGTGGTGGCTCCTGGCAGGCCTGGCTCTGCCGGCTGCAGACAGCCCCGTGCACCAAGCACTGGGGACCCCGCTAGCACCGGCCCTGCGCTGCCCCCGCCGGGAACACGGAGCTGGGGTGGTCCTAGCTGTTCAGCAGCCCTGCTGGCCTCGGGGAGAGGCACCCGTCCAGCCGGGGCAGGCAGGCGGGGAGGTGCTGTGCAGGGACTTGGGCTCTTTATTCTACTTCACACAAAACCAGCCAGGATAGGCCGAGACTGGGGCTAAATCCGCTGCTGGAGGTCAGGGCTCCTGCCCTGCGCTGGGCTCTGCCCTCCGGGCTCTGCACCAGGCTCCCCGATTGACACAGCCCTCCCACGTGCCCAGGCCCCGCTCCTCACCCACAGCTGGGCTCTCCCCAGCTCACTGGCTGGCTGGCGTTCTCCACCTGCTTTCGGAGGGTGGGCTGCCCACCCCAGCCCCGCCGGGTATTTCTGCACTGACGGGCTGATGGATTTATGGTCCCGGCTTTCCCAGAGGGCTGCATGACCGGGGGTGCCACCCGAGCGCCCCAGTGCTGGGCACCGCTGCTCTAATTCCCAGGGACTGCAGTGCCCCAAAGATGTTGGTGCCATGGCAAACGCACCCTTCACCCGCGTTCACCTGTTCGTAAGGACACCAGCCAGGAGGAAAAGCAGTTCCAGCCTCTGAGGCTGGCTTCCCCTGAGCCCCCAGCCCACCTTCCGGCCCGTAGCTGGAGGGAGTCTGCGAAGGAAACCCCTGGGGACAGGCTCGGAGCTGGCACCCAAGCTGGTGATTCCTGTCCTCTGGGGGCGAGAGACGCGTTGGCTGAGCTGGGCTCGTTACAGTCGGAGCCTGTTTCACCCGGCGGGTCAGGACCCAGCTGCAGCTGGGGCAGACACGTGGGTCCCGCTCTCAGGATCAGGACAAAGCCGGCCCCAGGAGCTGGAGCGGGGAGGAGCCATGATGGGGAATCTCACTCCAGGAGCCTCCCTCGGTTCTTCCCAAAGTCTCGGACTTTAAGGCCCCAGGAAGGGAGTGGCGGGTGGAATAGCCCCGCCCCTTGTTATTTGTCCACCAATTACGCCTCGTTTCCAACACACCAGTTTTGGTTCATTAATTTCTCCTTCCAGGGCTTTACCAAGCAGGATCTCAGCACAGGCCGTGAGCTGGGTCCGGAGGCCTTTTGGTTTAGACGAATTCTGGCTGGCTCCTTTTTGTGCCTTTTCCCATCACCAGTGGTGGGTAGAGGGTCTGGTGGCGTCTCATGACCCTTGACATCACTTCTCAGTGCTGAGCTCCCCACTCAGCCCAGCTCCCACGCCAGCTCCCACGCCAGTCCAGCGTCAGCTCCCATGCCAGCTCCACCAGCTCCCATGCCAGCCCTGCGCCAGCTCCCACACCAGCATTGCGCCAGCTCCCACGCCAGCCCCTACGCCAGCTCTGCGCCAACTCGCACGCCAGCCCTGCGCAGAGCAGCTCAGCTCAGCAGGACCCTGGCTGTTGTATTGCACTCCCTGGGGACCGTGTGAGCCCACGGTCGCTCAGCCCAGCAGGAGCAGTGAACCAGCACGAGGGGGGAATGGCCAAGTCAGCTCAAACCCCAGCTCCATGACTCCTCTGTGCAGCATCCCCCCCCCCCCCCCCCCGGCTACCTGAGCCCAGGCCAGCTCCCGCTGCACTCGGCAGCTGGGCAGGGTGCCGAGCGCACAAGCCGTCCGTGCAGCGTGGCTCCTGGGAAGGCGAGGCAGGAACCCTTGGGAAGCTTCTCAGGGCACAGGCCCGGGGGAGCTGCGTTCTGCCTGCTGCGCTGTCTCTGGGACGATAGGCAGGGCCCGGGGAATGGCCTGCAGTGGGCCAGTGGCTGCGGGGCACCAGAAAGGAACACCCCTCTGCTGCTGGGTGGCTGCTCTCAGCACGTGTGCTGGGGCCGCTTGGGCTGGGGGCAGGAGCATAAGCCCCCAAGAGCGACTGGGGGGGCCAGAGGTTGTGTCCTGTCAAGGTGGCGTTCGGGTCGCTGCCTGTGCTGACAGCCAGTGTGCTGGGGAGGGTCCCGCCAGCTCATGCACGCACCAGCCGCTAACAGGAGGGGCTCAGCTAGGCGGGCTCCTCTGCTCGGCCCCTCTGCTTAGCTCAGCCCTCTGCGTTCACAGCAGCCACTCGGGCCTGGCTTGGCCCCAGTCGTCCCCTTGCGCTCACACGCACTGGAACTCACAGAGCTAAATGGGTGGGAACAAAGGGGGGAACACTTAGCACAAACAAGCAAATGTGGTGCCTGCCTGGGAGCAGCCAGGCCTTGTTCCCTGGCACACCAGGCTCCTGCCAGGGCCAGTTGCCATGCGGGGAGGAGACGCGCCTGTTTGCTGCACATACCCCACAGCCTGCATGGGGAGCGGGAACGTGAGCAGCGCATTTGCTGTGGGGCCTGCAGGCTCCTTGCACACAATCTCCCCCTTGTCTCCCTCCCCCTGGCCCAGCGCTAGCGTTAAACATTCATTAATTCCTCCTCCCGCCTGCGTTTGCAACTGGCCCCAGGTCCGTTTGCCAGGGCCTTGGGGGGGGCCAGGAACAAGGGACTGAATGAGGAGCGAGCGACTGGGGAGCAGCACAGCACAGACCAAGCCGGGCGCCTGAAGCGGGGCATTTCCAAAACCACATCCTTCCCCTTCCCGCGAGCCCCAGCTCCCCGGCAGGCAGGGACAGGCCCGCCTTGGGGGGTGGCTGAGCGTGCTGCAGGCCTTGGGGGAAGGAAGCGGGCTGAGCTGGGTGTAGCCAAAGGAGCAGGCGGCCGCTGGCGGTGCAGGGGGCGAATGCGGCCCAGACGCTGAGATGCTGCCCCCCCCCCCCCAGCTTTGATTAGAGTTTCCTGTGCCCTGACAGCTAAACCCCCTCCCCCCTCGCCGGCCGGAGCTGTGTAGAGTGGGACGAGAAAGCCCCTGCTGGCTGCCTGGGCAGCGGGCCCTGGTGCCTGGCTGAATGCCCCCATTCACGGGCTGTGACCAATGCATCGGTTCTGCACATTAGCAGACAGCTGGGTTTCTTCTGCGTGGTACAGACGCGGGGACAGAGCAGGTTTCACACCTGCTCGTGGTCTGTCTGCCTTTTGCCATGGCGTGGGGAGGGGGCCATGAGCAGGGATTAGGGGGGGCCTCCCCAGTGGGGAGAAGGTGATGGGCTAGACGAGTCCCGCCAAGCTGCAGCGTGTCAGTGGCCAGAGGCCCTGGTGCTTTGGGGGGGGGGGGGGGGGGGCGGCAGCGTAAGGTCCCGTACCCAGCCCAAATCTCCCGTGCTTGGCCCAGCCCCAACCACCCGCGCCCGGCCCTGCCCACCACCAACCTCCCATGCCTGGCCCTGCCTGCCACCACCTGTACCCAGCCTGCCTGCCAACCACCCGCACCCAGCCCTGCCCGTCACCAACCTCCCGTGCCTGGCCCTGCCTGCCACCAACCACCTGTGCCCGGCCCACCTGGCCCTGCCCGCCACCAACCACCTGCACCTGGCCTGCCCGCCAACCACCCGCTTTCAGCCCCGCCTGCCACCAACCACCAGCACCCAGCCCAGTGCGAGCCACCTGCACCCAGTTCAACCCACTGCCAGCACCCAGCCCGCTGGGCCCAGCAGCAGACACGGAGGTGGGGTTGTATCTGGGCAGCCACCAGCAGTGGCCGTGCGTGAAGCCCAAGGTCCCTGGCAGGGCACACAGAGGAGAGATAGGCGGGACAAAGGGCTGGCGCATGGGCCGGCTGGCTGTGGACTGGGCACTCCCCGCCCAGGAGCGGCGATACCATGCCACAGGGGAGACCAATCGCAGCACAGGTGGCAAATCCTGGAAGCCGTGAGGGGTTCGAGGAGCAGCTGGTGACACCACCCCCCGGGCCCACCTGCAGCCCTAGTGCGCCAAGCTCTGCTCTCGGGGAGACCCGGCTGCCAGCGTCCTGCCCACGCTGGGGGGTGACGACGAGGCAGGAGGCGAGTTAAGAGAACGGAGCAGCCCCCAGCACCGGCAGGAGGCGCTGGGTTAGCACCACTGCACCGAGAGCTCGCCCCTAGCTGTGCCAAGCACCCCTTTGCCCCCGTCCCACGAGGGAGCGGGATTAGCGCCACGCCCTGTAGTGCTGGGCGAGCGTCTGGCGAGGCATGGGGCTGCCCCACTTCACACCCGCCTGGGCACTCCCCAGCCCATCACCTGCAGCAAGGAGCCTCACCTGTCCCCCCCGCCCCCCAGGGCAGCTGGCCACGAGGACATGGGGTCCATCCTCCCCCGCCTTGAACTCTCACGGGTACTGGCCTCACGTGCATGGGGCCGGCTGGGGCTGTGCGAAGGAGGGGCAGGGCTCGGCTGCTCGGTGTTATACAGCCCCGGGCAGCCTGGGGCTGAGGATCCTCGGGCCGCTGTGATGCCCATTCGCTGTATAATGGGGGGGGGCGGGGGAAGCTGCACAAGCTGGAATCAGGTAGCTGAAGCAGCAGGCTCTGCCCCCCGCCCCCCAGCAGTGGGGCAGCCCGGGCACAGCAGAGCCCCCTGTTCTCCCAGCAGCCCCGCTTCCAGGCTGCTTCCAGCAAGGCCCGTGGGGAATTAGTGACAGTTGCCTATGAACAGGCAGCGGCCTGCAGGGCTGAGCTGGTCGAGGGGCCAGTGCTTGCCCAGGCTGGCAGCACAGCGTGTCCGAAGCCAACCCCCATCCCCTAGCCTGTCTGGGGGGGCTGTCCCCACCCGGAGGGAAAGGGCAGGCTGCAGCCGCAGCTGGGGCTGGGAGGATGAAAGAGGATCCTGAGGCGAACGGCCCAGCGAAACCCAATCCTGCCGGAGCGGAGGAGAGGCAAGGCCCTGGGGACTCCGGTGAAACCTAAACCCACAGCGCAGCAGGGCTCGGGGCAAGGGACAGCTGCAGCCCCCCCGCTGCTGGGTGCCCGGCTCTGGGCTGAGCGGGGGGAGGGAACCAGGCCTTACAAGGAGCCAGCGTGAGACAGGCCGAGCTGGAATTCGCCCTCAGAGCTGGAGCTGCCCCACTCCCCCCCCGGCAGCACGTTCCGCCCCCCACAGGGGCTGTGACGGGGGTACAGGAAGGCAGCTCAGAGCCCCATAACTGGGGGCTGGCCAGGGGGGGAGGGGGAGGAGCAGAGACACTCCAGGCTGCGGTGCTCAGCCCGGACATTTTTTCCCAGCCTGGGAGCAAGCTGGCAGCTGCTGGATCAGTTTCAGGGGGACGCTGGTAGCGGAGGTCACGGTGGCTTAATGGAACAGCAGCTAAGGCAGAACAGATGCAGCAGCTCTTTGTGCGTGGGCGGGCCCCGGGCCACCCCTGCCCCCTGCCACGCACAGGGACACAGGTGCACACGGGCACACTCGGAGCCAGATGGCACCCAGAGCCCCTTGGCCCAGCGTCAGGCTCACAGCAGAGTCACCCGGCCCATGGTGGCCATGGCTCTGGGCGTGCTGCGATTCGTGCCCTGGAAGGTGACAGCCAGTGGCAAGAGAGGGCACCCCACCAGCCGGAGCTCCTTCCATCACAGCCCGTGGGCCAGGAGCACCGGCCCTGCCCCTCCTGCGAAGCTGGGGCTCCCCTGCGGTCCTGCCCACTCTGCTGCGCTCTCCTGGGATTTAAGCCCACAGGAGCCACAGCAACCACCAAACCACGAGCGTTTGGGGCTGTGCTAGGCCCAGGGGCCTGCCTGCCTTTATGCACCCCAGGGCTCGGCCAGTCCCTGTCTGGGCAGGGCGCTCTGCCCCCCTGCGGGAGCATACTGCTCTCAGACTGCTGGCTGCAGCACGCCCACCCCAGGCAGCAGTTCTGGCACCGGGGGAGCTGGCAGCGCCCACCATCACTCTGCCCTGGAGTCAGCCAGGGCCCACTGAGCCAAAGGGGCTCCCAGGAGCCAGGCTCTCCAGGGGGCAGAACTGGCCACCTCTGACCAGGGAGCCTTTGGCCTCCCGTTCCCGCCACAGCCCTGCCTGCGCCCTAGGATCTGTGCCCCGGCCCCCAGGGCCACGCCGCAGCTGCTGAGGGTGAAGGTTTCTGTCCCTCCCAGCCGCAGATTTCCCAGTGGTGTCACGGGGGGAGGGGTGTGCCTCCCCCACCCCATTGAGCAAGGCAACCCCCAGCCCCAGGCAGCATTTACAGCAGCCTCGAAGCCAGTTGGGTTTTGCTATGAATTAGCCACGGCACCGGCCTGCTGCTTGGCTCACTGCCCCCAGCCCAGCTCCTCCGTGGCCATGGCCATTAGAGCCACCAGCTGCCGCCTGTGATTGCTGTTGACCAGAGGGGCAGTGCTGAGAAGGGGCAGACTCTGCCCCCCCTCCCCCAGCTCCGGTGGGGATAAGCCCCAGGGGCTGAGCCCGCTTTCAGACAAGCCAAGGATGAGAGCAGGGCCCGGGGCCGATTAGCCAGGATGAGTCCCCGGCCCCAGAGACGGTGCCCAGGCCAAAGGAGCCAGGCGCTTGCTTTAGAGGCCCCACAGGCAGAAGCAGGAACCTGCAGCGAGGGTGAGGTGTGGGGGGGGTCCATGCCAAGGGGGAGACCCGGCAGGGGAGGGCTCCATGCCTGCCCAGGGCGTAGGATGCCGGCTGGACATGGAAGCCCATGCTGAGGGTCTGGCAGAAACGCTCACAACACTGCAGAAGCAGCACAGGGCGAGGAAGGAGGGGGCTCGGGACACGGCTCCAAGCCCCAGTTCACCATGGGAAGGGTCCGTGCTTGGCCCAACACCTGGGCTCGGTGCATGGAGCAGCAGCCCCCACCCCTCCCCGGAGGCAGCCAAGAAACCTCCAGCAAGAGGCTCTATTCCAAAAATAATTTATCAAGGCGATATTTCATGTGCATTAGATACGCTATGTACATAAATATTCCTCTCTCTGGCTATGTACAGGGCTAGGTGGGATGTGGGGGGGCGGCTGGCCGGCCCTGGGCAGGGCGCTCCCAGTGGGCGGGGGGAGGGGGGGGGTGCCTGGCTCCCACTGGTACAGTATCACAACAATAGGATTAAAAATTACATCAAACAAAACAAGCAGAGTTTCCTGGGCGAGGCCTGTGGGTGGCCCCAGGCAGCCCCTCTGGGCACCGAGCCCATGCCCCATGGGCTGACACGAGTTCACTCTGCCCTGCGGGGCGTGACGTCGGGTTCGGGGCCAGCTAGCACATTTGGGGGCCGGGCAGCGCGGGAAGGCCCAGGGTGCCCTGACTGCCTGGAGGGCAGACGCCAGCAGGAGGCTGGGGGGGGGGGGGGGCACACGGAGTCCCCAGGCCAGCCGAGGACAACCCCTCACAAGGAGCAGGTCCCGTGGCTGGGATGGTGGGGCGGGGGCCGGGGCCCAGAGACACTCCTGCTGCTCAGCTCTCTCCAGGGCCCTGCGGCGGGAGGAGGGCAAGAGCTGCCTCGTCATTCCCAGCCCCGCTGCCAGGCTGTCCAGCCCCCCAGAGCCAAGGCGCCCTGGGCAGCCAGGCCAGTGCCGGGCGGCCCCTCACGTCCTCACGCTGTGGTAGGAGAAGAGGCAGGGGGTGATGGGCAGGGGGTCGTGGGTGAAGACGGAGTCGTCGGAGGAGCAGGTGCTGGTGCTGTCCTCGCAGGAGGGGGAGTACTGCTCGAAGGGCACGGACAGGTCCAGGTACTGCGGGAGGGAAGAGCCGTCAGTGTCGCAGGGAGCGTGCCCCCCAGAGACAGGGCAAGGCCCAGACACACCAGGAACCCCCTGGCCGCCTTCCTGGGCCACATGCCACGGGGCCTGCCTGCTCTGCAAACTCACCTCCTCTGAGACAGCTGCCAGGATCTTGTCCAGCCCCTCCACCAGCTGCTTGAAGGTCGGGCGCTGGGAGGGGACGGCATGCCAGCACTCCCTCATCAGCATGTACCTGGCAAGGCAGGGCAGAGCAGAGAGCTGTCAGCCAGAGGAACCCGTCCCCCCCTCCCCCCGCATGCCAGGGGCAGCGCGGGTACTCACAGCTCATGGGTGCAGTTGGAAGGCTTGTCCATGCGGTGCCCTTCTTTCAGCAGCTTGAAGAGCTCTTCCACCGGGATCCCAGGGTACGGGGAGCCCCCCAGCGTGAAGATCTCCCACATCAGAATCCCAAAGGACCACCTAGGAACAGGGCAAGGATCAGGCCCAGGCACTGTGGGCTGGGACAGGTACTGTGGGCAGGGCACGGTCACTGGAGCACCGCCATGGCCAAGCAGTGCCATGAGCCCGGGCACAGTGTGCTGGGGGTGCCAATCTGCCCTGTGTTACTCGGAGAGCAGGGCACACGCCACACCTTGGTGTGTGCACAGGGGCTGCCCTCGGGGCCCGATGCCCTCGGGGCCCGATGCCCTCAGCCGCCCTCACCCCAGGCCCAGCCCCTGGCAGCGCAGCCGGACTCACACATCGCTCTGGTGTGTGTACACTCTGTCAAATAGGGCTTCGGGCGCCATCCACTTCACGGGCAGCCGGCCCTGCAGGGAGACGAAAAGCCCTCAGCCCACGGCTGCCGCTGCGAGGCAACATGCCTCCCCACTCCCCTCCTGGCCCTCGGCACCTCCCGCCCGGCTCCCCTCCCGGGCCAGCCCTTGGCACCCCCCGCACCCCTCCCGGCACCTCCCGACCCAGCCCCCTCCTGGCCCTCGGCACCCCCTGCCCTACCCCGGCCCTCGGCATCTCCTGGCCCCCTCCTGGCCCTCAGCACCTCCCGTCCCGGCCCCCTCCCGGCCCTCGGCACCCCCTGGCCCTCGGCACCTCCTGTTCCGGCCCCCTCCCGGCCCTCGGCACCCCCCGCCCTGCCCCGCCTCCCTCCCAGCCCTCGGCACCCTCCGCCCGGTTCCCCTCCCAGGCCAGCCCTCGGCACTCCCCACCCCGCCCCCCTCCCCTCCCGGCCCTCGACACCTCCTGCCCTGCCCCCACCCCTGCCCCCCTCCCGGCCCTCGGCACCCTCCGCCCGGCTCCCCTCCCGGCCCAGCCCTCGGCACCCCCCGCTCTCCTCCCGGGCATCGGCATCCCCCGCCCCCCTCCTGGCCCGCGGCACCCTCTGCCCCACCCCCCTCCTGGCCTGGCCCTCGGCACCCCCGCCCCCTCCTGGACCTCGGCACCCCCACCCCACTCACATTGCTGGTCTTTTTGTAGTAGTCGATGTCGTGGACGTCCCGGGCCAGGCCGAAGTCAGCGATTTTCAGCACGTTCTCCTCCGTGACCAGCACGTTGCGGGCGGCCAGGTCCCTGTGGATGCACTGCAGGGAGGGGGCGGCTCAGGGCTGGGGTGGGGGGGCCCGAAACCCGCAGCCGGGGCCTGGCCAAATACGTCTCTCCCACGACCTCCGACCCGCCCCATGGACCAGGAGCCTCCCACCCCCACCTGGTGCCACCCGAGCCCGCCCAGGCTCCAGTGATGGGCTGGGGGAGGGGGACAATCTGGCCTAGGGCTTGTTAACCCTTTAGTGGCCTCTCCCAAGCTCCGTGGCCCAGAGCAGGGAGACATGTGGGGAGCTGTTCCACTGAGAGCGGTTTGTGCCACGGCCTCGGCTATGGGCAGCCCCCTGGGTTTCCCTGCGTTCGAAAGCGCGCGCCCCCCTTTGCCCCCATAAGGCCCAGCAGAGACGCTGGAGCAGGCCAGCTTGCTGGGACTTCCCTGATGGCAACCCTGTCCCTTCCAACAGGAGGAACGCTGCTCGGTCTGCTGGGAGCCAGGGCCACCCCCCATTCCCAGGCTGCACCCCCGGAGCCAGGGTCACCCCCCATTCCCAGGCTGCACCCCCGGAGCCAGGGCCACCCCCCCCCCGAAGCCAGGGCCACCCCCCATTCCCAGCCAGCGCCCCAGAGCCGGGGTCACCCCCTATTCCCAGGCTGCACCCCCGGAGCCAGGGTCACCCCCCATTCCCAGGCTGCACCCCCGGAGCCAGGGCCACCCCCCCGAAGCCAGGGCCACCCCCCATTCCCAGCCAGCGCCCCGGAGCCGGGGCCACCCCCCATTCCCAGCCCGCGCCCCTGGAGCCAGGGTCACCCCCCATTCCCAGGCTGCACCCCCGGAGCCAGGGTCACCCCCCATTCCCAGGCTGCACCCCCAGAGCCAGGGCCACCCCCCCCGAAGCCAGGGCCACCCCCCATTCCCAGCCAGCGCCCCAGAGCCGGGGTCACCCCCCATTCCCAGGCTGCACCCCCGTAGCCAGGGTCACCCCCCATTCCCAGGCTGCACCCCCGGAGCCAGGGCCACCCCCCCCGAAGCCAGGGCCACCCCCCATTCCCAGCCAGCGCCCCGGAGCCGGGGCCACCCCCCATTCCCAGCCCGCGCCCCTGGAGCCAGGGTCACCCCCCATTCCCAGGCTGCACCCCCGGAGCCAGGGCCACCCCCCATTCCCAGCCAGCGCTCCGGAGCCAGGGCCACCCCCCATTCCCAGCCGGTGCCCCGGAGCCAGGGTCACCCCCCCCCCCCGGAGCCAGGGCCACCCCCCATTCCCAGCCAGCGCCCCGGAGCCAGGGCCACCCCCCCGGAGCCAGGGCCACCCCCAGCCGGCGCCCCAGAGCCAGGGCCACCCCCCCGGAGCCAGGGCCACCCCCAGCCGGCGCCCCAGAGCCAGGGCCTTACCCTCTTCGACTCCAGGTACTCCATGCCGCGGGCCACCTGGTAGCCGCAGGAGACCAGGTCCTTGAAGGAGAGCTGCTCCTCGGGCATGGTGCCGACGTCGAAGGTGTAGTCAGGTGTGGGGGGGCGCCGGGCACGCAGGAACTCCCGCAGGTTCCCCTTGGAGGCAAATTCCACCAGCACATACAGTGGCCCTGTGGAGACGGGCCATCAGGTGGGGCTTAAGGTCGCTGGGGCCTCCCTCTCCTGCCCCCCTGCCCGAGCACAACCCCCTTCCAAGGGGTGGCAGCGCCCCCCCTCCACCTCAAGCGCAGTCTGCTCCTGGGACGAAGTGGGAGGGTTTCTTGGGTTTTTTTTCTGTTTTCCAGTGGGTTGCATGCAGAGGGGGTGGGACTCAGTTTCCCTGGGTGTTACTGGTTTAACGAGGTGAGGGGAGAGGGAGTTTGTTGTTACAGAGGACCGGAGAGGGAACTTGGGACCCCAGCCCATGGCCTGGAGGATGGACACCCCAGCGACTGGTGACCTGACGACCCGGAGACGCAGCGCAGGAGTCGCAGCCGGTTCTGGCCAGTGGGAGGACAATGGGCTGTGAAGAGAGGACCCCGGCGACGGTTCCAGCCAGAGGGGCCAGAGGACAGAAGAGAGGAGAGGAGGCCCAGGCCACCCTGTTTACGACCCTGTTTCCCTGGAGAGAAGACAATGGACGGGGGGGGGCTTGGGGCCGGGGGTATCAGATGCCCAGCTGGGAAGCAGGGGGGCTCGGGGCTGGAGAGGGGGAGCAGGAAGAGCCCACCTGGATGCAGGGGAGACTGGGATGTGCTGGGCTGGGGAGGCCAGGCCTGAGGCTGGAGAGTTTCCTGTGCTGGGTTCAACGCTCAATAAACCCTCTTGTGTGACACTGGCGGAGAGTCGCTCCGGTCTGGAGAACAGGGCGGAGGGGGGGGGGGGGATTACTCCCTTTCGGGGGGTGGAGGCCCCAGGGGTCCAGAGCGAGTGGACTCCCTGAGGGGGCCCACGGCAGAGAGACGTGCTAAGGCTCAGGGAGGTGCGGCTCCAGGAGGTGGAGGGGCCTGACCCCCGAGAGAGAGTGGACCCCCGAGAAGGGCTGTCGCACTGAAAGGGGCACCCCCCACGGACAGCACGGGGCCAAGAGTGGGCACGACCTGGGAGTCCATGACAGCTCCCCCCCTGCTTCGAGTTCAGCAGCCCCCCGCCCTGATCCCCCAGCAGCCCCGCCCCAAGCATGGCAGTGAACCCCCCTCCCTTGAATAGAACAACCCCCCCCCAGCACAGCAGCCCCTCTCCCCCCCCCCCCCCAAGTGTTGCAACCCCTCACCGTCCTGCGTGCAGACTCCCAGCAGGTTGATGATGTTTTTGTGCTTGTCCATCAGTTTCATCATCTCCATCTCGGAGATCAGGTCGGCCAGGTCCTTGTCTGTGGCATTGTCTGGGGGCACAGGGAGTTGGTGACTGTGCAGGGCAGGGAACCTGCGTTGCCGGGGCTCAGCCCTGGGACACCGCCCTGCGCAGCCCTGTTACCTTTGAGCATCTTCACAGCCACGGTGAGAGCTCTGTCTGGCCTGGCTCTGTCCAGCCCATAGGCCTCTGCTCGCACCACCTGGCCAAAGCAGCCTTCTCCCAGGGGCTTGCCCAGCACCAGCCTGCGGACAGAGAGAGGGGAGGAAGCTACGGCACCGCAGGGTCCCCAGGCAGAGCTGTGCGGTGCACAGACAAGCCAGGCTGGAGGCGGGGGGGGGAGGGGGGGAGAGACGGGGGTGTCTGCAGCTCCCCTCCTCAAAGCCTGCCCGGAGCGCGGAGGGAGGAGCCCCGGTGGCAGGAGGTTGAGAAGCTGGAACGAGCTCTCAGTAAAGCAACCCAGAGCCCATGTCCCAGGGCCACGCAGGGAGCCAGTGGCAGAGGCTGGGCCAGGCCCCGGGTCTCCTGCCCTGCCGCTGGGCCCTCGCTCTGCGAATGGCTCTTTGAGGCAACCGGTGTCTGAGCAAATGGTAACACAGGCCCAGGTCTGTGTCTGTCCGTGCCCCAATCCCAGCCCTCCTGCAGCAGGGCACTGCCACGTGACCCGCCCCCACGGCAGAGAGCAGTGCAGGGCCCTACTTGTCTCGGGGGAACTCCCACGTGGAGTCCAGCGGCAAGTCGAGCTCCAGGACCCCGGCCAGCATCGGGGTGCAGCTGGACGAGAGGCGGGTGACACGCATCAGGGACGTGCTGGACTTTCCTGAGCAGCTTGAGTCCAGGGAGAACTGTGGGAGAGCCCAAGAGACCTGCTGTCAGCACCAGGCCCAGCCGGGGAGCGCAGGGGGAGAGGGTGCAGTGCAGGGCACGGCTGGGCGGGGGAGGGGAGAGAGGTTGCAGTGCAGGGCCCCGCCCCAGCGGGAGGTCACAGCCAGATGCGGTGCCGGGCCCCGGCCCCGGCGGGAGGTCACAGCCAGACGCGGCGCCGGGCAGTAGCCCGCACACACTACAGCCGGGCCCTGGCCCTGCAGACTCAGCAGGCGGCTGTGCCCAGCGCAGAGCGTCCATGACCCGCCGGAGGCCCACAGCCTCCCTCTGCCCGGACGTACCTGTCTGATGAGCGGGAACTTGGAGAGCTTGTGAACGGCCACGGGCTCCAGGGGCTGTTTGCTCGCCTGGGTCTGCATCCGGCACAGCACCACGATGACGGCGGCCATGGCCACGGCCAGGGAGCCCGACGTGTAGATGATGATGTCGGTGTACTTGGTCTCGGGGGCCTCCACCTCCCGCACCAGCTCCTCTGCTGGAGAGCAAAGCCAGTGAGCCCGGCCCTGTCCCGCCCCCGCCCCCACGGGGCCTCCCCGTGTTCTCGGCAGTTCGGGCCCCTGCCTTGGCCGGAGCGCTCCCAGCCCCCCAGCCTTACCTGGCAGCACGGTGAGCCAGGCTGACTGGTAGGACAGGCCGATGGAGTTCCCGGCCAGGCAGGTGTATTCCCCAGCATCCTCCCTGGAGACGTTGTGCAGGTACAGCACCTCCACCTCCGAGCTGTTAATGTCGGCTGTCTGCGGGGGCAGAGCCGCAGCGTCAGGGCTCCCCCGCGCATGGGGCGGGGCCGCAGGGCAAAGGGGTCCCAGCGGGCAGCTGATTCCTTCCCATCGCGGTGGGGTGCTGAGCTCCCTGGACCCAGGCTGAGCCTGCCCCGCTTGGCCCTACCCCTGGAGAATACCCTGCTGCCCCCAGGACTGGGGCTCCTCCCACTGCTCCCCCCCAGTCTGCGTCAAGTCCCACCGGGGCCTGGGGGCAGCGTGCGCCCTGGAGAGCCAGCGCCTGCACCAGGAGGGGCTGCTCTGGGGGCACGGTGCCCTCGTTGGCCTGGCCATTACCTTGAGCACTTGGACGTAGGGCACCCCGTCGGGGCCGAAGCTGCTGCCGTTCACCTCGATGTGCCTGAGCCACTGGATGTGGGGCTGGGCGTCGCTGTACACCTTGCAGAAGAACTCCACGTCGCTGCCCACCACCGCTGTGGTGTTGGCAGGCAGCCCGGCCTGCAGGATGGGCCTGTGCGGGGACCTCTCTGCCAGGAGGGAAGAGGGAGCAGCATCGCCCAGCTGGACAGCCCAGTGCAGCCAGCCCGGCAGCGGGGCCAACTCCGCCCAGCACGTGCCAACCGCTGACCGGGGCCCCGGCCAAGTGGGCAGAGCAGGGCACTGGCAGGCAGGGCACCTGGTTTGTGTCACCAACTCCCTCCGTGGCCTGGGGCGGTCATGGCCTCTCTGTACCTCATCCCCTTCCCCCCCCAAGCTCTCCCACTGCCACACCCGGCCACCGCGTTCCCTCTCGCTGCTCGCTCAGCGCGATGCTCAGGCCAGAGTGTCTCTTGCCTGTCTGTCCCTCCTCGCCCCGGGAACGTGGCTGCTGACCCTCCTCTGCCATTACCCAGCACCACAGCCCGGTGGGAATTCCTCCAGGCCTGCAGCAGCCAGAAGAGGAGGGGCAGAGAGGGGCGGGAGGCAGGTCCCGGCTGGGGGCTAGTTGCATCCATTTGATGCCAGGACCCAGATGATCTCCAAAGCGCTGTGAAGCTTCGGGATCAGTGACCCTGCACCCAGGAGTCTGCTCTGCTCTGCTCCCAGGCTGCCTGGGGACGGCCCCCGACCGGGACACAGACCCCTCGTTAGCACAGCCCCCAGGGTCTGCGCCAGGCAGGGCTTGACTGGGGAAACCCTAGAGTCAGTGTCTGCGAGCCCCCCGGCGCAGGGAAAGGCCTCACCTAACACGTCCAGCAAGTAGCTGTAGCGGATGCTGCCAGCCTGGTTCTCCACCAGGCAGGTGTAGTTCCCCCGGTCGGAGGGCACCACGCTCTCCATGACCAAGCTCCAGTGCTGGGGCCGGAGCTGCGGAGAGAAGGGGACAAGCACCAGGTGAGGGGAGGCAGATGGCACCCGGTCCCCAGCAGAGCTCCCCAGCTACAGCCCGCAGTGCCCCCCCTGGAGCTGGCAGGCAGAAGCCTTCCCCTTATCCCAGAGGCAGCGCCTGGTTACAGGACGGCTCTGATCTCAGCCAGGGCAGACGGAGGCCTGGAGGGGGCTGGGGCAGAGGCGACTGAGCGCCGATCGGCTCCCTGGGAGCACTCTTACCCGGATGCCGCCGATGCGGTGCTCGCCCCGGAACTCCCGCCCGTTCTTTAGCCAGCGGATGCTGGGGTTGGGACTCCCTGACGCCGGGCAGCGGAACTTGACCGTGTTTCCCGCAGGGACGGCGTACAGCTTCTTATCCATCCGCTGCGGCTGCGTCCAATACGGGGCTGAGGAGGACATTGCACGATTGACGGCCACTAGCCACAGGGTCGGGAGAAGCTCCCAATGCCAAGTACCAGGGCTCGGAGTGTGCATGGAGCTGTGCCCAGGGACCCAGCCCCTCCCGCGGCGAGGCAGGGACCCAGCCGGTCCTCACAACCAGCTCCTCCAAAGCTCCCCTGTATCGAACGCTGGGGCAGCAAGGAAGGGGCTTGCAAAGCCATCCCGGAGGTGCGGCAGCGCTCCCCCAGCACTGCCCTCTGCCCCAGAACAGAGCTTAGCCCGGGAACCCCGTGAGCTGGGCACAGGCCGGGGGGGACCCGGCCCCGTTCAGCCGCCTGCCATGGGGGACACAGAGGCTGCCAAGCACGTGGGGGCTGATGGGAGTGGCCTGCAGAGGAAGAGGCGTATGGGCAGGGTGCCCTGCACTCCTGGCAGCTCGAGTGACCCGGCACCAAACCTCTTTTCCCTCGCCTCTTGCTCCAGCAGAGCTGGGGGCACAGCCCCTGCTGCAGGCAGCTACCCCGGGACTGACCTCTGCGGTAAGTGGGCTCCTCGTTTGAATCACCGAGGGAACCGTCCCCGTCGCTGTCTTCATCATCATCCCCCGAGGCCAGCGAGTCTGAAGGAAAGCGTTACGAGGGGTCACGTTCCTCCTGCCTGGGAGCTCCCGGCTACTCCAGCCCCAGTTCTTTGGAGCGGAGCAGGGCACTGGCTTTGGAGAGTGCACCCAGCTCCTCCAGCCCCAGCCTCTCCCAGCAGGGGGCGCTGCAGGGAGCGGGGCAGGAGCACTGGCTGGCGGGGTGGGGTGGGGGGGCGTTCCCAGGTACGCTGGTCCTGGGCTCTCCCAGCAGGGGGCGCTGCAGGGAGCGGGGCAGGAGCACTGGCAGTGTGTGGGGGTGGGGGCGTTCCCAGGTACGCTGGTCCTGGGCTCTCCCAGCAGGGGGCGCTGCAGGGAGTGGGGCAGGAGCACTGGCTGGCGGGGTGGGGGTGGGCGCGTTCCCAGGTACGCTGGTCCTGGGCTCTCCCAGCAGGGGGCGCTGCAGGGAGTGGGGCAGGAGCACTGGCTGGCGGGGTGGGGGGGGGCGTTCCCAGGTACGCTGGTCCTGGGCTCTCCCAGCAGGGGGCGCTGCAGGGAGTGGGGCAGGAGCACTGGCTGGCGGGGTGGGGGGGGGGCGTTCCCAGGTACGCTGGTCCTGGGCTCTCCCAGCAGGGGGCGCTGCAGGGAGTGGGGCAGGAGCACTGGCTGGCGGGGGGGGGGGGGGGGGGCGTTCCCAGGTACGCTGGTCCTGGGCTCTCCCAGCAGGGGGCGCTGCAGGGAGCGGGGCAGGAGCACTGGCTGGCGGGGTGGGGGGGGGCGTTCCCAGGTACGCTGGTCCGGCTCTCCCAGCAGGGGGCGCTGCAGGGAGCGGGGCAGGAGCACTGGCTGGGGGGGGGGGGGAGACGACTGTCCCAGGTACGCTGGTCCGGCTCTCCCAGCAGGGGGCGCTGCAGGGAGCGGGGCAGGAGCACTGGCTGTGTGGGGGGGGGGGGCGACTGTCCCAGGTACGCTGGTCCGGCTCTCCCAGCAGGGGGCGCTGCAGGGAGTGGGGCAGGAGCACTGGCTGGCGGGGGGGGGGGCGTTCCCAGGTACGCTGGTCCTGGGCTCTCCCAGCAGGGGGCGCTGCAGGGAGTGGGGCAGGAGCACTGGCTGGCGGGGTGGGGGGGGGCGTTCCCAGGTACGCTGGTCCGGCTCTCCCAGCAGGGGGCGCTGCAGGGAGCGGGGCAGGAGCACTGGCTGGGGGGGGGGGGGGGGGGAGACGACTGTCCCAGGTACGCTGGTCCGGCTCTCCCAGCAGGGGGCGCTGCAGGGAGCGGGGCAGGAGCACTGGCTGTGGGGGGGGGGGGCGACTGTCCCAGGTACGCTGGTCCTGGGCTCTCCCAGCAGGGGGCGCTGCAGGGAGCGGGGCAGGAGCACTGGCTGTGGGGGGGGGGGCGACTGTCCCAGGTACGCTGGTCCGGCTCTCCCAGCAGGGGGCGCTGCAGGGAGCGGGGCAGGAGCACTGGCTGGGGGGGGGGGGGGGGGAGACGACTGTCCCAGGTACGCTGGTCCGGCTCTCCCAGCAGGGGGCGCTGCAGGGAGCGGGGCAGGAGTGCTGGTGGCAAGCAGCAGGGTGGACAAACTCTCATCTCCCGGGGCAGGAAGGGCCCGTCTGCCCGGGGCTCTTACCCACAATGGAGATGGTGAAGTTGCGCAGACTCTGTCCAGTGTCCCGCGCCCGGCACACGTAGAGCCCCGAGTCCTCATAGGCGACCTCGGCGATCTCCAGCGTGCGCTGCCAGATGCGGACGCGCCCGCCTGGGAAGAGCTGCTTGGCCTCCTTGTACCAGGCGACGCCCAGGCTGTGGTTGGCATCGCAGTGAAGCCTCAGCACGTGGCCGGGGTCCAGCAGGAGGTGCTCCTCCTCCGTCTCCAGCAGGCGGCTCTCAAACAGCGCTGCCCAGCACAGGGGGGACAGCTAAGCACCAGGGCCCGAAGGCAGCTCATCCCTCCCCAGACAAGCTCAGCAGCTGTGTGCCCCGCACACCGACACCCTGCGGAGGGGCCCGAGTGGGACCTCTGCCCCAGGCAGGCCCCACGCAGCTGCTCCTTCCACCCTCTGCAATGGACAAGCCAGGGCAGATGGGGGCAGCATGTCCTGCGGTGGCATTGCCAGGCAGGTGGGGAGCCACAGGCCGGAGCCTGGACCCTGCCCCGGGCAGAGAGAAGAGGCTTTAATCAATAGCCGCTGGTTGGTGCGGACTCACTGCAGGCCCCGGCCCGAGCCCAGGCCACATGGCCTGCTCCCTCCTCTCCGCACCGCTCCAAGGCCAGGCCCTGGGCACCGGTGTGGCCAGCGCAGGGTACGTGGGGGGGGGGGGGGGGGGGGGGGGGAAGGAGGCTGGTTTTTTGGATCCCAGAGCCAGGCTGCCCGTGGCATTGGCTCCCCTTTCCAGAGGCCTCGGGCATGGGGCATGCCCAGCATTAACACTGGGGGCCAAGGGCCCAGGCCCTTCATCTCCCGCTGCAACCTCCTTGTGTTCAGCCCAACCCCCCAGCCCGGCTCTCCAGCGCCCCCAGATGGAGACATCCCTTCAGCTGGCTGCTTGACAGGCTCCCAAATGGACCCCCCAGGCAGCCAGGGACGGCTGCTCCACCCCCGCCAGCCCCTCTTACCCTCTGACCTCCCACTGGGCCCGGCCCCGGCCCCCTTTGCAGGGCTGAGGAAAGAGCGGGTGCTGCATCTGCTGTAGCTGGAGGAGAGGAGCCCGGGCGCGGCTGCGGTCCCAGAGCTCCAGCAGCCAGCCCAGGGGAGCAGCGTCTAGCTCCCCCCCCAAACAGCGCCGGCTGGGCTCGGGAGGGAGGGCTGCCAGTTGGGCATGGCCAGTGGGAGTGATGGGTTTTCACACTCCGCTGCCTCCAGCACTTCCCGCCTGCCCTGTTTGTCTAACCTGGATTTGAACTGTGATTGCTCGGTGACACTCCCGCAAAGCAGGGCTATGGGGACCTGGCGGGCACGCACTCTCCCACCCCCAGCCCCTCTCTTGCTGCCCCCGACCTGGAGTTCTCACAGCTGATCTCCAGACCGGACACCACCAATCCCCTCCAAAGGGCCCTGCCCGTCCCTGGTCAGGGCTACTCTGCTGCCTGCCCCCTCCCCCAAAGGGGGAGGCAGCCACGGCACACCGGGGGGGGGGGGGTAGGGGGGGGGGTAGGGTTCCTTCCCACCCCGGACCAGCTCCAAGTCACAGTCCAAGCGGCTCCTGCCAGCCCCGCCGAGCGAGTCCGTTCTGCCCCAGGCGTGGTGACTGAGAATCCTTAGGGCTGCAGGTGAGGAGAGGGAAGAAGGAGCCAGATGTCAAGGGGCTGTGGGGCTGGCTGCTTTGTGTGTAAATGGAGCAGGTTTGATCAGGAGTCAGAGCCAATGAGAGCTGAGCCAAGTCCCCCAGAACCACACTTTAACCGGGACACGCCCTGAACCAAGCCAGGGAATCCATAACGAGCGTCTCCAGCCACGGGCCTGGCTCACTCCACTCTGGGCCAGGGCCTGGCTCGGGCAGACCCAGGAGATGGGGTGGGAGGAAGGTTTTATCATTCAGGCAGTTTCTCCATCAGCCGGTGGCGCTTGGGGCTCAGTGGCTGACACCAGAGTGGGGGTATCAGGAGCCTAAACCCGCCCACAGCCAGCAAGACAAACAACTGCTCCAGATCGGCCAGCTTTGAGGTGAAAAGGCTCCGCCCGGCCCAACCCCGAGGAGCCAGACTCTGGGCCTGTGGGGAAGGGACAGGGCCAAAGGCTCCACTAGCTACGGGCTTTGAAAAGCCAAGTCAGAGCCCCCTGAACTCCCCCCCCCCCGTCTCACAATAGGTCCCTTGCTGAGGTCTCCAGGTGTTACCACAATACCAGCCAACCCTCCACCCTGTGAGTCTCACTGGGCAACTGCCAGGCACCACCGGGGACCCAGGAACCATTCCTGCTGTGAGCAAGGGCCAGTCCAGCTGCTCGGCCGTCCCTGGGACCCTACACAGGCTCCTCAGCAGAGCTGCTTGGCCGTCCTCGCCCAGGCCTGGCTGCAGCACGGTGCGATGCCTGGAGCTCCAGCGGCACTGAACTGCCACAATCTGCCTGCGCCGGGCCAGGAACAACAGCAGCAGGCCTGGATACCCGCGCATCTGAACAGCGCCTGCCCGTGCGGCACACGCTCCGTGCTACGGTGCCATTCCCGCACCGGCTGTGCGCCCTGTACACCTACCTGCACCGCCCCAGGCGCCAAGTGCGAAGAACTAGGCTCGGACTCTCCTTGGCCTGTTGCCTGTGATGGCTATTTCCCCTGCTCCATGCAGCTCACAGGCTCCCCGCTGGTCCTTCCTCCCAGCTCCCCTCACCCCCGGGCTCTGTCCCGCCTCCGCCAGGCCCCTCTCTGGCCTTTCATACCTGGCTCCATTGTCCTTCCTGGGGAAGCAGCTGCTTGAGCCCCTGTTGTCATCGCTGCCAGGAGGCCCAGCAGGGCACAGGGCAGTGGCTGCATCTTCCTGCCCCTCCTCTCCTGGCTCAGCCTGGAGCCCAGGCCCTCACAGCCTGAAACCACAGGGCCAGAGAGAGACGGTTACCCTGCCGCTGCCACAACCTCCTCCTGCCCCCCCCCAGTTCCAGCCCCTGGGGAACCCCCAGAGCCTCAACCCCCCCTCCAGTTCCAGCCCCTGGGGAACCCCCAGAGCCTCAACCCTCCCCCCCTCGAGTTCCAGCCCCTGGGGAACCCCCAGAGCCTCAACCCCCCCCCCAGTTCCAGCCCCTGGGGAACCCCCAGAGCCTCAACCCCCCCCTCGAGTTCCAGCCCCTGGGGAACCCCCAGAGCCTCAACCCCCCCTCGAGTTCCAGCCCCTGGGGAACCCCCAGAGCCTCAACCCTCCCTGCCCCGAGTTCCAGCCCCTGGGGAACCCCCAGAGCCTCAACCCCCCCTCGAGTTCCAGCCCCTGGGGAACCCCCAGAGCCTCAACCCTCCCTGCCCCGAGTTCCAGCCCCTGGGGAACCCCCAGAGCCTCAACCCCCCCCTCGAGTTCCAGCCCCTGGGGAACCCCCAGAGCCTCAACCCTCCCTGCCCCGAGTTCCAGCCCCTGGGGAACCCCCAGAGCCTCAACCCCCTCTCGAGTTCCAGCCCCTGGGGAACCCCCAGAGCCTCAACCCTCCCTGCCCCGAGTTCCAGCCCCTGGGGAACCCCCAGAGCCTCAACCTCCCCCTCGAGTTCCAGCCCCTGGGGAACCCCCAGAGCCTCAACCCTCCCTGCCCCGAGTTCCAGCCCCTGGGGAACCCCCAGAGCCTCAACGCCCGCCTCAGGGGAGCAATGCAGAGGGCTCCCCACCACGAGCTGAGCTGTTAACCCCTTCCATTCTGCTCCATCCGGAGCAGGCAAGGGCCCTGGAGGGAGGGCGTGGGTCTAAGAGGAGCCCCCCCGCTCCCCCAGCACGAGACCCTTACTGTACGGGGCTGGCAGCGTTTGGCCCCGGGCATGGCCTGGCGGATGCTGCTCTCCCAAGCCGGAGGCAGGCGCTCCGCGGGCGGTGCGAGGGCAGGCGGCTGCCTCAGTGTCCTGGGCACCAGGGACAATCCGGGTTGTCCCAGCAGGAAGGCGGGTGCAGGGGGGGGGGGAAATCGCCCCTGCGCTCCAAATGCAGCTGGCACCAGCTTGCGCCCACCCCACCGGCTGGGAGAACCAGGCGCTTCCGGGGACGGGGTCCCCCCCCACCCGCAGTCAGGGCATGGGACCGGGGACCGCTCCTCCCCACGACCGCTGGGTGCAAGCAGGGCGCGGGGGAACCAGCCCAGCCCCGGCCGCTCCCTCCAGCCAGCGCCGGGCCGGACTGGCCCCCAGCCCACCGGCCACTGTGGGAACAGGGGCTGCCCGGCCTCCGGCTCTCCCTGCCCCTGGCCGGCCAGGCTGGGCGCGCGTGGGGGCTCCCCGTGGCTGGATGGGGAGACCGGGGAGGGGCGGGGAGCAGGGGCGCTGAGGGCCAGGGAACCAAACTGCAGACCCGGGGGCAGAGGCCCCCGCACCCACAACACCCCAGTTCCAGCAACCGCCCCCGCACCCACAGCACCCCAGTTCCAGCGCCCCCCCGCACCCACAACACCCCAGTTTCAGCAACCGCCCCCGCACCCACAGCACCCCAGTTCCAGCGCCCCCCCGCACCCACAACACCCCAGTTTCAGCAACCGCCCCCGCACCCACAGCACCCCAATTCCAGCGCCCCCCCGCACCCACAACACCCCAGTTCCAGCGCACCCACAGCACCCCAGTTCCAGCAACCGCCCCCGCACCCACAGCACCGCAGTTCCAGCGCCCTGGGGGCAGCCGCAGTTTAATGGTTAACCCGGCTGACAAAGGCTCCTGCGCGGCTGGTCACAGATTTACAGACCCCGCGGCTGCAGGACTCGGGCAAAGTCCACCCGGCCCCGCCCGGGAGCTCCCCGCGCCCCAGCGCCCGGCTCCCCGGCCCCTCACCGCCGCCGGGTCCCCACTGCGGGGCTCTAGGGCCGGGCTTCATCGCTCCGCATCCCGGGGCTGGGCAAGGGGCCGATCCTGTCGCCGGGCCCGCAGCCGCGCGCAGGGGTCTGGGCTGGAGCTGCCGGGCGGCTCCTTCCCCCGGGCGCCCCGGTCGCGCTCTGCAACTCCCGGCGCCGCCTCCCCGCCTCTGGCGGCAGCGCGGGAGGGGCCGCTGGGCGTGCGGAGCGCAGCGCTCGGGTTACACCGAGCCAACAATGGGCCGCCCCGCCCCCGGCCGGCCCTGCTCCAGCTCGGGTCAGCCGCATGCCTGCCCCCGGGCGCCTTGGGGCCGAGCCCTGCTCCCTCGGGCCCGGGCAGCTGCAGCCAGCACGGAACGGGGCTTCCCTGGGGGGGTCCAGCCAGGCAGGGCCCTGTCACCGAGGGGAGGCACCGCTTCCCAGCCCCTGCCAGGAACCCTTCTCCCCTGCTGCCATGGATGGGGGCAGGCAGGCAGGGGGCTGCACTAGGTGACCTCTTGAGGTCCCTTCCCGTCCTATGAGTCTATGCCCCCCTGGCCCTGGGATCTTCTGCCCATTGCCAAAGAGCTGTCTCCATGCCCCCCCCCCCCCCCAGTGTGTGCAGAGCGCACGCAGCATTGACACACAGCACCCTGGTCTGCGGAACTCACTGCCACAAGATCTCAGCTCACAAGGGCCTAGCAGAGTTCCAAAGGGGACATGCAGAGGGACAGACCCCACTGGCGTCAGGCCTTTAGCTCACGGCTCGCAGGGGTAGAAATGCAGGCTCAGGACCAGTCTCACCTGGGCAGGCCAGAGGGGAGGTTAGACCATCTCGTCTGACCTGCCTTGCGCAGGCTGGAGAACCTCCCTCCACTCACCATCAGCTTGGGTGTGGGACTGGAGCAGAGCCGTCTGGGAGGATGCCAGGACTCCAGGTGCTGGAGAATGCAGCCCGAGCCCGTCCCCTGGTAGTTCCCGTGGCTCGTCACCCTCCCCCGGAAAAATCCCATCTTGTGTCACCTGGAACTTTCCTGCCTTTGCCTGTGACCTGGCGGAGCCCTGTTGCGCTAGCCCCGATATAGACCCATAACCGAGCCGGTCCCTGCCCAGAAGAGTTTCCAGTCCAAGGGCCGGTCTAGAGGGCAACCGTCACCGGCGTCACTACAGCCGTGTGAGCCTAGCACAGCGCTGCACAGCCAGAGTTAGACTGGAGCGCCCCAGGGCTGTGCTCACCCCAGTGTGGTGAGGCCAGGACAGTTCCCCAGGGAGACAAGCTCTAAGCGCGAACGGAGACCGCTAGCCACTGGGACAAACTCCCCAGGGCCGCGGGGGTTCTCCGTCTCTCGGGGGCGTCAGAGCCAGGCTGGTGCTTTAGCCGAACACAAGTGACTGGGCTCGAGGCAGGGGAAAGGGGGTGAAACCCTCCGGCCTGGGCTAGGGACGAGCGCAAACGAGATGGTCGTGGCTCCGCTTGCCCTTAAGCTCTAGGCATAGGAGACCCCAGGTGGGTACAAAACCCAGGCGAGGGGACCCAGGGAAGTGGGCTGATGCTGGGCAGCCTGCCCGCCCCTGCCGTGTGCTCTGTAGGTATCACGGGGGGGGGGGGGGGGAGGGACATAAGGGCACATGCTGGCTGACCCAGGGCCCTTCCTGACCCATCCCACCTGGCTCTGCTGAGCAGGGGGCTGCAGCTCTTGAGTCCATCTCCCTGGAGCCAAACAAACGCACATTCCAAAGGGGTCTCAGCGACCCGCCCCCCATCCAGCTGCGTTATCTTCCCCCACCACCGGGCATTTCAAACTGGGCTCTGCCTCCTGCCTCAGGGCCCTGGCCCTGCCTTCGGCTGCATATCAATGGCCTGCCAGGAGGGGCCCATAATCTGGCTGTCCTGGCTCCTGGCCCACAGGTATCTGGTCTTTGTGTCTGCTCTGTGTTAGCTCCTCACATTCATGACTGTGGGGCCCAGGGCCCTCCCTGCGGCATGTGGCAGACGCCAATGGTACTTTTATTAACGGCTCCTCCAATAGGCCAAACTCTGCGGGGCCTTTTGATATGCAAACCCCTCATCTGCAGGCCGCCCCAGCCCCCAGCCCGGCCCCTGGGCTCCCCAGGGACAGAAGGGCTAAGGGGGAACTGCCCCAGTATCCTTGTCCCTTCTCCCTTCTCCTGCCCTGGCTCCGATCATACATAGGAAGCCAGCTGCAGTTTCTGTGCTGGCCTGACCAGGTGCTGCTCCGTTACCCCCGCAGTGCCCCCGGGAACGGAAAGTCACTGAGCAACAGGAACAGGGGCTAGCTCCTCCCGTGGGACCAAGCCAGACCCGGTGACCCCGGGAGCCACAAGTGGGAGGCCACTTGGCCTGCTCTGCCCTGGCCAGTGTAAGCGGCACAGCATGTGGCCGTGTGGTCCCACGGATCCCGCCATGCCCGAGGCAGCTGCAGTTACACCGATCCAGGCGTCTGCCCTTCTCTCCCCATGCAGCCGTGCCCACACCGGTACAGCTGT
Organism: Emys orbicularis; assembly: GCF_028017835.1. Classification (NCBI taxonomy): domain Eukaryota; kingdom Metazoa; phylum Chordata; order Testudines; family Emydidae; genus Emys; species Emys orbicularis. The sequence goes on along the minus strand of NC_088690.1, from coordinate 113,073,226 downwards.
ACTGGGAAAACCTGCCGGTGCAGGCTCCAGGCAGAGAGAGGTGCCCCCAGCCCCCCCAGGGCCACGGTAAGGAGCCCCAAGTCAGGGCAGGGAGAGCTGCGGCTTGGTTAGCCAGGAGGGGCCCGGCCCCTGGAGGCCTGTTTAACCCCTCAAGGGAATTTCTCTAGTGAGGTTCTGGAGTTGTGGGAGGAGTTTGATGGCAGCCACACACCCCAGCCCCAGCCCCCCCCTTGCCCCAGCCCCAGCCAGCCCCCCTCTCCCCCGAGTGACCGGAAAGGCACCAGCTTTACCGCGGCAAAGTCCCAGGTGGCTCCCTGGCGTGCAGGCCACGGCGATTCCCCAACGCGGGCACCAGCTTGAGTCTGTTCCAAATCACACACACAGACACCCCCCCACACACACTGTACACACAGAGACACCCCCACGCACACTGTACACACAGAGACACCCCCACGCACTTTGTACACACACAGACACCCCCACACACACACTGTACACACAGAGACACCCCCACACACACTGTACACACACACAGACACCTTCCCCTCCACACACACACTGTACACACACAGAGACACCTCCCCCCGCCCCCACTATTTGCAGAGATGAACCAGCCGCTGGTTGCCGTGTGGGACACCTATCTCACACCCTGGCTGCTGGCGTCCGGGAGGAAGGAGCCTGCCCAGCCGGTGCTGGGCTGGGGGTGAGCGGCTCACCAGGAGCAGGGCCTCCTTGTAATTTATGACTGAGACACGGAAAGGGGAAGTGATTTGCCCGAGCTCACCGGACGGGGCTGGGAACAGACCCCAGCGCCCTGCCCTTGGACCCAGCATCAGAGCCGGCCTCGGCGTTCAGCTCGCTGCTTGATTTGCCCATTCATGGGGCTCAGCCTGGAACTTGGCTCTCTGTGTGACCCTGCAGAAACCACTCGATATCTGCTCTGCACTGAGGCTTTTCAAACTGCTGCTTGTTTGGGTGGGGGAGAAGACACTGCTTTTATTTTCAGGGCATTTTCAAACCCAGGAAAATAGAAACAAATGACAGTTAAAATGTGTCTGGAATCCAAAGTGCTGGCTGGGTGGATTCAGTCCCGGGCCTCAGCTGAGAAGTGTCCTTTCCCGTTGGATTTTTCTCATCTCTTTGGGCTGTGTCCGGTACAGCCGAGTGACGGGCAGGTCGGGCTGTGTCCCGTACAGACGGGTGACTGAGTGATGGGCAGGTTGGGCTGTGTCCGGTACAGCCAGGTAACTCCACGTGATTGGCAGGTCGGGCTGTGTCCGGTACAGCCGGGTGACGGGCAGGTCGGGTTGTGTCCGGTACAGATGGGTGACTGAGTGATGGACAGGTTGGGCTGTGTCCGGTACAGCCAGGTAACTCCACGTGATTGGCAGGTCGGGCTGTGTCCGGTACAGCCGGGTGACGGGCAGGTCAGGCTGTGTCCGGTACAGCCGGGTGACAGGCAGGTCGGGCTGTGTCCGGTACAGCCGGGTGACTCCGCGGGATGGGCAGGTCGGGCTGTGTCTGGTACAGCCAGGTAACTCCACATGATTGGCAGGTCGGGCTGTGTCCGGTACAGCCGGGTGACTCTGGGTGATGGTCAGGTCAGGCTGTGTCCCATACAGCCGGGTGACGGGCAGGTCAGGCTGTGTCCCATACAGCCGGGTGACTCACAACATTCTTTTTACTTCCATTTTCTCCGTTACTCATTGTACAAGCCAGGACGTAACTGTGCTGGATTCCACACAATGCAGCAACGCAGAGGGATGGAACCAGGTCCTTAACTACAGTATGAATCCCCTGGTTAATGCATGTGCAGCTCCTGGCGCAAGGAGTGGGTGTATAAGTGCTGAGTGTTACACCAGGTTGTCGTTATACCACACCCAGCGGGTGCTAGGTCCCGGGCAGACAAATAAAATATGCAGCCCCTGCCCCAGATGACTCAACATCCGGAGCCAGACCCAAGTGGACACAAAGCCAGGAGGGGGAGGAGGAGGGAGGTTCTGGCAGGCGCCAGCGGGCGAGGCACATGGCACCCTGCTTCGGGCTTGTGTTGATTGCTCCAAACTCATAAAGCCGGCGTCTCCGTGAGGCTGGGCATGAGCCGACACCGCTGATCAGCATCTAAGTGCCTGGGAAACTCCTCCACTGGGCCAACCGGGTCACGTTGGCTCATCCTTACTGAGGTGCTGGGTGATAATAATCAAATCTACGTCAAAACCCTGGAGAGACATTTACACGCACAGCCCCAGGGCAGGACCCAGCAGCCTCAGCAACATGCCTCTAGCGCCCAGGGCACCGTGCGGCCCGGCCCCCTCCCGAGCTCTCGCGTGCCCCAGCTCGGGCCGGCTCCCGGCTGCAGGCCCAGGCCGCAAGCGCACGGCGAGTGGGGGCGGCAGTGCCTTGTCGAGGGTCCCGCCTGCCAGCCTGGCTGCCGTGGAATTCTCCGGGTGCCACCTCCTGCCCTCCCCCTTCCCCCCACTAGCCCAGCGTGCACATGGCAGAGGCAGCTCGGTGGCTAATTGCTGGTGTAATTAGCTGAGCCATTATCGCTGCCAATGCCATAAAGCGGCTGTGACCCTCATTAGGAGCCCATTAGAGACTCTCATAAACTCTGGAGCAGGGAGCCTGGGGTTTAAACAGCCCTAATCCCACCAATAAACACGTCTGCTGAGACTTCCTGTCAGAGCCGCCAGGGCTGGGGCGCGGGGCAGGGCAGTGAATCAGGGGCCCTCCCTTAGCCCCCCTGGACACGCCACTGCCCCACTGCCTCTCTAGCCTGCCCTACAGTGCTGGGGCCTTGGCGTGAGCCCCGCCTGCTCGAACCTGTCGGGGAGAAACCTGCCTATGGATCCCCCTGGTGTAGACAGGCCCCGGGGCCCCTCCCTGCGCCCTCACCCGCCCCCCTCCCAGCCTGTGAGAGGACTGCGCAGCCCAGGCACTGGGGGGGCGCAGTTTTGTTGCTGATCCTTGGAGCTTTCTTTGCTCTTCTGGGTATTTTCTCTTTTGGGGCTGCTGCAGCAGGGCTGGGGAGGTGAGGATGGCGCGGGGGCTCTCGACACCCCCCACATACAGGCTGGAGAACAGCCGAGTTCTGCTGCCCTGGGAGCACCCTGCCCCCCACCTCGCAGGATCAGCGGGACCTAGCTAGGGGGCGGGAGGCCCTCGTTACAGGGCCCTGTGCTTGGGCCCGCCTGCGTCTGTGCAAACGAGGCCAGGCCCTGCCAGACACGACACCAAGATCCTGAGGCCGGGACTTTGCCAGGGGCTTCCCCACGGCCCCTAGACTCCCGGTGCCCAAGGCCAGCAGAACCTGTGACTAGTCTGCTGTGCTGCAGAGCACAGGCCACGGGCCGACCCCGCGGGCCCTAGAGCCGCCGCCCACGCCTGGGCCAGGGGCTGCTGGGCCAGGGGCTGCTGGGCCAGGGGCTGGTTCCGCCAGGCTGCAGCACGTCATGTGACAGGGATCATGTCAGTCAACTCCTACCAGCTTCATCCAGGGGAGCAGGGGGCAGCGGTGCTGCCATTAGTCCCCATCCTACAGTCCCCCCCCCCCCCCGCAGCAGGGGCCCTGAGCGGGCTGGGGGCGGGTCCATGTGTAACTGCTCCCTGCAAGCGCTGAGCCCAGCACCGGGCACCCCAGCCAGCCGCACATGGGAGAGGCAACCGAGGCAGAAAGCAACGCCCCCACCCACACCCCGCGCTCCCAGGCGGCGCTGCAGGAGGCCCAAGGAGGAAGGTGCAGGCAGGGTGCCACGGGGAGCCGGGCTGGGCTGGGCACACAGGGTGTGTGCCCATGCTGGCAGCAGGTCCTGGAGCTACAACCTGGCTCCATGTACCCCACAGGAAGGGTCAGGTGCCCCCAGCTGGGACGAGACGTGGTGCCTTGTGCCAGGGCTGACCCGAGCCCAAAGGCAGAGTCGGCAGCGTCTCAGAGGTGCTGGGGCAGAGCCCCCCAACCCCAGTCTGCAGGGGAGGGGGGTCGGCCAGGGCGTGCTGAACCTGGCACACGCGGGGACCTAGGTGTGACATTGACATAATCTGGGACCATATAGAACATGGTTGCAACCAAAGTCATGTAGTGGCACCAAATCTTGTATAAAGGGGGTCAAATGAGGTGTCTAAGACAAGGTTATGGTTTACTGGTTATGATTATGCTGTCTATATGTGTGTATCAGTGATGTAGTTGAAGTTATGAATATTGGCTCTAGACTGTCTGTATTTCAAACTTATGCTATGCTTCTGGGAGACACCCCAGACAAGTTGGTGTCAGGTCTGCCTAGCTTGCTGGATGGCCCATCAAGGACCATCAGCTACACAATTGACCCATTGAGAGAAGGCAAATACGCCTTGTAACTCAGCAAAGTATGCAGGGACTTGCCCATATGACTCCAGACTCCATTTTGCTGTAATTTTCCACAGTAAGGACAAAGAGGTGTTCTTACACCTGGAAAAGACTATAAAAGGCAGATGCCTTGTCTCCATCTTGTCTTCAATCCTGCTTCTTACCTCTGGAGGGACTTTGCTACAAACTGAAGCTCTGAACAAAGGACTGAATGACCCATCCCAGCGGGGGATGTATTCCAGAGACTTGATTTGAACCTGCAGTTTATTCTATCACTGCTACAAGCCTGAACCAAGACTTTGCCATTACTGTATGTAATTGATTCCATTTAACCAATTCTAGCTCTCATCTCTATCTTTTTCCTTTTATGAATAAACCTTTAGATTTTAGATTCTAAAGGATTGGCAACAGCGTGATTTGTGGGTAAGAGCTGACTTGTATATTGACCTGGGTCTGGGGCTTGATCCTTTGGGATCAGGAGAACCTTTTTTCTTTTACTGGGGTATTGGTTTTCATAACCATTCGTCTCCCTAACGAGTGGCACTGGTGGTGATACTGGGAAACTGGAGTGTCTAAGGGAATTGCTTGTGTGACTTGTGGTTAGCCAGTGGGGTGAGACCAAATTCCTCTTTGTCTGGCTGGTTTGGTTTGCCTTAGAGGTGGAAAAACCCCAGCCTAGGGCTGTAACTGCCCTGTTTTAAGTGATTTGTCCTGAATTGGCACTCTCAGTTGGGTCCCGCCAGAACCACATGGTTACTCTAGGACCTGGCACCCGCGGGCACCCGCCCAAACCCCCCCTTTCACGGGCACCCGCCCAAACCCTGTCCCACGGGCACCTGCCCAAACCGCCCTTCCACGAGCACCCACCCAACCCCCCCCTTCCATGGGCACCCGCCCAACCCCTGCCCCACGGGCACCTGCCCAAACCCCACCCCATGGGCACCCACCCAAACCCCGCCACACAGGCACCCACCCAACCCCCCCTTCCACGGGCACCCACCCAAACCCCGCCCCATGGGCACCCGCCCAAACCCTGCCACACAGGCACCCACCCAAACCCTGCTTCCACGGGCACCCGCCCAACCCCCCTTCCACGGGCACCTGCCCAAACCCCGCCCTACAGGCACCCGCCCAAACCCTGCCCCACAGACACCCGCCCAACCCCCCCTTCCACGGGCACCCGCCCAAACCCTGCCACACAGACACCCGCCCAACCCCCCCTTCCACGGGCACCCACCCAAACCCCGCCCCATGGGCACCCACCCAAACCCCGCCACACAGGCACCCACCCAACCCCCCCTTCCACGGGCACCTGCCCAAACCCCGCCCTACAGGCACCCGCCCAAACCCTGCCACACAGACACCCGCCCAACCCCCCCTTCCACGGGCACCCACCCAAACCCCGCCCCATGGGCACCCACCCAAACCCCGCCACACAGGCACCCACCCAACCCCCCCTTCCACGGGCACCCACCCAAACCCCGCCCCATGGGCACCCGCCCAAACCCTGCCACACAGGCACCCACCCAAACCCTGCTTCCACGGGCACCCGCCCCACAGGCACCCACCCAACCCCCCCCTTCCATTGGCACCCGCCCAACCCCCCTTCCACGGGCACCTGCCCAAACCCCGCCCCACAGGCACCCACCCAAACCCTGCCCCACAGACACCCGCCCAAGCCCCCCTTCCACGGGCACCCGCCCAAACCCTGCCCCACAGACACCCGCCCAACCCCCCCTTCCACGGGCACCCGCCCAAACCCCGCCCCATGGGCACCTGCCCAAACCCCGCCCCACAGGCACCCGCCCAAACCCTGCCACACAGACACCCGCCCAACCCCCCCTTCCACGGGCACCCACCCAACCCCCCTTCCACGGGCACCTGCCCAAACCCCGCCCCACAGGCACCCGCCCAACCCCCCCTTCCACGGGCACCCACCCAAACCCCGCCCCATGGGAGCCACACAAGGCCCCCCCTGCTCCTATGCATGTGCCCCCAGGAGCAGCCCGTCCAGCAGCACTGCCCTGCTGAGCTGGCCCGGGCGCAGGGCAGGGCACGTGGCCACGCCACGGGGAGGGTGTCCCGGCCGGGCACATCTCAGCGCCTGCAGTCCAGGTAGTGCAGTGGCCGGGCCAGCCCCATTGCGCTGCCAGTTCGCTCCCAGCCAGGGATAGGGCTGCGCTGGGGCAGTGCATGCTGGGACTTGTAGTGTCTGCAGGCCGCAGCTCCGGCTAGGGCACAGCGGCTGCACCTGCCGAGCCCCCGGCCACCCAGCGCTGCTGCAGGACTTCCCCCAGGGCTGGACGGGGGCTGCTCCTGGGGGCAGCTCACGGCCCCTCCCCTCAGGTGGGGAGATGGAACTGCCCGTCCTGCGCCCTGCGGGGTGGCCCAGCCTGGCCTAGGGAGCTGCAGCAGCCCCCCCCCCCCCCGCAAGCCTGGATCCAATTGGCGCTAGGGTGATCCCCCCCGCCCCCCGCCCCAATTACAACCAGATTTGAATGGTGTGTTTGGAGCTGGAGCCAGCGTCTGTGGCGGGGGGGAAACCAGCCTCCCCCTCCCTGGAGCCATGGCCGGAGCTCTGCACACAGGTCGCTGCTGCTCCCCGGGGCCGTGCCAGCCCGCGGGTTCCCCTGGCCCCTTCTGCAGAGCAGCTGCCCCGACCAGACGCATGGGCCCTGCTGCCCCAGCCGCCCTCCCGGGACCCCTGGAGCCAGCTATGGAACGGGGCCGGGGAGAGCTGTGGGGCTGCCTCCTGGGTGTGGGGATGGGCTCACGGGCAGGGGACACAGGGGTCCCAGCCCCAGGTGCTCTGAGGGAGGTGTAGGACCCCGCAGGGAAGGTGGGGCGACCCACCCCTCATGCTGGTCCCTACTAGCCAGAGGCCAGGTGAGCCCCGATGCGCTGGGCCCAGGACGAAGGGGGAGGCGCCTTTGCCCCCCCAGCCAGGGCAGAGCTGAGTGTGGGGAACGCAGCCCTGCCCAGCCCCAGGCAGCTGGGGGAGATCCCAGGGCAGCCAGGAAACAGGCCGTGGGGCAGTGCCAGCCCACACCTGCAGGGGCAGAGCTGGGGCACCGCATCTTCACCCCCCATGTGGGAAAGCTCCTCCCCCCCTCTGCTTGGAGCTGGGCCTGGACGGCAGAGCAGGCGCCTCCTGCCTTGCCCTGGGGGCCCTGAGCTGTGATCCCCCCTTGCTATGCCTGAGCCCCCAGCCCCACACGCTGCCCCAAGGACTAGGAGCCTCACCATTGGCCTGTGCCCCACACCAGTCAGACCAACAAGGACTGGGACCCTGCCCCCTCCAGGAGGGGCAGGTACGGTGTGTGCCCAAGAGACAAGGTGCGTGAGGTCAAAGCTTCTATTGGGGGGAGCCCGGCGGTGGCCGCCCAGAGCTCTCTGCAGGCTGGACGGGGCACCCCGTGGCTGGTGGAACAGGAGTTACCGCGTGTGCAAGGGACTGTTGGAGGCAGCGTGGTTCGTGTGCACGTGGGCGTGGCTGGCGGTGTCGCTGTGCGAGCGTGTACGTGCGGCTGGGCATGTGCAGGCGTGTACGATGCGTGTCTCCGCATGCACAGGACGGGGCGGTGTGTCTCCGTGTGTGCAACTACATGCGCACGTCCGTGTGTCTGTCACGCCGCCATGTGTCTGCGTGTGCCCAGGGAGGGGCACAGGGGCCAAGGCTGTGTCCAGCCCAGGGGGTTTCTCCAGGATTTGCTCCACTGGCCCCCCGCCCCTCCCCCCCGCCCCAGCCGTACCTCATCCCTGCTCCTCTGTGTGAAAGCCCCAGGTTCGTGCTGCGGTGGCAGCGAGCTGCCTGGTGCCAACAATATTTCTCTTGGGCGGCAGCCGTGGCCGCGGGGAACACAGCAGCCCTTGTGCTGGCCTGGGCCGTGAGCTGCGGCCGCTTCCCCTCTGCCACTCCCGGCCCGCTTAGACCCGTGGGCAGCCAAGCCGGCTCCGGGGCCCCTTCCTTCGGGAAGTTTCTCTTGGCCTCTCCTGACTCCTTGTCCGGGACACCAGCACCCCTTGCCCCAGAGCCCCCAGGCCTGACGTGAGCCGTCCAGAGCACCCCTGCCCACACCATGGCCCAGGGGTGCCCAGAACAGGCCTGGTCCCCACAGCCCCGACCGCCGAGTCAGTGAGGGAACCGGCCTCGGGGGGTGGCCCAGCGCCGAGAGAACCAGCCCAGCCCAGCCCAGTCCAAAGGCTACCAGCTCCCTCCAGGAATTTGGCCTTGAGAAGCGTCAGCTTTACGGCCTTTGGCCGCTTCCCACAATCCCTGTTACCCGCAGGAGGGTCCTGCTGGGAGTGGACGGAGCCGAGACCCCAGCCCGCAGTGCGTGGGTCGGGGCCCTGAAGAGCTGCAGGCAGCTTGGGGGAGAGGCAGAAGGCTGGCGCCCAGCCCCAGTGCCATCCCCGGGAGCCAGGGGTCCCCGCTGGGAATTCCCTTCTGCCCCCTCCCTGCCTGGCTTGTTGGATCGAAGCCGGGGGCCTTCGCTGCGGCGGGCAGGTGGGGGCACCGGCACCTGGGGCTCCCCGCGGGGACGAGCTCCCAGCAACCCACGCTGTGGCCGGTGAATGGCGACTACAGAGCATTAGTCATGGAGCCAGGGCCCGTGCCAGTCCCTCTGCCTCTCCCGGGGGGGGGGGTGTCTCTGTCCCCTCACCCCCTATCCAGGCCCCGCTCCCCCAGGGACTGTTATCAATCGGTAGCTAAAATAACTGATTCCCTGTTAAGGTTTAACCAGGCGCCATCCCAGCAAACATTAACCCAGGGGCTGGGGAGGCAGGCGGCTCAGAGGAGCTCCAGGCAGGGCCAAGCCGGGCTCGGCCCCTCTCCTGTGCCCAGAGCCAGGCACCTGCACTTAGCAGCTCCCTGCCTTGCTGCCTTGCCGGCTGGGGGAGCCTGGGCCCGGCTCAGTTCACGGTGAGGCCCCTGGCCCTTTCGGGAAGGGACTGGGTCCCCCAGTATGGGGGGTGCACAGAGCTCGCGTCCGCTTGGCCCTCACCCCCCGCCCGGCACGGCTGCTCCTCACCGACGGGGGCCAGAGCCCCAGTCCCTGGGCACCCCCTTGAGTGGGGCCTTCACCCCAGAGCCGCTGGCTGTGTGGGAGGGGCAGAGCCAGAAACTGCCCTACGCAGGGCCGGCGCTTCCATTTAGGCGACCTAGCCCAGCCCTGGGCTCCACCCCACAGCCCTGCTGACGCCCCTCACTCCCGACTCGCAGCCCCTGCTTCCCCAGCCCTGGGCTCCACCCCACAGCCCTGCCGATGCCCCTCACTCCCGGCCCGCAGCCCCTGCTACCCCAGCCCTGGGCTCCACCCCACAGCCCTGCCGACGCCCCTCACTCCCGGCCCGCAGCCCCTGCTTCCCCAGTCCTGGGCTCCACCCCACAGCCCTGCCGATGCCCCTCACTCCCGACTCGCAGCCCCTGCTAGCCCAGCCCTGGGCTCCCCACAGCTCTGCCGGTGCCCCTCACTCCCGACTCACAGCCCCTGCTACCCCAGTCCTGGGCTCCACCCCACAGCCCTGCCAATGCCCCTCACTCCCGACTCGCAGCCCCTGCTAGCCCAGCCCTGGGCTCCCCACAGCTCTGCCGGTGCCCCTCACTCCCGACTCGCAGCCCCTGCTTCCCCAGCCCTGGGCTCCCCACAGCTCTGCCGGTGCCCCTCACTCCTGACTCGCAGCCCCTGCTACCCCAGCCCTGGGCTCCCCACAGCTCTGCCGATGCCCCTCACTCCCGACTCGCAGCCCCTGCTACCCCAGTCCTGGGCTCCCCACAGCTCTGCCGATGCCCCTCAGTCCCGACTCGCAGCCCCTGCTAGCCCAGCCCTGGGCTCCACCCCACAGCTCTGCCGGTGCCCCTCACTCCCGACTCGCAGCCCCTGCTTCCCCAGCCCTGGGCTCCCCACAGCTCTGCCGGTGCCCCTCAGTCCTGACTCGCAGCCCCTGCTACCCCAGCCCTGGGCTCCCGACAGCTCTGCCGGTGCCCCTCAGTCCCGACTCGCAGCCCCTGCTACCCCAGCCCTGGGCTCCACCCCACAGCCCTGCCGGTGCCCCTCACTCCCGACTCACAGCCCCTGCTAGCCCAGCCCTGGGCTCCACCCCACAGCTCTGCCGGTGCCCCTCAGTCCCGACTCGCAGCCCCTGCTAGCCCAGCCCTGGGCTCCCCCCACATCCAAAGAGAAATGGTGCCAGCACTGCCCCCCCAATTTCAGGATCCCTGAGCCCTGAGCATTTTGGGGGGAAGGGCACCCCACAATCCCTCACTTCTTCTATTCGGAGGCACTCAGCAAAACCTACGCTTCACACCCCATGCCAGGGACCTCATAGATTTAGCTCCTGGGGCAGCAGCACCAGGGATGTCTCCAGTGCCAGAGTCACAGCCAGAGCGTCCCCCGCCCCCAACCCCCTGCCTTACAGAGGAGCCCACGACCAATGGAGAAGCAGGCTGAGGTGAGAACAGAGGGGGTGGCTGAGGGCCTGAGCTCCCCCAACCCCTCAACACCCCATCGCCCAGCCAGGATCACCCACCGGGGCAGCTCCAGCCAGCAACACCTCGGCTAGCAGGGATGAGCTCAGGGACCCAGGTCTCCGTGGGAGGAGGGGGGCGGCGTATCTGTGTCCCGCCCCCCCAGCGCAGAAAAGGCCCCCACCTGCGAGGCCTGGGGCAGCCCCCTCCCATAGGAACCCCAAACAGTGCCAGTGCCCCAGGCTCACCCCGCAGGACCCCCAGCCTGTTGCCATGCCTGGAGGGGCCCGAGGCCCTGCTCACCTGTGCCTGCGAGAGCTGAGTTGAGAGGAGTCGCCCCCCACCCAGGGACTGCTCCCACCCTGCGAGCTAATGCAGCTGGGCTACTCCAGTCCCAGCCAGGGCTGGTAGGATGGGCCCTGGCAGAGGCCCTGCAGCTCGGGGACACTGCGGGGAGCTGCGGGTGCCCGTCTCTGCCTGGGACGCAGCAGCTCCAGGCCAGTGACAAACCCCACCCAGGCCAGAGTCTCAAGGAGGGGGACCGGCTTGTGTTTGCCCCAGGGCTGAACCCAGAGGACTAAGTTCCCTGCCCCGTTGTGCCCCCTGCCTGGCCCCCAGGAACGGGTTTTTCAGCCCATCTGCCTGCTGAGCTGGGGGGAGATTCAAGCCCGGGAGTGGTGACCTCTGGAGGGGGGAGCTGGAGAAAGGCCGGTGGCCTGGATAACACTGCCAGGGAGCCAGGCCGGGGGGGTGGGGGGGGGGCAAGCAGGTGCCTTTACTGCGAAGGGGGCACGAGGCGCTCGGGGGACAGGGATTTGATGGACTCTGGCTGCCCTCCTGTGGGCAGAGGAGGTAGAGCCCTGTCCTGATTGAACATCCAGCTCCAGGGGCCGAGCCAGGCGCTGCCCCCCACAGCGCAGGCAGAGGGTGGGCAGCAGTGTCTGCTCCCGGCCTGCAGCCCCTGTGCTGTCCCATGAGATTCCTTTGCCTGGCAGATCCCAGGGCCAGAACTGCCCAGACCTTAGCACATACCCAGCAGCTGTGGCCTGGTCCAGCTCACACACGCACAGATTAGCTCCAGGGCTTGTGTGCACAGCTGTGGGCAGCAGGCCCCCGGCGCAGCACTGCTCTCTGCCGAACACGGCGCAGTCACGCACAGCACCAACTCCAGCACTCGGCGGGAGAATCAAACATCCAGGAGATGCACCAGCACGCTGCTAGGCTGGGCCCTGCCAGATCCACCCCCTTCCCCGGCCGCACTGCACTGGCCCTGCAGGACTGGGAAGGGCAAGGACCACGCAGAGCAGAGGCAAAAGTGGCTGCTTGGCTTTGGCAGGGGAAGATAGCGAGTCCAGTTAGCCCCGTAGGCCATGGCTGCTAAGCCCTTGCCCACTCCTTGACCCAAAGCCCCAGTGGCCGAGGACCATGGCTTGGGGGAGTTGCCAAGAGCAGGCCCTGGGCTCCAGGACTGACGCTCACGGTGTGGAAGCGAGTTGAAATGTGGACAGTTGCAGAGGGTGGTGCCGGCAGACCAGCCGCCAGCTCATGCCAAGGTGCCCCCCTCTCCCCTGAACACGGACATGGACAGCCCGAGCAACCTGGCTCACCGGACACGTATCAGAATGAGCAGAAGGGGGTTAGTGTTTCGGCTTAGGCGTGTGCATTGCAGCCTGCGTTAATCTCACTTGTAACAGCTGCAGCTCATAGGCCAAGGTGATAGTGGAGTGTTGGAGTGAAATTCACCAGATAGGAGGGGCATTAACTGGTGGGAAGGGCTGGTTCCCCACAGGTGCCAGGTCCACCCCACAGGGAAGGCCCAGCGACACCAGAGGGACAAGAGTGGAATGTTAAAGGGAACAAGACTTGGTTGTTTTCTTCCCCCACCCCCATAAGAACGGCCGTACTGGGTCAGACCAAAGGTCCATCCAGACCAGTATCCTGTCTACCGACAGTGGCCAATGCCAGGTGCCCCAGAGGGAGTGAACCTAACAGGTAATGATCAAGTGATCTCTCTCCTGCCATCCATCTCCACCCTCTGACAAACAGAGGCTAGGGACACCATTCCTTACCCATCCTGGCTAATAGCCATTAATGGACTTAACCTCCACGAATTTATCCAGTTCTCTTTTAAACCCTGTTATAGTCCTAGCCTTCACAACCTCCTCAGGCAAGGAGTTCCACAGGTTGACTGTGCGCTGTGTGAAGAACTTCCTTTTATTTGTTTTAAACCTGCTGCCTATTAATTTCATTTGGTGGGCCCTAGTTCTTGTATTATGGGAATAAGTAAATAACTTTTCCTTATCTACTTTCTCCACATCACTCAATTTTATATATCTCTATCATATTGCCCCTTAGTCTCCTCTTTTCCAAGCTGAAGAGTCCTAGCCTCTTTAATATCTCCTCATATGGGACACCTTCCAACCCCCTAATCATAGACTCACAGAATATCAGGGTTCGAAGGGACCTCAGGAGGTATCTAGTCCAACCCCCTGCTCAAAGCAGGACCAATCCCCAATTTTTGCCCCAGATCCCTAAATGGCCCCCTCAAGGATTGAACTCACAACCCTGGGTTTAGCAGGCCAATGCTCAAACCACTGAGATGAGGCAACCATATCTGTATGCAGTATTCAAGATGTGGGCGTACCATGGATTTATATAAGGGCAATAAGATATTCTCCATCTGATTCTCTATGCCTTTTTAATGATTCCTAACATCCTGTTTGCTTTTTTGACTGCTGCCGCACACTGCGCGGACATCTTCAGAGAACTATCCACAATGACTCCAAGATCTTTCCAGATTAGTTGTAGCTAAATTAGCCCCCATCATATTGTATGTAGAGTTGGGGTTATTTTTCTCCAATGTGCATTACATCCCCCTGCCCCCCCGAGTCTTGCAAGTGAATTCCTCCCATCAGCTGGGTGTGTAACTCCCAGCAGGAGGGGGAAGGGCCTGAGGAAACGGGGGTGATTGCGACTTGGGCTCTGGGGCCAAGGCATACTAGGCCTTGGCCAAAGAGCCCTGGTGCTGCAGAGCTCGCTTATGACAGGAGCTGATCCCTGCTGAAGCTTCACCTGGGAACTCATTGGTGAGAGGTTTCAATAACTCCTTTCTTTTCCCTGGATAATAAACGTGTAAATAATTACAGGCTTGGCTACAAGCCTTGTCCTTGCGGTGAGATCTAGGGGGCAATGGCCTGGGGTAAGCGACTGGCCCTCGGGGAGTGAGAGCAGCCGGAACAGAGCTGAGATTCTTGGTGTAAGAGACCATCAGAGCGGCACACCCAGGGGCGTGGCTGACTCCATGGCCAGGCTAGGGTAGGGACGGAGAAGTTTACACTGGGGGGCTGGTTGGGGAAGTCTCAGCAGAGAACTCTCAGCCAATTTTGGGTCTGGGCCACGAGAGCATCTCCTCAGGCAGGCTTTTCGCCCCAAAGCTGCAGGCAGTGGGCTGGCTGAGTTACAGCAGCTCTCTCCCTGGCCAGCACTTTCAGCTCCAGCCCTGCAGAGCGAGCCCAGGGACCTCAGCTGGCGGCGGTAAGGCCCAATGGGAACCCAGCTGGCAGCAGCCCCTTGCAAGCCTTGGCTCGGAGGTCAGGCCGTTAATAAGCTAATCACAGGGGTGACAGTACAGCCTCCTGCCCCTGGTGGAGCAGCGTTTCTCCATGGAACAGGCTTCCTTCCCCCTGGCAGCGTGGGGAGCCCCAGGGGACCTGCCCCAGCAGCAGCAAAGTGCCCAGAGTGCTGTAGAAATGCTCCTACACCCCCCTCCCCCGGAGGGAGACAGCCAGGGAAACACGCAGGTTAAGTGACCCCCAGGCCCAGCTCTGCACTGGGCCAGGAGGCCCAACTGGAGGCTGGCTCTAGGCAGCTGCCAGCGATAACCGTCCACTGGGGAATCCCATTTCCCCCCAAGCTCCCCTGCCAGCAGGGGATTTGCACGGACAGGACAGCTTGATATGGACTCTGCACCCGCCCCATACACCGACATGCACAGGGCAGGGCCTAGCCACTGCTGCAGCTCTTAGCCCGGAGCAGCTGGCACATGCCCAGCTAGGTTCCAACAGGGGAGGTGGGGCACAGGGGAGACTTGCTCCCACGCTCCGGGCCAGTCTCAGTGCTCAGCCGGAGGCAGGCACTGGGGTTACCTGCCATAAGACTGCCCTGGCCCTAGAGGTGAGGGGGCTGCCAGCTGGTCGCACACTCCCTGCTCAGTTTCACCTCCTTCAGCAGGGATGGCTGAATTGTGACCTGGAACGTAGAGAAGCAAGACATCAGCCAGCCCTGCAGTGCAGCATGGCACTGCCTAGCCCACTACCTGGGCAGCGCTGGCATCTCCTGTGCTGACCCCTAGGCAGAGGGGCTGCGTAACCAGCGCTGCACTAGGCCTGGGCTGAGGGAAAACACCAGCTCTCCCCCTCCTCTGCTGCATCCCGACATTCACAGGCAAGCGCTGGGGAGCAGCGCCTCGCTGCGGACAGACTTCACACAGGATGTTGATGCTGGCCTGGAGCCTGACTGCTGCAAACGGCACAAAAGCTAAAGCAATTTAGCCGTGTCCCCTTCCTCCTGCACCTGCCAGGGTAGCTCAACACACCCCTGAAGGCACCGGGGGTGCGGGGGTGGGGGGAGAGAACGACTAGGTGGGCGTCTTTCCTTGGCTTCCCATGACGACGGCTGGGTGACGGGACCAGGTCTGCTTTGAACAATGAACTGAGCTGGACCGTGCTGGGCCTCACGCTGTGGCTGTGAAAGATGCCGTGGTACTCTGAAAGAGTTGCGACGTGGACTCTGCTGTGCCAGCCACATGGAACCAGTGTCCTCACAGCTTCCCAATGCAACTCTGTGACAGTCACGCTGGCTACGACGTGCTCTTACCTTGTGGTGATAGCTACTAAAGCAGGTTTCACCCTATAGACTTATATGGTGCTTGGGAATCCACCCAGGGGAAAGAGACCTTGTGACCCTGCTAAGCTGCTCTCCCTTTCCCCAGGGGCCCTAGCTCCGACCCCCACTGTTTACAGAGGAGACAGGAGGGCTCTGACACCAACAGGAGGTAGATGTCAGGGGCTTGGCTTAGACTGGCGGGGACCCCTGCTGCCCCCTCAGCACAGCTGCTCTGTAGCATTCTGGAGTTGCAAGGGTCAGACCCTGAGCTGTAACAAGGATGCTGAGAAGATCCTGAGTTCCCCATGTGCTGTCTGTCTGTGCCACCCCAGGGCAAGTCTGCAGCACAGGCAGAACAGTCACTTTCCAATCCTGCAGTATTTCCATGGGGCAGAGTCCTTCCCATCCCTGAGCAGCTCCAGACCCCGGCAACCACATCTGTATTAGAACAAGCCACCTCTGACTCCGGGGATACCCCTGTGCTGTGTCTGCACTCATTACACCAGGCTCACCCCTCGGGGGGAGCAAAGCATCCTGGGAACCAACTCGCTCTAGCCAGAGACTCCAAGGCAGCAAGTCCCAAGCTCCCCTACCAATTCCGGGCTGGGGAGACAATGGAACGGAGACACCGAAAAGGAGAATCCTGCTTTACACTCTCAGACAAGGCAGCGGGTGGGTGTTTTTTTCAAATGGGCATGAAGCAAATGGAAATGCATGGAAGTCAGCCCATCCCTCTCCCCAGCTGAGCCAGTGTGAAGATCAAGTTATCACAGTACTGGTATTTGCCTGTCCTTCAAGCTGTGAAACACTTTCTTATCAAGACATAGCCTCTTAGCTACCACAAATAAAATGCAATACAGGGCAGGATAATCCAGATTCTACACTCAGAGCAAAGCAAGGAAGCCACCCCATTCCCCCTCTGCTCTCTCATATTGCACATGCCCATTGTGTGCCGTGCTGTCAAGGTTAGAACATACACCTGGCCTACAGGACAAGGCCTCAGCATAGTGCCGAGCCCTGAAGAATCAAGGCCAGTTAAAGGAAGGCTCTACCCAGCCGGAGTCTGGTAGATCAGGATACCTGCCTGACCCATCAGTCATGGATAAACTAGCTGCCTCACACTGCAGGGCATACGCTGAGTGGCAGCACCTCGCAGAGGAATGCTGCTGTCACAACACAGGGCCAATCGGTTATTTGATATGCAGAGCAGCTGGCAAGCTCTACGCCTGGGCATAGCCAGGCAGGAATGAGGAGAGAGACTGGACTAGGCTAAGTCTGGTCCCTTGATGCACAAGAACATTGTCCCGCTGTGAGTGGGACGTACACATGCTGAACACCAGCACAGCTGTGCTGTCTGTCCCACCACACGCCGCCTCAAGCCTGGGAAGAATAGGACGTATTCTCTTGCAACTGCCCAGGCCAACCCAGCCAGGAAACATGTTTGGCACAAGTTTTGCAACAGTGAAAGGGGAAGCAGCTTCCAGATTTGGACTCTCCCTTAACTCACCCAGTGGCTGCCCTGGCTGGCAACCAGCTACAGGTCATCACCCCACAGCAGCAGTGTAAGAAAACCCATCACTAACTGGGTTTCAGCCCCAATATGCCCTGGGCTGCAGTAACCCAAGATGGCAGGCTGACAAAGATACACTTTGGCTGACCAGTGTGGCTCTCCCCAGCCTGCTTTTCTGCCACGGGTATGAACACGAACTGCAACAGCAAATACACACACACACACGACACACAAACAGTAACACTCTATTGAGAGCTTATCCTGGGGAAACAGCAGCTACGTAGACACTGGGTATCAGACGAGGCAGCACTGGCAGTGAATTGTACCCCAGACTGGGCGGGAGCAGAGCCGCACACTGCTCCCGTGATGCTGGTGTTAACGCACAGTGCCTGCCTGCCGCCAGGCACTCTGGAGACTGGCACAATGAGACTAGAGCTAGCTAGAAAGCAGCACAGTATGGGAGTGTGCACAATGCAGTGTTTCCTTCAGTCTGTTAGCGTTTACTGCTCATTAGTGAGTCTGACGTTTGGACGGGCTCTTCGGGACACTAAGCAGCCTACAGGCGCCTGAGTACGGCAGGACTGGGAAGCGCTGGGCAGAGCCGCAGCCGCCTATTCTAGTGTGAACGCAGGTTAGGCTGCCGAGGAGAGCTGCAGCCTGGATTGGGGGCGGGGAAGGTGCTAGCTCAGAGATTAGCATCCAACGTGGTCCCCTTGCTTTGTGTGTTCACTTCCCTGGTGCTGGTCACCTTGGATACGCCTTGGAGCCCAGGCCAGCTCCCAGTCTTATGCTAACGTGAGCTGCTTCACACAGGGCTCAGGGAGAAAGTCAATGGCCTGGATTCTTAATCCCAACCACCTGAGAAGCGGTGCCTCCACAAAGCAGTAACGCCTCTAGCCCAACCACCACTCCCCCCAGCCTTGGCATACATACAGCATCCACAGCTGTAACACTCCCGCCCATCGGCTCAGGAAGTCACTGTCCAAATGCGTCGCAGAGGCTGGGCATGTCTCCCTCCTGTAGAGAAATGGACGTCAGCAGCACGACAGACCTGCACAAGATGTGGGAAGCCCCAGGATCCAACACAAGCCTCACGAGAGATGAGAAGAGGGAGGACAGCCAGACGGGGGCTTGCCAAGGCCTGGTATAGGGAAGGGGTGTCAGACAGAACACGTGGACAGCCCAGCTGGGGGTGTGCAGCAGCTTAGCAGAGACTAAAAGGAAAATACCTCAATTGAAGGAAAAAATACCACACAAATGTGATCTGAGATTCAAAGCCACCTTAGCCCTTCCTTCGGGGGTCTCCTCTACCGAGTCTGGGAGCATTCTCCCAAGGAGCTCAGCCTTGCTAGCACCACATCAAGATTTGCTACCAGCTTTAGGTTCTGAATGAAGAACACCTGATTCATCCATTTCCTCTACCAGATGGACATGAATGTTTGACATAAAAGAAACTTGTGCAAGGAGGGTTTGAAAGTTTCCTTCCTTTCAAGTGAAAAGCACCAGGAGTGGAGGCCAATGGGGTCCTGAGAGTTCTCTGGAGACCCAGCAGCTTGTACTTTCTACTTCTTCGAGGGCCCTGCCAGCTCCCTGTTTTAGCAGCAGGTTTTGTATGCCATACATAGTAACTATGGAAAGAGACCACTAAATCTGACACTCCAGAACCAACATCTGCAGAACTACAGAAAAACCCTACTGGCACTCAGTGGACCAAGAAACTTTGTGCACAAACCCAACTGGGGGAGGGGGGCAGGAAGAAACACAGCTCTAGGATTTCCCAGTCTAAGCCTGGGCAAGGCTAATCTGTCGGTGTAGCGAAGCGTCCAATCCACACCTCACCTCCTAGCCATTGCCCTATGAGAGCCGGGAGCCTTCCTTCGGTGACAGATACCCCCTGGCACAGGGTGTTGGCTCATCGGACGCAGGAATTCCATGCTGTTTGTTCTAGGTGAGGGAGGAGGTGTCCTTGAGACAGGCTGTTTGCGGCTGTTGGACCCTGCCTGTACCAGACACATCCTCGCCCCACCAGCCACACAGGAAGAGACTGCACAATGAGAACCGCTCTTGGGGAGCGAGGTCCTGCTGTCCAACGTCTGCTTCTGCTGGATCCTTCGTCAAAGAGACGTCCAGCCCTGGGGCTGATCGACAGGCGCACACGGGAGGGAACGGCTTTGCTTATCCAGAGGGATAATGAGGCCACTGTGGGCTGGCAAAGAATGCTCGTTCTTGGGCCCCTGACAGCTCCAAGAACAAGGCTGCAGATTGCTCTAGAAGTCCTGGCTGAAGTAACTGTAGCCCCCAGGGGCAGTTGACTCCTCCCGAACATACTGCTGCCTTGGGAACCGTCCTACGCTGGGCACTGCTCCTGGCATCCTGCACAGTGAATGGAGGGGAAGAAAGGGAGAGTAGACATAGTCAGAACCACTCTGGAGTCTGGCAGCTATCATTGCAAAACAAACACTGCCATCATTAGCCACGCCCCTACTGCAGCTGGGCAGCATGCTTACATCGAGGCAATGTGCTTTCAAGTGACCTATTTACAGAACTACGCACAAATGTCAGCACCCAGTACTTGTTCGCTACCGTGTGTTTACAGCGCCACTCGAATGTCTGTCGAGTGTTTCCATTATAAACCAAGTTTCCTTGTTTTCTTCTCAGTTCGGTTGTAGAATCCAACTTGGAGCTGGCAGCAGCAGACCAATAGCCGCTTAAAATAGATCAGTTACAATGGCCGCAAAGACTGGCAACCCTGGAATTTGTGCTCCTGGGAGCTAAAAGCAGCTTACTGCTGAACTACACTGTTGTAAGGGTTTTTTTCTGTAATGGGGATAATTATTGCTCTGCGTCACTAGAGAAAGAGCAGAGTTTTTCTGGACAAATTTTGTGACATTGTTCTTTGGACTAGCACTGAAGGGCCCTGTGTGGTGGTAGACAAGCGTCTTTGTGGGTGTTCTAAGCTACAGAAAGGTAGGATGTATGCAGTGTAAGGAGTTGGAGTGGGTCCCACTTGTGTTTTCTGTGAAGAACGTCGCAGATTTGAGGGCTCTACAAAATGGCTACCAACATTTAAGAAGTCACTAAAAGAAGCCCTGGCTTAAAAGTGCCAGCAGGTGTTAGTCCTATTTCAGCAGCAGAGGCTGTGAAGCTCATTCGCAATGCACATCCCACCCCTCTGCCTGGAAGTGCAATGCCCCAGTGCAAGCAGCCAGCTCCAGCTCACCAAGTACACATGGAACACGCGCTGGTGAAGGATCTGTGTGAGACCACAAGCACCCACATTCCAATTGGAGGGAGTCACCAACGGCCTCCTGCCCCCCCAAAGTGTCCTGAGCTTGTACAAATGCAAACAGGGTCAGAACTAAGGCCAAAATGCTGGGCAGGCGGAGCCCTCAGCACCTTGCACTGCAAAGGCTGGGCACCTCCTCAGCGCAGCGTCCTGCCTTGGGACACTGTCAAACCTTTCTGTCAGAGGAGTTTGCCTGTGCTGGAGTATTCCCCCCGTAACAAAACCCGTGGAGGGGCTGCTATTCCCTATGGTACAGAAAGGGGGGTGAAGCACCTTCCTTCTGCCTGTCCCCATTCCCAGATCTTTCCGAGCATCCCTGGGACACGTGGTTGGACAGCAGGTTTCCACCATGGAGATTTCCTACTACTGAGCTCCCCTCCCTTTCTAAGGAACACTTCACCCTCCCAGTTTGGCTTCGTTATGAGCACCCTCTAATTTAAAGCTCAGAATCAGGGCTCCCAAATGTTTGTGGTATAATTTATCCAATGTTTGCCTAGCAGCCTATGCTTGTGGAAATCGTTCTCAGGTCAGTAATACACTACTTAGAGCAGGTAATTTGGTGTGCCTGGTTACAGTACACTTAGTGCTACTGTCTGTGACTGAATGTGCCAACTCCAGGCAGGGCAGCAGAAAAAGCTGGAGCTGCAAACAGCTCTCCGGCTAGGTTCTCTTCAGATCAAAAGCTTTATTGCTCCAGAAATGTTGCTCGACAGAAGGAAGGCTAGACAACTTGACCTCAAGCGTCCATGCATATGGGACATCTGCCTGATGTTATATGGCTTACTTATACAGACGCTCCCCGACTTACGCAAGCGCTCCATTCCGGAACACCTTGCGTAAGTCGAATTTTGCGAAGTCGGGAACGTATACGACAATTATGCAAAAAAAAAAAAAAAAAAAAAGTACGGAACTTTTCCCATAAGTCCGGATTTGCGTAACCTGGGGAGCGTTTGTACAGCCAACCCGCTCATCAGTTGCTTGTGTTTTTGGTTCACAGCTGGCAAACAGCTCTCATATGTAGGGCCCTACCAAATTCATGGTCCATTTTGGTACATTTCATGGACATAGGATTTTAAACATAGTAAATTCCATGATTTCAGCTATTTAAATCTGAAATGTCACTGTGTTGTAATTGCAGGGGTCCTGACCCAAAAAGGAGTGGGGGGGGGGGGGGAAGAGAAGAGAGGAAGGAGAGTCACAAGGTTATTGTGGGGGGAGGGTGGCCACACTGCTACCCTTACTTCTGCACTACTGCAGGCAGCAGCGCTGCCTTCAGAGCTGGGCAGCTGGAGAGCGGCGGCTGCTGGCTGGGTGCCCAGCTCTGAAAGCAGAGCCCGGCCAGCAGCAGCGCAGCAGTAAGGACGTCATGGTACGGTATTGCCAGCCTCACTTCTGCGCTGCTGCCTGCAGAGCTGGGCTCTCAGTCAGCAGCCGCCGCTCTCCGGGCACCCAGCGCTGAAGGCAGCAGCGACGAAGGGTGGCATGGTGCGGTATTGCCACCCTGACTTCTGCGCTGCTGCCTGCAGAGCTGGGCTCTCAGTCAGCAGCCGCCGCTCTCCGGGCACCCAGCGCTGAAGGCAGCAGCGACGAAGGGTGGCATGGTGTGGTATTGCCACCCTCACTTCTGCGCTGCTGTTGGCAGGGCACCGCCTTCAAAGCTGGGCAGCGGGCCAACAGTCGCTGCTCTCAAGGCAGTGCAGAAGTAAGGGTGGCAATACCACAATCCCCCCTAAAATAACCTTGTGACCCCCCTGCAACTCCCTTTTGAGTCAGGACTCCCAATTTGAGAAACGCTGGTCTCCCCCGTGAAATTGGTAGAGTATAGGGTAAAAGCACATAAAAGACCAGATTTCATGGTCCGTGACGAATTTTTCAAGGCCGTGAATTTGGTAGGGCCCTACTCATATGCTAGTGCGGCACCATGGATTGGCCTGTAGGGGGAGCTCTCTAAGCAAAACTGACCAGAGTGTAAACTGCAGTGTAGTCGTAGCTGTGTCAGTCCCAGGATGAGACACACAAGGTGGGGGAGGGAATCTTTTATTGGATTAACTTCTGTTGGGGACAGAGAGAGAGAGACATGCCTTCAAGCCACACCACTCACTCTACCTTGAATGGTCCCAGACACTAGGTGTTAACTATTGATGCTAAACAATCTGTTCCACCTCGCATTTAGCAGTGACCCTAGGAGCACCTTTTCCAGACCTGAAGAGGAGATCTGGGTGGCTCAAAAGACTCTCTCTGACCAACAGAAGCTAGTCCCATAAAAGATCCCCCCCCCCCCCGTATCTGTGTAAACAGACACTAGTGGATCTCTGTCTTAAAAGGAAGCGCACAAATTTGCACAAAGTGCATCATGTTGGTTGCGAGTCACACTGAACCAGTGCTTCCAATTCAATGGCATGAAATGTAACTATACAATGTAACTACTGCCATTGTAAATGCATTTAAACCAAAGATCACTTACTGATTCTTGTGTTTGAAGCCGCTGATGTGAGCTTGGTACTGCTCTATGGAATTCAGTACTATATTACATGTGTTGCAGGGGTACCCCTTCCCAGCTGAAACAGACATCAATGTTAACAAACAGCTATCCAATCACTTGGTGCCTGAGGTAGAAATAAGCAAGATCAATCAATCAACTGGACACACCAGTGAAACAGTTGCTAAACAGAAATAAACGGCATGTAAAATCCAGCACTCTGATTGGCTGAGGAGATAGAGACCTTGTTATCTGCCCCCACCAATGGAGCCTTAGCAGAGGCCACAGCCATTTGGGGAAGAGCGTGCCAAGCCAAAACCGTCGTCTCCAATCAGAGGGCAGGTTTCTTCATTATAAAATGCATTGTAATGTTTGAGATCATTCATGCTCTTTCAATGGCCTGGGGTAGGGTTTGAGAGTTTTCAGTCCAAAATCTGACAGCAATGCCTCTGCAACTCCACTTCTCTCCATCTGTACATCTCAGTTTCAGAGAGGGACCGTTGTAATTTTTCGACTTGAAGGGAAACAGCACCACACAAGATTACATACACAACGCCAAATTTAAGATACAGCATGACACGCTGTAGGCCATCCCTCAGTCACACATTAAGCTCTGTCCTGAAGCATTTGATCTGCAGTTTGTGTATCATTCAACCGTAACTCTTTCCTGTTGGTAGCTGTCCCGGATACATCAGTGCTCTTGGGTAAGATGTCAAACTCCAGCTGGAGTGAGAGTTCTGGAACTTTTACTGGACGTCAGATGCTGAGCACAAGGAAGTGGGATCAGAAGTGGAAAATATGGCACAGTGTAGGAGGCTAGTGCAGGGGACAACTGCACAGAGTTTTGTCTAAGATGAAAATTGCTGTGTATATTCCCAGCTCAGCCCCTCAGGCTGCAAGCTCCTTGGGGCAGGGCCTCAGTCTGTTTGCTAAAGTGCCATGCACAAAAATAATAAAAACAGGTATCTTAAGAAACAACTAAGAGGCCAAGAACACACACCTCAGACAACATAACTAAGGGAGAAAAATAGCAGTACAATGACCAACAGTGCGAAGGGCAATGCAGCACACACTCCTTACAATGCTGATGTACTGTCAAGATTTTGGACTGAGGTCATTTAGCTTTGAGACCAGTGATCTGGAGTCAGATTTTAAGAGCCAGAAGGGACCATTACGATCGCCTAGTCTGCACTCCTGCATAACCTAGGCCAGAGAATTTCACTCCACCCCACTTCCTTATGGGAAGATACTCAAGTTAAAGCGATTTAAACGGCATCTCTGCCACCCTACACTGGTTGTGTTTAAAGGGAGCTTTTTAAATTGTGAGGTACCTAAAGTTACCAATATAAAAAAGTGAAGATTTTAGATGTGCCTGCTGGCTAATCAGGTACAGCCCCAAGATAGGCAGTCCAGGGAGATAACTGGAAGGACCATGCGAGGGAAGATGCCAGAGCCTCCACGAAAGAACGGAGCCCAGATTTCATGGAGGGAAGCATGGGTGTATGACATCTGAAAGAGCTAGATAGCAACTGTACAAAGATCCGACAGCTGCAGGAGTTGGACAAAAATAGACAAGAAAGTAGCTCAGACCAATGCTCTTTGTGCTGCATATCAGAGTGGCTCCCGATTGCAGCCCAGACTCTGAAATCGTGTTTCTGATAGGTTAAATGCAACATGAGATGTGACAGACATTACAGGTGCCTCAAACATCCCATGGAAGATTACAGCACAGTCTCTCTACCCAAAGATCGCAGGGTCACAGCATCCACCTGCACCGGATAGGATCAGAATTTAAGTGACTTCACGTTGTCTTTATTTGAGCCACAACAAAAGAATGACACTAAACCAGGGCTCTACTATTAGGGAAGGGGCAGATTTTTAGACCATCAGATCACTCCATTGCCTGGCCACCTCTAGTCGAATGTGGAAATCATGTGCTGTTGGCATCTTTAATCTTACTGCTCCAGGGGCAGGGAAGCTGCTTAGTATCAGCGACACCCATTACTTGTTAGTGCCAGCAGTGCCTGAAAGGTGACATGCGAAGGGTTAAAATCTGGGCTTGTGCCCTTTTACATCTCTTTAGAATAGGGCCCGAAATTGAGGTCTATTGAAAAAGATTTTCTTCTGGCTGTTATTTTTTATTTTCAAAGTATCAGGAATGTAAAGTCTGGTTTCTCTGGTGTGAGGAGGTGCAGTGGGAGGCACAGAGGAGTTTATTGTGAGCTTTTAAATACCTTCACTCCATCTTAACAGAGACTCTGTACTCAACCCTGTTTATAAACAGCAGTTAAACGAGAACAGGATTTTAAACAGACTACAAATCCCTCTCAATAGCTCAGCTTTCCCTCCAGCATGTGCTGGGATGAAGCAAGCACACTACCTCATCAGATGGGACTGGAAAGACTAGTGTCAAAACAGGCAGAAAAACCTGTCACAGTCCCTATGTATGCACCATAGAGCAGCAAGACTAGTACAAGCCCAGTATTTTCTCCCCTGGCAGGGCATCTTGAAAGGTACCTTTGGAGCATTGATTGCCATCTTTATAGTTCCATTTAGGGATCAATCCACTTAGCTAGAAGTTCAACTTGCTCCCAAGATTCCTCAGAATCTTTAAATCTTGAAACTTTACATCTAGACAGACAATAGCCACAACAAATTTCAACCCCAAGTTAATTACCAACTGCTAAGGTAATACCTCAAGCAATAACAGGAGTTTATAATGGAAACACCAACAATCCTACCTTAAAAAAAAAAAGTGTGTAATTTGTTGCAAGTCTCACTCTATTCTCTTCAAAAAGCTGTCAATCCCAAAGCTTTCACACACCCACTGCGAGACCCTCCCACCCCATCCTTCAGCCACTTTAGTAAGCTTGGCTGCCCAGGACTCACCCATGGAGGAGGATGCAGGTGCATCAGAAGTACGACCATAGTGTGCCATCAGCTTGAGTTTGGTCTCTTGCTTTCTGTGTTTCTTGCCTACGTAATGCTGTTTTGCCATGAGCGGATTGTTGAAAGTGGCATGGCAGAGGCTGCAGAACTTGTCTGGGTCAGAAGTGTTCTGGTTCTCCTCGTTGGAAGATACAGCGGAGGGAGGGAAGTTAGCTGGGCATTTCTGTGGAGGCATCGTTACTGTAAAACGAAACAGAACACCAATTACCAATATTCAGAGATGTACAAACTAAGCAACCAGAGTCAGTCTTTGGAATTTTCAGTTTGTTTCTACAGAGAAGGGCTTTTGACAGAAGTTTTGCTGAAGACTTTTCATTTGGATCTGCATCCATCTCTTCCTTTCATATCCCATCATTAAACACCAAATGGTAAGACAAGTCAGAGTTTCCAAGTTAAATCAGAACTGCAGATCCTCCTTGACATTCACCTGGCCATATCTTGGAGCACAGCAGGCCAACAGTGACATGTTTAAAGAAACTGGAAACAAATCACCTCCCACCCACAAGGATGTCAGTCACTCCCAGCAAATGGAAAAAGGGGACAATACAGAACAGAGCAAACCCTCCCATAATGCACTTTGAGTCATTTCCTTTCAATGGTACGATATATAAACTGTGTGTGGATCCTGCACCATTAGTCAATAGTAGCCTTGCCACCAACTTTCTCGGAACAGGACTGAGCCCGATTAAACGAATTCATAGACAAATGCACACAGTTCCATTGCTGTATGATGGACACATGCAACGTACTCTTATGCCACAGTGATAGGCACCTTCAAAATATCTGAGCGCGCTCCCCCAGTGAGCTGCCGGAAAGTGACTTGTCTCCTCATGAGCACCCCTGTATAAAGTCTCCTTATCTGACCCAACGGAGGCTCCAAGGGGTAAGAATGCCAGATGGGACCCAGAAGTCGACTCTCTCTGCATGCATTGCACATGGAGAACTAGGCACTCCAGTTGCTCCAAATTAGAATTGCCTTTCTTAAAGCAAGCTTCAGGGCAATGCAAGTCTACAAAATGGACTACCAAAAGGGGGAACAGAGTTGTTGGCACGTGTTTCACCAGGCTGCCACATGCTTCTGATTTCTAACAGCACTCGTATCACTAGGAAAGCATTAGCACCCTAATGCCAATGGGTCCAGAGCTGGAGCAAGGTACTCAGCCACCCTCTAATCTAGAAATCATGATGTGAAGGGAGTGGAAAGATCACCTACTTGTGCTGCTCCTCACAGGACACCCATACAAATACCGCAGACAGCCATACCTTCCACTCTGGGGGACTGCTGCTTCAGCTTCAGGTTCTTGGCATGAGTCTTGCCTAAGTAGTGAGACATGGCCACAACGGGAGAGGAAAAGGTCATGTTACAGATGGGGCAGCATTTGTTCCTGTCTTCTCCATTGCTGCTCTCCTGTTCGCAAGAAGGAACATTGACGTTTGAGAATCTGAAGCAATCAGATATATTCAGTTGTCAAGGCCAAGGAATTTGGTGCAGCTTCATACCTTCCTTTGAAGAACAGTGCTCTCATTTCTGACTAGTCTCACTTTCATTGGGAAGTGGCACATTTTGGTAAGCTATTATGACCCAGAGGAGTTGAGGACAAGGTAGTTGGCAGCATTGGTGTAGGTTCCCAACCTATTCTCTACAAGGTATGGACCAAGCAATACAAGGCATTGCAGCCAACTCTGTCATCTCTAATTCAAAGCTACTTGACTAGGTTCTTGACTAGGTTAACAGTGTCTATTTTATTCATGTCTGAACCTAACACCACACACACAGATCCTCCTTTTATACTCCTCCCTGCACTGTATATGCTATGTGGGCATATGCAAGAGGCTGGATTGGAGGTGATTAGGAATTAAAGCTGAAGCAGTGATAAAACTTGAATCTGTTACTCAAACTGCATAATCACCATGCAGACAGATTGTGGGAAATGTGTTGCCTTTACTGCCTTAAAGGCATCGTAAGCACCAGCAATGGGAACTTTGAGTAACAAGAGATCATCCAAAAAAGTAAACTCCAGCACTAGAATTAATTCACAGGACATGCTCACTGAAAGTCACATAGTCATTACATTTGTGACTGCTCTTAGTCACCTTTTACGCTCACCTGTCCTTCCAAACGTTGCTTCACAGCAGTACTACTCTCGTGGGGGTACACATTTGTTTAGGTTGCAGGTGTTCCACACACTGGCTAAGAGGTGTGCTCACTGCAGCAATGTGTAGCAACTAGAGGGCTCAGCTGTCCTCACTAAATTACCCAATCCCAACAATCCTCCCTCTGATGTATTCCATATTCCACTGCACCGGTCATGGAATATGTCTGCTAAGTCCCTGTCAATGAAGCACTCCTCAGCCCTTACAGGATGCTAGTCTTCTTCTAGAGCTCTGACCTGGGAGGCCCTGTAGTTTTCTACATTACCTGCTTGGTTTCCAGCTTTATCTTCTTCCCCTGACGGAGCTCCTCCTCGCCGTGAATCGACATGTACCGCCGCACTTTGTTTGCATGTTTTTTGCTCTGGCAGGGAGCGAGGAAGAAAATTGGGTTAATGTGCAACAAATATTCTATTCAATTACATCCAAAATAAGAAATCCAGCAACATCTTGCTGCCTGAAGTACCTGGTAATGAGCAAGCTTCTGGGACTCTGAGATGAGCACTGCGCTGCACACTTTACATTGAGCGTCTGTGAAAATGTGGCTGTTCTGTCTGATCATACGATCAACTGTGAAGAACAAAACATGGAAACGTGTTGCAGTTTAGTTTCAAACAAGGTAGCTATGACTTCAGGGTCCAGAGTCTTTTATACTAACACTGTGCCACTACTACCACCTTCAAATATCTGTCACAATAATGTAGTTAGGGGGCCTAGAGTCTTGGATGGGCATCTTTATTATTTTAAATCTATATGAGTAAATAATGTTTTCACCCCTCAGCTCATAGAGAGCCAAGAAGCGCACCCAAATCTACATCTCCCATGCTCTGGTGCTGGACATTTAGAGTAATTCTCCCCCAGGTTCCCAGTCAGGATGAGAGAGCACAGATGCATACAAATCAAGGAGGAAAGAATCACTAAGTCTTGAATCACTTTTTAAATTCCCTTCCCACTCTCGGGAGAAATTCAGATATCACCACCACAACTAAGGGCTAGTCTACACTGGCAGTGCTAAAGCGCTGCCGTGGAGTCACTCCCAGCACTCAGCGCTGGTGCACTGTCTACACTGGTGCTTTACAGTGCTGAAACTTGCTGCACTCAGGGGGGTGGTTTTTTCATGGGGGAGGGATAGCTCAGTTGTTTGAGCATTGGCCTGCTAAACCCAGGGTTGTGAGTTCAATCCTTGAGGGGGCAAAAACCAGTACTTGGTCCTGCTAGTGAAGGCAGGGGGCTGGACTCTCTGACTTTTCAGGGTCCCTTCCAGTTCTGTGAGATAGTACTATCTCCATATATTTAAAGTTGCAGCGCTGTAAAGTACCAGTGTAGACAAGCCCTAAGTAACTTAGGCACCGAATGCATTCTTCTGAGAGAACTAAAAATAGAGATTACCTTGAACCCCACTCTATCCTCAATCCTAAAGCAGACCTCACCTGTAGAGTGAGCAGGGGCTAAATAGACATTTTACACCTTTAGTACACTAGCGAATAAGAACAGTCCAATGTTAAGGGATGTGCAGCCACAGAAACACAACTCGGATAATTCACACCCCAAGAAAATCCATTGCAGACTATAACAATTCTAAAAATGAAAGAAAAAAAACCCAAGGAACATTTCACTTTGGGAAAACAGTAATTAAATCAGCATGGAAGTGTGAATACCAGGGAAGATTCAACCTTTGCTTGTGATCATCAATCCATGGTCAGTTTAAATATGGCTTCAAAGCTTTCATTAGCCTCCTCCTGTTACTGAGTCAATGGGCTAAAGACTGTGCAGCGGATATGTCAGACATAAGATTAAATTCCTCCAGTAAGGCCTGACATGATGTTAGGGAAGAGCAAAGTCATCCCATGGTCAGTGGCATCACGAAGGAGATCTAGGGCTCTCAACCTTTCCAGACTACCGTCCCCTTTCCGGAGGCTGATTTGTCTTGCACACCCCCAAGTTACATCTCACTTAAAAACTACTTGCCTACAAAACACAGAAGTGTCACAGCCACACTCGTGCTGAAAAATGTCTGACTTTCTCCTTTCACTATATACACATAAAACAAACCCACTGGGATACAGGTAGTGTCCTTACACCTACCGAGCGGTACAAACGAGTCAGTGTACGGAATGCGAGTCTGTCCTGACTTCGCTGGAGCGTGTTGTAAAACCAGGCCCCGCTCGAGCTGGGCGGATGTCCCCGGGGCACGGACCCGCGCTGGGACCGCCGGACCCGCGCACGGGGGGGGAGAACGAGCACGCCAGCGCCATGCAGCGGAAGCTGCGCGTTGGAGGAGGTTTGGGGGCAGCCGTGTCGCACCCGCGTCACGGACAGGCCGGGCTCGCTCTTCGCGCCGCGCCGCCCCGCCCCGCCCGGCGGCCCCGCTCGGCCCGGAACAGGCGCTAACGCAACGCGCGAGGCCGCGTGTCCCGGCCCCGCTGCTCCCAGCCCCCCGACAGCCGGGGCGGCTCGCGGCCCCACCCCGCGCGCTGGGCCCAGACCCACCTGCCTCCTTCCCCACCGGCAAGGCCGCAGCGTCCCCGTTGCTACCCGCCCCGTCCGCCATCTTCTACTAGCGCCCCGGCCGGCTCCGCCCCCAGCACGGAGCTATCGCGAGAGGGCCGCCGTTCTCGCGAGCTCCGCGCTGGTCTCCGGCGCCGGCGTGGGGCACGTGACGCAGGAGCCAGGCGGGGGCCTCCATGTTGGTTGTGGGCAGAGGCGGCCCGGGCGGGGTTGCCATGGGGACGGGGCGGCCTGTCCGAGGGCCCAGCTTGTGGCTGCGAAGGGCCAGGCCAGGCCCCAGCCTAGGGTTACCATACGGCCGGTTTTTCCCGGACATGTCCGGCTTTTCGGCACTCAAACCCCCGTCCGGGGGGAATTGCCAAAAAACCGAACATGTCCGGGTAAAATGCCGTCCGGGCACTTCCCCTCCCGCGGCTGCTCTGTGAGTCCTCCCCTCTCAGGCTTCGGCTCTGTAAGAGCCAAGCTGCCCGAGCCAGTGCTACCGGCTTCGGGCAGCCCGCCTTGCCTCCGGACCCCAGCCGCCGGCCGGGCACTTCTCCTCCCCGGCTCCAGCTGCTGTGCTCCGGCGGCTGGGGTCCGGAGGCAAGGCGGGCTGCCCGAGCCGGTAGCGCTGGCTCGGGCAGCTTGGCTCTTACAGAGCCGAAGTCTGAGAGGGGAGGAACAGGCAGCTGGATCCGGGGAGGAGAAGTGCCCGGCCGGCGGCTGGGGTCCGGAGGCAAGGGGGCTGCCCGAAGCCCGAGCGCTACCGGCTTCACCGTTTGCCGGGCAGCCTCCAGACCCTGCGCCCCCGGCTGGGCGCTTCCCCTTCCGGGCTCCAGCTGCGCTGGGCAAGCGCCGGCCGGGGGCGCAGGGTCTGGGGGCTGCCCGGCAAACCGTGAAGCCGGTAGCGCTCGGGCAGCCCTTTCCCCGTGGCTGGGAGGGAGGAGGGGGCGGAGTTGGGGCGGGGCTTGGGGTGGGGAAATGGGCGGGGCCAGGGCCCGTGGAGGGTCCTCTTTTTTTATTTTTTAAATATGGTAACCCTACCCCAGCCCAAGGTACCCAGCTGCCCTCCAGGCCCATGTGCCAAACCCATCCCGCAGGCCTGGGCCCAGCTGGCACCCCTGGAGCTGGGCGGCATGACCGCACCTGTGCTCTGCTTGGTTACAGGCCGCGCGGGAAATCCAGCAGCCAAGGGCCCATGCACCCCACCCCCGGGGCTGGCAGCCTCAAGTGTTCACAAATCACACACCTGGCTTCAAAACGGAATATAACGGTACGGATCCATTGCTGGGGGTGTGTGTCTTTTATTTGGGTTCTGAACCTCTAGGCCGCATCCACTTTTCTCTGCAACCACGAGGGACAGAAAATGACCTGAACGGAGCGGGGAGTTGCTGACAGCCATGCTTCCAGGAGCTGGAGCTTTGAGACAGATGTTAAATATCACAGCACTTGTGATAAAACTCTGAAAGTTGGCAACACTGAAATTCCCCAACACAAGGGGTAATGTCAAATAAAACTCACACAGAATCCTCAAGAGAGAATCATGACAGGTTTCAGAGTAGCAGCCGTGTTAGTCTGTATCCGCAAAAATAACAGGAGTACTTGTGGCACCTTAGAGACTAACAAATTTATTAGAGCATAAGCTTTCGTGGGCTACAACCCACTTCTTCGGATGCATATAGAGTGAACCATATATTGAGGAGATATATATACACACACATACAGAGAGCATGAACAGGTGGGAGTTGTCTTACCAACTCTGAGAGAGAATCAGTCACCCAGCGGGAAAGGTTATAACACAAAGAAAGCGAAGGTAAGAGAAAGGCCATGATACAAACTTCCATAAACTAAAGGAAAAGTTACTTATACCACAGCAACCTAGGGGAGACGAGGCGTGTGTAGATTGTGCAGACCTTTCTATGACTGTCCCCCTTTTTAAAATCTGCTTTGATCAGCAGTGGGAAAGTTAACTGTTGACACTGAGTGTCATTAGGCATCAGAATGAACATTCCATTGGGATTAGGAGGGGTAGTTCTCACCTCAGAGCTATTACTTCAGGTTGGCTGTAAACTCAGGCAGACCTTACTGCATTAATTTTTGTTTGGGTCACATTTTGAAAATTAGCTTTACTACCAGACAGTCTACTGACTTTTTTTTTTTTTTTAATTAAAATTTGGATGGTGGTTTGTAGGAATCATCCAACAGGAGAAAGTAATAATGATCTACCATAAACCAGCCCACAGTAGATTCCAGTTCCTTCTGCTACAGCAGGAATTAATTTAAATCCACAAAAAGAAAGAACATTCAGCAATCCAAGATGGTAAAATCTGGACAGAACTCTTCCAAAACCCATACAGAGGACCTCATCCAGAAAAAATTCTCTCTAACAAAAACATTTGTATGACCAAAATATACGTAGGAGGAGATGCCATTAAAATCTGCCAGATCCCACAGACTCTCCCACTACAATATAAACAAAACTTCCAGAAACTCTAGAGGAAGAAATCTTGAGGCCTGGATAATATTTCATGTATGTTTGGTTGTTTTGCAAAGCTTTAGTTTTAAACTCTTGTTCCTAGTGAAATATAAGGGAACCTATTTCTCTCACTGTTGTCTCCAGAGCAAGATGTTTGACTCCGTTGTAAGTTGTCTCCATGATGGTTGCATCTGTTGATTGTACTGAGATAGGTTAGTCTTTGTCCTCCACGTGTTCTCCTCCCTGAAAGTGATATCCAATCTAACATGTACCTTGTGCTTCTGTGCAGTTCGAACATTCACAATGCCACAATAGTTCAAGAATTGTAATATCAGTTGTTTAGATACTAGAATAACCTTTTTAGAATCCCTTCTCTTGTACACCTCCTCAGCTACTCTTGCTTTATTTTCCATCTAGTGCCACAGGAGAACAGAAACAGAAGGAAAACAGCATCAAAGGTTGCAGGATCTTAACAATATGCCACTCTTCAATGCCCCAGAGAACTTCAGCTTTGAGAAACCTTCACAGTGGACAGCCTGGAAGCAGGATTTTGCAAGATTTCAAATGGCAAACAAGCTTTACAAAGACACTGGAGATATACAGGTATCATCCGTAATTTATGCTATAGGGAAGTAGGCAGAGGATATCTTTAAATTCTTTGACTTTTCTGAAGACAGTCACAAAGAGGACTATGAAAGGGTTCTGGTTATGTTTGATGCCTACTTTATACCCCAGAGAAATGTGGTTTGTGTTTTCAGCAGAAAATTTAAGAACGAGGGGAAAACATTGAATGTTTTATAAGAGCTCTGCATGCATTGGCTGAAAACTATGATTTTGGAAATTGTGAAACACAAAAATCTTTCACAGCAGCTACAATTGAATCATAGAATCATAGAATATCAGGGTTGGAAGGGACCTCAGGAGGTCACCTAGTCCCACCCCCTGCTCAAAGCAGAACCAATCCCCAACTAAGGCCGAAGACAGCCTTAAGTCTAGCTACTCCTATATAGACAGCTGCAGCTGTGCTACTGTACTGCTTTAATGCAGACACTACCTATGCCAATGGGAGGGGTACTCCCATCAGTGTAGGTAATCCATCTCCCCCAGAGGCAGTAACTATCTACAGTTGGGGTTAGGTCAGTTTAACTACATTGCTCAGGCTGTGGATTTTTCACAGCCCTAAGTGACGTAACTGAGCACACCTAATTTTTTAGTGTAGACCAGGCCTAGCTTAGAAGCTGTTATCAGAGGCAGCATGAATGCTAGAAATCATTGTCATAAAACCTCTGAGGCAAGGTGTAACATTATTGACGTGAACTGGGACAGTATAGATCACTGGTACAACCAAGGTTCTGTAGTGGTACCAAATCTTGTATAAAGGGGGTCAAATAAGGTGTCTAAGACAAGGTTATGTTTGCTGGTTATGATTATGCTATCTGTGTGCATGGATCATTTTTGTATTTAAAGTTATAAGTATTGGCTCTATACTGTCTGTATTTCAAACTTGTGCTAGGCTTTTGGGTGACACCCCAGACAAGTTGGCATCAGCTCTGCCTAGCCTGTTTGATGGCCCATTAAGGACCATCAGCTACACAACTGACCCATTGAGAGAAGGCAGATAAACCTTGTAACTGAGCAAGGCAGGGACATGCCTATGGACAGAACTCTAAAGTTCTTTCATGCCATGTGCTGGAATGCTTGTCTTTGGAACAAAGGAAGAAAGGTCACAAGGCAAGAGACTATAAAAGTCTGCTGCAGCTCCTCCATCTTGTCTTCAGTCCTGCTTCTTGCCTCTGGAGGGACTTTGCTAAAAACTGAAGCTCTGAACAAAGGACTGAATGACCCATCCCAGCTGTGGATGTTCCAGAGACTTGATTTGGACCTGCAGTTTATTCCATCACTGCTATAAGCCTGAACCAAGAACTTTGCCATTACTGTGTGTAATTGATTCCATTTAACCAATTCTAGCTCTCATCTCTATCTTTTTCCTTTTATGAATAAACCTTTAGATTTTAGATTCTAAAGGATTGGCAACAGCGTGATTTGTGGGTAAGATCTGATTTGTATATTGACCTGGGTCTTGGGCGTGGTCCTTTGGGATCGAGAGAACCTTTTTCTTTTACTGGGGTCTTGGTTTTCATAACCATTTGTCCCCATAACGAGTGGCATTGGTGGTGATACTGGGAAACTGGAGTGTCTGAGGGAATTGCTTGTGTGACCTATGGTTAGCCAGTGGGGTGAGACCGAAGTCTTCTCTGTTTGGCTGGTTTGGTTTGCCTTGGCGTGCATAGAAACCCCAGCCTTGGGCTGTAACTGCCCAGCTTTAAGCAATTTGTCCTGAATTGGTACTCTCAGTTGGGTCCCACCAACGCCAGCATCGGTACAGTGGTGTTTACAGAACACCAAACAGGAAAAAAAAAAAAAAAAAAGAATGTAATTTTAAATTGCTCAGACTTTCACACATGAAAGTCATACAGTTTTGCTAATCATTGTCCTGTACCTAGCTGGGTACTTTGGGAAGTGCTTGGTTCTGATTGTCCTGACATTTTATTCACTGCTTGGTAAATGTTTTATTTTCCCTCAAAAATCTTTTTTTTTTTTTATGGGTAAGTAAAAATCTAACCCCTTTGTTCCACTTTGGCACAGGAAAAAAGTGAGACAGTGCATAGATCTTCCTAGCTGATTCCCTTACTGTCATTTATAAGTCTTTACATCACTCTGGCAATGTAGAGGCCTTAAAACTTTTACAGGTTTTTATGCTCCTGGGGGAATTGACTGAGAATGGGAACAGTTAACTAACAATAGAATAATTAACAATGTTACTATGCAGACAGGTTGCTACATTTCTGCATCAGAGAATGAGATCAATTGACCATCAACAGCAACATTAACAAAATGTGTTTTGTTTTTTTTACAAAAGCTATTTTCTTTAACTTAAAAACAAATAATTTTCAGTAACATGATACCAATATTTAATTAAGTGTTTTTTTTCAATTCTCAAGACGTTACAGGCAGGCAGGCAGGCTGCTACACTTCTGTCTCGGGGACAGAGCCTTCCTCCTGCATAATAAAAAGACCTACCCTCCTCCATGCCCCTCCAGCCGCAGTATCAAGAGAGAGGGATAGAGGCTATGTCTATGTCTATATGCATCCGAAGAAGTGGGTTGTAGCCCACGAAAGCTTATGCTCTAATAAATTTGTTAGTCTCTAAGGTGCCACAAGTACTCCTGTTATTTTATGTCTACACTGCCACTTTCAGCATTAAAACTTTAGTTGTTCCGGGGTGTGAAAAAACACCCCCCTGAGCAACAAAAATTTGAGCATTAAAAACCGCCAGTCTAGCGCGCTCCCAGCGATAAAGCTAACCACCGCTTGTTTGGGATGGGGTTTTTTTATCGCCGGGAGAGCTCTCCCTCGGCTGCCATGGCCGTGCTGTAACGTGGGCAGTGTAGACATACCCAGAGTCTTTCTTGCTTGTTGGTCAGCCCTGCCCCCCGACGGTGATCAATGTCTCCCCCACAGGCACACATGCTGAGCCCTCCTCCCCCGGCAGTGATATGTGTCTCTGAAGCTGCTCCAGGCACGCTGGAACAGACACGCTGCCAGGGAAGAGACGCATGTCCCCCCGAGATTTCTTTTTGTGTTTTTCTGTGTTGGGGGGTGGGGGGCACCAGAAACATGCGGGCCATATGGATTCTGCGCCTCCGCATGGGCACAGAATTCTGTCCGGAGTAAAATAGGCATACACTGTGAGGCATACAAACAGCCAGACGGAGACTGTTACTTCATATGCTACCCTTTGGTGAACTCTTATACAGATATCCGACCCAGTGGATCCCTGTAAAGCCCCATGCACCCCTCTGTGCCCTCTGCCAATTGGCACCAAGGGATCTCTGGGTCACACAACTCATTAACAACACTACTTGACAATGTAATTCAACTTATTGTACTAGACGGGAGTAGTCCGGGGCCCACTATAATGGCAGGTTATACCAACTGGGGCAAAACCCAACAGACATTCAGAACCTGGCATTCTGCAAATGAGTCCTGTTTGTATGTAGGAACTTGCCCAGCCAGGCCTGCAAAACAGAACTAGGGCAGTTTTCTCTGTTAATTATTGTACAACAAAAAGCCACGCTCTTTCTAGAATCATCTCACCTAAAGCAACACACTCTGTCTGTTATAAAGCACTAGAAGATCAAACACATACGCTAGATAAAAAGGCACTCCATTCCGAGGTAGCTTCACTCCCAGCCCTCAGTAACATGGATTGCAAGAGCCAGACAAACTAGTTTACTCAGAACCAGATAATGTGTCCATACAAGGAGAGATTAAAAAGACTGGGACTGTTCAGTGTGCAGTTCTCATTACTCTAGGGTTACCATATTTCAACAATCAAAAAAGAGGACACGGGGTGCCGCCCTAGCCCTGCCCCCTCCCACTTCCCACCCCCCTCAGAATCCCCCTAGCCCCTACCTGTCCCCTGACTGCCCTCTCCTGAGACCCCCCCCACCCTAACTGCCCCCAGGACCCCACCCCCTATCTAAGTCTCCCTGCTCCCTGTCCCCTAACTGCTCTCTATACCCCCTTCTCCTGACAGCCCCCCCCAGAACCCCTGACCAATCTAACCCCCCGGTTCCCTGTCCCTTGCCTGCCCCCCCCCCGCCGGCCGAGGGAGAGCTGTGAGCTCCACATGCAGCCAAACACTGTGGCGCTGCTCTGCGGGGGAGGAGGGAGTGGGGGAGGGGGAGGGACTGTGGCTGCTAGAGGCCCCAGTGGCTGCGAGCGGCTTTCAATCAGGCCCAGCCGTCCAATCAGCCGCGCCGCACTCTGCATGAGGGGAAGGGGGAAATCCCGGACATTTCTACTTTATTAGAAATCCCCCCCGGACGGCCATTTAAAGCTGAAAAAGCCGGACATGTCCGGGGAAACCCAGACAGATGGTAACCCTACATTACTCCATCTCAAAAAAGATATATTGGCATTGGAGAAAGTACAGAGAAGGGCAACAAAAATGAGAAGGGGTCTGGAATAGCGTCCATACAAGGAAAGGTTGAAAACACTGGGACTGTTCAATATGTAAAAAAAGAGACGACTAAGGGGGGATATGATGATAGAGGTCTACAATATGGAGAAAGTGACTAGGGAAGTGTTATTTACCCCTTCCCATAACATAAGAACCAGGATCACCCAAGGAGATTAATAGGCAGCAGGTTTAAAACAAACCTAAGGAAGTATTTCTTCAGCCAATGAACAGTGAACCTGTGGAACTCATTGCCAGGGGATGTTGTGAAGGCCAAAAGTATAAGTGGGTTCAAAAAAGAACTAGACAAGTTCCTGGAGAACAGGTCCATCAATGGCTGCTAGCCACGATGGTGAGGGAGGCAGCCCCCTGCTCTGGTGGCCAGAAGCTGGGACTGGATGACGGGATAAATCGCCCCGTCCTGATCATTCGCTCTGACGCACCTGGCAGTGGCCACTGCCAGACGCCGGGCTGCTGGGCTGGGTGGGCCGAGGGTCTGACCCATTGCCTGTCGTAAGGCTGTGTGACGGCCTTGCCCCTGCTGCAGTGCTGCCAAGCTCTGGGGGCAATGCTGGGAAACCAAACCACGAACCAGTGAGGAGGGAAAGGGCCAACTCCTGGCAAACGGCTCCTCTCTGCCCGGAGGCAAGATGGCGGCGCAGGCCTCACCCGGGGTCACCTGGGAAAGGGCCGACACGTGATCCCAAAGTGAGGCCGCCGCCGCCATGTTGAATGAGGGCAGAGGGCAGTGAGGCTGCCGCCGCCAGCTTGAGTGTGGGCAGCGGACCCGCTGATCGCGGCGGGTGAGTCGGTTCGGGCCGCGGGGAGGGAGCGGAGACACCGCCCTCGCGCTGCCAAGCGGGCCGGCAGTGGGCGGGGCTACGGCCTGCGGGAGCCACTGGGCCCGGTGAGTAACCTGCCCCCGACCCTCCCGCTCCTCCCTCCCGGCCTAACCCGCCCTCCCCCTCCAGGCCTGACCCCCCCCCCCCCCGCCGGGTGCCCCAGTCCCTCTCCGTCGCCCTGACCCCCCCCCCGCCGAGTGCCCCAGTCCCTCTGCTCCCCCCCCCCTGCTGGGTGCCCCAGTCTCTCCCCCCCCCTAACCCCCCCCCCCCGCCGGGTGCCCCCGACCCCCTCCCGCTGGGTGCTCCGTCCCTCCCCCTCTAGGCCTGACGCCCCCCTCCGCCCTCCCCCGCCGGGTGCCCCAGTCTTCCCCCCTCCAGGCCTGTCCCCCCCGTTCGGTGCCCCCGTCCCCCCGCCGGGTGCCCCCGTCCCTCCGCGCCACCCCCCGCTGGGTGCTCCGTCCCTTCCCCTCCAGGCCTGACCCCCCCCCCCCGCCGGGTGCCCCCGTCCCTCCGCGCCCCCCCCCCGCTGGCTTCCCCAGTCCCTCTTCTCCCCCCTCGCTGGGTGCTCCGTCCCTTCCCCTCCAGGCCTGACCCCCCCCGCCGCCGGGTGCCCCGTCCCTCCGCCTCCCCCTCCCCGCTGCGTGCTCCGTCCCTCCTTCTCCAGGCCTGACCCCCCGCTCCGCCCTCCCCCGTTGGGTGCCCCTGCCCCCCCCCCCAGTTCGGTGCCCCAGTCCCTCCGCCTCGCCCTGACCCCCCCCCGCCGGGTGCCCCCAACCCGCTCCCGCTCCTCCCTCCCGGCTTAACCCGCCCTCCCCCTCCAGGCCTGACCCCCCCCGCCGGGTGCCCCCGACCCCCTCCCGGCCTAACCCGCCCTCCCCCTCTAGGCCTGAACCCCCCCGCCGTGTGCCCCTGTCCCTCCGCCCCCCCCCTCCCGCTGGGTGCTCCGTCCCTCCCCCTCTAGGCCTGACGCCCCCCTCCGCCCTCCCCCGCCGGGTGCCCCAGTCCTCCCCCCTCCAGGCCTGTCCCCCCCGTTCGGTGCCTCCCCCCCCCGCCGGTTGCCCCCGTCCCTCCGCGCCACCCCCCGCTGGGTGCTCCGTCCCTTCCCCTCCAGGCCTGACCCCCCCGCCCCCGCCGGGTGCCCCCGTCCCTCCGCGCCCCCCCCCGCTGGCTGCCCCAGTCCCTCTGCTTCCCCCTCGCTGGGTGCTCCGTCCCTCCCCCTCCAGGCCTGACCCCCCCCGCCGCCGGGTGCCCCGTCCCTCCGCCTCCCCCTCCCCGCTGGGTGCTCCGTCCCTCCTCCTCCAGGCCTGACCCCCCGCTCCGCCCTCCCCCGTTGGGTGCCCCTGCCCCCCCCCCCCAGTTCGGTGCCCCAGTCCCTCCGCCTCGCCCTGACCCCCCCCCCTGCCGGGTGCCCCCAACCCGCTCCCGCTCCTCCCTCCCGGCTTAACCCGCCCTCCCCCTCCAGGCCTGACCCCCCCCCCCCCGCCGGGTGCCCCCGACCCCCTCCCGGCCTAACCCGCCCTCCCCCTCTAGGCCTGAACCCCCCCCCGCCGTGTGCCCCGCCCTCCCCCTCCAGGCCTGACCCCCTCCCTCCGCACTCCCCCGTTGGGTGCCCCAGTCCTCCCCCCTCCAGGCCTGCCCCCCCCCGCCGGGTGCCCCAGTCCCTCCGCCCCCCCCGCTGGGTGCCCCAGTCTCTCCCCCTCGCCCTGACCCCCACCCCCGCCGGGTGCCCCTGACCCTCCGCCCCCCCTCCCCGCTGGGTGCCCCAGTCCTTCCCCTTCCAGGCCTGCCCACCCCGCTGAGTGCCTCCTCCCTCCCACCCCCCGCTGGGTGCCCCAGTCCCTGCAGGCCTGACCACCCCACCCCCCGCTGGGTGCCCCAGTCTCTCCCCCTCGCCCTGACCCCCACCCCCGCCGGGTGCCCCTGACCCTCCGCCCCCCCTCCCCGCTGGGTGCCCCAGTCCTTCCCCCTCCAGGCCTGCCCACCCCGCTGGGTGCCTCCTCCCTCCCACCCCCCGCTGGGTGTCCCTGCCCCTCCAGGCCTGAGTGCCCCCCCAGGCCACTCTGGAGGGTGTCCCAAACCACTCCCACACGTTACCAGGGGGAGGAGGGGTCATAGCAAGAGACTGTAAGACCCTGTCCAGGGGTGGCGCTCTTAGGAGTTAGCTGGGGCTCAGGGCCAGCCTTGGCCGATACCCCCTAGCCCAGCCCTCTGAAAGCCATGGTTGGTTTTATGTGAGCACTTAGGCCCCTGTCCTGCAGGAGAGCCTGCGTCAGCAAGTCTCTACCAGAGCACCGGGTCCTCCCAGCAGAGAGCTCCTGGCAGGATCAGGGCCTTAGAGAAGTGCTGTCTAGTGGGTAAATTGCAGGCCTGGGACTCCGGGCTCCTGGGTTCTAGTCCTGCCTCTGTGACTGATCTGCTGGTCGGGCGATGCTGGCCCTCTTTGGCCAGATCTCCCGAGATGCTGAGCCGTGGGCTGCTCTCATTGGCTTTAGTGGAACTGCGGTGTGCTCAGCACCTCAGGAAATCAGGCCTCTCCCTGGGATGCAGCATCCCCCGTGGGGAAGTAGTAATTCCTGTCAATAAGGCCAGGCTCTCAAGGCTGCAGGGAGGTGGAATGAAATAATGGCTGCAAAGAGCCCCAAGGCCTCTGGGCAGAAGAGGCTAGGGAAGGGCCTAGTGTGGAATTAGCCCGTGTGGTGATTAGTCCATGGTGCTGATTGTCAGCAACGTGTATCATTCTTGAGAGGAGGGAGCCGTTTACAAAGCAGCAGCCCCTGTCTCAGACCTCTCCGAAACTTACCTGTGGAGGAGAGTCATTCATTTTTGGCCTCATTTTTCAAGCATTTTTAAGCTGTCGCAGCTTGGCAGGTCTGTAGCTGCAGTGTCAAGATTTTGAATTATCCTGTCAGTAATTGTTTTCTGATTCATCAAAATGATAGATGGGGAGAGAGAAAGTGACAGATAATCACCAGTTGGGGATCTTCAAGGGTACCCCTACAAATGTTACGGGTGGAGAGAAGCATGTGTGAGTTATCTCATCATTGGGTCACCTTTGCTGTTGGAACATTTAGAAGGAGATGTTCTTAGCAAGTGGGTGACTGGAAAGCAAGATGCGAGCCAGTTTGCACAAGTTGTAGTAAGTAATTCATTCTTTAGTCTGTGTCATTGCTGTGAAAGCAAATCGCATTGCCTCAGTTACCGGTAGTTGTCCCCCTGAAAGATCGCTGATAAATGCTTCCTTTTTTGCCTTGTTCACTTAGTGTATCTTGTACAGACGGTCTCTCTGCCTCCTCAGCCCCTTCCTGCGGTGGGAGTT
Organism: Emys orbicularis; assembly: GCF_028017835.1. Classification (NCBI taxonomy): domain Eukaryota; kingdom Metazoa; phylum Chordata; order Testudines; family Emydidae; genus Emys; species Emys orbicularis. The sequence continues at coordinate 113,031,012 of NC_088690.1, read as the reverse complement.
GTGTGGGTAAAGCTCTGTGCATCTCTTTTGGAGAATGTCAGGGATAAGTAAATCATCAGACCGCCAACTGATGCTTCTAAGTGATCCCTTATCGAATGTGGTGCTGCATGCAGAAGGTGCGTTGCACAATTGGAAGGGAGTTAGGGACGTGGATGTTTTTACTCATTTTTGTTTGCCTTGTTTTCCTGGTAAATCTAGGTTTACAATCAGATTCCCCAAATACGGGGCTATTGCACAGCTGAAAGGACTCAGACAGCAGAGACCAAAGGTCTGTTTGGTGCTGCTTCTGTCCATCATCCCAAAGGGCTTGGTCTGTGCATCTCTTTCCTCTGATAAGGCTCCTCCCCCACTCTAATGGAATCTCAGACGGGCAGTTGCCTGCATCCAGGAGGTGCGTGTCTGGTGCAGGGGAGAGAACCGAAGAGCAGTAAGAAGGAATCTCCAGCCATGTCCAAATGTAGCTCAGCTGGAGCAAGACAGTTTTGTCTTTCAAGAGCTAACACCCTTCCACATGCTGCAGGGTCTTGTTGGGAGCAGGGCTTTGGAGTGGAGCTGGAGCGCGGAGCAGCTCCGGAGCAGTGGAGCTGCAGGTTTTTGCCTGGAGCTTGCTCCAGAGCCGGAGCACAGCTCCAAAGCCCTGGTTGGGAGCCCTGTTTTATTTTGCAGTAGCAGACAAACAGGAATTTATTGATTGTGCCTTGACAGTTGCAGTCCCTTTTAAAATCAATGCATAGAATTGATACAGCACTCTTCATCTTCCAGGGGCTTCCCAAACCTTATTCATAGATTGCAAGGCCAGGAGGGACCATTGCGATCATTTCACAGAATTGTAGGACTGGAAGGGACCGCGAGAGGCCATCAGGTCCGGTCCCCTGCACTCATGGCAGGACTAAGTATTGTCTACCAGTGTTTCTCAAATGCAGCCACCAGGGCCTTTTCTTGCAGCCACAGCCTCCTGGGCTCGGGGGCAGAGGGGGCGCAGTGTTCCCCTCTCCCAGGGCCACACAGACACTGGAGGTTCAGGCAGCTGGTGAATTCCCCACTTTCCCAGGCTTTGGCCACAGGGCTTCAGGCTCCATCCACATGGTGGCAGGCTCTGGTTCCAGGCTCACCACCCCCTGCTGCCTCTCTGCCCACCTCCCCATCCAGGGCTTAATTTGTCCCAGGGTTTGCTGTGGCTGAGTAAAGTTGCTGTGAAAAGTGATATTAACAAACATACAAATATCACTTTTCACAGCAAAAGACTTACCAGCTAGCAAGTCTTAGAAGAAAAAAAAGTGCAACCAAAAAAACAAAAGAAACAACAACAAAAAGACAAGAACATGCAAAGCGCCTTATTTGTTTTTATTCTGTTTAGGTCCAGTAAAGAATAGAGACAACTGTAAATTATTTTTATTACTGAGTCTAAAAAAACCCTACCTAAATAAATTACAGTGATTTGGACATGTATATGCACATATTTATTTGTTTTTCCTAAAGTTAATCAAATATTTTAGGAAAAATTGTCAGCACAGCCACCAGCAAGAGTTGGTGGCCACACTCTGAGGCCACCAAAAATTTTGTTGTGAGACCCCCTAGTCTAGACCAGTAGTTTTCAATCTTTTTTTCTAGGGACCCAGTTGAAGAAAATGGTTGGTGCCCGTGACCCAACGGAGCTGGGGATGAGGGGTTTGGGGTGCAGGAAGGGGTTCCGGGTTTGGGGGGGCTCAGGGCTGGGGCAGGGGATTGGGGTGTGGGGTTTCATAGAATATCAGGGTTGGAAGGGACCTCAGGAGGTCATCTAGTCCAACCCCCTGCTCAAAGCAGGACCAATCCCCAGACAGATTTTTGCCCTAGATCCCTAAATGGCCCCCTCAAGGATTGAACTCACAACCCCAGGTTTAGCTGGGGCATGGGCTTACCTCCGGTGGCTCCCGGTCAGCGGCACAGCCGGGGTGCAGAGGCAGGCTTCCTGCCTGACCTGGCACTGTGGACCACGCTGCACCCCAGAAGCGTCCAGCAGTAGATCTGGCTCCCAGGCGGAGGCGTGCAATTGGCTCCACGCGGCTTTTGCCTGCAGGCACCGACCCCCTCCAGCTCTCATTGGATGGTTCCCGGCTAATGGGAGTACAGAGCTGGTGCTCAGGGTGGGGGCAGCACACGGAGCCCCGTGGCTGCCCTGCCTAGAAGCCGGACCTGATGCTGGCCACTTCCAGGACGCAGCACAGTATGGGAACAGGTAAGCACTAGCCTGCCTTAGCTGGGCAGCACCACCAATGGGACTTTTAACGTCCCGGGTGGTGGTGCTGACCACAGCCACTAGGGTCCCTGGGTGCTGAGCCAGGCGACCCAATGCCATACATGCCACAACCCAGTACTGGGTCATGACCCGAACTTTGAAAAACACTGATCTAGACCATTCCTAACAGGTGTTTGTCTGAACTGCTCTCAGAATTCTCCAATGATGGAGATTCCACAACCCCCCTTGGCAATTTATTCTAGTGCTTAACCACCCTGACAGTTAGGGAGTTTTTCCTAATGTCCAACCCAAACCACCCTTGCTGCAATTTAAGCCCATTGCTTCTTGTCCTGTCCTCAGAGGTTAAGAAGAACAATTTACCTCCCTCCTCTTGTAACAAACTTTTATGCACTTGAAAACTGTTAACACTCATGACACCCCCCTCGGTCTTCTCTTCTTTAGTGTGACCTCCTCCGGTATAACACAGGCTCTAGAACTGCCCCCAAAGAATTCTAGAGCAAATATTTTGGGAAAACATCCAATCTTGATTTAAAAATTGTTAGTGATGGAGAATCCACCACGACCCTGGGTAAACTGTTCCAATGGTTAATTACCCTCCCTGTTAAAAATTTACACTTTATGTAGCTTTCCCCTCCAGCCATTGGGTCATGTTATAGCTTTCTGTGCCAGTTTGAAGAGCCCATTGTCAAATACTGTAGGGCAGGTTTTCTAATTCTTTAATCACTCTCATGGCACTTCTCTAAACCTTCTCCAATTTATCAACCTCCTTCTTGAACCGTAGGCACCAGACCTGGGCACAGGGTTCCAACAGCGGTAGCACCTATGCCAAATACAGAGGGAAGATCACTTCTCTGCTCCTACTCGAGATCCCCTGTTTATGCATCCAAGGATCGCATTAGCCTTTTCAGCCACCAGGTTGCACAGGTACTGCACGTTCAGCTGATTATCCACCACAATCCCCAAATCTGTTTCCGAGTCACTGCTTCCCAGGGTAGAGTCCTCCATCGTGTGACACTGGCGATGTTCTTTGGTCCTAGGTGTACACGTTTACATTTAGCAATATTAAAACATATTTTTCCTTGCACCCAGCTCACCCAGGGATCCAGAGCATTCTGTAAAAAGAACAGGAGTACTTGTGGCACCTTAGAGACTAACAAATTTATTTCAGCATAAGCTTTCGTGGGCTACAGCCCACTTCTTCAGATGCATAGAGTGAAACACACAGACAGAAGATAATTATACATACAGAGAACATGAAAAGGTGGAAGTACGCATACCAATTGTAAGAGGCCAATCAATTGAGATGAGCTATCAGTAGCAGCAGAAGAAAAAACTTTGAAGTGATCGTCTCAAAGTTTTTTCTTCTGCTGCTACTGATAGCTCATCTCAATTGATTGGCCTCTTACAATTGGTATGCGTACTTCCACCTTTTCATGTTCTCTGTATGTATAAATATCTTCTGTCTGTGTGTTCCACTCTATGCATCTGAAGAAGTGAGCTGTAGCCCACGAAAGCTTATGCTGAAATAAATTTGTTAGTCTCTAAGGTGCCACAAGTACTCCTGTTCTTTTTACGGATACAGACTAACACGGTTGCTACTTTGTAAACAGAGCATTCTGTATTAGCGACCTGTCCTCTTCCTTATTTCACATTTCCTCAATTTGTGTGTCATGTGCAAACTTTATCAGTGATGATTTTTTGATTTCTTGCAGGTCCTTGATAAAAATGTTAAATAGGAACAGGTCCCTGCAAGACCCCACTAGAAACACACTGCTTGCTAATGTTTCCCCATTTCTAGTTACATTTTGAGACCTCTGTTAGCCAGCTTTCAATCCATGTAAGGTGGGCCATGTTGATTTATATTGTTCCAATTTTTTAATAAAAATGTCATGTGGTACCAAGTCAAACGCCATTCAGAAGTCTAAGTATATTACATCAACATTGTTACCTTTATCAACCAAACTTGTAATCTTGTCAAAAAAAGATATTGAGTTAGTTAGACAGGATCTATTTTCCATAAACCCATGTTGATTGAAATTAATTATATTACCCTCCTTTAATTATTTATTAATCGAGTGCCATATCAGCTGCTCCATTATATTGCCCCAGATCAATGTCAGACTGACAAGCCATTTACCCTTTTTAAATATTGGCACAATGTTAGCTTCCAGTTTTCTGGAATTTCCCCAGTATTCCAAGACTTATTGAAAATCAACATTAATGGTCCACCAGCTCCTCACCCAGCACTTTTGAAACACTTGGGTGCAAGTTATCTGGACTTGCTGTTTTAAAAATGTCTGATTTTTGTAGTTCCTGTTTAACATCCTCCCGAAATACTATTGGAATGGAAAGTATTTCATCATTCTCACATGCTATTACCACATCATCTGTCTTGTCCCCAAACACAGAACAGAAATGTTTATTGAATGCTCTGCCTTTTCTGCATTACTATTGATAATTCCACCTTTTCCATCTAGTCATGGACCAACATCACTGTTAGAATTGTTTTTCTTCCTAATGTACTTTAAAACTCCTCCTTATTGCCCTTCATTATCAATTAATCCTCACTCCAAGGGTTGTCATCCCAGATTTACAGATGGGGGTAAGTAAGGGAAATATACTAAGTGACTTGCACAAGGCTGCAGGAGGAGGGGATGGGAAGTTGTTTATTCCTGCCTCCCAGTCTTCTCTCACTGAATCTAAGGGTACGTCTTCACTACCCGCCGTATCGGCGGGTAGCAATCGATTTATCCGGGATCGATATATCGCGTCTTGTTAAGACGCGATATATCGATCCCCGAACGCGCTCACCGTCGACTCCGGAACTCCACCAGAGCGAGCGGCGGTAGCGCAGTCGACGGGGGAGCCGTGGCCGTCGATCCCGCGCCGTGTGGACCCCAGGTAATTCGATCCAAGATACTTCGACTTCAGCTACGCTATTCGCGTAGCTGAAGTTGCGTATCTTGGATCGATCCCCCCCCAGTGTAGACCAGCCCTCAGACCATGTCTACGCTACTAAGAGTCAAGTTCCCACCATGCATTTCTCCATTCCATGATGCCTGCTCCATCCTATAATTTTCACACCGTTTTAAAAATCTCGGACAGTCCCACACATCGCTTTTCAGTGTGCACCATATTTCTGGCAGAAGCATGCACCCTGCAGAGCTCAGTGTAGTTCTAATGACTGTTGCTAATACAGGAGGCACAATTCTCCTGTATTTGCAGAACCCCAGTAGTGCCACTGTAACTGAGCGTGCAGTGAGGAAGCTGCAGGGCTATTCCCGTGTAATAACTGCGTGCTGATGGACACAACGCGTAGAAATTCCCGGTTGTTTCTGACATTCATGGAGCAGCTCCACCCAGTGGATGTTGGCTTCTGGGCCTGAGAAACAAGCCCTGATTGGTGGGATTGAATTGTAATGCAGGTTTGAGATGATGAATAATGCTTGCAGAACAGCTGGATGCGAATGGCCACATTCCTGAATCTGTGCTGAGCTCGCCTCAGATCTCCAGTGCAGGGAGGCCAAAATCAGCTGCAATGACTGTGGTGAAGCAAGTGGCTATCATGCTCTGGAAGCTTGCAATGCTGGATTGCTATTGGTCAGTGGCCAGTCAGTTTAAAGTTGGAAAATCTACAGTGGGGGCCATTTTTTTCCAAGTGTGTAAGGCCATTAAGTATATCCTGCGACACAGGACTGTTAGTCTTGGAAATAGTGCATAGATTTGCAGCAATAGCAATTTTGAACTACAGTGGGGTGATAGATGGCACACACATCCTATTCTGGGACCATCCCACCTTGACACTGAGTGCATAAACAGAAAGAGAGACTTTTCCACTAGTTGATCACTGGGGATGCATCACTGATATCAGTGTGGGCTGGTCAGGGACGCATCTTTAAGAACACAGGACTTTTCAAAAAGCTGCAAGCAGGGACATTCTTTCCTGACTGACACATTACCATTGCCAATGTGAAATGCCAGTTGTGATTCTGGGGAACCCGGCCTGCTCCTGGCTCAGGAAGACATACACTGACCACCTCGACAGCACCAGAGAAAGCTTCAGCTATCAGCAAATAGACTATTTAATGGGCTTTGGGTAGCTTGACGGGTTGCTGGCACTCTTTACTCACTAGTGGGATTTCAGTGAGGCAAACATCCCCATTGTTATACTGCATGTTGTGTACTGCATAATATCTGAGGCAAAGGGGGACAGGCTACTGCCTGGGTGGAGAGGTGAGATGGACCTCTGTCTGCTGAATTTGAACAGCCAGACACAAGGGCTGTTAGAAGAGCCAACTGTGGACCTGTATAGCTGAGGGAGGCTTTAAAAGACCATTTTTATAGTCAGCCACAGTATTGTGTGATGCTTGTATGAAATAGTGTGTCTCGCGTGTAGGAATTCAGAATTCTTTAATGCAGCTATAATGCTGGTGTAAACTGATAAATGTACTCTGAGTCTCCAAAAATAGAATGTCATCACGAGCAAAGAAGCAGAAAACAAAACAAAACTGAAGTGCAAACACACAAGGTAAAAACATTTTAGCAACGCTAACTTGGTGAGCCGTACTTTAAAACCTCACCTCAAAACGCAAATAAACCGTGATAATGTATGTTCAAGTATGTAAAATCTTTTGCGATGTAGTGCAGTGTGGCTGATGTGTGGGTTTGACAGGTCGGTGGATGTGTAACTGTGGTTCTCCGTGTTGTCTGCAATGGAGTGATGGGGTTAAGGATGCACCCCAAGTTGCCTCCCTACCCCTATAGAGGAGTGTCGGGAGCACTGACCACAGAGTTCTCTAAGCCCTGAAAAGGCTGCTGAGTCCCAGCATCTTTGGGCATGTAGGTCAAAAATACTCGGCAACGTCAGAGTTTGTTGCCTGAGCAAACCCATGATGTCCTGGTGTATTTCCTGATGCACTTCTCAGTCGTTTTCCCTCTCCTGCGCAGCCACGGTCTCCATTCTCAGTCCTTTTCTATGCTCGTGGTCATAATCCGAGGCCATAGAGGACTGGAGGATCTCGCCAAACATATCCTCCATAGTTGTCTTCTTTGTCTTCCTGATCAGAGTCAGATGTTCAGTGGGCATGGAGGGGGCACCTCTCAATGCCACTGCACCACAGGCTGCTGGTTAGAAGAGACAGACACATCATTAGATTTACAGTTACAATGGGAAGGGAAAGATAAGTCTCAAAACTCCCTCACATTATTACCATGAACACCTGTCATCAGAAATGCTCATTGTCCCTTTGGAGCGCCTTTATAACAGCTGTGCAGCTCTGGCCATGGTGAATATGGCCTAGTCTAGCAGGGAGGAGGTGGGATGTTTTAAGGGGTGGAAGGTCTAAATGCTGGGTGCCTCTGGGCAGGAATATCGGGGAAGCGCGGTGAGTATTGCCATTGTTTTCACAGGCAGTGGTGATTTTGGCTGATATCTTGTGCCTGAGGGTGACAAAGGCACATAGACCCCAGCTGCTGTTGGCATCCCGAAGCTGCCTGGGCCCTTATACTTGTAGCCTATTTCCTGCCATGGTGCCAGCGGAAGTCATTGCAGAATGGCATGGGGAAGACTCCTATTGTGGGAAAAGAAACAAGCTGTTGTCTCTAGGGATGTTCTGGAGAGGTTTGTAGAGTATCTCCATAAAAGTTTCATTGAGAGTGTTCAAGAACATAAAAGAGACGATCCCTATTCAGTACTACCCAGGACCTCCTGCTTAGCCCAACAAACCGAATAACTGAAAAGCGGACGCCACCTCTACCTCTGTGTTTGTTCTACCTCTATCTAAGTGCAAGAACAGATCTGATGTGTATTGTGCATTTGGACTACCATATTACTTTATAAGAGCATAAGAGCTGCCACATTGGGGCAGACCTATGGTTCATCTAGCCCAGTATCCTGTCTTCCAAAAGTGGCCAGTGCCAGATGCTTCAGAGGGAATGACCAGAACAGAGCTATTTACAGAGTGATCCATCCCTGGTCGTCCTGAGATGGAGTGGTGAGAACTGCATGCAGTATTCAAGATGTGGATGCACCATGGATTTACATAGTGGCCTTAAGATATTTTCTATCTCTTTCCTAATGGTTCCCAACATGCTGTTAGGTTTTTGGGTTTTTTGACTGCCACGGCACATTGAATGGATGTTTTCAGAGAACTATCCACAATGATTCTAAGATCTTTCTTACGCAGTAACAGCTAATTTAGACCCCTCATTTTGTATGCATCTTTGGGATTTTGTTTTCAAATGTGCATTGCTTTGCCTTGATCAACATTGAATTTCATCTGCAATTTTATTGCCTAGTCACCTGATTTTGTGAGATCCCTTTGTAGCTCTTCTGTCAGTTTTGAACTTCACTATCTTGGGTAATTTTGTATCGTCTGCAAACTTTCCCACCTCACTGTTTACCCCTTTTTCCAGATCATTTATGAATGTGTTGAACAGCACTTGTCCTTTGTGGGACCCTATTTACCTCTCTCCATTGGGAAACTGACCATTTATTTCTACCTTTTGGTTCCTATCTTTTAACCAGTTACTGATCCATGAGTGGACCTTCCCTATTATCCCATGACTGTGTACGTTGCTTAAGAATCTTTGGTGAGGGACCTTATCAAAAGCTTTCTGACAGTCCAAGTACACTATATCCACTGCTTCACCCCTGTCCACATGTTGTTGACCCCTTCAAAGAATTTTAATATGTTGGTGAGGCATGATTTAGCTTTTCAAAAACCATGTTGACTCTTCCCCAACACATAATCTTCATCCATGTGTCTGATAATTCTGTTCTTTACTATAGTTTCAACCAATTTGCCTGGTACTGAAGTTAGGCTTCCCGGTCTGAAATTGTCAGGATCGCCTCTGGATCCTTTAAAAAAATCTGAGTTACATTAGCTATTCTACAGTCACCTGGTACAGAGGCTGATTTAAGTGTAGGTTGCATACCATGGCTAATTGTTCTGTAACGTTATTCTCTAAAGTTTAATTTTCTAACATTATACAAGTAAAGTAAGCTATCAAAAGTCAAAGCCTTTGGTCTCTAAACTTGCGGATGGGATGGGCACCATTTTACATGGGAGAGAAGTGCGGTGGGGGAGGAAAGGAGGAAGATAAAGTTTTGGGCAATGAAAAAATGAAAAATGCTTATATGGAATTATGCACTTATTCGGGTTCCCTGACCCTTAATCAGCCGGCTCATCTGCACTTGTCTGGCGGAAATGGCTTGACTCCAGTAGCATTTCAAATAGCTCCTGGGTCACCATGTGGTTTGAGTCATCTGGTGTATCTCCTTCCTCTCCCCACCTTCCTTTTGCTGTTCACGGTAGGGGTCTCTGCCTTGGGATCCTGTGAAGTGTCCACAATCAAATGCAGGATCCTGGGGAGGTACCTGCCAGGTCTGGCATGCAGTTCATTGTGGAAGCAGCAGGTCTAGGGAGAAGCACCAGATTTGTTGTTGGCCTCCATCGCCTTCTGGTATGCCTGGCAAAGTTCCTTTGCTTTCCCATGGCACTGCTGCTCATCCCTGTCATGCCCCAGTCTCTGCATCCCCTCTGCAACCTGCCAGTAGATGTCTATATTTCTATGGCTGGTCTGTAGCTGTGCTGGCAGAGCGTCTTTCCCCACAGGCCAAGAAGATCCAAGACTTCTAGCCTGCTCAAGACAGGAGTGGGTCTAGTACTTGTCTTTATGCATGGAGCCGGCATGGGTGCCTGCATAGAACAAAGGTGAGGTGGTAGGTGTGCTCGTCAAGGTGGGCAATCAGGAGACAGCATTTAAAAAGCACACGGAGGTTTGTAAGGGGGAAGGTGAGCTTCCAGTTTCTGTGACCCCTGGGCAGTGGAGTTCAAAACCATGACGAGAATGGCCACTGTTGTGGGGACAGGGGCACTGTGGGACAGCTGCTGGAGGACTGTTATGATTGACACAACTAATGCAGTGTCTGTACTAGCACTTTGTCAACCTAAATAGGTCAGCCGTGGCTCTGCATTGCTCAGGAGTGTGGTGGTGTTGTGTCGCTGTAACAGGGTGCTTGTGTCGGCAGGAGATACATTTTGGTGTAGACACATGCACAACTAGGTCGACACAATTTGACTTAGGTCAACCTAACTTTGTAGCAGAGACCAGGCCTGCATGCAGATGAAGCAATGTGCTACACTCTTGTTCTTCAGTCAGCACGAATTCTGAGCATGTTCCTGCCCTTCACTTCTATTGAAGCCACTGCGTGCTTGAACTCCTCTGGTGTTTGAGAGGGAATGTTCTGTTCTGTATTGGTGTGACGAAGTGGGACTGTTCTTAATGTTTCCTCTGAATACTGTGTGGGTGCCTCAGTTTCCCCTATGCATTTCTTAAGTCTCCAGTGTGCATAAATGGCCGACACTCTGTATCCTGGCAACAAATGGCTGGGGCCCTTCCCCCCTGCAAGGGGATAGCTAAAGGTGAACAAAGAGATCAGGTGACCTCCTGGCCCGGGAAAGAGACAAAGGCCAGAGAGGGAGGGGCTGGAGGGGGTTTCAGTTTGGAGCCGGCTGGGGACGGGGAGTGAGTGCAGACGGGGTTGTCTGGCTCGCTGTGCCCCAGAATGGACCCGGCTGAGGGGTCCCGTTCTCTGTACCTACAAGCTCTGTTTTAGACCGCGTTCCTGTCATCGAATAAACCTCTGTTTTACTGGCTGGCTGAGAGTCACGTCTGACTGCGAAGTGGGGGGGTGTGCAGGACCCTCTGGCTTCCCCAGGACCCTGCCTGGGCGGACTTGCTGTGGGAAGCGCACGGAGGGGCATATGCTAAATGCTCCAAGGTCAGACCCAGGAGGTGAAGCCGTGTGAGCTTCTTGCCCTGAAGACAGTCTGCTCCAAGGGAGAGGAGGCTCCCCAAAGTCCTGACTGGCTTTGTGGGGAGCAGTTCCAGAGCATCGCCCGGGGACTCCGTGACAATTGGGTAATGGGGGAAATAGCCAAGGGTCATGGCTGTATATTTTCTTGTGTTTCCATATTAGGCCGAAGCCAGTAGAGTCAAGAGATTTCAACCATTTTAAGGGAGGCAGTGGACCAGTGGATAAGGCCCTGGGCTAGGAGTCAAGGGAGCCTGGGGGTTCTAGTCTTGCATGGTGACTGTGGGCATGCAACGTAACCTGTCTGTGCATCCATGGCCCGGTCTATGAGCCGCTTTATCATAGAATCATAGGCCTGGAAGGGACTTTGAGAGGTTGGGACGTTGCACTCCATATGATTTTATGAAAATATGCTAATGAGTGTGAATGTAATGTAACTGGAATATACTTCATGCAAAAGGTCTCTTGTAAGGTATCATTACAAAGCTTATAATCTGCTGAGTGTGGTCATCCTATTTATATGAATGCATCATTCTTGTATCTGAAACTAGAATATGAAATATAACTTTGAGGGCCTATTGTAATTATGCAAAGTGTGGGCCATTAATGGTGGTTTGGAATCTTGATGGCTCCCATTAACCAGGACAATTGACTGTAGACGGCTCTGTTTACTTGCAAGCCTTCCTGTGAGTCAGGCCGGGAAGAATGAAGGCTTGGGGTCTCACAGGACATGTGACCGTGTCACCTGCTACTGGAATCCATCTTACACCTGGTGCTTTTCCATTTAGAAGGAGAGGTGGGGACACGGAGAGACAAAAGATTCTTGCCTTGTGCCAAAGCTATAAAAGGGGGTGGAACAGAACAAAGGAGGTTCCAGTCATGAGCAATCCCCTAGTTACCACCTGAGCTGAAGCTAACAAGGATTGTACCAGGGGACAGGATTGGGCCCAGACTAGGACGGAGTCTAGTCTGTGAAAGAAGCTTATTGGAACATCTCTGAGGGTGAGATTTCATCTGTAATCAGTTTCTTAAATGTATTAGGCTTAGACTTGCATGTTTTGCTTTATTTTACTTGGTGACTTGCTTTGTTCTGTCTGTTATTACTTGGAACCACTTAAATCCTACTTTTTATACTTAATAAAATCACTTTTTGCTTATTAATTAACCCAGAGTAGTAATTAATACCTGGGGGAGCAAACAGCTGTGCATAACTCTCTATCAGTGTTATAGAGTGCAGACAATTTATGAGTTTACCCTGTATAAGCTTTATACAGAATAAAGCGGATTCATTTGGGATTTGGATCCCATTGGGAGATGGTTGTCTGGGTGCTAGAGACAGGAGCACTTCTTAAACTGTTTTCAGTTAAGTCTGCAGCTTTGGGTTGCGTGGTTCAGACCCTGGGTCTGTGTTGGAGCAGATTGGCATGTCTGGCTCAACAAGGCAGGGTTCTGGAGGCCCAAACTGGCAGAGAAAACGGGCTCAGAGGTAGTCTCAGCACATCAGGTGACAGTCCCAAGGGGGTCTCTGTGACCGAACCCATCACAGAGGTCATCTAGTCCAGTCCCCTGCACTCATGGCCATTCCTGACAGGTGTTTGTCTAACCTGCTCTCAAAAATCTCCAATGATGGAGATTCCACAACCTCCCTGGGCAATTTGTTCCAGTGCTTAACCACCCTGACAGGAAGTTTTTCCTAATCTCCAACCTGAACCTCCTTTGTTGCAATTTAAGCCCATTGCTTCTTGTCTTATCCTCAGAGGTTAAGGAGAACAATTCTTCTCCCTCCTCCTTGTACAGAAACAACCTTTTACATGCTTGAAAACTGTTATCATGTCCCCTCTCAGTCTTCTTTTCTTCAGACTAAACAAACCCAGTTTTTTCAATCTTCCCTCCTAGGTCATGTTTTCTAGACATTTCATCATTTTTGTTGCTCTTCTCTGGACTTTCTCCAATTTGTCCACATGTTTCCTGAAATGTGGCACCTGGAACTGGACACAACACTCCAGTTGAGGCCTAATCAGCGGAAGAATTAATTCTCGTGTCTTGCTTACAACACTCCTGCTAATACATCCCAGTATGATGTTCACTTCTTTTGCAACAGCGTTACACTGTTGACTCATATTTAGCTTGTGATCCACTATGACCCCAGATCCTTTTCCGCAGTACTCCTTCCTAGGCAGTCATTTCACATTTTTTGTGTGTGCAACTGATTGTTCCTTCCTAAGTGGAGGACTTTGCATTTGTCCTTATTGAATTTCATCCTATTTACTTCAGACCATTTCTCCAGTTTGTCCAGGTCATTTAGAATTTTAATCCTGTCCTCCGAAGCGCTTGCAACCCCTCCCAGCTTGGTATTGTCTGCAAACCTTATAAGTGTACTCTCTATGCCATTATCTAAATCATTGATGAAGATATTGAACAGAACCAGACCCAGAACTGATCCCTGCAGGATCCCACTCATTATAACCTTCCAGCATGACTGTTGAACCACTGGATAACTACTCTCTGGGAATGGTTTTCGAGCCAGTTGTGCACCCATCTTCTAGTAGCTCCATCTAGGTTGTATTTCCCTAGTTTGTTAATGAGAAGGTCATGTGAGACAGTATCAAAAGCCTTACTAAAGTCAAGATATACCACGTCTACCACTTTAAACAGCTTTTTGATGCTCTTGGGAGAAGTGGAGAGTATTGCTGTCAGCAGTTTGCTTGTTCAACTGAAATGCAAAACCAGCTTTTGGGAATGGAGAAGGAAAATGGGAGTTTAACTCCATCGCCATCTTGCTGCTCTCATTTGGCCACGGTGTCTCTTGAGTCGTCTTGGCTGTGCTTTTACTGATCAGAGCAGCCAATGCTTTTGTGCAGCTCCCCCCTACAGTGTATAGATGAACAAGGAAAGAAGCTACTTACTGATGCACTAGCTTTTCTTGCACTTATTTACTTCTTGGGGAATTCTGATTCACTGCGCATGTGCAGAATTCATGTCCGGTGCAGAATTATTTTTTTCCTGCAGAAAATACATTCTGCCCAAGAAGCGCTGCAGTTCCACCTTTCGCCCACCAGAGGCCGCTGTGGTGCATGAAGAGCTGACTGCGTTCATTACATTAGCCTGCCCATGTAGCCCGGTTAGGAGGCAGCGTGAGGCACAAGGCGTTGCTGGGAGATCACAGACTTGGGTTCAGAAGGGCTAGTGGGGGCGGGGGGCAGAGTGGGGCACAGGGTCAGGAGCTAGTGGGGTGACAGCATTGAGCCAGGGGCTGAATGGGAGGGGGGCTCCAAGGCCACATGGGGATGGGGGGCTCCAGGGCCACACGGGGATGGGGAAGATGTGCCTGACTGAATGGGAGGGCTTGGGATCAACCAGGGTGTGCCTGGGGGAGTCCCCAACTCCCTAACAATTGCTCCCCTCTGCCCCCCAAAGAAACTGTTCCATACTTCTCCCACCCACACCCAATAGCCTTCCAGGTTCGCTCCCAGGCTCCTTCCCGCTCCCTCTGTTCCTCCGTTAGCCCTGACTCCCCCAAGCCTTTGCACTGCTTCTGAGGGGTGCGGGAAAGATGTTTCTGTATTGTAGTTTAAATGAATTACTCAGAGTTCTTGTATTAATCCATCTAGTAAGGAATCTATCTGTCAAAAAAAAAAAATTCCTGAGTCTTTTTTTTGTTCTATATTGTTACAGACATATTTACTGACAGGTATTTTGAAATAAATTACCAAAATAATTGAAAGTGGTGTGATTATGTTGTGTTATTTTGACAAATAAAATATACAGAATTTTGCAAAATTTTAAAATATTGTGTGCAGAATTTTTAATTTTTTGGCGCAGAATCCCCCCAGGAATAGCATTTGCACCTGCCCTCACTGGTGCTGCACATAACACTGACAAGGTTGCAGTGATAATGCTCGGCTCTCCCGGCATCTCGAGTGCCCTTGCTTATAGTAAAGGCTTGAGATGACCTTTTAGGGAGAGTATTTCAGCAGAGGACAGCTTGAATTTGCTGTTCATTGGGAAGGCAGGTCATGTGGTGTGCATTGCACATGACTTCTTGCTTTCTATCTCTTTCCCACTCTTCTATCTCGCAGAGCTTGTGCAGCATTTCTTGGAGCTACGGTTCTGTGAGCATAACTACGTTATTGGAAAACTATGGCTTTTGCACCACATCTAATTGAATGTGAAAGCTGACAACTGGTTTAGCTGCTGTGGTTTCCTACTCTGGAGTGCCAAGGCCACCAGGTTGTCAGCATGCTTCACCACAACATCTTGGTTTGTTCTGCATCAGTGGTAGTGAAGGGTGGTGCTAATAGGGGAAGGCAAGGGTCCTTGATGGAGGGCTGGCGATTTCCTGCTGTAAAATTAATAACTGAACACATTTGCAGATGAGCGTTAAAAAGAGGAGTTGAGTAGGAATTTACTCATCGCTTTGGAGAACAAGAATGGAAAGCAGTTCTTGTGTGTGCTGCTGCTCCTCCGAAGCCCCTTCTGAGCAAATCAGCTCTGTAAAGTATTCATGACTTGATGAGTAGGACTTATGCACGTGGCTCCCAACAGCACTAAATTCACCCTGCTTTGCAATAAGACCGAATTCCTGGAGTATTTTGCTTAAAATAGTAAAACTGGATGGCTGTTAAGGGAAAACTAAACCAGATGGAAAGAAATGGCTGCTTTCAACCTCTTTCTTTTTTTCAGAGTCAGGATGCCGAGGAAGAAGAAGCATGCAGAAAGCCCTGACTTTCAGGACCCGGGCGGGGAGGAGGAAGAGCCGAGGGGCCTGGTCGATGCCAAAAAGAAGCATAGTTTTGTGGATGCCTTTATTGTTATATCTGACAGCGATGGAGAGGTAAGTGGTTAAAAAAAGCGGAACCCAAAATCCTGACTGGGGCATGCTCATCTACCAGTGTATTCCTGACAAGAGACTGTCCTGAGTGGTACCTACCATGCACCTTGGGGCAGCCTGCTGCACTTTGCCATTAGTGTTCTGCTCTGTTTCTTTTCAAGGTGTATTTCAGATTAATCATGTCCCATTTGGCTATGAAATGAGCCATCTGATTGGCTGGTGCTGAGTCATGTCTCTGAGATTTGATAACCAAAACCTGTCGGAACAGAATCTGAAATCTAATTTAAATCATGTTTCCTCGATCACCTCGCAAATCTTTTCAAACTTTTTATTTTATTGCTGTTTAACTAAATCACAGAAATGTGGTTCTGTTACATGCAAGTAACTGTTCAAAGTACAGCTAGTGTCAGATCATGAAACTGAATTATGGAGGCTTGAGTGTAATCTACTCTCATCCTTAACCACTAAGCCGTCAGAGGTAACTGCATTGTTTAGGGTAGTCTGGAGGTGACTGATAGCGTCAGTGGTTCAGGGGAGCTCCAGAGCCTAGAGGCCTGAACTCATGACATGGAAGGTATGTGAGACAGGACCTGATTTGAAACAATATTTTCATTTGTAATTGTTAAGTCTTGGCTTTGCTTTGCTCTGTCAGTGATTTGGGAGCCTAAGATGCTTTTAGAATGATACAGTTTTAACAAGCATTTCCGTTCACTTGCAAGCTATAGATCTTAAATCAAGTGCCCTTAGTGCCCACATCTAGAGCATCAGTCTTGACAATAAGGCAATTAACATGTGAGGAGAGGGAAAGCACTAGCAGTAAGCAGGAAAAACAAGCTGTAGGGCACATGCTATTGGCTGTTATTTCTGCACATTATCTGAGCTCTACCCCATTGGGAAATTCCCTTAACTAGACAGATCTAGAATGTCTGGCAGTAATAGGTCACTGGGGCTAAACCCTCAAGCTCTGCAATAGGCGAAGTTAACTTCAGATGTCTGCTGTATCACGGCCTTTACTGTGAAACCGATAAGGAAAGAAGAAACCAACAGCTGTAAGAGATGTTGACGTACATGAACGATCAGGACCTCTCATTGTCCACAATTATTCCTCTTAACATGCATGTGATTTGTCTCCTCACTTTCAAGCATCTTTTAAAACATGACTATGAAAAGATTAATCTCCCTGACTATACTGTATGATCAAGTCTATAAACAAAAATGGGAAATCATGCCTCACCAATCTATTAGAATTCTTTGGGGGGGGGGGTCAACATACACGTGGACAAGGGGGATCCCATGGATATATTGTACTTGGACATTCAGAAAGCTTTGACAAGGTCTCTCACCAAAGGCTCTTAAGTATAGTAGGCATGGGATAAGGGGGAAGGTTCTTTCGTAGATCACTAATGGGTTGGAAGGCAGAAAACAAAGGGTAGGAATAAATGGTCAGTTTTCACAGTGGAGGGAGGTAAATAGCGGGGTCCCCCAAGGATCTGTACTGGGACCAGTGCTGTTCAAAATATTCATAAATGATCTGGAAAAATGGGTAAACAGTGA
The DNA here is from genome assembly GCF_028017835.1 of Emys orbicularis. NCBI lineage: Eukaryota > Metazoa > Chordata > Testudines > Emydidae > Emys > Emys orbicularis. Next base: position 113,013,570 of record NC_088690.1, on the reverse strand, counting down.
GGTGGTGAAATTTGCAGATAATACAAAGTTATTCAAGATAGTGAAGGCCAAAACTAACTGTGAAGAGTTACAAAGGAATCTCACAAAATTGGGTGACTGGACAAGAAAATGGCAGATGAAATTCAGTGTTGATAAGTGCAAAGAAATGCACACTGGAAAACATAATCGCAACTATACATACAAAATGACGGGGTCTAAATTATCTGTTAGCACGCAAGGAAGAGACCTTGGAGTTATTGTGGATAGTTCTCTAAAAACATCCACTCAATGTGCAGTGGGAAATAGCAAAAAGCATGTTCGGAACCATAAGGAAAGGGATAAATAATAAGACCGAAAATATCTTGAGGTCACTATATAATCCACAGTAAGCCCACACCTTAAATATAGATTGTAGTTCTGGTTGCCCCATCTCAAAAAAGATACATTAGAATTGGGAAAAGTACAGAGAAGGGCAACAAAAATGAGTAGGGGTGTGGAACAGCTTCTATATGAGGCGAGATTAAAAAGACTGGGACTGTGCAGTTTAGAAAAGAGACAAGGGGGATATGATGATAGAGGTCTAGAAAATCTTGACTACTCTGGAGAAAGAGATTAGGGAAGTGTTATTTACCCCTTCCCATAACACAAGAACCAGGCGTCACCTGATGAAATTAATAAGCAGCAAGTTTAAAACAAACGTATGAAAGGACTTCTTTACGCAACGCACAATCAGCCTGTGGAACTGATCAGGGGATGTTGTGAAGGCCAAAAGTATAAGTGGGTTCAAAAAAGAATTAGATAAGTTCCTGGAGGACAGGTCCATCAGTGGCTATTAGCCAAGATGGGCAGGGTCACAATCTCCTACGCTGTGTGTCCCTAAACCTCTGATGGCCAGAAGCTGGGACCGGACAACAGGGGATGGATCACTCGATAATTGCCCTGTTCATCTCTTCTGAGGCACCTGGCACTGGCCGCTGTCGGAAGACAGAATTCTGGGCTAGATGGGCCATTGGGCTGACTCAATACGGCCGTTCTTTTGTTTTTAATAAATTCTGGTGGCATAACTGGCCATATTACAGGAAGGGATGCTCAGAGAAGCCATTAATGAGCCAGTTAGGTTCTGTTTAAGTGACAGCAGTTCACAGTCAGTTGGATAAGTGGGTTTATTTAGTCTGGTCTGTTTCTACCTCTAAATCCTTGGCTTCCAGATCCAGAGTCGTAGCAGTGCCCTCCAGTTTTCTGTCCTGGGAAGGATCTCTGCTTCCTGTGGGTTCTGAATAATAAATGCCCGGCTTCTGTAACTCACCCTCAGCCTTGCAGTGCACATCAAGTTGAATTTTAGTCCTGAGCCCTGTAACTGTTGATTTTGCTCCAGCAAGACCTTGTTCCCTATTTGTAAGAGGTGTGTAACACTCCAGATAAATAGCCATTTTAGAGAACAATAAATTCTCAGTTCATCTTGCAGTTGTTAGGACATGGTTCAGGATTCAAAGACTACGAGGAGAGTCTTGGACAGCATAGATACATTGGCCTTTTTCCTTAGCAATCCCCTGGCAGATATCTGTAGTCCCCAATTCTCCTCCTAGACTAGCAGATCTTGTAGCAGAAGCACCTGGAAAGCCTCTGGTTTCTTACTATTGATGATCTCTGGCAAACTGACTCTCTCAGGAATTTCTCAGACATGCTGTATTGCCAAGCTCATCAGTGCTATTTTGCCAAGTTTCCTCCATTTGCTCAGGGCTTTTCAGTGGCATCTGAAAAGTTTCATCGGCAGGAACTTTTCTGGGTTGTGGGTTGTGTAATCCACACTTGACTGCCTGTGTCTTATCCTGGAGCCAAGGAACTCTTGTCCTCCTTCTTGGAAAGAGTCAAGCAAATTTGAAACTCTTTTCCCAACTCTATGGAAACAGGAAGAGATGACCATACAGCATTCCCTGCACAAACAAAGGTTCTGGAAATGCTGTAGAAAGTTTGTGTCACCACATACAAAATGGTTCTGATCCTTTTTGGTTGGTGAAAGCCTCTGGGAAACACCAGGCCCTCTGTCGACAGAGATTGTCCTTCAAGGAAGCACCAACAATCTTCTACTCACCCTCAGATCTGCAATATTTCTGCCAGCGCTTGAGAAACCAGCTGACACTAGCATCCTCGCCAGTTACTGCTCTGTCTCCTGAGAAGAAAGATGCTGTACAATTTGGCTTGTTGCTGAGTTCCACTGATAGACCCTTGTTAGCCAGAGGTGAAACCTAGCTGTAGTATGGCGGTGGTACCAGCCAAGCTGATATGAGCTATGGGCAGAGCCCAGGTAGCTATGCTAATACTGGTAATCGATCAGCAGCCTTTATAAAGTGATTGTAAAGTGCTGCTGATCTGCCTGTGAGGCCTTTCGGGGGGAGGATGGAGTCACTTAAAAGTGGTTTCACTCAGTCATCCTGGATAGAGCCCACAGGGCCCTACTGGGTAGCTGCTTCTATTCACAGAGCTCGTGTGAAGTCCCACAGAGACTCAACATCTATACCAAACCCTTGGGAGAGGTTGCAAGATGCTATGGGTTGCAGTGCCATCTCTATGCTGATGGCACCCAGCTCCACATCTCCTTCTCATCTGGCACAAACACCACTGTTACCCCAGTTTCCCTCATTTGAAGGCACCTGGATAAATAGAAGCAGGTTTATTCTCAGTCCATTGACCAAGATGATGTTGGTAGAAGGAGAGGGAAGTGGTTTGAGGAACTGGCAGGAGCAATAATAAATGCCTGGCTTCTGTAACTTACCCTCTGGTAGTCAAGGGAGCCTGGAGTTCATCTTGGGTTAGGCGGTGGTCTTGTGGCTTTCCTCGGATGCAGGCCTAGCCGTGGGGAGAGATGGCTTTTTGACACTTCCACAGTGGGCTACTACAGGGCCCTCGACCTGAGGCTAACTGAAGGCCATGCAGTAGTTTCAGGTAGTTCATCACGTAGTGGCCTACAATCTGGGTCAGGCAGATCCATGAGAGCACATTCCCATAGTGTTCCATGGTCATCTGGCTCCCTGTCCACTTCCAGATCCATTCCAAGGTCCAGGTCCATCTCTCCAATGGGCAAGGCCTTGCCATTTCTAAGGTTGGCTGTACCAGCAGGGAAGTTGAGGCCTGAGGTCCCCAGGGTGAAACATGAGGAGGAGGGCATTGTCGGGGAGGCCCTTGGCTCTGGAACTTGCTATCACTGGCAATAAAGGTGAGGCTGGATCTGGTGCCAGGGACAGCCCCTTCTCTTTGCACAAGGCTCTCTCACCCGTTGGAAGCTGTGAGTCTGGCTGGCACAAGCCCGTTGCATCTCACTGTTCAAGTCTCTGCTTTCAGCAGGTTTGTGCTGATGAGCTGAAAGTCTGAGACTAATAGAGCAGAGTGTGACTTTGATTTCAACAGCAGCCTTGGCTAGCGCCAGGCGTGGTACTTCCAACATCGAATTGACTTTCAACAATTAAATTAGCCTCATTGGTACGTGTGTGTTTCCCGTGCAGGGCTCCTGTGGTTTTGGCTCTGCCCTCTCGTTGCATGCTTGGTAGCGCAGTTGTGCCGTGCTACTGCCCTGCCCTGTCCCCTTGGTGACCTCTTCTGGCTTCCAGTGACCATTTCTTTTCATGAAGATGCTCGAAGCAAGCTCCCCGTCAAGTGTGAGGGCAGTCGCTGTGTCCCGGGGAGCGGGAGGGGAATCAAACAACCTGACTCATTAGAGGCAGATGGAGTTGCACCTGCCTGCCTTGTGGCTGGATTTGCTCCCTGGAGTCTGTGCAAAGCGGGGTCAGAAAGGCAGTGTAGTTTTCTACTGCCTGCAAGAAAAGCAGATGTTAAACACGCCGAGAGCTTTGGAAGCCAACCGTTTTCTCACTTTTTGGACAATGCTTACAGTGAAATTGCTCATGAGAGGGAACCAAACATTGAAGAGCAGATTCCGACAAGCAGGGGGGCTGGAACAGTTTGTACAGTGGGGCGCTGAGAGCCATGGAACCAAACTGCAAACCCTGCATATAATGCAAACCACTTCAAGCCAGGGGACGCAGCAGCCCCCCCCTCCCCCCCCAGCTCCAGTGCCTACACCTACAAGGAGCAGGAAGTTTGGATTCCTTCAGGTTGCTGTATTTGAAAGCTGTAGCCTGGAGAGCCCGGGCTGTCACTGAGCGCAGCAGTGTACGTTGGGTGCATCACACCAGCCGTAGCTCTTAGTTTCTCCTTGTACACTGAGTATGAGCGATGACCTTGTAACAAAAAGCATTGGCTGCAGCTGGGAGATATTTAATTGATGAAGGTTTTTTTTGGACTTGTGATCTTATTAAAGAAGCATTTGGTTGAGTGGCCCCTTGAGTTTGTACTGGCCTTGTCGGCAGATGAGCATTGTTAAAAGGTTGGGTCAGCCTAGAGCAGGCCCCTCTATCCGCTGCAGGGATCTCCAGGCTGTCTTTGCCCGCATGCCAAGTACTTCTGGGCAAAGGGTTTCTCTGCCCCTGGAGGTGCAGCCTCCCACCAGCAGAAGTAAAACCTAATTAAATGGTGCGTGCCGATTCTTTGGTTCAGTAAATAAGGAAGATTTAAGACTTTCTGGAGCTCAGATGCTCTGTGTATGTTTTGGCCCATCAGGCTTGGCTGGATTCCCTCCAGCAGTTCTTTGCACTGGAGCTGTACAGTGGAACATTGTGAAGCAAATTAAACATTCCTCTGCATATAATTTTACTCCTGAAATTGTTAAATGTCTAGACTCTGTGTACCCACAAATGGTAAAACAGAGGGGCCTGCTGTGCTCGGTGACTGCGCGTCTGAGACTAGAGACACATCAAGAGATTCTGATCTCCCGGCATGCTGAGCTAGATCCCTTTCCAGTCAGTGGATCCATTTCCCGGTAGCAGGTTTGATAAGTGTCTGTTCCATGCATGGGAACAAGCAGCATCTGCAAAGGAAAGTCAGGTACGTTCCTAAATCACGTCGGGGATCTGGGATGAGCACTGAAGACAGGAGTGTTGCGAGTGATCTTAGAGATCGTTTTGGTAGCTGCAAGAAGGAAGGAGAAGACTGATGCAGCGCAACTGCTGGTGCAGCAGTGCATCGAGAGGTGGGCTGAGGATTTACAGAGTCTGCCTGGATTCGACAGGAGGGGGATAGACCCTCTGAGGCCTAGAACTGGCAGGCCTTTAAACTAGGGCTGGGAGGGCAAAACCAGAGCTTTCACGTCACTCCATCGGGGGGTGTGCTTCTCACATACAAAGGAAAGGCCAGATTGCCACATGGCATTATGGACTTCACCCCTGGCTCCTATGCACAAGGGCCTGTCCGAATGTTAGCACAGGGCTGCTCTCCCCAGGCGACTGCAGGGGCGCGGGTCACCTCCGAGGCGGTGGGCTCTGGCAAACAGCACAGGACGAGGGAGAGTCGTGGGGGTAGAGCCAGGTGGAAGGAAATAGAGAATCGATGAAGGGGCCCAAGGAGGTTGAGGGGAGGGTGATGTGGGCAGAGGCCTGGGAGTGGAATATTATTTTAACTGCTGAACCTTGGGTAGACTGAGGAGGGGGTAGACGGGGAGCTGGAGGGGGGAAGTTACTCTAATCCCAGCTAGAGCAAATCATGGTGTGAAACAAAGTTTTGGCTTTGGGGACAGAGCAAGAGGGGCAGATCTTAGAAATGACATTGAGCGCGAAGTCAGAGCCTGGGTGTGATTGGAGAAGGGAAAGGAGTAGTCAGAACTAATCCTCTGGTGCGGGGGGGCCAACCTGAGCCTGAGCAGGAGCCAGAATTTACCAGTGTACATTGCCAAAGAGCCACAGTAATATGGCTGCAGCCCCCCATCAGCTCCCGCCCCTGCTCCCAGCTCCTCCCACCCATCGGCAGCCCCACCGATAGGACCTCCCCCTCCCTCCCAGCGTCCCGATCAGCTGTTTCGTGGTGTGCAGGAGGCTGGTGAGGGGAGGGGAGAGGAGCGAGGGCACGGCAGGCTCGGGGGGGAGCGGGAAGGGGTGAAGTGGAGGCAGGGCCTGTGGCAGAGCCAGGGGTTGAGCAGTGAGCACCCCCCCACATTGGAAAGTTGGCGCCTGTAGCTCCAGCCCCGGAGTCGGTGCCTAGACAAGGAGCCGCATATTAACTTCTGAAGAGCCGCGTGTGGCTCCGGAGCCCCAGGTTGGCCACCCCTGCTCTGGTGGGAGCATGAGTGTGGGAATATGCATGCTTGCTCGTTTTGATCCAATTCTGCAATCCGTGGAGGAAGGGACTGCAGTAGGCATAATGTATTAGAGTTTCAGGAAATCACTTAATACTGTGTCTTGCAAAATCCTACTTGGATAAATAATTCAGCTTGGTTTGGGTAGGGACCCTCCTGGACTGAAAACCTGCTACGAGGGTATCAGCAAAGGGTAATGATAAATAGCCAGGAATCTAGTTCTGGGGAGGTATGTGGCAGATGCCACAGGGGCTGGTGTTAGGACGCTCAAAAAATCCACTGATGATATTAAATTGGGAGGAGTTCCCGACACACTTCAGTACAGAGAGACAATCCAGGATAAGGACTATGGGCAGGAAACAGCAAAATGTAGATTCAGTTTGGAAGGCTGCAGCGTATCCATCCAGGGTAAAATAACCTGAAGTGTGCACACCACATGGGAAGGAGCAGTCTGGGACAGGAACAGTGGCACGAGATGGAGGGTGAGAGCAGACAGCAAATTCCAAACGTGGCTGACACTCAGGGCCGGCGCTTCCACTAGGCGACCCTAGGCGGTCGCCTAGGGCGGCAGGATTTGGGGGGCGGCATTTTGCCGTCCTTGGTGGAAATTCGGCGGCGGGGGGTCCTTCCGCTCCAGGTCTTCGGCGGAAATTCGGCGGCGGGTCCTTCACTTGCTCCAGGACCTGCTGCCGAAGTGCCCCGAAGACGCGGAGCGGAAGGACCCCCGCCGCCGAATGCTCAGAGGAGGAATGCTGCCGCCTAGGGCGGCAAAAACCCTGGCGCCGCTCCTGCTGACACTAAATGCCTTTTGGGGGCTGCAGAGTAAGAGGCCTGCTGTCAGGGAGCAGGGAGATGTTAGTGCCTCTTTGGACAACACAGGGGCCTCTCCCTGGAGAACTGTTCATTGGTGGGCCCTGCTTTACTAAATGATGCAAACTAGAAGGAATTCAGTGGCAAGCAATGTAAATAGCCAGGGATCTTCAGCAACTGACTGATTTATGTGGAAACGTGTGTGGCTTGACTAAGGCCTAATAGGGCAATGTATGTAAGCACACGTGTCATTTTAAACATGTGAATAGTGCCATTGAATCAATGAGCTTGAAGTAACACAGGTGCTTATGCAGTTTGCTGAATCGAGGCCTATTGCGGGAAGCCCCAAGACTACACATGTTTGAAGGCTGTGACCATCAACAAGGAATGGCTGACGGGAACACATGGAGGTGTAACGTACTAGGATGGAATTAGGGGCCAGATAGGCTGGCTGTGCTGCCTGGGAGGGGTATGAGGCTGTCTCCCCAAAGGAAAGGTTGAAAGCGCTGCCTCTTGGGGCACTTAGAGCTGTCCGGGACAGAATGCTAGAAGCTGTGCTGAAGGGAACAGTCCTCACTTGCCAGGCTGCTGGATGTTAGGAATTTGCTTATGAATATCAAGATTTTACCAAGGCCAGACAGTTACAACAGGTGCACTGCATTGCAGTGATTGGCATGAAGTCTATTGTCTCTTTCTGCTCCTGTTTGCATGTCAGTCTGTATCTTTGGTTGCTCTTTTAATGGTTACAGAATGTTCTTCAATTAACGTTTGAAATTCAAATGTCACACAAATGGAGGATGGTTCCTTAGAGCCAGTGTTTTTGTCTGCATGTCTTGGGGAAGGGGGAAAGGGCACCACTACTTGTGTCGTTTATGTACTTTGTTTTTTCCTTTGCAGCAGGAGTCAAAGGAGGAGAATGGATTACAGAAGAAAAGAACCAAGCAGCAGCTGGATAGAGTGAAGTTTGCCGCTAAAAGAAAAATTGCACGTAGGTCTCACATGAACTGGGTAGAGGGCAACTGGACCGCGGTCAGTATTTTTTGGGGGTGGGGGTGGTGAGTTAAAGGTTGCCTGGGATTTCAGGCTGACTCCCTTGCACAATGATGAATTGCACCCTTCCTGAATAGACTGTCTGTCACTTGTGTGTTCCCCAGGATGAGAGTGCACACACTAGTGCTCTTCCTAGGTGTGTGCGCAAGCGAGCGCATATCACATCCAATATCTAGATTAGATGTGGAGCTGTCCAGGAAATAACTGCGTCCAGCAGCGCAGGGGTCAGGCTGCGTCCCCACTAGAGCCGCTGGTTGGGAGTCTCGGAGGCTCTGGAAGGCAGCGCTCCAAATAATGTATCCAGTTCAAAACAATACAAGGAGTGAAACGTTTTAGTGCAACAGCTGCAGTGAGGAGTGCATCTCTGACGCTGCTGGGAACGCTGATTTCAATGAACTGGGCTTGCCGTTTGGATAGTGCCATTGCCTGGCACTGCCTGCCGCTTGCCCCATGGCAGACAAGCAAAGGAGATAACAGAATAGGGCGGGGGGCAGGTTTCCTGAAACGGCCGTAGGAATTGCGTTAAAATGGGACTGAATCATAGACCGTGTCCCTCGTGCGTGTGGCTCACATATGCGCTCCTTGTGTAACGAGAAGGGGGCCCACACTTCTGGCTCTCCAGCCACTCTATAATGGGTCGGGACCTTTGCAGTTTGCTGGATTTCTGTACACCGAGAATCTGGGCCAAATGGGGCAAATCCTGCCCCCCTGTCTGTGGAGGCAGAAGGCCAAGCCCTCTGCGTGAAGTAGCTGGAGTGAGGAACCTGAACAAAGGGGGGGCGCTAACGCGCACTGTGAGTCCAGCTCTCTGGGGTCTTCGTGCCTTGCTGTCCCGCTGGATTTGGAGCTAGGAGTGGGGCATATCCATTGGCCATTCCTTAGCATAGGGGTGGCCCAGCTGCCACAGAGGTGCGCCTGTCCCGAGTCTTGGCTGGGCTGACTCCTCTGCCGCTCCACAGCTGGCGTGTGTGCAGGGGATCGGTGTGCTGTCCCTTCAGCTCCCCGCACATGGCCTGCTGCAAGCCTTGGGGCATCACGCCTTGTGTGGGCTCTTACGTCCTGACCTAGCATGGGGAAGGTTTCCATGGGATTTGGATGCAGGTCTCTGGGGGAGAGGGGTCAGCTAACAATAATTAATTAGGCACTTTTGGTTTCAGGGCTGCTCTTTTATTGATTATAAACGAGAATGAGGTTTTTGGTGTTTATTTTTAGGCAGATTAAGCTTTGCAGTAAAAATCTTTTTTCTCTGTGTATTTAAACGTGTTCTTGAATTGCATGGCAAATTGGTTCTGTAAAGGCACTCTGCCTACGGGCAGAGTGGGAGCTTCCTCCCCAACCCGTTCCCCATGCTGGGAGCTCTCTCCAGGCTCTGGTTTGTAAAACTGTAGCCTCCCGTTCTTGCCTTCTTGCCATGTTCCTCATTTTAACCTAAGCCATAAATCTAGTAGATCTGTGACGTTTGATTCAGAGACAAACCCCACAGAAATCGCTCTCTGTCTTTTCTGGCTGAAGTTGGTGCTTTAAAGCACATTGGAACATCTTTATTGTAATTGCACTCTGGATATGTGGAAATGATGCGATTCTGCATTTCCATTTTGAGTTAATCTCGCATTAGCAAGTGTTAGAACTAGAATTAGTGGGGTTGGCATCTCATTCACTTTGGAAATGTTAAAAGGAAACATAAATTGCACAGTAAATTGCCATATTAGCATTTTAAAAGACTCTGAAATGTTTTAATTTGTTTAGGGCTGTGATGTCTTAAAAACAGTCTGTCTGCATCTCTCTCCCCTGCCACCATGTTTCTTGGCTGGGCTTGGTCCCAGTGGGTATGGGCTGTTGGATTTCATGCCTTGTCACGATGAACGTATTCAGTGTCTCTTGGAGTGTGGTATGTAGGAAGCTCAGCTTTGGAATAATGGAACTACTACTCCTTAAAAAATAGAAAGCAGAGGCCTTCTTGTGGGAAGATTCAGGGTGGGCGTGTGCATGGGCTCACATGTGCTCCTTATTTGCTGGCCGGTGGTTATTTCTCTGAAACCCTGAGAATCTGCCATCTCATTTGGACACCCTGGAGATGCATCTTGCCTCCTAAAGCACAGCTTCTCTTTTCGTGCCTCAGAGTTCTGAAATCGTCTGTTTGCACACATCAGTAGGAGGCTAACACAATACTTAGAATTTCTAATCACCATAAATTATGACCAGTATAATCAACATCAAGCGCACACACATTGTGAGTGTCTGCGTGCAGTGCTTAGATACGATCATATGTACTATTCTGGGTCTCGCAGACTAGTCAGTGTACGGACAGCTCAGCTGAAACAGATCAGCCCCTTTGGATTTTACGTGATCTGAGCGGCTCCATCCACTCTCCCAGCAGTTGCGTATTTCCAGGTGGAACTAGGCCTGGGACTTCCCCACTCCTCAAAGCACCTACCCATCTGGGAGGGAAACAAACACATTTCAGTTTTTTCTCGTTGGTTTGCCAGAGGCAGCACTTTTCTAGCTGTTCCACATCCACTTGGGTGGAACTGACAACAAAGGTACAATAGGAATTTACTGAGAAATCGGTGCATTTATTGAACTGCCTGTGTGTTGATAGCTGCATTCTGCAAATACTTGTGCACCTGGGTAACTTTAAGCACATGGGGAAGCCCCAGTGACTGCAGTGGGGGTTATTTAAATGCATAAATGTATTTGCATGTGTACATGCTTGCCCGGTTGGGTCATAGTCTTCCCTGGCTTACAGGGCGTGGGGTTTGAACAAGAAAGGTGCTGGCTGAGTGCAGAGTATTGTTATGTTTGGTGACAGGACCCTTCTCTGATATATGGAGAATTGTGCAGTGTTTACACTGACGAGAAAATTCTCTTGTCATGGGTTCCTTCTAGCTGGAAAATTACAGCATGACTTTGTCCAAGGACAAAGATTCCCCTGGGTCCTGAGTGCACTGCAGTCTGCCTTCACTTCACCCTGTTTCTCTTTCTTTTTTCTTGATTAATTTGTAAAGAAAAATACAGAAACAAACAATACACTGCTCTGAGATGGCACATAAGTGAATCCAGCAGTTGTAGTCAGAATAGTTGAAAGAATGGTCCAACCTCACTTCAGTGGAGTAAATAACTTTGTCAGCACAGAATGGGAGAACATCACCAAAATGTGATGTCCCGTGGCTGGCTGAATGCAGTTGTGCTGTCATGTGGTGTCATTACGAAAGCCAACACATTCCTCCATTTTTCTCAAGTGAAACAGTGCTGCTGGATTCCACTTGCAGCTGGGAGGCAGCGGATGGTTTAGAAAGCAGAGGCCAGGAGTCCCTGGGTGTGGCTTTACTGGGGGACATTTCTCCTGTAAAATGGGCTGTGTTCGAGATGCTATAGTTGAGGCTGAGGGGGCCCTTTTGTTCAAAACCCCAATGTTTAGTGGCTTCTCAGCTTTCAGAAAGTGCCCTTTCGGGCTAGGAGGGCTCAGGCTTTGTTTTACCCCCAGGTGCAGGTGTGCACAGGCCTGAGGGGGTTGAAGGACATCTGCCAGTTGTGTTTGAGTTGTGACTGTGACAATGTATTTTTCAGCTCCTAAGAGAGCTGCTGAGTTGCTTTTCCACATTCTCCATTCTGCAGGTGTTGTGTATTTTAAGCATGGTGAAGTGTAGGGTCAGAATCTAAATAAATAGGTGTTCTCCCAAGTAACTGCTTTGTTTGAAAAAGGCAGCCTTGCTTCTAGGTTGCTGTGACTGAAGAATCCTTTTGGGAAGAAATGTGCTGCTGAACTAGCAGTTCTGAATGCATCAGACCTGGCACAGTGATCCATCAAAGCAGTGATGGAAGCAGGGCGAGGGGTCGTTTGCACGTGGCAGATCTTTCTGGGTACTGTCCAGCAGATACAGCTTGCATCTGCTTCATGGGGTGAGCCCGGCTCAGCACCTTTGCCCTGCTCTTCAGTAGGGCCTCCCAGGATATCACACACCACAGGGCAATGTGACGTGTTATGTGACCAGTAATAAAGTGTAATGCAAAGGAACTGCTGCTCTGCCAGTGAGACCGAACCTTATAAATATGTTGGTTCGTGATCAAAGTCTAGCTTCTTCCTGTGTCCTTAGGTGCACGTCCTGTCTGCAGCAATGCCAAATGCTACCTCTGTTGCACGCTGAGGGGATGAAAAGTCTTTTTGTAGTGAATACACCAAAGGAGTCAGAGCTAAGATTGCTATGGAAACCTTAACTGAATTTCCGGACTTTGGGTCAGTGATTCAGCATTGCACAAGTGTATTATTTTGCATTTAGTACTGTCTGTGCCCATGTCAAAAGTACCTCTTAAGGAAAGCTGAGATTTAACAGCTTTGGTCTAGTGTAAGTTTTTGTCCTAGGAATGTGAGGGTCCCTAGGTACCTTCCTCCACGTGCCACATACGTGCTGGGTGTTCACGTGGGCTAGTCTATGTGGGGACATCCAGGAATGTTAATCTGAATTAATTAAGGTGTATATTTGAAGTGGATTAGTTAAACCACATTAAACCCTTGTTTGAACCCTCCTCCCACAAGTCAGAATTGAAGTGGGTTAATTCAGTTTAGTTTGTTTAACTTCAGAAGTGAATTAAGATACCGAATTAAGACCACTTTAATTCTGAATTAACAGCATCCACACAGTGGTTAATGTGGGTTAACTAATCCATTTCAAATTCACTCCTTTAGTTAATTTGGATTAATTTTCCTGACTGTCCCCATATACCCAAGCCTGTAGCTTTATACCACCAGGTGGTGTTAACCTGTCTTCTTTCTTTAGAGATGACTGAAGATGAACAGTTTGCACTGGCTCTGAAAATGAGTGAGCAGGAAGCCAGACAAGTGAACTGCCGGGAAGAGGAAGAAGAGGAGCTTGTGAGGAAGGCCATCGCCGAGAGCCTTAATGTAAGTGTGCCTTTGTACAGAGGCTCACAGAACTGTTGCTTCACATACTCCCTTTGGTCTCCATGCAGGAAAGGAGTCTTTACGGGGGCTAGTTCGTGTGGACTGACGGGAGAACTATAGCAGTCTGGGTGACTTGTAAGGCACGTGGGGACTAACCTCGGTTGTTCCTTGTGTTGTTGTAAAAAGCAAATCTTTTGTTTTTCAGAGCTACCAGCCTTCAGATTCCCCTGCTGCGACCTCTGCACCACCTCCTGCACAGGCAACATGCGAGCCAGTGCAGAGCCACCCGGCTGAGATCCATGGAGCTGTGCCACCTTGCCCCGACTCCCCACGGTCAGAATGCAGCTCCCATTCCTGGAGCACAAAAGCTGACGGGAATGGACAGACAGATGTTGCCAAGAGCCCCCTTGTAGTGCTGACAAGGTTAAGCCAGGAAATAGTTGAAAGCTCACTACTATCCAGCATAATTGTATCTCCAGGGAAGAGCCAGCCTTTAACCAAGTCAAATGAAAAGCCTTCCTCACCAGCAAGAAGCCATTCCAGGGACATGTTACCCAGCCCTTCTGTGGAGGACCTGATCTCCCTGAGCCCCACCTTTGGCCGGTTTACTCCAGGCGCTTGGCAACTGACGCCTCGGAGACTGTTTTCAGGGTCGTGCAGCACTTCAAAAGCAATGGGTGGGGAACAAGACAAGCAACCTCTGGCCAGCACTAGAAGTTCTGCGGGAGAGCCCACGGCTGGCAGCTCAGCAGTGCTCCGGAAGGGCAGGACCTGGGAGCTGGGTGGCATTCCAAGGAAGAGCTGTGGAGCAGGAGGCCCTGAGTGTGCACCACAACGTGGGCACCGTGGGCAAGGCTCTGTTTGTGCTGAGCACGTGGAACGGAATGAGGTGCCTGACAACGCACCCGAGCTTTGTACACTGAGCATGGCTGATGAAAAGTGCAAGCAGGAAGATGCTAGAGACACAGTGCACTATTACTGGGGTATTCCATTCTGCCCCAAAGGGGTGGACCCAAACCAGTACACCCAAGTCATCTTGTGCCAGCTGGAGGTGTACCAGAAGAGCCTGAAGCAGGCGCAGAGGCAGCTCTTGCAGAAGAAGGAGTTTGGTGATCCAGTTGTGCCCTGCTCTTCTCCCCTGAGCCAGAATGAGCATGGGAAAGGGGAGCGAATAAACAGGGAAAATGGTGTTCCCGACGACACACAAGATGGCAGGAAGGAGCCAGAGAGTGCTGCCTGGCTTCTCGCCACAAAGAACAGGGAGCCCGAGCAGAATCCAGGGCAGAACTTGGAAGAGGAAAAGAACTCTACGTCCGAGGATGAACCAACCACCAGCTATTGCCAGGTAACGGAGTCAGCTTGTACGTATTGTACATATAGGATGAGCAGGGGGTGCTAATGCTCTTGACTTCTGTCTAGGGGCCAACCTGTGCAACGGACCAGACACCAGCAAAGGTCGGTGCCTTTCATTTCTAATGTTTGTGCCCCTGTGGCTCCCTTCCCCAATCAGCACCTCAGCCATAGGAGAGGAGAGGGCCCCTCTGCTGCGTGCTCAGCTCCCGGACTTCGCCGAGCACCACAGGGCATTGCCACATGTAGAGCAGCCTGCCTGGCAGCACTCCAGAGCAGCACCCGCTCCTTCTAGAGCTTCAGCCCTCGGGATACAGAGCTGCTGAGAGAGCAGAGCCTTAGAGCAATCCCAAGCAGGGCTGGCAAAGCGCATGTGAGTGGGGCCCAGTGACCTGTGGCACCACAGCTTAATTGCCCGCACGAGCTGTCCGGGCGGAAACGTGGTTCCAGGCTGATGGCCTGGCCTTTTCCTCTTGCATTACAGGCAGGTTTGTGGGTGGGGCCCCTATACCGTTGTACTGACCTTTTTCTCTTACGTCCTTTCTACTGCAGACCATAGAGTGAGCTGCTCCAGAGTAACTGTGTGTGTGTGCTGCTTGCCAAGGGTTGTCTGTGGTAGCAGGTGCTGTCCTGGATTGGGGAGTTTGTTTGCAGTGTTAGTCTGCCTGGCCCGAGTTGTTCTGCCTGACGGACACTAGGTGTCAGTGTTTGCCACTTTTCAGGGCTCTGTTGGCAGTGCTGAAGACAGCTTTCTGTCATTGCGAAGTTTAAACAGATTGCATGTCAGATGAAGTATTTATTACTGCTGTATTTTAGCTTTGTGTCAGCCTTTTCCAACCCTCATTTTTCATAATGACTTACTCCCAGATCATTGTACAATTGTATCTTCTCTGTGACGGCAGCCTCAGCTCTGTTCCTCTTTCCAAGTGTATTTGATCATTGACCCCAGTTGATAGAAAGATACTTACCTTGTTCTGTGATATTTATATTCTCTCTGGTAATATTGAACACTCTCAGGAAAAGCATCATGTTTGCATTTTCTGTAGAACGTAGAAGTGCCATGCAGTCTGTGCTCAGCCTTTGTTTCTTTCTTTCTTGGGCTTGGATTTGGAGGCTATATTTAAACAAGCCTTAAAGGTGACCTGCAGAGGGGAAAAATTGGCCTTGTGCCCTTTTTTGGCTTCTTTATGATGGATACAAAGGACCCAAGAGATTTGTGTCACAAGCATTTTTTTCTCCTCATCTTTTCCATTAGAAATTCAGGTCTTGTTGAACTTGGAAGGCTCTGTGGTGACTGGCGAACTAATGAAATTATGGGATCAAAAGACACTGGAAACTGCAGCAATTGAGAGAGGAAGGAGGGACTTTTAATCAGATTGTTTAAAACTTGGGGGCGGGGGTGTTAATACATATGTAACCCTAGTGCCTAATGAACTTTGGAAGACAAGATGTCTCAGAGACGCAAGGCAGGAGCTCACAGTGCACGTCTTCTGAACCCCCAAGGGGCTTCCAGCAAAGCCAGGGAAGAGCAGATTCGACCCTGCTGATATTTCTAAGGGGGGAAAGCCTGAAAACTTTTCTGTGAAACCCAGAGCACAAAACCCTGCAGGTCTTTATCTGCCATAAAGAAGCAACCCCCCAAAAAAGAGCATGCAGTTCATTTTACAGTCTGCTTTCTGGTCCCCTTTCCCGATGCTAACCGAAGAGTAGAACCCCCCTCCCATTCACCTTGAGCCACTGCAGGTGATCTGCTGCCAGGTTCAGGATATTTACAGCTCACCTGAGCCTTGTCTACGCCCCTTTTTCTGTCAAATTTCCCACCGCTGCTGCCACAGATTTTACTTCACTGCCGGCGGTGGTGCTGGGAACCCAAGGCCAGTGCAGTTCTGAACCTGTTCAGAGTCGGCTGCCGGTGCCTTCCCACGGCGGTAACTGGGGTGGAGCTGACCGCAGTGGTGGGAAATTCTAGGCCCAAACTCCTGGTGTCGTCACAGCCTGGAGGGGGGGTGACCAGATGTTCCAATATTAGGGGCTTTGTCTTATATCGGCAACTATCCCTCCTCCCCCTGAAAAAAAAGTGTCCCGATTTTTCACACTTGCTGTGTGGTCACCCCACCTGGAGGTTCCCCACCCCCGGGTCAGGCTGCTCTTTGTGGTCGGCTTGTGTCGCTGGGGGAGCTGCTGGCCGTCCCACCTGTCACGGAGTATGGGGGACTCAGGGCCCTGCACCCCCGGCTTCCTGCGATTCACCATGACTCTCAGCCAGCCAGTAAAGCAGAAGGTTTATTTAGACGACAGGAATACAGTCCAAGACAGGTCTTGCAGGCACAGACAACAGGACCCCCCTCAGTTAGGTCCATCTTGGGGTCCGAGGGCGCCCCAGCCCCCTTGGGAGGTCAGAGCCCCGTCTCCCTCCCAGCCACATCACCAGCCAGCTCCTGAAACTCTGCCTTCAGCGACCCCTCCCCCAGCCTTTGTTCAGTTTCCCGGGCAAAGGTGTCACCTGGCCTCTAACCCCTTCCTGGGTTCTCATGTTACAGGCTCAGGTATTCTCCGTTGGTCAGTCTCCCATCCCCCAACGCAGACCATCCTAGCCACACTCCCCTGTCAGCATCCAAAGCCCACAGTAAGAACAGTCCCATTCAAAGACCACATTAAGAACAGTCCCAGTTCGTCACACCACCACACCCACTTGGAGCGGTAACTGCTTTTCTGCCAGTTCCTCTGTGATCAACCCCTCTCCCCTGGTGCCGTGCCGAGGAACAGTGCTTGTGGTACCCTTCTGTACACTGCCCTGTGACCCAAACCGGGCGAGAGACCTCCTGTGTCGGTTCATTCCATTACCGGCCCCTTGATTGTCCACAAATTGCCAACGAGCCCCGTCACATTTGGCTAATCAGTGTTGTCAGAAAAACTCACCATTTTCAGGCTCTTATGAACAAAGTTCAGAGTGAATTGAATCGATTCCTTCCTATTTTTCAAAGCCTTTCCCACAGGCAGGCAGATTTCTGGTCTCTGAAAGGTTTACACAGAGCGTTCCCTCTGTAACTGAACGGCGGGAAGGTAGCTTGGAAAATCTCAGCCAGCTCTGGAGAATGAGGAACTGGCTGCTGCTGGCCTGTGTTTTATTTATGATCAGCATTATTTCCTTTCCAGGCCTCCCAGGCGCTATTTGCGGAGGACATGCCTGAAGATGGGGAACCAATGCAGATTACACAGAGGTGAGGAGCAGGGGTCAGTTCAGAGCATTGGTTCCTGGACACACCACCCTGCGCCCCAGGCAGGAGAGTGCTCTGGGAGTGCTGCGGGCTGCACTTGCTGCTGATAGGTGTCGCTGGACGGTGCCAGCCAGAGTCAGCTCAGAGACAATGGGGAGAGGAGAACTCTCATTGTTGTTTGACGACAGCATCCCGACATGGGCTAGGACTGTGCAGGGCAGCTGAGCGGACGTGATCCTTGCCCTGGGGAGCAGCAGTCTAATCTGACCGGACGTAACAGAGCAATAGAACGGGCTGGGGCGGTAAGGATGAGACACAGCAGTAGGATCGCATGGTCTTTCCAGGAAGGCAAGTATGCAGAGAGTCTATTAAAAAGAGATTTCTTTGAAGAGGAAAGAACAGGGGGGAAGGCAAAGAAAATGTCGTGCCAGAGACAGTGCCCCCTGTGTGCCCTAGATGGAAACCGCACTCCAGGGAAGCCAATCCAGGCCTCAGCCGGTGGCGGGAATGGGCCATGGCAACACGATTCTCCTCTGATTTTACCTCTACCCCTTTGTCCGGTAAAACCAGGCTCTGAACAGGACCCTAGGAGCATTGGCTTCTGGTTGCCCTCTCTCACTGCAGGGCTAGGAGACATTGGCTGGGGTGGTTTGCAGTTAGTGCAGACTAGATAAACTCTGAGCGGCAGGCATATGGGGAGGACTTGGGGAACAATTTACTAGAGAGGTTTCAATATTTGCAGGCATTGCAAGCCCAGCTGTGGGAAGCTGCTTGATTCTCATGGTACTTTAAACTACTTTTATAGTTCAAAATGCTTTTGGCGTAAAGCTGCTGCCTTTTCCCTGCCTGCTCCCCACTCTCTTCTCCCCCTCATTGATCTGGCAGTATTTGGGCTGAACACCTGAGCTTAGGGGCAGGGCTTCCAAAGCCAGCTGGCTGCTCACCTCGCGCCAGTAGGAAGCTCGCCCGGCGGAGCAAGGGGACCTACGCTGCCTGGCTTCTGCAGAACTTTAGCAGTTTTTAAAAAATGCAGAAAGTGTCTAGCCCTTATGGCTGTGAAGAAAACCTTCAGGTGTGAACCCATGCAATGCTGGCCCCTGTTGCCAAGCAGAGCTTTCCCAGGCAGCAGAGGCGGTGAAATAAACCAGACTCTGGTAAGTTTCGTGGCTGCTGAAATGTGCTTGGGGAGTATGCCCTGTTTAGGCTACTACCAGTTGTGTCAATTTCAATCTGTTGCTGCTTGAAGCTGGTGGTGACAGTGATCCCCTGAAAGAGGCTGACTGGTGGAGCCTTCCCTCCCTTCGGAGCAGCAGGAGGCCCTGTGGTTGGGACATGAAGGAAGAGGCTGCTCCTACCCCCTGTTGCCAGATGGGGGACAGGAGGGTGGAATGTTTCAGGTACCCAGTAGCCAGAGCCTGTTTCAGAAGGTGCGGCTCCCTAGCAGAGTCCAGGGCAGCAGCTGGGCTGGATGCTGGCTTCGCAGCATAAGGGGTTCCAGAGGGCTCCTGTGTGTCCAGGTAGCAGGTTTAATCCTCTGTTCGATCTGACCCGTGGGCAGCTGACGTGCCAGAACGTGGCCCCGTGAATGCTACAGTGCAGCCGATGGCTGCTCTCTTTTGGCTCAAGCTTCACCACTGCCTGCTGTGACTTCTCATTTCAGCAGACAGCCCCTGTGTGTGCAGATAATGGTGGCTGCAGTCTTCTGATTTGTGGGCACATCAAGCGAGCTCTCTGGCTGCTGGCAATGTGCCAGTGCAGCCCTTTGTTGGGCAATGTCTGGGCATGCTGGTCAGCCAGCTGCTGCGGCAGCTACAGGAGACCCCCTGCTCGGGTGTGGGGCGCCTGTCGCAGCAGTAGCAGAAGTCACACAGGCGTTTGAGCCCCACACTTGGTGCAGAGCGCAGCGGATCGGACTGTGAAGGAATGGTTCTGTGCTTTGTACTCAGAGACAGGTGATGTAGCAAGCACTGTGGTTTGACTTTAAATTGATTAGCCCATTTTATAACTGTCATAGTAAGTTGTTTTGTGAGCATCTTTTTGAAGTCACCCCGGTGTTACACACGCAGTAAACCATGTTCAGCTTGGGCTCATAACAAATGGTTTGAGATGGTTTCTTTAGAAAGAGAAGTTACTTGGGGTTTCCGCTCAGAATTTGGTTATTTGTCATAAATCGATGGTGGCTGTTTCCTCCTCTCTAGGTGTGTTGGTTAAGTTAAATAAATCTTTGATTTGCTGGTGTGGGGATTCATGCTTTTAAAGAGTGTTCTTGCATACTGGCTGAGGGGGTCAGCATGAGGAACAGACTTACTCAGCAATGGCTTCCTGTTTCAGAAAGAGATTGCACTCCAGCGAGAAAATGGAGGAACTGGAAGGTCAAACAGAGGAGCCAGACATGGTTAAACACTGCACAAAAGAGCCACTAAGCTAACATTGGCAGGACTTTGCTGTAGGGAAGCTTTGAGTAGTATCACGTTCCTGCTGCGCTAGAAAGCCCTGTACAGGGATAAAAAGAAGAATTAGCAGTAAGGATGGGGAGAAAGAGGAGTACAGTGTCAAGCAAACCTCCTCCTCTTTTGTCTCCAACGAGTTCCTTGATATAGGTAAGGAAGCACTGCTACCCGCAGAACTTCTAGAACTGAGAACAGAAAGGATCAAAGGCATCTTTTAGTTCTGAGCCGATATTTTTACTCCTCTCACATGACACAATGACCCTCCAGATCCTTTTATCATGGGCTTCTAGGAGAGGGAAGTTCCTTTCAGCCATGTGGCGTTGCATGGCATTTTAAACCTGTATGTTTGTTAGTTCTCCGGGTCCTTTCTGGTGGTCAGACAGTAATTAGCCAAAGATCCTGGAGTGTGTGTGTGTGACCCAGCTGCATGCTGTGACATTGATTGATTTGATTTGACATGTGTGTGTTTGCTTTGATAGCATTTCTGCCTTGACCCCATTTGGCAGTAAGAGGAGCCCAGACATTGCCACGGAGAGCCCTGCTGAAGAAGAGATCACGGTTTGCCCTGGTAAGAGCCATATTGAAATGTACTGAACTTTGCACTGGAAAGGACACATCATATGCTCTTTAAATCCCCCATTGTTCTCCCAAAAGGGGAGCCCAGCATTTTTCTCTCTGTTTTTATTCATTGAGAAAAACCAAGATTTCTCCCCCAGCTGTGTTTTCACAGAGCTGAAATTCATGTGGCTGGTTTGTTTCTTTTCTTGGTTGTGCAATCTGTGTTTGCCTCTTGATTTAAAGCAGAACTTCCATCCTGAGAAACTTTCCAATCTATCCAGCTGAACCCCGGGGTACTAAGGAACTAGCTGAAGCAATCTCAGAACTGTTAGCGAATATCGTTGACAGCTCATGGAGGATGGGTGAGGTCCCAGAGGACCGGAGAGGGCAGACAGGGAAAAAAGGGGAACAAAGAGGACCCAGGGAATTATAGACCAGTCAGCCTGACTTCAATACCTGGAAAGATACTGGAACAAACTATTATACGATCTATTTGTGAGCACCTAGAGGATAACAGGTTATAAGGAACAGCCAGTGTAGATTTGTCAAGAACAAAATCATGCCAAACCAATTTAATTTCCTCCTTTGACAGGGTTATTGGCCTAGCTGATATGGGGAAGCAGTAGATGGGATATATCTTGATTTTTAGTAAGGCTTTTGAATGCAGTCCCACATGATATTCTCATAAGAAAACTGGGGAAATGCGGGCTAGATGAAATTGCTGTATGGTGGGTGCACAACTGGTTGAAAGTCTGTATGCAAAGAATAGTTATTAATGGTTTGCTGTCAAACTGGGAGGGTGCATCTAGTGGGAATCCTGAAGAGGCTGGTCCTGGGTCCTGTACTATTCAGTATTTTCATGAATTACTTGGATAGTGGAGTGGAGATTATGCTTGTAAAATTTGCAGCTGACACCGAGTTGGGAGGGGTTGCGAGCACTTTGGAGGACAGAATTAGAATTCAAAACAACTTTGACAAATTGGAGAATTGGTCTGAAATCAACAAGATGAAAATTCAGTGAAGACAAGTGCAGAGTACTTCACTTAGAATGGAAAAATCAAATGCACAACTACAAAATGCAGAATCACTGGGTAGGTGGCAGTGCTGCTAAAAAGGATCTGGGGTACAGTGGGTCACAAACTGAATGAGAATCAGCAATGTGATTGTGACAAAGTAGGAGGTTATTTTCTTAATGTTTTGCATGAATACTGTGTGTGCCTCATTTTCCCTGTGTATTAAACAAATACCTAGGTGGCGGGACAAGGGTGTGTGATTTTTGCTGAGACCCGAGTGGGTAGGTGGGGCTGCCTCTAGCTGCCTGCATGCAGATAATGACCAAAACACTCCGAACCTGGCAACTGATGGCCGGGGGCCCTCTCCCTAGGAGCCCGCCAGCTGCAACAAGTTGGAACCAGGAAAGAGGTGACGACGAGGTGACCCTTTTGCCCAGAAATGAGACAAAGGACAGAGGAGGGGCAATGGGTGTGTCTGAGGCCGGGCCCCTGAAAGCGAGTCAGTCTCCTGGTTTGGGACTCGAGGTGGGATGGGGAGAGCCAGCACCCTAGGGTCTGGATTCCTCCCCCCAGATGGACTTTGCTGAAAGTTCCTGATTTCTGGGCTAACAAGCTCTGTTCTACGCTGTGTTCCTGTTGACTAATAAATCTTCTGTGTTACTCACTGGCTGAGAGTTACTGCTGACTATGGAGTTGGGGTGCAGGGCCCCTTTGGAGCAGTGTGAGGCTCCCCCAGGTGTCCCAGCCAGGGGAGCTCACGGGGTGAACAGGGCCCTGACCACTCCGAGGTCAGACCCTGGAAGCGCTGAAGCTGAGCAGGCTTCTTGCCCTGAGGGAGGAGAGACTGTGCTAGAGTAGGGTTGCCACCTTTCTAATCACACCAAACCGAACACCCCTGCCCCGGCCCTGCCCTACCCCACTCACTCCATTCCCCCCTCCCTTTGTCGCTGGCTCTCCCCCACCCTCACTCACTTGCTCATTTTCACCAGACTGGGGCAGGGGCTTGGGTTGCGGGAGGGGGTGAGGGCTCCGGCTGGGGGTGCAGGTTCCAGGGTGGGGCCAGAAATGAGGGGTTCAGGGTGCGGGAGGGGGCTCCGGGCTGGGACGGTGGATAGGGTGCAGGGGATTTGGGTGGGGCTGGGGATGAGGGGTTTGGGATGCAGAAGAGGGCTCCAGGCTGGGGGGTGGAGCTGAGGGGTACAGAGTGTGGGAGGTGGCTCCAGGCTGAGGCAGGGGGTTGGGGTGCAGGAGGGGTGTGGGGTGTGGGCTCCAGGAGGGAGTTTGCGTGCGGGAGGGAGCTCAGGGCTGGGGCAGCGGTGTGGGAGAGGATGCGGGCTCTAGAGTGGGACCGGGGATGAGGGGTTTGGGGTTCAAGAGGGGGCTCAGGCCTGAGGCAAGGGGTTGGGGTGCAGGAGGGGGTGAGGGCTCTGGCTGGGGATGCAGGCTCTGGGGTGGGACCGGGGCTGAGGGATTTGGGGTGCAGGAGGGGGCTCGGGCAGGGGGTTGGCGTGCGGGAGGGGGTGTGGGCTCCAGGCGGCGCTTACCTCAGGGGGCTCCTTGGAAGCGGTGACATATCTCTCCGGCTCCTAGGCGGAGGCATGGCCAGGCGGCTTTGCGTAGTGCGCGCTCACTGCCTCCGCCTGCAGGCGCCACCCCCGCAGCTCCCATTGGCTGCAGTTCCCGGCCAATGGGAGCTGCGGAGCCGGCACTTGGGGCAGGGACGGCACATGGAGCCTCCCTGGCTGTCCCTCCACCTAGGAGCCGAGGGACATGTTGCCGCTTCCGTGGAGCTGCACAGAGCCATGTTGGGAGCCTGCCAGACTTTTAACAGCCAGTCAGCGGTGCTAACCAGAGCCGCCGGGGTCCCTTTTTGACTGGGCGTTCCGGTAGAAAACGGGACACCTGGCAACCCTATGCTAGAGTCTTGCCTGATGTCACTCAGAGCGGTGCCAGAGCACCAAGCCTGTGACTCCGTGACAGTGATGCAGTTGTGAAAAATACTAATATCATTCTGGGGTGTCCCATGTCAGACACGGGAGGCCCGTTCTGCTCAGCACTGGGGAGGCCCCAGCTGGGGTGCTGGGTGGATCAACTGGAGAGAGTCCAGTGGAGAGCACCAAAAGTGATAAGTTTTAAAACCCTGGCCTATGAAGAAAGGTTAAAAAACTGGGCAAGTTTAGTCCTGGAAAAGAAGAGGGGACCTGATAAGTCTTCAAATAGATTAAGGGCTGTTATAAAGGGCACTGGTGAGTTGTCCTCCATGTCACTGAAGGCTGGACAAGAAGCAATGGGCTTCATCTGCAGCCCGGGAGATTGAGGTTGGATATTAGGAAAATCTGTCTAACTCTCAGGGTAGTTAAACTCTGGAACAGGCTCCCAAGGGAGGCTGTGGAATCTCCGTCCTTGGGGTTTTTTAAGAACCAGTTGGGCAAACCCCTGTCAGGGCTGGTCTAGGGTTACTTGGTCCTGTCTCAGTGCAGAGGGCAGGTTAGGTGACCTCTGGAGGTCCCTCCCAGCCCTGTGTCTCTAAGGCTATGTCTACACTACTGCGTGAATAACGTAGCTGGAGTCGACGTACCTTAGGTCGAGTTACCGCGGGGTCTACACCGCGGGGGGTCGACGGGAGAAACTCTCCTGTCGACTTACCTAGAGTACAGAGGTCGACTGGAGAGTGATTTGCTGTCGATTTGGCGGGTCTTCACTAGACCCGCTAAATTGACCGCTGCTGGATCGAGGTAAAAGGAATTTTCATCTCACATTTCATTAGCAAACTTGATTGGAACTGAATTGTTTGCTTTCTCCAGGCCCGTCTCTCCTCGTTGGTCCTGCACTGATGTCCTGATTCTGGCTTTTCACTCTGAAATCTGGAGGAGGAACAGTGAGGCCGAGAGGTTCCTTGCAGCTGGCTGGATGTGGCGCTTGTTGATATTGAAAACATGGGATGGCAGATGAGGCTCAGGAGAGGAGGGTGCCCATGTGACCAAGGGAATTCTGGGACTCTCTCTGCTGGGTTGGAGAGCTCCATTCTCGCACTGCACATGCTCTGTGGGTCCCATTTAGTCTCACTCCTGTGAAGCTGCAGCAGCTTTGTCCTTGCACTCTGTGCTGTGACGTGTAACCTCTCATCCAGCTGTGGGGTTACACATCTGCCAACATCTGGGAGAACTGGTTAGAAACCGTGAAACCCCTGTCAAGCGACGGGCTAAGCTCCCGGCGATCGCGAAGGCTCTAGGAGCTGCAGCCCACGCTGACATGGCAGACTTCTGTTTCAGAGACCCAGCCAAATCCATCGGAAGCTATTGAGCCAGAGAGAGAAGTGCTCCGTTCAGCCAGCAAAGATGCACCTCTGCAGGTAAGCGAGTCCCTGAAGGGGAAAAGCCAGAGAAGCGTCCCAGCTCCAGACCATGTTTACGCTAGCGGGCGTTCCAGCAGTGCAGCTCCGGGTCTGTGGCCAGACTGCAGTGACAGAGGGTGTTCTGTTGCGGTAGGAACTCCACCTCCAGGAGCAACACTAGCTAAGTCCATAGAGCTTCCTTCCATCAGCCTAGCTGTGTCTAGACCAGAGCTTAGACTGGCATAGCTACAGCACTCGGGGGGGCACTTTTCACCCCCTTGAGCGCCGGCCTATGTTGACTTTAGTTTAAGTGTAGACCAGGCTCCAGGCCTCTATCAAACTGGAAATCCTCACGCTCCACCAGCAAACTCTAGTGGGTTCCCCAAGATCAGAGGAGGGTGTATACCTCTGACACTAGGGCCCTAACACCCCTCCCTGATTCCCCAATCCCAGCCACTGGCCCCATGCCTGCCGGGAGCTCCCTTCGGAGCACCTGGATCAGCTGAGGTGGTTGCTGCTAATTCCCATGGTTGGGCTGCAGGAGGGGAGCCAGTTGCTTGCCCTGAGGCGAGAGGGACGGGGCCAAGGGGTATCAGTGCTGCTGGGTATCTGAGACTCCCTGCTATGACTGAACTTGCACTTTGGTAATCTCAGGGGTGAGGCTGGGACTCTGAAGAATCTATTAAACCAGGGGGCATGCTGCAAACCTTGCTTGTCCCCCAGTGTTCTCGGAGGGGATTGAGTGGGGAGGTTTGATTTTGCTGGGTTGGATTGAGCCAGAGAGCCCAGGTCCCGTGTGGAGCCCAGAGAGGAGTGGAGCAGAGCGCCTGGGGACAGCACAGAGCCTTGGCTTTTATAAAATGAAATACATTAATCCAGGGCCAGGCCATTCTCGAGGCCTCATTGTGGAATTAAGCAGGGCTTTGAAGCTGTGCTCCGGCTCCGCTCTAGCTCCAGGCAAAAACTTGCAGCTCCACTGCTCCGGAGCTGCTCCAGGCTCCGCTCCAAAGCCCTGGAACTAGGTGCTGTCTCCCCATGCCTGTGGTGCCACACCTGGGCAGGTGTCTCAGCAATGACAGCTGGCTTCTGGAGCTGCTTCTGAAAATGCTCCTTTGGGTATTAATTTACAGAGGAAAACCAAAGGGGTCCCAAGTGCTGCTCCGGCAGGGGACATGAGTGAGAAACAAGTTCAGGGAGTCTACAGCGCGTCTTTGTCATGGGCTCTTAGCAGCCCAGAGTCTGTTCTCTTGGGCCTCTCGTCTGGCCGCACCTCAGAGCACGGCACATCTGTGAGATAGTGCAGCCACCGCTGTGCACGGGACACCAGTGCTCATGCAGCCTTTGGCAGAGTCGGGATCATGGCCAGGACACTGGGCTCGTCCCTTACAACGTTTAGATAGTGCCCGTGGAGTCTCCTGCTTCCGTGTCGACAGCTAGTGGCTCCGATGTCAGTGACAGAGCACCTCGCACTAGAGCACGTACCTTCCTGGGCATGGGCATTGCTCTGCAGCGCTAATGCTGGCAGTAGGCCCAAGGCCAGGGTCGGCTCTGAGCTTTCAGCCTTCTAGGCCAGAAGCAGAAATGCCTGTTGCTTGGCTCGGGGGTTAGCAACAGCCAGAGCCTTCTCCCAGCTAGTGTCCAGGCCTGAGCCTGCCCTGGAACTTGAGACCTCCGGGTGGGTGCTCAGGCACTGCTGCTTGCAGGCTGCGCTCTCCTACCCGAGAGCAGACCAGGCCTGGCTCGGCCGCGTGCAGTTACCGGTTCCAAAAGCCATTCTCGTAAGGCGCTGCACAAGCCATTTCGGGAGCCGGCTGACAGTTTTTGTTATACGCTGTTGTATTTACATTTAAAATGAGTTATTTACAGCGAGAGTGTAAGTGGTGTGTTTGGACACCTGGTAGTTGCAAAAGACGTGATCTTTACGATTGCTTTTCAAGTGGAAATGAGAAGGAGCAGCGCCTGCTGTTGTCTCCTCACATCTGCATGTGTCGTCTGATTAGGGTAACACCGATCTGATCTGAGCTTTCATATTCAGCATGTCTGATTTTGTATTGGCATGTCCTCATGACTCGCTAAAGTCTAACGAGGCAGGGAGCCGGAGAGGGAAAACGGCGTGGAAGTGCCGGTGCCGTAACTGGGAAGTCGTTGAACTACCCACAGTAGAACTGAGAAACGTTTGCTTGGAAAGGCGCTTTGTGTGGGGTTTGCCTGCGAGGCGTTCTGTGCTGAGAGCCTGTCGGCCAGCAATCCCAGGGCAGTTCCTGAGGTGCCTTGTGAGCTACAGCCCAGGCCTGCAGACTCTCCCGCACACTGACGTGGGTGGGGCTCGTGACGCAAGCGCAGGAAGGGAGTCCAGGAGTGGGCTCACTCCTGGCAGTGCAGATTCTTACTCAGTGACAGAACATGCGGCGGGGGTTGAGCAGCCAGCCTGACCCGAATTATGGTTTTCCTGGAATTGCACCGTTAGAAGGAAGTAACATCAGTTCCTCAGCTGACTCACTGGCTAGCCCTGCTACAGCCACCTCTGCATTCTGCCTCTGCAAGTTCCTTCTGGCTAGTTAACAATTACACAGAGCAGCCCTGGTTGTGGAAAGCAGGGTCGGTCCTTGGCTTAAAGGTTCAGGAACCTCCGTGGGAGGCCGCCTCGGTAGACCTTTCTTAGGCAGCAGCGGTCAGACTGCCCCTCTCCCAAGCTCTGCTAGGTTAAGGCTCAGTCTGCGTTGCAGAGAGTTGCTAGCACTGAGATGCAGAGGCTGGGGGCAGGTGACGCCAGACACGCAGGCAGCCTGACCGTTTTAGATCACAGAGTACTAGAGAAAAGCCAGGATTGGTAACTTTTAGTAACAGATTGTCAACCCTATCGCCTTTATCTTTCCCCTTTGCCTCTGTCCCTACCCCCATTACCGGGAGTGGAGACTGGAGGAACCCGGTGTAAACGTGCCTCTGGGGGTCATGACTGAGAATGTCAATGTCAGGACGCCCTGCTGAGAAATAGGGCAAACACAACCCAAACTGGTGGTGGTTCTTTTATAAGATATACCAAAGCAGCCACAAAAGTAAACTCTTGTTTCACCACACTGGCTAACAAGAAAAGGTAAAGGCCGTTTCCGCAGTCATTCCAGTTCTTATATCATCACCAAAAACATTGGATTCAGAGGTGAGTGGTTCTTTACAACCAGTCTCATCAAATAATAGGTTCTTCTGATCCCAAAGGACCAGCCACACACCCAGGTCAATATATAACTTAGATCTTACCCCGAAATCACTCTGTGGCCAATCCTTCGGTATCTAAAATCTAAAGGTTTATTCATAAAAAGAAAGAAAGGTGAGAGTTAAAATTGGTTAAAGGAATCAATTGCAGTATCTCCTCACTTAAAGTCGTCCTGGTTAACGTTTCGTTGTTACGTTGCTGAGCAATTAGAGAACATGCTTGTTTAAAGTTGCGCAATGCTCCGTCGTTTGGCAGCTGCCTGCTTTGTCCATTGCTTGCAGGAAGAGCAGCCTGTTGCAGCTAGCTGGTGGGGGCTTGGACCCAGGGTGGACTGGCAGCCCCCCATCAGCTCCCCACTCCCCTAAGTTCCCTGTGTGGCAGCCGCCCAGCAGGCTAGCAATTGCCGGCAGTTCAGCTGTCCCTCCCCCACGGCCGTGTGCTGTTCCTGCCCTCTGCCTTGGAGCTGCTCCCTGAGACTCCTGCTTGCTGTGTGGGGTGGGGAAGAGGGAGGCTAATGTCAGGGTGTCCCCCTCCCCCTACTCCTGCCCCCCGCTTACCCCATCTCCATAGAGGGGGCGGGGGGACGGGACACGACAGGGCTCAGGACAGAGGGAGCTTTCTGGCAGCAGCTGCCTTCTCAGCTTGCTGATCTACTTAAAAAGGCAATGTACTTAGAGTGGGGTCAGCGTACTTAAAGGGGCAATGTGCATCTCTCTCACACACACACACGGTGTGTGTCTCTCTCTGCCATGCTGTCTCCCCTCCCTCCATTCATGCTGCCTTGTAGAGTGTGAGGCTACATTAACAACAATGTGTTAACCCTTGAGGGCTCAGCCGAGTGCTAGTTTCTCATTTAGTGGTAAGGCACTCCCTGGAAATATCCCACCCTCTGACTTCACCACCTCAACCAAGCTTCACAATCAGCATTGCTGTGTACAGTATTAAATTGTTTGTTTAAAACTTATTACTCTGTGTGTGTGTATATATGTGTGTATATATATATATAAAAATATAGTCTTTTGTCTAGTGAAAAAAATGTCCCTGGAACCTAACCCCCCCCCCCCCCCATTTACATTAATCTTATGGGAAAATTGGATTTGCTTAACATCGTTTCGCTTAAAGTCGCATTTTTCAGGAACGTAACTACAACATTAAGCGAGGACTTACTATACATACAGTAATGGCAAAGTTCTTGGTTCAGGCTTGTAGCAGTGATGGAATAAACTGCTGGCTTAAGTCAAGTCTCTGGAACATCCCCAGCTGGGATGGGTCATTCAGTCCTTTGTTCAGAGCTTCAGTTTGTAGCAAGGTCCCTCCAGAGGTCAGAAGCAGGATTGAAGACAAAATGGAGATGATGATGATGATGCCTTTTATAGTCTCTTGCCATGTGGCCTGTGCTTCCTCTGTTCCGACCACAAGCTACCCAGCACATGGCTTGGAAGCCTTAGAGTTCTGCGTAGGCATGTTCCTGCATGTCTTGCTGAGTCACAAGATGTATCTGCCTTCTCTCAATGGGTCAGTTGTATTAGCTGATGGTCCTTAATGGGCCATCAGTGCTGATGCCAAACTGTCTGGGGGTGTCACCCAGAAGCATAGCACAAGTTTGAAATACAGACATACAGACATATCTATACCTCATAATACAAAGGTGATACAAACATATAAACAAGATGATCATATCTAGCAAATTATGACATTTTTGTAAAAAGAACAGGAGTACTTGTGGCACCTTAGAGACTAACAAATTTATTAGAGCATAAGCTTTCGTGGGCTACAGCCCACTTCTTCGGATGCGAAAGCTTATGCTCTAATAAATTTGTTAGTCTCTAAGCTGCCACAAGTACTCCTGTTCTTTTTGCGGATACAGACTAACATGGCTGCTACTCTGAAACCTGACATTTTTGTAGATACCTTCCATGGCAGATCTGGCTGTGACCGGTGTCCCAGTGGAGGCCAGCTGTGGTCACTCCATTAGGGTGAACTGCAAAGAATGGGGCAGACAATCCCCAGAAAGCTGGTGGCTATTCCAGTACTTATAACTTCACATACAAAAATGATCCAAGCGCACAGAGAGCATAATCATAACCAGCAAACATAACCTTGTCTTAGACGCCTCACTCAACAACCTTCGTACAAGGTTTGCTGCAAATATATACCGGTGGTTGCAACAATGATCCATATGGTCATATTCTAATCAGATAACATCACACCTGGCCCTTGCTGTGAGCTCACCCACTGGGAGGGTGGGAGCCTCCCTTCATCAGGGTCCCAGATGTGCAGCTTGTGCTGTGCTGGGCCATGGCTAGGGACTGATGAGCCCATGTCACGTGTTGAACTCTTGCTTTGCCACATGAGTTTTTCATGCGTCTCGCTGGGTTTGCTTCCTGGCATTCTTGGGGTCTCAGTTAGGGATGCTTTACATTTTACCCAGCGATGCGTAGCGGCAGCACAGATGATCCTTGCCTTCAGTGGAATGCCCGGCTGTCCAGGGACGCCTCATGGTGATGCGGCAGGACATGTTGCCTTTGGAACAAGCATTTGATATTAGTGCGGTGGTGTTCGCTCATGCAGTGAACTAGTCACTGCAGTTACTAGATCTGACTTGTACAGTGGGAATGAATGTGTCTGAGCAATGCAGCAGCTGCGGGAGGGTAAGTAGCTGCAAGACAGCCAGGCGCTCTAGGGTAGGCATGAAGAATGAAACAGCAAGAGCTGTTCGGCTGATTTCTTGTCCCCTTCCTCAGGCGGGTGGAGATGAAGAAGCTGGGAACACAGTCTCTGAATGCAGCCCGTCAGCTGATGACAGTGTGTCGTGCCCACTGTGTGATCGAGGGTTTCCAGCCACCGAGATTGAGCTGCACGCCATGTGCTGTAACGGCATCGTGGGACAGGATGCAAACAAAGACGTTCCAGGTCTGCTAAGCACTTGGTCTCGTGCCTGGGTCCTGTGAGTGTGCGTGTGATTTCCCTCTCCTGCCCCAGCAGCCCTGTGTGCTGGGAGTCTCAGCACCCCTCCGACTCTTGGCTACAGAGAGTGTAGCAAACACTCTCTTGCTGAGGCCCGCTGAGAGGTGTGTGAGAGGCCTCCTCCCCTCTGCCTGGTTCCGCCTGCCCCGGAGGGCGCGCTGAGCCCGGTGGCTTTCCAGCACTCATTGCACTGTCAAGTCTTAGAATTTCCTTGTAGTCAGTGTGTTACTTAGCAGTCCACGTGACCATCGCTCCAGGTTCCAGCCCTGGCCGTCTCCTGCAGGCCCACAATGCAGGACCCCTCTAGGACCATACCACGCACCTCAGCTAGGACAATCCCAGGCCCACGGAGCAGAGAGAAGGAGGGAGCCCTTCAGCACGCAGTCTCAGCCAGGGTTGTGTGTGTGTGGCACAGCATGGAGCACACAGCCTGCACTGAGAGTGTCCAACACGTGGTGAGCTGCGGCGCCAAGTGCTGTGCAGAACGGATTGACTTGGTGAGAGGGACTATTCATAGATCCCAAGGCCAGGCCAGACCATTGTGATCATCTAGTCTGACCTCCTGCGTGGCACAGCCCAGAGACCTGTCCCACAATCATCTCTAGGGCAGAGCTGTTAGACAAACAGCCAATCTGGAGTTAACAATTGCCAGGGATGGGGAATCCGCCACCACCCTGGTAAGTTGTTCCAGTGGTTAGTTTCCCTCACTGTCAATTTTTTTGTCTTATTTCCAGTCTGAATTCATCTGGCTTCAGCTTCCAGCCACTGGATCGGGTCAGACCTTTCTCTGTGGGACGGAAGGGCCCATTATTAAGTATTTGTTCCCCGTGTAGGTATTGATAGACTGGAATCAACTCACCCCGCAACTCTCTCTTTGAGTTAAATAGATGGAGCTCCTGGAGTCTGTCACGACAAGGCAGGTTTCTAATCCTTCAGTCACTTTCGTGGCTCTTCTCTGACCCCTCCCCAATTTACCAACATCCGTCTTGAACAGTAGGCGTCAGAACTGGGCACAGGGCTGCACCAGTGCTGAATACAGAGGTGAAACCACCTCTCTGCTCCTACTCGAGATCCCAGGATTGCCACCATGTCACACTGGGAGCTCATGTCCGTCTGATTAGCCATCACGACTCCCAATTCTTTGTCAGAGTTGCTGCTTCCCAGCAGACTAGAGCCCAAGCTCTGGAACCCTGTCGGGGGAGGTCCCAGAGCCTGGGCTCCAGCCTCAGCCCCAACGTCTATCCATCAATGTTTAGCCCCTCGAACTCGAGTCAGCTGACCTGGGCCAGCTGTGGCCATGCCGCAGGGCTTTTATACTTACCCGCTGGTCCGGATGTAAGCGATCAATCTTCTGGGATCGATTTATTGCGTCTTGTCTAGACGCGATAAATCGATCCCTGATCGATCCCGGAAGTGCTCGCCGTCGACGCCGGTACTCCAGCTCGGCGAGAGGAGTACGCGGCATCGACGGGGGAGCCTGCCTGCCGCGTCTGGACCCACGGTAAGTTCGGACTAAGGTACTTCGAATTCAGCTACATTATTAACATAGCTGAATTTGCGTACCTTAGTCCGAAGTGGGGGGTTAGTGTGGACCAGGCCTTAGTGTACGCCCAGGGTTCACACTCAGGCTCTTGCCTAACCCGCCTTCCATCTCCACACAAGTCGCACTAACCCAGGGCTCAGACCCAGGGTGGAGGGTCCAAGCCTGAGTCCAGCTGGGACCTACATTCAAGCCCTGTTGCTTTGCAGTGGAGACGCAGCCCCACTGGACTTGTGCCCTGGGAGTTGGCAAAAAGTATCCCACAGGCCAACTTCCTTTGTCCTGTGGCCAGTCAGGTTTGGTGGCCGGTCTCGTTCTCCAACACTGCACCTCAAGCTGAGGGCTAGAGTGGCCACATTTTGGGAGGGCGCAAAGAAGACTGGTGTTTGGACTTGGGCTTGCATAATGCAGTGTAGACGCTGGGACCCAGGGTTCAACAGTTCCTGACCTGGGGTTATAAATGAGTGTAGATGCTCAAGCCCTAGGCTAACAAACTCAGGGTCTGCTAACTCAGGGTTTACAAACCCTGGGCTTACAGTGCAGTGTAGACAGCCCCTTAGGGCTTGTCTCCATGGGGCAATTGACTGAAACGGTTCCCTGTGTGGACTCTGTTCCTGACTAAAGGAGACTGTATTCCAGAGTCCTGCTTCTGCTTTCCTGGGTGCTTGTTTCTGAGTGAATTCAGTAGGGCTTGAAGAGTTTGTTCTAAGCCCTAGACACTGCGCCAGGATGGGGAGTGGTGGGCTCCTCGCTGTTGGTGTAATGAACGTTCCTGACCCCCGTGCTCAGCCCTAGTGAATGTGTGTGCCCCCTACCCCCAGGCACAAGCTCTAAAGGGCTGGTGAGTCTGGAATGAGAACTGAAGGACTCTGAAGGAGTTCCCACGTTCTGCCTCGGGTCACTGCCCTCTGCTGTGCTCTGCGGCTGCTACCACAAACATATCCAGCTCAGTATTCGGGAAGAAAGCCTAGAATTTTACCAAATACCACGGCTGTGGACTAACCTCCCATTCCATTCTGGCCCAGCCTTCCTGTTCCACAGTGAGTGACAGGAGAGCAGGAGACGCCATATGCCCCTCCCACGCCTCACGTGCAACTGACACCCCACCATCGGTTTCCAGAGCCCCAGCAGCAGTGCTGATACTGTACAAAGCTCCCAACACCAAGAGAAGTGGCACTGATGCAGCAAAAAGAGTAACACAACTGGGGCAGGGAAAAGCTTCATCACTTCTGAGATGGGCCAACATGCTAGAGAATCTTTCCATTAATAGGATCTGCACAAAAATAACCTGCTGGTAATGGGACTAGACAGCTTGGGGTGGAGAGATGCAGCCTGAACAGACACAAGCCTTGTGCAAAAGGCAGGAAGCGTCGTCATGCACCGAAGGCACTTTACACCTGCCAAGTGTCAGGCATGCAGTTATTGAGCCTCTCTATGCTCTGGTGAGAGAGACCCACAGGTGGACAGACAAGGGACCTGCCCCAAGCCACGCAGCAAGCCCTGCTCCCATTCCTGTACACTGCCTGTACGACCTGCCTTGGCTGGCCAGTGGTGATGGGGACACGGGCAAACGTGGAATCAGGGGAGCGCTGGAGCCTCGCCCAGGCAGGACGCACCCATGCCCGGCTGTCCTGACACGGAGCTGATGGAGACAGGTCCATTCTCAGACATGCTGTGCATTGCAGAACATTTCACACGAGAGTGGCACGGCCCGGGAGAGGTTACAAGTCTCCTAGTGTGCTGGGACAGGGCTCTGTCTTTGGGGTGAGCCCAGGCCCCCAGGTGTGCGCTCTTTCTGGCGGGTCTCTTCGGAAAAGCCTCTCTAGGGATGGGTGGGAGGGGGAGTTTGGAACCATAGCTAGCTGGCTCGTGTGCATGTGGTGGAGTCGATCAGCAATGCTGGCCATGTTTCTCCATTCCTCCTGCTGCTCTCGGCAGCACAGCTGGGTCTTCCCGCGTGATCCCAAAGATTTCTAACAGGCCTGCCGTGCCAGATGTGCTCACTGCTTTTGGAAAAAATAGAACTGATTAACACCTGAGCGAGTGCACACGGCGTCCTGAGACGGCGTTAAAGGAATATTAACAGCTGCACCCCCATGGAGAGAGCTGCTCTCACCATGCTGACTTAGGAGGGCTCTGGGATCGGTACCAGGACACGGATAGGCCACTGGTTCACCCTAGTCCAGGCGAGGGGCGAACAAGGAGTCCCTGCCATGGGCTGCTCGTGGGCTGTTGCCCAGTGGTTCATTTCTCCACCACGGGCATCTCTGCCTCGCTCCCGGGAGCTCCCAGGAGGCTGCCCGGCTGCATGTTGGGCGGTGCTGAAGGCAGCCGCCAGCTCTAGTCACTGACTGGCCTGCTGGGCCAGCACCAAGGAGAAAAGAAAATCAGGGCTTGCTTCAGACCTGGGCTGTGCTCCAGATTCAGGCGCTGAGCTCTGTGATAACAGACGTTAGCAAACAGCAAGAGGTGGCCGGCGCCTGTATCCCGGAGTCAGGCCTTTCTTCTCAGGAGCCGAGCTAATCTCGGAAGCTCCGATGCCAGGCTGGAAAGCAGCTCTCGTGCACTTTGTCCCCGTAGCCAGATTGCCCGGGAGTACTTACAGCAATATCTGTTTATGAGGTGGAAACTCAAACATCCCTACCAGAGCCGGCCGAGCTATCGGAAACACTCCCTCAGGATTTGAGCGGGTGGCATGTCAGCAGGAATCTGCTGAGAGCAATTCAACCGAAAGAGACAAACACGTTGAAATTCTCCCTGCAGATGCCTGGAGAGCAGGTCTGCGGCACTGCTTGTTGGCTTCACTCATCAGAACACTAGTCTGGAAGAGGCTGCAGCAGCCACTGGCAGTCTGGTGGGGGAAGCCCTTTCCTTCGCCCAGCGCCTATAGAGCGCTTTCCCCCGAGATCTCACAACACCTGACTGGGGGTCGGTACCCCCCACATGTCACACATGGGGCACAGAGCGAGGCAGTGACTTGAGATTTACTGTGCGTGTCAGGGAGTCTGACCCAGCCATCCCAGCCCTCACCCAGGGGAGGGGACTGGAACTTTCTTGGAAGCGAGTCACAGTCCTGGCGGGAGGGGCTCACCGGACCCACCCTCTGACCAGTCAGCTCTTCTCTCTGCCCGGTCCTTGACCTGGGTACACGGGGGAGCAGTGCTGCAGCTGGCTTTATCAGGTTGTAGGCCGCTGTTCCATTCACGGGAACTTTAGTTAATCCACAAACTTGACCCGAAGCCCCTTCCCAGGGGGCTAGCGGAAGCCTCCTGCCGGGGCCGCTGGTTGGCCTCAGGAAGGATGGCAAACTCCCAGGACCCCGGCAGGACCAGTCTGAGTTGTCCAGTTGCCGATTTTGCAGCCCATCAGCATCCCAGTGCTCCTTTTGCCTTTCCCATCACACATCCCACTGCTGCCAGGCGGCACCTGAGCTTGCCCCACGTCCCCTCCCAGGTGCTTTCCAAGCCCCAGAACGCTGTCAGGAAGGGAGAAGCCACCCAGCAACTGAGTAACTTTCTGTTTGTGTCTTAAGTGCTCACTCAGCGACGGAGAGAAACAAGGAGTAGAGCTGGCAGAGGCAGAGACGTCCCGACACCCGCAGCCCTTGACAAGTAAGTAGGTATGCTGGCTTCGGAGAGCTTGTTTCTGTGCAGCCCGTCCCCCCGCCCATCTCTATTCCTGCATGTTCCTTGTAGCAACGTCCCCGTAATCTGTGTTCTTCTCTTGGGGCCCAGCACTGTGATGTCTGGTATCTGGGGGTCCTCAGACGAGCACAAAAGAAATCTGTTTCTTTTCCTACTCTTAACTGCATTCAGTTGATCTCAGCCAGCTCGCCATGCGGTTCGGAAGCGGGTGGGGGGTGGGAGGGGTCAGGTGGGCCAAGGCAGGCACTTTGCTGAGTGCAGGAGCCTGTGGGAAGGAGAGGGGAGGTGGGAAGGCTGACAGGATGGCACCTGGAGTGATGACCTTAATTCACTTAGACTTCCAGAGTCGCAGTGGTTTTGCTGAATCTCTCCCTGTGCAACCCCACCTCCTCCCTCCCACACAGAGCCTCCGAAGAGAGGCTCTGACAGTACAATCCTGCCGGGGAAGCTATTCTGCCGTTACAAACAGTGGATGGCAACATCACTAATGGAATTAAGCTAATTACAGAGAGGACAGCTTCTGTTTAGACACATTCTCTGGTAATCAGCCCTGCCTGGAAAGAGCATCGGAGAAGAACCCGCTGCGTGGAGCATGCTGGGGGCTCTCCATGCACGTACTGGAGAGCGTGGGGCCTCCGGTAACCGAGACACCTCTCCTGAACAGCGACTGCTGTATCCACTGCTCTGCCCAGCTCACCCTTGCCAGCCCAGCGCTGGCCTGCAAGACTGCTGTACCCAGATGGGCATGGCCGCTGACTGGCACAGGGCTCCAGGGTAGTGCGGGCTAAGTAGGGACAGGGCAGAGACAGACTTGGGCTGCCAGTCAGACAAGGTGGCTCTCTGCTTTAACACACTGGGTTTGCTTCTCCAGCAACATGTCACTCCCTTGTGCATCCCCTGAACTCTTCATTTCTGCAGTTTGACAGGGTGGTTTATGTCTGAGCCATCAGCCGAGCTGATTTCATTACCGTCTGTCACGGAGTGTGGGGGGACACAAGGCCCTGCACCCCCGGCTTCCTGCGATTCACCATGACTCTCAGCCAGACAGTAAAGCAGAAGGTTTATTTAGACGACAGGAACACCGTCCAAGACAGGTCTTGCAGGCACAGACAACAGGATCCCCCCCAGTTAGGTCCATCTTGGGGTCCCAGGGCGCCCCAGCCCCCTTGGGAGGTCAGAGCCCCGTCTGCCTCCCAGCCATATCACCAGCCAGCTCCTGAAACTCCCCCTTCAGCGACCCCTCCCACAGCCTTTGTTCAGTTTCCCTGGGCAAAGGTGTCACCTGGCCTCTAACCCCTTCCTGGGTTCTCACATTACATGCTCAGGCATTTTCCCTCGGTCAGTCTCCCATCCCCCAACGCAGACCATCCTAGCCACACTCCCCTGTCAGCATTCAAAGACCACAGTAAGAACAGTCCCAGTTCGTCACACCGTCCCACTGCTGCAGCCGCGGGGGACAGAGAAGCAGACAGGGAAACGGCTGATCACTCCGTTGTTTTGACTGGCATTGGGCTGGCTTGATGGGCGATCCCACTGAGCCAGTGCTGCTCCACAGACGGGCCGCATCAGGGGAATGGCCTGGAGAAGTAAAACGCCATGTTGGGCGTCAGCGAGAGCCCCGCTGCAGAGTGAATCCTAATGCACGGCTTTGCTTCCCTTGCACGGCAGGTGTGAGAAGTGCTACCTTTGTAAGGCCCTGGTGCCACTGGCGGAGTATCCGAGGCACGTAGACGGCTGCCTGCAGACTGCAAGGGACGCTCAGGGAAACCGGAGGCTGCGCAGTGCCAAGGTGAGGGTGGAGTCCGGCCTCATTCCAAGGCCCAGGTGGGTTTGTTCTGCATCAGCGTTGCTGCTTGGCCTCCAGCGTGAGCGAGCGTGTGAGCGGCTGGGTGGACACGGCTCTGCCCACGGGGGAGCCGAGGCTACGGTTGCCTATTGCCTTGTTACAACAACATCAACACACTCCAAGTGGCGGGGAGGGCTGGGCTTGTCCTGCTGCACCCCAGTCCTGCCAGTTCCTGGGCTGACCACAGGTGGAATTGCTGGGAGGGAGGGAGGTGGGCACAGGGCAAGGGGACAGGACTGTGAAAGGGAGCCCGTTCCCGTGGGAGTCAGGGCCCCTAGCCAAGTAATCACTGCTCACAGAACGCCCTTCAGTGGGCGGGGGGGGGGTGGCGGCGGCAGCAGTGTATGGAGGGCAAGGGCGGGGGGACGATGGCGTACAGAGGGCGGTGGTGTACAGGGGTGAGGGCGGTGGCATGCGGGGGTTGGCAGGGGGCGAGAGTGTACTGTGCGCGGGGGGGTGGCGTGCGGGGGCGGCAGCAGGCGGAGAGGCAGTGTCGGGTGGGGGGTAGTGGCATACAGGGGGTGGTGGCGGGGGGCGAGGACGTACGGGGGGCGGCAGGGGAATGAGGGCGGAGGGGCAGCGCCGTGTGGGGCGGTGGTGGCGTACAGGGGGTGAGGGCGGGGCGGGCGGTGGCGGGAGGATGAGGGCGTACAGGGGGGTGAGGGTGTGCGGCTGGTGGCGGCATACAGGGGGGTGAGGGCTGGGGGGCGGTGGTGTGTGGGGGGGGTGAGGGCGTGGGGTGAGGGCATGCGGAGGTGCAGTGGCGGGCGGTGGCGTACAGGGGCTGAGGGTAGGGGTGTTGCAGCAAGGTCAGGCCACCTGCCACGGTCCCTGGGAGAGGCTGGGCAGGGCAGGCTGGGGCCGGAGGGGGGCCCTCCCTGTCAGCCCCGTGATGGCTCTGCGTTCTCCGTTGTCACAGGACGTCGGGAGGAGCGACGGCAGACTCCTCAGCATGCTGGAGATGTCCGAGTGCAAGTCTGCAGGTGGGGACACCACATTTCCGAAGCACATGCAGTGTAGGGCCTGGGCTGTGCCCGCCACTGGGGAGTAACCCGGCGCTGCCCCAGTATCAGCTGGCTCCGAGCCCCCGGGGGAGCTGGCTGTTGGCAAGCCGTGGGGGAAAGGCCAGGGACTGTATCTCCTCCCCATACGCTCCGGGAGCCCCACTGATCTCAGGGCCAGTGCTCCTGCCGGGGCTCCAGCCCAGCACCTCGGTTAGCACAGACAGAGCCCGGTGCCACGACCAGCGCAGGTGGGGCAGAGGGACACCAACGCAAGGTGCTTACAGGAGCTCTGAGCCCCTCGGTAACAAGGGTCTCGGCCCCTCAGCCTGACCCGTGGGCAGTGGCTGATTTCACCTGCAGCGCAGGCTCCGTTGGGGCTGGCTGCGCCCGGCAGTACGCCCGTGCCCCATGTCCCCCGAGAAGAGCTGGCAGCTGGAGGTGCGGGCGGGCTGCCTAGCCAGCCTGGGGTCTGTGGGGTGCAGTGACCAGGCTCACCCCTAAGCAGATGGCGCGCTGGGGTGGAGAAGCCTCCCCAGCCCTGCTGCTGGCTTGTCCCCGTGTTGGGCTCTGGGGCCAGGGCCCTAGGCGTGCTGGTGCGCGCTGTGCTCAGAGAGTCGGCATCGCTGCTCCGTGTGAGGGACGGCCCGGCCAGGGGTTGGGAGTGTGAAATGCCCCCGACCCCGCTTCCTGGCGCGCCCCGGGGAGCAGGCCGCTCCTGCTAGCGGAGTGCAGGCGGCTGGTGGCAGCAGTGCCGCTGGCTCCCAGAGCCTGAGCTGCTGCGTCGTATGAGGCCCTGCTGTGTTCTCGTTGCAGATGCTGATGCGGGGGCCGTGCTGGCAGCAGGAGGAGACCCGAGGTCGGCCGGTGCTTTGTGAGCTGCAGGTTTTCTTCCCCCTGCCCGGCCCGCCCCAGCAGCGCGGTGTGGCTGGCTGGCCTGGACAGCAGCGCCCGGCCCCGGCCGCGACCGTGCAGAGCCCGTGGAATGAGCACTGCCGAAAGAGCTCCCCTCCCGCGGCTCCGCTCGGCCTGGCCCTGCTTCCACCGGCCCTGTGTGAGCCCCGGGGCAGCCTCAGTGCCAGCTCCCCACTTCATTCCCCAGCCCTGGGCCCTTCCTTCCTGGACGCCAGGCTGCTGCTTCTCTCCCTTGAGCGCTCCTTGCCCAGGCTCGTCACCTCCTGCTATCCGCAGCTGAGCCGGGGCTCCTGGGGAGTCACGCTCCGGGCCCCCTGCAGCTGGCCACGCTCGGTGCTGCCCGAGGACAAGCTGGCTGGAGGTTGTGGCCAGCTGACCTGTTCGGAGGCTCTGCTGCGTGCAGCTGCTCCCTGGCTCCTTTGAGGGCAGGGTGGCGCAGTGGGGCTGGGGAAGGGGTGTAGCAGGCAGAAGGCTGGGCAGGCAAATCCTGCGAGGCAGAGGGGCTGCTCTCCACTCGGGGAAGGGCAGGTGGTGGCTGGTTCGGGGGGTGCGGGGAGCTTGGTTTGGGGTTGTCCTGGGCTGCTAGACTAGAGGACTGCCCGGCCCACTGCTAGGGCTCATCCCGGGCCCTTCAGCGAGCTCCCAGGCCAGCTGTGCAGGGCGCATCGGGCAGCTCCTTCCCAGCTGCTGACAGGTGCAACGCCAGCGAGTGTTCGGGCCGGGGCAGAGCAGCTTGAGGCGTGAATGGGAGCCTTGGCGGCTGGGCTTAGACGCTGCTCAAAGGTGGTGGCTTCTTGCCTGGATTGGCATTTATCTCTGGCATTCCCTCCCCCATTTCCATTAGGCACGCCCCGTCGGGGGCTGAGGAGGAAGCCGGCGGCAGCCTGGCCCGGGAGAGCCCCCTTCCACACATGGCTTTCAGTGACTTGCCCAGTCCATCCTTGGTGTCCGCTCCCGAAGCCGCGGGCTACCCGGGGGGCTTCCAGCAGCAGAACAAGGGCAGCCGGAGGAGGAGGAGGAAATTCTGAGGCGTGAGCGATGGAAAAGGGACCTCGGGAGACCCACAGTGAAGGGGCAGCAGGGCCACAGCGAGAGCCCCTGCCCACGGCCAGGCAGTGTGACGTGCTTGTGTGCCAGGGCTGGGAGCCGTGGACGAGAGACTCACTGCAGGGCGCTCGCCAGCCAGACACTGACACATATTTATGGATGTTTTTATGAAATGGCAGCGACCCGGTGGAGCATTCTGCGTCTTTCTTTGGGGCCGGGGGGCGGAGGAGGAGCAGCAGCAGGGGATGCCCCAGCGACTAGAAATCTTGGTGCCCAGCGCTGTCCTGGGCCTGCCCCAAAGGCCCTTGTGTCCTGCAGGGCTGCTGCGTCCCCTGGCCGAGTGCGGGGCTTGGCTGTGCACGGGCAGGGCTCCCCACGGGCACCGGTGCCAGGCCAGCGGAGGGTCCCAGCAATTGCTCTTGGGTTCTCCTGAAAGCAGGAGGGTTTTCAAAGGCAGGGGTGGGGGGTGCCGGGGCATTGGGCGTTAGCTGTGCACCCAGTTGCTTGTTACGTGAGGCTCTGGTGCCCTTTGCTCCCCTCCTGCTCCAGAGCCGAGCGCACTTCCTGGGCACTGCTGGGAGCTGGGAGAGCCCCTGCATGCCCAGGAAATGCTAGAGCTTCAGCAATGCGGGTGTGTGATGTGGAGTGGCCCAGCCCTCCGAGTCCCATGTCACCTGCCCAGGCTGGGCCAGGCCTCCTGCTGCGCTGCATCCTGGGCGGTGGCAGTAAGCCAGGCACCTGCTGCCGTGGGAGCAGAGAGCTGGGTGCTGGCCCGGAGCGGCTGCTGGCTGGGAATCAGATGTCTGCTGGTTTACAGGCAGAGACTGGCACAGCAGCCGGTGGGCACACCACTGCTCCCCTCCCCACATTCACCAGAGCCTGCCGGGCTCAGAGGTGCCCAGCCATGCTCAGGAAGTGACACAGAGGAAGGCGTGGCCCATGCTGGGCAGGGGGCAGGAGCAGCCTGGGAGGGAGGGGGAGCGATTCGGGGCCCGCTGCAGGGGAGAATCCTACTGAAGTGAGCAGGGTTTGTCCTGCCCGAAAGCTGGAGCTGGGGTTTGCCCTGACTGGCCGGCCCGAGGGATGCTGCTCACGTGCCAGGGCGTGTGCTGTGCCCTAGGCCAGCTGCCCTCCCTGCAGACCCACCGCAGGCAGCCCAGCCCTGCACCTGGCCGGCCAGGTTGAGCATGTGGCTTTGGGCCCGGTGCTGGAAAGCAGCTGGTCCCCTGGTGCCTTCAAAAGACTCTGCTGTTGGTTTTCCCCGCAACCCCCACGTCTCCACCCCCAGCCTCTCCCTGGACTGTGGGGAAGCCACTGCTGTGTCTTGCCTGCCCTGTGAGCCGCACAAGGCCCCTGGCCTGGGGGAGGAGGGGACCTCTGCCTCGCCCCTGTACTCCGCTGGCACCATCGTGGTATCTGTCCTCCCACCCC
Organism: Emys orbicularis; assembly: GCF_028017835.1. Classification (NCBI taxonomy): domain Eukaryota; kingdom Metazoa; phylum Chordata; order Testudines; family Emydidae; genus Emys; species Emys orbicularis. Next base: position 112,971,125 of record NC_088690.1, on the reverse strand, counting down.
TGTGTGCGCCACGGGGCAGCGGGACCTGAGCTGCTGAGGGTCACTGGCTGACCCAGGGAGTCTGTGCTGGGCGGGGACTCGAACCCAGGTCTCTGGCTCATGCCCCACCCACAGGCCAGGCTGCCCCAGTGAGAGCGGGGGCTGAGCCCTGCTCCGGGGGCTGCCTGACGCCATCAGCCTGGGCAGGGAGCTCCAGGCTCCATTGCAATGTGTGGGAAGGGGGCTGGCTGCACCCACCCCTGCCCGTCAGCCCCTCACGCCCGGGGAGCAAAAGCCAGACCCGTGACAGCCACTGGGAAACACGGCCGGCCGGGAGCCTGGGCAATCCCCTGCCCAAGTGCCTGCAGCAAGCCGGGGGGGGGGGGGGGGCTGGGGAAAGTCCGTCTTCCCCCCCCCTCCCCCGCAGGCGCTCGGCTCAGTGGCAGCTGGGCTGGGGCCTGGAGCAGAACGTGGTCCCCATGAGACTGTCGTCAGCTCTTGCCCCCGGACGGCTGCTGCCCCTCGCCCGGGCTTTCGTGTTCCTTGCAAGAGCCCCCGTGGCTGGCACAGCTGCCCCAGGCAGTGCACACTGTGATGCAACAGGGAGTGGGGCAGATTTGACCTGGGAATGTTGCAGGGGGGTTGCTTTGGGGATGGGGGACTTCCCTTGAAAGGAGATACTGAGCTGTAACCTGAGCCAGGAGGGGGGTGGGAGAAGTGACACCTGCCCGGGAGACGGGACAAAGGAGGGGAGGGGAGGGGGGAGAAAGCTGCTGGAGGAGTTTTTAGTGTCAGTTTGGTCTGGGTGGTGGAACGCAGGGAACCCCAAGCTGGGGTCTAAGCTCCCTAAACCCCCCAGAAGGACTTGATTGAGGGGTCCTGGCTGTACTTACAAACTCTGCTTTAGACTGCGTTCCTATTGTCCAATAAACCTGTTTTACTGGCTGGCTGAGATTCCCGGTGAATCCCAGGAAGAGGGGTGCAGGGCCCTGACTCCCCCACACTCCGTGACACACACATGTTAGCAAGGGCCCAGCTTCAGCCTGTGGCCACGCCAGAGCCCCCCCCCCAGCCCCACCGGCCAGGGCCAGGGGCGGCTCTATGTTTTTTGCTGCCCCAAGCATGGCAGTCAGGCGGCTGCGGGCGGTCCATGGTCAAGCGGCTTTGGCGGTGTTTCTGCGGGAGGTCCGCTGGTCCGCAGCTTTGGCGTACCCGCCGCCGAATTGCTTCAAAACCATGGGACCGGCAGACCTCCCACAGGCAAGCCGCCGAATGCTGCCTGACTGCCACCCTTGCAGGGACCGGCAGGCTGCCCCCGGTGGCTTGCCGCCCCAGGCATGCGCTTGCTGCGCTGGTGCCTGGAGCAGCCCCTGGCCAGAGCTCTTCCTAAGGGTTCCCCACCCATGGCAGCTTAGCCCAGCCCCTGACTGTTGCTGCCTGAGGCCCCTGAGTTGCTGGAGCAGGGGAGGCGGCCGGTTCCCGGGGTTTGGTCCTGCCCAGTTCCCAGGGGCAGTCTGGCTTCCCTCCCTGCTCGGCTGGCCTGGGGCAGACCCCTCCCGCTCCGTGGGGCACAGCAGTGACCCCTTCTCTGTGGAGTGACAGCAGGGCCCCAGCCCAGGCTGAGGGGCCAGGCTCGGCCCTTGCAGTGGGGGAGCACGTGTCCATGAGTCTGGAACATGCGTAACACCGACAGACCCTGGCGGGCGGGATCCAGCCTGGGACCTCTGGAGCTCAGTGCAGGAGCAAGCTAAGGCTGTAGAGCAGACTCGTTAATCTCTCTCTAAGGGGTCTTGGGGCCACTATACGGGACAGAGACCGACCCCCAGCAGGCAGGCACCTGTGATTAACCTGGGCTGCTGCAGTCTTTCCTGAACATGGGAGCTGGGAGGAGAACCCAGGAGTCCGGACGCCCAGCCCTGTGCTCCAGGTGGTGCATGTGCAGGCGTGAGGGGCTGGGCACGGCTGTCTCTGGTGGGTTCAATGACCCCAGGGGTGATGCCCCTAGCTCCAGGAAGCGGGTGTGGCTGGGAGGGCAGGGTCCCCGCTTTCCAGAGGCTGCACGGATTGGCAGGCAGACGACAGGGCGGAGTATGTGCAGTAAGGGAGTACGTGTAGTAAGGGAGTTACGTGCAGGAAAACTTTATAGCTTGTCAAATGCTGCTTTCACTTTTGATATTCGACCAGAGCTGGGAGAGCGTGTGGAGTGAGCACACGCAGCAGTGCCAGGAGCGCCCCGCAGCCCCCAGCAGCCCCGCCAGCTCCGGTGAGTCAGGGCTGGGCACCGAGCAAGGTGCCAGCACATGATGGGAGGGCTGCAGCTGTGGGGGTTTACTGGGCTCTGGCGTTGGCTTGGTTGGGGTTGCTTTAACGTCTGACCCTTATGGTGCCAGCTGCTGCTCTGGCATATGGGGAGGTGCCGGCTCAGACATGAATTAATGTGGGACCCCCTCCCCCCCCGCCCCCCCCGGCCCGGGGTGAGGAGCTGTTGGCCCATGTTGCAGGCCGGTGAGCAGTGCCAGGTCCCTCAGCGGCGGAGCCGGGATGCTCTGAGCCTGTACAGCGAGCTCAGCACCCACCGATTTCCCCGGCAGCTCCTCTACAAAGGGGCGACCTGGGGACCTGGACCAGGCAGCAGCACCTGCTGGGACCCCGGCAAGCGCCCTGGGCTCACACCCTGCTCCCCCTGCCGAGCCGCCCGCTGCTCCAACTGCTAGTTGGGAGGGGGAGGGCTCATTAATGTGGCTGCCTAATTAATGGCACAAATAATCGCTGAGCTAATTAAAACATTGGGCTCAAATCTACAAGTGCTAATTGGAACTGAAGGTAAATGCAAATTGGCCTGGAAATAGTCTGTCCCGGCTCGGCAGGGGGGCAGCCCCACACTCTGTCTCCTCCCCCCGCAGTCTGAGCTGGCCCCACTCTGAGACGCCCTGCCAAGGAGCCAGGGCTCTCCTGCCGCTTCGCCCCAGGGCAGAAACACCTGGTGGGTTCTCCCAGGACCAGCCCAGCAGCACCAGACCTCTGCCGGGGCACTCGGAGAGCGGCGCCAGGACCGGGTGCTCGGGCTGCCTGCGGGCGCCGGTGTTCCTGGCCCTCTCATCCCGCTGCCCCCATCCACTGCTTGGGGACGGGCCTGGCTCCGCGGCTGCAGCATCCGAGGAGCGGCTGGGGCTGGACATGAAAGCAATTCCCCCAAGGATCCCAGACTGGAGCCCCCTCCAGTCCTGAGCGCTGCAACGGGGCCAGGCCTGGCCTACGGATGACGCAGGCTCCTGGGCTCCAGCCAGCTGGGGAGAAATGCAGGGTGCCAGTGGGACATGGCACATCCTGGTCCCAGGCCACTCCCTCTCCGGGTACTTAGTGTGGTGCGATTCCGGTGCCCGACGCAGGCTGCCCGTCTGCAACTCGCCCTGGCAGAGCCGGTTCCAAGGAGAGTCTGGAGCCTTTCCTGGCCCAATAAAGCTGTTTTCTAGGGGTCCCAGTGATCCCCCCCCCCCGGCAGCAGGGTGACAGCCTGGGAGGGGCGCGCCAGTGGTGCCGTAGGTCAGGGGCCGGGTGCATTGGCAGAGCTGGAGGAGGACTGGCTGGGGGGGCAGGTCAGAGGCATTGGCAGAGCAGAGGGTACAAAGCTGGCACAGTGGCCCTAGAGTTCCCTGGTGAGTGTCCCAGCGAGGGGCAGCCCCAGAGGCTGGGCCCAGCTGCAGGCCTGTGACACAACCCACTTCCTGGGGCTGAGCCGGGCATCCGGCCTCCCGCACCGCCACTGCCAGTTCAGGCAGTGTTCGGGGGGGGGGGGGGGGTCCAAGCAGCTCAGGGTAGAGACCTGCTCTCACCCCCACCCCACCCCCACCGCCCCCATGGCGCCAGAGAGCCCGGCCTGGCCGCGAGGCAGGTTTGGCTCGGGGGGGGGGGGGCTGCTCCCAGCCCCGCCCTGTGAAAGGCAGCGTCACAGGGGCAAGCCATGCCTCAAGGGGCACACGGGGCAGCCCCACGCCACCCGGTGGGGCACAGAGAGCCAGGGCGGGGCACAGAGAACTGGGTCTGGGGCAGCCCCACGCCACCCAGTGGGGCACAGAGAGCCAGGGCGGGGCACAGAGAACCGGGTCTGGGGCAGCCCCACGCCGCCCAGTGGGGCACAGAGAGCCGGGTCTGGGGCAGCCCCACGCCGCCTGGTGGGGCATAGAGAGCCAGGGCGGGGCACAGAGAACCGGGTCTGGGGCAGCCCCACGCCGCCCGGTGGGGCACGGAGAGCCAGGGCGGGGCACAGAGAACCGGGTCTGGGGCAGCCCCACGCCGCCCGGTGGGGCACGGAGAGCCAGGGTGGGGCACAGAGAACTGGGTCTGGGGCAGCCCCACGCCGCCCGGTGGGGCACAGAGAACCGGGTCTGGGGCAGCCCCACGCCGCCCGGTGGGGCACGGAGAGCCAGGGTGGGGCACAGAGAACCGGGTCTGGGGCAGGCCCACGCCGCCCGGTGGGGCACAGAGAGCCAGGGCGGGGCACAGAGAACCGGGTCTGGGGCAGCCCCACGCCGCCCGGTGGGGCACAGAGAGCCAGGGCGGGGCACAGAGAACCGGGTCTGGGGCAGCCCCACGCCGCCCGGTGGGGCACGGAGAGCCAGGGCGGGGCACAGAGAACCGGGTCTGGGGCAGCCCCACGCTGCCCGGTGGGGCACAGAGAGCCGGGTCTGGGGCAGGCCCACGCCGCCCGGTGGGGCACAGAGAGCCAGGGCGGGCGGGGCACAGAGAACCGGGTCTGGGGCAGCCCCACGCCGCCCGGTGGGGCACAGAGAGCCAGGGCGGGGCACAGAGAACCGGGTCTGGGGCAGCCCCATGCCGCCCGGTGGGGCACAGAGAGCCGGGTCTGGGGCAGCCCCACGCCGCCCGGTGGGGCACAGAGAGCCAGGGCGGGGCACAGAGAACTGGGTCTGGGGCAACCCCACGACGCCCGGTGGGGCACAGAGAGCCAGGGCGGGGCACAGAGAACTGGGTCTGGGGCAACCCCACGACGCCCGGTGGGGCACAGAGAGCCAGGGCGGGGCACAGAGAACCGGGTCTGGGGCAGCCCCACGCCGCCTGGTGGGGCATAGAGAGCCAGGGCGGGGCACAGCAGCTGGTGCCTCCCTCCAGCGAGGAGCTGGGGACCCCCAGCCACAAGGCGCCTCAGGCCGCGAACCGGCTCCCAGGCTGCCCCCGCTTGCTCTGCCTGGCCACGCAGTCCTGCAGCCCTGGGCCGCGTGGCAGAACCAGGAGGGGAGGCTCTGGTGACCCTGGTGCCCTACGCTGGGGCGGGACTGGAGCCCGCTGTCAGAGCTTTGCCCCCGCTGCCCGCTGGCGTGCGCTGGGCTCTGGCTCAGGCTGGGCGCCCCGCAGGGACCCTGGGGAGGGGGGATGGCAGCTGCTTTCAGGGACGGGGAGGGGGCGCAAGGTGGGCGGTGGCCAGGGGAGGACTGAGCCCTGGCTGCCCTCAGGTTAGGGCTGAAATCAGGCCTGGGTGAGGGGAGGGGAACGGGCAGAGCGGGGGGGGGGGGAAGGGGCAGGGTGAGGGGCGGGGGAAGGGGTGTGGCAGGGGAAGGGGGGGGAACGGGCAGGGTGAGGCAATGGGCAGTTACACAAGAACAAACTGACTAGCAGTTTCCTGTTCCCAGAAAGGGCCGGACCTGACCCTGGGCAGCGTGAGGGGAAGGGAAGCTGTGGGGCGAAGCTAGTGCCAGCCCCACAGCCAAGCCCTGGGGTGCTGCGGCTGCACCGTGGCAGGGGAGCTGGTCTCCCAGCATTGGGCACTGCCAGCGGCCGGCAGCTCGCACTGTTCACGCATCGGCAGGGCCAGCTCCAGCGGGTGTCCTGGGGCCAGCACTGGCCGGGGGTGCTGTGTGCACCCAGGCTGGGAGTGGGTCTATCGCTTGGTGCAGGGGCGCGGCATCAGCACGCCTTAGCTCCCCGCAGCCGCAGCCCCAGGCTGGGCTATCGCTTCGGGGCAGCGGTCAGGGCTTTGCCTCAGCTCGCCATGCTCAGCTCTGGGCTCCTGCCACTGGGGCACATCGTCCCCAGCTCCGGGCTGAGCTCCAGCGGCCAGGAGGGCAGTGCCCGGCGCGAGTTGTCCTGAAGGACCCAAGTTCCCCAGGCTCATGGCATTTCCTGTCACGTATCCTGAGGCCTTCCTCTGTGGCACTTGGGGGGGCTGCCGAGGCAAAGCTCCGGCCCGTGTGTCCATGCAGCCGGCGTTGTGGGTCAGGCATCTGCGTTCCTCGGATGGCTTTCGGTGCCCAGGTGGGCGCACAGTGCCACGGGCTGCGTTTCTGTGGGTGGCTCTGTGACGGCTGGGCAGTGTGCACCTGGGTCACGGCCTCCCAAGGCTGGGCTCTCGGCTCCGTAGCAGGGCCGGCTAGGTTTTTTGCTGCCCCAAGCAAAAAAGAAAAAGAAAAAAACCCTCCGAGAGCGCAACTGCGGAAAAAAACCCCACCCGGAATGCCGCCCCTGGAATTGTGCCACCCCAAGCACGTGCTGGGTTTGCTGGTGCCTAGAGCCGGCCCTGCTCCATAGGGCCCTTGGGAGGAACCCCCTGTAACGATGCTGTTCTGGCGGGACCCAACTGAGAGTGCCAATTCAGGACAAATTGCTCAAACAGGGCAGTCATAGCCCAAGGCTGGGGTTTTTCCACCTCTAAGGCAAACCAAACCAGTCAAAGAAGACTTTGGTCTCACCCCACTGGTAACCACAAGTCACACAAGCAATTCCCTTAGACACTCCAGTTTCCCAGTATCACCACCAGTACCACTCGTTATGGGGACAAATGGTTATGAAAACCAATACCCCAGTAAAAGAAAAAAGGTTCTCCCAATCCCAAAGGACCAAGCCCCAGACCCAGGTCAATATACAAATCAGAGCTTACCCACAAATCACGCTGTTGCCAATCCTTTAGAATCTAAAATCTAAAGGTTTATTCATAAAAGGAAAAAGATAGAGATGAGAGCTAGAATGGGTTAAATGGAATCAATTCCATACAGTAATGGCAAAGTTCTTGGTTCAGGATTGTAGCAGTGATGGAATAAACTGCAGGTTCAAATCAAGTCTCTGGAACATCCCCAGCTGGGATGGGTCATTCAGTCCTTTGTTCAGAGCTTCAGTTTGTAGCAAAGTCCCTCCAGAGGTATGAAGCAGGATTGAAGACAAGATGGAGATGAGTCATTAGCCTTTTATAGTCTTTTCCAGGTGTAAGAACACCTCTTTGTCCTTACTGTGGAAAATTACAGCAAAATGGAGTCTGGAGTCACATGGGCAAGTCCCTGCATACTTTGCTGAGTTACAAGGCGTATCTGCCTTCTCTCCATGGGTCAATTGTATGGCTGATGGTCCTTAATGGGCCATCCAGCAGGCTAGGCAGAGCTAACACCAGTTTGTCTGGGGTGTCTCCCAGAAGCACAGCATAAGTTTGAAATACAGACAGTCTAGAGCCAATATTAATAACTTCAACTACAAAATTGATACACACATATAGACAGCATAATCATAACCAGTAAACCATAACCTGGTCTTAGACACCTCATTTGACCCCCTTTATACAAGATTTGGTACCACTACAGGACTTTGGTTGCAACCATGTTCTATATGGTCCCAGTTCAAATCAATAACGTGACACCCCCTTCAGTGCGACAGCCCTTCTCGGGGGTCCGCTCTCTCTCGGGGGTTAAGCCGTAGGCTCCTCTACCTCCCAGGCCTGCACCTCTCTGAGTCTCCACCATGCCTGGCTCTGCTGTGGGCCCCGCAGGGAGTCCCCTTGCTCTGGGCCCACGAGGCCTCCACACCCAGAGGGAATAATGCCCTCTTTCCCCCCCCCGATCTCCAGCCTGAAGTGACTCTCAGCCAGCATAAAACAGGAGGTTTTTGAATGGCTGAACCCAGCCCAGGCTGTTCTCAGAGCCCCTGGGCCTGGCCAGTCTCAGCACCATCCATCTGGGCCTGTCCCGCACCCTAGGTGGCTCAGGCTGCCTTTTATCCCCAGTCCAGCAGCCCCCTCCTTCCAGCTGATCATCCTATATCAGCTTCCCCACCAGCCCCTCCTCCGTCCTTTGTCTTCCGTCCCAGGCAAACAGGTCACCTGGGCCCGCATTCTTCCGTCCTTTGTTCCCACTAGCTGGACCCAACCACTGGCCAGAACCGGCTGACGTCCAAGCTGGGCTGAGCCTCCCGGTCACCTGTTGCTAGGGCACCCAATCTCCAGGCCATTGTCCGGGGTCCTGGCTGGTAGGCGGGGTCACACCTGGTCCTCTGCAACAACAAACCCCATCTCCCACTGCATTCCATGTGCAGCACCCAGGGAAACCGAGTCCCCCAGACGCTGCATGCAACCCACTGAGAAAACAAGACACTCCCCCGCTTTGGCACGGCCTGTCATGGCTCCCCAGGCCCGGCGCTCTCGCACGGCTCTCAACAGTCCCTGGGGGGCCCCATTCGGCGGGTCAGCCCCTGTAGGGTCACCCTCTCGCTGGGCTCAGCCCCTCGGCTTCCCCGCCTCCTGGGACTGACCCCCAGAGCCCTCAGCACCCCAGGGCACGCCGTGAGCTCCCTGCAGCGAGTGCACCTGGGTTGGATGCCTGAGGGAGCCATGCACCCCCGGCTGCCTGACCCTGGAGTGACTCGCCGCCTGCCTGGGACAGCAGGAGGGTTAGGAGGTGTCTGGACACAGCAGAGACAGAAAGCATCAGCCTGGTCCATCCGGGGCAGTGCAGAGCCCAGAGCCCTCTGACGGCCAGACGCTTCTCCCCTGCCTCCAGCAGCCCCACCTCAGTCCTCTGTCCTCCAGCTGGTCACACCCGCCTGGCTTCCCAAGGAGGGGGCCAGCCACGGTGTTGGTGTTGCTAGGTGCCAAAAGTCCAGGAATTGGAGAGGCCAGTGTCTTCTGGGTCTCGCCATGGGCATGGGGCCCAGGCAGCCAGGTGTTGGCCATGCCTGTATTGCTGGGCTTCTGCAAAGAGCAAACAGCCCTGTCCCCTCACCTAGTTACCCATGGACCACGTCAAGGAAACTGAGGCACACACACTATTCATCCAAAATAGTATGAAAAATTCCCACTCTGTCACAGCACCCTCGATGTGTGGTTGTGCAGCTGCCAGGGCTGGGCCTGTGCCGGGCTGGATATGTGCCAAGCTGGGCAGTGCAGGCCGCGGCTGGGCATGTTTTGAGGCTGGGCGTGTGCCAGGCTGGGCATGTGCCAGGCTGGGCATTGGAGGCCAGGGCTGGGCATGTTTTGAGGCTGGGCGTGTGCCAGGCTGGGCATGTGCCGGGGCTGGGCGTGTGCCAGGCTGGGGCTGGGCGTGTGTCATAGAATCATAGAATATCAGGGTTGGAAGGGACCTCAGGAGATCATCTAGTCCAACCCCCTGCTCAAAGCAGGACCAATTCCCAACTAAATCATCCCAGCCAGGGCTTTGTCAAGCCGGGCCTTAAAAACCTCCGAGGAAGGAGACTCCACCACCTCCCTAGGTAACGCATTCCAGTGCTTCACCACCCTCCTAGTGAAATAGTGTTTCCTAATATCCAACCTAGACCTCCCCCACTGCAACTTGAGACCATTGCTCCTTGTTTTGTCATCTGCCACCATTGAGAACAGCCGAGTTCCATCCTCTTTGGAACCCCCCTTCAGGTAGTTGAAGGCTGCTATCAAATCCCCCCTCACTCTTCTCTTCTGGAGACTAAACAATCCCAGTTCCCTCAGCCTCTCCTCATAAGTCATGCGCTCCAGACCCCTAATCATTTTTGTTGCCCTCTGCTGGACTCTTTCCAATTTTTCCACATCCTTCTTGTAGTGTGGGGCCCAAAACTGGACACAGTACTCCAGATGAGGCCTCACCAATGTCGAATAAAGGGGAACGATCACGTTCCTCGATCTGCTGGCAATGCCCCTACTTATACAGCCCAAAATGCTGTTAGCCTTCTTGGCAACAAGAGCACACTGTTGACTCATATCCAGCTTCTCGTCCACTGTGACCCCTAGGTCCTTTTCTGCAGAACTGCTACCTAGCCACTCGGTCCCTAGTCTGTAGCTGTGCATGGGATTCTTCCGTCCTAAGTGCAGGACTCTGCACTTGTCCTTGTTGAAACCTCATCAGGTTTCTTTTGGCCCAATCCTCTAATTTGTCTAGGTCCCTCTGTATCCGATCCCTACCCTCTAGTGTATCTACCACGCCTCCTAGTTTAGTGTCATCGGCAAACTTGCTGAGAGTGCAGTCCACTCCATCCTCCAGATCATTAATAAAGATATTAAACAAAACCGGCCCCAGGACCGACCCTTGGGGCACTCCGCTTGAAACTGGCTGCCAAGTAGACATGGAGCCATTGATCACTACCCGTTGAGCCCGACGATCTAGCCAGCTTTCTATCCACCTTACAGTCCATTCATCCAGCCCATACTTCTTTAACTTGGCAGCAAGAATACTGTGGGAGACCATATCAAAAGCTTTGCTAAAGTCAAGGAATAACACATCCACTGCTTTCCCCTCATCCACAGAGCCAGTTATCTCATCATAGAGGGCAATTAGATTAGTCAGGCATGACTTCCCCTTGGTGAATCCATGCTGACTGTTCCTGATCACTTTCCTCTCCTCTAAGTGTTTCATAATTGATTCCTTGAGGACCTGCTCCATGATTTTTCCAGGAACTGAGGTGAGGCTGACTGGCCTGTAGTTCCCCGGATCCTCCTCCTTCCCTTTTTTAAAGATGGGCACTACATTAGCCTTTTTCCAGTCATCCGGGACCTCCCCCGATCGCCATGAGTTTTCAAAAATAATGGCTAATGGCTCTGCAATCTCATCCGCCAATTCCTTTAGCACCCTCGGATGCAGCGCATCCGGCCCCATGGACTTGTGCTCGTCCAGCTTTTCTAAATAGTCCCGAACCACTTCTTTCTCCACAGAGGGCTGGTCACCTTCTCCCCATATTGTGCTGCCCAGTGCAGCAGTCTGGGAGCTGACCTTGTTTGTGAGTGCCAGGGCTGGGCCTGTGCCGGGGCTGGATATGTGCCAAGCTGGGCAGTGCAGGCCGGGGCTGGGCATGTTTTGAGGCTGGGCATGTGCCGGGGCTGCGCAGTGCAGGCCGGGGCTGGGCATGTTTTGAGGCTGGGCATGTGCCGGGGCTGCGCAGTGCAGGCCGGGGCTGGGCGTGTGCCAGGCTGGGGCTGGGCGTGTGCCGGGCTGGGCATTGGAGGCTGGGGCTGGGCATGTTTTGAGGCTGGGCATGTGCCGGGCTGGGCGTGTGCCAGGCTTTCTGCTCTGTGGTTAATCAGTGCTCAGGGATCCGTCGCTCTCTGCGCTCACAGGGGTGAGCTGAGGATTCGCACCCTGCTGGGGGTGAGGCGCTGGGGTGAGGTGGGGGGATCATGCTGGGGCCGCTCCACATGAATTATTGCAGCTGCTGAGCTCTGGGGGTGCTGGCAGGGGCTGGCTCTGCCTCCTGCCGCTGGGAAGTGCCAGTGCCCTGGCAAGGCTGGCAGCTGGGGAGCCCCCGTGGCCCCCTGATTGTGGAGGGGCTCTGGGCTCGAGGGCAGGGCGCTCGCCCACCCTGGGGCCCGGTGCCCCCAATGAGACGCCTGCTCCTCCCAGAGCATGGCGGGTGCCTGGCCCGCAGGGCGGGGCTTGGGGGGCCATAGGCTGGCTCTGCAGCTGCCCCTTGGCACAGGGAACTGACCCTGCTCTCTGCCCCTGCAGGCCCCAGATGAGTTCCGGCCAGGAGAAGCCCTTGGTGGGGAAGCCCCCCCCGAGCCAGCTGAGCCCCACGTGCCCTGGCCTCGGACTGGCTGGCGTCAGCAAGAGCGGCGGCCCCCAGGCCCAGAGCCGACACCTCACCGCGCAGGTAAACCCCCACTCGCTGCCCCCTGCTGCCAGCACGCTCTGCTGGGGGCGCTCCCTGACCGGCCCTGCCTCCTCTCCCAGATGCAGAGCTCCCTACAGCTCCTGTACCTGTCGCTGGAGACGCTCCGTCGGGTTAAGGACCGCATGTTGGAGGCCATAGAGCGGGGCCTGAACCACCGGACGCACGCCCAAGCCACAGTGCGCATGCTGCCCACCTTCATCCGCGCCACCCCGGACGGCACCGGTAAGGGACAGGCTGTGGGTGCCCGGGGCTGGGGCCCCTCCTGGTACCCGCCCCAGGTTCCCCCTCCAGGGCCAGTGCTCCGGGGTGCTCCGGAGTTTGGGTGTCAGCACCCCCCCATCCCTGCTGGGCTGTGGCTGGGCCCCACACTAAGAACAGGGGCTTGGTGCCGCAGCCCAGAGGCAGGGCCCAGCCCATCATGTGCAGCCGGCGTGGGGCTCGCAGGCCCACGGGCACCTTTGTCCCCGTCGCTGACCACGCTGCACCTGGCGTCAGGCGTGCAACCATGAGTTTTCAAAAATAATGGCTAATGGCTCTGCAATCTCATCCGCCAACTCCTTTAGCACCCTCGGATGCAGCGCATCCGGCCCCATGGACTTGTGCACGTCCACCTGCGAGCCCAGCGTTGCAGACTGGCCAGTGAGCCGGCGAGGGGGGCGGTGCCAGCTCTGGGGGGGACGCGGCTGCACAAGCTGGTGATTGGAGCCCGTCAGGGATGGTACCGCTGAGCGACTGGGTCCCTGGATCTGCCGGGCATGAGCGGCTCCTGCAGAAGCCAGGCAGGGCACAGAGTACCTGCGTCCTGGGGGTGCCCCCCTGTATGCCGGGCTGGGGCACCCAGGCCCTGACACCACGTCTGCTTGTCGGGCAGAGAGAGGCGAATTCCTGGTGCTGGAGCTGGGAGACACCGATTTGCGGGTGCTGCTGATGGAGCTGTCGGGGGACACGTGCCAGAAGGTGACGGTGAAGGACCGGCACTTTCCTCTGTCAGACGCAATCGTGCAGGGCCCTGGCGAGAAGGTACGGGGGCAGGGCACCCTCGCTCCTGCTGGACAAGGGGTGACCCACCTGGCAACTGGCGGAGCAGGAGGTGGGACTGCGGCTGGCTGCATGCCAGCCAGTTCTCCGGCCTCACGGAGCCGGCGCCGGGCAGAGGGTGCGCCGGGAGCTGGGCAGCCTGGAGCTGGGGGGCGCTGTGAGCGCTGCGCCAGCACAGCAGAGCCTGGAGCCGGCAGGGGGGCAGGCTTGGCTCCGGGCGAGGGGCAACCTCTGCCCTGCTAATTCCCAGCCTTGCTCCCCAGCTCTTTGCCTTCATGGCGACATGCCTGTGTGAGTTCCTGGACGGGCTCCGCACGCGCCAGACACACTTCGAGCTGGGCTTCTCCTTCCCCTTCAGTTGCAGGCAGACACGGCTGGACCAGGTGAGCGCATCGCTCCGGGCCTGTAGGGGGCGCTGTAGGGGGGTTGGCTGGGAGCACTGGGGGCTCCCTGTAGGGGGCGCTGTAGGGGGGTTGGCTGGGAGCACTGGGGGCTCCCTGCAGGGGGCGCTGTAGGGGAGTTGGCTGGGAGTACTGGGGGCTCCCTGTAGGGGGCGCTGTAGGGGGGTTGGCTGGGAGCACTGGGGGCTCCCTGTAGGGGGCGCTGTAGGGGGGTTGGCTGGGAGGGTGGGCTGGGGGCTCCCTGCAGGGGGCGCTGAAGGGGAGTTGGCTGGGTGCGTCGGCCGGGGGCTCCCTGCAGGGGGCGCTGTAGGGGAGTTGGCCGGGCTCGTTGGCCGGGGGCTCCTGCAGGGGGCGCTGAAGGGGAGTTGGCCTGGCGCTTTGTTTGGGGGCTCCCAGCAGGGGGCGCTGTAGGGGGGTTGGCTGGGAGCACTGGGGGCTCCCTGCAGGGGGCGCTGTAGGGGGGTTGGCCAGGCGCTTTGTTTGGGAGCTCCCAGCAGGGGGCGTTGTAGGGGGGTTGGCTGGGAGCACTGGGGGCTCCCTGCAGGGGGCGCTGTAGGGGGGTTGGCTGGGAGGGTGGGCTGGGGGCTCCCTACAGGGGGCGCTGTAGGGGGGTTGGCTGGGTGCGTCAGCCGGGGGCTCCCTGCAGGGGGCGCTGTAGGGGGGTTGGCTGGGAGCGTTGGCTGGGGGCTCCCTGCAGGGGGCGCTGAAGGGGAGTTGGCCGGGCTCGTTGGCCGGGGGCTCCTGCAGGGGGCGCTGAAGGGGAGTTGGCTGGGAGCGTCGGCCGGGGGCTCCCTGCAGGGGGCGCTGAAGGGCGGTTGGCTGGGAGCGTTGGCTGGGGGCTCCCTGCAGGGGGCGCTGTAGGGGGGGTGGCTGGGAGCGTTGGATGGGGGCTCCCTGCAGGGGGCGCTGTAGGGGAGTTGGCTGGGAGCGTTGGCTGGGGGCTCCCTGCAGGGGGCGCTGTATGGGGGTTGGCTGGGAGGGTTGGCCGGGGGCTCCCTGCAGGGGGTGCTGTATGGGGGTTGGCTGGGAGGGTGGGCTGGGGGCTCCCTGCAGGGGGCGCTGAAGGGGAGTTGGCTGGGAGCACTGGGGGCTCCCTGCAGGGGGCGCTGTAGGGGGGTTGGCTGGGAGCGTTGGCTGGGGGCTCCCTGCAGGGGGCGCTGTATGGGGGTTGGCTGGGAGGGTTGGCCGGGGGCTCCCTGCAGGGGGCGCTGTAGGGGAGTTGGCTGGGAGCACTGGGGGCTCCTGCAGGGGGCGCTGTAGGGGGGTTGGCTGGGTGCGTTGGCCGGGGGCTCCTGCAGGGGGCGCTGTAGGGGAGTTGGCTGGGAGCACTGGGGGCTCCTGCAGGGGGCGCTGTAGGGGGGTTGGCTGGGAGCGTTGGCTGGGGGCTCCTGCAGGGGGCGCTGTAGGGGGGTTGGCTGGGAGCGTTGGCCGGGGGCTCCCTGCAGGGGGCGCTGTAGGGGGGGTGGCTGGGAGCGTTCGATGGGGGCTCCCTGCAGGGGGCGCTGTAGGGGGGTTGGCTGGGAGCGTTGGCTGGGGGCTCCCTGCAGGGGGCGCTGTAGGGGGGTTGGCTGGGAGCGTTGGCTGGGGGCTCCCTGCAGGAGGCGCTGAAGGGGAGTTGGCCGGGCTCGTTGGCCGGGGGCTCCTGCAGGGGGCGCTGTAGGGGGGTTGGCTGGGAGCGTTGGCCGGGGGCTCCCTGCAGGGGGCGCTGTAGCGGGGTTGGCTGGGAGCGTCGGCCGGGGGCTCCCTGCAGGGGGCGCTGTAGCGGGGTTGGCTGGGAGCGTCGGCCGGGTGCTCCCTGCAGGGGGCGCTGTAGCGGGGTTGGCTGGGAGCGTCGGCCGGGGGCTCCCTGCAGGGGGCGCTGTAGCGGGGTTGGCTGGGAGCGTCGGCCGGGGGCTCCCTGCAGGGGGCGCTGTAGGGGGGTTGGCTGGGAGCGTTGGCTGGGGGCTCCCTGCAGGGGGCGCTGTAGGGGGGTTGGCTGGGAGCGTTGGCTGGGGGCTCCCTGCAGGGGGCGCTGAAGGGGAGTTGGCCGGGCTCGTTGGCCCGGGGCTCCTGCAGAGGGCGCTGTAGGGGGGTTGGCTGGGAGCGTTGGCTGGGGGCTCCCTGCAGGGGGCGCTGCGGGGCGTTGGGCAGGGCTGGCTGACCGCAGGGTCTGGGCTCTTTCCCGGCAGAGCTACCTGATCTCCTGGACAAAACGCTTCAAATGCCCCGGCGTGGAGGGGAGAGACGTGGTGGAGTTACTGCAAAGTGCCATCAACAAGCAAGCTGTAAGAGGGGGGAACCTGGGGGGGGGCAGTGCAGGGTGGAGGCTCCCTGTGTGGGGGTGGGGCAGTGTGGGGTGGGGGCTCCCTGGGTGGGGCAGTGTGGGGTGGGGTGGGGGCCCCCTGGGTGGGGGTGGGGCAGTGCGGGGCGGGGGCTCCGTGGACGGGTTATGGTGGTGGCTGCTGATCGTGCCCTCTCTCTCTGCCTGGCCAGCGCTACCATATCAAGGTCATCGCTGTGGTGAACGACACCACGGGCACCATGATGAGCTGCGATGCCAGTGCAGGGCCGTGCGAAGTCGGCCTGGTTGTCGGTGAGTGGGCCCCGCCCCGGCCGGGACGCCCCGGGAGGCTGGCAGAGCCAGACGGGGCCACGGTGCTGGGGAGGCGTGGGGCGGGGGTGGCTCCGGCATTGCCGGGCACAGACTGGCCAGGCGTCCCAGCCCCCTCACTGCTCTCCTGTACCCGGCAGACGCTGGCACCAACAGCTGCTTCATGGCGGAGGCGCGGCATGTGGAGGTGGTGGAGGAGAGCGAGGGCCGGATGGGCGTGGTCACCGAATGGGGCTCCTTTGGGGACAATGGCGCCTTGAACGACGTGCTGAGCCCCTATGACCACCAGGTGGACCAGGGCTCCCTGAACCCAGGGAAGCAGAGGTAGGGTCAGGGGCGGGGGGCTGGGGGCATCCCTGGCAGGGGAGGGGCACGAAGCATTGGCTACCTCTGATTCCCCGTCGGTGGCACCTGCTCCCCAGTGCCTGAGCCAGACCGCCCGTGCCCAGGGGTCTCCGGGGGTGCCGGGCCCCAGCCCTACGGCCGCCCGTGCCCAGGGCTCTCCGGGGGTGCGGGGCCCCAGCCCTACAGCCGCCCGTGCCCAGGGCTCTCCGGGGGTGCGGGGCCCCAGCCCTACAGCCGCCCGTGCCCAGGGCTCTCCAGGGGTGCCGGGCCCCAGCCCTACGGCCTCCCGTGCCCAGGGCTGGGCTGGGCTGGGCTGGGTGGTGGCCCGGTGGCCCTGCCTGCCCAGCACGCTGCTCACGCCCCTTCGCCCCCGCTCAGGTTCGAGAAGATGATCGGTGGCTTGTACTTGGGCGAAATCGTCCGGCACATTCTGGTCGAGCTCTTCAGCGGTCGCACGACTCCTGCCCTCCTGACCAAGGGCTTGGTCCAGACCCAGGACATCCTGGAGATCACAGAGTAAGTGGGTCCCCGAGGCCTGGGGTATACAGCAGCACCCCCTGCTGGCCAGGCCTGGCAGCCAATAACTGCTGAGACCTGCAACCTCATTCCACTTGTGACTGAGTGACACACGAACCCACCTGTGGTGTGGAGAGCAAGTGCCCCCGTCCCCACGCCCCAGTGTCAGGGCTCTGTCCCTGTGCCCTCCCTGCACCCTAGGGGTGCTAGGCACACAGCCGGATGGAAGTCTGTGACCCCTGTGCCCTCCCCATGCCCCAGGGGTGCCAGGCCTGGAGCCAGATGGCAGGGCTCTGTCCTCTGTGTCCCCCCTGCGCCCTGGGGGTGCCAGGCCTGGAGTCTCTCCCCACACGTGTCAGGCCTGGAGGCTGATGGCAGGGCTCTGCCCCTGTGCCCTCCCCGTGCCCCAGGGGTGCCAGGCCTGGAGCCAGATGGCAGGGCTCTGTCCTCTGTGTCCCCCCTGCGCCCTGGGGGTGCCAGGCCTGGAGTCTCTCCCCACACGTGTCAGGCCTGGAGGCTGATGGCAGGGCTCTGCCCCTGTGCCCTCCCCGTGCCCCAGGGGTGCCAGGCCTGGAGGCTGATGGCAGGGCTCTGCCCCTGTGCCCTCCCCGTGCCCCAGGGGTGTCAGGCCTGGAGCCAGATGGCAGGGCTCTGCCCCTGTGCCCTCCCCGTGCCCCAGGGGTGCCAGGCCTGGAGGCTGATGGCAGGGCTCTGCCCCTGTGCCCTCCCCGTGCCCCAGGGGTGCCAGGCCTGGAGGCTGATGGCAGGGCTCTGCCCCTGTGCTCTCCTTTGCAGCGAGCAGGTGGGACTGGCCAAGGCGCAGCGTGTCCTGCGGGCGCTGGGGCTGGAGGCGAGCGACCAGGACTGCTTCAGTATGCAGCAGGTGTGCAGTGCCGTCTGCATTCGCGCCGCCGGCCTGTGCGCCGCCGGCCTGGCCGCCATCCTCAGCCACATGTGCAGGAACCGGGAGCTGACGTGCCTGAAGACCAGCGTGGCCGTGGACGGAGCCGTGTTCCGGGCCCATTCCAAGTAAGGGCCCCCAGGACGGTGCCGGGCACCAGGGAACATGGGGCCTGCTCCCAGGCGTGCCAGCTGCCCCTCCGAGGGGCGGAGCTGTGGGGAATGGGGTAGTGGGGCTGGTGCCGTGCCCTGGGCTCCTGGCCCCAGCTGGGCCCCATGGCAACGGAGGGAGCTGTGGGCCCAGCACCCCCGGTGGTGGCTACGCTCTAGCTGGCTGGGGGCCTGGCTGCCCCTCGGCTGCTGGGGGTCAGGGCGGGCCCATGGGGAGCTGGCTGCTCAGCCAGTCCTGCCAGCCCCGTGCCAGGCTCTCTCTTGGTCCCCAGGTTCAGCGAGACGCTGCAGCAGCTGGTGAAGCAGCTGGCCCCCGAGTGCGAGGTCACCTTGGTGCAGTCGGACGATGGCAGCGGCAAGGGGATTGCCATGGTGGCCGCAGTGGCATCTAGGCTGGTAGCCCAGCGCCTCCAGGTGAACCAAACCCTGGCACTGTTGCAGCTCTCGCCCGATGCCCTGGGCAAGGTGCAGGCCTTGCTGAGACAGGAGATGGAGCGGGGGCTGAAGAAGGAGACACACGCCATGTCCTCCGTCCGCATGCTGCCCACCTACATCTGTGCCACGCCCGACGGCTCGGGTGAGGGGCCGGCAGGCTGGGGCTCTGCGGGGGGCGCTGGCTGGGGGAGGCTGTGTGGGGTCATTCCTGCCTTGGGGGACCCCCCTCCCCGCTGCCTCCCAGTGCTTCATCCCAGCCTGGGGGTCCCTGCGAGGAGATGGGAACACTGTGGCCTCCTTCCGTGGGCGCGGGAAGGGCTGGGGGTGAAGGGCGGAGCCCATGGGGTGGGGCCCTGCAGGGCTAGGCATGGGGCGGGGGGGGGTGCTGGGTGCCCGGAGCAGGAGCTGGTGCCTGGCTCTGACCCCACCCCCTCCCCGTGCCCTTTGCAGAGAGAGGCGACTTCTTGGCGCTGGACCTGGGAGGCACCAACTTCCGGGTGCTGTTGGTGCAGGTGCACGGCCGGGAGCAGGGCGGCGTGCAGATCCTCAGCGAGGTGTACTCCATCCCGCCGAGCGTGGCCCAGGGCCCCGGCCCCGAGGTACTCCGGGGGGGCTGGAAAGGCTGCCCCTGCTGCTGGGTGGGCTGGGGCTGCCTGGGGTGGGCACCACCTCTCACTTCCCAGCCCCTACGCAGGGCCTGGCTCGGGGCTGTGACCCCAGCGCCTGGTGCCCCCTGGGCAGGCTGCAGCCCCCACTGACCCCCCCCCAATCTCTGCAGCTCTTTGACCACATTGTTGAGTGCATCGTGGACTTCCAGACCAAGCAGGGCATGATGGGCCACACGCTGCCGCTCGGCTTCACCTTCTCCTTCCCCTGCCAGCAGACCAGCCTGGACCAGGTGAGGGGCCGGGGCGACCGGCGCTGCGCTGGCTGAGGGGACGTTATGCAAACGCCCTGCCGGGGGGGGGGCAGCCACTGCCCTGAACTTCCCCCTTGGGGCGCTAGGCAGGGGAAACGTTTGGGCCGTGGTCCCAGGAGGAGGCTGGGACGTGCCAGGAGGAGGCTGGGGGGGGCGTGCCCCAGGAGGAGGCTGGGACGTGCCAAGGGAGGCTGGGGGGGCGTGCCCCAGGAGGAGGCTGGGACGTGCCAGGGGAGGCGGGGGGGGGGGGCGTGCCCCAGGAGGAGGCTGGGACGTGCCAGGGGAGGCTGGGGGGGGCATGCCCCAGGAGGAGGCTGGGGGGGCGTGCCCCAGGAGGAGGCTGGGACGTGCCAGGGGAGGCGGGGGGGGCCGTGCCCCAGGAGGAGGCTGGGACGTGCCAGGGGAGGCGGGGGGGGGCGTGCCCCAGGAGGAGGCTGGAACGTGCCAGGGGAGGCTGGGGGGGCCGTGCCCCAGGAGGAGGCTGGGGGGGGCCGTGCCCCAGGAGGAGGCTGGAACGTGCCAGGGGAGGCGGGGGGGGCGCGTGCCCCAGGAGGAGGCTGGGACGTGCCAGGGGAGGCGGGGGGGGGGGGCGTGCCCCAGGAGGAGGCTGGGACGTGCCAGGGGAGGCTGGGGGGGGCGTGGCCAGGGCAGGCAGCGCTTCCGTCCCTGCCTGCAGCTGGGGCCTGTCTTCCCAGCGCCCTTGGTGTGCAGCAGCCTGCCTGGTGCCAGGAGCCCGTTGAGGCGAACGCCAGCGGGCTGCGTGGTGCCCGCAGACTGGTGCTATGATGCCGCAGGTGTTACTAGCCAGGTTGCTGCTAAGTGGACTGTTCTGTAGCTTGTTAACTCTCAACCCTACTGACCGGTCCCCAGGGCATCCTGCTGAGCTGGACCAAAGGATTCAACGCCTCAGGCTGCGTGGGGCAGGACGTGGTGAAGCTGCTCCGGGAGGCTCTGAAGCGCAGAAATGTACGGCACGGGGGCCTGGGCAGGCAGCCCTTGAGCCGGGGGGGGCGGTGCAGGGCGTTGTACCGTGCTGGGAGCATCGGGCCAGGCGGGGCATTGGGCTCCCGGGTGGGGGTGTTGTGCCCGGCCGGGCATCGCGCCTGGAGCACCGGGCAGGGAGGTAGGGTGCCGGGGGGCTCAGGGCTGTGTGATGCTCGGTCTCAGCCTGACGGTGCCCCAGTGATGCCCAGACACAGGATGCTGGCGTGTCTGGGGAGCAGGTGGGCGCCCGGCCTGGCTGAGGCTGGCAGCTCCCTCCGGGAAGACTCAGAGGGAGGGGCCGTTTCCCAGGAGACGGGGAGGGCAGTGTGCCAGTGCTGTTGCTCTGGTGACGGGGAATTGTGTTGCCTAGTAACGGGTCTCATTCTTTCTAGCACTTTGCGCTGGATGTGGTTGCCATAGTGAACGACACCGTGGGAACCATGATGTCGTGTGGCTACGACGACCCCAACTGTGAGGTCGGCCTCATTGTGGGTAAGTGGCAGCCCCCACCCCCCAGTGCCCAGCGGGCAGGCGCACCCCCCCAGCCCCAGGGCAAGGCACTGCCCGGCCTGGGGGGTGCAGGAGCCAGGACAGTGTTCAACCCCCTTCGCCTGGCCCCCACCGCCTGTAGCACATGGCCTGTGCCCCCCCACAGTGCTGGCCCCTGGGCATTGCCCCACTCCAGGGGCTAGTGCAGCAGGGGAGAGGACGCTGCCCCAGCTGCCCCAGCCTGGCCGGGAAGGGGCCTGTGCTGACGCCCCCTCCCTCTCGCCCAGGCACGGGCACCAACGCCTGCTACATGGAGGAGCTGCGGAACGTGGGCACCCTGGCGGGGGAGGAGGGGCGGATGTGCATCAACATGGAGTGGGGGGCGTTCGGCGACAACGGCTGCCTGGACGAGTTCTTCACCCTCTTCGACAGACAGGTGGACGAGGCCTCGCTGAACCCCGGCAGGCAGAGGTGGGCAGGGCCAGGGCCACACCGGGGCTGGGCCGGGCGGCAGGGGTGGGGCACTGGGGGCAGAGGGACTAAGCAGGGGCTGCGCTGGGGCTGTACTGGGGTGGGGGGAGCAATGACCACACCACGCCGGGCAGGGGGCCATACGGGGCCTGGGCAGAGGCCGCACAAGGGCAGGCCTGGCCAGGGGACTGTACCAGGGTGGGGAAGGGGCTGGCCAGGGGCCGTCCTGGGGCAAGGCAGGGCTGGCCAGGGGCTGTACCGGGGCAGGTGGCTGTCCTGGGGGCAGGGTAGGGCTGGCCAGGGGTCTGTACTGGGGTGCAGAAGGGGCTGGCCAGGGGCCATCCTGGGGCAGGGCTATACTGGGGCAGGGCTGGCCAGGGCCCCTGCAGCTGTGCTGACGGCCGGTCGGTCTCTCCTGCCGGGGCAGGTTCGAGAAGCTCATCAGTGGCATGTATCTGGGCGAGATCGTCCGGCGCATCCTGCTGGAGCTCACGGCCAAGGGGCTCCTGTTCCGAGGCCGCCCGTCCCCCAAGCTCCAGACCCCGGACATCTTCCAGACCAAGTTCCTGTCGTCCATCGAGAGGTGAGCGCGGGGCGGGCGCAGGAGGGTGAAGGGGACAGGCGCTGTCGGTGCCCATGGCTCCTGCGGGGGGAGGCGAGGGCCTGGGGCTGCACTGACGGTGCCCCGGTGTCCCCACAGCGACGGCCTGGCCCTGCGGCAGGTGTGCGCCATCCTGGAGGAGCTGGGGCTGCACGTCACCTGTGAGGACAGTGTGCTGGTGCGGGAGGTGTGCCAGGTGGTGGCCCGGCGCGCGGCCCAGCTCTGCGGGGCAGCCGTGGCTGCTGTGGTGGAGAAGATCCGGGAGAACCGGGGCCTGGAGCAGCTCGCGGTGACGGTGGGCGTGGACGGGACGCTCTACAAGCTGCACCCACAGTGAGTGGGGGCGGGAGGGGCGGCTGGGCCCTGCTGGCATGTGGGGGAGGGACTCGGGGCCCCCCCCCGGCTGTGCCAGCAGATGGGTGCAGAGGAGCTGCTTGCCCCTGCGTGGGGGAAGGGCCCGTGCTGGCGGGTGGGACAGGGATGAGTTGCAGCAGGTGCGGCCGAGGGCAGGGACACGGGGCTTGCTTGTGGGTGAGCAAAGGAGAGCTGCAATGGCTGACTGCAGCGCCCGGCGGGCAGTGAAGGGGGCAGGTTGCAGCGCCCGGCGGGCAGTGAAGGGGGCAGGTTGCAGGGCCTGGTGGGCAGCGAAGGGGGGGCAGGTTGCAGGGCCCGGCGGGCAGTGAAGGGGGCAGGTTGCAGGGCCCGGCAGGGAGTGAAGGGGGGGCAGGTTGCAGCGCCCGGTGGGCAGTGAAGGGGGGGCAGGTTGCAGGGCCCGGCGGTCAGTGAAGGGGGCAGGTTGCAGGGCCCGGCAGGGAGTGAAGGGGGAGCAGGTTGCAGGGCCCGGCGGGCAGTGAAGGGGGGGCAGGTTGCAGGGCCTGGTGGGCAGCGAAGGGGGTAGGTTGCAGGGTCCAGCAGGGAGTGAAGGGGGGGCAGGTTGCAGGGCCTGGCAGGGAGTGAAGGGAGCAGGTTGCAGGACCCGGCGGGCAGTGAAGGGGGCAGGTTGCAGGGCCCGGCGGGCAGTGAAGGGGGGGCAGGTTGCAGGGTCCAGCAGGGAGTGAAGGGGGGGCAGGTTGCAGGGCCCGGCGGGCAGTGAAGGGGGCAGGTTGCAGGACCCGGTAGGCAGTGAAGGGGGGGCAGGTTGCAGGGCCCGGCGGGCAGTGAAGGGGGGGCAGGTTGCAGGGCCCGGCGGGCAGTGAAGGGGGCAGGTTGCAGGGCCCGGCAGGCAGTGAAGGGGGGGCAGGTTGCAGGGCCTGGTGGGCAGCGAAGGGGGTAGGTTGCAGGGCCCGTCCGGCAGTGAAGGGGGCAGGTTGCAGGGTCCAGCAGGGAGTGAAGGGGGGGCAGGTTGCAGGGCCTGGTGGGCAGCGAAGGGGGTAGGTTGCAGGGCCCGTCCGGCAGTGAAGGGGGCAGGTTGCAGGGTCCAGCAGGGAGTGAAGGGGGGGCAGGTTGCAGGGTCCAGCAGGGAGTGAAGGGGGAGCAGGTTGCAGGGCCCGGCGGGCAGTGAAGGGGGGGCAGGTTGCAGGGCCTGGTGGGCAGCGAAGGGGGTAGGTTGCAGGGTCCAGCAGGGAGTGAAGGGGGGGCAGGTTGCAGGGCCTGGCAGGGAGTGAAGGGAGCAGGTTGCAGGACCCGGCGGGCAGTGAAGGGGGCAGGTTGCAGGGCCCGGCGGGCAGTGAAGGGGGGGCAGGTTGCAGGGTCCAGCAGGGAGTGAAGGGGGGGCAGGTTGCAGGGCCCGGCGGGCAGTGAAGGGGGCAGGTTGCAGGACCCGGTAGGCAGTGAAGGGGGGGCAGGTTGCAGGGCCCGGCGGGCAGTGAAGGGGGGGCAGGTTGCAGGGCCCGGCGGGCAGTGAAGGGGGCAGGTTGCAGGGCCCAGCGGGCAGTGAAGGGGGGGCAGGTTGCAGGGCCTGGTGGGCAGCGAAGGGGGTAGGTTGCAGGGCCCGTCCGGCAGTGAAGGGGGCAGGTTGCAGGGTCCAGCAGGGAGTGAAGGGGGGGCAGGTTGCAGGGCCTGGTGGGCAGCGAAGGGGGTAGGTTGCAGGGCCCGTCCGGCAGTGAAGGGGGCAGGTTGCAGGGTCCAGCAGGGAGTGAAGGGGGGGCAGGTTGCAGGGTCCAGCAGGGAGTGAAGGGGGGGCAGGTTGCAGGACACGGCGGGCAGTGAAGGGGGGGCAGGTTGCAGGGCCCGGCGGGCAGTGAAGGGGGGGCAGGTTGCAGGGCCCGGCGGGCAGTGAAGGGGGGCAGGTTACAGGGCTCTCGGCCTCACTCCCCCCCCCTCTCTGCAGCTTCGCGCAGCAGGTGCAGGCGACGGTGCGGCTGCTGGCCCCACGCTGCAGCGTCACCTTCCTGCAGTCAGAGGACGGCTCGGGGAAAGGCGCCGCGCTCATCGCAGCTGTTGCGTGTCGTGTCGCCCGCCACCAACGGGCCTGAGCCTGCCCTCCTGCAGCGGGGGGAGGACAGCTGGGTCCAGCCCTGCCCTGCCCACAGGGGCTGCGCTGGGCAGCTGGGACGCGGACTCAGCCTGGGCCCTACGTCGAGGCCCCTGTGAGACGGGCTCTCCCTGCCCCGTGCCAGGGCATCGAGCCATCTGACCTGGCATGCGGGGAGTGAAGCATAAACCAGCTTTCTGCACAACTCAGCGGTGAGGTGTCTCTTGCTGCCAGCGCCGGTGTGACGAACTGGGACTGTTCTTACTGTGGGCTGTGAATGCTGACAGGGGAGTGTGGCTGGGATAGTCTGCGTTGGGGGATGGGAGACTGACCAACTGAGAATACCTGAGCCTGTAACATGAGAACCCAGGAAGGGGTTAGAGGCCAGGTGACACCTTTGCCCGGGAAACTGAACAAAGGCTGTGGGAGGGGTCGCTGAAGGGGGAGTTTCAGGAGCTGGCTGGTGATGTGGCTGGGAGGGAGACGGGGCTCTGACCTCGAAAGGGGGCTGGGGCGCCCGGGGACCCCAAGATGGACCTAACTGAGGGGTATCCTGTTGTCTGTGCCTGCAAGGCCTGTCTTGGACTGTGTTCCTGTCGTCTAAATAAACCTTCTGCTTTACTGGCTGGCTGAGAGTCATGGTGAATCGCAGGACGCCGGGGGTGCAGGGCCCTGAGTCCCCCATACTCGGTGACAGCCGGCCATTGGAGGGCCCCGTGTGGGGAGGAGCTCGGGTGCTCTGCAGGCCGTTCGCACCCCCACGCAGCCCCAGGGACCGTCTCCCGTCTGCGGCCAGCGCTGCCCTTCCCCCAGGGGCATTGCCCCCAGGCTGCTGGGTGGGCAGGGACTGGAACAGCCCCATGGGGCAGCTTGTGCTGCTCCCCCCCCCCCGCCCCACCCCGTGTCTGGTGCACGGCGCAAGCCCCAGCTAGCAATATAGATCCGATTTATTTACAGGGTGCCCGCTCGCCCCCTCCCCGCGCTGCCGGCTATGTACATAAGGCCAAGTGTAAATACGCGAATGCACTTGAATACAGAATTAAAAACCGGTCTTTACACAACATGGGACAGGGCCTGGCACCGCCCGGCCCCACACGGTTACAGCACGCACGACGCACAATGCCCGCTGCACACACAGCGCCCGGATGGGCCGGGCTGGAGCCAGGCTGCCCATCCCAGCCCCCCCAGAGTCCCCGCCCGCAGCCCCACCATGGCCTGTTCTTTGGCTCCAAGACGCCCCCAAGGGGGGACTGGCCCACAGCCCCCTGGCATGCGGGGGGGGTGTCAGATGAGTCCTCAAGGGGTCCTGGGGCAGCAAGGGGCACAGCCCCCAGCACTGTCAGTGCCCACACCCAGCCAGCCCCCTGCGCGGGCAGCAGGGGCAGGAGCCCAGCACAGGCCCCCGGGGGACAGAGCTGGCACCTTTGGGGCAGTGACACCCACGCCGCTGCCCCGGGGCCTGTGCTCCCCCCTCCGCAGGGCCCCGCCCTGCCCTGCGCTGGCCCCTCAGCACTCGGCCTCCGAGACGGCGAAGAGGGCACTGTCCTGTCTGCCCACCTCGGCCACGGCGGCGGCCAGCTGCGCCAGGTTCCCGCTGGGGAAGTGCCGCGCCTCCCACAGGTTCAGGATCATGGCGGTCGGGCTGGCCTTCGAGGCGAAGAAGCTGAGATGGCTGCAGAGGAGAGGGGAAGGGGCGTCAGCCGGGAGCTCCAGCCCGCCCCCA
Organism: Emys orbicularis; assembly: GCF_028017835.1. Taxonomy (NCBI): domain Eukaryota; kingdom Metazoa; phylum Chordata; order Testudines; family Emydidae; genus Emys; species Emys orbicularis. Next base: position 112,945,285 of record NC_088690.1, on the reverse strand, counting down.
CCCGGGGCACCCTCTGCCCTCACGGGCTGGTCGACCAGGGGGGCTGGGCGAGAGGCCTGGCGAGGGGACACTCCCTGCCCCCAGTGTCCAGCCCCCAGTGCCCTGCCCCCGGGATCGCTCCCTGCCCCCGGGATCGCTCCCTGCCCCCAGTGCCCTGCCCCCAGGATCGCTCCATGCCCCCGGTGTCCTGCCCCAGTGCCCTGCCCCCAGGATCGCTCCCTGCCCCCGGTGCCCTGCCCCCAGGATCGCTCCCTGCCCCGATTCCCTGCCTCTGGGATCACTCCCTGTGCCTGGTGCCCTGGTGGGGGGACGCTGCTTGTCCCCTGGTGCCCTAGCAGGGAGATGCTCCCTGCCCCCAGTGCCCTGGTGCTGGGGACGTTCCCTGCCCCCATACCTGTCCAGGTGGAGTTTCTGGGCCAGCGTTCTCCAGTCAGCCCCGCGGGCGCAGGGCGTGTCCAGGCTGCTGATGATCTTCTGGCGGATGAGGAAGGGGATCTTGAAGGCACTGGGGCCCACCAGGGCTGGGCAGTCGGCCTCGCTCTCGGGCACCAGCCAGTCCGAGAAGCTCGTGTCCTAGGGGGGTGACGTTAGGAGTGTGATATAATCTCTCATTGGAAGGTGACAGGGCCAGAAAGGGTTAATTACCTCCCAGACTGACCTGACCCAGGGCCCAGCTTTAGAGACTGGCTAGGAAGATCTGTAAATGAACAGAGCTTTGAAATGCAAGTCTGCATTGTTAGAGATAGAAGGGGAGATGTTTGCTCAGGTCTTGTGATGTAAGCAGACAAGTCTTGTCTATTGCTATGGCTTTGATTCAAAGATCAAAAAGGGAATATTAATAGTTAGGAAGACACTTGAGGGAAATAGTATTATTGTCTCTATGTCTCTTTGAAGGTTGTGGTAACCTGGATCTGAACCATTTAATGGATAAATTACCCTGTGCTAATTGCCAGGATGTTTGGGAGAAGGAGAGTTAGGCCTATTGTTTTCTCAGGCCGAAAGGCTGCTGGAAATGTATAAGAACCCTGGGACACGATCCTGCTTCATCTCAGATCTGCTTTGGGTTTCAAGAGGGGGAAACCTTAAGCCACAAGGATTGAGATCCCCAGTCACTGACTGGAGCCACCCAGAATACGGACATTGGACTATAACCTGTGGGGGGAGGGATAGCTCTGGTTTGAGCATTAGCCTGCTAAACCCGGGGGGGTGAGCTCAATCCCTGAGGGGGCCATTTAGGGATCTGGAGATTTAGTTGGGAATTGGTCCTGCTTTGAGCAGGGGGTTGGACTAGATACCTCCTGAGGTCCCTTCCAACCCTGATATTCTATGATTTCTAGAAGAACTTTTGGCAACTACAAACTCATCTCTGCTATGTATCTGAACCTCAAGAATTGAATTCAAGTCTGTCTGTATATTGATCTTTTAACCAACGCCCTATCTCTTTTCTTTTTTTAATAAATTTTAGTTTAGTAAACAAGAATTGGCTCTAGCGTGTATTTTGCATAAGATCTAAGTTATAATTGGACCTGGGTGTGTGGCTGATCCTTTGGGATCAGAAGAACCTTTTCTTTTACATGATGAAATCAGATTTTCAGTAACCATCATCATATCTGACGTGTGTGTCTGGATGGAGGCCTGGGCTGGGCATTTTAAGGGAACTGCACAATTTGGACTTTTGAGTAACCAGTGAGGTAACACAGAGGCTGTTTGGGGCTGGTTGGTAAATCTAAGTATTGAAATATCCACCAGGGTTTGGGGTTTGTCTGCCCCGTTCTGTTCACAGTTCACCGATTGAGTGACCTCAGCTGGCTCCCACCGGCAGCATCACAGAGTGGTGAGCCAGGGAGGGGACCCACAGCCCCGAGCGGCAGGGCCCCAGGCCTGGGGGTGGGGCTGGGTGTTCGGAGGGGCTGGCACCCACCTGCGTTGCTGCAGCCCGGCCCTTGGGGAGCAGCTGCCCTCTAGTCTGCTGTGCCCTGTGCCCGCAGGGGGGGCAATCCAGTGCCATGGCGAAGGGCCGGGATCCCTGCCTCCCCAGCCCTCAGGCAGGTGGCTCCGGGGCCGGGCGCCCACCTGCAGTGGGCCCCCCGCTCCCCTACTGGCGCCAGGGCCTGGCCCCCTCATGGTTCCCGTTCCTCGGGCAGGTGGCTCCGGGGCCGGGCACCCGCCTGCAGTGGGCCCCCCGCTCCCCTACTGGCTCCTGGGCCTGGCCCCCTCATGGTTCCCGTTCCTCGGGCAGGTGGCTCCGGGGCCGGGCACACACCTGCAGGCAGCCGCCCCCGATCCCGGCCCGCTCACCTTGGCCATGTTGAAGTTGATGTTGAAGCTCTGCCCGTCGCCTTCCACCTGCCAGACCCAGATCTTGCAGGCCAGCTGGCAGGTGCTGGGGCTGAGGCGCTCCAGCGTGAAAGTGCAGTGCAGGTACGGCTGCAGCCCGCTCCACAGGTGGTAGAAGGGGATCTCCTGCAGCGGAGGGAAGCCGAGGGTCACGCCCGCCCGCCCTGGGGCTGCTGCAGGGCTCTCGGGCTTCAGGGGCGGGGCAGGAATCCCCCCAGCCTCCCCGGAAGCACCAGGGACGGCCCCCACCCCGGCCGAGAGCAGGGGCCCAGGGCAGCAGGAGCTGGGGGCAGGGAAGAGCAGGGCGTCCCTGCCAGGGCCGGCTCCAGGCACCAGCCCACCAAGCTTGTGCTTGGGACGGCACCTGGAGGGGGGCGGCGCGGCGCTCCGGCTCCCGCCACCGGGGAGAGCGGAGCCCCAGCCGGGGCTCACCGCCCTCCCCCCGGGGCTCCGGCCGCCCTCCCCTCCCGCGCCCTCCCCTGCAGCGCTGGGGGGGGGTGGGGGGGCGGCCGGAGGCTTTTTTGCCTGGGGCGGCAAAAAAGCCAGAGCCGGCCCTGGTCCCTGCCAGCCCCTGGGGCTCGGTGCCGGCTCGGCCGTGGCGCTGCTGCAGGGCTCACCTGTCCTGCTGTGGGCAGAGCTGGGTCTGGCCCTGAGCCCTGGCTGGGGTAGGGTGGGCGCAGCAGGCACGGCTGGCTCTCCTACCTGGTAGCTGGCGAGGAGTTTGCTCTTCCACAGCGAGCTGGGCATGTCGTGGATGGAGAGGCGCAGGTTGTGGTAACTGTCCTTGAAGTGCAGGACGCGGGGGGCTCCGATCAGCTGCCCCCCCAGCTGCTTCTCCAGCTGCATCACCTCCTGCCGGGAGATGGGCGCTCAGCCAGGGACCGAGCCCCAGCCTGGGCCAGTCCCCACTCAGCACGGGTCCTGGATCCGGCTGTGCCCAGCGGCCTGCGGGTGGGACAGAGCACCCCTCACCCTCAGGTGCCTCCTCGCTGACCCCCTGCCCTAGGGGCCCCCAGCCTGTCCCTGGGCAGCCCTGGCCCCAGTGAGAGTGGTGGGCTGAGCAAGGCAGCTCTGGGGGCCTCGTGGCACGGGGGGAGCCCGTTGCCTTTCTCTGCGGGGCTCAGCCCAGCCCTCCCAGGGCCCAGCTGGGCACTGACCAGCACGGCCCTGCTGCCGGAGGGGAGAGAGGCACTGGGTCACACGGGAGCTAGAAGAGAGGTCCTGGAGGGCACATCTAGGCTGCTAGGGAAGAGATTAAAGTCCAGGACCTCCCTGGCAGCTATTCTCTGAGATGCTCCCAGTTCCACGCGCAGGGCCTGGACACTGGCAGAACTGCAAGGTCCAGGGCCGGCTCCAGGCACCAGCCCACCAAGCATGTGCTTGGGGCGGTGCCTGGAGGGGGGCGGCGCGGCGGGGCGCTCCAGCCCGAGAGCGGGGCCGCGACTGGGCTCGCCGCCCTCCCCGCGGCGCTCTGGCCGCCGGGGAGAGCGGAGAGCCCCCGGCCGGGCTCGCCGCCCTCCCCCCAGCGCTCCGGCCGGTCGGGGATTGCGGGCCCGCGGCCGGGCTCGGCGCTCTCCCCTGCCGCGCTGGGGGTGTGTGTGTGTGTGGGGGGGGGGGGGGTTGCCTAGGGCGGCAAAAAAGCCAGAGCCGGCCCTGGCAGGGTCTCAATGCATGGATGAGATGATGGTGAAGGGAGGAGGGGTTTAGGGTTATTGGGAAAGGAGGAACCTATACAGGAAGGTTGGGCTCCACCTAAACCAAACAGGTACCAGATTGCTGGTGTGTAACGCTAAAAGGTGGTAGAGGAGTTTTGAAACTAAGGGCTGGGGGAAAGGCAACGGGTGCGGAGGAGCACATGGTTCGGACAGAGACATCCCTTGGGGGAGGATCTCTTAACGGGGATTCTCTATGTCCTAGTGAAGGGGAGAGGATCGAAGTTGATAAAGTGCAGGTAGGAACCGAGGAGAAACAGTCCAATGAAAGGTTTCAGAGTGGTAGCCGTATGAGTCTGTGTCAGCAGTTACCTCACATGACGGCACACAACTAAATATTGACAAATATAGAAATGCTAGAAGTGCTGGGTGCACTCGAGTGCTTGGTATTAAATGAGGATATTGATATAGTCGGCATCACAGAAACTTGGTGGAATGAGGATAATCAATGGGGCACGGTGACACCACAGTACGAACTAGATAGGAATGACAGAGCAGATCGCGCTGTGGGGGATGTGACACTGTATGTGAAAGAAAGCGTAGAGTCAAATATAGTACAAATCTTAAATGAATCAAACTGTACCATAGAATCTCTCGGGATAGAAATTCCATGCTTGAATAATAGGAGTATAGCAGTATGGATGTACTACCGATCGCCTGACCAGGGTGGTGGTGGTGATGATTGTGAAATGCCCTGGGAGAGTAGAGAGGCTACAAAGACAGAAAATAATAATGGGGGATTTCGACTATCCCTATATTGACTGCGTACATGTCACCTCAGGATGGGATGCAGAGATAACATTTCTACACACGATTAATGACTGGAACCCGCAAGAGAAGAGGCAATTCTTGATTTAGTCCTAAGTGAAGCACAGGTTCTGGTCCAAGAGGTGAATAGAGCTGAACTGTTCAGTAATAGCGACCATAATGTAATTACATTTAACACCCGGGGGGCTGGGGATACCAAAGAAACCCACCCCAGTAGCATTTAACTTCACAAGGGGGAACTAGTGGCTAGTTAAACAGAAATTAAAAGGAACACAAGAGGGAAATGCCTGCAAGCTGCATGGAGACCATAACAGAGGCTCAAACTACACACATACCCCAAATAAAAAAACAGTAAGAAGTCCAAAAAAATGTCACCGTGGCAAACAGCAGAGTCTAAGAGGTGGTTAGACGCAAAAAGGCATCCTTTAAACATTGGAAGTCAAGTCCTGCTGGGGAAAATAGGAAAGTGTAAAAGTGTAATTAGGGAGGCCAAAAAAGAATTTGAAGAGCAGCTAACAAAAAACTAACAGCAACATTTGTAAGTCCCTCAGAAGCAGAAACCCTGGTGAACAAGCCTGGTGAACAATCAAACCAGCACGATCGAGGTGCTGAAGAAGCACTTAAAGAAGACAAGACATTGTGGAGAAAACTAAATGAATTCTTTGCATTGGTCTTCACGGCTGAGGATGTGAGGGAGACTCCCACACCTGAGCCATTCTTTTTAGGTGACAAATCTGAGGAACTGTTCTAGATTGAGGTGTTAATAGAGGAGGTTTTGGAACAAACTGATAAACAGTAATAAGTCACCAGGACCGATGGTATCACCCAAGAGTGCTGAAGGAACTCAAATGTGACATTGCAGAACTACTAACTGTGGCGTGTAACCTATAGCTTAAATCCCCGCGCCCACCCTGGGGGGCTCCGAGCAGGAACCCACCCCCAGCCTCTGCACCAGATGACTAGAGGGTAGCTAATGTGACACCAATTTTTAAAAAGCCTCCAGAGGTGATCCCGGCAATTACAGGCCAATGAGCCTGACTTCTAATAAAGAACAGAATTATCAGACACAGAGATGAACACAGTATGTTGGGGAAGAGTCAACAGGGCATTTGTAAAGGGAAATCATGCCTCAGCAATCTATTAGAATTCTTTGGGGGGGGGGGTCAACAAGGGGGATCCAGTGGATATAGTGTACTTGGACTTTTAGAAAGACTTTGACAAGGTTCCTCACCAAAGGCTCTTGAGCAAAGTAAGCAGTCTTGGGATAAGAGGGAAGGTCCTCTCATGGATCAGTAACTGGTTAAAAGATAGGAAACAAAGGGTAGGAATAAATGGTCAGTTTTCACAGAGGAGAGAAGTAAATAGTGGGGTCCTCCAAGGATCTGTACTGGGACCAGTGCTGTTCAACAGATTCATAAATGATCTGGAAAAAGGGGTAAACAGGGAGGTAGCAAAGTTTGCAGATGATACAAAACTACTCAAGATAGTTAAGTCCAAAGCAGACTGCGAAGAGCTAAAAAGGATCTCACAAAACTGGGTGACGGGGCAACAAAATGGCAGATGAAATTCAGTGTTGATAAATGCAAAGTAATGCACATTGGAACGCATAATCCCAACGATACATATAAAATGATGGGGTCTAAATTAGCTGTTACCACTCAAGAAAGAGATCTTGGAGTCATTGTGGAGAGTTCTCTGAAAACATCCACTCAATGTGCAGTGGCAGTCAAAACAGCAAACAGAATGTCAGGAACTATTAAGAAAGGGATAGATAATAAGACAGAAAATATCATGTTGCCTCTATATAAATCCATGGTACGCCCACACCTTGAATACTGCGTGCAGACGTGGTCGCCCCATTTCAAAAAAGATACATTAGAACTGGAAAAAGTACAGGGAAGGGCAACAAAAATGATTAGGGGGATGGAACGGCTGCCGTATGAGGAGAGATTAATAAGACTGGGCCTTTTCAGCTTGGAAAAGAGACGACTAAGGGGGGATATGATAGAGGTCTATAAAATCATGACTGGTGTGGAGAAAGTGAATAAGGAAGTGTTGTTTACTCCTTCTCGTAACACAAGAACCAGGGGTCACCCAAGGAAATTAATAGGCAGCAGGTTTAAGACAAACAAAAGGAAGTGTTTCTTCACACAACGCACAGTCAGTCTGTGGAACTCCTTGCCAGAGGAGGTTGTGAAGGCCAAGACTATAACAGGGTTCAAAAAAGAACTAGATCAGTTCCTGGAGGACAGGTCCAACAGTGGCTATTAGTCAGGATGGGCAGGGATGCAAACCCACGCTCCAGGTGTCCCTAAGCCTCTGACGGCCAGCAGCCGGGGCTGGATGCCAGGGGACGGATCACTCGCACTCGCCCTGTTCTGTTCACTCCCTCTGGGGCACCTGGCACTGGCCGCTGGCGGCAGCCAGGACACAGGGCTGGAGGGGCCTTGGGCTGACCCAGTCTGGCTGTTCTCATGTAGATGGGACGGGAACTGGCTGGCGGGCCAGGAACATGACTAAGGGCCAGAAGCCTGCCAGGACTGGAGTAGCAGAGAGCGCCCCCCATGACAGCCCTCCCACCCTGCTCCCTAGAGCACCCCCTGGTGGGAGAGGCTGGGGCTGGAGTGGCTGGGAGTCCCTCCAGTGCCAGAGCTCCCCACTGCTCTCCATGTGCCCCCCAGGTCTGGCACAGAGTGCGCTTTGTCCAGGCCTCTCTCAGCTGGGCTGGGGGCATCAGCTCCTCTTTGGCGAAGGTGAGTCAGGGCCTGGGAGGCAGGGCGGGGGTCAGGGCAGGGCTGAGGGGCAGGGTGGAGGACAGGGCAGGGCAGGCCGTGGGGCAGTACCTGGAGCATGTCCGGGGTGTCGCGGAGGCAGTACACGTGGACGCTGTACTCCAGGGAGCTGCAGGAAGCAGGGCAGGGGACAGGGCAGGGCAGGCGGTGGGGCAGGATGTGGGGCAGGTTGTGGGGCAGGCCGTGGGGCAGTACCTGGAGCACGTCCGGGGTGTCGCGGAGGCAGTACACGTGGACGCTGTACTCCAGGGAGCTGCAGGAGGCAGGGCGGGGGACAGGGCAGGGCAGGATGTGGGGCAGGATGTGGGGCAGGCCGTGGGGCAGTACCTGGAGCACATCCGGGGTGTCGCGGAGGCAGTACACACGGACGCTGTACTCCAGGGAGCTGCAGGAAGCAGGGCAGGGCAGGGGACAGGGCAGGGCAGGATGTGGGGCAGGCTGTGGGGCAGGCCGTGGGGCAGTACCTGGAGCACATCCGGGGTGTCGCAGAGGCAGTACACGCGGACGCTGTACTCCAGGGAGCTGCAGGAAGCAGGGCGGGGGACAGGGCAGGGCAGGCCGTGGGGCAGGCTGTGGGGCAGGCCGTGGGGCAGTACCTGGAGCACATCCGGGGTGTCGCGGAGGCAGTACACGCGGATGCTGTACTCCAGGGAGCTGCAGGAAGCAGGGCGGGGGACAGGGCAGGGCAGGCAGTGGGGCAGGATGTGGGGCAGGCTGTGGGGCAGTATCTGGAGCACGTCCGGGGTGTCGCGGAGGCAGTACACGCGGACGCTGTACTCCAGGGAGCTGCAGGAGGCAGGGCGGGGGACAGGGCAGGGCAGGCAGTGGGGCAGGATGTGGGGCAGGCTGTGGGGCAGTATCTGGAGCACGTCCGGGGTGTCGCGGAGGCAGTACACGCGGACGCTGTACTCCAGGGAGCTGCAGGAGGCAGGGCGGGGGACAGGGCAGGGCAGGGCAGGATGTGGGGCAGGATGTGGGGCAGGGTGTGGGGCAGTACCTGGAGCACGTCCGGGGTGTCGCGGAGGCAGTACACGCGGACGCTGTACTCCAGGGAGCTGCAGGAGGCCGGTGCGAAGAGCAGGAGCTTGAGGCGCTTGGCGGCCGCCATGCTGAGCGACTCCCCCACCAGGGCGAAGCGCCCCAGCTGCTCCATGTAGACGTAGGCGGCCTGGGCCTCCAGCTGGCAGTAATAGAGCCCCGAGGCCGGCTCCTCCCCGACCTGCAGCACGTCCTGCGGCAGAGACCCCAGAGCTGGGCACGCGCCCGCCAGGCACCCGCCTCAGCCCTGCCTGCCACCGAGAGCCGGCTCCGAGTGGGGACCCTGCCCTGGGGGGCTCTGAGCGGGGACCCTTCCCCTCCCCGTGCCCTGGGGGGCGCCGAGCAGGGACCCTCCCCCTGCCCTGGGGGGCTCCGAGCGGGGACCCTCCCCCTGCCCCTGCCCTGGGGGGCTCTGAGCGGGGACCCTTCCCCTCCCCGTGCCCTGGGGGGCGCCGAGCAGGGACCCTCACCCTGCCCTGGGGGGCTCCGAGCGGGGACCCTCCCCCTGCCCCTGCCCTGGGGGGCTCCGAGCGGTGACCCTCCCCAAGCCCCTGCCATGGGGGGCTCCAAGCAGGGACCCCAGGCCTAGCCATTTTCTTTCCCAGGCCATGTCAGGGGAGGGGACGTGCACCCCCTGTGAGTGCCTTTGGGGTCCCCTCGGCACTCCCAATATCCCCTGGCCTGGGCACTCACCTCCCAGGTGCCCTCACACGACTGCTTCTTCAGGCGGATGCTCCAGTCGGCGGCGTTGGCCTCCACGCAGTGCCCCAGGGCCAGGATGGCGGGGCGCGTGAGCAGCACCCCCGGGGGCCCGCAGCTGACGATGGGGCTCAGCAGGGTCTGGCAGCCGGCTAGGGGCAACCTCCACAGGGAGAGGAGAGAGGATGAGAGAGGGGTGAGACGGGGGCACTGCCAGGGCACGGAGCTGGCACCAGCTGCAGGGAGCTCCATGCTGGTGGCCCAGGGGCTGGCAGGGCAGCAGGCCCAGGGAGCTCCGTGGCCCAGGGGCTGGCAGGGCAGCAGGCCCAGGGAGCTCCGTGGCCCAGGGGCTGGCAGAGCTGCAGGCCCAGGGAGCTCGGTAGCCCAGGGGCTGGCAGGGCAGCAGGCCCAGGGAGCTCCGTGGCCCAGGGGCTGGCAGAGCTGCAGGCCCAGGGAGCTCCGTGGCCCAGGGGCTGGCAGGGCAGCAGGCCCAGGGAGCTCGGTGGCCCAGGGGCTGGCAGGCAGCAGGCCCAGGGAGCTCCGTGGCCCAGGGGCTGGCAGGCAGCAGGCCCAGGGAGCTCCGTGGCCCAGGGGCTGGCAGGGCAGCAGGCCCAGGGAGCTCCGTGGCCCAGGGGCTGGCAGGGCAGCAGGCCCAGGGAGCTCCGTGGCCCAGGGGCTGGCAGGGCAGCAGGCCCAGGGAGCTCCGTGGCCCAGGGGCTGGCAGGGCAGCAGGCCCAGGGAGCTCCGTGGCCCAGGGGCTGGCAGGGCAGCAGGCCCAGGGAGCTCGGTGGCCCAGGGGCTGGCAGGCAGCAGGCCCAGGGAGCTCCGTGGCCCAGGGGCTGGCAGGGCAGCAGGCCCAGGGAGCTCCGTGGCCCAGGGGCTGGCAGGGCAGCAGGCCCAGGGAGCTCCGTGGCCCAGGGGCTGGCAGGGCAGCAGGCCCAGGGAGCTCCGTGGCCCAGGGGCTGGCAGGGCTGCAGGCCCAGGGAGCTCCGTGGCCCAGGGGCTGGCAGAGCTGCAGGCCCAGGGAGCTCCGTGGCCCAGGGGCTGGCAGGGCAGCAGGCCCAGCACCT